>NC_083418.1:1416649-2833298 GCF_020745735.1 Hemiscyllium ocellatum
TTCCTTGGTGAATTATATTGACAGAATCGGATCAAACAGCCTTTCCCTGGGTTAGTTTAATTGACAAATTGGCGTCAATCTGTTCTTTACAGGTTGAGATACATTGGCAGATATAGGATTAAAGACAGGATTCTTGGCAGTCTGAAGAAACAGGGGAATCGTGGTGTGTCAGTACATAGAACCATTAAAATTGCCACCCAAGTGGATAAGATTGTTATGGTGTTTTGACTTTCATTTACAGGAGAATCGAGTTTAAAAAGCCAAGGTTTTACTACAACTCTGCAAGTACCTGGTGAGACCACACTTGATAGTGAAGGATAGAGATGGTTTGAAGACGGTAAAAAAAAGCTTTACCAGGATGCTGCCTTGACTGAAGGGTTTGTCTTATGAAGAAAGGTTGAATAAGCTCGGACTTTTCTCTCTGGAGAGAAGGAGGAAGAGAGGTGAACTGATCGAGGTGTACAAGACTATGGAAGGAATATATAGAATCAATAGCCAGAGACATTTCCTCAGGGTACGATTGACTGTTACGTGGCGTCATAGTTTTAAGATATTAGCAGGAAGGTATAGAGGTAGGTTCTTTACACAAACAGCTGTGGACGCTTGAATGCGTTGTCAGTGGTGGTGATGGAAGCAGAGTCATTAGGGAAGTCTAAACGACTGCTGGATATGCGCATGGATAGCAGTGAGTTGAGGTGTGCATTAGGATTCACCCTCGGCACAACATGGTGGGCCACCGGGTCTGTTCTGCGCTGTACTTTTCTATATTCACTGAGCCTGCTCCTCCCCGGGTGAGTTACACTGACAGAATGGAGTTAATCTGCTCTTCAGCGGGTGAGTTATACTGACAGTCTGGGTTGTGTCTGCTGTTCTCTGGGTCAGGTACAGTGACAAGGTCGGGTTACTCAGCTATTATCTCGGAGAGTTCCACAGAATGAGAGGTATCAGTCTGGTATTTACTGGGAGGTACACATTGACAGAATGAGGTCAGTCTGCAATTTCCTCGTTGAATTGCATTGGCAGACTGGGGTCAGTCCCCTCTTCCCTGGTTGAGTTGCATTGACAGAGTGAGTCAGTATGCTCTTCACTACGTGAGTTATATTGACAGAGTGGCGTGAGAGAGCTCTTTCCTGTGTGAATTACATATACAGAGTGGCGTCAGTCTGTTCTTCCCTGTGTGTATTACATTGACAAAGTGCGGCCAGTCTGCTCTATTCTGCGTTAGATACATTGTTAGCCTGTGGTCAGTCTGCTCTTCAGTGGGTGAGTTGCGTTGACAAAATCTCTCAGTATGCTCTTCCCTCGGTGAGTTATAGTGACAAAGTGGTGTCAGGGAGATCTTTCCTGGGTTAGTTACATATACAGAGAGGAATCGATCTGCTCTTTCCTGAGTTAGTTACATTGACGCCATAGGGTCAGTCTGCACTTCCGTGGTTGAGTTACATTGAAATAATGGCGTCAGCCTGTTCTTCCATGGATGAGTTACTTTAACAGTATCGAGTCTATCTGCTCTTCACTCTGTGATTTAGCTTGACAGATTAGCATCAGTCTCCTCTTTCCTGGATGAATGACATTGACAGAGTGGAGTCATTCTGCTCTTCACAAGTTCTGTGATATTGAGAGAGTGGCGTCAGTCTGCTTTTCAGCGGGTGATGTATTTTGACAGTGTCAGTGACAATCTAATATTCCCTGGGTGATTTACACTGAGTGAGAGTGGCAGTCTGCTCTTCCCTGGTGAGACAGTGCAGTCTGTCTGCAATTTGATCGTTGAGTTACATTGTTAGCGTGGATCAATCTTCACTGTTTGAGTTGCATTGTCAGACTGGTCAGCCTGCCATTTCCTGGTTGAGTTCCATTGACACACAGGGGTCAGTCCGCTCTTATCTGAGTTGCATTGACGGAGTGGGTCTGTCTGCTCTTCCCTTGATGAGTTAAGTTGACCAAGTCGTGTCAGGCTGCTCTTTCCTAGATGAGTTACGTTGACAAAGTGGGGGCAGTATGCTCTTCCCTGTTTCTGTTACATTGACTGAGTGTTGAGGGTCTGAAATTTCCTGGTTGAGTTACGTTGACAGTCTGGGGTACGTCTGCTCTTCTCTGGGAGTATTGCATTGATAGTGTGAGTCAGTCTCCTCTTCCCCAGGTAAGGTGCATTGACACAGTGCGGTCAGGTAGCTGTTTCCTGGTCGAGTTTCATTGTCAGAGTGGAGTCAGTCCCCCCTTCTGTCACGTTACATTGACAGCGTAGGGTAAGTCTGATCCTCCCTGGGCACGTTACATTGACAGAGTGGGGTCAGGCTCGTATGCCCTGGGTATGTTTCATTGGCAGAATCAAATTAGTCTGCGTTTCCCTGAGTGAGTTTCATTTATAAATTGCCCTCAGTCTGCTCTTTTCTGGGTGAAATATATTGGCAGAGTTGGGTCAGTCTGCTCTTCCACGGGAGAGTAACGGTTTTTTTTTCGGTCAGCCTGTTCTTCACTTGTTGTGTTAAACAGAGTGGTGTCAATCTGCTTTTCTCTGTTTGAAGCACAGAGGCAGAGTAACGCCATTCTGCTCTTCCCAGGCAAGTTACATAAACATATCGGCGTCAGTCTGCATTTCCTGAGTTAGTTATACTGACAGGATGGCATCTGTCTGCTCTTCCCTCGTTAAGTTATATTGACAGAATGGCGTCCATCTGCTCTTCTCTGGTTGAGTTAAATTGATGGAGTCGAGTCATCATGCTGTTCCCTTGGTGAGTTATAAGGACAGATTGACGTCAGTCTGCTCTTTCCTGGGTGCGTTACATTGACAGATTGGTATCAGTCTGCTCTTCAGTGTTTGAGTTAACATGACAGATTGGCATCAGTCTGCTATTTCTAGGGTGAGTTTCCTTGACAGAGTGGTATCAGCCTGCGCTTTCAGGAAGAGTTGGATCAGCCTGCTCTTCCCTGTGTGACTTGCGTTGCCAGAGTTGGATCAGCCTGCTCTTCCCTGTGTGAGTTGCATTGCCAGAGTGGGATCAGTCTACTCTTCCCTGGGGGAGTGATGTAGACAGAGTGGGGCCAGTCTGCTCTTCTCTGGTTGAGTTTCTCAGACAGTATGGGGTCTGTCTACTTTACCTGGGTGAGTATCGCTGACAGATTGGCGTCAGTCTGCTCTTCCTTAAGTGATTTGCTTTGAAAGTGTGGGGTCAGTGTTCACTTCTCCGACCGAGTTTCATTGACAGAGTGAGGTCAGTCTGATCTTACTAAGCGGAATTACATTGAAAGAGTGCGGCCAGTCTGCTGTTCCCTGAGTGAGTTACATTGACAGAATGGTTGCTCTTGACTTGGTCAGTTACTTTAACAGAGTGGCCTAAGCCTGGTCTTTCCTGCGTGAGTTACATTGCCAAAAATAGGGTCATTCTGCTCTTTGCTGGTCGAGTATCATTGACAGAGTGAGGTCAGTCTGCACTTTGCTGAGTAACTTACCTTGTCAAAATGAGATCAGTCTGCTATTCCCTGGGCAAGTTACATAGCCAGCGTTGTGTCAGTCTGATCTTCCTCAGGCAAGTTATATTGACAGAGTAGGGGTAGTTTACTTTTCCCTGGGGTGTTATCGTCACAGAGTGGGGTCACTCTGCACATTCCTGGGTGAGTTACATTGAGAGTTGCATCGGACTGCTCTTCCCTCAGTAAGTTACGTTGACAGGTTTGTCAGTCTGTTCTTCACTGACTGAGTTACTCTGATAGATTTGAGTCAGTTTTGTCGTTCCTGCGTGAGTAACGTTGGCATAGTGGAGACAGTCTGCTCTTCCTCAGGTGAGTTTCCTTCCAAACCTCTCTATCCTTCCACCCCCCTCTCCTTCCAAACCCTCTCTCCATCCAACCCGTACTTCCGTACCCCACCCGTAAATCCGCCACCCCCTCCTTCCTCCCTCCTCTGTCCTTCCACACCCTCTCTCCTTCGAACCCCCACTCTCTTTCCTCCATCTCTAGTTCCAATGTGCCAACTCTCACTCCACACCCATTCTGTCTTTCCACACCCCGCTCTCTCCATCCACACATCCCTCTCTCCTTCCACACGCAGCCTCTCCTACCACATCAACAGCCCTACTTCCACACACCCCACTCTCCTTCCACACTACCCCTTCTCCATCCACACACCCTCTCTTTCCACATCCCCTCTCTCATTCCATACTCCCCTCTCCCTTCCACACCCCTCACTCTTTCCACACACCCACCTCTTTTCCACACACCCGTCTCGCCTTCCACAACCCCCTGTCTCCTTCCAAACACCCCTCTCTCCTTCCACACACCATCTCTCCTTCCACAGCTCCTCTCTCCTTCCGCACCCCCTTTTTCCCATACACCCATCTCTCATTCCACATCCCCATCATTCATTCCCCCATCACTCGTTCCACCCCTCATCACTCCTTCCACCCCATCACTCTTTCTGCACCCATCACACATACCACGCCCCATCACACTTCCCACGCCACATCACTCCTTCCAAACCATCTCTCTTTCCACCCCATCTCTCCTTCAACATCCGTTTTCTCGTCCTACCTCATTTCACCTCCCATATCCCATTTCTACTTACACCCCCATTTCCCCTCCTACACTCATTTCCCCTTCCACCCCCATTTCTCCTTCCACTTCCATTTCAAATTGCGCCCCCCTTTTTGCCTTCCACCCTCCCCATTTCTCCTCCTACTCCTATTTCTCCTTCCACACCCATTTTTCCTTCCAACCCACCAATTACCCTTCCACACTGTCTCTCCTTCCAATCGCCCCTCTCTCCTTCCAAATACCCCTCCTTCCAACCCCGCTTCCTCCCAACCCCATCCTTCCAACTTCCATCCTTCCAACCCCACCTCGTTCCACCCTCTCCTTCCATCCCCTCCTCCTTCCAACCCCACTCCTTCCAAACCCCTTCCTTCCAAACCCCCCTCCTTCCAACCCAACCTCCTTCCAAACCGCCTCCTTCCAACCACCTCTCCTTCCAAACTCGCCTCCTTCCAACACCCCCTCCTTCCAACTTTCATCCCCTCTTACATCTCCATCTCTCCTTCGACCCCCTATGAATCCCCCCACTCTACTTCCACACCGCTCACTCATTCCACTCCACCTCACTCCTTCCACACCCCTCCTTCCATCCCCCTCTCCTTCCACTTCCCCTCCTTTCACCCAACCTCTCTCCTTCCACCCACTCTCTCCTTCCACCCCACGTTCTCCTTCCACCCACACCCTCACTCCACCCACACGCTCCTTCCTAACCCCCATCCTTCCAACTGCCGTCCTTCGAACCTCCTCTTTCCAAACCCCTATTCTTCCAAAACCCCCTCCTTCCAACACCCCTTCCACTTCCCTATCCCCTTCCATCTCCCCGTCCCCACTTTCAATCTCCCCTCGTCTTCCCTTCCATCGACCCCATCCCCCTTCCATCTCCTCAGCTCTCGTTCAACCCCCTCTCTCCTTCCACACCCCCACTCTCTTTCCCCATCTCCACTTCTAACTCCCCAAATCTTCTTCCACATTCCTTCTCTCCTTCCACACATCCCACTCTACTTCTGCAACCCTCTCTCCTCCCACACCCAGCCTCCTCCCACACTCCGCCTCCTTCCACATCCTTCCGCCTTCCACACTACCCTCTCTCCTTCCACATCCCCAACTCACCTTCCACACTCATCAACTCTCCTTCAACACCCCCAAATCTCCTTCCACGCTCTAAAACTCTCCTCCCACACAAACAAATCACCTTCCACACCCCAATTGTCGTTCCACACCCTCAACTCTACTTACCCGCCCCCAACTCTCCTTCCATACACCCAACTCTCCTTTCACGCCCCCAACTCTCCTTCCACAATTCCCAACATTCCTTCCACACCCCCAACTCTCCTTCTGCACCCCCAACACTCCTTCAATATCCCCAACTCTCAGTCCACATCCCCAACTCTCCTTCCACAACCTCCAGCACCCCTCCCAAAACCACCAACTCTCCTTCTACATGCCCAACTCAATTTTCACACATCCCAACTCTCCTTGCACAACCCCAACCATCCTTCCACGCCCCCAACTCCCATCCACATTCCCCCTCTCTCCTTCCATCTCACTCTCTCCTAACACCTCCTCTCTCCTTCCACCCCCTCTCTCCTTCAACCCCTGTCTCCTTCCACCCCTCTCACCTTCCAGTTCCCTCTCCCCTTCCAACCCCCTCTCTCCTTCCAACCCCCCTCTCTGTCCAAACCCCTGTAGTTTCACAACCCCCTCCTTCGAACTTCCTCTCTTCTTCCAACCCCTCTCACCATTCAACCCCTATTCTCATTCCCCATCTTAAGTTCCAACCCGCCAACTCTGCTTCCACACCTGCTCTCTCCTTCCACACCCCCCTCTCCTTCCACACACCCCAAATCTCCTCCCACATCTCCAACTCTCCTTCCACACACCTCAACTCACCTTTCACACCCCGAACACTCCTTCCACTCCCCCACATCTACTTCCACATCCCGAACTCAACTTTCGCACCCCAACTCTCCTTCCACACCTCCAACTCTACATCCACACCCTCACATCTCATTCCACACACCCTCTCCTTCCACACCCCCAACTTTCCTTCCACACACCCAAATCTCCTTTTGCACCACCCAACTCTCCTTCCACACCCCCACTCTCCTTCCACACCCTCAACTCTACTTACGCATTCCCCAACTCTCCTTTCACACCTCCACACCTGCCTCTACACCCCCAACTCTCCTTACGCATTTCCCCACTCAACTTTCACACCCACAACTCTCCTTTCACACGCCCCAACTCTCCTTACACACCTCATCTCTCTTTCCACACCCGCAAGTCTCCTTTGGCGCACCCAACACCCCTTCCACATCCCCCAACTCAAATTTTACACCCAACAACTCGCCTTCCACACTCACATTATCCTTTCCACCCCATCACTCCTTCCACCCCAAAACTCCTTCAACCCCCATTACTCCTTCCGCCCCATCTCACCTTCCACCCCATTACTCCTCCCACCCCATCATACCAGGATTGCATGACAGCGTACACTATGCCGCTCCTGCACGTAAGGCCGACACTGTGCTCAGTTAGCACCAGTTTGTGTTGCTTACCTCTTGGGTAAATGATGTGGCCATCGGTGTGTCCAAACAGCTGTAGGGAGGGTGACTGCGTGGTCCCAATGTAGGCCCAACTGACTTTTTCTTGCGGTGGAGCAGAATGTAGGGGAGATGGCACTGCTTTCATCGGGTCAGGGAATGCTGGGGCGTCTGCAGAACGTAAATGGTGGAATACAGTGCTGATCCCCGGGCTACTGCGTCAGCTGAGGCATTCACGCAGTTGACAGGGTTAGTGTCAGAGGTATGGGCAGCGCTTTTTATATTCGCAAGGGCAGAGTGGCATAGAAATGCTTGCAGGAGTTTGAAGGATAGCGCAGCGTGTTGCCGTGGCATCAACTGCTAAAGTGATGAAATCTCTCTGTTGCCAGTGTGCCGAAATCGTGGACAACTCCGAGGACACATTTGGATTCAATGTGAATTTTAACTGTGTGACCCTTTGCACTGACGCAGGCCCTAGTGAGGGCAAATCGCTCTGCAGCCTGTGCGGATGTGCCATCTGGTAGTGTCAACAAGACACCTGAAACTGAATAGGCAAGAACTCACTAACAGCAAAACAAAGAGACATACCCAAAGCAATCACTCACCAAACCATAGGACAGACAACAGTGAACAGATGGGGATGTTGTTAATTTCATTTGTGCTGAGGATGTTCTAGTATTAAAGTGAAAATTTAATCGGTGGTCTCTCTGTCTCTCTTGCCAGACTTCCATTGCCCGTCTGTCTTTCTCCTGGCTGGATTACGGTCACGGCACAAGCCCAGGCTCAAATTGAACTAAGCGCCTGTCAAATTAGATTGAATTTAATTGGTCAATTTAGGAGTTTACCCGAGTAAATATTGGGCCGAGTCCGTGGTTCCTCAAAGCCGAATTGCGACAGTCGTTGGATTAGAATGTGGCTACCCTCTTCAGTCGTTCAGCCTCTCTCTAGGACTGACCCGCTGGAGCAGGGCTAGCCGCCAGGTCCGAATTGGGCTAAACTTAAAATAGCAGGTTCACTTACACTGTTGAATGAAAAGGGGCTGCCGACTGTGTCAAGCTGTCGGAGAATTGAGCCCAATAAAACAGAGATCACAACAGTGGATGGGGTGAAATTGAAAAGCTGTTTATTATTGAGATATTGATTGGGCTGACACAGAACTGACAGTCCGTACAGGTAGATCAAGGGTTCTCTGAACCGAGTTGAGAATCCAGACAGGTTTTATGGGAATCCTGTGCAATGATGTTAATTAAAAATAGAAAAATACAAAATATTTGCTAATTAAATAATCCAGTTACGATGGTGATAATTGCAAAGCAGTTAACAGAAGAATGTCCTGATTGTAGATGCAATGCAGCATCCTGGCAGCATCCATCAGTTCTTAATGGAATCAGGAGATTCCAGCTTTCTTCGACTGTAGGTGAGAATGTCCCTTTTAATACAGTAAGGTGGTTCCATTTATTCTCGCCTGTGAGCAAGGTATTTTGGTGCCTCTTCATTTTACATGTCCTTTGGCTTTGATATCACAGGGGTACAAGACCGCCCTGAAGAGTTTTGGGACAATTGTATTGATTGCGTCCAGGAGCTTATTGCCAGGTTTTCTTTGGAAGTGTATTCCCTCGTCTGTGGATGATTGTGGACATGTCTGGTGTCCCATGTCAGCCATTTTGGTCAATGCTGAGGCATTCTGGATGTTTCTTGTATGGTTTGTTCCAGCTTAATTTCATGTGTGGCCATGCTGTGGGGAGGCAGGGTGTCAAAACTTCTTCCAATACTCACATCATTACCATCACACTAACCCTCTCACACTGACTCCGTCAACTTCACGCTGAAATCCTCGAACTCACCTCGTAACCGTCACCCTGATCCCCTCATACTCACTCCATCACCGTCTCCCAGACCTCCTCACACTCTCTCTGTCACTGCCACCCTGACCACATCACACACACTCCATCGCTATCACCCTGAACCTCCTCATATTCACTCCGTCACACTGACTCCCCACACAAACTCTGCCATCATCACCCTGACCCCTAACACTCACTCCATCATCAGTTCCTGAGCCCCTCACAATCACTTCATTAATTCCATCCTGACCCGCTGACACTTAACTCCATCACCATCACTCTGAAAACCTCACACTTACTGCGTCAACCTGAACACCTCACCCTCACTCTGTCAGCCAGACCCCTGCACACTAACTCCATCCATGTGAACTTGACCTCCTCACACTAACTCCATCACAGTTATCTGGCCCCTCTCACTCCCTTGTCACTGTCACTCTGATACCACCGAACTTACCATCACTGTCAGCCTGACCCTCTCATGATCACTCCGTCACCATCATCATCACCCTGACTTCTTCACATACATTCCATCACTGTCAGCCTGAACTCCTGACACTTACTCCGTCACATGCAGCCTGACACGCACATACCCACTTCATCACCTTCACTATGACCCCTCAACTCACTCTGTTACCATCACGTCTGACTTCCTGCACTCACTCTTTCACTGTCACCCTGACACCTTCATACTCATTCTGTCACTGTCACACTGACCCCTTCACACTGACTCTAAAATCGTCATGCTCAACCTCCTCACAGTCACTCCGTCAGCCTGACCCGCTTATACTCACTCGGTCATCATCAACCTGTCCCGCTCACACTCACACCGTAACCGTCACTCCTACCCCGCTACACTCACTCTGTGACTGTCAGGCTGACCTCTCACATACACTCCATCATCATCATCATCCTCGCTGCCCCACACTCACTTCGTTACCATCACGCCTGACTCCCTACATTCACTCGGTCACTTTCACCCTGACACCTCCACACTCCATCGTCTTCACCCTGACATCCTCAGACTGACTCTAAAATCGTCATGCTGACTCCCTCACTCTCATCCGTCACTCTTACCCTATCATCCTCACAGTCACTCCGTTAGCCTGACCCGCTCACATTCATTCCCCCTGTCAGCATCACCGTGAAACCCTAAAACTCACTCCATCATCGTCACCATGAAGCCCTCACACTCACTCTGTAACTCTCACCATGGGCCCACATTCTCACTTCGTCATTCTCACACTCACTCAATCATCATTAAACTGTCCCCGCCTCACATTCACGCTATCACTGTGAAACAGACCCCCACACACTCACTCTGTCACTGTCACCCTGAAATCGTCACACTCACTCCATCAGTATCACCCTGACCGCACAACACTTACTCTGTTACTCTCTCTCTGGCACTCACCACACATTCTCCATCACAGTCACACTTAATCTCTCACACCCACTTTGTCAACGTCACAACTGACCCACTTACACTCTCCAGCATCTTGACATGCTCACACTTTCTCTGTCATTGTCACGATGACACCTCGCTCTCACTCCATCACTATCATCCTGAAGCTCTTAAACTCATTTGGTGTCCCTGAGTTCTCACTCTCACTCCGTTTCTGTTACCCTGAAATTGTCAAACTCACTCTGTCACCCTGACCATGACACCCAACTCTCACTCCATCATCGTCACTTTGACATCCTCACGCTCCATTCATCACCGTCAACCTAACTGCCGCACACTGACTCCGTTACTGTCCGCCTAACACACTCAAACTCATTCTGTCACTGTCACCCTCACCCCCTCACACTGCTCCATCACCGTTACCATGACACTCTCACACTGACTCCATCACGTTCACCCTGACCCCCGACACTCTCTCCATCAGCCCGACAAGCTCACACTCACACAGTCACCCCATCCTGATTCACTCACACTTGCTTTGTCAATATCATCCTGACACCCTCACACTTACACATTAACTCTCACCCTGACCCCTCATACACACTCTGTTATTGTCACGCTGAACCCTTCACACTCAATCCATCAATGTCACACTGAACCCCCGAAACTCACACAATGATCATGACACTGACCACGCCTCACACTCACCCCATCACTGTCAAACAGACCCCTCACATTCACTCGGTCCCCATCACACTGAATCCCTCACACTGTCTCCTTCACCATAACCTTGACCTCCTCACAGTCACCCCATCACTCTCTCGATAGTGCTTTCACACTGACTCCCTCGCCGTGATCACCTCATACTCACTTCATCACCCTGACCCGTTAATACTCGCTCCATCACTGTCACCCCGTCCCGTCACACTTGTTCAGTTTCTGTCAACCTGACCCCCAACACTCACTCCGTCACCGTTACCCTGACCACCTCACACTCACTGTGTCAACATCATTCTCACCCCTCACACTCAGTCTGTCACTTGCCCCCTCACACTCACTCCATCACTGTCATAACTCACACACAATCCCTCAGTATCACTCTGACCCCTTCACGCTCAATCTGTCATTGTCATCCTAACCTCCTCACATGTACTCCATCACTTTTACCCTGAACCCCTCACACTCAATTCGTCACACTCGCCCTAACTCCGCATACTCACTCCATCAACATCACCATGACCCATTCACAATCAGTGTGACACCGTCACCTTGACACTATCGCACTCACTCCATCACCATCACCCTGAAACCCCACAGACTCACTCTGTTACTTTCACCGTGACACCGTCACACTCACTCTGTCACTGGTACACTGACACACTCACCCTTAACCCGTCACTGTCTCACTGACTCACTCACAGTTGCTTGCTCACCATCACCTTAACCTGCTGCCACTCACTCCATTACTGTCACCGTGACCACCTCTCACTCGCTTTCTTTACCGTCACGCTGTTCCTCTCACACTCACTCCATCACCATCACTCTTGCCCCCTCAGACTCACTCCGTCACCACCACGCCTGCCCCATCACAATCGACCATTACCTTTACCCTGACTCCCTCACACTCACTCCATGGCTATCAGCCTGACAGCATCGCAGTCAATCCGTTACCATCACACTGACTCCACACACATTCACTCCGTTTCCGTCATGCTGCCCCGTCCTACTCTCTCCATCACCCTACCTCCTCACATTCACTCTATCACCGTCACACTGACCCATCACAGTCACCCTGACAGACTACAACAAATTCCCACTCCGGACACTCCTCCGCTGTAATGGAAAATCTGCCTCACTCTCCTCACCATCATGGTCACTTCGCCGCATGAACCCCACCATCACACTTACTTCCCAGCACACTCCACCAATATCAATCTAAATCCCCTCAAATTCTTCCACCATCACATTCACTCCTCTGCACACTTACCAACTGTCACACTCACTCATCCACACACAACCCTGTCGTCACTCTCTCTGCGCCACATACTCTCCTACCGTCATGCAAACTCCCCTACAAACACAGACGTACTCCCACACACACTCCCCAACCAAGCTCAGTGCCCCACACACTGCCCTATCGTCAGGCTCACTTCCCTACACATCAGCATTATGATCACTCGCACTCTGCTACACACTCGTCCGCAGTCATGTGCACACTGCACACTCCAGACCAGCAAACTAACAGCTCCACTGCCTGCACAACCCCACTGTCACACTTGCATCACTAATACACACAACACACCACGGTCACAATAAATTCCCCACATGTTCCCTCACCATCGCGCTCGATCCCCCACACACTGCCTTGCTCTCATGCTCACGACCCATCACTGGACTCTACCCAAAGGTCATGCTCACTTCCCCGCACACTCCCCCATCGTCACGCTAACTACTCGCACTCTCCCGTACTTTCGCACTTGCTGACTATGCATTAATCCACCGTCTAGTAAATGCCCACACCCTCCCCACCATTATGCTCACTCTCCCCCACAACAGTTCACTGTCACACTAAATCGCCTCCACAGATCCCCACCCTCAAACTCATTCCACCAGACTGTCCCCAACATCGCATTCACGCCCTCGCAAACACCCACCATCAAACTCACTTCTCCGCACACTTGCTCACCATCATGCTCAGTCCCCCACATATTGCCACACCAAATCTCACTAACATGTCGTCACGCTCACTTCCCCGCAGATCCACCCACTGGCAGGTACAAATCCACCTCAAGATCACACTCAGAACCTCTCAATTTCCCCCACCGTTACTCAGTCTCCCTGCACTGTCCTCCATCGTAACACTCAAAATCTCACACATCGACCTCACCGTCACGCTCACTCCCACACAGATTCCTTCGCCGTCACGCTCACTTCCACATATGCCACACACATCATCACTCACTCTTCCACGCACTCCCTTGCCGTCAATTTCACTGCGCAGCACACTCTTCCAAAACCATTCTCACACCCCGCACACTCTCACACCGTCACACTCACGACAAACCACACTCCTCTAATATCTTTCTCACTCCCCCAAGCTCTTCTGCACCATCTTGCTCAATCCCTGCACGCTCCTCCATCATCACAGTCACACCTCACACACCAACCCTTTCGTTGCTCTCGCAATCCCATACACGACCACACTGTCACTCTCACTCCCATTCACATCAATCCCACCATCGCTATCATCCCTCTGGGCATACACCCGACGTAAATTACACTCCCCCATACACTCGCCCACAATCACGTTGACTCCCCGATACACCAACCCCAGCGTTACACTCACTCCCACACACTCTGCCCCACCAACACGCTCACTTTGGCACGCACCAATCACGCCATCACTCCCCATGTTTCTTGCACACTCCCACCATCAATTACACTTGCAACGCACTCCCCAAATGTTACTCTCACCTCCGCAGCCCACTCCCATTGTCACAGTCCAGCACCGTCACACTCACTCCCACACCGTCACACACAATCCACTGCAGTCCCCCCACAATCACTGTCACTCTCCTCCACACTCGCAGGCACACAAGCGCTCAAGTCCCCACCATCACGCCAACAGCCCAGCATGCTTCCCACCATCAAACTCACTAACCTGCACACTTCCTACTGTCACACTCGCAGCACTGTACACTGCCCCATGTCACGTTCATACTCCACATATTGTCCCACTGGCATGCTCACACGCCCTGACGCTCCCCCACCATCACACTCACAACCCCAACTCCCTGACCGTCACTCACACTGACACACATAATCCGCCACTGTCATGCGCGCTCCCCCACTCACCAAATAAAACCATCATGTTCACTCACACACTCACTGACACTTTCGTCTCTCTCACTCGTCCACACGCTCCCCCATTCTCACGGTCACTCCTCCAAAATCAACACCCACTTCACGCTCACTGTCCACACAGTCCCCACTATTACACTCAGTCCCCCACACAGCAACCCCACTGCCACACTCACTCGTCTGCGCACACTCCCACTGTCACTTTCACTCCCCCAGTATAGTCCTCCACTATCATTGTCACTCCCCCGCACACTCTCCCACAGTCACTCTCATTCCCAACACACTGTCCCACAATCATTAACAATTCTCTGCACCGTCCACCACCGTCATGCTTACACCTACGCATACTCTCCCACCATCATGCTGACTTCCCTGCATGCACCACCACTTTGACACTCACTCGCTCACGCAATCACCCACCATGATGCGCCCTCTTCCAACACTTTTGCAACATCATACCAAAGGCCCTGTACAGTCCACACTATCACACTGACTGCTGAGCACAAGCACAAATGTCATGCTTGGTCACCCATTCATTACACCACCATCACATTTACTGCCCCGCACACGGACCCACCATAACTCTCACTCCCCCACGATCTCTCCTACAGTCACACCAACTTTTGCACTCAGTATCCAGCTGTCACGCTCACTCTACAGATCGCGCCTGCACTGTCACTCTCACTTTCCATATACTGTCCAAATGTAACACTCCTTCCACCCACACCACCCCACCATCATGCTCACTCGCCTGTGCATTGTTCTAAAGTGAAACTCAATGCCCTCCACACTCCCCCACTGAAACACTGACTCCCCCAGACTGTCCCGCACTGTGACTCACATTCCCCTGCAAACTGTCCAACCATCGCGCTCACTCCCCTGAACACTCCCCCACTGTCATGCTCACTCCGAAACAGAGTATGCCTTCATCACACCCACTCGCAAGCACAATCCCCTCCAAAACTTTTTCTCCACCATATACACCCCTACCGTCACACTCTCTCCTCCAGAGAATCCACGACTGTCACGCTCACTCCACCAGCATCATGCTCATAACCCCCACACAAACCCAGCCTTGTACTCACTCCTTCACACATCGTCCAGAACCACACCGACTCCACCACACACACACGAACTCATGCTTACTCTACCGCACACTCCCCAACATCACTGTCACTCCTTCGTGTATTCCCCTACTCTCACACCACGACCTTATCATCAGGATCCCTCCACCACACATTCCTCTTCCGCCAAGCTCATCCTCCTGCACAAGACCGCACTGTCACAGTAACTCCCCGCACTCACACTCGCCATCACAGTCACTGCCCTACGAACACCCCTCCATCTCGGAAACTCTCACACTGTCAGCTACCCTCATGCTCTCTCACCCGCACAGCACATCACAGTCACACTAAATGCCCAACACGCTCCACCATCATCAAACTCAGTACCCCAGCATGGCAGTCAGTCCCTCACATACACCCCATCATAAAACTCCTTGTCCCGCTTACTCCCTCAACCACTACCACTGCTTCACACTATACCCCAGCGTCATGCTCACAACCGCACAAATTGCATCACCAACTCTCAACCCCCGCACATGCCCCCACCTCACTACCCCAGAAACCACCCCACCGTCACTATCACTCCCTCACAAAATTTTCCACGTCACGCTCATGGCACCTCACACTGCCAAACGTCACGCTCACACTCCCACAACTTCCCTCACTGTCAAGCTCACACCCTGCACACTCCCCTACCATCACTCCCAGCTCCCCACACACTTCCCCTGTGACACACTTACTTCCACAACACATCATCCATCGTTACTCTCACTCTCAGCCCACTCCCCCACCATAGCGCTCACTCTGCTGCTCGGTCCCCCACTGCGACACTCATTCCTGCACACTCTATGCGATCATGAATTTCACTCCCCCGACAATTCCCCCACACTCCCAGCACACACTCTCTCTGTCATGCTTATGCCTACACGTGCTCCACTGCTGTCACGCTCATTCCTCCACACAAACCATCGCACTTAATCCACTGAACACCACTCAAAAGTCACGTGCACGGCTGCGCAAACCCCTCCACTGTCATGCTAAATCCATCACACATACCCGCACCATCATGCACATTCCGCTGCATGCTCAGTCCCTCGCAAACTCGACTTATGTCTTCCTCACACAAACGTAAAGGACGCCAGTGTTTGCGTCACTCCCTTGCAAACTCCACCACTGACACTCACACCCTCTCACATTCTCTTCCACCAACACTCACTCCCCAATGTTATGCTCACGTTCCCACAGATACACCCACATACTTCTGGCTCACTTACCGCCAGAATTCCCCAGTGGCGCCCTCACACCCCCACACAGTCTCCCAGCAACATTCTTACCAGCCCGCAAACTCTCCCACCATCAATCTCACTGATAGAAGTAATTCAATCACCATTACCCTCAGTCACCCACACTGTTCCGCTTCGTCATGCTCACTGACCCACACGCTCCCTGACACGCAATAACTTCTCCGTTACTCTCACTCCTCGCACATTCTCCAACGTCACACTCACTCCCTCGTATACATCAGAACATCATGTTCATCCCCCCCACCGCATGCTCCCCAGCAACATTCCCTCCCAGCACACTCGCCCACCGTGTCACTCAGTCCCCTTCACATTCCCCCAAGGCATGCTCACACCCCCACACACTACTCCAGCATCACGCACACTGCCCCACAAACTCCCCCATCATCACTCATACCCCCGCACATAATCCACCACGTTCGCACTCACACACTCCCTTGCAACACACTTTTACCGCACGCATCAGTCTCAACCCTAGCACACTCCTCCAACATTATCTTCATTCCCCTACACAACAACCCCTTCATCACTTTCACAACCCCACACTCTCCTCCACTGTCATCCTCACTCCCCCAAAACACTAACCACAGTGTCAGTCTGACGCCTCTGCGTACTGACCCACCGTCATTCACAAACTCACGGACGATCCCCACCATCATATTAAAAGACCCACATACACCACCACTGTGATACTCACTGTTTTGCAAACTTCCCCAGCATCATTCTCACTCCTCCACCATCAACTTAACTCCTCTGCACATTACCCCGCCTTGAACGTCACTCCCCCAAGCACACCAATTCCAAAGTCACAGTCCCTGCCCTGCACACTCTCCCACTATCATAGTCATTCTCCTGCACACGCCCCCACCATCATGGACACTCCTCCGGACAATGCCCCACCGTCATGCTCACTCCTCGCACACCCGTGTTATTTTCTTCTTCCTTCCCTGTACACACCCCCCACCATCATGCTCATACAAGCACACAAACCACCACCGTCATGGTCACACACACACACAATCCCGCACTGGCAACGTCCCGCCCCGCACACTCACTCTCACTCACTATCATATTCCCACATGGTCACACTATAAGCCTCGCACACTCCCCCACTGTCACACTCACTGCCCTGCGCACATCCACCATCACGGTTTCCTCCGTGTGCTCCGGTTTCCTCCCACAGTCCAAAGATATGCGGGTCAGGTGAATTGGCCATGCTAAATTGGCCGTAGTGTTTGGTAAGGGGTAAATGTAGGGGTATGGGTGGGTTGCGCTTCGGCGGGTCGCTGTGGACTTGTTGGGCCGAAGGGCCTGTTTCCACGCTGTAAGTAATCTAATCTAATCTAATCATCACACCTACAGCCCCTCTCACGCTCCCACTTTGACCCTCATTGCCCACACTGTACGCCACTGTCATTCTCACTCTCCCTTTCGCTCCCATGAGTCACAGTTACTATACTTCAATCTCTTTTACTGTCATTACCCTACATATTCTCCCACTATCACACTCACTCCCCACACTCACAGCCCTTCACATTTCCCCACTTTCGCACTTATTTTACAAAAGATTTCCCTGCCAACATGCTCACCCCCCTGGACAATTGCCCACCGCCACACGCATAAATCCCAAATTCATGCTTACCCCCCCGCACATTACTACACTGCCATGCTGTCCCCAAACCATCCCCAACCAACAGGGTCACTGCCACACACACTCCCTCAACCCCATTCCACCTTCATGCTCACTCTATTGTCACCCTTACTCCACCGTCACGCTCACTCCCCGGTACACACCCCGACTGTCCCGCTTTCTCCCTTGTAGACACCCCCACTGTCACACTCACTTCCTTGCCCACGACTCCGCTATTATGCTTGCTCTTCCATGCACACCCCATCATCAAGCTTTCTCCTTGTCCACTCCCACCGTCATGGTCACTCCTCCGCACAACCTGCAGTGTCACACTAACTCCACCACTATGTCCTCCACCTAACTCCCCCTCTTCTGTATAGTACCCCACCGTCATACTCATTCGCCCACACGCTCATCCATGTCACGCTCGCCACTACAACGCATTCCAATGCAGTCACTCTCATTTCCTCTGATATTCCCTAACATTACTCTCACACCTTGCACACTCGTCCACCCAAAACTCACACCCTCACTCCCTTGCTGATCATCACACTCACTCGCCACACATTACTCTACCACATTGAACTCTTTGCCACACACTCCCCCACCATTACAATCACTCCGCCGCAACTCCCCGACTTTCAAGCTCATTACATCACTTATCCGCACACACTGATCATGAAGCTCAGTCTTCCGCCACTCACTGTCGTTTTCAATCCCTTGCGCACACACCCACCATCAAACTCACACCTTTGCACACTCCCCACAAAGTCCTCCTCCACACACAGTCCCACCATCACGCTAACTCCACCAGACGCTCCCTCACTATCAATGTCACTCTCAGGAATACACGCCCCAACCTCACACTCACTCCGCTGCACACTCCCGCACTACCACACTCACCATACTTTCCCTATTCCCACACTCACTGCCCAGCACACTTGCCCACTGTCACCCTCACTACCCAGCATACTTCCTCTCTCTCACTCTGAATTTTTGAAGACTCACCAATGTCCCTGTAGTGCTGTGTGCACTCCCCCATCATGATGCTTACTCTCCAGCAACACTGCTTCAATGTCCCGCTAACTCAACAGCACACAACCCTACTGTGGCACTGACTCACCCGAACACACCTCCGTCGTCACGCTCAATCCTCTACACATTGCATCATCATCATCATATGCACTCCCTCAAACTCCACCGCAACTCACTCCCCACACACTTGCACTGTTATGGTCACTTTGCCACACACTGCCCCACCTTCGTGGCCCCTGTCCAGCACACTCCTTAATGGTTGCACGTACTCCCACACAATCACACTCCACCACCGTAACACTCCCTGCACTCACGCCACCTTCACACCTACACCCCTACAAAACTCCCCCACCATCAGTGGCACTCTCCCACACCCACCCAACTAACACAAGCACTTCCCTACACCTATCAACCTGTCTTACCAACTGCCCCACGCATTTCCACAACATTATGCTCACTCCCATACACATTTCCCAGTATTACTCTGATTACGCTGCACACTCCACCACTGTCATGATCACTCCTCGAACCACCACCCCACTGTTCCATACATTCCCTCGCACAAACCACCCCATCACACTGACACCTCTGTACACACCTCCTGCGTCGCACTGAATTCCTGCACACTCCCTCACCATCACGCTCATTCCTCTGCATACTATTCCACGGTCATGCTCACTCCATCGCTCACGCTCTGCCATCTGTCTCACTCCACTACACACTCCCTCACCATCCAGCTCATTCCCTTCAAACACTCCCACTGTCACACTCATCCACAGCATATTCCCCCACCGTCACGCTCACTGCCATGCACACACCGCACCGTCATGTTCACTCCCCTGCACCCATTCCACCGTCATTCTCCCTCCCCCACACACTTCCCCATCATCGCTTGAAACTCTCTCCGACCCTCATGCTCACGCGCCCTCAGGCATCGCCATTGTCATGCCCACTCATCCACACACCCACCATCGATCCGCTGACTACACATGGCAGAATTCCTCCGCACGATCGCCCAAGTCACCCTCACTGTCCCGCACACTGGCCTACTCTAATGCTCACTTGCATGAATTCTCTTGCACCATCATTTTTTTTTCACCACACACTCCATTTCCATCATTCTCAATCCCACACACAGTTTCCCACAGTCACACTAACTTCACTGCACACTCCTCAAGGTCACAGCCACTCCACACACTCGCCCACGTTCATGCTAACTACACCAGACAGAGCTTCACCATTGCACTGACTCTCCCGCACTCACCCCTACTGTCACATTCACACTTGTGCACACTCTACCACTTTCCAGCTTTCTGCTCGCACATTTCCCCACTTTGACACTTTCTCTCTGCAGACTCGCTCACGAGCACATTTTCCAAACTGCACACACCCACCGTCGGGTTCACTCACCTGTACATTCTGGACCTTCAATCTCACACACCCACGCACTTCCTCACTGGCACAGTCACTTGTCTGCATAACTCACCCTCATGCTCACGTTCCCACAGACTCTACCACCATCACAAACTCTTGCCCCCACACTCCCACCCAATAAAACGCACTCCACTACACACTCACCCAATGTCATGCTCCCTTTCTCATTCTCGCACAATGTCACTCTCACTCCCCCACACTCTCTCCCACTCTAATGCTCACTTATGTAGATGATCCCCCACTGTTTAGCTCAGTACACCACATACCAACACACCGGCATGCACTCTCCCCCAAATACTTCCCCACTGTCACATTCAGTCAACTACATCAAACCCAGCAGACACAATCAGACCATTGCACACTCCCCCACCACACTCCTGCACAAGAACGTTCACTGCCTTGAAATCCACCCCACAATCACACTTACTTTGCCCCCACACTCCTCCGGATCATACTCATTCCACTGCACATGACTGCATCATCACAATGACTGCCTCACACACACCTCCACAGTAACTCTTGCTCCCCCATAGACTCCCCACGTCACGGTTATTCCTCCACACAATCAACAATCGTCAAAATAATTCTCCCGACTTGTCCCCACCATCACTCTCACTTCCCCGTATACTCACGCAAACTAATACTCACTCCCTTTCGAAAACAGCCATCATCACACTCACTCCCTCACAACACTTTCATCGTAACGATCACGATGTTGCACGGTTTCCCCTACCATGCGCACTCTATCGCAAACTCCCCCACCATCTTGCTACTCCCCTGCACGACCCCACTGTCATGGTCTGTCGACCACGCACTCCTCACCTGTCGCACTCACTCACCAAAGGCTCCCTCACTGTTGTACTAACTTAACCACAAACAACTGACTCTCACACTCACTCCCTGTACTCTCCCTCACTGTAACAATGTCACTCCTGTAGAACACCCACCATCACGCTCATTCCACGCAAAATACACTAGTGTTGCATTCAACCTCCTGAACACACCTCGACTGTCATGCTCACACCACCGCACACCATTCCACCATCATGCTCATTCCACCACACTCTCACACTGTCACTCTCACTCTCCCGCACACTCTCACACCACCACTCTCACACCACCACACCTCTCCCCGCAATAACCATACCATTACCACACTTACAGCCCTGCACACTCTCCCACTGTCACGCTCACTACGCTGCAGAATCCCCCACCATCTTGCTGATACCCTTGTACACTCCTCTACCATCATGTTTGTTCTCCCACACACTCCCCCGCCATCACACCACTCCCTGTACATTCGCATATCATCATCTTTCCTCCCACGCTCATACCCACACTTTCGGGTTCACTCTCAGACAGAGCTCCCCCACCGACAGTCTCTCTCCAGGGCAAAATACACTACAGTCACTCTCAATCCTCCCGACATTTCCCCAGCATTATACTCATTCCCCCGCACTCTCCCTACCCTAACACTCACTCTGTCGCACACCCACCCACTGTAACACGCACACTCCTGAACACTCGCCCAACATCACTCTTGCACCCCCATATCCTTCACTATGGCACGGTCACCCCTCCACACAATCCACTGCTGTCACTCTCAATACCCGACATGTCCCTATAATCATTCTCACTCCCCCACACATTTGTCCACCCTAATGCGCACTCCCTCACACAGTTGACAACCAGCACACTCACACTCCATACTACCTACCCTCATGCTAACTCTGCCGCAGATTTTCCGACTGTCATGCTCACTCCTCTGCACACACTCCTCCATCAAGCTCACTACCCATCATACTTGCCACTGTCATGCTATCTCCGCCGCACTCTCCCCTGTGGTCACTCTCACTGCCCTGCACAATCCTCCACTGTTACACTCATTCCATTGTGCATTCCTCCACCGTCATGAAAAGTGCCACGCACATTCTCCCAGTGTTTCACTCATTCCCCCACACAGCTCACCACCATCTGGCTCATTTCCCCACACACTCCACGACTGACTTACTCATTTCCCAGTACACACCCGTACAGTAACACTTGCTCCTCTGCACTCTTCTCCACCGTCACGCTCAGAGCCCCGTACACAGCCCCACCCAGGTACTCACTCCCTCTAGCATCTCCTACCGTCACAGTCACTCCCCCACACAACCTACCGCCGTCACACTAACTCTCACGCACATTCCCCCACCAGCACACTCACTACCCCACGTACACCCCAACCCTCTCACTTACTCCTCTGCATAATGCCACACGATAATGTACACTACCCCGTGCACTCTCCCATTATCACACCCTATCTCCCCACAGTCCCACACTGTCACGCCAATCACCCACACAGTCCCGCTCTGTCATCCTCACCCACACGCACATTCCCTCATAATCACGCTTATTTCTGGGCACACTCGACCACCATCACACACATTCTCGTCACATTCCCCCACCGTCACACTTTCTCCACGACACAGTCTGCCACTGCCACACACATTCCCGTCGCATTCCACAACCATCACACTTACACTGGGCACACTCACTAACCAGCATACACACTCCACCACACACACACTCCTACCATCGTGCATATTCTGCTGCACACTCCCCCACCGTCACACTCATTCCTCCGTAAAGTAAGGACAGAGCAACGTAAACCCAATTTTGAGCTCAGGGCCCAGTGCCATCCCCTTCACTGAGGACCAGGACTTGCGGCTGAGTATGTCTGTCGCCAGCTCAGCTCCTTCAACAAAAGACACGCAACAATGTCATTCACTCTACTGCGCTGCACTGTTTCATGAACACTTGATTGTTTACAAATTGAAGTGATGGATTTAGTCAGTGCGAACCTGCATTGTCTCACTTGCTCCTGAGTTGAGAGAAATATTGAAATGTATTCCTGTAACCGGCTGCAGATTGAGGTTGTACAAATCAGCGCGATGCTCGGTTCTGTTGCCACATCGACAGCCTGCTCCATATTTGAAACATTGATCTCAGATAGCTAAATACTGGGAGGATTTACTAATAAGTGAATTTGATTGATTGATGAATTTGGGCAAAGGGATACATCAGCACATTCTTCATTTGCAGTCTGAATCTAGTCTGAGTCACGGCATAAATTGCAGTGTTTGTGCAGCAACTGAGGAGCTGCAACATGAAGCCCAATTCCTGCACAAAGTCATGGAGAAGCATCGGGGTGTCTAAAGTCCACCACATCCGGTACGATATAGAATACACCATTAATGTTGACCATAACAGGATGAAATTGGCTGAGATCACAATCAGTAAAACGATGGATTGTTTTCGGTTTTTCATTTCTTTGTCAGATTGAGCGTTCCCAGTGCTGTGGGCCCGCAGCCTCCTGCGGGATCTGCTGGTCACTAAAATGTGCCTGATGGTGAAAACATTGAGGAACAGAATCAGGAGAAATGGGAGAGCTGGGGTTAGAATGTTGTGGAGGGTCTCCATTATGACCCAGACACCGAAGAAATCAAGAGCTCCTGTTCCATAACAAAACCAGGGGGCGTTCCCCAGCCGATACCGAGCCGTGAGCACAAAATACCAGAAAATGTTCTTTAAACAGCTCAGCACAGTCACTGCTCCCAGAACCACAGCCGCCGTTTTCTCACTGCAATATTTACTTTTCAGTTGCTGGCAACAAACGGCCACAAACCGATCAAACGTGAAAGTCACGGTGAACCAGACAGAACAGTCAGTGGCTGCATAAAGCAGGATGGCGTGGATATTACACACGGGGATGTCCATCAGGAAATAAAACTGATCCCAATAAATAATGGGAATGTGCCTGAGTGTCAGGTCGAGGATAATTACCAGTAGATCTGCCACAGCCATGGCCCCCAGGTAACGTCTGACACACAGAGTCAATCCACAATCTTTATAAAGTAGGACATAGATCGTCACTACGTTAACTGTGAGGAAGTAAAACAAAAGTATTATACATCAGCCTGAAGGTAAAATGGACAGTTTGATTGAGGACTGAATGACATATTCATATGTAACACTGTATTTAGAAATTTATTAAAATAATTGGAAATGGAATAGCAAATGGGA
The DNA here is from genome assembly GCF_020745735.1 of Hemiscyllium ocellatum. Lineage (NCBI taxonomy): Eukaryota > Metazoa > Chordata > Chondrichthyes > Orectolobiformes > Hemiscylliidae > Hemiscyllium > Hemiscyllium ocellatum. Next base: position 1,441,356 of record NC_083418.1, read on the forward strand.
AAGTCTGAATTACTGACAAAAATATGTCATAAAACACCAGAAAGTCTTCCTCCCCAAACACGCAGATGCACATCCATAAGATGCCTTCTAGAGCATTCCCACACACTCCATCTCTCGAAAGCAGGCACTGGTCACTTCTTCCCAGTTTTTAATACGGAGGGTGAAAATGTTGCTGTCCTTAAGGATTTTCTCCCAGTTCCTTGAAGACAAACTAAGGTTGGAAATTACTGTCTTTTAGACTAAATTGTGGCTAATCTTGTGTCACGAAGAATTGTATACGCAGGGAAAACGAACTCACCCCTGTAACGACCTGATGGGACTTTGGAACAGTGTCTTCTTGCCCCTGGAACGAGGTAACTTCCCTCGGGATGTTATCTTTTGTTCAATTCACCAACGTACTGCCGTTCACAAATAATTTCAGGGACACACTGCTCCAGGGAATGTCAGTTATCGAATCTCTGGTACAGAATGCACCAGGGCATGTCAGTTACAGAATGCTGGGTGCAGAATTTTCCACAGAATGTCAGCTATGGAATGTCAGATGCAGAATGTTCCAGGGAATATCTGTTATAAAATGTTGGGTACATAATATTCCAGGCAATGTTAGTTATTGAATGTCAGGTCCAAACTCTTCCAGGGAATATCACTTACAGAATATTGGGTACAGAATGTTCCGGGAAATCTTCTGCAGTTCAAATGACACCACTCCTCATCTTTTCCTCCACTACATCAATGTCTGTATCGGCGCACATCGTGCTCCCTTAAAGAGGTTGAACAGATCATCAACGTCACCTACACATTCCACTCCGACCTCAGGCTCGCTTGGACTATCTCGGACATCACCCTTCCATTCTTGGACCAGCACTTATACTTCCCTCCCCTTGCTCGAACAGCTCAGACACCTCCCTCCACTTTCAGGACATTTTCGGACACCTCGCTCCCGTTCCAGGACTGACTCTGACACCTCCTCCCCTTTTCAGACCATTGCTGATACCTCCCTCCCCTTCGCAGATGATCTCAGACGCTTACTTTACCGTCCTGAACCATCTTGGAAAGCTCCTCCCCACCCAGACCATCTTGGAAACCTCCCTTTCCTTCCTGGACCACCTCAGATGCCTCCGCGCCTTCTCAGACTATCTCAGACGCCTAACTTCCCTGCCCGAAACATCTCAGCCATTTACCTTCCTGCCCTGGACAATCTTGCGCACCTCCCTCCACATCCCAGACCATCTCAGACAACTCCCTCCACTAAATGGACAATCGCGGACATTTCTGTCCACTTTTGGAACCATTGCTGACATCTCGCACCCCTTCCCGGATAATCTTTGACCCACCTCTCACCTTTCTGGATCAACTCAGCAGCTCCCTTCTTTTCCTGGACAATTGGAGACACCTCCCTGTCCTTCGTGGACTATCTCAGACACTTGCTTCCGTTTTCCAGACCATCTCGAACACATCCCTCCCCTTCCTGGATCATCTCCAACACCTCCTACCGTCCCCTGGACCATCTAGGACACATCCCTCCCTTTACTAGACCATGTTATATACTTCCTTCCCCTTCCCAGGCCATCGCAGAAACCTCCCACCCCTTTCTGAACCATCACAGATGCTTCCCTCGATTTATAATCTATCTCAGGCACCTCTTTCACTTCCCAGATCATTGCAGACGCCTCTCTTGACTTCCCATACAAACAGACTCCTCCCTCACATTCTCAGACCAACTCTTGCAGCTCCAGTCTCTTGTTCGTACACCTCGAACAGCTCCCTCCATTTCCTCGACTAACTCAGACACCCCTGTTCCCTTCCTGGGGCATCTCTGACACCTCCCTTCACTTTCTGCAACATGTTAGAAACGTCCCTCCCGTACCCAGATTACCTCAGAAACACCTATCCCTTCCTGGACCGTCTCAGGTATCTCCATTCTCTTCCTGGTCCATCTGGGACAGCTCGTTCACCTCCTGTATTATCGCAGACACTTATCCTCCCCTTCCGGGACCATGTTATATACCTCCATCCCCTTCCCAAACCAACCCAGCCACCTCTCCTCCCTAGAGCATCTCCAATACGTTCCTCCCCTTTCTGGACCATATTAGACATATTCCTCACCCCCCACCCCCCTCCCAGACCATCTCGCACACCTCCTGCCCTTTCACGGACAATCTCAGACACCTTCCTTCCCTTTACAGAACATTTTGTACTCCTCCCTTCTTTTCTTGAACAATCTCAGACACCACCGTCACCTTCTTGGACCATATGTGATGTCTCTGTCCACTTCCAGGAACATGCCTGATATCTCCGTCCTCTTCCTGACACCTTCCTTTCCTACTTGAACCATATCAGAAACATCCTTCCCTTCCTGTACTTCTCCCTCTCCTTTTCTGGTGACCAACTGAACACGGATATCTCTTCCAAACCCACTGACTCCCAAAGGTAGCTCTTCCTACCTTACCTCCTACAAAAGCTCCCTCCTTTATTCCGAATTCCCAAACCTATGCTGCATCTGTTCCTAGGATGATCAAATTTACCTCAGAAAGCCCCAGATGGCCTCCTACTTTCAACATTATACTTTTTCCTCCCTCTTGGTCGGCGATGCCCTCGAATACATCTCCTCCACTTCCTGCACTTTTGCCCTCTATCCCCACCCTTCTAGCCACAACAGGAACAAAACCTCCCAGTCCGCACCTTGCTCCCCACCAACCTCCATATACGTTGCACCTTCGTCCACCACTTCCATCACCAACAAACAGAATCCACCAATTGGGATTGCACTCCCCTCCTCTATCAGTGTTCCAGAGAGACCATTCCCTCCATGACTCCCACCACACCCCCAACCCAACCAACACCCCTCCACCCACTGCACCTTCCCCTGCCACCGCAGGAATTCCACCTAGTCTGTCTCCACAGGCCGATCACTGACTGAGCAGAGAGAGGCTTCACAAACACAGCAGCCAGATTCTGGAAGTGCCAACAAGAGGGAAGCATTCTGACTATGCTATATGCCACAGATGAATCTGTCCTGAACAGAATCTGCAGTAGCAGCCAGCACACAGTCGTGGCGGAGGAGAAGTCTCAGCCTCATATTGAAGATACTGCCGTCTGTGTTCTGTGGCAATACCTCCTGTGAAGTCGGGCATATGCAAATTCCAAAAATTCCTTTCCCCTCACCTCCATCCAAGGTCCCAAAGGGTCCTTCCACACCCGATAGAAATTTATCTCCACACACTTCATCCAGTGTATCTGTTGCACTCGATGTGATCTCCTCTTATTCAAGGACACTGGAAACCAAGTTGTAGATCGTTTCAGTGAAGATCTCTGAGACACCCGCACGAACCAACGCCACCGCCCAGTGGCTGGACACTTTACCTCACCACCACACGCCACTAACGACATGCAGGTCCTGAGACTATTCCATCGCCACACCCGAATCATCCGACGCCTGGAGGAAGAACGCATCGTTTTCCGCCTTGGAACGCTGCAACTACAAGGGGTCAATGTGGTTTTGACCAGTTTTCTCAATTCCCTCGCCCTCCAAGTTGTCTCAATTGTCCCTGCCCCAGCCCACTCTAATTCATCTCTCAGCCTTCCGGCCCACAAGCCTCATTTATGATGAATGGGTTATGCTCGAAACTTTGATTCCCCTGGTCCTCAGATTCTGCATAAGCTGTTGTGCTTACCAGCACCACACTCCCTATTTTGAAAGAGTCTGACACCATCATACGCAAAGAATCAGGCCTACTGGTTAATATTTCATGAATCCCCAACACCAACTCTAAGTATATCCTGTTCTACAGGCAGGGCAGACTCACCAGTGGTGGGGGCACCCTGGGATGTAGTCAGGTAAGGAGTTCGCCTGCAAATTCCCAACATTGATTCCAGATCCCGGGGAACCGCATTCTAACAGGTCAAAGATGGTTAAGGAAATCTACTGCCCTCCCCACCACCCTTCGTCGATAGCTCTGTTCCATTGGACGTTGAAAACAAATTAGAGGAAGCACTGACGGTGACAAGGACACCGAATGTAGTCTGGGTGTGGGACTTCACTGTCCATGACCTAGAGTGTCTCCACAGGCCTATCACTGACTGAGCAGAGAGGCTTCACATACACAACATCCAGAATCTGGGAAATGCTGGCAAAACCAACAAGAGGGAAACATTCTTACTGTGCCATTTTCCACAGATGGATCTGTCCTGAACAGAATCTGTAGTAACAGCCAGCACACAGTCGTGGCGGAGGGGAAGTCTCAGACTCATATTGAAGATACTGCCAACTGTGTTCTGTGGCACTACCTCCTGTGAAGTCGGGTATATGCAAATGGAAGCCAAACATACATGAGGCATTTTGTGCTTTGAACAGTTGGAGTATCAATGACCTTCCCACCATCATAAAGTCAGAAGTGGGCTATTCACGGAGTGTTCCAAAATGTTCAGCACTCCTCACAATTACACTCAACTGAAGCAGGCTATTCAGCCTATCAAGAGTTTTAAAGTGGAACAGAATGAGATCATTCAACCATTCGAGGCTTTACGCAGCAATTGGAGCAGATATTTCAATCCCTCACACCTGTTACACAGAAAATAGAAAGGATCATGCAGCCTTACATAGCTGCTACTCGGAAATACGAAGAAGACTGTTACTGAGTCAGGAACAGGGATAAATTAGTGATTTATCAGTATCTATCAGTTTGAGACAAAATAACGACTGCAGTGACACATTGACTAGTGCTGGAGCCTCAACTATTTGCACCAGTATCAACGGTTTCCAGAAATGGAACAAATGTGTTCTAACTAAATTTAAAATGTCACTGAGATAGACAGGAAATGAAGGTACCAAATGAAGTTAGAGAATATGTAAATGGTTACAACAACTTTGTAAATAGACTACAACTTGGGTAACTGGGAACTTGCTTTTCAGGAAGAATAAGCATCTGCATAATACATAACTGGAGAGGGTATACAGGACTTAGCGAAACCATTTGTATAGGAAGGTTCACACGGGATAGTTTGGTGTGGTTGGTTGAAGGTGCAGAATGTTGAAGCGGAGCGTTTTATGAGCAGTGTTTCAAGGAGGCGACCTTTATCTGAGAGGCCATCGGTTCTTTCCACGTGCAGACCTGAGGAAGATGGGAATGGCTGACTGTTTATGAAAAAATAGGTCATGGCTGCTGCCAGGAAAGTGGCTATTTACCAAAATGTTGTACAGTGCATAGCTTCACGTCAACATTAATGGAGTGAGAGGCGGAGATGAATGATAAGTAAAGGCATTGCCATATCAGCTGCAATGGTTAATTATATGAAATTTTCAATCTACCTCACAGAAACAGCCCAGACACCATAAACCGAGAGAAGATATATTTTCACCATGGAACACGGTGTAGATCAGACTAGTACAACCCAGCAATCTGTCCAGAATGGAACACTGTGCCGATTAATTCATTGCATTGTTCAATACAATCCAGCAATGTGTCCAAAGAGGAATATTACACTGACTAAATCAGAGCATTGATCATTAAACCTTGACAAAGCATTTTCCATTATGAGAAGCTGGTAAAGAAACAGAAAAGCTGCAGATTTTGGAATCAAGATTAGACAGGCAAGAGATTGGAAGAACACAGCAAGCCAGGCAGCATTACGAGGTGGAGAATTCAATGTTTTTGGTGTAATACCTCTGCAGGAGTCATCAAGAAAGGTTAAAGTTGAAACATCGACTTCTGCACCTCCTGATGCTGCCTGGCTTGCTGGGTTCTTCCGGCCTCATGCCTGTTGAGTTTGGGAAGATGTGCAGTCCGCACCCGTGCATTGATTTGTTAACCCAGAGTAGAGATATGTCCAGCACTCGGATCTGCGCATTGATGTGTAAACCGGACGAGAATTTTGTCCAGCACCAGGAAATTTACAGGCCACCGCAGTGCATTAATCTATGAACCTGCACTACATATCTGTCTAGCACCGTGAGTTATGGAGATCTACAGCCGTTCATGTGATCTATAAATCCGGACTAGATATCTGTCTAGCAGGCAAGGCTGTACAGACCACAGCAGTGCATTGATATGTAAACCCTGACTAGATATCCGACTAAGAACGGGTGCTATGCAGACCAAAGCAGTGCTGCCTGGCTTGCTGGGTTCTTCCGGCCTCATGCCTGTTGAGTTTGGGAAGATGCGCAGTCCGCACCCGTGCATTGATTTGGTCTATAAACCCAGATAGATATCTGTCCAGCACACAGAGTTGTGTAGACCTCAACACGGGTGCCATCTTTACATGGCCATGAGCTTTCTCAGTTCGGAGCTACGCTGCCCCATTAACCCCATCATGGCACATAATGGTCAATTACAGCACGGATTTGAGGACGGGGCGCGGTGGTCCTGGTGCATGTGCTCCTACAGAGGGGAACCATTCTCTTCATGGAAGTGTCCACAACGCCAAGCATGGTCTGAGCTCACCATTCAGCTCAGTGTAGTATCTGTGCTGTGAAGAATTGTCCAGGAATACTGGACAAGCATTAATAACTTTCCCCGTTCTGTCAGGATAAGGGTCACCATATTCTCTTTGCTTCCTCTCACTTACCGTATATCTGTTACAGCACCGACCTCCGAACAAGTCTCATGCTCCACCACTCTCACTGTTGCATTCAACACCTTCCATCTCTCTCTATCTCTCTCCCCCACCACTCTACTATACCCCCACACTTATAACACGGCCTGGATACAACACTCTGGACTGACTCCCTCCAGACCCCTCAAAATACCTCCCCTAGTAGCACGAACAGGAGGGGAACTCCCTCCCACCCTCCCCTTCCCTCTCTTTCCCCCATTTCAGGAAAAACAGCCTGGAATAGGACAGGCAGTGTGAAGCCAGATAGTGGACTGCCCGTTGTCCGCCTCACGACCTCCCCCTTTCGGGAGGACCCTGGTATGAGACAGAGAGGTTCGGGACGCCTCGTGTGGAGATTCTGAAACATCCACTACCCACCAACCGAATATGGAGCAATGTTCAATGATGTGCAATTCTCAATTTAAACGCTCTCTCAGTGTCGTTTCTCCATTGGAAAACTGAGAAGCAGTTGCCCTGATACCATCTCGCTTTTATATCCAGTTGGTAGAAAGTGAATCACAAGAGGCTGAGCAGGAGGGTGGGGTCAAAATACATTGTCTCCACCACCTCTGAGGAAGGCAGTACGGACACACCATCCTACACCTCCTCCTGTAATCAGCTCAGATACTGAAACTAATCTGTGATATTTACTGTTCTTTGCAGTTGTCCTGACAAATTCAATAATCTGTGCTCTCGATTACGAAGCGAGTTGAGCTTTTCTGTGAATTTAGTTTCCATTACAAGAAGGGCTGAACGCAATGTCCTAACAGTTCCTTTTTGTGAAAAAGTGTGTCTCTGTGTGGAGCAGGTCTGACAGTCTCTGCAGTGTTTCAACGACACTCACTGCTGGCCTCCACATGCCACTGAGCAGGCATTGGCAGCTGGTGAAAACAAATAGGGATTCATTTAGAGAGGGAGAGGGGGAGGCCAGCTGCTCACAGCACCATCCAGAGTGATTTCCTATCCATGTACTGATCTGAACGACTTTTAATCATTGTAACTGTACCTACGACCTACACTCCCTCTGGACGTTCAATCGACAAGCCATCTTCAGTTGAAAATATTTGCCTCTCACGACTTTTGTAAAGCTTTCCCCTCTCACCTTAAAGTTTCCCCCGGTTTTAATCCCCCCACGCAAGAGAAAAGACATCTGATCTTCAACTCACCTGTACTCCTCATGATTTTCCAAACCTCTGAAATTTCACCCCACAATCTCATACTCTCCAGTGAAATAAAGGTTTTAGCCTTTGCAGCCTATTCTGATCGCTGAATCCCTCCATCCCCAGCAACATCCAGGTTCATTGCTTCTGAATTCTCTCCAGTAGATTACTAACAAAGTCATTAATATAGAGTTGAATAATCAAGGTCTTTTCTAAGAGTAGTGAAGTCCAAAACTAGAGGGCATAGTTGTAAAGTGAGAAAACAAAAATTTCAATGTGTCATAACGGGGAACGTTTTCACCAGAGGGTGTTGTGTGTATGGAATGTGCTGGCGGGGCGACGAGAACTTGACACAGTATTCCAGAACAGAACATAGAACATAGAAAAATACAGCGCAGTACAGGCCCTTCGGCCCTCGATGTTGCGCTGATCCAAGCCCACCTAACCTACACTTGCCCACTATCCCCCATATGCTTATCCAATGCCGTTTAAATGTCCATTAAGATCCGACCACTGTTACCGGCAGGGCATTCCATGAACTCACGAATCGCTGACGAAAGAATGTACCCCTAACATCAGTCCTATACCTACCACCCCTTATTTTAAAGCTATGCTCCCTCGTAATATCTGACTCCAAACGTGGAAAATGGTTCTCATGGTCAACCCTATCTAAACCCCTAATAATCTTGTACACCTCTATCAAGTCACCCCTAAACCTCCTTTCCTCCAATGAAAACAGTCCCAAGTGCCTCAGCCCTTCCTCATATGATCTTCCTACCATACTCGGCAACATTCTGTTAAACCTCTTTTGCATCCGTTCCAGTGCCTCCACATCCTTCCTATAGTGTGGCGACCAAAGCTGCACACAATACTCCAGATACAGCCGCACCAGAGTCTTATACAACTGCAACATGACCTCAGAACTCCGGAACTCAATTCTTCTACCAATAAAAGCCAGTACGCCATATGCCTTCTTCACAGCACTATTTACCTGGGTGGCAACTTTCAGAGATCTGTGTACATGGACACCCAGATCCCTCTGCTCATTCACACTACCAAGTATCCGACCATTAGCCCAGTACTCCATCTTCTTGGTACTCTTGCCAAAGTGAATCACTTCACACTTCGCTACATTGAACTCCATTTGCCACCTTTCTGCCCAGCTCTGCAGCTTATCTATATCCCACTGTAACCTGCCACATCCTTCCTCACTGTAAACAACTCCACCGACTTTCGTATCCTCCGCAAACTTGCTCACCCAACCTTCTAGTCCCCCCTCCAGGTCATTTATAAAAATGACAAACAACAATGGTCCCAAAACAGATCCTTGCGGAACACCGTTGGTAACTGCACTCCAAGATGAAACTTTACCATCAACTACTACCCTCTGTCTTCTTCTAGCCAGCCAATTCCTAATCAAAACATCCAACTCACCCTCAATGCCATACCGCCGTATTTTTTTGCAGTAGCCTACCATGAGGAACCTTATCGAACGCCTTACTAAAATCCAAATACACCACATCAACCGCTTTACCCTCGTCCACCTCCTTAGTCACCTTCTCAAAGACTTCAATAGGTTTGTGAGGCACGTCCTGCCCTTCACAAATCCATGCTGACTATCCCTGATTACATTATTCCTATCCAGAGTTCATAAATCCTATCCCTTACAATTCTCTCTAAGATTTTGCTTACAACAGAACTGCACCAATGTCCTGTACAACTTTAACATGACATCCCAATTTCGAAACTATAATGTCTGACCAATGAAATCAAGTGTATTAAACACCTTCTTTTATATGCTATCTATATGTGATGCAAAATTTGAAAGTCTTATACCAAGCGAGCGAGGTCTCTGTTGTACAACACTATCAAATACATTAATTTTAAATATATAAGCTATGCTCTTGTTTGATTTGATAAATCCAATACCTCGCATTAATCCAAAAGAAACTCCATCTGCCCCTACTCAGCCCAGTGTATGATAATACCGCCTCCTCACTTTCCCCCTTCAATATTAAAAATACCCACCCCTCTTCAGGAGGCCTGCACACTCCGGACTTGATTTTCACAAAGATCCTGAGCCTGGTTTGCCTTGCGTGGTTGGATGAGGAGGGACAGATTGCAAACACATTCAGTGCTGGACATTAATCAACTGCCTTGTATCGGTTCATGGTTTTCGGAAGAGTGCAGACACATGCCAGCGGCTGGAAATAGTCAATCCGTGTTTTGCGACGAGAAAATATTGTCTTTCTTCGTGTCTGCTGATCAAGAAAAATATCAATTCGAGACTCTTCATTGTGCAGAGAGCGTCTGCAGGATTTTCCTCTAATATATAAATTGCAGATAATAGCGATTAACAAGCAATCAAATGTTATCGTGGTTTATCGCGGTGGCACAGCACATGCATTCAACATCCGATCGTTGCGAGAAATACCTTACATTTCTTTAACAATGCAAAAATATTTCGTTTAGTTCTGTAATGTTAAACAGAATTTAATAATTCCACACCAAGCTGAAAGCTGGCAAGTAAATTCTGACCCAATTTCTCGGCATGGTTTAAATATTGTGTAGCAGGTTGTGCGCCTGCCTCTGAACCCGAATTCTGGGTTTGATACCAATTCCTTAACATGCGTCCCATTCTCACTAGCTCCAGACCAGACGATCTGGTTCTGCCGGTTGAGGAGATGTGTCACAGCATGTCAGAACAGGCTGAAGAGCAACCACTCAAGAGAATACTTTAGGGCTATTGCCGAGTAGTGGCAGTGTCCCTACATTCGGGTACAAAGCACTAATTTCATTTTCTACAGAAGTGTTTCATACTATGTCATAAACAAACTGATGGATAAGTAAACGTTGTCAGTATTGAATTTCAGAATTTTGGTCCAGGGTGACTGAAAGCACAGCCATTCCCATTGATTGGAGTCACATTTCGCAGCAGTAGAAGTTCATAAATTCAGAAAGTTCATGGATAGGGTAATTAGTCATAGCTTTTCTTTCCCAGGATATGGACATGCAAAGCTAGAGGCATTGGTTGAAAGTAAGACGAAAAAGATATGGAAAAGGTTCATTGAGGCAACGTTTTCATGCAGAGGGGTGTGTACAAATGGAATGAGTTACCAGCAGAAATGGTGGAGGCTGGTAACATTACGACATTTGAAAGACATCTGGATGCTGCCAGAGTTGTTTAGTTTTTCCAGAAATTTCTGTTTTTGCTAAACAAAATGCATTCATTTTAATTCGGGTTTTCTGAATATATTCAACATGTTGTTTTTAATTCACGTAGGCACATATAAACACATATTCAAATCGATTGTGGCGATTTTATGCTAAAGAAATGGCTCTGTATATGACAGCTGCAACGATGCACCTACGTAGAGCAGGGAAGTGATAGAGTCATATTTCGGACAGTGTACAAGGCGATGTCACATGGTCCTGTTTGGGAGCCGATGGCATTATTGTTTAATTCAACTCAGAGAGAAAGAAAATATAACATGTCAGAGAAGGGACGGTCTATTTCACTCTCTCTGCTTCACTGCTCCTCTTCAGAGCAAAGTGTGTGAGATAGAAAAATCTCCTCAGTCATCTTTACTTTTTTTTATAGAGTCGCTACATTGTGGAAACTAGCCCTTCGGTTAAAAAAGTCTACACTCACCTTCTGAAGAGTGAAAATCGGCGACCAATTGCCCTTCTCTATATTTACCCTTAAAGCACCTAACCTAGAAATCCCTGAACGCTCTGTACAATTTAACGTGACAAATCCACCTAACCTATGCATCTTTGGACTGTAGAAGTAAACCGGAGCACCAATTAGAAACCCATGCAGATAAGGGGAGAATATGCAAATTGCACACCGAAAGTCACCCGATGCATAAATCATAACCACGTCCCCGGCTCTGTGAGGCAGCAGTGCTCACGGCTGATTCAACGTGCCGCCCTCGTGGAGGAGTCCTGAGCAGAATTCATTGGAATCTCCTCCCTGTCTAAAGCAAATGCATTTCAGCCAAATCCCTCTGGTCCAGGGTGAAATCACACCTTGTGTGAGCTGTATATCTTCAGAAGTAGAAAAACATTTTGGACAATCTCTCATTTTTTGCTTTTGTCATGAGTTAATATTTGGACAACGTTCTTTGAAGTTAAATTTGCAGTTTTTTTTGTCAGTTTGTCTGTGTGTATGTGTTTTTCTTTTTGAGAAAGAGAAATATGATTATATGTTTGCATAATCCAAATGGTCTTTCATTCATGTTTTCATCATAGTTTGAATAACATTGATTTAAATCATAAATGTGTCGTTTTAGGAGATTAAAGGCAGCAGGTGAACTTGTTCCTAAATCTCACCCTGACCCATTCTGAAATCCATACCATCGGCCATATCATCAACCTGTTTACTTTTAACATTTGTTGTCAGCAGTGTAATAGCAGGATTAGAAAAGGAAGCAGTGAAACCAAAAGCTGGAGAACTGTTAACCGCTGAGCTTGATGACAGTGATGAGTAAGTTGTCGGAGGGCCTCTGAGGGTGAGGATTTACGTCCCTTTGAGGAGGCAAGGGCTGATCAGGGGTCGTCAACATGCCTTTCTGCATGTGAAAACATGTCTCATAACTTTGAATGAGTTTTGTGAAGAAGTGACAAAGAAGATTGTTGAAGGTAGTTTCGCAGACATTGCCTACATGGACTTCAACAAGTATTCATAACTTCCCGGTTGGTCGACAGGTTAGTAAGGTTAGAGCACATGGCATACATAGGAAGCCAGTTAATTGGATTCACAATTGGCTTGAAGGAAAAGAACTATTTTTTTCAGATTGGAGGCTTGTGACCAACAGTGTGCTGCAAGAATCAGGACAGAGTTCATGGGACTTCATCATTTACAGAAGGATTCGGGTGTGAACATTGGATGCATAGTTAGTAGGTTCACAGTTGACAGTGGTGTAGTGAAGCATCTCAGAGCAGCACGAGACCACAATTAGATGGGCCAAAGGGGCAAGGAGAGGCAGATAAATTTTAATTTCGCGAAACACGAGGTTTTGCATTTTGAAACGCAAATCAGTGCAGGAATTATACACTTATTGGTAAGGTCCTGGGGAGTGTTATGGAACCAAGAGACCTAAGGCAGCAGGTGCATATTTCCTCAAAGTAGTGGCTCAAGAAGACAGAGTTGTGCAGAACAGATTTGGCACATTTGCCTTAGTCAGTCAGAGCAATGGCACAGGAGTTCAGGTGGCAAGTTACATCTGTACTGAATATTGGAAAGGTGTATTTAATATAACTGCTTCCAACTCGGTTGGCTGCAAAAACAATTATACAGATATTCCAGGACTGGAGAGTTTAAGCTTTAGGGAGAGGCTGAATAGGTTGAGGTGTTTCCCCTGGGGTGTCAGAGTTTGAGGGGTGACATTATGGAGATTTATAATATCATCAAGGGCATGGATAGTCTGAAAAGCCATGATCTCTTCCCCAGTGTAGGGGAGTCCATTCTAAAGGGCACAAATTGAAGACTGGAGGGGCAAATGTTTCAAGCAGCGAGTGGGGTGTGCACAGAAAATGCTGTCAGAGGAAGTGGTGCGTTGAGGGGGGTGGAGGTGCACAATCGCACATTTGCAAAGTGTCTGAAAGATGAGGGATATGGGCCAAATAAGAACAAATAGGACCAGATCAGATTTGTTTATCTGTTTGGACTGGGCTAATGTTTCCATGTTGCATGACACATTGATTCTGTAACAGGGGTGGAGAGAAATTCTGAATGGACATTTGGAGAGGGAAATTTCTTCACCAGAAGTTTATCATGCCTCTATGTTCAAGTTTATTCAAAGCTAAGTCAGTTAAACATTTGACAGAGAGTGAGGCACGGATAATGGGATACAGACAGGAAAGTGGGACTGCGGCCACAACCTGATCAGTCACAGTCTTAGTGCCTGATGGTGAAGGCTCAAAGTCTCTCATGATCCACTCCTGCTCCTTAGTCACATGTTTCTCTGTTCTTTTCAGACCCTCAAAAATGCTAGACAGCAGCTGTTAGAAAGGTCACTTACCCGTCTAACCTGGTGCACAGAAAGAGATGAAACCATTCAGTCCCTCAAGTCTGTCATATATGGTTTGAGGTGATTTCGAAATTTAATTTGAAAACCCAGGCTGTTAATCAAAGAGGCCACTCATCTCTGTTTACAGAACTTCACCTCACTGCAACTAATATTCCATTATTTGGTCATGTTGTAGACCCAGATTCACCGTGAAAACAGCCACCGTACCTCACCAAGAGATGGCTCAGAAAATCTTCTGGTCTCCCTGACTGCAACATTCTGTGAAAGAACGTCTAGGAAAATAACCCCTGACGAAACTTCCAATAACGGAAAGTGTGAACATCAGAAACAGGACACAGTCGTTCACCACTTCCCCCAAGGCTGCCAGGTGCTTCAATAAGATCATAGCTGATCTGCTCTCGCTCTCACATTCTCCTTAATACCCAACTCTTCAGAACCATTAACGTTCTGATCGAACAAAATCAATGTATTGCTTACATCCTGTTTAATATTTTCAGTCTTCTAGCTCCCTTAACTTCCTGGAAAAGAAAATTCCTGACTTTCAACAACCTCTGTTTGAAAGTCATGTACCATGGCCTGTTGTTATGAACAAAAGATGAGAGCACAAGGCGTCGTGTTAGAGTGACTGGCCCTTATTTCAAGGTAGTGTTTGCTTGAGGTCGGCATCAAAGAGCTTAACAGAGTAAAAGATCCATTGTTTTAAGATAATCCTAGCATATAGGAAGATGTTTGTGTTTCATGGATGTTCATCATCTCAGTTCTGGGTCACCAAAGTGGGAGATCCTCAGGGTAGCTTCCTCTTCGCAAACATCTTCAGTAGCTTCATCAATGTCTCCCCACACCCGCCCTTCCCACCATAAGATCGGAAGTGGGGATGGTCGCTGAAGTTTCCACAATGTTCAGAATAATTTGACCCCACTCAGCTCCTGTGTCCACGTGCAGGAAGATGTGGACAACATTCACGTTTGTGCTGTTAAAGTGTCGGTAACAATTATGTGACAGCACTACCTGACGCTGACACTTCCAGAGTAACAAGAAGAGTTCATTCAGCACCTCACGCTGGTTCCACAGGAACATGCGAAAGCAATTCAGACCATTAACAGAAATGCAGAAGAACAGGGATAGCACTTCCACTCCGTCCAGCCTATCACAGAGGAAGAAAAGGAGTCCAGTGTTGTGGACCACACCATAACCCCTTGAATATACTTGAAGTCGGTATCCTAGAGTCAAATGCTTTCTCATTTTAAAGGAAATTTAAAGTGTTTGTTCCAGATGCAATTTGACTGGTCAAACTACTTGGTGCGAAGCAAAACACAATGTATTTGAAAACTATAGGTAAAATACAATCAAAAAAAGAAGACATTAGAATAACTTAACTCTATTGGACAACTGAACAGAATGATAGGCCCATGAATTATTACAAATTAACTGTTGCAATATAAGGACATCCCACAAACACACCCCTTGATAGAAAGGGAAATTCAGGCACAGATTTCCCCATTCATTTCCTCACTCCAGGAATAAATACCAGCATCAAGAGAAACTTCAGGGAGAATAGCAGCGAGGAGACATTCCAACACCTTTGAGAAACCAATAGCTTCTGGAATTAACTAGCCAGCTTGGTCATGATCGTTCAATCCCTCTCAAAAGAAATCTGGACAAAATAACCTCATACCATCTACAACATTGTCACACTAGTCAGCATATCGAGCCGTTATATAGAACCGGCGTGGTTCGATCAGGAAGAATCAATTTTATTCCCTTGAGTCACATACACAGAAAGAGAAGTGCGTCATTCAGGCGCTCAAGTCACTTACACAGGGACAGAATGAGGAAATTGAAGCTGTTTCCTGATGAAGGGGTTAAGATCAAAACGTCGATTCTCCTGCTCATCGGATGCTGCCTGATCTGCTGTGCTTTTCCAGCATCACACGCCCTACCGTGATCTTCAGCGTCTGCGGTCTTTACTTTCTCCTAATTGACACTCTAATATGATAAACAATTGGAGCAGAGCCTGCATCGACAGATCACTCCACGTTGTTACTGGTGGCTCCATTGCTTACAGTACATACATGAGACTTTAACGTGGTTTTCTCGCTGTGAGGAGGGGTGCAAAATGCTTTGTATGAAGTCTCAAGAGGGCATCATTCACCTACGAGAAGGCAGACTGGTGTTCGCTATGGATGTCAGAAGCTGGTGGGAATGGCAACCTGTTTGAGAAGTGAGGTATTTTGGTCGCCTTTGCGAATTGTGAACAGCATGACATTCAGTACAGGTTCACATGCCAAAGGCACATTATTGTGGGGAGAGTTAATTAAGGCGTATAAACTATCAGGAAAGCTCTATTAGACAGAAGAATGTACTCTCTAAGATCATATACTGATGATCTTGTTCATATTGATCTTGTCTAGTGTACGGCTGTGTAGCGTAACCTGTGTGCCTTGCTCTGTCCAAGACTATTTTCACCCTATCATTTGTTTGGATGTGTTTACTATGATCTGATCACAAATATAGCTTCTTTCCCTGTACCTAGGTATTCATGACAACAAATCAAATCCATCAATCCTGGGTAATGTATGGAATTTCTCACATGAACAATGTCTCCTTTGGAAATGTTTGATCGCTGCCAATCGTCAACTTTCAGCATAAGCGTGTCTTCTTCTCTCACTATATTACACGGGAAATCACTATCGCTTCACTCTCTCCTCATGTTACAAAGATCTGTGCCTGTAGTAAGGAGATGATTCCTTACAAATGAGATGAAATCTGTCGAGAGTACCCCGAATATTCTCTCAAAAAGGCTATACGACTGCAAGAAAGTGACTTTACTTACATATTTGAGTAATATTTCAATGAAGGACAACATACTACCCTCATTACTAACACAAGGTTTGACGAGCAGCAGTCAGCATAACTTTGTGAGCGGGAGATCATGCTTCACAAATTTGTTAGAGTTCTTCGATGAAGTGAGCAGGAATGTTGACGAGGGAAGAGCGAAAGTCAAACTCTGTAAATTTCAGTGAGGTATTTGATAAGATTCCACATGGTACGCTGCTCTCGAAGGTTACAGGGGAAATTCAGTGGGATCTGGCAAATTGGAAACACAGTTGCCTTGATGGTATGAAGCAGAGCGTAATAGTGGAAGGATACTTGTCAGACTGGAGATCTGTCATCATCAAATGCCTCGATTAAAGGAGTCGATCCTGGGCCGATTACTGTTGTCTTTATCAATGATTTCGATGAGAATGTAGAAGGCATAATAAATTAGTTGGCAGATAACATGAAAATAGGTGGTTTCGTTGTCAGTGTGTAAGCTTCTCAGAAACTGCAGCAGCACGTTGATCACCCGCCGAAGTGGGACGAGAAATGGCAAATGTAATTTCTTGCACCTATTTGTGAAGCCTTGCATTTTGCAAAGTCTAATCAAGGTAGGAGTTTCACGATGAATGGTAGTGTTCTAAGGGATGCAATGAATCAGAGAGACCTTGGAGTTCAGGTTCACGAGTCTCTCAAAATGGAATCTCAGGCAGATAGGCAGTGAAAAAGACGTCTGGCATACTTGGCTTAGTCAATCATTGCAGTGAGTACAGAAGTTGGGAACTTATGTTGCAGTTTTACAGGACTGAAGCGAGGCTGCACTTGGAGCATTGTGTTCAGTTTTTGTCACTTTGCTCTGAAAGGATGTTATTAAATTGGAAAGAATGCAGAAGAAACGTACAAGAATATTCTCAGAACCGAATGGTCTGAATTGTATGGAGAGGTTGGACAAGCTAGGACATTTTTATTTGGAGTGTACGAGAATGAGGGAGGACCTTATAGAGGTGTATAAGATCATGAGGGGAATGGATAGTTGAATGCCCTCGAAGAGTAAAGAACTGAATTTTAATGTGAGAGCGGAAAGAAAAAAGTGAACCTTAAGGGTATTTTTTTACACAGAATGTGCTTTACATTTGGAATAAGCTGATAATGGATGTGGTTGGGCGGGGGGGGTACATTAACAATATTCGAAAAGCACTTGGGCAACCACGTGGATAGGAAACAACTGGAAAGTTATGGGCCAATTGTAGTGAAATGGGATGTGTGAATGGATAGTTCCGAGGCATAGTTCGAACCCCTCTGTTAAGTAAACCAAACATCTATAAAAGATTGCCACTCCTCGGAATCTATTAAAACATGAGTGACAGTGAACCTCTGCATTGCACAGTTTCAACATAATTTGCAAAGTTATTTCTTAACTTATATACATGAAGGCAAAGCAACAACTATTCAGAAATTCAAGCCCCTCCCCCTTTCTTAACTAGCTTGCTATCTGTCTCCAGCTGTATAAACATATGCTATTCCAACAACACATTTATTAAACACTATATTAACGTCATCTCAAAACCGTACAATCTCTGTCTCTTCCAATCTCTTCACTCTTTCAGCTGCTGATCTCCCTGGGTCATCTGCTTTGTTTAATTTTTACTGCAAGTAAGTTTACATGAAAATGGATTTTTGATAGAGAGTGTTTTGGATGGCCAGTTAGTTCTGCTCCTCTCCAGCAATTGTTGTTGAATGGCAGTTGGTCTCCATCTAATATTCAAAATACAGGGTTTATATACTCCCCATGACATATTAAATTCTCAAAATTTGATTAGTTCCGAGGTGTTAAAACAATTACACTCAAATTCCATTGGCTTCTGGTATCCTGAGCATTATTTAAACTATTGGATTATATTCATTGTTGTCAAACCAGCAACCAAAACCCAGGTATCCATTTAACAGCCAATTCATACATTTGGAACAGTCTGACCACTGTCTGGATACTGCGGCTGTGCTTTATTTTGAGCAAACCACTTGCTGTTTTAACGTGACCAGACATGCGGTCGGCTTTATGACATTTCATCTGCTTCAGAAAGACAAAAATAAATCTGCAGAATGAAAAATAAGCTTTCCACTCTCTAATTCTTAATCCCATTACAATGAATTAGATATGTCATTAATCTTCATTATACCTTTCTTATTAACTCTGCACAAGTACATAACATTCGAATAAGCCGGATTTCTCCGATACTTTTTCCTTTAATTTCACGATAACTCATCTGCTTTCACATTTTACGAACACAACATTCTGCAAGTTGAAAGTATATACCATAAGGCTCCAATGAAATAGTGTTATATTTCAGTCTTTACATCGTTCCAAACATGCGAGAGGATTGTCGTTATTGGATGCCACTGGCTCTGACAATGTGCTTGTCTCATGAACATTAAAATGTTGTCAAGCCAGTCGCAAACTCAGTCATTCTTTATGAATAGTGGAGTGTTTTGTTTTCTCTGGCGCATGTTCGGTTTATCTAACAAGTAGCCATTCCATTCCATAATCATCTTCCTGCATCAATACACCTCCAACCCTTACATCGCTAGCATCATACGCAGTTCTGAAGGTTTTCAAAATATTTAGTGCAACTAAAACTGGTGCGGTGGTTAATATTGATTTTAAATTCTCAAATGCCTCTGGGCAGTGTTCTGTACATCAGCATTTTGTGTTCTTCTTTCGAAAGTCCATCATTGGCGCCACAACACTGCTGAAGTTTGGAACAATCTTCCAATAGAACGTCAACTCTGCCTTCACAAAATCTGTTTTCTTGCTCTGCCTACTGTTCCATGTGATCTTTCAATCACTTGCTAAAGATCATTACATCATACAGATAAGCTGCACAATGTGTTCATCTGGCCATAACACTGTTCTTGAGACTTTTGAATGTGGCTGGTACATTATTCATTTAAAAGAGCATCACTTTGGATTAATACAGCCCATTTGGAGTTACAGATGCAAACACCTTCTTTCACTTCCTCTGATAAAGATGTCTTCCAATAGCCATGCAGTAAATTAACATTCGTAATATGTGTAACTTGTCAAAATTTATGTCTGCTGTCCTCCAAGTTTGGTGTTGCATAGGAGTCCTATTTTGTTATCGAGTTGACCTTCTGATACTCCCCATAAATTGTTGAGTAAATTGGGAACTTACGTTGAGCCCCACATCTACTTCCTTCTAGACCTGTGTGGCTTTGCGAGGATTAAGCTTGTAGGATTGTCGCTTTATCGGAGCAGCACCCGTACGTCCAACTCATGCACAATAATGAAATGTTTCCCATTGTGTTTGATGGATATGTCTGTGTCTTGTTGCAGCAAACAAGAAATTGCGTTCTTAGCTCCTGCAGCATACAGATCTCTATCTTCGCCCACAGCTCAAGATCTTCCTTGTTTTTTTAAATTATTTTTATGCACTTAGAACGCCATGACATCTGAAATGTATTCCTCACTCTGCGGGGCAGTTAGTTCGCACCTGCTTCGCCATTCCCCCGTCTCTATTAGAGTTAGGCTTCAACATATTCACATGACATATCAGACAACCTTTTTGTAACCGGTATTTTTATGAGATAATTTAACTGACTCAACTTATTTTCAATTTGGAACCAATCACTCAACCTTCTTTTGAATGGATTTCCTCCCGTGGTTGCAATGCTAATTCATCAACCCCACGAGAAAACGTCAAAGTGTCAGACTTTTTATCTATCACATGCTTCATTCTCAGCTTCACCCTCTTCATGTGCTGTTCATTTAACTAACCTACTCGATCTTATCTTTCCCTCAATTTCAAAGGTTCTCACTACTGTTCCGATTATTAACTCGAAGAGAGAAAACTGAGAAATTCCCTTTGGGCATCTCTAATGTCAAACAACTTTATGGGAACTCTTTATCCCAATCGTTCGGGCAATCTTAACATAGTGTTCAGCGTCTGATGCCAACTAACTAATGTTCCCTGGGATTCAGGATGGTGCACATTTGTTTTGAAGTGTTGTATGACTAAGCTATCCATGATTTCCTTAAGCAGTCGAGCGGTAAAACGAGACCCCAGATCTAACTGAATCCCTCTGGGTAGTCCATACTGAGTAAATAAAGCTACCACCTCTTCACCACCCTTTATCTCATCACACTCCGTCATGAAATTGTTTCTAGAAATCTGGTTGACACATCCATTATGGTCAACAAAACATGTTTTCCACTTTTATTTTAGAAAGATGACCTACACACTTAATTATAATCCGCGTAAAAGGCTCGTCATATGAGGAATTCGCAACAAAGGTGCTGGTTTTATTATTGCCTCTGGTTTACTTAACATTTGGCATTGATGGCACGTACGAAAGAAATAAATACGTCTTTATACATTCCAGATTAACAGAAATGCTTTTGTACCTTTGCCTGAGCCTTCCTCACAACTCTTGCAAGTAGTTCATGTGCAAGCCGTACCACTTCCTGTCTGTATGCGACCCGCAACATAATCAGGTGCACTTCTGCTCACTTCCATTCTGCACTAACCTGACATGGTCTCGATTTTCATTTAGAATTCTATCTTCAGGTTAATAACACTCGACAATATATTCTAATTCCTGATATATATTTCTGCTGTAAGGCCATTCGCCTTTCACGTCTAAACACACCCGCCTGACCCTCAGCCTGCTCCGGTTTTTCTCCACCGTTATATCAAACAGGGTGTCAGCAAATTTCTTTTTCTTTTGTTTTAGTTTTTCCTTCTTGCTGTAAATTATTACAGTGGATCGTGTCACTAGACAGTCTGGAAAAATTCCTGGGTATTCTTCTTTTATCACCTCAGTTACCTGGTCTTACTTTGACTTCCTCATCACAAGGGACGTCGCTCCCAATTTGGGTCCTGCTAAATCGTTGCGAAGAACAAACTGTATTCCTGGAACTGACAATCTGTCACTCACTCTCATTGTTACTTCCCCAGCCTTAACTTAGATCTCCAATCTGATGTTACACAAGGAATGAAAAATTTCTGTCCACATTCCACAAATTATCACCCGCTGGGGTAACTCTTCAGAAAGCATGCAAATATTTTCGTCTCTTACTATTAGAGGCTGAGAGAAAGGGAGGACTGCAGATGTTAGAGATCAGAGTTGAAAAATATGGTGCTGGAAAAGCACAGCCGGCTAGGCACCATAGGAGGAGCAGCAGATTGACATTTCGAGCACAAGCGATCTTTCGGGATTGTTGGGGTGGAGGGGAAGGGGAAAGAGTGCTGAGAGCTGAATAGATGGGTGAGGGTGGAGAAGGGTGAAAGGTAGCCTGGAAGACGATAAGTGGATGTAGATGGGGGTGATAGTGATGTGTCGGAGAGGAAGGTGATGTGGATAGGTGAAAGGACAGCTGGTGCCCTCAAACCACACGGTGGCAACGTTGACTTCACCAGTTTCCAAAATTCCCATCCCGCTTCAAATATCGCACTTAGTCTAAAGTAGCATTACTCATACGTTCTTTGAGCACTCAACTTGCCCAGCCAATTTTTCAAATGATTTAAAGATTTCGACAACTTTCTCATCAAACGTTGGCAAGATTGTAACATATTTCTGTACATCACTATTTTCTTCTTTATTTCCGTCCTATTTTCTAGGCTTTCCTGACCAATTTGAAACTTCTGATGTTCAAATTCTCTATCCTTTTCTCTTTCTACTTGCTTACTGTCTCTTTTTCTGGTGTCTCTTTGCTCAGTTAAGAATCTTCACTCTTTTTTCCTCTCTCTTTATCATCTAACTCCATTTACTTCATTTGCAACAAACTTTTTCGAACTCTACTGCCCATGTCTATTTCTGTGACACGCCTGCGAGTCCAAATCTCTTAAAATTTCAAATTCCCTTTTGTTCCAGGTTAAACCCGACCTATTTGCGTATTCTCAAAGTGTTCACTTCCTCTGTCTTTCTGATCTTTCTTGGCAAATCTTCAAACCCCAAAATTTCTCTCGCAATGTCAAGATCAAATTCTCTCACTTTTCACTTAATCATCCACAAGCATCCAAAATTAAACATATTTTCTTACCTAATCTTTATTCAAAGATCTCGGACAATAATTGACCAGCTTTGGAATCTGCTGGAATCTTTTGTACCACACGTCTGTTCACGTCTATCTAAATTATGGTAACCCTCCAAACTGTTATGACGTCAATGCTGAAACTCTCTGACAGTTATAACCAAACACCAAAAAAGATCAGCTCACCTCGTAATCTAGCAAATAATGAGTGACAGAGAACTCCCAATTGCCACCATTAAAGAAGGATGGTAGAACAGTTTACTTTCTGAACTAGAATAGTAATAATATGCAGCAATTATTCACAACTACAAGTCCCCCCTTTTTTACTGCTTACTATCTGACTCCAACTATATAAAATATGCTGCTCCAATAACCCATTTGTTAAATATTACATTAACTTTATCTCAACACACACAATCTCTGTCTTTCCCCTCTGTTCAATATTCCAGCTGCTGGTATCCCTGTGTAACCTTCTTTCTTTTATTTTTCGGCAAGTATGTTTGTCATGAGAAAGTATTTTTAATAGACTTTTGAAAATTTTATTTGAGACCAGGATGCTAGATGGCCAATTAACATTCTTGCTCTACAGCAGTTGCGCTTCCTCTCATATTTCAAAAGATCGGGTTTATATTCTCCCCGTGACACATTAAATTCTGATAATTCGACTGGTTTCCACGTGTTAAATCAATAAAGTTCAACTTCCATTTGGCTTCTGATATCCTGGGCTTTAATAAAACTAATTGGTTAAATTCGATTTTTTTTGGCAAAGCGGCAACCAAAACTCAGGTTTTCATTTACCAGCCAATTGTTACATTTTGAACGACGTAAGCTGTAGCTGGCAGCTGCGACTTTCCGTGAAATTCAGCAAAACCCATTCTGTCTTCACGTGGCCAGATACGTTTTCAGCTTCATAAGAGTTGGGAATGCACCAGTTTGTATGCTCAATGACTCGAAGACCCCTGGATGTATTCTGTTTCGTGACTCATGACCATGTTCCTTTCTAAACCTCGCATTATTTAATCAGGACAAAATGAGACTTATGCTCTTTGTTACCCACATCGAAATCATGTGTGCACTTTGCAAATTGCTGTGGTACAAGTAATGATCCGTGTGATAACCCATGAGGAACGGATTTCAGTCAATAAACAAGAACACTTCCTTTAATGTCTCCGCTGAGGACCTGGCAATCCATGTAGTATATCCACATTTACTCATGCACTTTCGCTCACCTGTCAACAACCACGCCGCAGGTATTCTGCTATTACAAACACACCGCTCCACAGAGTTCTCATTTGTGGAATCCTCAACTCGACAGTTTTCTCAAGGATGATTTCCCTTTCTTGAAGCTAAGCTGATTCTACCACGTCACATCTTGATTCCCCAAGTCACTAATTATCACTTTCTTTATTAAATTTTCCAATAATATTGACAGCACTGACATAAAGTGGTCTAATATTTAGATTTGAATTGTTTACCCTCTCCCTCCCATTTTTAACATTTTGCGTTATTAAAGCAAGTTTGCAGTCGGCAGAAAGTAGAATTTTCAATATGAACAGTCTTGAAGTAGATTCAGGAATGATTTCTTGTGGTTACAACATTTAAAAAAAAAAGAAAAGGAAAGGTTTGAAGGTATATGGGTCAAGCATCTTCAGGTAGGACGAGTTTAGTTTGGGATTATGGTAATATTAGACTGGTTACACCGAAGGGGTTTATTTCTCTACTGAACGACTCTGTAACTCTTTCGCTAGCTCTATTGCCACCTGCCTGAAGACTTTGGGATGGGGTTCATCCGATACAACAACTTACCAACAGTCAGTTCAATTAGTTTTAGGAGTAACTTCGCTTTATTAATCCATCACCCCCAGTTTCTCCATTGTACCAGTCACTCTGTTCCGTACTATTTCTTGATGATTTTCTGTATCTTGCACTGTGGCCAGTGGAAGATTCCCCGCAGCAGGTGGCAGAGATGGCCTCCTTTCCTGATTGAAAATGTCAGAGCACTGCACTTGAGAGATGATTGACTCCTGCTCAGAAAGTTCTCGAATCAAAATAGTTCGATGAATCTGTCACTTCACGGTCACTGAGAGCACAGTTGTTATCCCAATGTGAGGTTGCTGGTTATGCTGAAAGGATTACATAAAGCTGTGTCAACAGCATTTTAAATTCAAACTGAGTTTACACTTTACAGCTGGCATATGTCCAGGGAGAGACAGGAATAAGTTTGTGATCAACATATTTTGTAACTGGATGACAGGCCAGAAGAGAACTGCGACCAGGAAGACGTGGCTGATGGTTTATTCAGAAATTAGACTGAGGCAAAAGTGAAGACTCTGAATATTGTAGATGTGGTAGTGGACAGGTTTGGTGATGGAGGGATTACTGAGAGATAACTCAGCTCACATAAAATGTGGCAGTCTTGATAGTGAGGACTTTTGTTCCTACTCAGATATTTGTAAGTGAAGGTTATGAAATTCATGAAATAGGAATGGGGTCTGTGATCCAAAGTGATTACAATAATTTATACCTTTGCCAAACATAGACAAGAGAAATGGCAATGGCGTCCATAATGGTTTACAGAATTAATAAATGAGCAGAAATAGACTTACCAGGAACACCAGCAATACCTAGGATGGGATAGAAAGTTGCCTGAATAATCATCAGTACACATTCTGTCCGCCATGGTAACCATACCGAATCTTGAGAAAACCAATGAAGACCACAACATAAACTCCTGTATATTGTTTGAAAATTCTAGTCTGATTGTCTCAGATTGTTATCCATTGTTCTAACTTTCCAGTTTAATATTTTCGGATTCTAGTCCATTGTTGGTCCATTCCAGTCTCTTGTTTTCAGATCCTGACCCATTGTAGGAACATTCCAGTCTATTTTTCTCAGATTCCCATCCATTGTTGGAACATTCCAGTCTAATGTTGTCAGTTCTGATCCATTTTTGGTACATTCTAGTCTAATGTTCTCAGACTATGATCCATTGTTGGAACACTCCAGTTTAATGTTATCAGATTATGATTTCTCTCTCTTTCTGATGCTGCTGATCTGAATCGTGTCCAGGATAATGCGGCCATTGATGCAGTGGGATACACACTGAAAGAAGACTCTTATTAAAAAAAGACGGACACCTTCCAGTGACACAGGTAGGGTCCTTGGAGACTGACATCAATCATGGTCACTGAACAAACAGATCTAGTTAACCAGTTTCATTACAACACTTTTAGCATAACAACATTTCTTGATCTGGATGGACTGTTGACATCGCCTGCTATTGTCTTGTGGCTTATCTCCATTTGCTCTGACAATATTAGAGTTAAAGAAGAAAGTGATGATTTCGCTTCACAGGCTCGATGACTCTGTTGTGTAATCCACATAAAATCCTCCATGTAACCACTCTCTAAAGAGCAAATACGAGGTTGTTCCTGCACTGAAGTCTCCCCAATCTCACCAAGTATCCGTCTAAAAACTGTCTCTGGACACAACTGTCCTGGGCATTGCTCTCACTCCTCAATAAGGTAACATTTTATTTTTTAACACAATGCACTTCAATAACTTGTTTCGAAAGATGCAAACATTTTATTGCCCAGTTTGTACGCCTATTCTTGGTTTAGATTTTTTTTAGCCAGAGCACAAAAGTAAATGTATTGTATACAATTGTTTTGTTTATTTGGAGTAAGGTATAAGACACAATATACACGTGCCCTGGGTTAAGAAACAGAATGGAATAGGAAACATTGGCTGCAGAGACTTTGGAGGAGTAAACTGATATCCGCCCAGTCACCAATATCGTCTTGACCGACGTAACAAAATAAAATGCTGAGAAAGAAAGAGAATACATTTGGAAGAAGGATTGGCAAGTGGCAATATAAACAAACATGATAATTTCAAATGGAAGACAAATTATTTTACATACACTGTTTAATCAGTGTGTGTAGATAGTAAAGATTGTTGGTATGTGGACAGCAGATTTACAATGAAAACGGAGTCACGGTTAACAATATATGATGCATATAATCTCGAAAATGTAAAGAACATTAAAATAATATTTTGTCCTCATCTCAGGTGTCATTTTCCCCTTCACTCAACGTTCCCTTCATTTCTGGGATTCTCTGCTCTAGTGTCTCACACTTGTCAGTTTTTTTAAAATAAATTCTTGCTTCTAGTGTACCAACTTATTTCGGTGAATCTGCTTTCTACAGAAAATAAATATATTATCCCTCTATGTTCTGTAATCAGCGATTGTCTGTCATATTGCGGGAGATAAAGAAAAAAGTTCGCACTAGACTCGGCATTCGAACATATGTCTCTGCTGTACATATGACGTACAAAGGACCACAGCACACAGGATTGGCGGACACAAATAGGGAAGTACATTTGCTTCCATCGATTATCTAGTTTTCTCTATTTTTACATCTCCTCAACTATTAAATCTCTCTCTCACTCTATCTCCCTTTGTATCCAGTTAATAAATCCTACAATTATTCTCCGTGTCCCTTCTCTCAATTTTCCTTCTTTCAGTTTATATCTATTGCTCTCTTCCAGATTATTATTAGGTAATGTAACTACAAAGACATGATGGAGGAGCTGCCCTGAGTTAATTAGAATGGGAACCGAGCAGAGATGTCCATGGAGCAGCAATGGCAGGAGTTTCGGGTGATAATTCAGAGGCACATCAGAAATTCATCAGAAGGAAGAGAAAAATACTCAGGGGAGGGCAAGGCAGCCGTGAGTGACAATGGAAGTCAGGGACAGTATAAAATCAAAAGAGAAAACATTCAATGTTGTGAAGATCATTGGGAATCCACAGGATTAGGATGTCTTTAAATATCAGTGGAAAATGACTAATAAAATCAAGAGGGAGGAGAAGATTAAACAGGACGATAAGCTTCGTAATAGTATGACAGACGTTTGCAAGCAATTTTAAGATATATAACAGGGAAGAGTGGGAGGCAAGTGAAAACATTTTATTGCGAGAAAATGTGGCTGATGTAGTTATGGCAAGCAATGAAATGTCACAGAAATTGAAAACGGTTCTTTGCATCACTGTTCATGGTAGAAGGCACCATAACCTCATCAAAAACAGGAGGCAGAGATACGTTAGTGACCCTCACTAAGGAGAAATTACTGGGAAGCTGAAATGTCCAAAGGTGAGTAAATTACCGGGGCCTGATGGTCTAATCCCCACCGTTCCCCGAAGATATTTGAGAAGATTTTGTAAGTATTGTTGGTGATCTTTCGGGAATCACTGGAATCAGGGAGGGTCCTAAAGGACTGGCAAATGTAACCGTCCCCTACCCCAGCCCCACTCCCAGTTTAAGGACAGAGGGACAAAGAAGACAGGAATTTACGGTGTGCCAGGCAACTTGAAGTTGTTAGTAAGAATGCTTAGTGACCCTTGCATTGATAAATAGACGTATATAGTATAAAAACAAGGACGTTATGGAGTGGTCTGAAAGTCTACAGCATAAGAAGAGTTAAATATACAAAAGCTATTGCCAACAGCAGAATTGAATGTGCGGTAGAACTAAAGGAAATCGGTTAAAAGCAGGCAGTAACATAGGTTACGAACAGATTGTTGCTTAGACCCTGTCATTCCGATGTGGGAAAAAACATGTGTCGAAATAGATTTAAAAAACACTGTCTGGAAAGCAGGACTAAAGCTGTTGCTGCGGAGGTCCAAGTGTGCAATTATTTCGAAGAAGAAATAACGCCAGATATTTTAAAAAGGTCATTCAATTATTCCTCAATTCTTAGCAACCCAACATACACTTTCCAGGTGGTGCAGCATTCCACTTGCACACTTTCATTTCTGTCTTTTGTCAATGCAGTCTCCTTTACATTGGAGAGATGAAACAGAGAGTGCTTTGAGGAACACTTCCATTCTGACTGTAGGAATGTCCCTGACGTTCTCATTGTTTCCCATTTCAATAATCTACCGTGCTCTCCTGCTAAGACGCCAGTCCTGGGCTGTTGCAATTTTGCAGTGTATCACAACCCAAGCTCGAGTAACACCTCACATTACACTTTCGCACGTTACAGTCTGTAGGATTAAGTATTCAATTCCCAAACTTCACAGCCTGACTCCATTATGGCTGTTCTCCATCTCTGACACCTTTTTCCCCGGAGTCCCAATGACCGTGTGTTGTTCATATTGTACTTAATGGATAGAATCAAGTGGCCCCATTCACATCTCAATTTACACGTATTTTACATCTGTTTCCCTTTCACCCAACGTTAAAAAACCGTTTGTCTTTTTGCACTGCACGCCCACACCCCGTTTCCTGTCACCCCACCTCCAGTGCTGTGAAGGGGTTAAAAAGCTCATTTTCCAATCCTTTCCGGTTCTGAAGAAGAGTCACATTGGAGTTTAAACGTTAGCTCTTTTACTCTGTCTCCGAAGACGATGTCAGATCTGTTGAGTTTCTCCACAAATGAACAGGATATTTTTTTTTCAATAAAACAAAGAACTGTGACTACTGGAATTCTGAAGCAAAACCAAATAATAGAAGCTTTGAAAAAGAGTCAATGAACTTGAAAGAATAACTCTGTTTTCACTCCATAGATGCTGCCAGACCTGCTTAGTTTCTCCAACGATTGCTGTTTTTGAACAACTTTCAAAGACGTGTGTCAAAGCTGCTCAGACGCCCTGTCCAACACGGATCGTCATAGACTGGGAAGGGAACAATAACGGAAGCTGCTCAAATTCATTGGTACCGAAACTACACAACGCTGGCATCACTGATTCCACAGAGCTCTCAAACACAGTCATGGAGAGAAACAGATGGAAATGCGTTCACATCAAATACAGAGGATGACACGAAAAAGGCTCAAGATTCAGATGCATTAAACTGTTCAATTATAATCAGTTGAATGGTTTTGAGGAATGTAACAGACAGGAAGTATCAAACGAGAGAGAGGTTCTCAGCAGAATGAAAACATGAAGATGGAAGTGTTACCACATCAGAAACTACAGTAAGTCACTGAATGTAGGGTTGATTGGTGAATCCGTCTCGATGTGAACTAGGTGACCAGCAGTTGAGTTGCATTACAGATATTGCACCTCAAAACTGCGCATTCATAAAGTGCTGTAGAACACAGCAGCAGCAGAATCAGACCTGCATTCAAGCACAACCTGAAACTCTGTGCCCGGGAAAGTCGTTCTGAGTACCATTACCATCAACTCAATCTATTGTTCAGTGACGAGCTGAGTTAATATGCCAGAGTCAGAATCTTCTGATCACAATCTTGATGACAGCTTGACAAACTGATCAGATCAAAGCTCTGCAGTCTTGCCACATTCAATCATAAATGGTGATGGACAAATCACTGGTGGAGAAGGCTCCACAAAGATCCTCATCATTAATAATGGAACAGCCCTGCACATTAGTGTAAAAGACAAGAAAAGTATCTGTAGCACCCTCATTCAGAAGTGTCAGTAAGTGATCAACATCATCCTCAGCATGATGCCCACAGAGTCACAGATGTCCGTCTTCAACCAAGTCGATTCGCTGCACGCGACATGAAGAAACAGCTGAACAGCGTAGATACAACAAAGGTATTGGGCCCTGACACAATTTGTGCATAGGACTGAAGATATGTACTGCATAAGACACCGTGCCCCTGGGGAAGCTGCGTCATTCCACGTCCATCCCTGACATCTTCCTGAAAATGTGCAAAATTACTCAAATATGTCCAGTCCTCTCAGAGGAGAATAATAACAAGCTGACCAAATACCACACCCTCAGTCCAGTCACTGGTGGGAGATCTTTTTGACAGAGCTGTGAAGCAGCACAGAAATAAACTGTTCGGTGTCGTTTCTGAAAGTTCCCCATGTGAAGATGGTGCTAATGTGGAAATGTCACTGGATTACTAATCCAGATAAGACTAATGCTCTGGCAGCTTGTGCAAGTTAAAAAAACAATTAGTAAAATATTGAGATCTAAAATCTGGTGCCAGTAATCGTGACCCTGAAGCAAATGCCGATATTAAACACTGTTTGCCCGTTCGCCTGTTTTTCACGCATTATTGATATTTTATGTTTCTAATCAATTAATTCATGAAGAATGTCGATTTGCTTCAAGAATATACTTTCGGGAAATGAAGCTCCCGTGTTTTCCTGGTCTGGTCTAAAACTGACTCCAAGCATATAGACATGTGCAAACACTTCAATGGTGTTTGAAACGGCCAAGCAAGACATTCAATTATATTAAATTGGTTCAACATCAGTAAGGATAAGACTGGACAGAACTGGAACCAGCCTCAGTATCAGAAAGGAAACAGGAAACACAGTCCTGTTGACACTGCAGAGTCCTCCTTCCAAACATGTGAGAGCTTGTAACAACATTTATGGAGCTTTCCCACGGACTGCACAGAAACATCAGGAACGGTGTAGTTCACTCATCTGATTAAGCCACCCCCATTCAAGTTAATGGCTGAACATCTCCTCAACGCACACTTCTCCCACAAATCGTGCACAAACCTTAATGGGATGACCATCACCAAATATAAACTGCGTTAGTCCCTTCGCTCCTTCGACTTTTCTCCTGCATTATCGTTTTCTTGTAATGCATGTTTATTCACCATGATATGTCTGTAATGCAATTAGTGAATTGTCAAGCTTGCTTTTTATAAAGCCAGCTCCCATTTACTGTTACACGATTCCATCCCCGGAACCAGCTGAGCAGCAAAACCCAGCCTCAGGATCCTTTGTCTGCAAAATGCATTCACACTGTTGGGGAATCTGAACCTGAAACTGGGAATTGCTGTCTATATTGGGAAGGAAGATTATTTCAAACTGGAGAGAGAATCTTGGGGAGAACTGGAATTCTGCTTCCGCATCACGTAGTCAGTCAGCTCGTGCGCTTCCTGGTGAAGAGCTTGGTGAAAGGTACAAGGCTGGAGTCAGTGAAAGTACTGTTGAAGTGTTTCATTTACTGCACTATTTCATTACAAAAAGTATGAATTAAAGATTTACCTAGATTGAGGTATCATTTTCGTTCAACTAACTACTATTTTAGTTTTGACTTTTAGCTTTATTTTTCACGGATTTTTCATTCGCCTGTTTTTATCGCATTATTGATGTTGGATGATTTTTAGTAGCATAAAGTTCCTCAGAATTACAGCTCAAAATTAAGGGAGAACTGCCTGTCATGATGGCTGATCCTCTATCCTACAGTGATCCTCTATACTATGTACATAATACTGTGGACAATTATTTAATCTTCTCAGCTAGGAGTGTATCATCAAACTTCCAATCTGTCTCGCAGGACAAGGTTTAATGTATTACACTGAGGTTTCCATTCAATTTCCTAAACCCAATGGAATACAGGCTTCGCCGACAGAAACTCTGCTCCCACCAGAAGCCGAACCTCCAAGAGATGAGGCTGGTCATTGTTTGCTCCTCTCCCCCAATGTCCAGTTGGTCTCTTATGAGGTAAGAAAACAAAACTGGCATACAATATTAGCTGAAAATGTGTTGCTGGAAAAGCGAAGCAGGTCAGGCAGCATCCAAGGAACAGAAAATCCGACGTTTCGGGCATAATCCCTTCATCAGGATGAAGGGCTTATGCCCAAAACGTCAGATTTCCTGTTCCTTGGATGCTGCCTGACCTGCTGCGCTTTTCCAGCAACACATTTTCAGCTGTGATCTCCAGCATCTGCAGACCTCACTTTTTCCTCGAAGGCATACAATATTACACAATATTCGAGATGTGGTCTCACCAAGGCCGTGTACAGCTGCAATAAGACACCCTTACTGCTGTACTCAAATCGCCTTGAAATGAAGATCAACGCGCCATTTATCTTTCTAACTGCTTTCTTTACCTGCAATTTTGCTTTCAGTGACTGGTGTGCAGGGAGATGCAGATCCATTCCAAAGTTACAGTTCAAACACGCGTCTACAGGAAAGCAATAAATACGGAGCAAATATTAAACTACAGAAGCAATCACTCAAACATCCACAAACGAATCTGCATCAGAACATTATTCAAACGAGTCACCAAACAGTGCAGCACTGAGGAAGAACGCAGAGTAGAGGAAGATGACCTATGCCATGTATTGAAAAGAACGGATACCCAATCAGCACAATCCACCGATTTCTCAGAAACAAACCCAAACATGCAGCAAAACGCGTGCAGAAACCCTAGCCACCCTCTACTGCATCAAAGATAATTCGGAAATGACTGCCAGACTATTCTTGGCGTCATGATAGCCCACAAACCCACCAACACACTAAAGCTGCAGCTAATGAACATGAAAGGCCATTTTCAGACAAAAAGCAAAAGTAATGTCATTTACAAAATACCGGGCAAGGATTGTAACAAAGATTACGTTTGACAAACAGGCAGAAAACGAGCCACCAGGATACATGAACATCAACTAGCCACAAAACGACATGACCTTGTCTCACTGGTACTCTTACACACAGATGAGGAAGGGCACCACTTCGACTGGGACAACACATCCATCATAGGACAAACCAAACAGACACATGCACGATAATTCCGAGAAGCATGGCATTGCAACCAGAAATCTATCAACAAACAGAATGACTTAGACCCGATTTACCTCACCTGAGAGAAAACACAGTAAATGACATAACCAAATATAATGACATCACCACAGGAAATTACATCATCCACCCAAACATAAACATAGATAGTAGGAATCATCAGCAGCCCTTCGTCCGGAGACGCACTTATGGTGTTGTCTAGTATGGTGATGAAACGTCTGAAAATGCACCTTCCTGCTCAGCGAGCAAACCTACATCCAGAATCTCAACCTGAGCTATAAATCTTCTCAAAACTCGCTTTCTGCTTCAAGGTTCTCGGTTGTCTGCGCTGCAAGAAATAAGATCAAACAATTCCGAAGTTCATTATGTATGATTCCTCTGTCAGAAATGCAAACTGATTATATCCAATATTGCTGGTAATTGCTAAATACCCAATAGGACATCCTATAGAATAGATTCCAACAGTTTCCCTGAAGTTGTCATGTTAATTGGTCTGCAGTTCTCCACACTATCTCTTCCTCCCTTTGTAAATGCGCGGATCCCTTCTGTTCATGCATCATGCTTGAATCACGTTTACTTCCTTCAATTTACCTATAATGGTTTCAGGCCTCTGCGGGATGTGCAAGAAAACAAGTCACATTAATTGCCAATGCAATTAAGACTTCTATTGCTGATTTATTTCTGACATTTTGGTATGAAGTACATCTGCTCCGTCAGACTTAGCAATGCCCAATCCTGCTATATTTTCAAGTACGGCCTTGAAACCAATATGAATTGACTTTATGCATTTAGTTCCAGGAGTTCAATACGATCTTTTGGTATTTCTCAGAGATTTTCTGGATCTTCCTCCATGAAGACCGTTGCAAAGTAACTGGTTATTTTCTCAGCCATTTTCGTGTTCTCCACAATAAATTCTGAGAAATCTCAGTTTCCACAATGTCTGGAATTCTTCTGAAGTCTGCTCCTATGATTAATATAATCTTTAATTTGTTATGTTAACCAACATTAAGGCAGATTTCCTTTCTTTGGATTTTGTGTCTGAAAGAAACCTATGTATTTTTCAGACGTCACAGCATTTCTATGTATGTCCTGACCCTGACCCTGCATATCTTAGCACACCTGCAAGAGGAGAGAGAAAAGATTGCGCGCACACAAGGTGTTATTTTTGCATCATCATTGGCCACGTGTGAGGTCCTGGAACACTGGAGGGTAGCGAATGCTGTGTCCTTATTCAAAAAAGTCTACAAAGTAAAACCTGAGAACTATAGATTAGTAGTAGGTAAGTTACTTGAGAAGATTCCGAGAGATAAGATAGGGATGCATTTGGAAAGACAGTGTTTGATTAGTAGCAGTCAGTACGGCTTTATTCAAGGGAGATCATGGTTCACAAATTTGTGAGAGATCTTTGATGAAGTGACCAGGATCGTTGACGAGGGCAGAGTGGCATAAGTAGCCGATATAGATTTCTGTAAGGTCTTTGTTGAGTTTCCAAATAGTAGGCTGCACTGGAAGGTGCAATCACATGGAATGCAGGAGAAGCTGACTCGTTGGATGATGATGTACAAGGCAATATCTGTAAATTTGAAGATGACACTAATATGGCAGCATTGTGGACAGTGAGGATGGTTATCAGAAATTGCAGCGGTACCTACCTCGATCAGCTGTAGAAATTGGCCGAGTTGAGAAAGTGCATTTTCGAATATAAAATCTGGGTCGGAGTTTCATGGTGAACGGTTTGGCTTTGAGGAGGGTACTGGAACAGAGGAAATTTGGAATTCAGGTGCATGGTTCTCATAAATTGGAGTCTCAGGTAGACAGCGCATTGAAGAAGGCTTAGGGCCCACTGACCTTCATCAGTCAGGGAATTGAATATTGAAGTTGGTCAGTTATCTTTCAGGTGTACAGTATGCAGGTTAGGATTTTTGCCCGAAACGTCGATTTTCCTGCTCTTCGGATATTGCCGATGATTTTCCAGCACACACTCTCGACTCTAATCTACAGCATCTGCAATCGTCATTTTCGCCTCTATGCTGGTGAGGCCCCACCTGCAGCGTTATATTAAGTTTTGATCACTTTGCCACAGGAAGGCTGCTTGCAAACTGTAAAGGTTGCAAAAGATATGACAAAAATGTTGCCAAGCACTCAACGGGCTGAGTTGTAGGGAGAAGTTGGACAAGCTAGGGCGTTGCAACTTGCGATGTATGAGACTGGGTGGAGGAGTTGCGGGTGTTGGGGCGTATCTTATACAAATGTATAATGCTATTACAGGATAGGATAAAGTGAATGCACTCAGTCTAATTTTCCTAGGTTTGTGGAATCACCCACCAGAGGGAATCAATTTAAGTTTATAAAGGAAAGAAAAAAGGGAACCTGAGGAGCCAATTTATAATATACAGGGTGTTATGCACATGGAATGAGCTGCCAACGGTTGAGGCGGGTACATTCACAACATTTAAAGGGCATTTGGACAAATACATGGATAAAAAAGGATTAGAAGGGCACAGGGTTTTGGCAGGGAAAAGGGGATGAGCGTCGATGGACATTATGGTAGGCATGGACCATTTTAACATGAAGGGCCTGTCTCCGTGCTGAGGGATTCTATGACTTTCATAACCATTGACTATCGGTCAATAAATGCTACATGGTACTTTCCCAGCTCCCATGACGGTTGACCATAATTTTCAAAACTTCTTTGTTATATGCAGACATCGTTTAAAATCAACACATTATTGTCATTATTTCTCAAATGCTGCTTCAGAGCAACGCTATTAATTAGTCTGCTGAGCACGCAACACTCAATCCGAAATAACTTTGTCTTTAGTTTCGTTTGCAGCATCCTCTTCAACAGACCAAATGGAATTTATGGAATTTATTTTTCGCAGCATTAGTCGTCACTTCGTTAATGCAGTTTAGATGCAACTTGAGAACACCCAATTTTACTGGAACACACACAAAATCTAATTATATCAAATTTCCAGAACATACGATGCACAAATTTTGTGCTACAATTTTGTTTTAGATAAATAACACACCATGGATTGTTACTCCTTGATATGTGTAAGCTCTACCTAAACTGATTCTGTGAATGCTGAGGGCCATTGTCTATACTGTTAGTAGTGATAGACTTGAACAATATATTCGGAGACAGTCACTTTGACGCTGATGTGATTTGAAGAAATGACCAGCAATACAGGACAAGCATCAATACCCTTCCCGCTATGTCAGGATACCTGTCACTGAATTTTCTCTGCTCGATCACACTCACGGTATATTTGTGATATTACCTTGCCCCGAACATGGCTCGCGTTCTATCTCCAACTAAGGCTCATGCAGTACAACTCTCACTATTGAATTCAGCACTTTCATTACCTCACGTTCACTGTCGCTTGCACAATATCCCAATACATTATGAATTCAACGCTGTGGACTGGCTCCCCCCGGCCACCCAACCGTTTCCACGCCCAGCCCCCACCTACATCAGAATTTACAACCGGGCCGCCTACTCCCACGCTCATTCCCTCCGTACATTTCTCCCATTCCAGGAGAAACAGCCTGGAATTGGACACAAAGGGCGAAGCTGGGTGGTGAAGTGTCCAATATCAGTTCCCACCCCCTCCTCCCCGGCCATATTGAAAGACTCTGGTACGAGCCGGACAGGACCAGGACGACACGTGTGGAGATTCTAAAACATCCACGCCTCACCAACCAGTAAGGAACAATGTGCAGTGAAGGACAATGCTCACTTTAGACCGACTGTCAGTTCCAGTGTCTGCTCTCTCACTCCCAAAAGAACGAATATCACATTGCACCGACATGCAGGCATAGAAATACGTAGAAATATAGGGTTAACAGTCAAAAGTACTAACATGCACAATCCATACAAGGACAAACTCACAGAGATATACAAAGTACACACCAATAAACACAAACAAATAGAGAAACACACAGGCTGATACCGGAAGACAGTTGTAGACATATAAATACACAGACACCGAGCGAATTGACACTCACCCACATGCGTACAGACACGCAGAGACACGCACACTTTTTCAGTAGGCCATACGTGGATATGTTTTTGATGTATATGGGGAACCGGGGTTCCAGTGAGAAGGCAGGTGAATGATGTTGACAAACTTATAAGACATTATTAAATGGTGCTTGAAACTCGATGGCCTAAATGGACAATTTCTGCTCCAATGTCGTTCTGCTGTCTGGTATTCTCCTCCTGAGATAGCAGAGGTAATGAGTTTTATACATATTTGATTGGAAAGAGTCAGTGGTAATGTGGAACAGTTTACGAGGGCTGAATGATTTATGTGTATTCTTCATGATTGTGTTCTTCTGTCTCAAAAGAGGTGGCATTTTGATGTTTGGTTAACACCGTTTTAAAACAACGGGTCCTGTAATGAAATTTTGATGTGCCTTTCACTCTAATGTTGTGCTATATGTCGTGTCATCATCCTCAGAGAGCGATGTAGACTTGGATAGTGAAGATATTCAAGGCTGAGCTCAACTGATCTTTGCTGGACAGCATCGTCAATGCTTATTCGGAACAGACAGGAGGGAGATGGTCTGGCACACTCACATAGCCATGGGCTTTCTTGAAAGGGCAACTACTGCCTCTACCCCATGCTTTGTTCTCTCAATCAACCCTAAAAGATGTTACAGAGATGTACTGCTGCCCCTACCCCATGTGTTGTTCCGATTATCTACCCCTCAAAGCTGTAGCACAGGTAGGGGTCCACCCCATTCAGCCAGTCAGGATCGTTAACATGAGATGGGAGAAGACCATTCTGCCCCTCTACGGAATTACACAGGAATAGGAAAAGAAGTAATTCAGCCTATTCATGAATGTACAGAGCCCTGGAGGAGGCCAAGGGAAGGGAGAGCACATTTAATGAAACTGCTTGTTCCACAGGAAGAGAAGGGGCCTGGTTAGTACATCGAACTGTTAAACAGGAACAGACAGAGCCCAATCAGGCCCTGGAATGTATACCATAGGACCAACAGAAGACTATTCTGTCGCTGGAGATATTTATACAGGACCAGGAGGGCGTCATTGATGCTTCACGATGAGAAATCAATGGAGCAGAGATTGCACGCATAGATGGCTCCACGATGTTCCTCGTGGCTCCTTTGCGTATGGAGCACTTGATACTTTACGTGGTTTGCTGGTAGTGAGGAGGGAAGCCAGATGTTTTGTGCCGAGTCTCAAAGCGGCGTCTTCCAAATCCGTGAAGACACCACAACGTTCCCAATGGACGTCAGAAGCTGATGGGAAGAGTTAAGGTATTGCTCCCGCTATCGAGATTGTGGATAGTGTGACATTCAATGCAGGAACACACACCAACATCACTGTATTAATGTGGGGAGTCTTTATTCAAAGACTGGCCCGCTGTCTAGCTCTCTCAATCGATATTGAGAGTGTGTATGGAGTGAGCGCAACACTCTCAGAAGCACTTAGATTATCCAGAATTATGTAACCCGAGTGAAAAACGTCATGGAATTTATCACCGTATCAGTGATTGTTTAGAACATCAGAAGTGATTGCCCATTCGCCCCTCGTTTCAATTCAATCAACTCTTATTCCCTCACAATGCTATAGGTTACTCTTCACTCACTCAGGTGAATTGCTCATGTTAAATTGTCCATAGTGCTAGCTGCATTAGTCAGAGGGAAATGGCTCTGGGTGGGTTGCTCTTCGGAGGGTCGGTGAGGACTGGTTGTGCCAAAGGGCCTGTTTCCACACTACCAGGTATCTAATCTAATCTAATCCTCAAGGTACCATCATGTCAGTAATAAGTATGGGGAAACACCTATGCACACTTTCTGTGGCAAGGCGATTAGTCCCTATAAAGGAGAGAAAATCTGTACAGTGTACCCCAAATACTGACTTAACAATACTCCCATGGTTGATTACAATATTGTTTTTGTTCACGTTGCCATCTCCGTTTCTCTCCAGTGGATAAAAAGCCATTCCTGCTCTTTGCGCTGCTACTGAAGTAGAATGTAAAATTTCCTTGCACATGCACGTCAGCATCAATAAAACCAGCACCGGAGGTGCCTATCGAGATCAACATTACTCTCAGGATAGACTCAATCAGAAAGAATACACACAAAAGGGGGAATGGTCAGCTGCCTGACCAGAAATGAGCTGTAAGCACATGTGGAACGGGAAGACGAAGGGAGTCAACTTTCCTTTTGTTCTTTCCTCACGGGATGTAGGCAGTCGTAGTCAGGCCAGCAAGTTATGCTTATCTTGAATTGAGTGGCTGGTTCAGCAGTTCCACGGTACAGTAAAGAGTAAAACACATTGCTGTGGGTTTCCAGCCACAAGGAGACCTGACCACGGGTGGATGACATGTTGCCTTATCTAAAGAACATGAGATAAGCAGATTGGCTTTTTTGTTTCTCAAATGATGATGGTTTCATTTCTGTGCCAGCAATTTTGTTCATGAGTTAAAAACAAATTATTATTCTGTGGTTCTACATTGATTGAATGACGTTGCCAACAGACATTTTCGGCCTATCTGACATACTCTGTGGGGCGAAAAATGTAAGCATCTCAAGTGCATTTATTGCCATGGTAGCCTGGTTAGAATGGACTTGAAACAGGTGAATCAAGATTTAACAAAGGCACAAATGTTGATTTTTCAGAAATTTCTCTGGGGGTGAGGAGGAGACTGGGATACCACCATGGTGGCAATGGATAGGAATTGTGAATGTGGAGGATATTATGATTTAAATTTGTTCAGGACTAAAGGGTTATGGAGTTTTACAAAATGCCGGTTCCTGCTCGCATATCGGTGAGTGATTAGTTAATAGTAATTTGCTAGCAATAATTGCAAAGAACGGATTTTTGATTGGAACTGAATTATTGACTTCCAACTTTCCAAATTTTAAATAATGTGAGTATCAAATCAGTTTAGCCTGGTTTAATAGACGGACAGAAAAACGTACCAAGCACACCAATTATACCAAAGATGGGATAGTAAACACCTTGAATAAGCATCAGTACACTACGAATCCGTCATGTTCGCGATATCAAAGACTCATGCCCATCGCTGGAACATTCCAGTCTATTGTGTTCAGATTCCGATCCATTGTTGGAACAGTCCAGTCTAATGTTCTCAGATTCAAACCTCTCCTCGCCCACCCGCTGGAGTGGCTCATCCCTGTTAATGCTGGAAGTTTTCAGAACTGCATATTCTTCTCTGTTTTTACATGGAAATATAAATCCTCTGTCTACTGATACTAGTACAATACTAGTAAAAGTTTGAGAGAACCTTTACAGGTTATGATCTGATGTGAAAATGTGCAGAAGACAACTTTGGATCATAAGGGACAAACGACATGGTTATCTTAGTATCTACCCTATCTAAACCCCTAATCATCTTATACACTTCTATCAGATCTCCCCTAAATCTTCTCCAATGAGAACAGCCCCAAGTGCCTCAGCCTTTCCTCATAAGATTTTCCTACCATTCCAGGCAACATCCTGGTAAACCTCCTCTGCACTCGTTCTAAAGCTTCCACATCCTTCCTATAGTATGGCAAAACTGCACACAATACTCCAGATGAGGCCGCACCAGAGTCTTATACAACTGCAACATGACCTCAGGACTCCGGAACTCAATTCCTCTGCCAATAAAGCCCAGTACATATGCCTTCCTCACAGCACTATTTACCTGGGTGGCAACTTTCAGAGATCTGTGTACATGGACACCAAGATCCCTCTGCTCATCCACACTACCAAGTAGCCTACCATTAGCCCAGTAATCCATCATCTTGTTATTCCTACCAAAGTGAACGACTTCGCACTTAGCTACATTGAATTCATTTGCCACATTTCCGCCCAGCTCTGCAACTTATCTATATCCCGCTGTAACCTACCACTTCCTTCCTCACTATCCACAACTACCGACTTTTGTGTCATCCGCAAACTTGCTTACCCAGCTTTCAAGTCCTCTAGATCATTTATAAAGATAACAAAAAGCAATGGTCCCAAAACAGATCCTTGTGGTACACCGCTAGTAACTGCGCTCCAAGATGAACATAATCCATCAACTACTACCCTCTGTCTCCTTATTCCTAATCCAAACCTCTAATGTATCTCAATGCCATACCTCCGAAGTTTTAGCATTAGCCTACCATGGGGAACTTATCGAACGCCTTACTAAAATCCATATACACAACATCTACTGCTTTGCCCTCATCCACTTCCTTGGTCACCTTCTCAAAGAACTCAATAAGGTTTGTGAGGCACGACCTGCCCTTCACAAAACCATGCTGGCTATCCTGATCACGTTATTCCTACCCAGATGTTCATAAATCTTATCCCTTACCATTCTCTCTAAGACTTTGCCCACCACTGAAGTCAGACTCACTGGCCTATAGTTGCTAGGGCTATCCCTACTCCCTTTCTTGAACAATGGGACACATTCGCTATCCTCCAGTCCTCTGTACTATTCCTGTTGACAACGATGACATAAAAATCCAGGCCAATGGCTCTGCTATCTCCTCCCTCGCTTCCCATAGGATCCTGGGGTAAATGCATCAGGCCCAGGAGACTTATCTATATTCATCCTTTCCAATATTCCCAAAACCTCTTCCCTGCATATTTCCAGGGCATCCATTCTAATTATTTGTGATTCCATATTCACATCAGCAACAGTGTCCTGTTCCTGAGTGAATACTGATGAAAAGTACTGATTTAATGTCTCTCCAATCTCCTCCGCCTCCACACACAACTTCCCACTACTATCCTTGACTGGACCGATAGTTTATCGGGAATTTTACTTCGGAGAGAATCGGGAAGGCACATACTGGGGAATTCAGTATAGATAAAGCTTGGAGGTGGAAAACGCACAGCATGTCAGTCAGCGTTCTCGAAGCGAAAGTCAACGTTTCAAGCAAGACACTTCATCAGGACTGCAGAGGGGAAGGAGGCTGAGAGATAAATAGGGTTTGACTGTTGGTCTGGGGGAAGTAGGCAACATGTGAAAAGGTAGCAGATAATATCTATGGTTCGTGGTGAGTGTGGAGTTGATAGTTGTGAAGGAAAATGGAAAGGTAAGTCTCTTTTCGAAGGCAGGTCTGAGTCGGAGGGATGGATCTGGGATGTGGTTTTGGATTGGCTTTTTGGAAACGGTTGAATTCAATGTTCATGACGTGATTGTAGGTTTCCGAGATGGAAGATGAGGTGATACTTCTCTCATCCTGGTAATTATTTTCTGAACCCCCTCTAGCTTTATAATATCCTACTGATAACAAATCGGTCAGAACAGCATGCATGTCTCCAGAAAATGCTTCGCTCATGTCCTGCACAATCTCACCATGACTTCT
This sequence comes from Hemiscyllium ocellatum, assembly GCF_020745735.1. Classification (NCBI taxonomy): domain Eukaryota; kingdom Metazoa; phylum Chordata; class Chondrichthyes; order Orectolobiformes; family Hemiscylliidae; genus Hemiscyllium; species Hemiscyllium ocellatum. The sequence goes on from NC_083418.1 coordinate 1,483,872, forward strand.
CAACTCTACACTCAATCGTCTAAGCAACAAAATTACGTTAATCACCCTGTGCTGAAAATTCAAAAAATTATACTTGCATCAACGGTTCCCCTTTTCCTGCAAAACTAACAAAGCCCGACCATTAATTGCATCAACCTTGTTTGTTTTACCAAAATGCAATAGCTCGCATTTATCCAAATTAAACTCCGACTGCCTCACCTCAACCCAGTGAGTTTTATTACTAACACTTACCCTCCCCCTTCAGTTTTAAAATGTGCTCCCCTGTCCAGAAGTCCGACAAACACCAAAACAGTTGATTTTCCCAAAAGCGCAGAGCTTGGTTTGACTTGCACAGGAAGAGTGAGGAGTGGATACGGAGAGGCTGCAAAGTTAAAAATTACCTTATATCAATGACTGATTTTAGGAAAATGGAAACCACATGTTAGAGCTTAACCAGATTTTAAGACCACCAAACAGGGCTGAATGCTAAATCTTAAATATGACCCAAAATTGGGACATGGTTTAAGCCTTATGTAGTATGTACCACTCAAGCCTTTTAAACAGAATTCTGGATGCGATTCCAGTTCATGAACTTATGGTGCACCTATCTCTTAATCACATGGTCTGGTTTCAAGTACTGATGTCAGAGTGGTGTATCATAGCATTGCGAGCAAGCTGATGTACAAACATACAGGAGAGTCATGTTGCAGATTTAGGGGCGACTGTTGTGTCATGGTAGTGTCCCTACCTCTTGGCAAACCCGACAGCGATGTTTCATATTGTATCTGAACACATTGAATTTCTGTTAGAATTGTTACTTGATGAGAAGGAAGAGGAATCAGTATTAAATTTGAGAATTTAGGCCCAAGGATAACTGCCATTCGTAATTATTGCAGTCAAACCTGCACCTTCTGGAGGTCGATAAAATCATGGAGACGGTGAATTGTCGAAGTCTATTTTGACAGGGTTGGGAATTTCAAAACGAGGGGACATAGGTTTAAGGAGGGCAAAGAAAGATTTAAAAGGGAACTAAAGGGCAAGTTTTCCATGTAAAGGTGATGCTTCTATGGAATATGCTGCCAAAAGAAATGGTGCAAGTCAGTACAATTACAGCATTTAAAAGAGATCTGGAAAGGTTTATGAATGGAGGTATATGGGCCAAATGCTGGCAAATGAGACTAGATTAATTTGGAATATTTGGTCGGGTTGGATGACTCGAAGGGTCTTTTTCCCTAATGTATATCACATTGATTCACTGATCCAATTGATTAAGATCTCTTTGTAATCTTAGATTGTTAACCATTACACAATCATTGCTCAATATACGACCGATCTTGATGTCATCCGCAAATTTGCTCATCTTGCCTTTATAATTCTCATTTAAAGCATTTATATAATTGACAAACAAAACCGAATCCAACCCATTTGTCTGTGGACCATTGGTGCTCACAGGCTTCCAGTCCGAAACACAACCCTCTGCAACAGCCTGTCCCCTGCCATTAAACAGATGTTCACAGAAACTCACACACACACACACACACACACACACACACACACACACACACACACACACACACACACACACACACACACACACACACACACACAATTTTTAATACAGAAGCAGACAAGTTTTGATTAAAACGGTGGTCAAGAGTCACAATGAGAAAGGGAGAGAATTATGTTCATGACCGGAGAGCAAAGGAGACTTAATTGGTAAAATGGCTTAACTCCAATTTTCTATATTGTATGGCCTGAAGGTATGAGGAATATTTTCCCAATGGTGTGGAGGAGGCTGAGTTTGATCAATACTTTATTGAAGAGAGAAATTGGGACGATGAGATAGGTTTGAGGGGCTGAATGGTCTACGCCTGTTCCCATTTGCTGCGCATTTATTTTTCGAAAGAGGAGGTGACTTGCTGTAAGATCAACATACTTTAAAATTAAGTGGTCTCCCATTTACGTTTGAGATAAGGTTGTTCCTTTTTTCCTTCCGACTGTGTAATCTGTGGTGCTGTCATTCGCAGGGAACAGTGAAAACTGGGTCATGGATCATATTCAAGGCTAACCTTAACTGATCTTTATTTCATGGACCAGTCAATATTTGTTAGGAACAGACAGGTATGTGGTGATCAATAACGATCAGACTAGCCATGATCTTTCTAAATTGGATCAGAATGGCCAACTGCTGTTCCTACCCAACAGGTTTTTCTCTTAATACACCCCTCAAGGCTGCCACAGCGGGACAGGAATATCCCATTCAGCCTGTCAGCATAGTTACACTGAGGCAGAAGGATACTTTTGTCCCCTTTTGAGTTAAATAGGAATAGAGTGAAGTGGTCAGACATGTGAGTAAATTACACAGCACAAAAGGAAGCCATGTCACTGTTCTAGGATGTTACATAGGACCTAGGAAGCACTGTTAGCTGACAAAAAAATTCAGAGTTGCGATAATTACTTATTTTCCAGTTGATAACCTGTATTTCGTGAAATTCATCCGGGATCAGAGTGAGGTCATCAACAGTTTATACAATAGATTGGTTATTTGGATGAAAAGGCTGAATGGATTGGCCTTCAGTTTGCTCATACATGAGGTCAGTAATTCGATACAATGTCATAGAAGACAGAGCGTCTGCAATGACATGCAGATAGGAGAGTAGTGGGCAAACCTTCTGCGGAAAAGTAGTACAACGTGGGTGTTGGGTAGTTTGTGTTTCGGGGACATGACAAAACAACAGAAAATTACTTAAATGGAAGCAGAATGCAGAACCCGGTGGTACAGAAGGATTTTTAAATTCCTTCTACATGAACTACGTCAGGTTACTCTGCTGATGCAGTCAAGTGATTTGGAAGGTCGGCTGAGTGACGTTGTTTCCTGGTAGGGGTGTCGAGTATGATCACAGAGATGATTTTCTGCATCAGTACAGAACATTGCTGAGAACACATCTGATGCATTGTGTGCTCTTATAATTCCCTAAACTGAATAATAGCAAAAATTGCTATCGAAAGCTTTCAAAGATATTTCAGTTTACTCGTTCTTGGGACGAAGTCGTCAGGTAATCAACGATTAACAGTTTAGGCACGAGAATGAGAGATGTTCGAAGTGACCATATAAGATCATGAAGAGGATATAGCTGGTGAATACTGGATGGATATTTCCCTTTGGGTGGGGGAAATCAAGCTGGTGAAATAATTTAAAAATAGGACAGGTTCTTGGGCAAGGCCATTGGATCAGAAAAGATAACTCTGATTTCACTTAGTACATGCTGGCAGACCTGATCAGCTTTTCCAACAATTTTTGTACTTGATTTAAAATTAGACAACTTCATTTTAACACAGATATTGTGAAAGCATTAAATACTATATTTTTATATTCCGCAGGCACATATTAACACACCTTCCCATCCAGTAGGGCCATTTGTTACACGATTCTACACACAGCAGTAGCAATGATGTATTTAGTGGAACAGAGAATGTGTTGTAATCATATAGTTTTAACAAAGTTCTAGAAGTTCTCACATGGTCCAGTTTGCAGTCTGATAACGTTACTGATTCATCTTAGAGAGGGGAAATGTAATATATCTGAGAAGGAACACTCTATTGCTCCCTTTCTCATTCCCTGTCCCTCATTTCATCAATATGTGCAAGCTACAAAATAAAGCCAAGTCGCTTTTTCCCATAAATGAGGTTTCTGCTGTTTTATTATTACGCCAAAACATAATCTTCCCAACACCCACATTGTGCTACTGTTTTTTTTGTTGAAGGTTTGCTCACTACACTCCTGTCTTTATATTATTGCACGAAACAAAGCAACTCAGCCAAATCCAACCGTTTCAGGAAGGAATCCCATTGCCAGCAGCTCGTGTAAGCACAACAACTTCAAAAGTGATCATTCAGAAAAGATAGTGAGGGGACTGACAGGAAATTGTTTGTCTTCAAACTGGAATCCAGGATGGCGTATTACCTCCCAGATGCCACGATCAAGGATGTCTCAGATGGGATCCAGAAAGTTCCTCAGGGGGATGGTGAGCAGTTAGAAATCACTGTTGATGCTGGTAAAAAAAAAATGGCATAGGTAGAAATAGGAATGAGGTTCTGCAGAGTGATTAGAGAGAGCTAGGAATGGAGTTAAAAGCCAGGACCACGATGGTGGAAAGATCCAGATTCCTTCCAGTGTCACGTGCTAGTGAGAGTATGAACATATGAATGAATCGCTAAAGAATTGTGGAAGCAGACAGAGATTCGGATCTTTGCTGGGGCAGAGGTAACCTGTTCAAGTGGGACGAGTTGCACCTGAATTGGAGAGAGTCAAGTATCTTGGCGGACAGGTCTGACATTGCTGCATGGGAGAGTTTATGGGTTTAAGGCGTGGGCGATAGTGGGGCGTGGGGTCATTAGGAGCAGGGCAAGGGCGAGGCTGGAAGGAGATACAGTAATCAGAAACAGTAAAGTGCAGTTAAAGGTGAGCTCAGGCTTGAACACGACAGGTATCAATGAATGCGTATTGGATTAAATTTCATCTATTTCAATGCAAAATGTCTGATAGGCGAGACCGATGAACTCAGGACTTGGATAGTCACGTGGGACTCGGACATTACAGACGTTTCAGAAATATGCCTACGGAAGGGACAGGACTGCTGCTAAGATGACAGATTACAGGTAGTTCAGGCAGGACAGAGTTGGTGGAAGGAGGTGAGGGGGAGTTGCAGTTTTGATTAAGACGTGTATCACAGCAGTGATCAGAGATAAAATAACTGAACGATCATTCAGTGTGGCTTTGTGGTTGGAGCTAAGAAATAATAAGGGAATGGTTCCGTTATTGTGATTGTCCCATCGGCCCCCAAATAGTCACCGGAAATTAGAGGAGCAAAAATATGTCAAGAGATTGGGGAGACGTTCAGGGGCAATAAGAGAGTCATAGCCTGAAATTTTACTTTTCCCAACATAGATTGGGAATGTCATGCAATTAAGGACTTAGATGGGGTGAACCTGTTAAGTGTGTTCAAGAAAGATTCCTCAAGCAGTACGTCGCGGGTCCGACTCCAGAAGGAGCAAATCTCGAAGCATTCTTCGGAAATAGGGCAAAACAGATGATGGTGGTGTCAGTGAGGGAGCACTTTGGGTCTAGTGATCACAGTTCTATTACTTTTCATATATTTATGGCGAGGGACAAAACTGCTGCACAGGTTGAGGTTCTAACTTTGGGCAAGGTCAATTTTGATGGAATTAAATAAGAGCTTGCAGGAGTTGGTTGGAGTAGTTTGTTTGCAAGCAAAGCTGGAGTTCAAGGCCTGTGAGGGTAAAGAGTAAGCTTGGCAGGAAGAGGGGACACTGGATGACAAGAGGTATTGCGTCTTTGACCAGAAAAGGGAGGCCTGGCTCAAGTCCAGGCAGCTGAGATCAAGAGTATCCCTGAAGGTATACAGGGAATAGAGGAGTTTGCTGAAGAAAGAAATCAGGAAAGCAGAAAAGGTGTATGACATAGTTTTGCTGAGAAGATTAGAGTGAATCCAGTTCCTTCAGTGAATTAAAAAAAACGAGAATAACTACAGTGAGAATATGGTCGTTCAGGGGCGAAACTGTTCATGTATATGTAGAAGGCAGGAGATAGGCAATGCTCTCAATGAATATTTCTCCACGGTGTTACCATGGAGAAATACGTGAAGACCCTTGGAGCTTGTGGAGGTTAGTGGTGATGTCTTAGAGACAGTCGATATCACAATAGAGGAGGATTTGAATGCATTAGAAGGTATGAAGGTGGATACACCTCCTAATCATGACTAGGCGGCAAGAGGCTAGAGGAGAATTTACGGGGCACTGTTCAGTATTCGTGCACCATCGTGAGCCATGGGTGGGGTCCCGGAAGACTGGAGGGTGGCGAAAGTTGAGCCTTTATTCACGAAGGGAAGCAAAGAAAAAAACCTGATAACTCAACCTGTAAGACTAACATATATGGTAGATCGGTTTCTTGGAAAGATTTGGAGATAAGATATACGTGCACTTCGAAACAAAGGACGTTATTTGTTTTTCTTATTTTAATAACGATTGTTAGTAATTCATATCAAACTACAAATACTACGAATCTTTGTGAGTGAGAGATCATGCTGCACAAATTTGTTTGAGTTCTTTGATGAACTGACCAGGAAGGTTGAAGAAGGCAGGGTGGTAGATGTAGTCTATAGGGATTTCAGTAAGGCCGGTGATAAGGTCCCACGTGATAGGCTGTCCTGGATAGTTCGATCGTGGGGAATCCAGGATTAGCTGGCAAATTGGATCAGTAACTTGTTGATGGGAGGAAGCAGCAGGTAATAGTGGAATGATGCTTGTCGGACTCGTGGCCTGTGAAGAGTGGAGTGCCTCAGGGCTGGTGCTCGTCCCATTAGTGTGTGTTATCTATATCAATAATTTGGATGAGAATGTGCAAGGCATGATTAGCAAGTTTACTGTTGACAATAAAGTAGGCACTATCATGACCAGTGACGAATGTTCTCAGAAATTTTAGCAGGGCCTGGATGAGCTGGGGAAGTGGATCGAAAAATCACAATGAAGGTTAATGTAGATAAGTATAAAATATTGCATTTTGGGAAGTCAAATCAAGGTAGGAGTTCCATGTGAATGGCAAGGCCTTATGGAATGTGGAATAGAGGGACCTTGTATTTCAGCTGCACAGTTCCCTGAAAATGAAGTCACAGGTATACAGAGCAGTGAAGAAGGCTTTTGGCACACTGGCCTTAATTAGTCAGGAGATTGAGTTAGAAGTTGGGAAGATATGTTACGGTTATACAAAACTTTGGTGAGGCCGCACTTGTACCGTTGTGTTCAGTTTTGTTTACTTTGCTACAGGAAGCATGTTATGAAACTGGAAAGATTTAAGTAGATAATTTTTCAGGATGTTGCCAGGATGAAATGGTCTGAGTTACAGAGAGAGCTTGAACAAGCTAGCACGATTTTTCTTTAGAACATAAGAGACTGAGAGGGACTCTTGAAAAAAATGTGCAAGATCATGCATATGGTGAGTGCAATCAGCCTTTTTTTCCGGGATTTGGGGAATCGAGTATTCGAAAATCACTGTAAGACGGATAAAAATAAAGGAAAACTGAGGGACAAGGTTTACAAAGAGGGTGGTACGAATATGGAAACAGTTGTCAGTGGAAGTGGTAGACCCGTTTACATTAACAGTATATAAAAGTCACTTGGACAAGTGCATAGATAAGAAATATTCAGAGGCAAGGAAGTGGGGTTAGTGTGGTTGGACCAGTTGGTGAGCATGGATCAGTTAGGGCCAAGCGGCCTGCCTTCATGCTGTATGACTCTGTACCTCTCCCAGTAGAATAGCATTCAGGTCAAATTCTCATATTTCCTTCTATGATGGTTTCGAATTTTACTGCGACAAAGTTCACTCAAGTTAGCATTGCAGAGATTTTGTTTTTAAGCTTGTTACTAACTGTGTGTGTGCGTGTGTCTCCCTCTTTCTCTCTCTCTCTGTGGTGTGTGTGTGTGTGTGTGTGTGTGTGTGTGTGTGTGTGTGTGTGTGTGTGTGTGTGTGTGTGTGTGTGTGTGTGTGTGTGTGTGTGTGTGTGTGTGTGTTTCACAGTATTTTTCAAATGGAACCGTCAATGTACATGTTTGCAATAATCAGTCGTCATTCTTCTTTCCATCATAGTTTTAATAACTTTGGTTTGGTCATAAACGTGTTGGTTTAGCAGATTAAGGCAATCTGCCTGACTTGTTCCAAAACAGACACTGACACACTCTGAGAACTATATCATTTGCCATATCACCAACGCAGTTATAGTTTTTGGTCACTAGTGGAGGAGTGGGACGAGAAAAGGGAACAGTGATCCAAAAGCCGAGAAAATTATAGACTCAGTGAGCCTAACATCTGTAATGGGGGGGATACTGAGGGCTAGGATTTACATGCATTTAGGAAGACAAGGACTGATTAGCGGTAGTTACCATGGCTTTGTCCGATGCAAATCACGTCTCATTAACGTGATTGTTTATTTTGAAGAGGTGACGAAGAAGATTGTTGAAGGCACTGTGTCATACAATGTTTACACTGGATTCAGCAAGGTGTTTAATAAAGCTCCGCATCACAGGCAAATTACTATGATTAGGTCACACAGACTCCAGGACAAGCTAACTAATTGGATGCAAAATTGATTTGAAGGTAACTGATGGTTTTCCAGACTGGAGGCCTGTGGCCAGCAGTGTGCTGAAAGAAACAGTGCTGAGTTCATTATTTTCATTATACATATAAATTATTTGATATGAATATCTGGGACATTGTTACTACGTTTACAGCTAGCATTCAAAAAGTGGTGCAGTGGACAGGGAAGACGACTATTTCAGAGTACAACGGCACCCTTGACCACTAAAGGGTCAAGGCCTTGTCGATGAAGTTTAATTTAGCTATTTGTGAGAATTTGCATTTTGTTAAGTTAAATCAGGGTGGTTTCCTGGGAAATGTTGCCGACCAAAGAGATCTTCGGGTGTAGGTTCACAATTCGTTGAAAATGAAGTTGCAGGTAGACAGTTTGGTGAAGAACACGTTTGGCACGCTTGCTTTAATCGGTCAGAAAATTGACGATAGAAGTTGACTTGGCATGTTGCACCTATACAGGGCGCTGGTGAGGCCACTTTAAGAATACTGCACACGATTCCGTTGGCTCTGTTGGTGGGAGGATGTTGAAAGGGCGTAGAAAAATATTACAAGGATTTTCGGGTGTTGGAGGACTTCAACTTCAGGGAGAATGGACTGGTTGAAGCCTTTTCCTCTGGACAGTTGGAGAGTGAGTAGTCTGAATGGCCAAAATATTTTCCCCAGAGTAGGGCTGTCCAGAACTAGGTGGCATAGAGTCGTAGAGTCATAGATATGTACAGCATGGAAACAGACCCTTCGGTCCAACCTGTCCATGCCGACCTGGTATTCCAGCCCAATCGAGTCCCTCATGCCAGCACCTGGCCCATATCCTTCCAAACCCATCCTATTCATATACCCATCCAAATGCCTCTTAAATGTAGGTTGAACGTGAGAGGGGTAAGATTAAGAATAGACCTAAGGGGTAACTTTTTGACGCAGAAGGTGATGAGTGCACGGGATGTGCTGTGAAGGAAAGTGGTGAAAGCGGGTACAGTTACACCCCTACAATATATCTGCATTAGTACATAAACAGTGAAATTCACAACTAATCTTGGAGGAACTTTGGGCGACGTTCACAGCACAGAATCAGATAAGTTAGTTGTAGTTTTACGTCTGTCCAAGAGAAAGGCTGCAGTAGGGAGTGTAGTGGATTCTTTCTTGATTATTTGTTTTTGGAGATAAGTCTCTTAATTAACCTTAAAATATAAGCCAAAGCTATTAATTTAACCTGGGGCAGGGTTTGAAGAGGATTAAGAAGGTGGTTTTCTGGTTCTGTAGATTGTGAAGGAGGAAAAATGGCCTCTGCAGGGATAAGTACTTTTTGTCAGATGTGGGAGTTTAAAGATAGTTCAATGGTTACTGCGGATTATATCTGCCTTAAATGCTGTCGTATGCGAATCTTATCAGGTCGAGTGGATCGGTTGTAGAGACAGATAGAAGCGATGAGGAATTTGCAACAGCAACGGTATGTGATGGACGGCAGATATAGGAAGGCAGGAAAGTCTCAGATGCAATCACATAGATGGGTTAACTCCAGAAAGGTTAAGAGAGGTAGGCAGCTAGTGCAGGAGTCTTTTGTGGATATAACGATTTCAAACAGGTATGCTGTTTTGGAAAATGTAGTGGGTGATGTATTCTCAGGGGAACGTCGCACGAACAGTCAAGTTTCTGGTGTTGAGACTGGCTCTAATGCAACGAGGGGTACGTCATCTTCCAAGAGATCAATTGTGTTAGGGGACTCTAGTCAGCGGTACAGATAGACGTTTCTGTGGCCAGCAGAGCAAAAGTAGAATGGTGTGATGTTTCCCTGGTGGCAGGATCAAGGATGCCTTAGAGAGGGTTCAGAATGTTCTCATAGGGGAGAGGGGTCAGCAGGAGGTCATTGTCCACATCGGAACCAACGACATTGGAAGGCAAAATGTTGAGACTCTGAAGCTCTGAAGGGCGATTACAGAGAGTTAGGCAGAAATTTAAAAAGAAGGTCCTCAAGTGTAGTAATATCTGGATTACTCCCAGTGCTACCAGCTAGAGAGGGCAGGATTAAGAGGAGAGAGCAGATGAACGCATGGCTGAGGAGCTGGTGTATGGGAGAAGGACTCACATTTAAGGCTCGTTGGTGTCTCTTTTGGTGTAGAAGTGACCTGTAGACGAAGGATGGATTGCACCTAAATTGGAAGGGGACTAATATACTGGCAGGGAAATTTGCTAGAACCGCTTGAGAGGATTTAACCTAGTAAGGTGGCGGGGTGGGACCCAGAGAGATAGTGAGGAGAGAGATCGATCTGAGACGGGTACAGCTGAGAACAGAAGTGAGTCAACCAGTCAGGGCAGGCAGTGACAAGGTAGGGCTAATAAATTGAACTGCATTTATTTCAATGCAAGGTTGGATAGAGACATGGGACTGTGATATCATAGCAATTACGCAAACATGGCTCAGGGATGTGCAGGACTGGCAGCTTAATGCTCCAGGATACAAATGCGACAGGAAGAATGGAAAGGGAGGCAAAAGAGGAGGGGGAATGCCATTTTTGATAAGGGATAGCATTATAGCTGTGCTGAGGGAGGAAAGTCCTGGAAATACATCCAGGGAAGTTATTTGGGTGGAACTGAGAAATGAGAGAGGGATGATCATCTTATTGGGATTGTATTGTCAACCCCCCAGTCGTCAGAGGGAAATTGAGAAACAAACTTTTAAGGAGATCTCAGCTATCTGTAAGAATGACAGAGTAGTTATTGTCGGGGAATTTAACTTTCCAAACATCGACTGGGACTGCCAGAGTGTTAAAAGTTTTGTTGGAGAGAAATTACTTAAGTGATGCAAGATAATTTTCTGATCCAGTATGTGAATGTACCTACGAGAGATGGTGCGAAGTTTGACCTACTCTTGGGAAATAAGGCAGGGCAGGTGACTGAGGTGTCAGTGGGGGAGCACTTTGGGGCCAGCGACCATAATTCTATTTGTTTTAAAGTAGTGACGGAAAAGGATAGACCAGATCAAAAAGTTAACATTGTAAATTGGAGAAAGGCCAATTTTGACGGTATTAGGCAAGAACTTTCGAAAGTTGGTTAGAATCAGATGTTCGCAGACAAAGGCACGGCTGGAAAATGGGAAGCCTTAAGAAATGAGAAAACAAAAATCCAGAGAAAGTATGTTCCTGCCAGAGTGAAAGAGAATGCTGGTATTTATGGGGAATTCTGGATGACTAAAGTAATTGAGGATTTAGTTAGGAAAAAGAAGCAAGCATATGTCAGGCAAAGACAGGATAGATCGAGTGAATCCTTAGAAGAGTATAAAGAAAGTAAGAGTATACTTAAGAGGGAAATCAGGAGACCAAAACGGGGACATGACAAAGCGTTGGCAAATAGAATTAAGGAGAATCCAATAGGTTTTGACAAATATATTAAGGACAAAAGAGTAACTAGGAAGAGAATAGGGCCCCTCAAAGATCAGCAAGGCAGCCTTTGTGTGGAACCACGGAAAATGAGGTAGATACCAAATGAATATTTTGCAACAGTATTTACAGTGGAAAGGGATATGGAAGATATCAACTGTAGGGAAATAGATGGTGACATCTTGCAAAATGTCCAGATAACAGAGGAGGAAGTTTGGATGACTTGAAATGATTAAAGGTTTATAAATCCCCAGGACCTGATCAGGTCTGCCCGAGAACTCTGTGGGAAACTACAGAAGTGATCGCTGGGCACCTTGCTGATATATTTGTATCATCGATAGTCACAGAGTAGGTGCTGTAAGACTGGAGGTTGGCAAACGTGGTGCCACAGTTTAATAAGGGTGGTAAAGACAAGCTAGGGAAAGATAGACCGGTGCGCCTCACCTCGGTGGCGTGCAAGTTGTTGGAGGGAATCCTGAGGGTTCAGGATTTGGAAAGGCAATGACTGATTCAGGATAGTCAACATGGTTATGTGCGTGGGAAATCATGTCTCTCAAACTTGATTGAGTTTTCTGAAGAAGTAACAAAGAAGATTGATGAGGGCAGAGCAGTAGCTGTGATCTATAGGGACTTCAGTAAGGTGTTTGACAAGGTTCCCCATGGGAGACTGATTAGCAAGGTTAAATCTCATGGAATACAGGAAGAATTAGCCATTTGGATACAAAACTGGCTCAAAGATAGAAGAGAAAGGGTGGTGGTGGAGAGTTGTTTTTCAGACTGGAAGCCTGTGACCAGTGGAGTGCCACAAGGATCAGAGCTGGACCCTTGACTTTTTGTTATTTCCATCAATGATTTGGATGCGAGCATAAGAGGTACAGTTAGTAAGTTTGCAGATTACACCAAAATTTGAGGTGTAGTGGACAGCGAAGAGGGTTACCTCAGATTACAGCATTATCTGGACAAGATGGGCGAATGGGCTGAGAAATGGCTGATTCAGTTTAATTCAGATAAATGCGAGGTGCGGCATTTTGGGAAAGCTAATCTTAGCAGGACTGAAACATTTAATGGTAAGGTCCTAGGGAGTGTTGCTGAACAAAGAGACCTTGGAGTGCAGGTTCATAGCTCCACGAAAGTGGAGTCGCAGGTAGATAGGATAGTGCAGAAGGCGTTTGGTATGCTTTCCTTTATTGGTCAGAGTATTGAGTACCGGGCATTGAATAGGCCACTGTTGGAATATTGCGTGCAATTTTGGTCTCCTTCCTATTGGACAGCTATTTTGAAACTTGAAAGGGTTCAGAAAAGATTTACAAGGATGTTGCCAGGGTTGGAGAATCTGAGCTACAGGGAGAGGCTGAACAGGCTGGAACTGTTTTTCCTGGACCATCGGAGGCTGAGGGGTGACCTTATAGAAGTTTACAAAATTATGAGGAGCATAGATAGGATAAATGGACAAAGTATTTTCCCTGGGGTCGGGGAATCCAGAACTAGAAGGCAGAGGTTTTGGGTGAGAGGGGAAATATAGAAAAGAGACCTAAGGGGCAACTTTTTCACGCAGAGGGTTGCACGTGTAGGGAATAAGCTGCCAGAGGATGTAGTGGGAGCTGGTACAATTGCAACAGGATTTGGAGGGATATGGGCCGGGTGCTGGCAGGTGGGACTTGATTGGGTTGGGATATCTGGTCGGACTGGACGGGTTGGACCGAAGGGTCTGTTTCCATACTGTACATCTCTATGACTCTATAAGAATTATTCAGAGGGGCATGTGCCAAACGATGGCAAATGGGACTAGATCACACTTGTTGGCGTGGGCAAGCTAAAATAAAAGGTCAGTTTGCAAGCTGTATGACTCTGTGATTCTATAAGCGGGATGAGGAAAAATTCTAAAAACGGTCTTCCCCAAAAGTTTTGTTTACATTTGTTTCTTTGTTTGCATTTTTCAAAGCTTAGTTAAATATTTGACGGACAATTGAGCCATGGACGAAGGGATACAGATAGAGACCATAATCTGATGAGTCACATTCCTAGTGACTGGTGAAGGCTCAAAGTGTTTAATAATCCAGTCCTGCTCCTTTGTACTCTATCCCTATGTTCCATTCAGACCCTCAAACCTGCTCAGCAGGAACAGTTGGAGACCATTTACTACTATCACCTGGTGCACAGAAACAGACGGGAACATTCAGACCTTCATAACTGTCACACATAGTTTGGGAGAGTTGGAAAATGAAATTTGAAAAAGCAGATAGAGTGTGAAAGACGCCGCTCTTTACAGAGCTTCCCCTCTCTGCGATTTGTGCTCCATTTGGGGGTAATGTTGCAGTCTCAGGTCCACCGTGAATACCGATCCATACGTCACCCAGAGATGGCCCAAAAAATCTCTGATCTCCCTAACAGTAACATTCAATAACCGACCTTACAGGAAAATAACAGCCAATAGTTTTCCAATAACAGAGTGTGACAACATCAGAAAAACGAGCAGGTATTTCACACCCCCGAGCCTGCCTTGCCTTTCAATAAGATCTTTGCTGAACTGCTGTCAGTTTTGTATTCCTCTTTAACGCTCGATCCTCTATAGCATTTCTGAAGGTCAAAATCCATCTACACCCAATTTGAATACTTTCATAAAACATAAGACACAGAACAGTACATCAGTCAAGGCTCTTTGGCCCTCAATGTTGCGGCGATCCTTTATCCTACGCTCAGATCAGACTAAACTCCATACCCTTTATTGTACTATCTTCCATGTGCCTACCAAAGATTTGCTTACATGTCGCTGATGTATCTGACTCTACAACCACTGTTGCATGCACCCAAAACTCTCGGTGTAAACAAGGTACCTCTGACATCTCCTCTAAACCTTCATCCAAATTATGGTACCCCCGTGATGTCCATTCCAACCGTCTGAAAACGTCCCTGACGATCCACTGTATCTGTGCCTCTCAAACGTTTTTTACACCTGTAATTAAATCATCTGTCATCCTTCTTCCCACTGATGAGAAAAAAAACCCTAGCTCCCTTAACCATTCTCCATGAGACCAACTCTGCAGTCCAGGCAGAATCCTGGCAAATTTTCTCTAAACTATTCCGATAAATACGTGACCAGAAATGAATACAATATTCCAAGTGTGGTCTCAGCATGGATCGAGAGAGCTGAGCGGCTGTTCAACCCAATCACCTTGTTAATTAAAGCCAGCAGATGTAATACCGTCTTAACAACCCTATCAACTTGGGTAGCAAATTTGAGGGATATATGACCGTGGACCCTATGATCCTTATGTTCCTGCAATTGCCAAGAATCCTGCCTTGAACCCTGCATTCTGCATTCATAATCGGGTTTCGAAAGAGAATCACTTCACACTTTGTCAGGCTGAACTCCATCTGCCACTTCTCAGCAGCCTGTCAATGTCACGTTGCAACCTACTACAGCCCTCTACACTATTACCACTCCACCAATCTTCGTGTCATCGACCAACTAAGTAACCCACACTTCCTCTTCCTCACCCAAGTCATTTCTAGAAATCACAGACAGGAGAAGTCCCGATCTCTGCAGGACACCACTGGTCACTTTCAGTGATCTAACTCCCCTAACTCTCCGTGTAAGAGAATTCCTGACATCAGCTCACCTCTGAAGAAAATATTATCTGCTTCTACACCATGACCTATTGAAATCAATAAAAGAGCTAACACAGGGATTAGGTCGCGAGACTGGCACTGAATTCAAGGCTGTATTTGAGTGAGGACGACATCAAAGAGACTGAACAAAATACACTTCATGAGAATCGATTGTGACTTCTCCACTGTTTGGAGCTATTCATAGCACAAGGGAAGATATTTATCAAAGCTCTCAGCCGTGTCACGCTACTGCAGTAGATGCTCAGGGTTGTTCCCTTAGTCCAGGCATCCCCAGTTTGTCAGCGGGAATCCCGCAGTGTGGAAGCAGATCCTTCAGCCAACTGAGCCTACACCGATGCGAAGTGGGGATATTCACTGAAGATCACACAATGTTCAGAACAAGTTGCTACCCCTCAGCTCCTGAAGCAGTCTGTGTCTTCGTGCAAGAAGATCTGGACAACATTTAATATCATGCTGTTAAAGTCTGGTTAACGTTCATGTAACAGCATTGTATATTTCCACAGTAAAAGAAGGAGTTCATTCCGCTGCTGAATCTGTTTTCCCAGAATATGGGGAGGTCATTCAGCCCATCTAAACTATTTGCCAATTATAGCGATAGCCAATTCAGTCCATCCTTCCTGTTACACTGGAAGACAAGGAGTCTGCTCACTCTGCAAGGAGTCTGCGCACGTCACTTACACGGGATCGGAAAGCTATCATTTCAAACTTGGACTCATTTACACAGAAATTGGAAGAGGTCATTCAGCTTATCACGTCACTACCCCAGGAACAGGAAGATGTCAGGGATTCTTCAACATCATAATCACATGGAGCAGAGACTGCACCGGTAGACTGTCCCATCCTGTTCCCCTTGGCTTCATTGCTAATTGTACATACGTGTCATTAACTTATTATTCTGGTAGTAAGGATGAAACCAATTTTTAACCAACCTCTAAGGTGTCTTCCATCTCCAAAAAGGCAGACTCATGATCTCTACGGAGGTCAGAAGCTGGTGGAAATAAAGGTATTGTGGCTGCAAATAGAAATGTGTTAATTGTAACATTCAGTACAGAGTCGAGCAGTAAACTGCAGACTAAAGTGTTCAGAGTCATCCACAGGCTGTACCTCTCTGTCACTAGACATGGGGCTCTGCACATGCACATAAAATATAGGGAATCAAGGTTCCAACAAAAGATATGGATTTTTCACTTTGTTCAACTGCTTGGCGCATAACATCTATAACCATCAAGTTTCAACTTCTTATTCTCGCAATACTACAGTTTAAACACATAGTCTCCTCAAGTTACCATCATGCCAGGTTTAGTCTGGTGAAACTCTTTTGTACTGCCTTGGTGACATGAGGATCATTATATTGTATTACCAAGGACATCCAGGTCCTTTTCCATACTAGCACTTCATGACCTCTCGCTACTTAACAAACATAAAGAGGATGACGTTATTTGTTGTTCACATATGAATCATTTCTAATCCTTGCAAACAGATATTACCAAAGCACTGATCCTTCTGATAACCTACAAGCCTTCAGTCCAGAGAAAAACACCATGCCCTTCATTGTCTCAATTATACAATTTTAAATCCACGTGATATATATTCCTCAACTACATAACCATAGAAGTTAAAATTCCCCACCTGTATTCAACCATGTCAAACGTCTGAATAACATTCAAGTACTCCACTCCGACTGGTTCTCAATTGTCGATGTCACAACGCACAATCTCCATAAACTACAACAGGTTTCTCAAAGAGCATTTCCCTTTTCTGAATCTAGGCCGAATCTATTGAAGCAAATCATTGTTCTCCAAATGTCTAGTTGGCATATCCCTTATAAACGGTTCCAATGATTTTTCTTTCTCAAAGTTAAGGTGAAGCTATGGACAACCTAGTATTCTGTTTTTCCTCTCTGTCCTGTTTTAAATATTTAGGTTCACAACAGCTGTTTTCAAATATGCACAGTCCTTTAAAGAATTTAACTTTGAAGAAGACTCACTAATTCTTTCACTAGCTCTGTTGCCACCTCCTCAGTTCTCTGGGATATAGCTCATCAGATGCAGCTACTTACCATCTTTCAGTTTAATGAGATTTTCATAGACATACTTTTCATTAATTGTAATTTCCTGCAGTTCCTCTTTTACCCCAGTCACTCTGTTTCCTAGTTTGTTTCAGTACCTTCCTCTTTGGAAAAGAAACAATCCATTCCTCTTTGCAGGCAAACAACTTCTGCCACCTGGTGATACAGCGGCGGACTGCACTCCGGAGATAGTGGGTATGTCTCCCACTCTTGCCTGAAAGGTTCCAGAATTAATCCAGTTCACTTTATGGTGAGTGTTAGAATAGTCCTGTACCTAGTGTCAGGCTACAGGTGATACTGAAGGAGGGGCCACAGCTCAGTGAACACTTAATTTTGAAGCAAACTGGTTTCGCACATTGCAGTTGCGATTGGGTCCAGTTTAGGCTGGAGAAAAATGCAGTGCCCTGCCCCATCCTGTTTAAAGAGTTCCCTTTTTTGTCGTCTCAGCTTCATTTGTTTACCATGGACCCAGGCACTATGCAAATGCAGTATCCAGAGTGGAGTCACCCGACCCTCAGGTATCCTTGAATTAATCCAACAGCTGACAATACAAACCCGGGCAATGCGATCATAAAACTACCACTGACATTCCAATTACAGGAGCAAGCGAAATCACCACACCCATGGTGCACCCATTCATTGTTGAAAATACTTCCCACTTCTCAGTTTCTCTTCCTGGACGGAAAAACAAAAGCCATTGCTTTGCTGCACAGTTCCACATTAACTGTTCTTCTCTTCGAAGAAGCAGTTGACAAAGTAACGTTACGTTTTCAATATTTCAGCAACTATTAGGGCAATACGAGTATTGCCAATGGAGTTGATCAGCACAGCCAGGGAAGAGAGACAGAAGGAAAATATCTATTAGAAAGAAGGGCATATCTAATTGGACATGATATTCTGGAATATGGGAAAAGAAGAAATGTGAGAATAACCTTTCATTCAAATCTCCTTCTTGTTCACCATCAGCAATCTCGTTGTTTGCTTTTCCTTAGTTTTTCTCTCACTTTCTGGCCATTTATCCATTCATTCAATTGAAAAAAACCCTCCCCACATCCACAACCTCCAACCCATCTATCCCTGGAGCCAGCATCAATGCAATATTTCCAGTTTTTTCCTGTTGTGCGGCAGGGTCAGGGGACACGAAATGTTATCTGTGTTTCCCATGCAGAGGCTGCCATAGCTGATGAGATCCTCCAACTCTTGTTCAGACACTGGAGATTTTCAATCCAGATCTCCATCGTTCACAGTTCCTTGGTTTATTTCACTTTTAATGCTGTTGTTTTACGGGATATCAGTATCGCTGGCAAGGGCATCATTTCTTGTCCATCACTAATCTCCTTGACTACGAGTCCATTTATCAATACAATATGGAGCCAACCACATTGTTGATGGTCTGAAGTCACACTTCTTCCAGACTATGTAATAATGTTTCGATACTTTAACAAATAATATCACTGAAATAATCAAAGAAATCCTGATGGTTTATGATTATTTTGAGTGAAATTACGTTTCATTCCAACTTTTGTCATTCGAATTTAAGTTCTGTCAACCGCTGTGGTAAGATTGCAAACAATGAATTTGGCGTCATATCCTGTGCCTCTGAATTACACATCCAGTGACATTATTACTCTGATACGGAGTTCCTATTGTGACTTAACTGTCGTGACAAAACCAAGTTTTTGGTCAATATATTTGTAACTGGAAATGTGGTCAGAAGGGAACTGGAGCTGCAAAACCTGAAGTTAACAAAGAGGTAGATGATGGCTAATTCAGCAACAGCACTGAGGCAGAGGTGGAGACTGGGGATATCATAGGTGTGGATGCAGGCACATTTGATGCCACACAGAAAACAGAGTCATAAACCATTTCAGGACGAAAGGCAGTCTCGAGGTTCTGAATAATCTTGTTCCGACTTAAATGTAGGTGGATGATGAAATTGAAGGAAAGGAAGTGGAATTTTCGACACAAACTCAAGATAATAGTTTACGTCTTTGCTTAATATAAATAGCAGAAATAACAAAGAACTTCACAATTGTTCACCATAGTTTATAGCATTGGCAGAAATAGGCTGAACAGGAACACAAATAATAGAGAGGATGGGATAGTAATCGGGTTGAATACTCATCAGTCCAGCTCGTACCCGCAATTGTAAGCATGGGAAATCCTGATAAAGCCAGTAAAGACCCGATGATAAAATCCTGTCCATTCATGTAACATTCTAGTCTATTGTTCTCAGATTCTGATCCACTGTTGTAACTTTCCAGTCTGTTCTAAGATTCTCTTTCACTCCCTCTCTCTGCAGCTGCTGATCCCTACCGTGTTGAGGATGGCACTGCCCCTTATACTATTGTATAAAGTTGGAAGTAGCTCCGCAACAATGGAAGAGGGAAACCTTCCAGTGACACAGTTAGGGTCCATGTAGAATGATATCAATCACAGTCACTGAATAAACAGCTTCATTGAGCCTATTTCACTACATCCCTTATATGTCACAAAACTACTTGGTTTGTTGGGGATGTTAATATGCCTGCTATTAGGCAAATGGCACATCTACAATTGTAAAGTTAGAGGTCAGGGAGCGAAATGATATTTTCTCTTCACATCCTTGATGATTGCACTGTGATTTGGCAGGGTAGGAAATGGTATGCTTCTGAGGCCGTCTGCAACTGATCATCAGGCCTGCTGCATGATTTCGTTTTATGTATTTATCTTTAACTTCAACATTTATTACAACACATTTAATAGCTTACGTGGGATTAGGCATTTTTGAGAGGCTATCATTGTGGCATCGATGGAGGATTTACAGTCTATTATGGAAGATGTGGCTTGTTTCTGTGGAGTGTGGAGTTGTGGAGATATCAGAGAACCAGGATTCTTGTTTTACATTTCGCCAGTTATTGCTGAGGTCTCAGCACGTTTGGAAGACAGCAAATCTCGCCTGGCTTCTACAGTCTCTTTCTGAGATTTATCTCAGAATTGCCTTTTGATGTTCTTTCCTCTTGGTTTCGAGGATTCCACTTGAGGCAATCTGTTAACTGAAGTTGTATTTGACACGTGTGTGTTTATCGGTTGTTACCATGTTGAAGCAATTACTGTAGTACTTATATTACTTGTTATTCTGTTAAATTTTCCAGTCCAATTCACTTATTCCAAGTTCCTCTTACTTTTGCTAAATATTGCCTCTGGTGCTAAAATAGATTTGTTTTTCTCAATGTCAAATATTTTGATCAAGCGAATTGTATCTAAAACACAACATCTCTCATTTACCTTTACAATAAGAAAATGTTCGGTTCGAGGCTACCTTCTACATGTATTTTGAGTTGATCTGCTTCTGTCCAGAACGGAGGGATAGATTTTCACTGTTTAATTGGATAATTACTTACTCCTGAATAAGTTGCAAAAATACGGTTTTTGACAGAAGAATGGGCCGAGCTGGTGGAGTGATAGTTATGGCAGGAATTATATCAGATACTCAATCCACCTCACAGTCAAACCTGGGACGTTTGTTAGCCAGCTGAGATAGCTGTTCACCCTTGAAGACTCTGTAGATCAGGCTACTATACTTTTCAGTAAAACCCAGCTATCTGGAAAACTGTGCAGGTTTCATGAGTCCACTAGCTATCTGAATAACATGGAAAGCAGTAAAGATCACATCCGTCCATTGATTTAGAAGCCCGAATGAAACGATCTGTCCAGCATGGGCAGCTGTGCAGGACAAAAAATTGTCTTGTGCTACAAGTGCGGACAAGACCTCAGTTCAATATGATGATTTGTGCAGTGAACAACAGTGAATTGGCCTGTAAACCTGGAGCAGTTTCACTCCTAGTATGGAGAGCTGTGTACACCACCCAGTTGATTGTTCAGTAACACTGTGTTAGACAACTGCCAGCTAGGAGAACATTGCAGCACATCGTGGAAGTGACAGGATGTGCAGCGCCCATCCATTTACTGTTCCACATCTCGACTGTGCCATGACAAGGGCGGCTGTGGGAAAGAAATTTACTGTCAGAGAGAGATGGTGAGGGAATCAGTTTAAATAACAGTAAGTGGGCGGGTTTTGAGGGGGGAAGATTGAGAGAGAATTTCAGAGGAGGAGGTGATGATAGGTTAGAAAATTCCGAAATGAAATCATTTCATTTGCAAGCTGCAACATGAGGCTGGAGTTTCAGGAAAGATGAATGAATGGCATATTGGTTTGGGTTCCGATGATGGAAAGTTTTGGTGGAGCATTTGTTTTGCACCTTTATAACTGGAAGTGGGCTCATCAAAATTTTCAACTCATTGGGCTGAGTCTAGCAATATTATGTCTCAGTGTCATTTTCATTGAGTGTGACAGAGGGCTGGTCTGCAGGAGGCCGAGCTAATTTCGTTGTGCTATGTTACTGAATCATCTTATGAACTACCCACCCAACTCCATGGTGTCCATTTAATTTAATACCAGCCCGATTCTCCCACACATCTGGTGTACTTACGTTCGCCTGGATACCATTGATTTATTCCGTGATCCCTGGAACTTGTGCTATATTTAAAATGTCAATGGGCGCACGGTTAAGCTTTCTCAGTTCAGAGCTGCCCTGCACAGTTTACCCTAAACATGGCCGATAAGGGGAAAGTAAAGTTTGATTTGGCGACAGGAGCATGCATGTCCTGTTGGATGGGCTAGAACTGATGAGAACCATTCTATTTTCAAGGGGAACTTCACCACCAGAACCACCGAGCATATTATGAGCCTAACACACAGTTCAGTGCAGTATCTGCTATCTGAATAAATGTCCAGCATTACAGGACAACAATCAATAACTTTTCCTGCTCTGCCAGGATCTGACCCACTATATTGTCTCTGTTCCATCAAACTGACTGTGTATAGAGTCATTGTCATTGTATCCAACAGCAAGGAGATAGGCCCTTTGGCCTAAGCTGGTCCGTGCCGATCAAAATGTTCATGGATGCCATTCCTATTTCCATATACTTTGCCCGTATCCTTCTAAACATTTCCTCTCCATGTATTTGTTCAAATGCCTTTTAACTGTTGTTAACGTACCCGCCTCTTAAATTTTCGTTGGTACTCATTCCATATGCGTATCAGCCTCATTGTCAAAAGGTTGCCCCTCAGCTTCCCTTTTATGCTTACCCCTCTACCCTTAAACTAATACCCTCTCGTATTCGATTCCCAAGTCATGGGAAATATTACTTAATACATTAAGCCTATCTATACCACTCAATCGTATAAATTTCTGTAAGACTCTTTATCCATCTCATATTTAAGGAAAAATTCTGAGCTGTCCCAACTTCTCCATTACTCTGTCCCTTCAATCATGGCAAATCCTTGTGAACTTCTCCTACTCTGTTGCCAGTTTAATAACATCCTTCCAATCGCAAGATGACCAAAACTGATCACAATACTCCAAGCGCAGCCTTGCAAACGTCCTTTACAACTGCTGCACAATTTTGGAACTTCCAAACTCAATACCCTTACTGATGAAGATCAGTCTGCCCAAAGCGTTGTTCACTTCCCTGCCTACCTGTGAATCCACTCTCAGAGAACCGCACCTGAACTCCAAGGTTTGTCTGATCCAATCCACTCCTTCAGGCCCGACCATTAGCCATAGAACGTCTCCCTTGATTTGACTTCCCAAAATGCAAAATATCTCACTTCCCAACAGTAAACTCCCCGTTGTATTTCTCTGCCCACTTCACCAGCTGACCGAGTTCATGTTATAATTTCTGATTTTTTTTCACTGTGCACAATATAATCTATTTTATTATCAATTCTGAACTTACTACTAATTCCGTGTACATTCTCATCTAAACCCATTCATGTAGATAACAAACAGTAATGGGCCCAGCACCGCCCCGTGAAGCACTCCATGTGTCACAGGACTCCAATCCAACAAGCATCGTTCTATTATCACCCTCTGCTTGCTACAACCAAACCTATTTTTTGACTCATTTTGCCTGCTCCCCTGCATTCCATGTGAAATAAGCTTGCTGAGTAAGCTACCCTGTGGAACTTTATCAAATGCCTTACTGAAATACATAAGAACTACGTCCTGCCCTCGTCAAACTCCAAGGTCACATCATCAAAGAACTCTAAAACCATATGAGGCATAAGCTCCCCAAACGAAGCCATGCTGACTGGTTCTAAACAGACTCTGTCTTTCCATATATATATATATATATATACATCTCAAACCGCAGAATCTTTCAATAACTCACCGAGCGCAGCTGTTGCGCTTACTGATCTGTAGTTCCCAGCTTACTGGTCTATAGTTGCAGCCCCGACCTTCAAAGAAATCTCTTGCCCTTTCACGCTAACTGAAACAAATGCAGCACATTCCATCCGCCTCTCTCCCTCTCTTTCTCTCTCTCTCTCTCTCTTCACTCCATTTTCGCACAATACACTAAAGCACAGCATGGATATATTACTGTGGACTGACCCCCTCCAGACTCCTCCAAATTTCCCAGCCCCACCTACACCATCACTAACAGCAGTACCATCCATCCCCTCCCCCCAAGCCACCCTCCTTCCTTTCTCTAATTCCAGGTGAAACTGCCTGTAATAGGACAGAAATATCAAATCCGGGCTGTGGAACTCCCAATATCCTTTCCCTTACTCCTCTCCCCCAGTCATGTGGGGAGGACGCAGACACGAGCTGGACGGGATCGGGAAGATCCCAATAACCGAGTAAACAGAAACGATCAGCGAAGGGCAATTCTCACAATAAAATACTGTCAGTTTTGTTTCCCTGACACAACTTTGAAGTCGTGGCCTTGTAGGAATCTCCATGTTCTCGGTGGGCAGGAGGGTGCATTCACAACACATTGTCTCCACCACCACCCAGTAAGGGTGCACAGAGGCATCCCATACATCTGCTCCTCTAAACAGGCCAGATACTGAAACTCACCTTACATACTTACTGCTCTCCTTCCTTGTTCTGGCATCTCCAAAAAATTGTGATGACTCACAAATCTGGTGCCCTATGCTACTGCAACACCTTTAGAAATGCATAAACAGTTTATATTATCTTCAAAGTGCATCACCTCACATTGCTGTGCAATGATCCTTATCTCTCAAATACCTGCTCATTCCACAGATTTTTCACTGTCCTGTTGGAGTTCCATTCTGTCCATCGCCGACTATGCCATTCTTCAAGTTTGGCATCGGCAAGCACTGTAATTATATTGGAGTGAGACTTCATTCAGAACAACTGAAATACTGAAAAAATTCAAGTGTATCAGCAAGGGATAAACTTGCAGCCAGTCAAATAATGGCACACTGCAAACCAAATAACAGACTTGTTGACACACAGCAGACAGAGATAAATATGTCAGACTTTTCATGTAGCAAGATTAATTCCAGCAGACTCCACATGTCTGTGTTTGGGTCAGTGTTTTGCTGTGTATATTTCAGAGTGTGTGTACCCCTGTGTGAGAGCAATGGTTCGTTTGTCAGTCTCTGCTGAAGAAGATGCAATCCTGCGTCTGCTGGTCGTCTGATGGCACTGCACAGGCAGCAGTGCAAGGTGTAAACCATCAAATACGAGTCAGAAAGGGAGAGCGGGAGGGCAGCAGCTCACTGCACCATCAGTTCACATGCATGCATACAATCATACATTAGGCTTATTTATAGAAAAATGCAGTTTGACTGAAACTCCTTAGAGTGGAACGTGCTTATGTGGACGAACATGCTTATGTGCTCTATTCCTGATGATGGAACTTTTGCCCGAAACGTCGATTTTCCCGCTCCTTGGATGCTGTGCTTTTCCAGCATCATTCTGATGTGAAAACGTATGTGGAGGAATGCTTGTGTTTCCACTGAAATTTGGAAATGCTCTGTCTTCGGATTTTATTCCTCATACAAAGAGTGTATTAAAGTGTATTTGCACTGTAATTGCATCCAACACCCTCTGAGTGAAGCATTTTGAAAACGGTTGTAGATGAATCTTATTGCAATTTCTCTTACTTCCAACATTTTGTGATGCACTTTGCAGAACAATATTAGTAAATATGAGGATATCTTAGCACTATTTCTTAAGGAAAAACATGGTGTAAACACCTCTGCTAATTTAAATCAGGCACATGGAAAAGCCCATTCTCGCGACATAATCTATTAGATTTGGAGTAGCATTTCATTATTTTAAGAAATATCATTATTTAAAGAAAACCTACCAATTTTATTCTATAAGTCCAAAATGGAACAACTATTTCCAAATCCTTCCTCTTAGAGTTATTTTTTGCGTCCTACTCTTCCACTGGTCCAATAAAAACACCGATGAATATTTACAATGATAATGAAATGTCATATTTCAAAACCAGACTGCTGATCGATTTTCGTTTGTAGATTTCCGTGTTTAGGTTTTTCTCCGTCAATTTTCTTCTGTTGCCTTTTCTTCTGTGTACTGCTGCACAAATCTCTTATGGGCAGGTACCTTTCAGAGTTCTATTCTGCTAACATTTGTTTGGTGATTGCGTGTCCTTTGCTGTTCTCCCCTACTATTCAAAACGTCGATTTTATACACTGAAAGTGTGGAAGGTCTCATCCGCGTGATATTAAAATCAATTTTATTGGGGCAAAATTAAGACTGTTTTGCCAAATTCGAATTTATTGTGTACCATGGAAACGCAACTGCACTACTTGTTTCACAAACAAAAGTTACAGTTTTAAATTGTTTAGCACACACTCTGTTTTCAGTCAGGATTTGCCTCACACTCACTTAAAGGTGCAATACACACCTGCACCTTCATTACAAATAGCAAAATGCAGTATTGAATGAATGGTGAAACATTGTAGCACGCTGTTTTGCAGCGGCACCTGGGTATCTGTCAGGATTTGTCACAAACCGTTGGTTTGCATGTGCAACAGAAAGTTAAGGTGGCAAAAGGAATAAACTCAATGACACAAGCAGATATGCACGCAATCAAAATAACACACTCAGGGGCACACTCTCTCATTTGCATACACGCAAGCAGTCATACAGAAACAGCAGCGTTTTTAATACAGAGATATATAAGTTATTAATTAATGGGGGTTCAAACGTTATGGGGAGAAGGCAGGAGAATGGTACTGACAAACAGAGCAGCCATTATCGGAGAGCAGAGCGGACTCAGTGAGACAAATCAGCCTTCAAAACTATTATCCAGTCGAGACTGGTGATTAATCTTAGTAATTTCGGATTAAGCCACACTCTCAGGATCCTTGGTTTCCTGACCCACAGGCCACAATCGTTAAAGATCGATGACAATATTTCATCATCACCAGCACTCAATACTGGAGCCCCTCAGGGGTAAATACTCAGCCCGCTACTGTTCTTACTGTATACTCGTGAATACATTGCTAATACCTGACTAACGCCATTTACAAGTTTCATGATGACACCACCATAGTCGGTCGAATCTCAGATGGCGTCGAATCAGACTACAGACAGCAACTGGAAGGCCTAGAAAATGGTACACGGAGAACATACTACCCCTCAATGCCAACAAAAGAAATGAACATATCATTGACTTTCGGCGGGATGTTACTCACCCCCCTACATATTGACAGCACAGTGGTGAATCGAACAGAGAGTGTCAGGCTCCTAGGAGTGGTTATCCTCAACAAGCTTTCTTGAACGTTTCATGTGGAAGCACTGATTACAAAGGACCAAAAACATATTTTCATCCCAAGGCAGCTGAGGAAATTTCGCATGATGTCAAATATCCTTCCCAATGTTTGTAGGTGCACCTTCGAAAGCATTCTGTGGAGATGTGTCACTACCTGGTATGGTAACTGTAATATTTAAGATCGCAGATGGTGACAGAGCGGTGACCTCGGCCCGGACAATCACAAAGGCCAACCTCCCATCCATAGAACCCATCCATCAGACCCACTGTGAAGGAAAGGCAGCCAGCATTCTTAAAGATCCATCCCACCCTGGCAATCATTTTTCTACTGCCTCTACCAACGGAGGGAAGGTACAGAGGTCTGAATACATGCACCAGCTGGTTTAGTAAGAGTTTCTATCCTATTGTTTTAGAATACTGAATGGACTCACAAACCCTTAACTTTCACCTGTGCTAGTGTTTTTGTTTTTGTCACCGTTTACCTATCTTTTTACGTGTCTATGCACTTTACATGCGCTATGTACTTGCACCTTTATAGGATTAAACATTGTAAAAATATATAATAGTATCTGCATCAATCTCTTTGGTCTATTGAGTTTTCCACCAAATTCAAAAACTGGTGGCTGACACTGTAACTCCATACCATACCCGTGCACTCTCACTTTAGTGTCTAGAAATCCTTGTTTATGTGCATTGCCTTGGCTTCTATAGCCTTATGACTCTACAAAGTTCCAGCACCAACAAGCCACCATCCCTCTATTTCCTTTGCCTTCGTCAATGCCTGCAACTCTCCTGCTTTCTTCCATAAACCTGCTTTAGGGATTGCCGGTCTGCCTAGCTCTCGAGATAACCTGGTCTATCACCTACAGCACGGTAAATTACAGTAACACCCCCTGCCCCCTCAAATTTTCCTCTTTGCCACTGTCTTCCAGGCACAAGGAGATCTTGTCAGGGAGGAGGGGGATTGCGATGGTATAGATCTCAATTTCGTGGCCTACTATTTCCTGGGAGTCACAAATGCAGAGAAACCGAGAGTGTGCAACAGAGACTTGGAGTATATAAATCAGCAAGGACAATCAAAGCCTACTCCGACTTGGAGTTGTAGCACAGCCGGAGACTCTAAATCAGTACCGAGTCACAGAGGGGGTAAGAATGTGAGGGAGCAACTTGGAGCAGGATTTTAAGGCGAACACGGAGCCACGAGTTATAGAGGCAGCAAAGTGGGAGGAGAGAAATCAGTAATGAGGATCTAGACCTTTGAGTCACAGAGATGGTGACCATGTGAGGGAGTAGACTGGAGTTGGAGTTGGCAGATTACACGTACCTGGGAGTCACACAGACGGTGACCCTGTGAGCGAACAGAGTAGAGAGTGAGCAGATTGGTGAGGGAGCTGGGCGATTACACGTATCTGGGAGTTACAAAAATGGTGACCACGTGATGTAGCAGAGTGGACTGGGAGCTGGAGAATTACCCGTAGCTGGGAGTCACAGACATACCTTTCTGCTGTTGGGATCTATCTGCACTGAGATTGAAGGTAGTGCAAGAGACATCACAGAAAATTTGTACGTTCATGTGCTGATAAAAAAACCGTTATTAGCCATTGCCTCTATTTTATATAAGTTAGCAAATTTACTTTCTAACTTTTGAAAGACAGCTTGATCTCAGAAAAAAAAGTAATAAGCGAAAGTCTGTAACACATCCATTCATGTGCCGTCGTTTATGTTTACAAGAGATATGTTCAAGCAAAAATTTTCTAAATTACAACTCCTCCTTCATGAAGCAGAATCATTCTCTTGACGTTTTCTGTTACTTACTAAATGACCAATATCACACTCGTTATAATAGATTCCAACATTTTCCTGAATTTGGATGAGAGGTTAACTGGCCTGTAGTTCTTCACTGTCTCTTATTCCCATCTTGAATCGTTGGAATACATTTATAAACTTCCAAATTGAACACGGAAGTTTACAGTGATCCCTAATGCAATGGATACGTGTATTGCTGCTTTCTCTGAAATTTCAGTACGAAGTACATCTGGTCTGTCATATACTATCAATTCTCAATCCAGTTATGTTTTCAGACACTGTCTCGCCACTGATATAAATAATTTTAATCTTTAGTTATACAAGTCCCTTGGTCACTTTGTATTTCTGGGAGATGTTCTGTACCTTCCGCCATGAAACAGTCACAATGTAACTGTTTAACTTCCTTGTCATTTCTCTGCTTTCTGCAACAAATTATCCTGTCCACACATTCATTGGTCCACATTTGACCTTGCTTTCATTTTCCGTTTAAATATTGATGTAGGTTTTTCGTCAGGCTTTATGCTGCTTGTAAGATTGCATTCTTGATTTTTATTTACGATTTCCTTCTCAGTTTCTTAGTCCTCCTTTGTTCCAGTGAATCTACAATATCTGGCCTTTTTCTGAGGCACTTCTCTTGACCCAGCGCAATTTTAAAGTTCTTTTCTTAATCATGATTGAGTCACCTTACTTTTTTGCTATTTGCACCTTGGAAGATATACATATACTCTACAACATCTAGTGTTTCCATTAATAAAAGTCATTGCCTGTCTTCCATTAAATCATTTTCATGTACTTTCGAAATTCACTGAAGCCACCTTGCTCCTCACACCTTCAAGGTTTACATGACTCCGATATATATCCGTAATTTAAGAAAAAGGTATTGGTTTGTATTGATGACGTCATACGAAATGCAATATATTAAGATAACAAGTCCTAAAAGTTCCTTTACCACAAGTTTTTCAATTACCTCTTCTGACCACACAACTTCAATTCAAAAATTGCGTGATTCATAATTCAGTGCTCAACATAATCAACTGATTAAAGGAAACAAGCTCATACACACTCATGAAATCCATTTCTCCCACCAGTAACATTCACTTGGATTAACACAGTTGAGATGCAATTGAATTTCTCCGTAATAACTGCAATAACCACAGTCTTGCGTTTCTAATTTCCTGTTTTGTAACATACCCAACATTTGTGTAACAATTTTTTCTTTGAAATCTAACTCCTGTCAATGTTTCCTTCTCCTTGCTCTTTCTGAGCTCCACCAAACCAGATTCCGTGGAATTTGAATGACGTGGGTTATGGGGAGATTGATGTTTGATTCCAACGAGATGTTTGGTGAGGCATATCTCAACATTGATATCATCGCACCAGAACTTATCTGTTCTTCTCAAGTGTCGTTGTAACATTTTCGACAGAGTTTCCTTTGTGTTGGTGGAGAAGTACAATGAACTTTCAACAATGCTGTGCATTCCCCAGAAAGCTGAGACTGTTCTAACCGGGGCAGTGAAATGCTGCTGCAGCTGTACAGGATATTATTGATATCCCGTCTGGAGTAATTTGTACAGATTTAATATCCTCACTGAGGAAAGGATATTGGAATTTACTGATAGATTGTTTCCTCAAAATATTTCGGCAATGAAGGTGTTAATCATAGAATCCCTACATTGTGGAAGCAGGTCATTTGACCCAAAGACTCCAAAGTGATCCGACGAAGACCATCTCAACCAAATTCACCACAAACCAAACATTGTAATCTATATTTTCCATGAGTATTGCACCTAGACTGCACATCCCCAGACATTTTGTGTAATTTATCCTGGTCAATTCACCTGTCCTACACATCTTAGGACTGTGGGAGGAAACGTACAAAATTCGTACAGACAATGACCTAAGGGTGGAGTTGAACCCGTGCTGTGAGGCAGCAGCGCTAAGCACTGTGATACCCAGCGTGGGCAATACAGCTTGCTGACACAAAGAAGTAGCAGCACAGCCTTGTTTCTGTCCAGGGACCGTTCACATGTCAACTGAATGTGACAAACACTTCACTGCAGAAACACAGTGTGGTCGCTGACCCAATGAAGTTGCTGTCCTCTGTCTTATCATCGACCACTTTACAACAAACAGATTGCATTTTGTTCAGTTCAACTTAAACAGAACTTACTCGCACCAAGATTCAACATATCACGTTATCAGCACAAGTGGCAGCAGTGGGATTCAAACCCACACCTACTTTCAGACTGAAGCTTAAATCCTGTGCATTACCTGCTCGACCATGCTCCAACACCCCGTGCTGGCCTCTTACCCGCCCTCGATCTCTTTATAGCCAACTGCCGCTGCGACATTAACCAACTCAACCTGTCCACCGCTCTTACCCACTTCAAACTCTCACCCTCGGAACGTGCAGCCCTCCACACCCTCCGCTCCAATCCCAACCTCACCATCAAACTGGCAGACAAGGGAGGTGCGGTAGTAGTTTGGCGCTGAGGCCAAACGCCAGCTCGCGGACACCTCCTCCTACTGCCCCCTTGACCATGACCCCACCTCCCACCACCAAACCATCATCTCCCAGACCATCCATAACCTCATCACCTCAGGGGATCTCCCAACCACATAGTCACACAACACTGCACCGCCCGTTTCTACCTCCTGCCTCTACCTCAAAATCCACAAACCTGACTGCCCCGGCCAACCCATTGTCTCAGCCGGCTCCTGCCCCACCGAACTCATCTCTGCATACCTCGACACGGTTCTGTACCCCGTAGTCCAAGAACTCCCCACCTACGTTCGGGACACCACCCATGCCCTCCACCTCCTCCATGATTTTCGCTTCCCCGGTCCCCAACGCCTTATCTTCACTATGGGCATCCAGTCCCTGTATACCTCCATCCCCCATCACGAAGGACTCAAAGCCCTCCGCTTCTTCCTTTCACGCCGTACCAACCAGTACCCTTCCACTGACACCCTCCTTCAACTGACTGAACTGGTCCACACCCTGAACAACTTCTCATTCCAATCCTCCCACTTCCTTGAAACTAAAGGAGTTGTCATGGGCACCCGCATGGACCCCAGCTATGCCTGCCTCTTTGTAGGATATGTGGAACAGTCCATCTTCCACAACTACATTGGCACCACCCCCCACCTTTTCCTCCGCTACATCGATGACTGTATCGGCGCTGCCTCGTGCTCCCACGAGGAGGTTGAACAGTTCATCCACTTTACCAACACCTTCCAAATTCTCCTGGACCGTCTCAGACTCTTCCCTCCCCTTCCTAGACCTTTCCATTTCTATCTCGGGCGACCGAATCAACACAGACATCTACTATAAACCGACTGACTCCCACAGCTACCTAGACTACACCTGCTCCCACCCTACCCCCTGTAAAAACGCCATCCCATATTCCCAATTCCTTCGTCTCCGCCTCATCTGCTCCCAGGAGGACCAGTTCCAATACCGTACAGCCCAGATGGCCTCCTTCTTCAAGGGCCGCAGATTCCCCCCAGACGTGATCATCGATGCCCTCCACCGCATCTCCTCCACTTCCCGCTCCACCGCCCTTGAGCCTCGCCCCTCCAACCGCCAAGAGGACAGAACCCCACTGGTTCTCACCTACCACCCCACCAACCTCCGTATATAGTGTGTCATCTGCCGTCATTTCCGCCACCTCCAAATGGACCCCACCACCATGGATATATATTCCCTCCCCTCCCCTATCAGCCTTCTGAAAAGACAACGCCCTCTGTGACTCCCTCGTCAGGTCCACACCCCCCACCAACCCAACCTCCACTCCAGGCACCTTCCCCTGCAACCGCAAGAAATGCAAAACATGCGCCCACACTTCCTCCCTTACTTCTGTCCAAGGCCCCGAGGGATCCTTTCATATCCGCCACAAATTCACCTGCACCTCCACACATATCATCTATTGCATCCGCTGCACCCGATGTGGCCTCCTCTATATTGGGGAGACAGGCCGCCTACTTGCGGAATGCTTCAGAGAACACCTCTGGGACACCCGGACCAACCAACCCAACCACCCCGTGGCTCAACACTTTAACTCCCCCTCCCACTCCACCAAAGACATGCAGGTCCTTGGACTCCTCCTTCGCCAGAACATAACAACACGACGGTTGGAGGAAGAGCGCCTCATCTTCTGCCTGGGAACCCTCCAACCATAAGGGATGAACTCAGATTTCTCCAGTTTCCTCATTTCCCCTCCCCCACCTTGCCTCAGTCGATTCCCTCGAAATCAGCACCACCCTTCTAACCTGCAATCTTCTTCCTGCCTCTCCGCCCACACCCCACTCTGGTCTATCACCCTCACCTTGTCCTCCTTCCACCTATCACATCTCCATCACCCCTCCCCCAAGTCCCTCCTCCCTACCTTTTATCTTAGCCTGCTGGACACACTTTCCTCATTCCTGATGAAGGACGTATGCCCGAAACGTCGAATTTCCTGTTCCTTGGATGCTGCCTGACCTGCTGCGCTTTTCCAGCAACACATTTTCAGCTCATGCTCCGACACTGAACTGAAACCATGAGCAGGTTTTGAATTGAGCACCTGAGGGCATTACTGCATCACTGGTGGCAGTGATAATACGAGTGCACCATCACCTTAACTGAAGACATTCTCTGATGGGGGACAAACCCAGGCAAAAGGTGTGGAAGCACTGTTTCCTTCAAACACAGGACTTACGGTCAGCCAGCCTCCTTGCATAGCACCAGGCTGGCTCAGCAACCTGGTGGAACAATAACATTACATTCGAAAGACGTTTAAGCAAGAAATGATTAATGAGCGAGAAAGGCACGACCAGGGTTTGGACTCCAAGTCTACCTGTTTACTCAACAGGCACTTTACCCAATGAACTAACGTGGCACGTTAAATTAGGGAGGGATGAGCAGGTTGATGCATTTAATATTAAATTCTATAAGAATGAAAGATGATCTTGTTTTCACGCTCAGCAATAGAAGACAATTACCCGGCAAATTGAGGAGTATCTTCCACTGAGGAACAGCAGAAGTAGATTCTTTGACTCTGTTACAACGGATGAGGAAGAGGCTGTTTCGTTCCAAGATCTTGACGTAGTTTCAGGAAGACGCCAATCCGACCCTTTACACTACAATACAAGCCTATCATAAACCAGGCATCACCTGTATTCAGTTCAACAAAAACAGGATGAGGCCATTCAGCCTTCTCAATGCTGCAATTCGAGAACTGAAAGAGTCCAAAAAGCGACAGGAAATGGTGATGTAAGGATAATGCCATTCAAGCCATTGAGTCTGTTGCACAAGAACAGGAGGACATGTAACCATTTGAGATGTTTTTATGTGAACAGGAGGAGGAAATTCAGCCACGGTCCCCTTGTATGGGAACAGGAGATAATCAAAAGCGCCCTCGTACCAATTTCAGGGATCTAGGAGGATCAGTACCTTGAGCCTGTTTTGGAGGAATACGACGAGACAGTTCAGCCCCTTGAAATGGTGCATGACAGCAGAAAGATTTCATAAGTCTGGAAATGTCTCATACAGCAAATGCAGGTGAGCATTCAAACCTTGAGCGTCTTGGTCTGGAACAGGATCAGGACACTCAGTCCATTGAGACTATAATGTTGGAGCGTGTGGAGGACAGTCAGGTCATCAAAACTATAATTTAGGAACAGCAGGAGGGCATTCAGCCCATCCAGACGATGATGTAGGAGCACAGGAGAATATTCAACCCATTGATACTATAATGTAGCAACACCTTGGACGACGTTAAGCCCATCGAAACTATAATGATTGGAACACCAGGAGATATTCAACCCTCCGAGACTGCAATGTAGGGACACCAGGCAAACATTCATCCCATCGAGACTATAATGTTGGGACACCAGGAAGACACCCAGCCTATCCTGAATATAATGTAGGAGCAAGAACAGGACATTCACTTCATCGAGAATATAATGTAGGAGCACCAGGAGGACATTCAGCCCATCAAAACTGAATGTAGTAATGTCCGTAGGACATTCAGCTCATAAAGCCTGAAAATAATATAACCAGAAGGACAGCCCAGAGAGATTGCATGTAGTAACACCAGGAAAAGTATTCTGCCCATTAAGTGTGTAATCCAGGAGCAGAATGAGTCCATTCAAGCACTCATGTCTCTTACGCAGCAACTGAAGCAAACCTTTTACTCCTTGTGCCAGTTACACAGGAATTACAAGGGAGCGTAGAGTTTACAGAAAGTTAATAACTTAAAATAACCAACTTCACTTGGGAAGAAAAAGTAGTTAGTGACGTTTTGGAACTGAAGGCAAATTTTACAATCTGTTAGTAAGCAAATAATAACAGAATATTTTCAAAGTCAACACACAAACAATTACAGTCAACATGATTTTTAGAAGGATAAATTGCGTTTGAATTATTGCCTGAGCATTTTTTTAAAAACGTGACAAGCAAGGTGGATAAAACGGTATCCTATCGATATATTACCTCAGGACTTCGAGATGGCATTACCTAACGAGCCTCACAACTGATTAATATGCAAAACAAGAGCATATGGCATTAGTAGAAGCGTGCTTGCCTGGAGAGAGTATTTGCTGGCCAACAAAAATTATGATTTGGACGTGCCAGTGTTAGACTGGGTTGGGCAAATCAAAACCACATGCCAGCAGGTAATTGTTGAAGGGGTTTATTTAAAAACACAAGTTTACATTGCGCTGCTTCTTCATCACGTGTTGCTGAGAGAGGAAGATATTAGACAGAGAATTTATATTCAAAAGATCAAAGGGTTGTACAATTAATTTGCAAAACTTGAACACATCGAATCTGTCTTTTAAATCCTTAATCAGTTAGAAAGGACGTGCAGGTTTTGATTGATTAATATGCAAATCCTAGAATTCCTTTCAAGTCATTGCCTGGAGACATCTTCAGGTATTATCAATGTAAAGGATGCGACCCCTCTGATCAGATAATGTGTGTTATGCGCGAGGTCTTGTTTGGAGTATGTCTGTGTCTTCACCTGGACTGTGTTTATTTCCAAAGTAGGAGTTGGTAGGAGCGGGGGGATGGGGTGGAGAGAGACACTGTGATTGTGTGTAAAGGGGAGAGTAAGCGTGTGTATGTCCATGTTAAGATACAATCAGATATGGCAGACTCACTCACTCTGGGCTTTCAGAGCTTCCCATCGCTGCAATCTCAGTTTAATTTGTTGTTTCTGTTGCAGAGCCAGATGCTGTAACGACAGTCCATATGTTCCATCCAGAGTGGGGTCCCAAATCCTCAGGTCTACCTGAATATCTGATGCTATACACAGTACAACTTCCTGCAAACTATCCGCAGCACCTCCACTAAATTTTCCATAATAGAAGACAGTCAGAAGCCACTCAGCCACAACTTAGATGCCTGCTCCTTTACAATAATAATCAATGGGTGTTCCTAATGTTACTGACCACACGATGAGCT
This sequence comes from Hemiscyllium ocellatum, assembly GCF_020745735.1. Lineage (NCBI taxonomy): Eukaryota > Metazoa > Chordata > Chondrichthyes > Orectolobiformes > Hemiscylliidae > Hemiscyllium > Hemiscyllium ocellatum. Next base: position 1,519,940 of record NC_083418.1, read on the forward strand.
ATGCGAACATACACAAGCGTTCACTGGGCAGGCACAGACCAATTTAAAAACGCGTTTCTCAAAACTGTTGGAACCCTACTGTCCAACATGGAGCACCACATGGAGCACATCGGGAACCGAACAACAGCCCGACACACACCATTTCATTGTTCCTGAGCTACACAATGCCATACACTCGGGAGCTAAAAAAAAACTAAGGCCAGGAAAGGATACAGAAGGAGATAGAAACAGCCAATTCATTAACTGGGAACATGATGTGTAAACATGAGGGGAAAGAAAAGACAGGCCAGTGGGAATAACTGCAGGAGGTAGACCTTGATTTAAACATTGTCAGATGTGTTGAAATGGTTTGTTACATTCAATTCTGCATATACCCCACAGAAAAAGCCGAGACTGTATAAACTAGGACAAGGTAACAGCCCAGCATGGGGAACTGTTCAGACTATGCTCCCGTATTTCTCAGTCAGCTGGACTGTCAGCCCAACATGGGGAGCATTGCAAACCTTTGCCAGTATATTGCTGCTGCACTTGCACTGGACACCTGCCAAGACTGGGAAGATTTGCAGTCCACAGTGGAAGTGACAATAAATGGGACTGCCAAAAATTTCTGTCTCTGTACCTCGAAGCGTCAGCTCAAGGCAAGGGGCTTCATGTATGCATGCGTGTGTGTGTGTCTGGGGCGGTGAGAGATGTGGAAGTCATTTTCAGAGAGAGAACACACACGGAGGTAATCAATTTAAATATGAACAACGGGCTGGGATTGGGATAATGGACGGATAGAGACGGAGGCAAAGTTCATGGACATATAAGAGGATGTGCCTGAAATATTGAATTAATTGAATTTCCAGACCCAATAACAAAATAGGTCAGTGCACACAGGAATGACGGCTGGATGGGATTTTAGTGTGATTACAAAGATGAGCCATAGAGTATTGACTCAGGTTTGTTTCTGCAGGTTTGAAGCTGGGAGTCTCAACAGCAGATTATTGCGAACATTATGACGGTATTTCATAGCTCAAGGTTCAAGTAGCAGATGGGATGAGCCACGAAAGTTTATTCTTGAGTTGTCGGTGGTTGAAAATAGGAATGGTCTGGGTATGGTGTCAGGAATTAGCTCATGTCCAAAGGGATAACCGCGTCTGTGATTCTTCAGTTTCAGCCTCAGATAGCGGCCAAGAATGGGATGGAGGCAGGGGACGGATGTGGCGTTTATTACCAGAACAGTGGACAGAGACCTGCATGTTCCCCATACTTAAATAATAAGGGCAGTGATAGACTGAATCGTGGATCACAGCTGAAACTGAGTAGGTCAACATAGACATCTACGAGGGGCACGGACAAATGGAAAGAGGGAAAAACGACACAACACCAAGTAATCGCCAACACGTCTAATTTGACTATTAGCTAGTGTTGCGTGATGTTTAAATTTGTTCATCCCAGTCCAACACAGGCACCTCCAAGTCAAAAGCAAAGAGGGAAAGCGTGAATAAACAAGTTCCTTGGTGCGGTTCGTAGCAGTCTGTGGAGTGAATATCTGAATACAGAATCGCAGAAAGCACAATAACAGGTTCAAGAAGAGTAGAGTCAATCAAAAGAACAGGATGACATTCACAAACGGTTTATACAAGTAATAACTGAAGGGTGGGACTTACCGGGGAGACCAACAATAGCTAGGATAGGATAAAAAAAGTATTGAACAATATAAAGTGCATATTCGATCCGAGTTGGTAATGACACTTTATCATAATATTTAGAAAGGATCAGAATATAGAATGATAAACTCCTGTCCATTGTTGGAACATTCCAGTTTAATTTTCTCAGATTCTGATCTCTCCTCCTCCTTTCTCTGGAGCTTCTGATCCCTTCTAGTGCTTTCCGTAATCGTCCCACTCACACTGTGGGAGAACACATTGAATCGTGTCCATTTATCATTAAAAGATGTGAACCCACCACTGGGATAATGAGAATCCATGGAGACAAACATCAATCACAGACACGGAAGAAACAAGCTAAGTTAACCCGTCTTTACATCACTTTGCAAATCACAATAAAAGAGAGCTTCTAGTCGGCCTGTATAGAATGGATGAAGATTGCTAAAGGATGGACCATAATTTTGTCAATCTTTTTAGCCTTTCCTCCGTGTTTGTGGCAGTATTAACAGAACACTGCAAGGTAGTATATGTTCCACACTTTTTTTTAAAAGAGAACAGGGATGCAGTAACAGACCAGCTGCATACGTTAACTGGTGGGGACATTTCCAGAGAACATAAACTCCAGGACAATATTAATTGCCAATTGACTTTGTGTACTGCTACTCCTGGTTTTTAGTTGACCGTTATCAAATTCTTTCAAAACCTTGATACATCATTCAGAGCATCGAGACAGCTGCTCAGGATCAGGAGGAAGCAACTTTGTCCTCATCGTGCCTGTTACAAAGGGATAGGAGGAGGGCATTCACCCTCATTGTGCCTGTTGCAGAAGGATGCCATTGCTTCTTGAGTCTGTTCCACAAGGACAGAAGGACGTCATTCTGCTTCTTGTCCCTGTTATGCAGTAACTATTTGTTTTACAGTACTTATGGAGTTGAATGGTCCTGACGCCGATGTTATAATTCTATATTGAGTCAGCCCAATGTTGAACGCATTAGGCAAGCACATTGAAAAGCTGCTTGTGAGAAGTTGCGGCAGGAAAATGGGAGGTCTTCACAAACAAGATTACAGAATCTAGAAACAGTATGTTCCTGTTCATGAGGAGTGTAAGGCTGATGGGTGTGGGGAATGCTGGGTGGCGAGCGAAATTGAGGCTCCAGTCAAGACAAAAGAAGGAGGTATATGAAAAGAGTGGACAGCACGAATCGTGTGAAGCCATCCAGGGGTACAAGGGCTGTAGGTAAATACACAAGAGCGAATTTAGGAGGGCAAAATGCAGACATGAGGTGCCGTTGGCAAATAAGATTAGTAAGAATCCAAAGAGATTCTGCAAATGCATAAACGTCAAATGAGTATCTCAGGAGAGAATAGAGCCCCTTCACAGATCAACAAGGCCATAAATTTATCAAACCACAGGAGTTGTGTGAGACCCTATATGAATAATTCACATCAGCATTCATTGTGAGGAACGATATTGAAGGTAGATAAATTGTGAAAATAAACAATTATGTCTTGGTAAGCATCCAAATCACCGAAGAGGATGGTCTGGAATTCTTAAATTGCATGAAGGTAGATAAGTTCCTTGGACCTGAACAAATGTACCGGAGAACTCTTTGAGAAGTTAGGGACGTAATTGTTGGGCACCTTGCTGAGATATTTGTATCATTGCTAGTCCAGATGAACTGTGGAAGACAAGAGGGTGGCTAATGTTGCACTGTTAGTACAGAAAGGTGGGAAGGAAAAGCCACTAAATTATAGACCGGTGAGCCTGTCGTCAGTCGTGAGTAAGTTTTGGATGGGATCCCAAAGGACAGGATTTTCTTGTGTTTGGAAAGCAAAGGACAATTAGAGATAGTCAACATGGCTTTCCAGATGGGAAATCATGTCTCACTAACTTGATTGAGTCTTTTGAACAAGTGACAAAGAAGATTGATCACGTTACAACAGTGGAGATTGACCACATGGATTTCATGAAGGAATTTGACAAGGTTCCTCATGGTAAACTGGTCAGCAAAGTAAGATTACATGGAATCCATGGACAGCTGGGGGCAACTGCCTCTAAGGTAAGAGACGGAGGCTGTGTGCACTGTTGTTTTTTGGACTGCAGGTATTTGTCCAGCATTGTGCACAAGGATACAATGGACGTTGCCATTTACATGAATGTTTTGGATGTGGATATTGAAAGCATTTTGTGAGAGTTAGCATATAAAATCAAAATTGGTGGTGTCGTGGTCAGTGAAGATGGTTAACTCAGAGTGAAATGCGACCCTGGCCAGATGGGCCAAAGGGCCAATGAGTGGCTGATAGAGTGTATTTTAGACGAATTTAGGGTGTAGTATTTCGGGAACTTAAATCATGGCAGCACTATCGGAAAGTTCCTGGGGTGTGCTGCTAAACGCTGACATGTGATATAAAGTATAGAAGCCATGCAGAGTGGAAACTGGCCATTTGGCACATGTTCCCACACTGACAGTCCAAATAGCATACTATCAGAAACAACTATGCATTACCCCGGAATCTCGGCATTTCCCACAGCTAATCTACCTAACCTGCACCTATCTGGATCCTGTGTGGCAAGTTTGCAAGTCCACTGCACGGAAACTGTGCATTATTGGTCTGTGTGTGGAAATCCCACCACCCACAGGTTGACCACGCCACCCAGGGAGAATGGACAAATCCCACACAGATACTCAGCCGAGGGTGGAATCGAATGTTTAGTGCCTTAAGCCAGCAGCGCTAACCATTGAACCATGGTGCCACCCCAGTGATAAATCCAGAGTACCAGCATTTTCCCACATTGTCTGATACATTAACATCTGTGCAAATGATGTTGAATACCGGTTGGCTAACTCCGACTTGCCCTCTTTGTCCTCACTCGAGGATTCACAATACCCCCATCCTCTGATTGACCTGTCTTCAACTGTAACTCACCAATTTCCGGCACTTCTTCCTTCACCCCTTTCTTCCCTTCTCAGACTAAGTCATCCATTTATTCTGCTGTATGCACAATACTTGCTGATCTAAAATAAAACAAAGAGCTGCCCATGCTGGAGATCTGAAACAAAATCTATTCCGATGATAAATCCCAGATTTGAAATTTTAGCTCTGCTTTCTTCTGACAGATGCTATGAGACCCGTTGAGAATTTTCAGCAATCTCTTGCACATCAAAGTCCGTTTATTGCATGTACAACATTTGCTCTGCGGTTTTGCGTTCGTTATATAACTGCCACCAGTATTGTTTTTTCTCCTTGCTGTTTATAAGGTCCAGCTGAATTGTGTCTGTATATTCGAAACACTGTGGGCTGTGATGAGATTAATGGTAGATTTGTCAAGATGTTTCCTGACGCTTTTCTTAATGTTAAGACAATGTTGATGCCTTGCATTTGTTCTTCTCAAGGGGAATGATGAGATTCTCCATGGGTCTCCCCTTAGAGAGGCGGAGTGAAGGACAATGATTTCCCGACAAAGTTATCCATTCCTCCCCATGGCTGGACCAGCTATAAATTGCGGGGCAACTTCTGAGCAGGCAGGCACGGTCAAGTGTCATGGAAACCACTCCCTGATACTTGGGGGAAGTGCAAGTCCTGCTTGCGTCCCTCTCCACACAGGAGAAGCTGCATGCCCATGTCCTCGATATGGTGTGGGGAAGGCAGTATTGTCCTCCAGCCTGGCACATGCAGGCTCAATATCTGGGGCTGTGCAGGATAGCTCCGCATGGACTGTGCTATGTCAGTGCACTATGCGTTTTCAAAATGGCACTGGTTGCCGGGATGCTGGAGAAGTCCAGGCTCCCAGCTGAGTGGGGAGGTGTTCTGGGAATGGTGTACTGTAAGAAGTTTGGGGAAACCCAACGTGATTCTCACTGTGATGGCTCGTATCCTAATTAATGTGGTGACTTTCGTGAGACCAACTCAGCTTTCGGCTGGGGAGCTATTCCAAACTCAACTTGTTTAGCACTTTGTATTAAAAATGTAAGGTTAATCCATAAGAAGATAAGGAATACAAACAGTAGTATGCAATCTGGCCCCTCAAGCTCGCTCCGACCGTCAATGCAGTCATAACGGATCTTTTCATAGACTCAGATTCACTTCCCTGCCATCGCATCTGAACCTTCATTCCTTTGTCTTCCAAAATCTAACTTTGCCTTCAAAACATAGAGTGAAGTAGCCTCAACTATTTCACTCAGCAGGGAATTCCACACATTCCGGTGAAGATGTTCCTCCTCAAATCAGATCTCAATCTATTCCGCCTCATTTAAGCATATTGTACTTATTTTGATTTTCATCCATCAGTGGTAACATCCTCCCTGTTTCTATCTTCTCTTCATAATTTTATGTTTCTATAAGATCACCAATCATATTTCTAAACTCCAATGAGTATAGTCCCAGTCAAATTCTCATCTTCTCATGATTCCAAGTTCTCAAATCTAGAATCATCACGGTGAAACTCCTCTTCATGCACTACAGTGCCCTTCGATTTTTTCTCAATTAAAGAGACAAAAACTGAACACAGTACTCGAGGGGTGGTCTCACCTGCACCATATACAGCCCCAACATTACCTCCCTGATTTTAAATGCATCCCTTAAGCAATGAAGTATAATATTCCATTTGCCTTCTTAATTACCTGCAATACAACATTGTGTGATTCCTACACAAGGACTGCAGGTCCCTCTGCACAGATGGATGCTGCAATATTTCACCATTTTCACAGAGTGTGACATGAACGCCATACATCGTGAACCATTTACTGCAAAGAAAATGGCTTTGTGTCTGACAGCAGCAACAATGTGTTGGAGTCGCAGTTCGGACAATATGCAATGAGATTTCACCAGGTACAGGTTGGGAGAGGATGACATTGTTGTGTGATTTTACTCGGAGACGAAGAAAATATAATCTCCCGAGAAAGAACCGCCTATTGCACGGTCTCTCCTACCTTGTTCCTCATCACAGCAGTATATGCGAACTAAAAAACAAAATCGTCAGTCAACTTCACTACTCTTGTTTTATGCAATGACTACATGGTTGTGACAAGCTCCTCACCCAATAATCCACACCAACATTCTCAGATCCATTCCTCTACCTTATTCTTACCCCCAACCAATGCACCTAAACTAGGCGTCCCTGAACACTGTGAGCAATTTGGTATGGCACAATCCATCCAAACTACACATCTTTTGCCTGTCTGCGGAAGGTAAGCTGCGAGACTGCGTCTGCACCGTGTGGGGAGGGAACTACCCAGAGGGTGAAATATACTTGACCTCATCCTCACCAACATACCTTCTTCAGACACAAGCGGCTCTTCCTCACCACCAACCTGCTCACTGAACGTCAGTTTGGGCTTTGCCAGGGCCAATCATTCCGTGACCTCATGGAAGCCTTGGTATGAAGATGAACAACACTTTGTTTGATATTCAGCGGACGTCTAGAGGTGACACGAGAGTGACTGCGCTTAACATCATCATAACTTCATTTGACCAAGTGCAGTATCCTGGATTAATAGTAAAACTGGAGTAAATGGGAATCAGGGTAACCTCCACACTGGTTGAAGTTATAACTGGTGGAAAGGAAGATGCTTGGGATTGGTGGAGGGGAGCCTTGCAGCAATTCCCAGGAGTGTTGCTACTGGACAAGCCGATTGATCAGAAAAGCAAAGGTAAGGCACCATACTCCTTCGGGAAGATAGGGTTGGTCTCACGTTTGACAGAGACGGCTGGTGGTGGTTTAATTTCAAGTCATCATGTCTCAATTAAGGGAGAGGTTGAGTTAGACATTCCTTTACAGTCACCTCTTTCAGTGCTGGAATTGAGCCTACACTGTTGGCGTTAATCTGAAAAATAGCAGTTCATCTGAGTGTGTGAACCGAGACCTCGGTGAGTTCTTTCAGGGAAATATTTTAATACCATCCGTTCAGGTATTTTGTTCCATAATTCTGGAGCAGGAGGAAGTTGAAGCAAGCTTCTGAGCTCAGAGGAAATTACGCACGCAGTGAGTTAGAAGAGTGTTCTCTGTCGCAGGTTCAACAGTTTTCAGTCTCTTTGTAAATGGTAATCCCTCGATCGCAAAGTCACAAGTTGGGGTGTTTGCCAATGATTGGACCATGTTCAACACTATTCGTGATTACTCAGGCCTGACTTAATAATGACAACTAACATTTAAATTGCACACATTCCATGCAATGATAACTCGACCAATAGAGAATTGAACCATAATGTGCAACATTCAATGCCATCAACTTCACTGAACCTCGAACAACAAATATCCTGGGGATTGCCATTAAACAGAACTGGACTGACCATATAAATGCCTGTGAATGGAGTATGCCTAAAACGGTGTATCTTTTGTGCTTCGAACATTGCCTGAACTGCTGTGCTTTTCCAGCGCCACACATTTCTACCCATATAAATTCATTGAATAAAAGAATATTCAGGGGCCAGTAATCCTGCAGAAATAACTTACCTCATGATTCTCCGAAAGCATGTCCACCATCATGACGCATATTGAATGTGTGTGTGATGAAGACCCACCCCCACCCCATTTACCTGCCTGAGTGCAGCTTCACCACTCATCCACTGACACTCAGCAGCAGCAATGCCTGGCATGTACATGGTACTCTGCAGAAATTTGTCAAGGCTCATTACAAAGTACATCTGAAACCACAACCATCAAGAAGGAAAATGGCAACAGATACTTGTTCAAGTTCCATTCCAGCCTGAAAGTGGGGTGATTTGAAAAGACATTGCTATTCCTTTAGTTTCACTGTTTCAAGTTCCCTCCCTAATGCTGTTGTAAGTCTATCTACAACACATGGCAGACAGTGGCTCAATGTTTCAGCTCATCACCACCGCATAAAGAGCAACAACGGATGGGCAACAAATAATGACCCAATCACTTAATAAATTGCAACGAAACTTATTGTCCAAACTTGCCCAATGCTTGACTCTGAATTTTGCGCCTTGTGAGATCAGGCTGATTTGGTCCAGTCAGTAGCCTGCTTGCTATGAACAGCTGATGGTATATGCTGTTTCGAAAAATCTATCAGTCCTTCACAGGCATGGCCCACATTCATAGCATCACACTGACACTGACATTCACATTCCACATTACTGAACAGAGATAGACAGAAGCAATGGAAAATGTACTTAAATTTGACTGTAGAATGTTTAGACACGCAGTCGTGTTGGTGCCATGAACATGATTGAGTGTAAATATTAGCACACATTATTAGTACAAGGAAATATATTTGCATGTTTTCAAAGTCCTCACACTTCAAAATATTTGCTCATGGGTGTGGTATGAAGACTAATCATTTCAACGCCGCTTACTGTGATTCGTACGCTGTTTTCATCATATTCTTGTCATAACAGTGAATAAATCAGTGATTTTTATTTTTTTGGACAATCGAAAAGTTGGTATTGTTAAATGGTGTCGGAGCTTCAGTAAGGAGACATTGCTATTAATGTTTAGAACAATGCTGAAAACATTGACAGAGAAATTTCCAGCTGAAGTCACACATAAGGACGTTGTTCTGGGATTATACTGGCCATCTGTGTCACTGCACCATTCTGTTCGGATACTGACGTCGTGCAGTTGCCATAGACTGGATATGGTTTAAAAGGATTGCAATGTAAGGCGCAATGTGCTGGCAGGTTTCCATCACTTTTATAACATCATCATTCAGGATAGAGTCTAAGATGCAGAATTATAGACTTTAGGTGGCATACCAGAAGAGATAAACTTGCAAGACATGGTTGTTGGCAAATCATTTTTACAAATGTTGAGCAGTGCTGGACCAACAACGAGCCCTTGAACCATACATTTCACTGTTAACATATCGAAAACCGAAAAATACAGTGCAGAACATGCTTTTTGCCCTCTACGATTTGCCGACCTGTGACCAAATCTAAGACCATTTCCCTTAACAATTCGATCATCATCCATACGCTTATCTAAGGACTGTTTAAATGGCCCTCATCTGGCTGAGTGAGCTATATTGGCAGACATGGTATTACACGCCGTTATACCTCTTTGAGCAAATTATCTGCCTCGGAAATCTGTCTTAAATCTATCACCCCTCAATTTGCAGTTATGCCCCCTCGTACAAGCCGACGTTATCATCCCAGGAAAAATACTCTCACTGTCCAACCTATCTAATCCTCTGATAATCTTATATGTCTCTGTGCATCCACTCTTAGCCTTCTTCTCTCCAATGAGGACAGACTCACGTCACTCAGCCTTTCATCACAAGACCTTCACTCCAGAACATCCCGATAAATCTCCTCTGCACCTCTTTCAATGCTTCCACATCCTTCCTTTAATGGGGCGACCAGAATTGTACACAATATTCCAAATGAACCCGCACGAAACGTTTGTACAGTTGCTGCATGACATCACGGCTCCAGAACTCAATCCATCTAAGAATAAAACCGAACACAGTTTATGTCTTCTTAACGGCACTACAAATGTGGGAGGAAATTTTCAACGACTAATGCACCTGGACACCAAGATACCTCTGCACATCCACACTGTCAAGATTTTTCCCATTGACTCAGTGTTTTGCCTTCCCGCTATTCTTCCTATTGCAGCACACTTCTGCAATTTATCCAAGTCCTGCTGCAACCAGCAACATGCTTCCACACTGTCCGCCCCTCCAATGGCTTTAGTATCATCTGCAAACTTACTTATCTTTAAGATGTACAACTACGTGATCTTTGTAGTTATGTTCTGAAGTTTTCAAAGTTTAGCAATGTCTAAGAAGATCAATCTGCACCGATGAGTGGCGAGGGCAGGGAGGAGGTGGGTTCAAGTTAGCTAGTAGCGCAATAATTCTGATCCCATGATTTATATACAATGCTACTTCACTCGGTTACTCGGCTACAGAGATAGGAACGTGTGTAATTCCTGGGGATATTATACGAATATGGATTGTTCTCGGGTCTGAAGGAGATTGCAATGACAAGGACGGTTTTAAGTTTTATTTGAAATTAAAATGGACGTGGACCAGCCAGATCAACATTTTGGTGACAAGTGCCTTTTAGAGAGAAATTTTTCCAAAAACCTTGACGAAAATAATACCAAGACAGTTTATCACATTATATAGCCATACATCTCCCTGCACCAGAAAAAAAAACATATAGCAGGGACAGAGACAGGGGAGATGTCCCTGTAGATGGACCAATCAAATCTGTAGATGGAGCCCACACAGTGACAGGGCAAGTGTACTCGATATCTTCACAGATCATGGTCAATGATGCAAAATCAATTCACACCATTTGAAACGTGTTTTCCAATTGTAACATTTCAGGAAGTGAGAATATATTCGGAAATGAGGTTCTGTTGAGCTGAACACTGGTCAATAATTGATATCCAGGACGTGTTGTTGCAGGGAGTAATTTCTCTTGTAACTGTTTCACTTCAGAATCATATTGAGACACAAACACAGAATAGGTAAATATTTTCAGAACTGAAAAGGCACCAGAGTGTTAGCTATTTATATCATCTCACATCCGTTCTGCAAATCAGTTCAACAATGAGATCAGGAAGATCCCAGGCTCGGTATCTTGCCTGAACATGGTCAGCTGCGCATATCTGTCATGGAATTGAAGGCTAGCATCCCATCAGGAAGATGACAGATACTCTCCACAGTCTGTGCAGAGCAAAGGGCTTGTGCCCATTGCAGTCCCGAGTCTCACAGTCAGAACAGACAAATCCCATGTTCGATAATGAGCCTATGCATTTCCATCTCAGTCGCATTTTCTGTTTTGAAACTGACAGCCGATAAGGTAAATCCCAGAATCTTTCCTCTGTGCCGAAAAATTGTCAATCTCGGTAGCATCTTTTATGTTCGATAATCCTTCCCACTTCAGTAAATTCTGTCGTCTCGCCAAACATTAATGAATTTATAACATTCTCAAAACCGCAGAGTTGCCGTTTCAAAACCCCTTCCTCCTCATCCAGAAGGTCACAGCAGCAGGGCTGGGGATTGAGATGTTTGGAAGAGGTTTGAGATAGCAACGAATGTTCTGGGTGGAGTATGCTGAGATCGAGAGCTTGCAGAAAACAGAAAGAAAAGCTTTCATCGGTTCTGTGAAATTAATAAGAGGAGGTTTGCTGAAAAGGATTGGACGTCCGTTGGTCGGTTTTACAGAGGTAGAAAGGGATTAATCAGCTGCTGCAAGTTTCAGAGACTGGGAGATTTGAGGGTTAGAGATGTGTAGAGGGCTTTTTCATCTGGGAGAGATGACAGAGACAGCGAGGGTGGGAATGTTTCCACAGATAGTGAGGGATTTCTTTGGTGTAGTTTGCAGATATACTGAGCTGTGTTTGGGGAGAAGGTGGATATAGAATCTGGAACGCTACAGGGACTAGAGGATGTTAAACAGCTGGTTAGACATTGGAGGACGTGCAGGGGTGGAGAAAGTAAAGAGATGGGCAGAGGTACAGATGCTGGAATAAGTTGCAGACAGAACGAACATTGCAGTGGCAGGAGAATTTTATGCAGGTAACGCGATTTGTCGGAGCAGGTGGGTTTTTAAACACATTGTTGGTTTTGTGGATTGGAGGAGATTGCAAAGATTGGGAGGTTTGTAGAGATCAGAGCAGTTACAGAGAACGGAAGATCTGTAAGGACCCGAGAAAGATTTCTTCGAGATGGAAGATTGTGGGCTTTGGAGGAGATTCCAGAGAAAGAAGGTTTGTTATGTGCCTGGAGGAGTTACAAAGATAATGAAGGCTGCATTTGCCGACGGAGAGTGTCAAGATCGGAATGGATCATTATAGCATATTGCTGCATTCAGAGGACTCTCACGATATTACAGTGAACCACACTGAAGTCTTATGGCACAGAAGGATGCCATTTGTCCAGGCTTATTGACACCAGCTATTCAACTGAATCATTGCAGAGTAATGATCTCCTTCTTCCTCCACATCCTTACACATTATATTTCGTCCCAACAATCATCCAATTCCCTCGTGAATGGTTGCATTGAACATTCATGTACAACACTTCCAAGTGTAACTTACCCACTCACAGAAAACTCTTTCACGGTATAAGACCTCTTTCGTGAATCAAATCAGCTGTCTTCCCCTTTTAACAAGCTTACACTGAGGTGCCCACAGAGGATTCTGGGATTCTCTATGTTGGCTCTCAATTTTGCCATAATTGCCCCCTGCTCTACCACCTCCCCCATGAACTTTTAGCATTCGACCTGGTTCCCAATTCGATTCTGTATCTGACACCGATTCCATTGTTCTTCTCCCTCATACAGGAAGCGTTAGGGTGTTTTTTCTCCTGCCTTACCAATCTGAGGAACGTTGATTTCCTCGACCAAACCATCTCCTCTTTGAATGTAACCCATTGTCCAGTTTCTTGTTTTTCTGATCAACTTGGAGTTCCAGTCAAACCTTGCTCCCTTCATTCTTGCCACATGGACAGCTGATCTGAATCAACTAATTTTTCACACTCTAGATTTTTACATATCATTCTCAGCCATCATCCTGAACTTGAGAGTAAAATAGTCGCCGTGCCGCAAAACGTTCCTGTACTGACACTGGATCCATTTGCCCCACCTCTTTCGCAAGGAGTAGGTCCAACAGTATACGCTCTCTTGGGATGAAGGTATCCTCCTGCAGTAGGCTCTCCTCAATGCAATCCAGAACACTCACCCCTCATGACCTTGCACGACCATTATCCTCGTCTGTATATGAATAATTACAGTTTCTCGACATAATTACTCTGTAGTATTATCATGGCTATCACATGGCATGCATGTTTAATCTCTCCGTCCTTTCCAAGAATTGGTGTCTTACAGACTGTAACTCAGAGTGTAACTGTACACTTATTTTTCTGTAGCTCCCGACACATTCGTGCTGTCGTTGGAGATATCATTTGTTCCATCAGAATCAGGAACTAGCGTTATCCTCAACCAAAATTTCTACGCTTCAAACTTTCCCATCCCTCCTATCATATCGGAATAAGTTATATCCAGCAATATTCGACGCATATGCCTGCCAATGCTTGTATCAGCTGTCGGTTTTCGATGCATCCGCTTTCCACAGACGAATATGCATCTGTAACTGCCCAGAATCTGAGTATTCACGTCCATGCGGATTACCTAAGATTTAGACTTTCTCTCTTCTTCCAGCTTCCACTATTAAAGTTGTTGCTGCAAATTAGGACCAGCTGCATCGCCAAGTATTTTGTGGATCCTGGTCGTCCCCTCCACCATTCATTTTCTATCCTATGCACACGCCAAGTTAGTTTCATACCATCCCAAATACACCACAACGAATTCAGTCTTAGCTCTGTCACTTGGTGCCCGTCCAGCCTGAACAGTTGCAGCCTTCCACAGAACCAATCCTAATGTCTGAGGAATCTGAAGCCCTTTCTGCTGCATCATCGAGTCAGCAACGCTCACATTTACCTAAAACTCCGAGGTCTGTTCTGACTTGTACACTGCGCAGCGAGTTTTGCAGGGATTGCTACATTTGGGGTCCTGCTCTCTGAACATCCACATATCTCCCTATATCCTGATTCTCAGACCACTTCACCCTCCACACCTATGTCATTTGTCCCAACATGGATATGGCCTTTGGCTGCTCACTGGCTCCCAGAAGAATGTCTTGCACACACAGTGAGATTTTTGACCCCAGCATTCCGGAATTAAATTTACAGTCGCAGAAACGCTGAATGTCCTTCAACTTACTGAATCTCCTTGGCTGTTGCTCCTCCTTCTTTCTCCCTCCCCTCCCTCCCCTCCTGGACAGTTAGCCTGTGGGCGGTGACACAAATAAGGTTCTAATTGCATTCCCTGAGGAGGCAGCACCTTCGAAAAGTTACCAATCCCATCCACTTTCCAGGCCTGTATGTCTGATCCTCTCTCAGTATGTGTTATCCACCTGACTAAGCAACACATATGTCCCACAGGGTCTGCAGTCGCTGTCTGAGCTCCAAGACTCGATGTTCGTCTCGATCACCAGCAGGGGTTGTGACGCCCCAATGTAACAGTATAGACTTTCCACTTCACAAACACGTGCTGCCATCTCTTGAAACTGCAACATAACTAGTCTTCCTTAACTAATTCCGTAGTATAACGTTAACAGCCTGGAAATAACATTAATGTTAAGTCCCACATCCAACTGTACCTTCCTGAAATTATTTCATCACAGTGGCACAGACTTTCACTTAATACTTTTTTCTGAGATCAAGCAGTCTTTCAGAAGTTAGAAAGTAAATTTGCTAACTTGTATCAAATAGAGGCAGTGGCTAATAACGATTTGTTATCAGCCCATGAACTTATAACGTTTTCTATGATATCTCTTGCATTACCTTCAATCTCACTGCAGTCAGGTCCCAAGAACAAAAGGCGTACCTGTGATTCCCAGGTACAGAAAATCCTCCAGCTCCCAGTCCACTCTGCTTCGTCACATGGTCACCATCTCTCCAACTCTCAGATACGTGTAATCGCCCAGCTCCCTCACCAATCTGCTCACTCTCCACTCAGTTCCCTCGCAGCTTCATCGTCGCTGTGACTCCCGGGTACTGGTAATCCTCAAGCTTCCACTCCACTCTGAGCCCTCCTGGCGTCACCGTTTCTGTGACTCCCAGGTACGTATAATCTGCCAGCTCCCACACCAGTCTACACCCTCACATGGTCACCATCTGTGTGACTCCCAGGTACCACTAAGCCTAGATCCTCATTACTGATTTCTCTCCTCCCACTTTGCTGCCTTAATAACTCGCAGCTGTGCATTCGCCTTAAGTTCCTGCTACAAGTTGCTCCCTCACATTATCACTCCCTCTGTGACTCGGTACTGATTTAGAGTCTCCGGCTGTGCTACAACTCCAAGTCGGAGTAGGCCTTGATTGTCCTTGCTGATATATATTCTCCAAGTCTCTGTTGGACATTCTCGGTTTCTCTGCATTTGTGACTTCCAGGAAATAGAAGGCCTCGAAACTCAGCTGAGATCTACAACATCGCAATCCTCCTGCTCGCCAACAAGATCTCCTTGTGCCTGGAAGATAGTGGAAAAGAGGGGAATTAGAGGGGAAACGGGGTGTTACTGCGATTGACCGTGCTGTAGGTGATATGCCAGGTTATCTCTAGAGCTAGGCAGACCGGCAATCCCTAAAGCAGGTTTCTGGAAGAAAGAAAGAGAGTTGCAGGCATTGAAGAAGGCAAAGAAAATAGAGTGATGGTGGCGTGTTGGTGCCGGTGCTTTCTGGAGTCGTAAGTGCTTTTTATGAGCTGCTTACAGAGATATGAAGAATCGACAAATGCAAACTGATGTTGAGGAGTTTTGCAGTTACTGGAGACTGTTCGATGTTATAGAGTTGGAGGACGTGCAAGAATTGGGTGAATGTAGTTTTTAATTAGGTCATGTTCAAGGACCCTCAGGACATAAGGAGTTTCAAAGAATGGGAGCATTGCAAAATACTAAGATCGTTGGGCTGAAAGAGCTGAGATGGATAACGAGGGTGAAGTAACCAATTTAACACATCTAGCCTGTGTAATTCATTACATTTAAGGAGGGGAACCAGTGCTTTAATTGGATTAAGCGATATGGAGGTTTCATATACTGAGGGGATACACATTTAGAAAGGAAGAAGTTATAGATAATCAGAGGTTTAATCAAGATCAACTAAAATTCGAGATATTAACACAACAGAAATGAATGGAGGAGGTGAGATTATGTGAGGAACTGTAAGACTTGTAAGTAGAGAAGGATGTCATATATAAAAGGGAGAGTTGGACTCTAATAATGTTGTAGCGACAGCTGGAGGGTACACAGATAATAAAAGTTCAAAGGCTGGTGCAGTGGCTCAAGAAAAGACGTCAGCACGACCTTCTCAGCACAACTCAAATTCAAGAATAAATGCTGGCTCAGTCATTAATGTTCATGTCTATGAATGTTTGAATGAATGAGTGAATTAATGAATAAGTTAATAATCATGAGAAGAGATCACTGAGGTCACTCAGGAAGGCTCGTTCAACAGCACTTCACAAACCTGGAAAATCTATACTCTGGAAGGACAGAAACTTCAGTTGCACTGGAACACCATCATTTCCAAGGTTCCCTCCAAGCCACGCTCATCCTACAGCACTGTGTCTACCGCTACACCCAGATGGTTCAAGTGGGTCAGGAAGGCAGCTCACAACCACCTTCTCCAGGCAATTGCAGATGGGAAATGAATGATGGCCGAGACAGTGATGGCCATATCCAATCGATGAATTTTTCCAAAAATGCTAACTCACGGAATGTTCATATCCTGTTTGCTTACTCCAAACAACCCACATCACCATTTATTTTTGTGACATCAAAACGGGGGAATCGTTAGATTTTGCCCATCCATCTAATTATGTCGAATCCACTTTTGAATCGTTGTGACTCGAGCAGAAATCCATTTATTCCCTTTTAGTTTTCTGTCTGTTAAATAATTCAAAATCCATGCCAGTACATGCCCTTCAATATCATATGTGCCAATCACGCTCATCCCCCTCCTCCGTGGAACCTTGCTGAAAGGTTTCTGAAAATCCCAATATACCATTCCTAAATATTATCTACTCTGCTATTTACAGCCAGGCAAAAATCAAATCTAATATTGATAGTCAAATGAAATATCACTTTCATAACAACATGTTTGATATGAATAGAAGACTGGTTGATGGAGAAGACAGAGAGTTGGCATAAAGGAATCATTTTCATGATGGCAGCTGATGATGAGTTAACCCCAGCAGGGGTCAGTCTTGAGATCATACTGTATGTGGGATACGTGAACAGTCTGGACAAAGGATGGAACAGTGTTCGTGAAGGTTACAAATCTGTAGAAGCCTTCAGTCAGTTGACATCTAGAATGCTGTGAACAGATTTGGTACCATACCTGGAGGGAAATGTTCTTGCACCGCAGACAGTTCAGACAAGATTCACCAGACTGATCCTCAAAATGGAGGGATACATATGAGAAGTGGAGAAGATTGAACGTGAACTCATTAGAATTTAGAAAATGACGCAAATTTATTAATGCAATGAATATTTATTCCATTATTAATACAATGAAGATTTCCGTGTTCAAACAGAGTCACTACAGAGACATTCGTTCCCTGTATAAGGATCCATAAATGGAGAAAAGTGCGTATGAAGGCAGTAGTAAAGATTACAGGGAAAAGCAGGGTTGTAGCAACTGGAGGATATTACAGATTATGAGTAAATTTGAGGTGACCGAAATCGAGAGGGTTGCAGATACTGGAATATATCTCAAAGACAGTGATCTGTAGGGCTTGGGGAGTTACACGGACAGGATGCATCGAGGGACTGGAGGGTACTACAGTTATTGAAAATGCTGCAGGGTATCAATAACCTTATATCAATCAGGAGTATTGAAATGACTGGAGATAGAGAACGAGAAATGCCGTGACTGAAGAATATCACAGAGATGGGGTGTACCATATGAGCGAGAAGAGTTATAACATGAGACGAGTTATAATCAGTGGAGTCAGGGAAAATACAGGGAGGTTTAAAGGAACATCAAGTGATTAAAAAAAAGGGAAAGTCAGACTTCTCAGTGTCAGATGGGGTAATTTACAAAGACCGGATGTATTTTATGGAATTGTGCAATGTAGAGAGACCAAGAGAAATGTTTTGAATTGAGGAACTAACAGAGATATGAACGTCTGTCGTGAATGGAAACATTTTTTAATACTGTATGCTCAAGTTTCCGTCTGACCATTGAACTCACTGTACTGTTGCCGCTTTCATCCCAATTAGAAACTGACATAGATCGGTAGATACAGAGTTAGGGAGGAATGGAATGACTGGATGAGGTAACAGAGATAGGGAAGGATACAGTGACTAGGGAAACTTACAAAGAAAGTGATGGCTGGAGTGACTGGAGGGGTTTAGAGAGAAAGGGACGATTGCAGTGACTGGAAGAGGTTACAGGGATAGGGAGGAAAGGCGAGATAGGCAGAGGCAACAGAGGTAGTGAGACTTAGAGAAACTGGATGAGGTTACAGAGACAGGAAGAGTTGGAATGATTAGAGGAGCTTACAGAGATCGTGATGGTTAGAATGAACTGGGGGACGTTACAGACATAGGGAGGTTTGGTGTGGTTTTAGGAGGTTTCAGAAATCGGGAGAGTTGGAGGAAGTTGAGGAGTTTACAGATGTCTGGAGGGTTGGAGTGACTGGAGGAGGGAAAAGAAATAGATAGTGATGGAGTGACTTGAGGGTTTTGCAGTCACTGGAGGAAGTTACAAAGAAAGGGATGCTTGGAGTAACTGCAGAACAGGGAGGATTGGAACGGTTAGAAGAGGTGATAGAGATAGAGAGGCTTGGAGTGACTGGAGGGTAGTTACAGAGAGAGGGACTGTTCAAGTGACTGGAAGGGTTACAGATATAGGGACAGTTGGAGTGGCTGGAGGAGCTTACTGAGATATGTAGGACTGAAGTGAAGTTGGGAATGTTGCAGAGATTTGGAGGGAAGGGGTGATTGGAATAGGTTACCGAGGTTTGGAGGTTTTGAGTGACTGGGGAGGTTACAGAGAGTGTAAGGCTTAGAGAAACTAGAGGAGGTTGCAGGGATAGTGAAGATTGGCGTGACTGGAAGAGGTCACAGTGGTCGGGAGTGTTAGAGTGACTGGAGTGGGTTACAGAGATAAGGACGGTTGAAATGACTGGTGGACCTTACAGAGATAGCGATGTTTGGAGTGACACGAGGGACGTAACAGAGACAGGGAACGTTGGTATATTTCTAGTAGTTTTCAGAAATCGGGAGAGTTGAAGTAAGTGGATGGTTTTACAGATATTTGGAGGGTTAGAGTGCACGGAGAAGGTTCATGAAACAGAGAGGGATGGATTGACTAGAGATTTCAGAGATAGGGTGTGTTGCAGTGACTGTGGAGGTTCAAGAGGAAGGAAATGATTGGAGGACGTAACAAAGACATGGAGGGCTTAACCGACTGTGGGAGATTATAGAAATGGTGAGGATTTGTGTGATAATGAATGGCCTGGCAGTCAATGAAGATCCACATACATAAATCCCATTGTTCCACTATAAGCACATAATCCTGCAAGTTTCAGCAATGCAAGGGATTATCAAAATACCATACATGTTATATGAACGCTAATGATTCAAACGTTCATCCTATTAGTGAGTGAGTGTGAGGCTTTACATTCTTTTGCGTGTATGGTAGCTGATTGTAAATTGGCCCTCAGCAAGAAATGCAAAGAAGAGACCACTAGACCAAGGACCACAAGGATTTCAAGAGCTTCAAGTGCTGTTGGGAAGAGGCCCCAGCTGCACAAGAACTGCCCAAGGCAGGGGAGAGTGTCCTATGTGTTGTTCAGATGTGGCTCGAAGTGGCAACGTGAGTTGTTCAATTAATAAATTAAATAAAATTTGAGGAATAAACATATTTGTGTGTCTCTCTCTGTGCCTGTCCCTCTTTATTTAACGTCATACAATACCAACATCTGTTGTCCTCCCCATGTCGCTGTTCAAGAAGCAACTTTTCTTAGGGACGCTTTGCTCCTGTCTATGTTCATTACATTATTTGTGACAGTCCCATAATGACCTGAGTGACGCAAAAGCGCAAACGGCTGCGTGGTGACTTCACAAAAAGACGGCTGCGCCCAGAGGGAAGGGACTGACAATGAGGAAGTAGGAAGAGTCAAGAGGTTATCGTGCCCAGGGCCGTGACACGAAGCAGAGTTACTCCCTCTGGCGGACAGGGGAGGAAGCAGCAGTGACTGCGCAAATGAACGCAAATAGCTTTTTTGGAGAACTGGCTCATTTATTCGCCTCTCATTATTCTATAGCAAGGCTGCAGTCTCCCCCTGAAATACTTCAATACTGTAATGCAGGACATGTCTAACTTAGGAAACACAGAACGATGAAAAGGTTTTGCATTATTACTTGGACAACAGTTCAGCAAAGTGTCCTTGTTGTTTCCTGCTTCCTACCTCCCTCCATTTTCAAATAAGAAAGTTACATTAGTTGGTTCCGAGTCCAAAAGAAACTTCGCTGAATTTAATTAATGCAGAAAGCAAAAGACGTGGGATAGCAATAGTGATAAGGGGATTGCAATATAAGAGGATCAGGCAGATGTCTGTGACAGTGTCGATGTGACACCTGTAATATGCTGCCTCCCCAGATGCAGATTATTGGATGTCACTGAGTGGCTGAAGGATAGTCTGAAAGGGATACTATCCCATATAAGATGAGGCAACAAATGGAGCCTTGCAAACAGTATATAGGAAGCGTGAGATCAAGTGACAGCACAGGGTTAATTGCAAAGTAAAGCTCCCTCGATGATGCCTAAACAAACATTTTCAAGAGAGATATATCCTGAGAAGTGACAGAAATTTAACCCACTCTTAACTACCTCCACAGAAACACACACATGCATATACGTACATGCACACAAACACACACATGCACAGGCACAGGCACACACAGTTTTTCTCAATTTTCATCCAAGACGGTTAAAATTTTCAACGAAAATTGAACTATTCCAATCATTCAGCACCAAGTTCTTTATTCAATCGTTTCTACACAGTTTTGATTCCCAATTCGATTCCTGATTCGTAACATCCACATAGACAGTTGTCCTCATTCCATGTGCTATGTCCTGTTCCCAACCATTGCAGTTGATTCCAATATCGTATGTTGTTTGATACAACAACTTCTCAGTGTCTGAAGGGAGGGATTGAGTCTTGAGTCTGACCCAGGTATGTGAATGACCTCTTTATCTGACATCCAGGATTGTTAAATGAAGCTTTGATGTTTGGAAATACCAATTTTTTTGTCTGGAGTCCCTTTGAAGAATTGCATTTGCTTTGAGTACTTCTTTTGAGTACTTCTTTACTCGGGATCTTATTAAGTTATTCAACATCATTGTCTACAACCTTGTACACACATCACAGACAGTTAGTGATTGTGTCACCAAATGTTCGGATTGTTTTACGAATATTACCATGGCTTGGAACGAGGGAGGTGTGGAAGGCTTGCTGTGAACGTACACGGTACATGGATACCATGAAGCAACTCCAAAGGTTAACAGATGAATGTGGCAATTCACAGATATTCTAGGCAAGTAGAGAGAAGCAGGCAGACACACTGACTTAGGGACAGAGATTGAATGAATGATATTGGGATTTCCAATCGGCATCAGTTCAAGTTAGTCTTGATCTAAGAATTGAGTATATTATTGGTTAAACTAGTTTACAAGATAAATTGTGAAGTCGATGTAAGTTGCTCTCACACAGAGAGAGGTAGAGATGGTAAGTGAGTGGTTAAAGCATTGTCTGTTAGAGTATAAAGTGTAGAGTGTGATGATTGTCAGAAGAATCGACAAAGAGACTTTAAATTAAATGGGGAGATGTTGTAGGACTCTGATGTAGAAAGGGATCTGCATGTCCTGGAATATCAAATCACAGTTAGTTACTCGGCAAAGACAGCAAGGTATTAACAATGCTTTCGTTTGTTCGCTGGATGTGAGCATCACTGGCTGGACCCAACATTTATTACCCCATTTCCATCAGCCCTTGGGAAGATGGTAGCGAAATGCCTTATTGATCCACTGTACTACTTAAACTTTATTTTTGGAGAAACTGAATGTATCAGAAATCAAACTGCAGCTTTTTGTATTCCTACACTCAAATTTAAATTTAACCATTTGGTGGTGTGGTGGTTCAGTGGTTAGCACTGTTGCATCAAAGCACCAGGGACTGAGTTTGATTCCATCATTGGGCGACTGCCTGTATGTAGTTCATAAATTCTCTGCGTCGGTGTGCGCTTCCTCTCCATGCTCTGCTTTCCATTGACAGTCCAAAGATGTGCAGGTTAGGTAGTACTGCCCATAGTGTTCAGGGATATGTAGGTTAGGTGCATCAGTCAGGGAAATGTATAGTGATAGGGCATGGGAATGAGTCCTGGTGGGATACTCACTGGAATGTCGGTGCAGACTTGTTAGGCCAAATGGTCTGTTTCAACGCTGGGTATTCAACATGCATTTGCTTTAGACTGAGTTACAGACTGGAATTTCATGTATTCTCGGCATGCTGATATACAGCACAACAAAAACTGTAAGCTAATTAGGGAATCAATTTGTAGAGCAGAGAGAGAATGGGGAAAAATTAGAATTTGCTGAAAAAATCTCGGCAGGTTTGGCAGCATTTGCGAAGTTTCAGGTCTGGTTCTGAGAAAGGTTGACCGGGTCTGAAACATAAACACTGATTTCTTTACACAGATGCTGCCAGACCTGCTGAGATTTTCCAGCAACTTCTGGTTTTGTTTCTGGTTGACAGCATTTGAAGTTCTTTAAGACTGTATTTTGGTAGAGAATACGTTTAGGCGCAGAGTAAAGCTCTCTCTGCATGCAGCTCTTCAAACCCTACATGTTCACCGTGGGGTTATACAGTGACTAAATCAAGCCCTTTCCCCACACTGTCCCTATCAAACACACTTAGAAGAGTTATATCACTGACTTTGAGGCGGAGCGTGTGTCTTTGGACACTTTCTCCACCTAAACAAATGGAAAACAAATTGACTCACTTGTCCATGTCAAATTGAAGCTTTCTCCGTTCCTACACCCAGTTTAACATTGTGCCATTTATTTTTAATTGTATCTCCTCTAACATCCAAAATGTGTCTGTCCACATCTCGCTTTATTCCATCTACAAGAGGCCGAGAGATGATAATATACAAAGTGTAAGGTGTGTTTAATCTGCAAAACCAAGGCAAATGATGCCATAGGTTTCTGTCAAATAGCCATTTTATGTTTGTTCAAGGCAGCCATTTCATGTTAGCACAGCACTGACAGTGACATTGTGAACAGGGAAAGGCAAGAATAAGTGGGGACTTGGGAGTCCGCGTATAAATAACTGCCGTGTAGATTCACAGAATTACATCTGAATAGCACGTGTTCATTGATCAGTGAAATGACACAAGGCAAGGTCGGTGTCCCTGAAATTTAGAAGTATCTAAAATGATGAAATTTTAACAGTCAGACAGAATCTGCTGACTTCGATAGAGAAAAATAGTTTTTTTTTTGCTTCTGAAGTCTGTTACTAGGTTAATTGTGTAATATACCAACAATAGAGTGGAACATTTTGAAACTCTCAGGCCACGTTCAGCGTGAGGTTAGGTTTTGATTAACCTACCTGATACTGTCCCCATCAAATTCTCATAGAAAAGGGCTGCATAGGGTTAGGTACAGACCAAATCTCCCACTTCACTGTCCCCACCAACCACTCCAAGGGTAAGAGCAGCACGGAGTGATATAAAGAGTAAAGCTCCCTTTACATCGTCCCCATTAAACTCTCCCAGGTAAGGACAGCGTCAGATAAAAAAAACCTTCCTCCATATGACAGAAAATGCTTGTCTTCTATCTGCTGCTGACTTGCCTTGTGTGAGTCACTGATTGAGCTCAGAACCATCTCCACGACAATTTCATCCTGGATGCCGAATAATTTCAAAACAGTTCAAATATCTGAAAATATTTTCAGACATCTTCAGGTATAAAACAGAAAGTACTTCATAATTGTCCAGTCCTCCATTTAAAAGAGGATATTCAGTGTATTTTCTCTACATTTATATTGTCCGTAAATTGCAAAGGACATCACAATCCAGGGACCGTGAACAATCTGGAAGTTCCATGAAGTGTCGATCTTTATTGCATGCGGCTGGCCATCAACAGTAAGGAAGTCATCCTGTGACTGTTTCACTGAGACGACATAAGAAATCGTGTGAAAAGATTTGATCCTCGGACTGACTGTTCATCATCTCCACCAAGAAAAATCAAATTTTCTAGATGCAGGAATGTCTGAACGAAACCAGCTACTGATATGCTTCCCCAATGTAACATTGACTGTTTTCAGGGTGAGTTTTTCAGAACAACATTATGGAATGAGAAAGTAAACTGATAGTGGAGTCAATGAGCAGGAGGACTAATGATACATTATCAGTTATTTCCACCAACCCGGATAAGGAAAGCAGGAGGTCATGCTGATAATCTCTGTTGTTAGATTTCCATTTCATTGAAGATATCAATATCCTTTTGGATCCTCCATCACACAATCGCTCATTGACACATGCTACACACAGCATCACTGGTGGTCTCTCGTAATGAGGATGACTCCCTTCCACTCTGAGTGGATCGCTAGGTGGCTGTACAGACCAATGCTCCATATGGGAAAGCATTACTGAAAAAGGGAACGGAAACATGCTGGAGGTATTTACAGAGGTAGACGCTGTGCACACCCATTGATTATTCAGGGAAAGGCTGGGTGAAATCATTCACAGATTTGATACCAAGACCAATTTAAAACACAAATGTTGTTGGAGACAGCACAGTTCAGTTGAAAACCACATGGAGTTACAGAATGGATGGCAGTCATTTCGGCGACACGACACTTAATGACAATAAAATCATGGGAGATATGTTAGTCTGAGTTTGAAATGTCCACTAATGGTGTAAGAATAGGGTATAGGAAGATTTAAACAACATGTGAATTGATGAAGTAATTAAATGCAAGCAAACACACTTCCTGCTGAGAGCTTGTTCGAAGTTATCCAAAAGCTCTGACTTAAAACTAAGATTGGGACCTTTCTGAGACATATCCCGGGAAGGTGTGGAGTATGGGATTTATTGTTAAGTGATGATGTTGACCCCTGTGCTAAATGCAGACTCAGTTCCTGGAACTCTCTTCTGCTTTTCTTCCAATCCATTGGTCAGACGCCTTGGACTGAAATACTGAATGGCAGCAATCATCATGTTTAAAGATATAATCTGTCCAGATAAACAACAGATGTCATGAATGAAAAGAAAAGAGTGGTCTAACTTTTAGTGCATCCTTATCATGTGGAGGTGGCGAATTCTCTGACTGTATTATTCATCTGTGATGACTATTCTTCAGGGAATCATGGCTGCATATGTTGTAATTTCAACGTTGTAAATGTTACATGCTTTGTTGGGTATTTTTTATGACTGGTATCCTGAATTCCATCTGCTGGTGACCAGCTATTTGTTTCCTATTCAACCTGGAAATTGGCTAGTTACGGTTTTGCAACGTATGTCACAATTCTTTCTGAATGGCCTCTCAAATTTTAAACAGAATGTTTGTCTTGATTTTTTGTGCACCTTCATTACAGCTGTAACTTTGAATTCCTCACTCTGCTCGATGTCACTCTGCTTATGTCCTTTGTTGTTTTTCCATGTAACATTCGTTGCAAGGCAAACATTTGTTTTCCACAGTACATAGGTAAATGTGACAATGATAATAAATTAAATTAAATCCAATCAGAAAAAAAGGCAAACAGCAGAGATGATGGAAGAGTCACCCTGTCTGACGGCAGCGCCAGTCGAATACCTTGTGAGGCAAGATGCATTGCATGGTTTATATCGCTGAACTGTGTGAAGTGCCTGAAGTTGACTTGCTAAATGTTGGGGGGTTGCTGCAATTTCAAAGATATTGACAGGGAATGCTGCATCGCAGGATAAGTTGCTGAAATAGCAGATATGCTGCATCAATGGAAAATGCTCCGAAAAGTAACAGTAATTGTGATAGTTGCATTCAGGGTAATTGTTGGAGCCATTGGTCTTGAGGAAGTATTGGTTGAAATGACAATGGGCCAGGTGTAAGTTGGACAAGGTCTGGAAACAGAGAGGAGTAAAACACTGAAGCAAAAATGCACTTTGCCCAATACAATCCATGATGGTCAATTATAATTGCATCAGAATTATCACCCAGTTTTCCAGCATACGGTCCGTTCAACTGATCCATTAAAAGTGTACATTTAAAGCGTTCTATGCTATCAGGGGATCTGCTTTTACTCCCCTTACAGGAAATAAATTCCACATTGTCACAAAACTTCTGGTGGAAAACTGAAACTCATGTTTCTTTCCATCCATGCCCCTGTTAATTATCCTGCCCATACAGGAGAAAATATAGTTCCTTCCCTGCTCTCTATTCCCTTTGTAATAATATATTTTTAAATGATGTCCCCTATCAATGTCCACTGCTCCAAGGAAAATCACTCCAACCATTCAATCTCTCTTCGTTCCTAAAACTTTACAAACTTGGAGCCTTCCTGAAAGGTCTGCACCTTCTTCCGGGCAATCAAAGTACTCCAACATTCTATTTGTAGCCTAGCCAACATTTCATACTATGCCAACATATTTCCCAGATCTTAAACTCTATGTCTTGGCTTCTAAATGCAAAGACGTCCTATTACAATCTTAACATTCTTCAAAGCATCCCACTGCTCTGAAATGGATTTATTTAAATTCTCTGCCCGCTGTTCAATCACAACCAATCTTATTAAAGTCGGCTTTCCAGCAATTTAAATCATTAAGTTCACCGTCATCCCTGTCTTTTTTCCATGTTAATCATGAGTTATGCTTACTGCCTGCAAAATGCTTCCTCACTGAGAGGTCAGCCCAGCTTCATTACGTAAAAATGAATCAAGGATCGCTGTTAAAGCGGGGGAAGATGAAGGAACAGTCGGAGATTAGCCAGATGAAGCTACGGACAATGATGTCGTTAAAAGAGATTTAACAATACACTCCAGTTTATCCAGCAGACATGAACAGAAGGATAGGCGGTTACAACACCTGTTAAGTGGTCCAGAATCAGAGGGGAAAGAAGAATATCCAGAAAAGTGACGGATTATGGAATGGGAGAGCTATACTAATTAGAATGGCGAACAAGTGGAATCTCATAAATAACATCTAACCTGAATATTTGGAGGGAATATGTCGAACATCGTCGAGGATCATTTGATATAAAATGAATTGCTGGTCTCAGTGAAAAGTGTTGACCAAGTGTCCATTCCTGTGCTGCTCGATTAAAGAAGAACATTATTCCTCAAACATTCATCACTCCCATAATTAGAAAATTATTCTACAAATCGTCATCATTCCCATAATTGAAAAGTTAATCCTTGCATCTCAATGCTTACCCAAGCCGGTAGCTGATTCTGAACATCCTTAGATTACTTACACTGTGGATTCAGGCCCTTCGGCCCAACAACTCCACACCCACCCGCCGAAGCGCAACCCACTCAGACCCATTCCCCTATATTTACCCCTTCACCAAACGCTACGGGCAATTTAGGGGTGGGGGGCATTCACCTAACCTGCAAATTTTTGGATTGTGGGAGGAAACCGCAGTACACAGAGAAAACCCACGCAGACACGGAGAGAATGTGCAAAGTCCACATAGAGAATTGCCTAAGGCGAAAATTGAGCTCAGGTCTCTGGCACTGTGAGGCAGCATTGCGAACTACTGTGCCACCGTGTCGCCCACAGCATTCACACCTAACAATATCTGTGTAAAGTAGATTAACCAGTTCTAAACCATTTTACTGCAGTGCTCACTGAAGGGGGAAGGAGGAAATACGCTGCTCTCAATACAGCTGCACTAACATAGATACACTGGGTTTATGAGATCCTCTGCACCGAGTGACCAAGATCTATTGCAGTTCTATACTTGCTGACATTTCGAATCATTCCTTCACTGAAGGTAGCCTCCAGTCTAAGTTGCAATTCGGGAGTTCGTAATATTTGACGAAGTATAACGATATAGTAAATCAGAGAAACAACTTAATTTTGAAATATCTAACTAACTGCATGATGTAGCAACTTGGGAGTTGGTATAAATTTAAATATTGCATCAGAATGCAAATATCTTAATTAACAATGAAAAACAGGGGCGAGCGCATGTAAAAATTGAAAATAACTGTAGAGAATTATCAGGAACACCAATGACGGCAAAAATCATGTAGAAAGCTTTCCTAGCTAACTGAATGGCCAGATGCATTTTCAGTGGAGAGTGGTAATCCTTTCTTGATGCACATAAAAATGCAATCATTAAACTCTCTGGTGTTACATTCTCAGAGTTTTTCTTTTGCATTTTTTGTGATCTCCACTGGGAGAGTGGTGATGCAGGTGTGATGGTGACAAATTCATTATTCTCAGTTAGCAGAAGAAGCTTATCACTAAAATTAGACTGCGACAGGTAACAGATGATGCCTGGCCTGTTGTGTTTGTCCAGCACCACTGGTTCTCCAGCATCTGCAGTCTTCACTTCCTCCTATCAGACTGGAACCATCATGTCACAAACCAGAAGCCGCAAATCAGCCACAGCACAAGGAGAAGCAGATAGCATTGAACCAAATTGTGAGTGTAACAGCATGTAAACGCACTTGGTGCCCAGCACAACAGTGACAAAAATTAACTTGTTTCAGACTGGCAGATAAATCGGAATGTAAGGGTCAGCCTTTGCATGGCTCGGATTGAAAGCAAGTGTGGGCTTTCAAGATAAAGACACTGTCAACGGGGCATGTGTCATTCTGTTGACGTTTTACCTCTCAAACTACGAGACATAATGCACGACAATGTGTGTTCACATCAGCGAGAGACTGAGAACACCATTACATCACTTTTGTGCCAAATCTGTTGAATAGAACACTAACTCTGCTTAATTGGAAGCTGATATTATTATCAACCTGGCCAGAAAAGAACCTCAGCTGGTGGAGAAAATTGTCCTGATGTGGTGTTTTGAAATTGCCCAATTTCCTTCAGTTCCAACTTTGTCTGCAGGAACGGAGAACTTACAGCCCATTACAGCAGTTGAATGGATAGTGACGATTTGGAACAATCTATCATAATTTTGAATCATAGAATGCTACAAATTTATACTACTGAACAAAATAATACACACATTGTACATGTGAGGGCCTTCTGTATTGATAGCCTGTCTAATTTCACCACCTTCCTTTCATTAAATTCGTTCCAATCCCCGGTAATTTCCCACTTCATTTCCTTGAGTTAACTTGACTATACTAAGAAAGGAGAATAAAAAATGTCAGTATTTTACAAATGGAATGCAAATCCTATTTCCTCATTGACAATTTGCTCCATTGCCAGACATCACAACTCCGTCCTTAATTTACACCATGATCAATATAACCTGTCAGTTTCCCTTGTTGAACAAACTGCCAGATAGAGCTTGGGACGAGAAGATAGATGACAGCACGGAGATAATCCACATGGCGTTTCGTGTTTGTTTCGGTAAAATCCAATAAACGTTGTGCTCGAAGATTGCTTGAACCAGTTTAGATTGGAGGAGTAACGCTCTACTAACTGAGTTTCCAAGACAAGCAAATGCAACACGATTCCTATCATCCATTTTATCTCCATCACAAGCACAAGATCCATCATCAACATTTTTACCTTCAAAAGCATTGTCTCAAGTTGAGCAAGGTGCAACTTTCACTGAGCAGTCCATGCTGACTCTCCTGAATTAATCAGACACTGTTGAAATAACCATTTATACAATCTTTCAGAGATTTCCCAGCTTTGGAAATGTAACAGCAGCTAGTATTCCATCCTAAAACATTTGCAAATCCGCTGATAGATGAATCTCAAAGAGTTCAATTTGGGGGTTTCCATTGAAAATCGCTTCAAAAGGTGCCTCTGTGTGATGGCTGCGAACCTAACCGATACCAACTGCTGAGAAATCAGCCATGGTCCCCATTGTACCCCCATCACCCTGCCGGCTGTGTGCTCGCTATTCTCAAACATACTTAACAAGACCGAGAACATCACCAATTGGATTGGACTGAAATAAAAGCAGGTATATCTAACGAAGCTCAGCAAGACTGGCAACGTCAACATCAAAATTCCTCAGTTCTGAAGAGGAATCACTGAAGTTGAAAAGTTCGCTCTGCTTTCTCTCCACAGATATCTTAGGTCCTGCTGAGTTTCCCGGACAATCTCTGTTTTGAGTTTCAGCTGTACAGGATTTTTTGGACTTTATTTGTAATACCGGAGACGTTGACCCACAATAGGGAATATTGGTTCGAGTAATGGTCTACCTCATTCATTGAGGCAGACGTCAAGGAGCATCTTAAACCGAAGAGGAATCTGCAGAATTGGAACCGTTTGGAGAGCAAATGCAGAAGTTAAGACAACTCAGCTAAAAGCACGGCGCATAATTCTACCCCATTTAAAATTTTGAAGATGGCAGAGTAGCAGATGAGCTGAGCCAGTTGGGAGCTGGGCGAAATTGATGATGTGAAAGGACAGTGAGTGCATCTGGATTCACTGAAGCTGAAGGGTCACTGAACAGAGTGGACTGTCCCTGTTATTCTGTTCCGACTATCCAACTCCCACTCTGTTAGTGACCGCTCAGTATCCCGGAAAATGTGCTGTGTTAAATTTTGCTCGGCCTAAGGAATGTCATTCCTACATAACTCTTGTCTGAGGTAATAACTTTTAATTTGTACGTGTACTCTTCTCTATTCCACATCCGCCCTTGTTCAGGCCTGAGGGCACACTTATTGATAGACATTGAGGATGTTATGAAACAAACCAACCACCCTGAATTTATATTTGGAAAATGGCCCAGGCCTTTTTTTGTAAGGTATGGCAATTCAATAGTTCAAACTGTCAGGCTTGAATCAAAACACCCTTTACCCCACATTATCTGTGAATTACAAACATAAGAAAAAATATTGGAATAACTCTATTGGAAATCTTAACTGACTGGCAGAGTATTTAACTAGGAGACAGTGACGTCTGCAGATGCCAGAGATCAGAGTTGAGAATGTGTTGCTGGAAAAGCACAGCAGCTCAGGCCGCATCCGAGGAGCAGGAAAATCGACGTTTCTTGCCAGGGTTCTTCACCAGGAACTCAACAACAACTTTTCCAATTTCGTAACATACCGTAAAACAAGCTGGGCAAAGGTGAATCCAGGAAAGTAGGTTGTTTCACATGTAATTCTGGACAATCATTGTAACAGATAAGCTCAAATCATGTCTACCTTCAGTGTTCTTGTACCCGAACAATATGTTGCTTGAGGGGACCGTTCAAAACTCTCTGTGGTGTCATGTTGACCTGTCTGTAGAAAGGCTGACAAATTGGTAACAGGTAATCTCTTCCTGAATCTCACTATTCTCCATATTTTTGCCAAACTGGCCAGACGATGAACATTTACCCGCATTATACATATAACTCTAAAACTTAAATGATTATTTTTTTAAAGTATGCACTTGCATATAGTTCCTGCAATTCAAGATCAGTGAGATATACAAGGACATCAGGTGATTAAGAATGAAGAATAATTCAATAAAATCCAGAATTCCTTCATTGGACTCGAAACCCTAACTCTACTTTCTTCCCATAAGTGGGATCAGCCTGCTGAGTTTCTCCAGATTTTTCTGTTTTTGTTTGAGTCTTGTGGAAAGATTTTGAAGCCAACTTTCCAATCACACTAACATGAGTCTTCCCAGACCTTTCACTCTGGACCCATTGTACCTCTACCATGTCTCTTTCCCTTGGGTCTCATTGTTGATCATATCGCAACATATAGCCGGGGAAGTGGATCCAGATTACAGCACAGGAATGTGCTGCTTGTCTGGAACAGTGATATCAAGTGAACGCTTTGTAGAAACCACCATATCCAGATTAGATCTTCAGAATGACGGTATACCAACCTCACTACACTAGCCTGGCATTTTGGAGTAATCCTGTCATACAGTCTATCTACATCACAAGCGCTCCTCATATCAGTCATTGCCTTCCTTCAAAGAAAATCTGTACAGATCATCAGACACATATTCCCTTCATAAATCCATGCCAACTCTCTTGGTTAATCAATCAATCTTTAAACAGAAATACATGGTGTCTCAGAGTTTTCTACAATCGTTTTCCCAGCTGTGAGAATGTCATCGCAGGTCTTCCCACTCACAATTTTAACATGTATGGAAAATATCTTGGACTTGAAACTAATTCATTTCATGTTGCCGTTTCGCCCGTTTAACGTTGCTTTAAAATAGCTGCAGTGAGGATTGGAACCTGGATCAACTGCTCTGAAAGAGCTCTATTCAGAACGATGCCACAAGCGCTGTTTCAGAAATTGGCAAAGTATTCCCAAACATACTAAACAAGACCATGACTATAACCAAATGAATGCGGATGAAATAGGAACAGAAATTGCTGGTGAAACTCAGCCCCTCTGACAGCATCAACAACAGATCCCATCAGTTCTGAGAGCCATCACTGGACTCTACAGGTTCACTCGGATATTTCCCCGCAAATAACGTCACTCTTACTAAATTTCGCCAGATATTTCTGTGTTATCTGTCAGCTCTCCAGTATCCGCAGTCGATGTTTTAAATATAGTAGACGTTGACAAATCGAAGGGGATATTGGGACAAGTGATGATCAACCTCATTCATTGAGACAGATGACATGTGCATCTGAAACCGGAGAGGGATCTGGGGAAATTAGAGCCGTGTAGATAGTGATTAGAAACTAAGATAGCTCAGCTCAAAGCACGGCGCTCAATGCCGCCCCGATTAAAATATTGAAGATGGCAGAGGAACTGAGACAGGGATGGAGCTTTGTGATACTGTGTGGAAGGACAGTGTGTGCATCTGATGACAATCTGTCAGTCTGGCTAATAGCAGTCATTCTTGGCACTGGATTCACTGCGGGGTGAAGGGTCAGTGAACACAGTGGACTCTCCCTGTTGTGCTGTTGCCAACACTCCAGCTCCCGCTCTGTTAGTGACCTCTCAGTCTCCCGGGAAATATTTTGATCAAAGTATTCACGCATTCCTGGCCTTTATCCTTGACTGAGCTGACAGTTGATGGTCTGAGTAAGATCATTCCCAAAGGACGTCTGCCCAAGGTAACATTGATCAATTGTGTCTGCGTATTCTCCTCTAATTTGTAAACATCATCGATCAGGACTAAAGGAGCATGCAATGACTAAATTGTGGATGTTATGAACCAGACCAAACCCCTTGCTTTAAGAAGATATTAGAGATCCCGTTATCAAGGCAACGTTAAGACGTTGCAATTCGATTAGTCAAACTGCCAGGGTTGAATCAAAACACACTTTCCACACCTTATCGTTAAAATAAATAAAAGTAACCGAACGAAATATTGGACGAAACTAACTCTATTTGAAAACCTAACTGGTGGAATGATTGTTGGAATAGAAAACGCAACTGTTCCAATAAAGTAACGTTCCATAAAACACACATTTCTGGTCTCCCTGCTATTGGATGGATTATTGCGGAATTTGAAAGGATTCAGAAAGGATTTGTAAAAAGGTTTGTAAAACAAGGAGCTATGATTACTTTCAGACTGGAGTTTATTTTATCCTTGTACAGATTTGACACATCAGTCCTCCCTCGCCACCACTACAGAAGTTGTTGGAACTGTTCAGTTTTTTCCAGTGACTTCTGTCATTTTCTTCGATTCCTGTCGGTAGCAGTCTCTCACTTTTCGAACACCACAAAACCATCCTTATTTAACATTCAAGTAAGAAGTGGGAAGCAGCAGAGGGGAAAGCTTCTTAGATGCCGAACAATGCTGCCCGGTTCCACACGCAATTCAAAGAAACCATTGCCATTCAATGCAAAGATCAATCTGATAGACGCATTTACCTCAGAACGAAACGTTCATGTACTAGTTTTACCTCAGTAGCTTTCCATTACATGTCAGTTAACAAACCACAACATTGCGATGGCCGGGAATCAAACCCGGGACAACTGCTTGTAAGGCAGCTCAGCCCACCACTATACCACCATCACCCTGCTAGCAGCTCCTTCCCCATTCCCAAAAGCACTTAACATGGCCGTGATCATCACCAATAAGGATTGTGGCTAAAATCAAAACAAGGAATTGATTAGATTAGATTACTTACAGTGTGGAAACAGGCCGTTCGGCCCAACAAGTCCACACCGACCCGCGCAACCCACCCATACCCCAACCCCTTACATAACACTACGGGCAATTTAGCATGGCCAATTCACCTGACCCGCACATCTTTGGACTGTGGGAGGAAACCGGAGCACCCGGAGGAAACCCACGCAGACATGGGGAGAACGTGCAAACTCCACACAGTCAGTCGCCTGAGTCGGGAATCGAACCCAGGTCTCTGTCGCTGTGAGGCAGCAGTGCTAACCACTGTGCCACCGTGCCGAATTGCTCGTGAATCTCAGAAGGTGTGACAGCACCATAATCAGAAGCCTTCAGTACTGAAGAACAATCACTACATCTGAAAGGTTCAATCCCCACTGATGCTGCCAGACCTGTTGCAATTTCTGTGCTGTCTCTCAGATCTGCAACATTTGCAGTTCTTTGTTGGAATCAAAACAAAGGTTTACCCACCGAAGTGGATACTGGGTCAGGTGATAATCTACCTCATTCATCGAGGAAGATGGGAAGTACCATCGAAACCTTCCAGTGTGGATACCAGCAATTCGTCCTAAAATATACCCGACTCTATTCCTGTCACACCGCGTTTCCAATGTCGAAACAACCTAACATACACATCCTTGTTCACTATGGGAAATTTAGCATGGCCAATTCACCATAACCTGCAAATCTTTAGACTGTGGGAGGAAACTGGAGCACCCGGCGGAAATCCACACAGACATGGGGAATATGTGCAAACTCCACATAGACAGTCATCTATCATACTAGGAGCTGTGTAATTGGAGAAGTTTATAGAGGAAGTTCCGATGTTTCGACTGGCGTGTGAATGAAGGCCCGAACAGCCTGATTTCAGTGCTGTTAAAACTCGAGATTAACATGACTCCCGACATGCAGTATTCATCACAGTTTGCATTTAGTTTTAATCCTTCCTCTTATTGACCTTATTCTCAATGAAATATCTGGAGAGCGGTTGTTTGAGCATGCAGTCAGACCTCTGTACTGTTTGGTCAGATGCATCATACATAATAACAGCAGGAGGAGGGCGGATTGAATTCCCAACCATACAGATCCTATTGCAAAACGCCATTTCGTCTTGAATTTCAGTTGATGGAAAAT
This sequence comes from Hemiscyllium ocellatum, assembly GCF_020745735.1. Lineage (NCBI taxonomy): Eukaryota > Metazoa > Chordata > Chondrichthyes > Orectolobiformes > Hemiscylliidae > Hemiscyllium > Hemiscyllium ocellatum. The sequence goes on from NC_083418.1 coordinate 1,555,437, forward strand.
GTTTGATTTTTAATAACATAACAATATATTGATGTCCTTCTGAGCATGTTATGAATTTGGACAGAGCGATATCTATTTTCTCTGTGAACGAAGGGAATATCAAGTAGTCGGATTGGAGAATGTATCCTCTCACAGAAACATTTACAGGGAGATGTCATTTCCTCTGAAATAAACGCAGACAATGCTGAGAAATCTGAGAAGGTCAGACAGCATCTATAGAGAGAATGGAAAAGTTAACCCATGCATTATGAGTTTGGGTGAATTCGGCAGAACGGAAGAAATTTAGAAAAGTAATGATTTGTGAGTAATTGGAATGGGGTAATGCTAACAAAAGAGTGAGATGGTTTGGAATACGGTGGAAGCTGCAGAGATTTAATTACAAACGGTTTCAAGGAAGGAAATCCAAACGGATTGGGAATTTGTACGGTAAACATCTATGAGTTCAGGAAATATGAGCATGAGGAGACAATATAGCCTGTTTAATCTGTTCAGTCTGTTCTGGCAGTCAATCCATTAAGAGCTGATTTTACATTTCAAATCCGGTTTCCTGTCCACTCCCCATATCCCGTGACTATCTGTAATACTGGCAATCTGTCTATTCCAACCTGAAATGTACTCTGTGAGTGACCATCTACAATTTTCAGGGAGGGAGAATATTAAAGACTCAGAGGCCTTTGACTCAAGCGCTATCTCTTCATCTCAGTCCCAAATAATCTGCTCGTTTCCTTAAGAGGATGTCAATAAAAACCGAGAGAACTGTGGATGATGTAATATTAATGCGGATTTCTCTTCACAAATGCTTCCAGACCGGGTCAGCTTTTCCAGCAATTCCTGAGACTGTGCTATCGTGTTTCACGTTCCCAGACCACAGGATTAATTTCTCAGCATCTGCACTCTCAATCCTCTTCAGAAGCTGATATATTCCTCTCAACTTGCCTTTCAATTTGGTAGAATATAGATCCAATTTATTCAGATACTTAGCACTGGAGCACGTGACACTAAATACTAAGCTCCTTTTTATGATTCATTAATGCATTTGGTTCATCACTGACTGGATCACCACATATTTCTCAGATATGATTACTCTGGTGAAGTTGAGGATGAGTTATCGTCTTGAACTGCTGGTATTTATTTTTTGCAGATAAACCCACAATGATGTAAGGGAGGAAGTTCCAGGATTTTCAAACAACGGGTACTTGTGGAACTGAGATGTTTTTCCAACCAAAGTGGGGAGTGGTTTGTTATGGAGTTGTCAACTGCTTGTGTTCCCTTGTATCTGCTGTGCTCAGCTTTCCACATATAATGTCGTGGGTCTAGAAGCTGTTCTGTAAGAATCCTTGGGGAATGTCTACAGTGCATCTTGTCTATAGTACACACTACTGCCACCGAATGTGGGTTTTAGAGACAGGGGATGATTGTGGTTGTGGTGCTGAGCAAGCTGCACTGCAAGTTAATTCTACCTAATTGTGGAGAACACAGCTACTCCCCATCATCATCAATGCATCGCACAGATGGACATCCAGCGATTACACGGATCTGTTGTGCGAGTGTGTTAATTGTACAAACGACTGGAGATTTTAAACAGATTCACTTCTTCCCTGACAATAGGCTGAGCGACATCACGCGACTGTTCAGCCTTCTCACCGACATTTCATCTGTAAAAGCTAAGAATGTGCTGATGGGACACAAAGTGTATTACCGATGGTTCAACGCTGGGCAATGCCAGTTACTGCACATTCTCTCAGTTTGCATGTTTCTAGGTGTCTATGTGCGTGTGTTTCTCTGAAAGTGGGTGTGCATATCCCTGTGTGCTTCTGTCTCTTGAAATCTTCGAATAGATTCTAGGTTGTAACTAGGTTGTAACACCCACGTACCTGTTGTTCCATATATAAACCACATTGTACTCATTCTGCGTGGAAAATGGAATGAGAATAAGAGTGAGAGTGCAGAAGTGTGTGTGTTTCTGCTGTGTCAAGGAGAGGGAGAGTCTGTGTGTGAAAATGTATGTGTGAGAGTGTGAACGCATCTGAGTATATCAGAATTTCCATGTGAGTATCTGTGTGTGTATGTGTGTGTGTGTGTGTGCGTGAGAGAGAGAGAGAGAGAGAGAGAGAGAGAGACAGAGAGAGAGAGAGAGTTAGGAATTCCATCATTGATGTTTTGGCACTTAAACTGTTCACTCAGATGGACACGCAAATACAAAGGCCTGGTCTCTCTCATTCACACAGATATACTCGCTCACATTCAAAAACGCAATCAGAGAAGACAGACAGGGAGAAATTTATCTGGGAGCCACACGGTACGCAGCAATATTCTGACACAGAATCTCAGCAATTTTCATCACGATCTGCCCACTCCTCCTGTCAGTGAGTTAAGGGTCAGATACAACAAGAACTGGACCATATCCAGGCTTATGTCGAAACGTAGCAAGTAACAATTCCGCCACAAAAATGCCAGACAATGACCATCACCAGTAAGCAACACTCTACTCACTGCCCCTTGAAATTCAACTGTATTACCATCCCTGAATCCCCCATTGTCAACATCCTTGGGGTATCCATTGACCAGAAACTGAACTGGACGCAACACAAAAATACGATAGCTGCAAGAGCAGGACAGAGACTACGGATACTGTGGCGAGTAACTCACCTCCTAACATCCCAAAGTCTATCACCATCGACAAGGCACAGGTCAGGATAGCGACAGAATACTCCCCACTTGCCTGGTTGTGTGCAACTCCAACAACAGTCAAGAAGCTTGACACCATCCAGGGCAGAGCAACCTTCTTGATTGGCACCACATCTACAAACATTCAAATAATCCACGACTGGTGCACCGTAGCAACAGTATGTCCTATCTACAAGATGCACTGCAGAAATTCACCAAAGGTCCTTGGACAGCACCTTCCAAACTCACAATCACTTCCACCTGGAAAAATAAGGGCAGCTGGTGCTTGGGAACACCATCGGTTGCACGTTCCACTTCAAGCTACTCACCATTCTCATTTGGATATATACTGCAGTTCCTTCACAGTTTTGGGGTCAAAATCATGGAACTGCCTCCCCACCGACATTGTGGGTCAACCCAAAACAAGTGGACTGCAGTAACTCAAGTAGGCATCTCACCACCACCTTCTCAAAAGTACATAGGGATGGCCTATCAATGCTAGCCAACCAAGATAGCCAAATCCGACAAGAAACTTTAAAAGTTTTAAAAAAGGAGAAACTGACATGTAAGTGTGTGACAGATGTTCAATATTTCGGACTGTATTGATGTTGCCAGCCTCTCTTACGTTTCCCTATTAATTAAGTCAATGTCAGTGGTGTGCTAACACAAAAAGGCTACCGGAACACACGTAAATTGTCTGACTGACTCCTTTGGATCTGGAATTCTGTCTGCAAGGGAGAGGGGGATGTTTCAAAAGACGTCTCCATGTGTCTATCCTGTGTAGCTACGCCCAATCCCAAAATGAAGTGTTCATCAAATCCCACTCTGACCGGCTACGAGATCAAATTGTGTGTTGTCTACAAGTAAAAGAAAACAATGCATCTACAAATAAACAAAGCTGTAGGACGTAACTTTGTGTGTTTGTTGGTGTCGTTGTACCTTTACAGGACTGAAGATAAGTGAGACAGTGTAAGGTAGACAACATTTAACCAATATGGTAGCGTCACTATAAAAATGATATTAATACCTTGTTTAAATTGAAAAACGGAGGGAAGAGAGTATTCAAAATAGGCAAGTGGGAAGTCACTAAAGTAGTGTAGTCTATAACTTCAAGACATAAAGGTTTATGCAAGTTTTGGAATTGTTTTCAGTAAAAGGAAACTGATCACAGATCAATTAGAATGTTTCAGTGCAGACAAACAATAACCTGATACCTTTTCCTCACTGTCCCACACCAATCCATGGTTATATCTTGGAACACATCATTGATTCGTCGAACGAGTAGGTTAACTTCCTGTGATTTGTCCTGTCTCCAGTTTCCTTTCCAAGCAGTCTCTGCTCTGTTAATGTTTAATTCTAACACTGTCCTGATCTGATGCCATTTTGAAATCCGAATCTCCTTCTGCCCCTTCTTGCCTGTTGCTCACGGTGTGATTGTCTGCCTGTTTCTCTTCCATATTTGAGAACACATGGAAGCCTTCATATAAAGCAATTGAATCATGTGTGATTCAGTTTATTGTTGTGTTTTTTCATGGTGCGTTGTCCCTCTTTTGATTTCTCCCCTTTCATCTCCAGTTGCTCTATATATAAATAACGCACTTCCCTTAATTCCAGTCTATAACACACTGTCGGGTTTCTGGTATTCTATGTATAAACCACGCTGACCACTTTGGTTAAATCCATTCTGTATCTCATTCTCGGGTCTCTATTATTCTCTGCATCAATCACCTCAAAACACTCAATTAGGTTCCAAATTGTAACTCAATCATGGATTTATGTTGTTCTATATACAAACCACACAGAATTCCTCAATAGGGTTCCAATATGTAACTCAATCTCACGTATCTTTGGCTTTTTACGTAGACCACCTCAAACCCCTTGACAAGATCCTAAAATGTAAATCATTTCTGGCTCTCAGTTATTCTCCATATAACCCACGTCAAAGCACACAATCAGATTTCAGTTTGCAATTCTCATTTGATTATCTGTTCTTTTTTAAAAAATAAATCTCCTGATCCATCAATTCCACTCCAACCTGTACCTCACAAGTGTTTATCTGTTATGCTAAATATAAACCAACCCAAACCCTTTGATTAGATTCTAGTCTGTAACTCACTTTTGAGTATCTGTTATGACTTCCATTAATCTACGACTCTGCACATAAACCACCTCAAACTCACTGTTACTCTGAATAAAAACCACGTTGAAACCTTCAATTCGATTCCAGTCTGTAACACAGTTCTGGGTATTTATCACTCTGTGTATAAACCAGCCGGATGCGCTCGATTGGATTCCTGCTTGCAACTCACTGTCAGGCATCAGTTCGTGTGGGTATAAATCAACCTTATACCGCGATTAGATTCCAGACTTTAACTGACTCCTTGGAATCTGTAATACTGTGTTTAAACCACCCTGATATATTAGCTTAGATTCCTCTCTGCAAACCACTCCAAGGCATCAGTTACTGGGTGTGAAAATTGCCCCCTACGTCTCTATTAGCTTCATGTCTGTAACTCATTCCCTGGTATCTGTTATTCTGTATACAAAGTCTACACCCTGAACCTCTTGATTAGTTTCCTGTGGGTAACTCTCTTCTGATTTTCTGTTAATTCATACATAAATCACCCTGAAATAAGTTAGATTCCTTTCTGTTACTGCATCCCTGGTACCTGTTTGTCTGAATGTAAATCCTCATAGAACCATCGATTAGGATCCATGCTGTAACTCACTCTCTGGTATCTGTTATTTGATACATAAACCTTCTGAACCCAAACTGAGTGGAGGGGTGAGTGAGAAGGAGTGAGAGAGCATAGGTGTGCGTGCATTTGAGTGTCTGAAAAAGTGTGCACATGAGAGCATGTGAGTGTATGAGCATGTACGTGTGAGTGATTCTGTGTTACTGTTTGTTCAGGTATGTGTTAGCATACGTGTGTACTTGTCATCTCGTGTTTGAGATTGCATCTGTGTGTGTGAGAGAGCTAGGGCTTCCATCATAGAATGATTGACACTCAAACTCTTTACACAGATGAGTACACACACGCAGATCTGGTCACTCTCACTCACACAGACATGCTTGCTCACAGTCTGAAATACAATCTCGCTCTCTCTATCTATCTATCTCTTACACACACACGCAGACTAAAATAGACACGTTTGTTCGAAATATAGAAAGAGAAGACAGGCAACGACAGTTACATCTGGGAGTTACACTGACAGCAGGAATACTCTAAGATAGAGCAATTGTCCCCACGATCTGCCCAGTCCTCTGTGTGTCGGTGTGTTCAGTGTCAGAGAATCTTACATGTTAGTGTGGGACCAATATTATATATTTTCAAACTGTATTGATGTTGTCAGTCCCTCTTGCTTTTCGCTATTTGTAAACTCATTGCTTGTGCTGTGCTAAATGAAATGGTGGCCGGAAACATTCCAGTTAGAATGTGTATGGGCGAGAGTGATAGTGACATTGAGTATGAGAGTGAGATTCTGGATATAGTTTTGCTCGTTGAGTTGGAAGGGTCGGTTTCAGAATTACGTCACCATATTAGGTCACATTATCAGTGAGCCACTGTATGAGGCACTAATAGTATGGTCCAAGTTTTATTTATACGTTTATGATTCCTTGGATGTTGCAACCACTTCTTCTGGTGACGCCATTTCGTGTGGTGATGTAATTTCCTGTTCTTTTTCTCAGGGGTTGGTAGATGGGTTCTAACTCGATGCGTTTGTTGATAGAGTTATGGTTGGAATGCCATGCTTAGAGGAGTTCTCACGCGTGTCTCTGTTTAACTTGTCCTAGGATGGATGAGTTGTCCCAGTCAAAGTGGTGTTCTTCGGCATCTGTATGTAAGGATTCTGTGATAGTGGGTCATATCTTGTTGCGGCTAGTTGATGTTCATGTCTCCTGGTGGCTAGTTTTTTTTTTACCTGTTTGTCCAATGTAGAGTTGTTACAGTTCTTGCAAGATATTTAGTGAATGACATTAGTTTTGCTTGTTGACTGTATAGGCTCCTTCAAGTTCATTAGCTGCTGTTTCAGTGGGTTGGTGGGTTTGTGGGCTACCATGATACCAAGGGATCTGAGTGGTCTGACAGTCATTTCCAAGATGCTAGCCTTTCTGGACCTGTTTTGTCTGCTTGTTTGGGTTTGTTGCTGAGAAGTCTGTGGACTGTGTTCATTGGATAACCGTTCTTTTTGAGGACATTGTAGAGGTGACATTTGTCTAATCTGTGTCGTTTCGCTTTGCTGCAGTGCGTGATCGCTCATTGAACTAATGTTCTAATGCAGCTTCCTTTGCAGATGTTGGGAGTATTACTTCTGTTCTTCAGTATTTAGATCATATCTGTTGTTTTCCTGTAGACGCTGGTGAAAATCTTCTCAAAATACGCTAAGAACGTGTGATTCTCTATGACAGATTTGGCAAGTTTGAGAATGAGAGAGAGTGAGTTTGTCTATGATAGTGTGGGCAAGATTGCGTGAGGGAGAGTGACATCGTGATGACAGAGAAATAGTGAGACTGTGCATGAGAGTGAGAAAGATTGTAAGATTGTATGTGAAAGAGTAAGATTGTGTTTGAGAGAGCAAGACATGGTGAGACCGTGTATGAGAGAGGAGAGGGAGACTGTTTCTGAGAGAGGGCGAGAAACTAGAATGATGTATGAGACTGATTATGAGGTTCTACATGACAGAGAGAGGAATACTGAGATTGTGCATGAGAGTGATTCTGGTTATCAGTTATATATATAAAACCACGATAAAGTTCAATCTGTATCTAACTTTCATTTCTCTGTTATTCTAAAAGTAAACTATCCCTATCATTTCCGTAAGATTCCAGTCAGTACCTGACTCCTGGGTAATTGGCATTACGTGATTAAACCTCCTCTAATCCTTCGAGTTGATTCTAGCTTGTCTTTCACTCTCAAGTTAGTGATGCGATATATAAACACCTCAAACTCTTCAATTAGATTGATCCCCCAGTATAGGTTAATCACACAGTATACCCCTCAACGATACTCTGATCTATAACTCATTCACTGGTGCCTGTTACTCCACGTAAAAAGTCCTCCAAACCACTCAATTAGATTTCAGACTGAAACTCACTCCCCATTGTGTGAGGAAATGCATAAGCTCTCTGAGACCACCAATGAAATTCCAGTCTCTAACTCAGTGTAAACGAAACGAATATTAAATTGGGAGCAGGAACAGAGAAAGCTGGAGTTTAATTTCGGATACATTCTCTTTCTCCAGAAACATTAATTTGATGGAGTGCAGCCGTTCAATAAGGCAGCTGACTCCCACCTTCTCAAGGGCTGAAGGGAATGCGGGATATATGCTGGGCCTCACCAGTGATGCTCACATCCAATGAACGGAGGAAAACAATAATCCATTTGCATTCCTGATCCTCAGTTCCCTAGTCCCATGCCCAGGTAATAATTAGCAAACCACATTAATATTTGATTACACCACCCAATTAGCGTTATGTGATTTGTGTACAACGATCCAGAAAATAATGTTTAATAGTTAATAAGCATTGGAGTACAGGAGTACCTGACCCATAAATTCAGGGCCCTGGTCTCCCACTCTCACACGCACACAAAGACACAAACACACACTATACACACGCAAAAACACAAACACATACACACACACACACACACACACACACACACACACACACACACACACACACACACACACACACACACACACACACACACACGTGCAAACACACTGGCAAGGAATGAGCATTTTCTAATATTAACGCTCCGTGAAACAGATCCAGGAGTGGTTGCTGGGGACAGTGTGGAGAGAGAGCTTGACCCTGTGTTTAACCCTGTGCTGGGTTAGAAGCGGTTGATGGAGATACAGTAAAGACAGCTTTGCTCTGTATGGAACTCCATCCTGTTCCCTGCCTGTGAGTGTTTGTTCGGGACAGTTTGTAACATAGGAACAGGAGGAGGCAATTCAGCCCCTCGACCCTCTTCCATCATTCAATGGGAACATGGCTTAGCTGTGGCCATCTCCACATTCCTTCCTGTGGTGCATATCCCTCAATATATTCACTTAACAAAAGGGATCGCTCTCTGACTTAACAACTGATGCTCTATCCACTACTTTTTGTCAAAGAGAGCTCAAAGCCTCTCCCACCCTTTATTTGTCAAAGTGCTTTCTAACATCTCTCCTGGGTCCCCATTCTCAATCTCTGCTCCCTCTTGTTCTCGATTCTCCAACCAGTGGGAATCGTTGATCTTCATCTCGCCCGTCTCATCCTGCTTATACTTCGAACTCTTTGATCAGATTATTCATTAAACTTCTGCATTCCAGAGGAAACATTTGTACAATTATTCCACAGAGTCTAGTCCCTGATGTCCAGGATCATTCTTCTAAACTTCCTTTTTGCTCCTTTTTTGGAGTCCAACCTGATAAACAAACACAGAACTCCTGATAGATTTGCCTATTCACCCAGGGTATCTATATCGCTTTGTAAATTTAATTTACAAATCCACATAGCCTACAATGCTGCCTAAATTTGAACTTATTTTTGTATCGTCCCTTCCTGTGCATGTTTGAGAGGAACAGTGCAGATTGATCTTTACTCTGTATCGAACCCTCTGCTGTGCCTGTCCTGGGAGTATTTGACGTGGACAGTATGGAGGGAGACTTGGACTGTATTTATCCCATAATGTCGCTGTTCGAAGTGGACAGTATGGACAGATCTTGACTCTGTATCTAACACCATTTTTCCAATCTATGGGAGATTCAAATGGAGAAATTGTCGAGAGGCACATAGTCTGTATCTAACCCAGTAACGGTACTGCCGTGAGGGAGTTTGATATAAACAGGATTTTGGGAAGTGGGAGATTTAATCAGTATCTAATGCCACGCTTTTCATGGTAATTTGAAACTCTGCGGTCCAGAGGGATGTTTATCTGTATCTAACTCCATTCCCTACCAACCCTAGAGATTTCAATTGGTTCAGATTAATGAGACCTTTACATTGTATGGAACCGTGCACTCCCTCTGCCCTGGGAGTTTTTTTTTCTGGAAACACTGTTTAACTTCTGCAATATGAATCCTATGCCGATTGATGGGAAACAGAGTTAATGTAATTGTAAGGGTCCAATTCCTTCACTTGGATGTGAAAAAGTCTCCACTTGTAATTGTGAGAAAAATGTACACCCGTGTGACTGAAGGGTCAGCGACAGAATGAAGACACCATTGGCTCAGAGACAGGAGAGAGGACAGAGAATAATGAGGGTTTCAGTCTGGAAGAAGCTACAGGCCACGTGCAAGTTGGAAACTGTTTTCAGTAAAAGTCAATGTATTTCAGTTCACTGTCGAGTGTAATACTTTGATGCTATTCCCTCAATATGTTCCCCCAATCTCTGGTAAGCTTGGTTCCCACACTATGGTCCATCCTAACTGTTGACTGCGTTAGGTACATTGATATGTTGAGGATGAGCGTGGTGCTGCAAACCCTGGGATCTAATTGTGTAGCTTGTCTTAAAAATGCTCTCGCTCTCCCTTTCGACAGTGAGAGAAAGAGATTGAGAGTAATTGAGTGAAAATTTGAGAGAACAGGGGAAAACAGAAGGAGGGAAGAGAGGGAGAGGCATTTTGAGATTGTGCAGTCGCTGTAATGATTGATTTAGTGGTCACAGGAAATAATTAAACTGAAGCAGCAACGCAAAAGGGAAAATGATTTGAGCAATTCGCTGCGCCTTCATTGTTGCATGTGGGATACTGCTGTGCACCAGCTGCCCAAATGCCAACACTGCACTCAGTGAGAATTTTAATCAACTAATCCATCCTTTCATAGATTTTTCCCAGGCTTTCGCATCAAAACTCAGTTGAGCGCCCAAAATATTTGTGTCTTGACCTTACTGAGAGATTGTGTCACTGAGAGAGCAAAACCTGGGATCTTGCTGTGCTCTGTCTCTGCAATGATATTCCTCCTCTACCTTTAAACTAATGCAGTCCCTTTCCTCCGAAGGGAGCTTGCTGCCCACCTACAGTCAGGATACCTTTGAACAAGAGCGTTCTTCAGAGGGGGACGTGGTCCTGAGGCCTGAGGCCTGGTCGACAGGCTGCACCCCATGGAAGCCCATTTGAGTTGTGTAATTATTTAAACCGATTTCTAATCTCATCTGGTGGACTCTGGGTATTAGTTGACTCTGGTAAACTGACTCCTGTCAGATTGTTGTGTGTTGTTTTTAAAACATATTTGAAGTCTAGAATTAAAATAAATGTGGCCCTGGGATTGACAAAAGCACATTCCCGATAAAGGACTCCTGCTCAAAACGTCGATTTTCCTGAAAGACATGAATCACCATGGGGAGAATTAAAACATACCTGGGTCATCAAATGAGATCATCGCACAAGTAAATATCTGGGCGGGATCTCTCTATCTCTCTCGCTCTGTCTCTCTCTGTCCCCTCCCGCTAACACTCATTTTCTTAAAACAAATAAAACTGTCCCACGTGCAACAATTTAACTCTTGGTTATTTGAAGTGTTGAAATATCTTACATTATAAGGTGATGTGTTTTATTTTATCGCTTTGTTTCATAAACAAAGATGCAGACAAAGGGAAATGGTGTGTGTGAGAGAAAAAGAGAACGACAGAGGAATATGATGTGTCTTTGTAACTGGGCTGGGAAAGGGAGACAGGATCTGGGAGAGGGTCTGTCCAATATCCCATCACCGTCCATCTCCAAACACTTTCTTCTGGAAAGTGTCATACACAAAACTAAATCCTGGGATGTACGGGGTGATTTTTCTTAAAAAGGAGCCCGAAAGAAATCCACAGTCTCTTTTTGGATAGTAAAGTGGGATTTGAGCAAATTCTGCAGCAGGAAGGGAGTACCCTGTGAGATCTCCCTGTGAATCAATGACCCACCGCATTGTTGGCAAGAGACTTCAGGGTAATAGTGCCCTGGTTTATAAAATAGAATATTGTCAAATATAAACGCGGCTGTCTTAAAAGTTTGGTAAAGATTACCCTGCACAAGATTAAATCAGAGAGAGAGAAAAAAATATTCGAGATGGAGAAGTGGTTTTTGAGATACACACACACATACTGAGAGAAAGTAAGCATAGAGAATAAAGAAAATGGGAAGTGGTTTGAAATTGTCAAACAGCAGGATCCGTGAACGCTTAACCAACCTCAGTGAAACACATAATCAATCTAAGGGTCAACTGTTACTTTTGAGATATTGCTGTGGCTCAAATCAACTGCAGACTCTCCCACATTGCAACAAGTGGCTCTGTGTCAAAATGTAGTTTTACAGAGGCTTGGATTTTACATTTCTCTCTCTCTCTCTCTCTCTCTCTCTCTCTCTCTCTCTCTCCCTCTCTCTCTTTCTCTTTCTCTCTCTCTCATTCTCTCTCTCTCACTCTCTCCAACACCTGCTCTCTGCATCTCTCCGATCTGGGTCTCTCTCCCTTTCTCGCTGTCCATTGTCTGGGTATTTCTTTGTACCTTCCTCTTTCTGTCTCTCGCTCCCACTCTCCATCATCATTCGTGAATCTGGGTCTGCCCCCTTACCACCTCAATCTCTCCAGACCATCCCATTTTTTTCAAATCTCAAGGCTGCAATGTCACGGGTCAGGTTTATGAAATGACGGGAGCGACCGCATTTCAGAGACAAGGCTGTAATTGGAGAGAGTGCGGGGAAAGCGAGATGGAGAGAGGGACGGGGGCGATCATGGAAAGGGAAGGATGGGAATGGGATCGGAGTACTAGAGCAGGGAGGAGGGTGGGTGTTGTAGGGGCAGTGAATACACATAAGTGCGGGGGCTAGTGAGTTGGGGGTCTCCACTGTTCAGACATAGGATATCGAAAGTGCAGGAGAAGTCGTTCTCAGCTCGTGAGAAAAGATGACAGTCTGGGATAGACAGAACGAGAGATGCAGAGAGATAGACACAGATGTGCAGCATCTCAAGCTTTGCAATCTTTGGGTTCTAACTGTGCATGTGTGATATGTTTCTATTGGAATGTAGTGAGACTGCATGTGGGAACTTGCAGTGCGCTGGTCCTTTCGTAATACGTTGAACACATTGTGGGGGGTTGTGTTGGAGTTGGGAAGGATGGGTAAGTCAGGAATCCTGAGCAAATTTGAGGATTTGTGGTCAGTGGAACGCCATATCTATGTTTGAGACAGGACCACCGGGCAATGAGGGTTTGATGGAAAGTGTAGGCGTCACTCGCTCGTAGCTTATTGAGGAGCTGACGGCGACGGGAGAGGGAAGGGGAGGGATGTATTTCCCTGCCTGTATGTCCATCCTCGAAATTGAAATGGGGGAAGTCAGCATTTATTGGTAACTCAACAAATATTTCCACATTGCAGTCTGTGGAATCTTGCTGTGCAAGCATACTTTGAAAATTCAGGCAGGATGGCGGGGGTGGTTCTGAAGGCGGACGGTGAAGGTACAGACATCCTCACAATTTCCCTCAGCGTGGGCTGATCGGAACGTGCTGTGCAGAATTCCAACGTCAGCCCCTGTCTCAGTGTGAGTAGGTGAGTGGATTGGCGTGCTCTGGAGACAGCGTCGCTCTGTGGACAGGATTCTGCCAGGGTGCACAGGGAATCCCCAGCGTTCCCGCATCTGGCTGCCTGTGGGATGTTGCTGAGCATGTTTTAGCCTGCGGGCTGTCCCTTACACATCACAAGAGTCTTTCTACACGGCCCGGACTCCCATTTGCTAATGGATTATTAGTTGGTGTGCTGTATCATCCCTCCTTTCCGCAGCACAATCTCCCCTACCTCTCCTCAACCTCCCCACACAATGTGATCATGACGGGGCTATTGTCTACAGGACAGGATGGGGAAATAGGAACACTCTTTAAATGGAAGAGAGGTAGGGCATTTCAATCAGAACTTTGAGGAATGGAGAAAGAGAGAGAGAGAGAGAGAGAGGGATAGAGAGAGAGAGAGAGACCAATACATACTCGAGAACAGGAGGAAGCTGAGCAGAGGGATGGAGAGGGAGATAGGGGCAAGGAGAGGAGGATAGGGTGAGATAGGGAGACAGAGAATGAGAGTGACCGAAGGAGACAGACAGTAGGAGACGGACAGAGAGGGAATAATGAGAGAAGGAGACAGAGAGAGAACAACAAGAGACAGAGTCAAAGAAAGAGTGAAAGAGAGAGAGGAGTGCGAGCGAGGGAATGAGTCAGACAGAGGGAAGAAATGCGAGTGAAGGAAGGATTAAACGGCAGAGGTGCCTGGACCAGTGGAATGGTCATTGTGAATATTTCATGGAGAAATTGCCCAAATCTTGTTTAATATTTTTGTTTCCGCTTGGTGTATCAGAAAGCCAGTTGGAGGGGGTGGGTTAATCACAGGGGGGAGAGGGTGGGGCAACAAACTGTATTTGGGAGTAACTCATTCCCATTGATTGACTGACCAGCCCCTCTCTCAGAAAATATACCGGAGAGGGGGAGTCAGAATGAATTTACTCCTGGGCCACAGTGAAATCTGCTCCCATTCTCTGGGTTTAAAACCAGGGCCAAGTACTAATAAAAAGAGGAGGTTTGAGAAGTCAGTCAGTGATGGGAATTTGTTTCCCTTTTTGATTCAAAAGATCATGGATTTGATTGAATTAATATCCATTTCTCTCTGTCTCTGTTCCTCTCTCTCTCTCTCTCTCTCTCTCTCTCTCTCTCTCTCTCTCTCTCTCTCTCTCTTCTCCTGCTGAGGGAAATATTTGAGGGACTGAAGCTTGGACCCAGACAGTGGGAGACACGCAGGCTCTGGGAATGTGAATGGAAAGATTCTAGAGTGTGTTCCAGCCTCTGGAGTGGATATCTAAGCCCCTCCCTCCAACGATAAACACTGGGAGACTTCTGAGGTAGTTTGAAACGTTCCTTTTCCCATCCCCGGGTTTAATGTCAGTGGCTGTGCTGGGAAATTGTGAGGTTGTGGAAGGCTGAGAGTGATGGGATAGTCCTGTGCTTTTCATGGTACAGTTTTGTTCTATTTTAGTTTATTTTTATTTCTCTAGCATTTTGTAACCCCCAGGGAGGAGTTGCAAAGCGGGAGCTGAAAATCCGATTATGTAAAGGTAGACAGAATCCAACAATTATGCTGTGAGGAATCACCAGACAAGAGCTGGAAGCATAGAGAGAGAATAATCGGAAAGCATCCTGTCTCCTGGTTTTTCATTTAGACACACACACACACACACACACACACACACACACACACACACACACACACACACACACACACACACACACACACACACACACACACACTCAGAGACACCCACACGGGGAAAAGAATTGTCGTGTTCATGCCGTCTTTGGGATTTTAATGACAATGGGCGAGTTCTTGGCTGGGTGATGGGGGCATCCATTCGTGTTGGTAGAAAAAGGAGCAAAAAGGATTGAGAGGGAGTAGATGCACATTCTGATCCCACAGACGGTCCTGCCTCACTCTCTCACTGCAGCTCCGATCTTCACTGCCGCATTCTCTCTCCCTCTCTCTCTCCCCCAACATATATTTGCTTCAATCGCCATCTCTCCCCATCCTTCCCATCTCCATCCTGTTCCCATTCCGCTGGCCATACTCTGAACACAATCTTTCCCAATCTCTCAACTCCCCGCACACCTCTCTCCACACCTTTCTCTCTCGAGGCTGTTGGATCTTGTTCCTGCCTGAGGATTATTCTACCCACCTTTAAACATCTCTCTTTCCCTCTCTCTCTCTCGCTCTCTCTCTCTCACACACACACTCAAACTGTGGATTATGGGGGTCAGAGATAAGCCACCTTTCTCATTGAGGTGAGGGAGGTGGGGCAGGGGTACTGGGATCTTGCTGTGCATGAAGACACACGCAGTCGATCAGAATCTGCACATAATTCTCATGCCCGAATCCCTCCAGCCCACGGCCTTAGATTCAGCGGTGGTGAGGTGATTTGCTCGGGAAGGCATTGAAATTGATGGAGACACTGAGGGTATTTTCATGTATCAATGGGAAGCATGATAGAGGGGCAATTTGGTTAGGGTGTAAACGAGGAAGAGCATTTAGATCTGCGGTGTTGGAATAGAGGGACGTTATGCGTGGTCTAGAAAATCCCCTGGAGGAGAATAAAACTCTGGGTCTGCTCACACATTTGCAGGGGAATGTGTTAAATGGGTATGAGGAAGCAAACAAAGGAGGAGCAGAAAATTGGGAAAGGGCCCAATATATTAGTTCTGGAAATCCAGTGGGTTTCTTTGGTGTGGGGATGACATTGAATTTATGGTAGATCGGGAATTTTGGGAAGTAACATAGTGTGGGGGGGCATAATATCCGGACTGGAGGCGGGGGATGAAAGCATTATTGGGGAAATTTGCATAAATCCCCTGCCTAGGGAGGTGAGGAAGGACCTAGGACCAAAGCCTAGGACTTTGTTGTGCAGTATGGCCGCCATTTACATGCTCATGAGTCTCTGTTGGCTCTCTGTGTCGCCTCACGCAGTGGGTTTGATGGGGGTTCGAGTGATATGAAGAAAAGACGTGGGCTGCCAGTTTGAGAAAAGCTGCAATGGTGGAGAGCTGAATACGTGGGAGAAGTACGGCAACATTTATGGTGGCTAAGTACATGGGGGAAAGAGCAAGACTTAAGGTAAGGGGCAAGAATGCGGGGTCAGGAATCGGGGGAATATAAAATCTGGGGTTGGGCCTCAAATTTGTTGATTGGGGAGTCATATAATTGGGGCAGGAGAAACCTTGGGGCGAAAGCGAACGGGATGTCACAAAATGAGGGCAATTATTTATACACACCACACTTTTAACGGTCTCTTCCAAACCCAGACTGCAACAAAATCAGGAGGCATAAGAGTGTAGGGAAGGCGTAAAACGTGCTGGGAGAGTATGATTTTGATGGAGGGTCAAAGTTGCGTGATGCTAAATAGTGGGCAATTTGGGGATGAGTATGGGGAGTTCAAAATGATTTGATAGTAGTCCTTCGGTGGGCAGTTTGTGGAGATGATTAAAGCCACACTGGGCGGTTGCAAGTAGACAGGTGGCCTGCGGGGGGAATTGTGAAGGGAGGGTTGCGACATTGGGGACAGCCATTAAAGTCCAGAGGTGAGCCCAAAACATGGGGTGTGGACATAATTAGGGGGCTTACTAGTGGCAAAAAGTGGAGCGGAGGTACCAGATAAAACCCCTTTCTCAGTGAGATTGGGAGGAGGGTGCTGTGGCAGTGAATGGCTGGAGAGTGGAATCTTACTGTGTCTCACTTCAGTCAGTCAAAAGTCCAGCCCATGTCAGCACATGTTCACTGTGTCGATCCACAGTAGGGTATCAGGAGTGGTCCCTGCCAGATTGGGGATAGAACAAGCGGCTGTACAGGGGAATTTACTGCATTGATGGTGGAGTGGGGGGAGTCACTAAACGTGGATTATATAGGATAAGGCGGGGGATACAGAGCGGCTTTAATGTTCCCGGTGTAAAATCGAGGGGTGGTTCAGGGACAGAAAGGAAACTGCACGGGGTTGGGGGCAAAGATTGGGAGATCAAACATCATGGAGAGAAAGTAGGTGGGCAATTTCTTGTGTGGGGCAAACGCGGGATGTAAAAGGTGGCGGTTAACGTCAGGAAAAAGAACGAGAGGGAGAGAAACGAGAGAGAAAGAAGGAGGGAGAGAAAGCGTAAGGAAGAGAGAGCGAAAGACAGTGACCAAGAGAATGAGAGATAGACTAGAAGCCTATATCCAGCATTTTGATGCAAGGATTGGTGTTGGGTCCACTGATTATTGTCATTGTGACGATGCTGCCCTTTTTACAAGAGTATGCTGTCCTTCCTTTTATTTCCAGAATGGCCATAAATGCAGAAGTGTTACTATAACAGATACTGCGTAATTCAACAATGCTCTTACAAAATCTGACACATATCTGATTCCACCTTCAGAAGACTATTGAAAAGATGGGACAAGCAACACAGACATTTAACTTTATTTGAACGAGTGAAAACAATTTCAGCTTTCATTACACCGAATCGACTGGAAAGTTATGCTACTTGTGTGAAGAATGAGCCAGTCACATTTCAAAGGCATTCATTTCTGGATTACGCAATTGTTTGTTTCACATCGATAGCCTGGTGATTTTTAGTCACACGGGGAAGGAGATTTATAAACTCACGAGGAGCATGGATCGGGTAAATTAGGTAAAGTCTTTTTTCCCTGCGTAGGAGAGTCCAAATTGCGAGGCCATTGTATAAAAGTGAGAAGGGCAAGATTTAAAAGGGACCTGAGGTGTAACCTTTTCTGACAGAGGGTGATACATATTTGGAATGAGCTACCAAATTGGGCTGGTATCTTTACAAGAATTGAACAGTATTTCTATTGGTATATATTTTAAAAATTCTTTGAGAGTTTGGGGCCAAGTGTTAACAGAAGCGTCTAAATTAATTTTGAGTATCTAGTTGGCAAGGTCGAGTACAGACAGAGTGTATGTTTCCATGATGTGAAATTGTACGATTATAAACATACCTTAAATTAACTTTATTGTGACAAATAGAGTTAATATGATATTAGTTGTGCAGACAATGACTTATTTAAAAGTATAAATTTTAAATTGGCTAAGGAACTGGAAAATCAGAACGAATTTGTGAGGGAGTCCATAAGTGGAGAGAACGCGGTGACACAAGACTGTCCCTGTTATGGACCAGACAAAACCCCTAGTAACCTATTAAGAAGGTAGTCCCAATACCACGTTTTTAGAAAGGCAGATGTGAAATGGACATGGCAGGAATCATGCAGGCGATCAAACTACTTGGCATGAAAAGTAAAACAGAATTTATTAAAACAGTACGGTTGAAACACGAACAAAAGATGCCAGAATTAAGAATAACCGAAGTAATAACTGAAATAATATCACAACATAACACAGCTGTTCAAATCCCTGCAACTTCCCATAAGCAAACCACTTGGCAAAGGTAAATTCAAACGCAGATCCTTACAGGCAGGAGATATTTCAGGAGAAAGTTCAGGCAAGATGTCTGCTGTTTTGCAAAAGGAAACAATTCATCATTATGGTGTAAATGTGTTTTTGAATTTGCCACATCTTTAATTATGAGGGCACTATTGAAACAGGGATCATCCAGATTCTGTTCCAACTGAGCTCGAAGAAGTTAATGAAAAGCACTTAATCCTTTCATTGAAATATTGAAGATGTCGGCTCATCTCCCACATCTGACCCAATTTTCGAGAAATCTTGCATTTTATATAACACACTATTTTAAAAAATGAACTTATATTTTCAACTTTTTTCCAGCTTTTGTTTAACAAAGATTTCATTGAGGAAGAATGGAGAACCTCGTGGTTGCTTATGCAATTCCAGCCTGAACTGAAAAGTGATCATTTCCTCGAGGTCATTTGTTGTTCTGTGAGTCCTGTTCACGCAATGCGAACAGATTGCTTCCATTAAAGGCCGTTTCTTGGTTACTTGGAGTGAAGTTTTTTTTTGTGCATGCCAATTCCTTTTCCCAGTGACACTTTTATGGTTCAGCTTTCTGCTGACTCTGGCTTTGTCCACCAGCTCTTTACAATGGCTTTGCTCCTGCATACTCTTTCATTTTTTGCTCTTCAGTTGGTGCCATTCCTTGTCCTTGTGGAAAAGTTAAAAATCACACAACAGCAGGTTATAGTCCAACAGGTTTAATTGGAAGCACACTAGCTTTCGGAGTGACGCTCCTTCATCAGGTGGTAGAGTGTCGCTCCGAAAGCTCGTGTGCTTCAATTAAACCTGTTGGATTCTAATCTGGTGTTGTGTGATTTTTAACTTTGTACACCCCAGTCCAACACCGGCATCTCCAAATCATGACTTTTGGAAAAGGAGTGTTATCACGTTGATATTCCACCTTCTCCTTTCAGTCCATTGCGTAAATGAATTCCTGACTCCTTTATCTGCTACATCCCCTTGTTGGCACTCAGTTACTTGGATTTTCCATCAATTTAATTATTTTTTTAAGTGGATATTTCATGACATATTTTAAATCACCTCTGAACTTTTTCTGTGTTACCACGTAAATAAGTGCATTTGTGCAGCAACTGAGGTTCCGCAGCATATATGCGACTTGTTCAAAGAGAAAAAAATACTCAAAGTAATATCCAACATCAAGCATATATAAAATATACATAAACCAAAGAAGTATGAAACTGGCAGATATGGCAAAGAGTAAAGTCGCAGATTTCTTTCGGCTCTCTATCTCTGGGTCATTGTTTGCTTTTCTTTGGCCGCTCAATCCTTTACGTGCCTTAACTGCCTCGAAGATATGTAAGACAGTCAGTATGTTGAGAAAGACAATAAAAATGAATGGGAGAAGCGGTGTTAAAAATATTTCAATGTATCCGTAACTCACCCAATGAACATGATTATAATACCTGTCGCTGGTATAACAGTACCATGGAATATTGTTAATGATCCTTCCAGCTTCAAATCGCAAATAGTTAGGAATATTCTTTAAAGAAAAGAAAATACAGATCGTTGCTAGAATTCGCGTCGCGTTTTTCTCTGTGCAATACTTAGTTTTCATCTGATGAATACAAATGGCGATAAATCGATCAAAAGAAAACGCAACAGTGAACCAGACAGAACAATCAATGGTCAAGCAGCTCAGGGCAAAGAAAACACTACAAACAGGTGTGATGTTCAGGAAACAATTTGGATAAAAATAGTATGCAAAGTTATAAAGTAAGATATCAAAAATAATGAACAGTAGATCAGTCGTTGCCATAGCCATCAGGTAACGAGTGGTGCATACTGAAAGACCACACTTGCCACAAGATAAAAATGTAATCGCCACTAGACTAACTGTAGAGAGAAAGAAAAACAGAGACTTGAATTTACTGATCAACTATTCTCTATACTTATTGGATTTTAGCTCAAATGTATTTTGGTTGAGATCATGTCATCTGAACCAGGAGTGTAACAGTTCTCAAATGAATTACTTGTATTTTTGAACGACATTGGAAATCACATGATCAGAAAATTAGATTAGATTACTTACAGTGTGGAAACAGGCCCTTCGGCCCAACAAGTCCACACCGACCTGACGAAGCGCAACCCACCCATACCCCTACATTTACCCCTTACCTAACACTAGGTGCAATTTAACATGGTCAATTCACCTGACCCGCACATCTTTGGACTATGGGAGGAAACCGGAGCACCCAGAGAAAACCCACGCAGACAGGGAGAGAACGTGCAAACTCCACACAGTCAGTCGCCTGAGTCGGGAAATGAACCCGGGTCTCAGGCGCTGTGAAGCAGCAGTGCTAACCACTGTGCCACCGTGCCGCCCATAAACGCATGTCATAAACGCAGTTATGTAATCGATACGATTGGACTCGACGGAATTTGGTGTTTTCTGCCTTAAAGGGTGCTCAAACTCGCTAGACCTTTCCATAAGACCACAACATGCACATAAATTCACCCATGACCAGTAAAATAACGAAATTTAAATGGGAAAACCTTTTCAGCCAAACGGGTGCTCATATGTGGAATGAGCTGCCTGAAGAAGTGACAGATGCAGGTACAAATGCAGCATTGAAAAGTCTTTGGACAGTTACTTGAATATGAAACGTTTAAAGGGATATAGGCCAAATCTGGGCAAATTGGGCAAGCTTAGTTTGGGAAAACCTGGTAAGCATTGACTAGTTGGACCGACGAATCGATTTCCATGCTGTAAGACTCTATTTCTCTCTTCAGCATTCAGTGATGTTAATGTCCTTCTAAGTCAATGGGAAATTGTAAGATTCTCCAATGTTGGAGAAGTTTACCTCTCAATTATGAGCTGAAACTGTGTATTACTTTCTGTATATCTAAGGAGTTGTAAATGTACGAAACACAAGCAAACTTCTGCATTTCGTAAATGAAGGGAAGGATATTGTTGAGGTTACTGTAGCTGGTTAGGGCTGAGGACAGATTCCTGAAGAACTCTTGCAGAGATTTACTGTAGCTAATATCTTCAACAGCCATAACCAGCTTCAGCTGCAATCAGTATGAAGCCAAAGAGATTTGCAATCCCACTGGCTCTGGTTATTGAGGGTGCATGTTATGAATATGTTTTCATAATTTATAGGTTTAAGAATTGATCGTTTCTTTTCTGTCATTATCATGTAACTCTAAAATAGAATTTCTGTCAAAGCAAACAAAAAAATTCTGAGTTTGTCACACTTCTGGTTAATATGTCGTTACACTGCAAGGTCAGAGACTGTGGGACAAAAATGGGTATTGTGTGACAGATTTTAGGAAATCGATAGAGTCTGTCTGTTCGTCATTTTCACATGAAAAGAAGATAAAAATTTGCAACATTGGAAATGGATTTAGGAGCTATGTTAGTGATATAAAGCATACAAATGGCAAGCAAAATTGATTCACGATTTCTAAGGTCAAATGCCAAATTCAAGATTTTCTGTATTTAATGTATCATGTTCTTTGTTCTGTATTGTTAATTATCTCTAATGCTTTCCAACTCAATTATCAATGATAATCATAATATTGATTTTACGAAGGTTGTTTGATTGTGGAAACATAGATTTACATTTCTATTACGATTACTTTGTTTTTCTATTGGCTAAAAACTGACAAATGCACGTTCCTCTTACAAACCCCTTCCTCCAAAAGAGAGCAGTCATCGCAAAGTATAGGGCAGCAATAACTGGAAAATTAACTGTGAATAAATTACGAAACACAGGTTCAATAATTGTTCATCAAAATCTAATCAGAAAGACGTGTGAAATATTGGTAACGTTTCTAGCGCTACACCTATGCTTTTTAATGTCCACATAATGAATTAGAGGAGCAATGTCCCACAAATTGTTTTATCGTTGTTGGAAGATTAATCAGACCAAATCATAATATTTAGGTGAACATTATCTGCCCAGAGCACTTTTTTTTTAATAAACACTGTTGCTCTGCTATTTTCACATTACGTTAAAAAGAACCACCCATTAAAGTCAAATACAACATTTCATGTTGTAAATTTACCACCGAATATATTCAAACAACGACAACGATTTTCCACTGGCGATCCATCGCATTTCTAAACTACATTGACAGCTGCATCAGTGAACAGATCAGAAATGGGAAATGTCTTCACTCAAAATGCAGTCCTGATAATGACTTTAATCAGACATTGCCTTTCACTCAGTTCACTAGCAACAGGTACATTACATGGTCAGATATACTCTTCCTTGGCAATGACCAATGGGATAAGTTGCTTTGTCCAGCTGGTGACTGTTACTCTGTATATTTTATTTTTTAAAATTTTACTTTTGCACCCGTGACACTTGAACACTGGGGTAAGTTTTTCCTCTTTGCCTATGAACGCACATTCAGTCAGATTCTAACTGAAAGATCTTTTCGAATGATTGGTAAATGAATCGTCTGCTCCCTTCAGGCTATTTACCCAAATGCAATACCGTTCTCCAGTCAAACATATTTCCGGAAATGAGTGCCTTTGTAGTCATGGATATTCTCTGGCTAGTGACACACACTTGCTACCATTCTGAATTTACAGATACTGACATAACAGGAAGAAATTTATAGTCAAGCGGCTACGCACATTCTGTACAATTCTATATGACACATCCTCCCAGCAACGTGGGACTACAGGAATCAGAATGTCCAGCCTGAGGATCAAAGTCCCTTTTCAGTACAATGATCCATGATAATTAACAGCATCAGTCACAGTGATGCATGAGTTCTGGATCAACAATACGCAACATTCAATCAGTGGATAATTCAGAGTGCCTATGAGCGACATATAAAGTTTTCTTCCCACATTTGTGGAATTATACCACAAAGTGAGTTTGGAAATGTTAACCTCACATATTAATATACCACATTAGATGACCGATGAACCGTCCTCACACATATCCTGTCCCCAGAAATCTGCTGGCTTACGAAAACACAGAGAATTTCCAAAGCCATCTGTGTTGATTTCCCAAATACTTTCGTTGTTTCACAACCCATCTGACAGATAGCAGGCTATGAGCAATCAGGGAGAAAGAGTGGTCGTGTTAAACCCTTTCTAGACCAGCCAGAGACTGTGCTCAGTCACTCTTCATCATTATGGAGTGCAAATCCATTCTGCACATTGTAGAGAAACAGGCAATATTGCATATTGCTGAGGATCCTCCTTAATGGCGAACCATTCACTTCAAACTCGGGAAATGAGGACACGAACGTCTGGCTTAGGTATCTGCATTGCAAATTGGCAATTAAATAATGATAACTCTTTTTTTTGCAAATAAGTATGTTTTAAAGCAGGAATTACACAATTTGTGTTGTAGTAAGACTTACCAGGAATACCAACAATGACAAGAATGATGCTGTATACTTTGTCGACTGTTTCCAACAGAATATACATTTTTTTTGTTTGTTAAACAACCTCAGCCTTTACGCTGCTGGCAATCCAACTCAATTGGAGAATTCACACAGAATTGGAGATAAGACAGCTCCAGAGACAATATTTTAAATACTAATGTATCTCTACTGGGAACTGTAATTTCATTTTCATTTTTAAAAAAACACATTGCCAACCAAACAGATTGCGACAACATGTTTGTTGTAGGTGTGTGATGTCTTTGAGATTTGCGTCTGGAGTTAATACCCTGAAGGATGTATTAACCTGATCCTATGAGGTCTGAATTGTCTATTATGGCTTACATTCAAGCAGCAATTCTTCTGTTACTTCACACAATATCAGACTTTACAGAATTTTGTTGTAAACTTTTCACTGATGACCTTCATTTTACTGAGGCTATTCTGTCATTCAATACCTCATGTTCGACAGGTCCTTGAGAGCTGTTCTGCTGCACACTGTTCTACCACTGGTTTCCTTGTTACTTCAGATTTACAACATAGAACATTACAGCACAGTACAGGCCATTGGGCCCTTGGATGTTGCGCTGACCTGTAGAACCAATCTCAAACCCATCTATCCTCCACGATTCCATTTTCATCCATATGTTTATACAGTGAACAACATATTTGGGTCATTCAGGTTGTGAATGTGCACTCTAAGACTGCATTTGAAATGGGTACTGATCACAACAACGGCATAAGCTTAAACGAGGTACTATGGTCTCAAAATAAAGGGAAAATATGATTTTGAACATAAGTTGCAAAAACAGAATGAAAGCATCATCCAGAACCGATCCTTTGCGATTGTCCCTCCAAAATATCACTAAAGCTACACTTGTACAATTTTGCAGCATTTGGCCCATAGCTATACAATTATGATATTTCAAGTGGTCAATCAAATACGTTCGACAGCTTTAATGGACTACAATCTCGATAACCTCCTGAGAAGGGCAGTGCTGACCTCTACGATCATCTGAGTTGCATGTCCCAGTCAACATTCTGCCTTTCAGCTGAAAATATTGCCTGTTTGTTTGTGGATATTCGACCGGGGGGGAACAGCTGCTTGCTATTCACACTGTCTATCTTCCTCATCAAATTCTATACGCAGATCTCTGTGTTAAAGAAAGCCCGAGCTTGTCCAGCCTCCCTCTTGACGGATAAACTGCGACAAACCAAGCAATATTCGAGCGTATCTCCTTTGCACTCTGTCCAATGCAGTAACATCCTTCCACTAGTGCAGTTACCACAACTGCATACTTCAAATATGAACTTACAAAGTCCTGTACAGCTCCTGAAAAACCTCTCTACTGTCCAAATCTACTTCTCAACTGGTGTCCAGTATGCCTTCATACCTAGCCGATTAACCAGTCGTGTTGCCATCAGGGACGTGTTAACAATCATTTCAAGGTTGATCTGGCACGCTGAGTTTCGTAGTGTTCGAACATTGACTGAGTGCGCCATTGTCCAAACACGTGCATCAACTGACAATCATCAGGGTCAAATTTAGTTTGCCACTGCTCTGCACTTCTGACCAATCTATCAATATCTACCTGTAATCAAAGACTATTGTGTTTTTTTCATTGCGCACCACACAAACAATAAAGAAGCCATCTGCAAACTTACTTATCATCCCAACCGTCCGCCCAACACCTGCCTCCCAACACATACATACACACATTCTAATTGTTAATATTAATGAATATCACAAATAATAAGATACCCAGCACCAATCCTTGTAGTATGCCAAGTGGACAGCAGCCTCCAATTACAGAACCAGCCTTCTGTCAACACCCTCTGCCTCTTCTGACTGAGCCAAATTTGGAGCCACTTTTCTCCTTTACTCTGGAAGCCATGTGCAGTAAACTTAGTGATCATTTTCTTTCAAGTCTTTGCTGAAATCCATATAAATAACATTAATTGCCCTTCCCTCATCATCGATAAAGCATGACTTTCCTCTGAGAAAGGCATGCTCACTGTGCAAGATCGAACCTTACATTTCAAAATTGAGATACATGGAGATATATCTGAAACGGCAGAAGTGTCAGTACGTATCCTTGCGGAGCATTACAAGTGATGGACCTCCAGCCTGTCAGACAGTCTTCCAACGCTACCACCTGCCTCTGTAGGTAAGCCCATTCTGAATCTATGCGGGCAAACCACTATTGATCCCATGCATTCTAGTATTCTGGATGAGCCTACCATGAGGGACCTTGTCGAAAACCTTAGTAAAACCCATGTACACAGCATCCACTGCTCCACCCTCATCTATTACGTTTGTCATGTTCTCGATAAATTCCGTATGTGTTCCTGAGACAGGACCTACCCCGCGCAAAACAAAGCTTATTGACCCTAATTAAACAATGACATTTCCAAATGAGCCTAAATCTTATCCCTAATAATTCTCTTCAGTACCTTCCCAAACACTGATGTGAAACTCACTGGTCTATATTTTCTGAATAATCCCGATTTCCCTTCTAAGCAACTTATCAATACTCCAGGGGCTCTCCAGTGAAAAATAAATACACAAAAATCCTGGGCAAGGCCCCAGAAATCTCCTCTTAAACCTGTAATTAATCTGGGTTGGATAGCATCAGGCTATGTGCATTTATGCACGTTAATACTCTTCAAGAGACCTAACACGACTTCATCTGAATCTCAAAATGCCCGAGCATAATACCATGCTCCACACTAAACTCATTATCCTTCATTTGTCTTAATACTTGCGAAGGATCTCGACCACTTTATCTGTCTCAAAGTAGGACTCTTTGAATTGTCCGACCTTCTCACTAGCCACTCTCTTGTTTTTAGTATATGTATAAAATGCTTTGAGATTTTCTTTAACCCTACATACTAAGGTAATTGCATAGTCTTTTCTTGCACTCCTAACTTCCTGCTTGATTTCCTGCCTTCTGTCTTTATTTGTTCGTGGGCATTGTTCGATTTAGACTGCCATACCCTTTCATATGTTTCCTTACTTCTTTTGGTTGCATTCATAACATCCTTCATTATGCAAGGGTTCCTGACAAAGTTATCCTTACCCATTCTTCTTACGAAAACATGCTAGTTCTGAATGTTCATCAGTTGTTCTATAAACAATTTCTACATGGCAAATATGGACTTGACTGATATCAGCTTCTCCCAAGTAAAGCTCCTTACCTTGTACATAATATTAACGCGATTTGTCCTTCCCCGATTTTGTACCTTGCTTATCCTCCTTTGCAGCTGTATTAATTTACATTAATGTTGACCTGAAAATACTGTCAATTGTCCTGAATACTTTCTGGAAAGACAACTGCTTCCTTACATGATTTGTGCTACAAGTGACTCCAGACCGACAGAATTTGATTTGGTTGTTGGAGATCACTCATCTGAGCTCCAGGAATTCGCAACAGGAGTTCCTCAAACTTGTGTCCTTCGAATAGATACCTTTAGTGATGATATATCAGTCCTTTACTCAATCATAATGTCATAAGTCAGAGTGTGTTTGCACAGTTGGTTGGATGACAAATGTGAGTTGTAGAGAGTGATCCTTCGGTTAAACTCACCGAAGTGAAACTCACCCCGTTAAACTCACCCCCAGATGTCTCTCTCTTTGTATGAGAGAACAGCCCTCTGGAACTAAAGTAAATCCTTCGGCACCACTCTGTTAAAATCCTGGAAATACTCACAGAGCATATCTCAATTGAGATTTCTTCCACAGTAATTCACGCAATAGAGAAAAAGTGTAACAGCACAGGCAATCGGAGCAGTATTGATCATCTGGTCGAACCCGTTACAGAAACCACCTCCAAACCGAAAAAGAATCAGATGTGAACAGTGTCATGAAAGCAGGATTTCTTCCCATTTTTCTGAATACAATTAGGTCATTATATATGAAAGATTGAGACTCGTCATCGCAGACTGTATCTATATTTGAAAGATCCTAGTTTTGACGCAACGTATTCTTGCAGAACGCAGTGCGAAGGTGCACTGAAATATTGAAATCAATAATATTAACATCACAAGATCGATCCTTTTAAAATAACTCAATGGAATTTACAAAAATCGTGGACACAGTGTCCCAACATGTACTCCCAGCAGCTGACTAAGCGATGGCAACTCGTATTCAGAATCTTATTGTACTTAGTGAAATACTTACTTCGAGGCGAGTATCCCATCATCGAGTTAACCTTTATTTATGCACAGAAAGGTTTTGGCACTGCTCCAATTTCCTGAGAACTTGGCATCCCTGAGTATCAGGATGCCTGGTAATTCTTTTATTTCTAGCTGCCTGATAGGGGTCCCCGATTGCACCAGATTAACAGCCCCGAAGAGGGAACTCATATTCAATGAGGTCCACTTGGCTGACGTCACTGTCATCATAACATATGTATTCTCAAAACAAAACGTTCAGTTTTGCAGATGCCGCGCAGGGAAATGTATCGTAGCAGACTTCAGGAGGTTGGAGACAAGCTGTTTACAGTCCGTCTAAGGATAATAATCCACCACATAGTTCTTGGCGTTTTGAGATTTCTGAGAGAGAGAGAGAAACAGAGACAGAGACAGAGACAGAGAGCATGTATGTCCGAAAGGGTGAGAGAAAGGCAGACTCTGAGGCATAGAATTTGCTGTTTGTCGCTTTGTGATCCCCCGAAATGTTTCTGAACATACAAATAGATGGATCAGCAGCGTAACTCAAGAAAGAAGAAAATCATTGGGAACCAACAGGCGATCCTGTTGCACATGTTTGATTGTATGCAGTCAAACTTGATTGGGGAAAAAGTCAATGTTTAAAATTGCCTGGTAAATAATTTCACTTAGATATTCCAAAGTGCTACGTCTAGACAAGGTGTTCCAAATGAGATGCAATACTGGCCATGTGACAGCTTTCTCAAGTATTGTATTGATAGCAGGAAAACATCACCCTCGAAATTTGGTACCGTATCTGCCTTTTCTCAAGATTGCCGAAGTGATAGAAAAGATCATGGTTAAACTGTAGTTGCAAAGTTAGGACATGGTCAAAGGCAATCCGTGTTGTTTTAGACAGGGCGAAGAGCATCCTGACCTCATTATAACTCTGATGCACACTTGACAGAAAGAGAACAATTCCAGAGATGAAGTGAGAGTGACTGACGTTGATGCAAAGGTCACACTTGACTGAGTGTGGCATCGAGGAGCCCTACACTTCATCAGAGTAGTATCCTTCACATGTCAAACCATTTTCAGTTGTTCAGGAGTCACGTTTTTTCCATCATATGGTCAGAGGTACGACACTTACTAATTATTGTAAGATGCACATTTGTGATCGTTCAATTCGTGAAGCAGTCCATGCCCAAATGAAGCAAGATATGCACAATATCCAGACTCTGGCTAACAAATGAGCAGCAATGTTCACTTCACAATCTATCAGTGAATGGTTCAATTTCAGTGGAAATCATTGGAAACTCTCTGCTGACTGGAGTGATCTCTTTCAGAAAATAAGATAGTTGCAGCTGTTGGGGATCAGTTGTCACAGCTTCACGACATCTCTACAGGAGTTCGTCAAGGGAGTGTCTTAAGTTTGACAATCTTCAGCAGTTTCATCAATGGGCTTCCCTCCAACACTGGGTCCTACATAAGATATTAGCTGACATTTATGCAGCGTTCAACAACATTTGTGATTGATCAGACACTGATGTACTCCATATCCAAGAGCAGTGAAATCTTGACAATTACCTGGCTTGGGAAAAAACGTGCCAAATAGCATTCAAGTCACAAAAAATGCTAGACAGTGGCAATCTACAACCACAGAGAATCAAGCCATCATCCTTTGATATTCTGTGGGGACACTATTGATGAATGCTCAACTATCAACATATTGGGGTTACTGTTGACCAAAAACAGATATTGACCTAATCCATATAAATGCAGTGGCACCAACGCAGATCAGAGGCGAGGAATACTGCAGCATTTAGTTTACGTCCTGACGACCCGAAGTCAGTCCATCATCGGGAATGCACAAGTCAGGAGTGTGTTGGAATATTTTTCATTCGCCTTGATGAGTGAAGCTCCAGCAGCACTCACGAAGCTTGATGACATCTGGAATAAATCATTCAACTTGTTTGCCACCACAACTGTTTCACATTCACAACTGACTCTCAGTTGAAGCAATATGGACCAACGACTGGATGAATTGCAGAAATTCAGCAAAGGTCTTCAGACATCAAATTCCAAAGCTACAATCCTCTAGAAGGACATGAGCTACAGATAGATGAGATCACTACACGCTGCAAGATTCCTTCCAAGCCAATTAACACGCTATTTTGGAAATATATGACAATTCCTTAAGTATCTCTGTTTCAGAGTACTCCAAAATGGGATTAAAAGTCTACGTGCGGCATATGAACAGCAAATGTTCAAGGAAGTAGCTGAACAAGACGTTGTCAAAAGCGATTAGGAATACGCAATAAATGCTGGCTCAGCCAGCAATGCCAATGAATGAATTATAATTCAATAAAAATGTTATTCAAACACAACGAAGGGTGGCCAGTGGATTTTCAGTTTTGTGAGTGTAAGCTGGTTGGGTGCAGTCAGTACCTTGCTTGTTGAGAACAGTTGAAGGGATATGCTGTTCGGAGCAATATATCAATCTTTCTGAGAGCACAGATAGCATTACACAGACACTGATATTCATATACTAGATTACTCATACGTGAGATAGTTAGAAGGTAGAAAATACATTAGAAAAAATGCATAGGCTCATATCTGGGCTAAAGAATATTTGGAAACATATCTAAATTATTGACATGTAAACAATTAGCTGTGGAATTTGTGTATTCAGAGGAAAAATATTGAATGTTTTTCAATGTGTTTGTGCTAAGTAATTATTTTGTCTTGACTGCAGTAATCAGATTCATGATTTGTGCATTATGTTCCCATTAGATTTCAGTCTGTAAATTGAAAGAAACACGAGAGTAGATTGTTTAATCAAGTGGCTCTGATTAAAGGAATTGCGACCTTCAATAATGATACTTTACTGTTCATCGTGAATACAATGTTGAAAATGTCTGCCCAAAATGTCAGTCTCAAGTCACAAGGGCGGCACGGTGGCACAGTGGCAAGCACTCCTTTCTCACAGCGCCGGAGACCCGGGTTCAATGTGTGGAGTTTGCACATTCTCCCCATGTCTGCGTGGGTTTCCTCCGGTTGCTCCGGTTTCCTCCCACAGTCCAAAGATGTGCAGGTTAGGTGGATTGGCCATACTAAATTGCCCGTAGTGTTAGGTGTAGGGGTATGTGTTGGTTGCGCTTCGGCGGGCTGGTGTGGACTTGTTGGGCCAAAGGGCCTGTTTCCACACTGTAAGTAATCTAATCTAATCAAGTCACACACAAGGTTGAAAGTTGGGATTATGCAGGACATCATAATAGATGCATAATTTTGTTTGGACACTGATATTGTGAATTTGATATGCACTGGATATGCTTGATGAATTATTCAAAGTAAGACACCATGTGCTACTGTATTCCATCACCTTTGTTGCACATTCATTCAGGATCTGGACAAGGGTGCACAATTACCGACCTTATGTGGCAGAGCTGATTTCATCAACATAGCCAAACCTCTGAGGCGTGCTCATTGGTAGCCATTTGTATAAATGATGATAATTGCATTGAACGTTGTGATATTGCATTGAACAACGCGGGCCATACATTTTTGCCTTATTCAAGAACGCCTGTAAATTGTCTGCTGTGAGGAAGTATTTGACTAACTGCCCAAAACCAGTTTGGCATATGCCTAGATACATTTAAGAATCGGTCACTCTTTACTGGAGGTGCCAGCGTAGGTCAGCAAAAGTATATTTTGATTCGGGTCTTTTCGATCATATTTTTAATGCATGTGGCATTGCAAAAGGTAGTGTGCTCACTCATCTGAACACGAATCAGCATGAGTGTGCTCTTTTAACTGATCAATGATCAGCTGGTCACTATCGCCACTAAATTAATTAGGTATCCACTCTGATTATTGAAGTGAAAAACAATTAAATAATCTTAAATTTCAAAAGAAAAGCTTAGTTTGACTTGATTTAATATGCAAAGAAATAAACCTTGAAAATTTGTTTATTGACTAAAAGTTGCTCAACATTAATACTGAAGCCCATGAACCCTCAAGACATCGGGCTGAACATCCTAATACGAAACATTCTACACATTATTAATTGCTATACCCATTGAATTTCTATATTTGAACACAACATTGAAGGTGGAAAGGACAGGGAATATATTCGTTTTGGGAGGCCTCATTGTCCATCGCTAAGAGATACTCAGCAGCACTAACGGCTGACTGAGTTGAGACAGTTCAAAAAGACAAAACTGAAAGACCGGGAAAGCAGCAGGGCATCAGGAAACCAACAATCAGAACAACATAATTAAATCACTGAAACCTTCACCTATCTGCCTGCCACATTTATAGAGACTGCATTATGTTGTTTAGCAACATCTTGGTACCAAGTATGACAGATTTCAAACAGATTCAACAACTCACGACGAGGGGTCCATTAGCCTCAGCATCAGAATTATACTTTGCATGGGCTATTATCGGTAATCTGCCTGACATACCTGAGTAGAGTGTTTGACAGATGGGAAGACACTGAATCGGCTGGAGCTTTTGTTTCGCTGCAGAGTCAGAGGCTGACAATTGAATTAATAGAGTTTCATAAGATCATGAGAGGCACGGATGCTTTAAATAACTAAACTCTTACCAAGGTAGTGGAATCTAAAACTAGATGGCATAGGCTTAAAGTGAGAGAGAAAATATTTAAAATTGATCTGTGGGAGAAATCCCTTCACGCAGAGTGTGGTGTATGTGTGGAATCAGCTTACAGAGGTGGCTTTTAAAGCCATTACGCAGAATACATGAATAGCGAAATGTTTGGAACGATGTGGGCCAGGAGTAGACAGGTGAGACGAGTTTAATTTGATGTCCAGCATGGACTTGTCTGAACGAATTTTCCCTTTCCGTGACATCTGACTCTATGGTGGAAGGTGAGGCAATTATGACATTATAAAGGCAAATAGGTGTGCAAATGAAAATCAAAGTGGTAGACTGGTTTAATGAGGAGTAAAAACGAACATATATTCAGTAGCACTGGATGTCAGCAGATGAGGTGATAAGCCTATGTGAAGCTTAGAATCAGGACGATTTGTGTACACATGTGGTGGATGGGGCGAAGTGATCGCGCAACCAGTGTTTTGCCAGCAATTTATGTTTTTCTTTTTATCTCTGTCAACCCAAAAACCTGCCGACCTGAGCGATGGAATATTTCGTTAAAAAACCACTCGATGAGAAGGCTGCTCTCCAACAACTAAATCGTCACATATGGGGCGCTCAACACATCAGTACAAAAAGTAAGGCTCAAGCATTTGCAGCAATCTTCAATCAAAAGTACACAGTGGGTGATCCATGTCAGCCCCCGCCTGAAGTTCCCACGTTTACAGGTACCAGTCTACAGCAAATTCAGTTCACTCCATTTGACATTACAGACTGACAGGAGGCACTGGATACTGCAAAGTTTGTGAGTTCTGACAACTTATATATCTAAAAACTATCGCCTGCCAAGAAATGGAATTCCGGTACAGTTGCACCACTGACATGAACATATAATATGAAATATTATCTGGGCATGTTCAACACATAAAAATAAGGGCACATCTGATGTTGTGAATTAACGACTCAACTGCATATTCTTTAACGTGAAAACGGGAATTTGAATATTATCAACTGTAACATCAAGCAATACCTAGTCAGCAATAACCTATTAACTGATGCCAAGTTTGGGTCTGCCAAGATCATTCAGCTGATTTCAGAATTGGTTCAAAGACTTTAAACTGCAGAAGTGACGTTAGAGTAAAGACCCTTAGCATCAAGGCACAATTTGACCAAGTGTGAAATCAGGACCCGAAGTAAAACTACCGTTGATGTTAACACAGAGGAAACTCTCTGCTCGTTGCAGCAGTAACTGATAAGAAGGAAGCCAGTTGTCATTGTCCATGTCAGTAATCTCAGCTTCGGGATGTCTCTCCAATACTTCCTCAGAAGGAGTCTTGTCTCTAACTATTTCATCTGCTTCATATATGAACACTTAGATGTCCATCATCAGTGGTCGTAGTGTTATGACACGGGATAAACTCCCCTGCTTAATTTTAAACAAAGAACAAACCAAACATTTGTCCAGTTTTGTAAGCCATAAAAAATTCGAGTGGTCAAGAACTTTGTAAAGTAAATATTAACAAGTTTATTTCTTAAACTATAACAGGGAATAATTAACTAACCAAAATTTACAATTTATTTTGACTAACCTATCTATTAACTTCCCTTCTATAATACTAGTCTGATATAACTCGCCATTAAGATTTACAGAACAACTCTTCTTATGTGAAGACCTGGGAGCTGCAGTTACTTTTCTTCACAGCTTCCAGTGTTTTATGTTCCTCTTGTTAAGAAGTTCTGCATCACAGCGTTAGTGATTAAAATGAACATTTAAGACAGATTATATTTTCAAACAGTCGATTACGTGCTAGGACCTGGCAGTTCTCATCTCAACTATTCAATTTTCCAAACGTCATATACATCAGAGCATCGGATTGTGCCTTGGCGTTTCAGATTATCAATATACTCAATTGAAACTTGGTTCGTAATTGCTTTTTTTAGGGTATAATTTAAAATAATCGGCCGAATTCGAATTTGTTTTTATCTGTAGGCAATGATCTAATGGAGGTTTTCGATCAAGTCTTACATCGCTGCCTTAAAGATAACATGTAGTACGGTGTCCAGAAATTCTACTGCTTTTAAGACTCTTGAAAGTGCCCCGACATCTTCAGAACACTTTCCACCTTAAGAAAAAAATGATCCATCATAATGAAAGATGGCTACATTTTTTTCTAAATTATAAACATATCACCCTAACATACACATAGCTTTAATATAAGCTCACCATAATTTATTACTATGTATGTATATGCACACAAGACAATAAATAAAGCCAAACCTCTTCTAATATCTAACAGTTAAATTTGCAACAACGCGTCTGTGATTACATTCTTCCGACAAGCAACATGCATGATTTTTAATTTAAATATTTGTAAGACCAACGAATTAGTCTCGTATTCTAATCTTTAAAACGTGTTAAGAATGCAAGTGGAATTTGATCCGTGCATACAATCTGACACATTGATCATAATATACACATTGAAATATCAGTAGGCCAGTACCAAATCCAATAGTTCCCTTCTGATTGGGGAGTATTTCCTCTGGTGGATGTTCATCCTTTTGGAAAAATAACCAACTGTCAATTCAGTCCAATCCTCATGATATTGTAGGCGTAGAGATCCAATTCCAATGTCATTGGCATTATGGTGACTTTAAACTGTTCTGTAAAGTTTAGTGTAGGTCAAACTGGCTGGTTGGTTAATATCGATTTCAAATGGTCGAATGCCTCCTGGCATGGTTCTGTTCAACGAAGCTTTGTGTTCTCCTTCAGCAAATTATGAAATGGTGCCACTATGCGACTAAAGTTTGGAATAAACATCTGGTAGAATCCGCTGAGTTCTGAGAATCGAAGCACATCCTTCTTGGAGGTTGGTCATAGAAATCCCTGGATGGCCTTTGTCATTATGTTCTATGGGGTTACCGTTCCATGACCGACGTTATGTCCCCCGAACCTCACCTCTGCTTTCACAAATTCTGTTTTAATTAAGTTTATCATCACTTTTGCTCCTGGGAGTCGTTCTAAGAGCTCTGCAGACTGTACTGTGCGTTCATGCTCAGACTCACTAACGATCACTATATCGTCCAATTTGACTGCGCAATTTGTAAAGCCGGCCACACGTGCGTTCATGAGTCTTTGGAATGAGACGGGCGCGTCCTTCTTTACAAAGCACATCACAATAAACTGATGTAGCCCATTGGGGGTTACGAACGCAGATATTTCTTTCAACCAAGGATCTTTTACAACATTTTTTTTCGCACACTGACTTTCTTTAACGACTAGCACGGTATCTTTACGTTTCCCTCTTTACCATATTGGAAATTCCCGAGGCCTTTCATATCCTTTCCACAATTTTGGGATTATTTCTTAACACATTGCAAAATCCTTACAGTGTGCTCGTCTCTTAACTTAATAGTATAGAATCTCTGCTTTTCTCAACTTCGATCCATCACAGGAAAAATATCTGACTAGAAGCTTGTCTTATGCACCAACACGCATTTATCTGATATTCCTGCTGCCCTTCTCACTTTCAGAAATTCCTGTTCCTCCACTTGAATTCTTACCATCTCTGGAAGTGGTTTTTAAACTCAGCCAGCATAATAATCTCCCTGAGAGCCTCAAAGGACCTATCTATTTTCAAAGTGCGCATCCAATTTTCAAATTGACTCTGCTTAATTCTTTTGAAATCAACATAAATCTGACCTGGTTATTTCTGTGTGTTTCTGAACAGCTGTCTATATGCTTCTGGTACTAATTAACAACAACTTAAAATATCCTGCATAGCGTGTTTATAATGTTTAGACAACTCATCTGCCAATTCGGCAACAACCGCATCAGCTCTGCCAACCAGTTCAGTCTGAACTAACATTACCCATAAATCCTCGGACCACTCCATCTGCCCAGCCAATTTTTCCAATAAATAAAGAAGGCTTCTACATCTTTCTCATCAAAATGGTACAAAGTTTTCACGTATTTGTATGTGTCTCTACTTCCTCTTTTGATTTCCATCCTGTTAACTTTGTTGCAACTTCTCAGTTGCAAATTCTCCCTCATTCTCCCCTTCTCACTTTAATGAAAAACATTCTCTGCAACTCTGAACTCACCCGAATTGTGAAAAAGAAAACTCATTAACTCTGTGACGAATGCAGAAAAATGTTCAGCAGACTCTGGAAAAGGTGGGTGTTCCTGCTGTCCCACTCCTCCTCAATACGCTGCTAAAGGGAAATTTACATGCCCAATTTTGGTGCTGGTTTATTACTCACAATCGGTCAGCGCGTTTGACGGAACGTTTGGTGGTTTGAGGCCACCCAGACACAGATCCTCAAATATTTCAGATCAAGCATCGATACCGACCACGAACCGACATTGCACCCACGAGAACTCATGATTCACCCCGAATACACACGCAGTGAGACAGGGACACACAGAAGGGTGCAACCACTCTCTGTGCAATCCCCCGCTGCCAGGAGAAAGCAGGCACTGCAAATTCAACCAGCGGCTTTCAACCCAGCCTTGGGACATGGCTTAAAGAAACTTCATCCTCAGGAAAGATTCTTCCCGTACGAAAAGGCCTAATTTTTCAGCAGATGGTTCCTGTTTTTGGAATGTTCTTTAAAACCAAACTCCTGTCGTCAATTTGAGAAGTCGTAAATGTTGTCGGCAAGCAGGAATCTTTTGACATTGAGGATTGTGTGTCTTCAGACAGATGGGATTCCCTTCAGTCTGTAACAGAAATGACGGGGTTTACTGAAGTAATTTCCCAATTGATTCACTTCTGCCAGAGTGACTGGGAATCACAACGCTGGCTTGAAGTTGAGGGCAAAAATATTAAAATACTAATATTGAATCTTAAATGCCGGAACAAGTGCTAAAATAGATTGTAATGTCCTGAAGAAACAACAGCTGAGAAATGGAAGGTGTGAATGATCGTATTTCTAAGTGGGAGGAATGAACTGGATCCGTGCAAATTCAGGTGCCAGTTGAACTGTGCTCAACATGAAGTTGGAAAGTAAGGAGGGGTTGCCAGGCCTGGCTACCTCAGTCGGTAAAGTATGCTACTCATAATCTCACGCTCGTGTGTTTGAGCTCCACACTGGTGCTTTCCCTTTCCAATTGGATCCATTCTCCATTTCACTTTCTGTATTGCACGCCAACACTTGGTGCACTGACTGTTTCCTATTGCTTTTGCTCACACGTCAGTTTCTGAGTGAAAAAGTATCTCCACTTTACTGGAAGTGCCAGAGAGAATTTTATTGGTGCAGCCAAATATACGATTAATAATGTTCTTTCAAAACGTTTGGTTCCACTCCAACCATGCAGCACCAAAATCTCCTGGAATGACGGAATGAGGTTAGTCACTTGCTGGGGGGATTGACAGTGACGGTTCCATATCATATGGTCCTGAACCAGAGTTACCTGATTCAGAAGGTTCTGTTCGAAACCTAAGGGACCTCATCCCTTTCCCAATTAATGCGGAATTGATCTAGTTGTGTGCCTATGTGGGTTTACGGAAAGAAAAATTTTGGCTCGGTATCGGTGGTGGGGGTGGGTCAGGGTTGTGAGTTTTCAGTTTTGTACAGAAGTAATCGGGGGAAGGGTAAAATGATTCCCAGAGCATAAAGAGCTGATTGCTCGAGTATCATTTTTCCATCTTCTGTTTCTGTAACAGAAACAGAAATTGCTGGAAAACCCCAGCAGATCAGGCATAATTTGTGAAAGGAAAGGAGAGTTAGCATTTCTGAACCAGTGACATTTGTTTTTGCATGTACATCTTCCTCTGATTTTCCACACTCCCCCTTTTTATTGTATATCTGCTGACTTCCACCTTTATCCTGAGATTCCCTTCTATTATTTCTCCTCCTAAAATTTCCCAGTCCCGGGATTTGTTTCAGACCTGCTCCATCTCTCACTTTGCCAGTTCTGACGGGGAGTCTTCGAACTGATTCATTTTCTATCTCTTCAGATACCAGATGGCCAGAGAACGGAAGGTATGGGTAAGATTAGCCTTTCAGCCGATCCACTCTACTCCGACATTTGATTAGGGTGATATTGTTCTCTATCCCATTTTCCAGCCTTCTCCCTGGAAGACTTATTCTGACTGAGTTTAGAATCCAGTATCTTTCCGAGCGCTGGTTTGAATCCGCCCACCTCCACATACACTGGCAGCTTGTAACACCGTGACTGTGTGCAACAGAGCTCGGTTTCAGCCCTGCACCACAAACCCGATCTAGTCTGAGCAAAGCAATCTCTGCTGGGGCCAACTCGATTGGGCCTGTGGCTCTGCTGTTTGTCTGTCAGGGAAAGGTTATCACGTTCACCTCCCTCGGGAAGAACCCATGATTCAACAGGCTGGTGTCAAAGAACAATAGCTTTGTGCTTTAAAATGGGCCGAGCATATTAATTGATGCTCTTGTCAGTCAACCTTGCTCTGTATGTCTCTGCACATTCCTGCTGTTGTGGTGAAAGGGAATACGAGCCCTATTAATGGCTGCGTATGATATTATTCCATATCCTGCATTAGTGGTGCTGGAAGAGCACAGCAGTTCAGGTAGCATCCAATGAGCAGCGAAATCGAGGTTTCGGGCAAAAGCCTTGCGTGGATATATCCAGCACAGAAAAATCACTAATTTTAAGAGTGCAGTCGACGGTTTCTTATCCTTTCTGCAGAGTCGAAGTATAATTTCGTGCGAAAGTAGCCCTGTTCAGAGCCGGGCAGAAATATTGTTGTTCCCTGCATACGATCGACAGGTTTCTGGATTGTGATGGATGGGGCTTCAAGCTCGGCTCATCAGCCAACCGCGTAGCGAAATTACTCCCGCAACACTGCTCCAGTGGTGAAAAGTTGCACAATTACCAATAATTGCCGTGAAAATTTCTTTTTAATTTTTCTTTCCACAGTGGTCTTTAACTATGCAGCGAAGCCTACAGCACTGCTGGTCATCCAGTATAAGAGTAAAGTTCCGAAATTCCATCAAGCCCGGCGCTCCAGGGAGAATTGCCCCAGACTATTCAGCCCCACCCTGCAGTACAAACTCTGCACACCGGGCAACTTCGTCATAAATATATTCTGAGTTTTTTCATGTGAAATTCGTTATTATTTTCAATAAGGGTGTAGTTAGTAAATTTGCTGATGACACCCAATTGGAGGTGTTGTGAACAGGGAAACAAGTTACCTCAGATTGCAATGGGATCTTGATCGGATTGGCCAATTGACTGAGAAGTGGCAGATGGAGTTTAATTTAGATAAATGTTAGCTCTGGCATTTTGAGAAAACAAATCTTAGCAGGATGAATACATTTAATGGGAAGGACCTCGGGAATGTTTCTGAAAAAAGAGACCTTGGAGTTGCAGGTACACTTGCAGCTGCAGTGTAATCTCAGATAGATAGGATAGTGAAGAAGGCGTTTGGTATGATTTCCTCTATTGGTTAGAGTATTGAGTAAAATAGTTGGGAGGTCATGCTGTGGCTCTATAGGACATTGGTTCGGCCACTGTTGGAATATTGCCTGCAATTCTAATCTCCTTCCTATCGGAAAGATGTTGTGAAATTTGAAATGGTTCAGAAAAGATTTACAAAGACATTGCTAGGGTTGGAGGTGTTGAGCAACAGGGAGAGGTTGAAGATGGTAGAGCAGTTTTTCCTGGAGCGTTGGAGGATGAGGGGTGACATTATAGATGTTTATAAAATCATGAGGGGCATGGATAGGAGCAATTGGTTTTCTTTTTCCTGGGTTGTGGGAATCCAGAACTGGAGGGCATAGGTATACGTTGTTTGGGGAAAGATTTCAAAAAGACCTAAGGGACAACTTTTTTTAAATCAGAGTATGGTACGTACATGGAATGAGCAGTCTGAAGAAGTGTGGAGGCTAGTAAAATTGCAACAGTTAAAGGGTATATGGATGAGTGTATGAATAGGAAGGGTTTGGAGGGATATGGATCAGCTGCTGGCAGATGGGACTAGATTGGGTTAGAATATCTGGTCAGCATGGAGGAGTTGGTGAGGAGGGTCTGTTTCCATATTGTAAATCTCTGTGAATCTCTGTCGCTATTAATGCCAATACTCTGGACAACATCGATCGATGTGGAACAGCAAGGTAATACATTGAATGGGTACCAATTTCGCTGCTGCACAAAGATAAGCGGGAATGGCTGCACCACAGCAGCATCATTATTCTGTTCATATCAACCAAGAAACGTCCGGGTTGTAATCAAGGCAAAACGGCCTGGTTCCCTTGCTACAGGTGGTAATCCTTTGGATCGATGTGAATACGTTTTTCGTGGTTGTTGATTTCATCAGGACACCTGGCTTTTTATTTGCTCGCACATATTGACTGCTGTGTTGAAAAGAAATACAATTCCGATTCATTGCTGTGTGAAACTTCGTTACGTTTCCCTGCTTGGAGGAAGTGAGGACTGGAGATGATGAAGGAATTATGCTGAAACATCGATTCCTCTGCTGATCGGATGCTGCCTGACCTGGGGTGCGTTTCCAGCACTACACTCTCAACCAAGTTTCTCTCCTCCCTGGTCTGAAATATGCGACAATTCATACACCTTCGATGGCCATCTTGGTTAAGTACATAGTTATTGGGCACTGATCCTTTCTGTACCAGTAATACGATGTTTGTTTTCCACGCGGCGGCAGCCCGGTTCTGTGTCAAGGAGAACTCTCATGTGCTGGTGTTACAGAGAACACTGGATATCTGATGAACGTTCTCTGTCAAATGCTTCCGAAGAAAGCTCTGAAATGACTCACTTGGATGTAGCCTGCCACTTCTCAACCTGTGAAACCTAAAACAGAAATCCACAACCATGTTTTGGAGCAGTTCACATGTTCGAGTTTCTAATGTCCATGTACATTTACGACTCATTCAGTCAACAAAAGCAATGAAAATATTTACAGAGCCAGAAGAACTGCTTGGCTCTCGCTCTCGTACATTTGCAAATTTATAATGTGCTTTGAAATCTAAGCCATGTTGGAACTGGACCTGTGGAAATGGCAAGTTGCCGAATGAAATCGTATATATTTTGTTTCCTTGTTATCACAGAGTTGCAGGAAAGTATGCACAGTGAGGGATACGAAAGGGAGGCACATGTTGCTGTGGTGAAACACCTTCTCTCTGATTCAATCGTCAATAAGATACGTGAAAACGACTCAAGAAGGGGAGCCTTTCACACCTCGAATTGACAGTTAGCAACTATTTGACATCACGGATCGTCGTTTACATTCCGTAAATATGTTTAGAAACTTTTTTTTACATCCCTAAATAAACACTGTGATTTAGTCACAATTCTTGAGTCGTTTCTCCTCGATTCCTACAAAGGTTTCCAACTCAGCTAGCAGTCAGGTACCAGTTGCTCATGGCTCAGCTGGGAAAGGCACCACTAAGG
The DNA here is from genome assembly GCF_020745735.1 of Hemiscyllium ocellatum. Classification (NCBI taxonomy): domain Eukaryota; kingdom Metazoa; phylum Chordata; class Chondrichthyes; order Orectolobiformes; family Hemiscylliidae; genus Hemiscyllium; species Hemiscyllium ocellatum. The sequence continues at coordinate 1,597,574 of NC_083418.1, forward strand.
AAAAAGGCAAGAAAAGTTGCAAGTCGTACTCGAACCACGTTTCCAAAAACCTTGTTATGTGTTCTGTCATTCTTGGATTTCACTGCGAACCCAGTAATTCCTTTCAGCAGTTTATTCTGCAGAGCAGGTGCTGTCGCTGGAAGTATGCTGCAGGACATCATCAGGTGCACGGCCTACTACACTTTTCAGGTTTTGTTTGTCTGCTGGTGTGGTTCAGCCGTCCAAAATACTGGTTTGCGATTTCAGTTGGTAAAAATGTTGGGTTTGAATCCCAGTTTGTGTTAACGGATTAGGCTGGCAGCTTTTAACAAGGATTAGCTGCATTAAGATTGTACATACTACAAAATCACTGCTTTCTCGAAACCATGCTGCGATGTGGCACAGCACAGAGCGTTCATCGAGGCTATTTGCCTAATGCTGCACTTACCACACTCGCCTCCAGCTCCAAAGGCCCCAGCATAAGCCGGGATCCAGGCAGACTGCGCTGCGTTTTCATATTCCAGCAAAATTGCGTTGTTTAGCGTTGTCTCGAAAGTGAATGCAGATCGTTGTTTCACCGCTGTTGTGAAATCAGATACTGCAATGAATCTGCTCACCGTTCTTCTGTTTTGGCGAAAAAGGAGGGAATTCAAGACGTGAAACTTACCTACATTTCTCTCATTTCCTTCATTTCTGTTCTTGTGAGTGTGGTCGGTGATTTGACTTCTCGACCTGATGGATACACCAGTGCGTTGTTGACCTCGTCTAAGCGAGTCTCTAATTGACAATCTTCACTTTTCTTCTTTGTCTTATATGCTACTTGAGCATTTTCCCGGAAGTGGCACTGCACAAAGCCTCCAGAATGTTTGGAAGCACTGCTTCCAATTGCCTCGATACCATTTGTGTGTGCAGTTTGTGATCCATATAATTCACAATGTCTCCCAGAGAGCAATCATGCTTCGGTGTGCGTGAAAATGGTTTCTCTTTGTCAGTTTTGCATCTGTTCCACATGAAGCGCTGCCAGTTGTTTGATTTATTGGAGAGCTGAGCGCCTAACACGATTTGTAAGGTATTTTTCTGCAGCCAAAATCTTTCACAGGAAATTGAGAATGTGTCAAGGAGAATAGTCATTGCCAGCAGCACTCCTAAAAACCTTCATTGCTAGTGATTTGGATCTATGTGCCTTCCACGAAAGCTAGCCAAACGAGCTGACTAAGTGACGAGCGCCATGCGTTTCATCAAACAAGCGATTCGAAATGGTGTCAGCCTCTGGAACGTCTAACAGGTGCCCAGCACGGAAACAGACCATCCAATCCAACTGATCCTTGCTGACTAGATATCAAACATCAAGCTAGACCTAATTGCCAACATTTGTCTGCTATCCCTCGACACCTTTCCTGACTATATAAACATCAAGTTGCATTTTAACTGTTGTTAGTTTACCAGACTCTGCCACTACGTATGGCAATTCATTCCACGTATGCAATACCTCCTGTGTGATAAACAATTATCCCTCAGATACCTTATGAATGTTACTGTTCTCACTTTAAGCGTTTGCTCTCTAGTTTTGAACTCGCCTGGCTTGTGAGTAAATATTCCTTCAGTATTTATCCTCTCCATCTCCCTCATAATATTATAAACGTCTCGAAGACCATCTCTCAGCCCAGAAACTCCAGGGAACATTATCCCAGCCTATTCAGATTTGCGCAAAAGTGCAAATCCGGCAAACCTAACAACGTCATCAGAAATCCTTTCTAATTACCTCAAGTTAGTCATTGATCATGTGCATGGTTAATTGCGAGAAGTGAAGCAAAGGCGAATCAACAGCCCTGAAAAAAAGAAGCGGACTGTCTTCGTCTGGTGGGGTGGCCGAGCGGTCCACAGCATTGGATAGAAGTTCTGGTCGATTTTGTATTGTGCGTTCGAATCACAATGCAACCAAAATCACAGGTTAAATACTACAAGCAGTTGCTTGCAAAAGGCCTCCGCAGGTTGTCAAATGTGTGTTTGATGTTTGTGGCTTCTCAGGCCTCTGAAACTCTCAGAGATGAAAGCAGGGATATGAGAGATAAACTCTTGGAACAGTGAGACTTTCTGCTGTCCAAAGCCTTCTCAGATTGTCTGCGTTAGGGGAATGCACATGCCTTATCGTGGTAAAAGTTTCTGTGTCTGAATCATTCAGCGCATTTGGCTGAAAGGGTGGACGTTCGAGCCCACCCAGGTACAACACCTCAAATATTTCACATCAAACATTGAGAATGACCACGTAGCGGCATTGCACCCGCGAAAACTCATCCATAATTCACCCCACATTTGCACGGATTTAAGAGGATGCCATTCTCTACAATCCTCTGCTGCCCGCAGAAAGCGCCCACTGTAGTTTCAATCAGCCTGTTCCTGTCCAGCCCTGGGATACAGGTCACAGAAACTCATTCCACAGGAACGGTTCTTCTCTTGTGAAAGTTGCAAAAAATCTACTTTCATTTGATAACGGTTGCAGAAGATTTTTCTGTTCTTCGAACGCGTTTTAAAGCAAACATCTGCATTCAAAATGAGATGTGATAAAAATTGTAGGGAGGCAGAACAAACAAACCGTTGATAGTAAGGATTACATCTCGTCAGGAAGATGGAATTCTGCATAGTCTGAAACAGGAATGATTGGGTTCACTGAAGTCATTTCCTGATTGATTCCCCGGCTGCGCAAATAATTGGCAATCACATCGATAGATTAAAGATGATCATAAAACTGTTAAAATAAAAATATTGAATCTTAAATGCCGTAAAAAGCGCTAAAATAGATTGTAAGGTTCTGAAGGAATAATACTGAGAAGTAGAACGTGTGAATGATGTTGTTTGTGATGGTAGGACTGAACTGGATCCTTGCAAATTCAGAAGCATATGCTCAGTATGAACGGGAAATCTAAGCAGTTGCTCGCCTGTGCCAGCTAGCTTTAGCGGTAAATCTTGAGACTGTTACGTTTCTGGGTCGTGGGTTTGCGCCTCATGCTGTGTGTTTTCCTTTCCGAATTGGATCCCAGCTGTACATTCAACTTTCTGTATCGCCGCCCAACATGGCTGCTCAAGCCTCCGTTGTTCAGTGCCTAGTGTTGTCACTTTGCTGTAAGAGCCAGAGAGAGGTGCATTGATGCAGTTGTATATATGATGTCAGTTTCAAAGATTTGGGTTCCCAAGTAATGGTACACTAATCAAATTGCTCAGAATGGGAATGATTACTATCTGGGGACAGTGACAGCTCCATGTCAAATGGCCCTGAACAAGAATTAAATGATTCAGAAGATTCTCGTAGAAATTGGAGGGAACTCTCCCTAAACATTTCCCAATTCGCAGCGAAAATGATCTTCTTATGTGTCCATGTGAGTTGACGCAAGGAACATTTTATTCTCGGTAATGCGGGTGTGGTGGGTCAGCATTGTGAGATTTCGCTGTTGGACAGAATTGATCTGGGAGAACAGGGAAATCAGACATTCCCAGAGACTAAATTGGTCCAGGACCAATCTCCCAACTTCTATTTCTGTAGCACAAACAGAAATTGCTTGATCTGAGAGAGGAAAGCAGAGTTAACGTTGTGGGTCCAGTGACACTTTCTTTATCCATGTCCATCTCTCTCTGTCTTTCCTCACCCTACCCTTTTGATTGAATCTGTCCTGTCTTCCACATTCATAGTCATTGTATATTTCATTACGTCCTCTCCTACACTTTTTCCAGTCTCCAGATTTGTTTCAGACCTGCCCCCTCTCTCCCTTTGTTCAGTTCGCACCAGAGTTCATTGACTGAAACCACTAACTCTGTTTCTATCTCCCTAAATACTAGCGTCATACAACGTAAGATATAGTTGTATGGTAAGGCCTTTCGGACCATTTCGCTTGCTCCACCATTTCATCATGACCGGCATGGTTCTCAAACCCATTCCCCAGTATTATCTCTGATACGTCGTCCTCCTAGATTTATGATCAAGTCTCTTTCCCAGCATGGGTCTGAATACGGCCTCCTCCACTTAGTACATAAAACATTACAGTGCAGTACAGGTTCTTCGGCCCTCGATGTTGCACCTACCTGTCATAACAATCTGAATCTCATCTAACCTACACTATTTCATGTACGTCAATATTTTTGTCCAATGACGACTTAAATGCACTTAAGGTTGGCGAATCTACTACCGTTAGAGGCAAAGCATTCCATAACCTCACAACTCTCTGAGTAAAGAAATTACCTCTGACATCTGTCCTAAGTCTATCACCCCTCAATTTAAAGCTATACCCCCTCGTGCTTGCCGTCACCATTCTTAAAAAGAGGCTCTCCCTGTCCACTCTATCTAACTCTCTGATTATCTTAAACGTCTCTATTAAGTCACCACTCAACCTTCTTCTCTACAACGAAAGCTGCCTCAAGTCCCTCAGCCTTTCCTCGTAAAACCTTCCCTCTAGACCAGGCAAAGTCCCAGTAAATCTCGTCTACCCCCTTTCAAAAGCGTCCACATCCTTCTTATAATGCGGTGACCAGAACTGTACACAATACTCCAAGCACAGCCGCACCAGAGTTTTGTAAAGCTGGAGCATAACCTCATGGTTCCGGAACTCGATCCATCTTTTAATAAAAGCTAAAACATTGTATGCCATCTTAACAACCATGTCAACCTGGGTGGCAACTTTCAAGGATCTGTGTACCTGGCCATCGAGAACTCTCTGCTCATCTACACTACCAAGAATCTTACCATTAGCCCAGTACTTTGCATCCCAGTTACTCCGCACATGTCTGCTGTAAACTCCAATCGCCATCTCTCAGCTCAGCTCTGCATCTTATCGAAATACTGGCATTTTTTAAATACTATCTCTGTGTGCGACCGAGCTCGGTTTCAGTCCCAGTTTGAAAACACACTGTGTTTTGACCAAAGCAATCCCGGTGGGTGACAGATTGATTGAGTCTGTGGCCCTGAAGTTTTTCTCTTGGGTCGTGATTATCTTGTTTACCTTCCACGTGAAAGATTTCTGCTTCAAAAAGCTGGGCAGAAACGAGGACATGTTTGCATGTTCACATGGGTGGAGCTTATTGCTTCCTGTTCTTCTCGGCGAACCTTACGTTGTATGTTACTGCCCATTCCTGCTACTGTGCTGAAAGTGAATACAAATCCGATTAATTGTTGTGCGGGATTTTGTTGCAATTCCCTATCTCTTCATCCTGAATATGCATGGATTTTTCCAGCACGGGCTTTCACTATTTTTAAGAGTGCAGTCGGGCGGGCCCTATCCTTTGTGCAGAGTAGAATAATCAGTTCGCCTTCTGTGCGAAAGCAGCACATGTCAGAGCCAGGCAGAAAAATTGGTGTCCACTTATTCCCGATGACAGGTTTTTGGATTGTCGTGCATGGGGCTTTCTTGCAGGTCTCACCAGTAAACATTGTTTTGAATTTGGCCCCTCATCACTGCTGTAGTGTTGAAAAGGAATACAATTCCATCGAATTCCTTTGTGAAATTCTTTTTAATTTACTGTCCTCTCTCGTCCGGAATGAGTGTGAATGTCTATAGCACCGACAGCCGTCCTGTTCTGGAGTGAAGTTATGGGCATTCCTTGGTACCACGGAAAACTATTTCAGCCTATTCAGTGTTTCCCTACAGTCCAAATCTTGCTAAACTGGTACCATTCTTGGAAGTAGTTCCTGAGCAATTTCATGCGATTTTCTTTATTTTACAATAATGCCAATAATTTTGGATGATATTGATGTCTTTGAATTTGTTCGCCCCTATCTGCTGTAAGGATGAAAAGGATGCACAATCCCAATTAAGAGCTGTGTGAAACTTCGTTAAGTTTCTCTCCTCTCTGGTCCCGAATTTCTGCGGATGTGTACAGCACCGAAGAGCATCTTATTTAATGCTGCAGCTGCCATGCACTGACTTTTTCTGTCAAACTAGTACCACATTTGCTGTCTCTGCGAAGCCCTGCCAGTTCAGTGTCAGGAGAACACTCATTTGTTGCTATCACAGGGAACAACGACTTCTTCCTACGCACTCTATGTCAGATGTATGCCAAACTTGGCTCTGAAAGGCCTCATTGGGTTGCTGTTTGTCGTTTCTCAACGTGTCTGAACAGGAATTAGAAATTTTGGATCAATTTTTGGAGTAGTTCGCGTATTCGTGTGTCTCAACACCAGGAGCGTTTGTGGATCATTCAGTCAACATGAATGAATGGGTTTACAAGCTCAGATTAATGTCTACCCTGGCACCCTCATGAACTCACGAAAATTAAAGTGTGCTCTGAGGTCTCAGCCATGTTGGAATTGAAACAGGGAAATTGACACACAGGCTGCCGAATGACATTTTTTCCATTTTGTTCCCTCTGTACCACAGAGGAGCAGGAAATTCTTAGCAAGGAGGGTTAGAAAAGCGTTTCACATGCAGCTCTAATCAAACACCTACTTTATGACTCACTAATCAGTAAGGGAAGTGTGCGCTGACTCAGACGGAGAGCATTTCACACGTCAAACAGAGAACAATGGCATGCAGTAAACAACTTTCACTTCTGGGATCGTTTTTACATTCTCTCAACATGATTCAATACTCCTTTTTCTCAATATCCTCTTTTTAAGCATCTTGGCCTTTAGTAACATTTACTGAATTGCCTCTCTTCAGTTCCCCACTACGTTCTAATTCTTCTGACAGCCAGGTAACAGTTCCTGATGTCCAAGTGTGGAAAACTCGGCAGGAAAATGCCCAGTTCAGGAGAAACACAAGGAAACTAGCAACTCCCTACAGTAGTGACTTTCCACCAAGCTCGCAATGTGGGCTGTCACTCTCAGTTTTCACAGCTAAGTCAACCTTTCAGCTTCAGGAGTTCCTTTGAGCCGCTTATTCTGCAAAACAAGCGCTGTAAGTATATGTTGCTGCAAGTATTCATCTGGTGCACGGCCTGATTAGGTTTGGTTTTGGTTTGATACTGTAGTGTAGTTTAATTTCCAACATCCAAAGACGATGGGGTTTAAATCACACCGCGACCAATTGCGTTGAGAGATTGCTGCGACAAAGTTTGACAGGGATGCTTTACTGTGAGCAAAAAAAAAGCTTTCTCCAAATCACTTCGTGATGTGGGTCAGCACACAGCCTGCATCGGAACAGTGCGCACGCTGAGCTCACCTGGTGCAATCACAATAATCTCCTACGCCAACGGCAGTTCATAAGCCAGACGACAGCAAACTGTCTCAAAGAGAACGTCCATGCTGTCAGTTGCAGACACATCGAAGCCTGACTCCTCTCTGTGAGGGACAGTTTGACTGGTCTGAGTCAAGAACTGCTTTTCGACGGAGAAGTGATAATCCCAGCAAAAGTAGAACAGAACGTGGACATTGACCTAGTGGATGCTCTGTGCTTTCTTGCATCACAAATAGGTTTTGATCAACTGATTGCATTTGATTGCTGAGAACTTCAACATAGTTCATCGGTGCCGAACGTTGCCATAGTAACAAGTCAGCACAAGTTGCCGCAGTGGGATTTGAACCCACATCTCCACCGTGGTAGAACCACAATATCGGGTTTGACAAAGCTCGGGCACGCTACCAAAATGGTAAAACTTGCCAACCAATGTAGGCCATGCACAAGATGATACTGGGCAATATCCATATATTTACATACACTTTGCACTATACATGGATTAAAGGAAATCCTCCAATTGACATCCTGATTTAACAGTTGATTCCAAGAATGACAGATCACATTGTGAGGTTGTTGAAATCTTGGTGCCAGAATGCATTTCTACTTTCTTTATATTTTTTTCCAGAAGCGTGCATTTTGCTGCAGAGCTTTCCTCAGCAGGACATGAACAGCTTTCACATGGCTGCCTGCTGAATTCGAAATCTGTGTGGGAATCGAAGAAAAGCGACTTCATGAATATTACTAAATCTCACAGTTCTTAATTAGAGATGCTCAAAAGACAATTTCTGAACATATTGGCACAACGCAAAAGATTATCAGAAACGTCAGAGTTGCTAATTGTACGTGATTGTTTTTTGTTCCTGATGTCAAAAGCCATCCTACCCGAGTCACCAGGGACCTTTATTGTGTAAAGTGAACGTGTTAACCACTGCTCAACAGATACCGCGTCAGAAAGATTGTGTTTCACCAGAGCTGTATATGCCTCACTTTCATATCCTTTGCTGTTTCGATTTTCCTGTTTCTCTCTGTTATGAAGAAAAAACAATATGGATACAATATCTCTTGGCACCCTATCAGTCATGTCCTCAGTTTGAGTTGAAACATGGCTTAGAGTTCAGCGCACACAGCAATATTACCTACTGTATGCGATCACGAGTCAAGAGGTTAATCTGAGACTGAAAATTCTTCTATTTCTCTTGTTGAATGAATGAACAGGAAACATGTCCAATGCTAAGAAACGCGAGCATATAAATTGCCCCAAAGATTGATTGAGACTTTCTAGTTTCGATTTACACACGTTGAGAAACGTCAGGCATCATCCAAATGAGTCATTTCAGAGCCTACTTTAGGATTCATTTGAAAGAGAACGCACATCAGGAATCCAGTATTCACTGTGACACCAGCAAGTGAGAGGTCTCCATGGCTTTGAACATCGCCGCTTTGGCATGTGGCAAATGCAGTGATACTGAGAAAGAATTAGTGCCCGCTAACTATATTCTTAAACAGGAAGGCTGTCAGTGCTCTACATATCGGAGGATATTCAGCTACATAAAGTTTCAGGTAAAAAATGAGGTCTGCAGATGCTGGAGATCACAGTTGAAAATGTATTGCTGGTTAAAGCACAGCAGGTCAGGCAGCATCCAAGGAATAGGAAATTCGACGTTTCGGGCATAAGCCCTTCATCAGTAATGAGGAGAGGGTGCCAGGCAGGTTAAGATAAAAGGTAGGGAGGAGGGACTTGGGGAGGGGCGATGGAGATCTGATAGGTGGAAGGAGGTCATGGTGAGGGTGATAGGCCGGAGTGGGGTGGGGGCGGAGAGGTTAGGAAGAAGATTGCAGGTTAGGAGGGCGGTGCTGAGTTGAGGGAACCGACTGAGACACGGTGGGGGGAGGGGAAATGAGGAAACTGGAGAAATCCGAGTTCGTCCCTTGTGGTTGGAGGGTTCCCAGGCGGAAGAGGAGGCGTTCTTCCTCCAACCGTCGTGTTGTTATGTTTTGCCGGTGGAGGAGTCCAAGGACCTGCATGTCCTTGGTGGAGTGGAAGGGAGAGTTAAAGTGTTGAGCCACGGGGTGGTTGGGTTGGTTGGTCCGGGCGTCCATGAGGTGTTCTCTGAAGCGTTCCGCGAGTAAGCAGCCCGTCTTCAATGTATAGGAGGCCACATCGGGTGCAGCGGATGCAATAGATGATGTGTGTGGAGGTACAGGTGAACTTGTGGCGGATATGGAAGGATCCCTTGGAGCCTTGGAGGGATGTGAGGGAGGAGGTGTGGGCGCAAGTTTTACATTTCCTGCAGCTGCAGGAGAAGGTGCCGGGAGTGGAGGTTTGGTTGGTGGGGGGGGTGTGGACCTGACGAGGGAGTCACGAAGGGAGTGGTCTTTACGGAACGCTGATAGGGGAGGGGAGGGAAATATATCCCTGGTGGTGGGGTCCGTTTGGAGGTGGCGGAAATGACGGCGGATGATACGCTGTATACGGAGGTTGGTGGGGTGGTAGGTGAGAACCAGTGGGGTTCTGTCTTGGAGGGGCGGGGCTCAAGGGCGGAGGAGCGGGAAGTGGAGGAGATGCGGTGGAGGACATCGTCAACCACGTTTGGGGGGAATCTGCGGTCCTTGAAAAAGGAGGGCATCTGGGCTGTGCGGTGTTGGAAATGGTCCTCCTGGGAGCACATGCGGCGGAGACGAAGGAATTGGGAATATGGGATGGAGTTTTTACAGGGGCCAGGGTGGGAGGAGGTGTAGTCCAGAAAGCTGTGGGAGTCAGTCGGTTTATAGTAGATGTCTGTGTTGAGTCGGTCGCCTGAGATAGAAATGGAAAGGTCGAGGAAGGGGAGGGAGGAGTCTGAGACATTCCAGGTGAATTTGAGGTCTGGATGGAAGGTGTTAGTAAAGTTGATGAACTGTTCAATCTCCTCATGGGAGCACGAGGCATCGCCAATACAGTCATCGATGTAGCGGAGGAAAAGGTGGGGGGTGGTGCCAGTGTAGTTGCGCAAGATGGAATGTTCACCATCAAACCAGCAGACAAGGGAGGTGCGGTAGTAGTTTGGCGCACCGACCTTTATACCGCTGAGGCCAAACGCCAACTCGTGGACACCTCCTCTTATCGTTCCCTCGACCACGACCCCACCTCCCACCACCAAACCATCATCTCCCAGACCATCCATAACCTCATCACCTCAGGGGATCTCACATCCACCGCCTCCAACCTCATAGTCCCACAACCCCGCACCGCCCGTTTGTACCTCCTGCCCAAAATCCACAAACCTGAATGCCCCGGCCCACCCATTGTCTCAGCCTGCTCATGCCCCACCGAACTCATCTCCGCATACCTTGACACAGTTCTATCCCCTTTAGTCCAAGAACTCCCCACCTACGTTCGGGACACCACCCACGCCCTCCACCTCCTCCAGAATTTTCGCTTCCCCGGTCTCCAACGCCTTATTTTCACAATGGACATCCAGTCCCTGTACACCTCCATCCCCCATCACGAAGGACTCAAAGCCCTCCGCTTCTTCCTTTCCCGCCGCACCAACCAGTACCCTTCCACTGACACCCTCCTTCGACTGACTGAACTGGTCCTCACCCTGAATAAGTTCTCTTTTCAATCCCCCCACTTCCTCCAAACTAAAGGAGTTGCCATGGGCACCCGCATGGGCCCCAGCTATGCCTGTCTCTTTGTAGGATATGTGGAACAGTCCATCTTCCGCAACTACACTGGCACCAACCCCCACCTTTTCCTCCGCTACATCGATGACTGTATCGGCGATGCCTCGTGCTCCCATGAGGAGGTTGAACAGTTCATCAACTTTACTAACACCTTCCATCCCGACCTCAAATTCACCTGGACTGTCTCAGACTCCTCCCTCCCCTTCCTAGACCTTTCCATTTCTATCTCAGGCGACCGACTCAACACAGACCTCTACTATAAACCGACTGACTCCCACAGCTTTCTGGACTACATCTCCTCCCACCCTGGCCCCTGTAAAAACTCCATCCCATATTCCCAATTCCTTGATCTCCGCCGCATCTGCTCCCAGGAGGACCAGTTCCAACACCGCACAGCCCAGATGGCCTCCTTCTTCAAGGACCGCAGATTCCCCCCAAACGTGGTCGACGATGCCCTCCACCGCATCTCCTCCACTTCCCGCTCCTCCGCCCTTGAGCCCCACCCCTCCAACACACACCAAGACAGAACCCCACTGGTTCTCACCTACCACCCCACCAACCTCCGTATACAGCGTATCATCCGCCGTCATTTCCGCCACCTCCAAACGGACCCCACCACCAGGGATATATTTCCCTCCCCTCCCCTATCAGCGTTCCGCAAAGACCACTCCCTTCGTGACTCCCTCGTCAGGTCCACATCCCACCCACCAACCCAACCTCCACTCCCGGCACCTTCCTCTGCAACTGCAGGAAATGTAAAACTTGCGCCCACACCTCCTCCCTCACATCCCTCCAAGGCCCCAAGGGATCCTTCCATATCCACCACAAGTTCACCTGTACCTCAACACACATCATCTATTGCATCCGCTGCACCCGATGTAACCTCCTCTACATTGGGGAGACGGGCCGCTTACTTGCGGAATGCTTCAGAGAACACTCATGGACGCCCGGACCAACCAACCCAACCACCCCGTGGCTCAACACTTTAACTCTCCCTTCCACTCCACCGAGGAAATGCAGGTCCTTGGACTCCTCCACCGGCAAAACAGAACAACACGACGGTTGGAGGAAGAACGCCTCCTCTTCCGCCTGGGAACCCTCCAACCACAAGGGATGAACTCGGATTTCACCAGTTTCCTCATTTCCCCTCCCCACAACTTGTCTCGGTCGGTTCCCTCAACTCAGCACCGCCCTCCTAACCTGCAATCTTCTTCCTAACCTCTCCGCCCCCACCCCACTCCGGCCTATCACCCTCACCTTGACCTCCTTCCACCTATCACATCTCCATCGCCCCTCCCCAAGTCCCTCCTCCCTACCTTTTATCTTAACCTGCCTGGCACCCTCTCCTCATTCCTGATGAAGGACTTATGCCCGAAACGTCGTATTTCCTATTCCTTGGATGCTGCCTGACCTGCTGTGCTTTAACCAGCAACACATTTTCAACTCTACATAAAGTTTCAGCCAGCAGTGAATCGGAATTTTATTCCTTTTACCCACTGCAGCAGCCATGTGCAATCAAATTGAATGCAATGTTTGCTGATGAGAATAACCAGCAAGAAACATCCGTTCACGTCTATCTATAAGGCTACCAATGGTAACAACTCCACTTCTATCGTCTTTGAACCAGTGAACTGTGGAAATGTATTTAAGAATGCGCTAAGCAATGCACTACAGAAACAGAATGAATGCAGCTGACGAGAGTTGTATATTCCTCGCTATCCTATCCTTCCCTGTTTCAAATTTCCTGCTCCTGCTTCGAATGCCATTAAACAAATATGGTGCAACTGGGACAGAAAAATCAGAGCCTGGTAACTGCAATTTTAACTGGGATAGACATCGAAGGCATATGCATCCGCGAATTTTCAGCACCGAAGAGGACAGAAAAATAACGTAGTTTCATAGAGCAATTTATCGGAATTGTGTTCCTTTTCTCCTTGACAGCAGTTACGAGCGAGAAAATGTACAACAAGTTTTGCTGATGAGAACAGCAAGCAAGAAAATTCAGTTCATGTCAATCCAGCAGACTGCCACCGCTATCATGCCCGGATTTCAGCTGGACTGCTTTTGCATCTAAAGTAAATGTGATAACCATTGCAGTCCAGAAACACAACAGGATGGCACAGCCTTGCTCACCAACCTTCTTACAGCACTGACATTTAGAGCCGTTTACCAAATTATATTTCTGTTTCAAGTCAATTGACATCATACGAACACTGTTGGCGTTATTGAAACATAAAGACATAACGTGAAATTCCTCAAGAAATATTTACCAAGATTTTGCCAAGCTGGTAGCGTTTGGACTGATTTTTTTTAGCTATCGAGCTATTCCCAAAACAGACAGGACTTAACGCAGAAGAAAAACAAAAACAGCAAGGAAAAGCATTTCACAGACACATGAAAGCTATCTCTGGGACAGTTCGAGTCGTCTGTGTCACGAAGTACCCTTTTCAAGATAGCAACCATAGCGACAGGAGAGCAGAGCGCAGATGACAACACGTTGTAGGCCTATGCCAACGCACATCGCAAAGTGGTTTGTAGAAAAGTCATTGCATTTGATTGTGACCAACTTTAAAACAGCGCTCCCCTGTGAAACCTAGCCATAATAAGCACTCAGCGCAGCTGGCAGCACGACTACCGAACCCCAGAGGCCTGAGAAGCTAACGAGTAAAGCTAGACCATTAAGCTGCTCAACTGCAGATCTAGACATGCAAGCTTGCCAAATCGCGCTGTATACCAGATTATTTCTTGCAGCAATTTGAAATGACAGCACTTGAGCAATTATTCTGAAAAAATAACGGCTCAAAAAAACGCCAGCAGCTAACCGTTTGACTTTGTAGTGCAATCCGAGAATGACAGATCACGTTGCGAGGTTGTTGGCAAACTGTATGCCAGTATGGATTTCTAATTTCTTTATCTGTCCGCTTAACCAGCATTTTCCCGCAGAGCCTTCCACGTGTATATACCCGCAACAGTCACATGGGTGCCAGCTGAATTGAAAACTTGTGGGAGGACCAGAGAGATGACATTCACTAAATCATACTGAAGCCCACTGTGCTTACAAAGAGTAGATACACAAAGAGTGTTTCGAAACATAAGGAGAAGGAAAAAGACGATCCGAGACGTCAAAAGGTGCAAACTGCATATCATGGTTGTTTTTTGGAACGGTCTGTGTCACCATACACTTTTTTTATTACTGAAGCAGAAAGAAAGTGTTTCAAAAGAGCTGCAAGTACCTCGCTTTCCTAACTGTCCCTGCTAAGACTTTCTTGCTCCTCTTTGATATAAAGGATACAAATTGTACACAATGTCATTCAGCAGCCTATCATTTCCTAAGGGTCAGTTCCAACACCAGCTGAGATTTCAAACAACACGTTAATATGATTGATTGCATGCGTCCGCGAGTCAAGTGGTTAATCTGAGTCTGTGAATCCATTTATTGAGGTGTTGACTGAATGAGCTGCAAATGTTTAGACACTCGAATATTTGAAATGTTCCAAGACATGTTAGAGCATGTCTGAAACTTATTCCTGCACATTAGGAACAGCAGGCAACAGCGCAACGAAGCTATTTAGAACCTGCTTTGAGACATACTTGACAGAGCACGCACACCAGGAATGTGATGCACACTCTCACTCCAGCAAACGAGAGACCTCCTTAACACTCAATTAGCCCGCCTTTGCACAGAAAGCAAATGCCTTACTATTTTTAACAGAAACGATCAGTGCACATTAACTGCAATATTAAGCAGGATGGCCATCGATGTTTTATATTTCATCGCATTTTCAGCACCCGGAAGGAGCCAAATTTTAAAAAGTTGTTTACATTAATTAAGTCGGAATTGTATTCATTCTCACCACTGCAGCAGATAGGATCAATCGAATTCAAAGTAACTCGATGTCATTCAGTGTAATTGGCATTTTTGTAAAATAAAGAATATCACGTGAACATGTTCAGGAAGTATTTGCAAGGAAGTTGCCAGGTTTGTAGGGATTGGACTGTAGGGTGACGTTGAACAGGTTGGGACCATTTATGGGCTGAGGGATGCCCATAACTGAACTCTGGAATAGGATGGCCGTCGTTAGAATTGTATGAATTTTCAACAACACACCAGCTATGAGGGGGTAAATTCAAAACAAGGTTTGCTGATGAGAACTGCAAGAAAGCACCATGCACGATAATCCGGAAGCCTGTCGTTGGTAAAACGGGAACACAAATGTTTCGACCTGCATTTGAACCTGGCAACGTTCGCACAGAAAACTACCTGATACCTCCACTCTGCAGAAAGGATCGCACCCGCTGATTGCTCTCTTAACCATAGTGAAAGCCACTGCGGGAAACATCCGTGCATATTCAGGATGAGGAAGAGAGAAACGTGACAACATGGCGCTACAGCAATTATTTGGTAAGTATTTCCTTTCACCACGACCGTAGACATATGAAGGGAAATTCCAGGTAAGGTTTACTGTCAAGAACAGCAAACACGAAGATCCACCCGTGATAACAAACAAGTCTATGTTTCCTCCTGCTGGGCCTCTTGAAGCAGAGATCCTTCCAGTGGGAGGTGAATGGGATAATCACTCCTGCACAGAAACATAACGGAGCCGCAAACCCGGTCAGGCTGTCCCCCAGTGGTGATTGCTTTGCTTAGATTGGATCGGGTTTTTCATGCAGGACTGAAACCAAATTCGGTTATGCACAGAGATTGTGTAACATACTGTCAGTACATGTAGAGGGGGCAAGATTCAGATCTATGGGGGAAAGAGACTCAATCCTAAATCCAGGAACGTTACATCTTAGAACATAGAACATGGAATGATACAACGCAGAACAGGCCCTTCGGCCCTCGATGGTGCGCCGACCTGTGAACTATTCTCAGCTCACCCCCATACACTATCCCAAAATCATCCATGTGCTTACCTAAGGAAAGTTTAAATCTCCTTAATGTGTCTGCGTACACTACATTAGTAATTGTTCATTGCACGCCCTTACCAATCTCTGCATTCAGAGACTTACAGGAAGAATCCTGGAGAATCAGACCGTGACCCATATCAGCCATGACCGAATAGCAGAGCAGGTTGGTGGGCCGAAAGGCCTAACAATTCTCCTATATTTTCCAGTCGAGAGCATCTGGTATCTAAGAAGATAGAAAAACACTGAACTGTTCGACTCCATGACCTCCCGTTAGTACTGGATAAACTCTGTTGTACATGTCCGAGACAAATGTGAAGCCTTGGAAAATGGGTCAGAGAGGAAATAAAAAAGGAAAAGTTCAGTTTGAATGAAGAAAGCAGGACAGTTTCAGTACAATTGGAGGTGTGGAAATGCAGAGGGAGATGGGCACGAAAAAGAAGAAGCGTCACTGACACCACAATGTTAACTCTCCTTTCCTTTCCCTGATGCTGCAGAACATCGGACATTCTTCTGCAATTTATATTTGTATTATTGAAACAGAAGATGAGGGACTGATCCTGGAGCAATCTCAGCTCTGGGAATGTTTGACTTCCCCTTCCCCAGATCACTTCTGCCCTGTCACCCTCACACTGCACCAAAAGAGAATAATGTCTTCATTGCGTAAACCCAAATGGGCTCTCTAGCTGATAAATTTCAGTCGAAAACGGGAAACATTCAGGGACAGTCCCGTCAAGATTCCACAGGAAGCTTCTGAATATGTTAATAGTGTTCAGGACCATTTGACTTGGAGCTGTCACTGTCAGTCCCCCCAGCGAGTGGCCATTTTAATTCCGTGATGCTGAGCAGTTTGGTTGGTGCACGGTTGGAGTAGAACTAACCCATTGAAAGGGTGATCATTCATCTTTAGAAAGTCATTTCAGTAAAGTGAAGGCAGTTTTCACTCAGACACCGACGTGTGAACAAATTCAGTAAGACCAAAAGAGCCCGCCTTAGTGCCGGTTGGTGAACATGAAGGTGGAATGAGAAGCTGAGACCCATTTAGAAAACAAAAGCTACAACCGTGGGTCTCGAGCCCCCGACCGGGACACTAAGGTTCGCATGCTTGACCAACTAAGCTAGCCAGAGATGGATCGGAGCTGGTTAACTTCGCATTTCATTCTAAGCATAATGTTATTGGCACCTCAATTTGCAACGATCCAGTTCATTCCTCCCGATCACAGATAACATCTTCTGTACCTTCCACGTCTCACTGTTATTCCTTCAGCACATTACAAACCATTTTACAACGTGTTCAGGGATTTAAGATTCTATATTAAATTTGGATATTTTATGATCATCTTCCAGACGATGAATCAATACTGAAATTACGTCAGTAAACTCAATTGTGTTGCGGACTGCAGGGAATCCCACTTGGCTGACTAGACGCAATACACACAATCAACACTTCCTTTGATTTACGAGCCTAAATATTTCCACTTCTCTTTTTAGAGACAGGGGTTTGGTTTCTGATAAGTACCAAGAACAAGAAAAATCTTCTGCAACCGTTACCAAATTAAAGTAGAATTTTTGGCCCTTTCACATGGGAAGCGGAGTCCATGACGAATGAGTTTCTATAAGCTATGTCTCAGGGCTGGGCAGCAAACCACTGAATGAAGCTACAGTGGCTGTTTTCTCACTTCATACGGATTCTGGTGAAATCACAGACGAGTTCGTGTGGGTGCAATATCGGTTCGCTATCGGTCACAATACTTGATATGACTTATTTGGGGCTTTGTAACTGCGTGGGCTCGAATCACCAAGCTTTCATAAACATGCGTTTACCAATTGTGACATAGAAACTGGCATCAAAACTGGGCATATAAAATAACCTAAATCAGGGTGTGTGAAGAAGCTTTGGACTGTAGGAACTCTTTCTGAGTTTGGTTTTAATATTCCCGCATTCAACACTTGGAGAGTCAAAGACGTAAGGAGTCAGAACCCCGCATAAACTCACTGCATCTTCTGAGATTTTTCGGAAGACACTGCTGCGAGCATTGCATTTGTACCATTGACATCGTTTGGTTTCAAATACACAAATCATTAGCAACTGCAACTACAACCCTATGCCTTAGGCTGCTCGGCCATGTTCCCACACGGGACCATGCTAGCAAATTTGACATGACTCATGTTTAAGAATTGCTTCACCTCAGAAACGTATCCCTCCATACTATCAATTATTAACTTGGCGTAAGTTAGAAAATACTTATAAGCATGTTCCAGGATTTGGACTGTAGTGCAAAGCTGAATAGGTTGGGACAATATTCGCTGGGGCCTCGCTGTTGTTGGATCATGCACAGAATTTTACAAAATCATGAGTGAGACGGTTAAGTAGTTTGGAATATTTCTTTTTCACAAGGCAGGAGATGTCAAAACAAGAGATCATCGGTTTAAAGTGGCAGCGTTCTGTTCATTTTGCAACTGTCTGACGCCCTACCGTCACGTTTTGCCCTTGCAACGGCCTGTGATGTCCCACATATTTATATATCCTAGCAACAGCCAGCGTTCTCATTCCCCCAGTGTGCTTAGCAGTGGTTTTTGGCTCAAGCCCATGCCGTTACCCAGAAATAGCCTGAAACTCCGCAACATATTTTCTTCCTCCATCAACAAAATATAATACAAAAACCAACTATGTTCCACTAACAATGCAAAGTCACAGGGTTGGGTAAAATGACGTTTGCAGAGAATGAGTTTGAGCTGTAGAGAGAGGGTGCAAGAGGGTAACACTGTGAAGGGGAATGGGGGAGAGTGGGACATTGGAAATGATTGAAAAAAATGGGAGGAGGAAAGAGAGCGAGGGACATTGCCGAGTTGAAGGAAGGTAAGGAGAGAGCGGTAACAAGGAACAGCAATGAGGCCAGGCGTGTGTGTGGTATCCAGAGGTAGAAGCAAAGACAGAGTGATTTAAACAAAAATCCTGACTCAGACTGATCATCTCCTCTATCTTGGGGATCAGAGGTTGGGGTCAAGTCTGTCTCTCTGCAGCTTAGCTTCTTCGACACAGAAACAAACATCATATTTTTCACTGCACTTTTCAGCATTTTTTCATGAAGAAAAATTATTATATGCAAATTGAGAGTTTCGATGCAGGAAATGGAATGGTGTTTTCTCTCATTGGCCATAAGTTGAGAAACATTAAAATGCACTTCTCTAACCTATGGGTAACATAGAACATAGAACATTGAAAAATACAGCGCAGTACAGGCCCTTCGGCCCTCGATGTTGCTCCGACCAAAGTCTACCTAACCTACACTAGCCCAATAACCTCCATATGCTTAAATGACCATAAAGAGGGAGAGTTCACCACTGCTACTGGCAGGGCATTCCACAACTCACAACCCGCTGAGTAAAGAATCTACCCCTAACATCTGTCCTATACCTACCACCCCTTAATTTAAAGCTGTGACCCTAGTAACAGCTGACTCCATTAACAGAAAAAAGGTTCTCAGTGTCTACCCTATCTATATCCCTAATCATCTTGTACACCTCTATCAAATCTCCCTTAAACCTTCTTTTCTCCAATGAGAACAACCCCAAGTGCCTCAGCCTTTACTCATACGATCTTCCTACCATGCCAGGCAACATCCTGGTAAACCTCCTCTGCACTCGTTCCAATGCCTCTACATCCTTCCTATAGTATGGCGACCAAAACTGCACACAATACTCCAGATGAGGCCGCACCAGAGTCTTATACAACTGCAACATGACCTCAGGACTCTGGAACTCAATTCCTTTACCAATAAAGCCCAGTACGCCATATGCCCTTCTTCACAACTCTATTTACCTGGGTGGCAACTTTCAGAGATCTGTGTACATGGACACCAAGATCCCTCTGCTCATCCACACTACCAAGTAGCCTACCATTAGCCCAGTAATCCATCAGTAACGTTGGACAATCCAGCAATACCCAGGTATGATAACATGGACAGGCTACTGAGAGTACCCCGGATTATTTGATTAACGATTGTACTTGATTGATTGATTAATTTGAGTAGAGGGATATTTCATTACATTCTTCAGCTGCTGTCTGAATTGCTTTTGTGTCATTGACTAAATTGTGGTGTTTTTGCAGCAACGAAGGAGGTGCAGCATGAATCTCATTTCCAGCACAAAGCACAAAGCACAAAGCCATTTAGAGGCACTATTTCATTCCTGATCGACCATATCCGGTTCCATGTTGTATACATCATTAACATTGACCATAAAAGGATGAAATTGATCGAGATCACAAACAGTAAAATTCTAGACTTTTTTCGAGTTTGAATTTCTGCGTCACACTGTCTGCACACATCGGTGTGGTTGCGGAGTTACCTGCGGGAACTTCTGTTTATTAAAATGTGCCTCATGATGAAAACCTTAAGCAGCAGAATCAAGAGGAAAGGGAGAGGTGGGGTGAAAATGTGGTGACGAAACTCGACCAGAGAGCTGTTTCACATAGCTCTCTGCTCGACCAGAGAGCTGATACCGATCTTTGAGCATAAATTGACATGAAATGTTCTTAGAACATCTCAGCACCGTTACTGTTCCAAGAACCATAGCCGCTATCTTCTGATTGCAACACTGTTATTTCAGCTTCTGGCAACAAATAGCCACAAATCACTCAAAGGTGAATGTAACGGTGAGCCAGACAGAACAATCAGTGACTACATAAAGCAGGACAGTGTGGATATAACACACTCGGATGGACTTCAAGCAAGAAAACTTTTCATAATAAACAATGCAATCTGTCCCAATATCATATCGAAGATAATGACCAGTAGATACTCCACTATCATGACCACAACCTATCCACTAACAGATGTAGACAAGCCACATCTTTATAAAGTAGATGTAGGTCGTCACAACTTTAACTGATTCATTTCAGTCTTTGTTTCACACAGGTTACGTCGCATAACATGGAACACATGTGCCATGCCATTACTCGGAAATGAGTGGAGTTTGCTGCTGTCATAATTCAGAGTACGAACCACTATATGATCACGTGAATAAAAGATACAGAAAGATTTTAAAAATGCAATGTCAGAGATAGGTGAGGAACAGCACCGCATGCACAACAGGAAAACTTGTAACATAGTGGACTGAGGTGTTAATATTGAGATTGGGTTGAAACTTTTTCTTCGATGTCCCCAGAGACTGTGGATATTCAATCATTGAGAATGTTGAAGACTGAATCCATTAGCTTCCTACAAAAGATGAAATGTACAGGCGATAATGCACGGTATTGTCGAAATGTAGTTTTCATTAATCCCAAAGTTTCACTTATTTTGTCAGTTCCACAAGACAAGGAGATAAATATTGTTTCACACTCACATCACACCGGTTCCCAGGTCTGGAATCAGAGAAACTGAGTGGCGCAGAGGCGTTGCTCTAATCGGAAATGGGGAGTGGAGTGAATGCTTGCATCTACTCTGTAGCCTGGTGAAGAAATACATGAGAACAAAGTACTTCTATGAGAGCATAGATGCGCGTGAAACACTGAGGCTAGAAGCTCCAACCTCAGCTAGAGCAACTACTGTTCACATGGAGAAGGGAGCACTGGGACATCGGGCTTGAAGTGACATGGCGCAGGGAGCACTGGATTGGGGGAGGGGTAAGATCCTGAACTGTTTTAGTCAGAATTGAAATAGTTCCAGGCAGCACACATGATTGTGTATTGAGAGCGGAATTTCCTGAAGTTTAAATGAACATTTTGCAAAGATTGAGCTCGAGTACAGTGAGAAAAATGATTTAATGATATCGCTCTGATATTTCTCGTATGTCTGACTCAACAGTCGGTTACCTTTCTGGAAGGGCTTTTTAAAATTTTTTTTTCAGACGATTCAATTTCCTGCAAACTTGTTCAGGCCATTAAAGTAATCTAAACATCCAAACATTAAAGGAGATATATAATGCTGGGATTCAGCTTGAGTTTCCCTCGAATAAGGAAGGAACAACAGAAGAGAGGAGGTGAAATTTATCAGATCGGCCGTAATCAAATTCAATATCTGGGCAGACAGAGGGTGAAAGGAAGCTTCATGTGGACAAATGTGCTTTTTTTGCCAATGAAACTGACCACGTGACAAGGTGGTGATGTCATCTGTGACAGGATTCCTTTCGAAGCCTCAGTTCAATTAATCACTCCGAGAACATTAGTGTCAATGTGTCGGATTCTGACAGAAGGGGTAGATGTCTGGATAGTCCATTCTTTATCGGTCACTGCAGCCTTTATTCTCCTCCAGTTCCGTTTCTGAAGGAGTTTCTGAGAATTTTGAAACTTGAGATTGGGTATTTGTTTCGTTTCCTTGCCATTCCCTGGAGCTGCAGCAATTGAGCAGCTGGGTTTGGGAAATAGAAAGTAGTCACAACAAACTGTTTCATATTCCACTTCTGTGGTGACCATGGTATACTCAGGGGATTTAAGCAAGGGATTCTTGCACTTGCATATCAGGAAGTAAATCCACATCTTAGCCTCACAGCAACACTTCATCAATTTGGTAAAGCTGACAGGCCTTGCTGTCGAGCCAAACAGGATGCCACCCTATAAAGTCCTGACCCCTAGACAGTTGCATTACCCATTGCGCCATTGGCCAGGACATTACGTCATGTATCCAGGCTGCAAAACAGTGTTGTTAACACGAATATGAAAATCAACGTTCATGTTCACAAATTGAATAACCAGCAAAGATGATCACTGTCACTGCTTCTCTTCAATGCCCCCCACGTTTTGAAGCAACAGACGCAAAGAAAACACATCTGCCCCCATGAAGCTGACATTCACCCAAAATCTGCGCGAACATTCAATGGGATCACTGCTAATCTGATAAATTTCAACTCTAGTTCCCTGCTTTTCGTCCATAAATAGAGGTAAACTCGAGTGTAATCACAATGGCTGTTCCCGTTAATTTTCGGAGCTTTAGATTACTTTAACAAACTGTACGAGTTCGCAGGAAATTCAATAATATGAAACAAACTTAAAACTCGCTTCTGTAAATTTAACTCAGTGCAGAGTCAGCCATATGAGAAAGGTCACAGTGCGTTAAAAATGTAACTGTTTCTCTCTGTACAGATTAGGTTCCCGACAAGCTGGAAACAGGCCATTTGGGCAAACAAGTGCACACTGACTGTTCAAAGAGTACCCACAAGATTCACTCCTCTCTGGGTAATGCACCTAACAGTATCGGCAATTTAACAAGATCAATGCAACTGGCAATTTTATAGTGTGAGCGGAAACCAGAGAACCCGGAGGAAACCCGCAAATATTCAAGGAGCATGTTCAAACTGGAATCCAACCCGATCAATGGTGCTTTGAAAGTGCGGAGATAACCACTGAACTCCTCCACGAGTAGACCCTTTGCAGGATTTCTCTTTTTAAATGAGGCATTTGCCTTTGAAAGCATATTCTCTCAATCCTCAAATACGTGTCCTGCTTAAAAACTATTTCACTTCAGATTAAACTGGCTCAGCATCGTTTCCCTCAGCCAGATGTCCCAATGCTTCCTGATTCATGTCAATAGAAGCTGCTTCAGGTGTGTTTTAATCTCCAAGCTTGATGTCCAAATGCTCCTTGCTCCACGCCAATAAGAACTGCATTTGGTGAGGTTGGAGCTTACAGCCTGACGTCCCAGTCCTTACTTCTCAATATCAATAAAAACTGCAGCAAGTGAGATTGGAGCTCCCGGCCTGATATTCCAATAATTCCTTCTGCTCCATGTCAAAAAGTTGGTCCACGTGCGGTTCAAACCCCCAGCCTAATGTCACAATTCTCCCTGCCCTACAACAACTGAAGGTGCTCCGGGCGAGGTTGGAGATTCCAGTCTCAGCATTTCATGCACCTCTGTACCATCAGAGAAGGAACTTGCCCTCATCGATCTCATCATTGGTTGTCTTTTCCATCCCCATTTCCAGCTGGATCTTCGGTGTGTATCATTCACTCTCGCCTCACACACCCACTCGCCTATTTTTCTGGATGTAGGTTTGCTCACTGAACTGGAATGTTCATTTCCAGCCGATTCGTCAACCTACTAGGTAACATCTTCAGTGGGCCGTCCAGCGAAGGGCTGTTGCTGATTCCTGCTTTGAATTTATATGTTTCTTTGTTCAAGGTGAAAAAAGCGTGATTTTTTTTGTTCTTTGCTCTCTCTCTCTGTCTCTCTTCGGAGTCGTTTTAAGACATCTTGTTGATGACTGAATCAAAGAGGTGTTTCACCGGAGGTGCATGTGCCTCCGTTTCCTATTCCTCCCTGTGCAGACATTGCAGACATGATGGAAATAAATTTGATATGAAGTAAATCGTAAGAAAGTATAAGGTTTCCTCAGTTTCAGTTCCAACATGGCTGAGATTTCAGAGCGACGATATGAGAGCGTGAGTCAAGCAATTCATCTGAGGAAGTAAATCTTTTCATTCCTGTTGCTGACAGAATAACGGCAAATGTGCCCTCTGTTGAAAAAACTCGAAAATGTGAATTGCTGCAAATCGTGATTAAGAATTTCTGGTTTTAGTTCACAAAGGTTGAGAAACAGCAGACAACGTCCTAATCAGGCATTTCATACTCTAGATTTGAATGCAGTTGACAGGAACAATACATCAGAATCCAGTGTTCGCTGTGACATCAGCAATTGAGAGTTCCCCTTGACACTGAACTTCGCATGTAATGCAAATGTGGTATGACTGGTACAGAAAGGATCAATGCCCGGTAACTGGCCTTACACAGCACGGCCATCGAAGGTGCACAATTCGACTTATATTTAGGAACAAGGAGGACAGAAACTTAGAAGAGAAAGTGGTGCTGGAAAAGCACAGCAAGGCGGACGAGCTGGAGAAACGACTATTCTGGCCTAAGCTGTCCATCATCGCCAATATTATTTTCATGGGGAGAAAGCTACATAACAAAGTTTCACACAGTAATTAATCCGGAACAATTATATTCCTTTTCACCAAGGCAACAGATCTGGGCGAGCAAATTCAAAGACAGTTTTGCGATCAAGAACATCAAACACTGTGGCTCTGTTCATGTCAATCTAAAAAGCTATTGCCTGTAACAATGGAACAAGGATGATTCTGCCTCGTTTTGAACTGGGGATGTCCCGTTTCTGATGTAAATTTCGGTTGGGAAAATTTCCTCTGGAGCACCGAGACGAAAGGAACTTCGTAACTTCCCACTTAAACAGGATATCCACAAGTACTGCAGACATCTGCGCATATTCAGGACCGCTGCAGAGAAGAAAATGGAAAAAAGATGTCCATGCAGCAATTTGTTGGAATTACATTCCTTTTCGCCATTGAAGTAGGGCTGGGCGATTAAATTCAAAACGAGGTTTGCTGAAGAGACTGCAATCAGTCCCGATTCATCACAATCCGGCAGCCTGTCGCCCATAAGGAAGGAGCAACAATGTTTCTGCCCGTCTCTGAACATGGCCACTTTCGCAGAAGCTGATGCTTCTTCTCCACAGAAAGGATCAGGTCTCGACGACTACTCTCTTAAAAATACTTACTGTCCGTGGTGGAAAATTCCATGCATACTCACATCATGTAAGAATAGATATCGAACAAAATCGTAAGCAACAATTAATTCGCTTTCACCGCGGCAGCAGGAATTGGCTGGGACATTCAAATGCAAGACCAGCAAGCTATAAGATCCACCCATGTTCAGAAACAAGCCTATCATTCTTTGTGCTCGACAATTGGAACCAGGGATACTTCAGTTTGGAGGTTAACGTGATAGCTGCTCCCCCACAGAAACACAGCGAGGCCAGTGACTCGATCGAACTGACACCGCCCCGCTCACCACACCCCAAGCGGTAATTGCTTTTCTCACGAGAAATCGTGTTTGCTGCGCTGGAATCATGCCAAACTCGGTCAAACACAGAGACATTGCAACAAGCTGCCAGTACAGATGGAGGGTGCGGGGTTCAAACCCACGTTGAAAACCACACTCGATCCACTCGATAAAGGTGGAAGTCAGGAGATATTTAATAGAAAGGGAAGGTGCAGAAAGGCAGAGGGAGAATGACATGAAAAAAGATGCTGACGGACCTCCTGAAATTTGAGGGCAAAATCGATGTTTGTTACAGAAACAGAAAATGGGACAGTTATCCTCGACCAATCAGCTCTGCCTGCTTATGGAATGCTTGACTGTCTCGCTCCCACAGATCACTTTCGACCAGCACTGATGACTCACAACGTTGCTCAACCTCACCCCCATGCCATTTACCAAGAATAAGCTGTTTGTTGCGTCAAGCCACATGGGCACACAAGAAGATCATTTTCCATGTGAGTTGTGAAACATTCAGGGAGAGTTCCTGAAGTTTTCTATCACAACCTTCTGAATCAGTTAAGTTCCTTTCAGCACCATTTGAAATGGAGCCGTTACTTAAATTCCCCACAGCAACTGGCCATTTTAGTGCACGGTTGTAGTGGAACTTATCCCTTTGAAAGGGATATCATGCTTGCACGGATCAACTTGTCTCGGCAACTTCTAGCGAATTGAAGAGTCTTTTCCCTCAGAAACCGACGTGGAAACAAAAGAATGAGAGTGCCCACAATGAAAGTGGAATGTAGAGCTGGGATTCAGTACGAAAATGAAAGCACCCATTGTGCAGTTCAAGTCAACGACCCAGAGATCAACAGTCGCAAACACTCAAATTAAAATCGCCAGAACACACGTAGCCCTTTCGTATACAAGTGCAGACAGTAGTGGAGTTGTGATATCGACAGCAGTGAGGTTTAAACTCACACCTCGATAGAGACTGGTGCTTAGATCCAGCGCCACAGTCCGCTGGGCCATGCTACCCCACAAAAGAAGCCCTCCACATTTGGCATGAGTAGTATTTCAGCATTCTTCTCCCCCCCCCCCCCCCCCCACCACCACCTCCCCCACGTAAAAAAAGTTGTTTGGAAGTGGTTCAGATCAATTGTATGAACGGTTGATTTATGAATCAGAGTGACACGAATACCACGCATTCAGTCCCCACACCAGCTAAGGACATCCTGAATGCCTCAGCTTTTGAATCTTTCCCCGGGCTTGAGGCTCAGTGACTCTTAGGGTAAAGCACCATCAGTCGTCTCTATCTCACAAGTGAGACAGTGGTCCCATTGTCTCTGGGGCTCCGGCAACTGTAATTAGATAACTTTGTGTGTGTAATGAAAAGGGAATAATTGGCAATCTAGCTCTCGGAGGGCTCTTGTGGGAGATCGAAGAATGCAATGACAGAACACTTCATGAAGAGAGAGATTGACGGAGTTGATTCTGAATCAAGGCGATAAAATCTGAATAGAGGAAATCGCGATTGTATAAGAAGTAAAAGGTTTCAATAAATTGGGGAACATAACTTAACTGCATGGCAAACATCTATCGAGCCCTTGGAGGAATTGCAGCACTTCGTGTTTCCTATCTGTCACAAAATAAAACTGAATAGATGACTCTACCATGTCGAAGAGGGCAGATGAGGGATCGCACTGGATCGAAGGGAGAGGCATCCAAAGTGGCTACAAGAGCAGCAGACCTGAAGACAGTGCATTTCATATTTCAGGACGATTAATGGATTGATTAAGTGGGAAAATAACCTTTATAAGTAAGCTAGTGAAATGCTAGCTAATTGTAAATTCTCCTGACGTTAGATGAAGACAAAAGAAGATTAATAGAAATAAATTCCTTACAATCAGAAACAAGGGAAGATATAATGTGGGATCAAGAGATTGCAATTCAAATAACTATATGCTGTATTTTGGCTCTGTCATCACAAAGGATGATAAATAATATCCCTAAATTGCTGAGGAGCACATCAGAGAGAGATCTGAAAAAAATCAGTATCTGTTGCAGAATGGTGTTGGGGAAATTTATAGGATTAAAAGTAAAGATATCACAGGAATGTTACACTCCACCAACGCCCTTGAGCGCCGCCCCTCCAACCGCCAAGAGGACAGAACCCCACTGGTTCTCACCTACCACCCCACCAACCTCTATATACAGCGTATCATCCACCGTCATTATGGCCACCTCCAAACGGACCCCACCACCAGGGATATATTTCCCTCCCCTCCCCTATCAGCGTTCCGAAAAGACCACTCCCTCCGTAACTCTATCGTCAGGTCCACACCCCCCACCAACCCAACCTCCACTCCCGGCACCTTCCCCTGCAACCGCAAGAAATTCAAAACTTGCGCCCACACCTCCTCCCTTACTATTCTCCTAGGCCCCAAGGGATCCTTCCATATCCACCACAAATTCACCTGCACCTCCACACACATCATCTATTGCATCCGCTGCACCCGATGTGGCCTCCTCTATATTGGGGAGACAGGCCGTCTACTTGCGGAACATTTCAGAGAACACCTCTGGGACACCCGGACCAACCAACCCAACCACCCCGTGGCTCAACACTTTAACTCCCCCTCCCACTCCATCAAGGACATGCAGGTCCTTGGACTCCTCCATCGCCAGACCATAACAACACGACTGTTGGAGGAAGAGTGCCTCATCTTCCGCCGAGGAACCCTCCAACCACAAGGGATGAACTCAGATTTCTCCAGTTTCCTCATTTCCCCTCCCCCACCTTGTCTCAGTCAAATCCCTCGAACTCAGCACCTCATTCCAAACCTGCAATCTTCTTCCTGACCTCTCCGCCCCCACCCCACTACGGCCTTTCACCCTCACCTTGACCTCCTTCCACCTATCACATCTCCATCGCCCCTCCCCCAAGTCCCTCCTCCCTACCTTTTACCTTAGCCTGATTGGACACACTTTCCTCAATCCTGAAGAAGGACTTATGCTCAAAACGTCGAATCTCCTGTTCCTTGGATGCTGCCTGACCTGCTGCGCTTTTCCAGCAACACATTTTCAGCTAATAATATTCTTCCTCAAGAATACGACTGGTAATGCCTCACAAACGCTCTGTGCAACCACAAAATGACGTACAAACTCCTATACTCAACGGACTGAGCATCATAAACATTTCCTTTCCCACCCGATCTACATGTCATGCAAACATCAAATAATTATGCGCCTGAACTCTTTGGTGTTCTATTGGACAACATCACCCAAACGCACACTATTAATTGTCTAAGTATTGATCATCGAATTTATCCTAATTAAAAACATCCTGCTAATACTTCGTCGAGTCACATATTGATCTTTGTAATCTCAGATATCTTTCTTCACTCTCGACTCTGCCACCAATTTTGCTGACATCTACAAAATTAATTCCCATGCTTGGCATATTTTCATTTAAATAACTTATATAAAATCGACGAAGAGAAGTGGACCCAGCACCGATCCATGTCATTGATTGTTGCGAACAATCCTCCATTCTGAAAAAGAATCAACTCTCACATTCCGTGTCTGTCTCATACTATCAGAACAATTTTATATCCAAGGGAAAGCTCACACTGATTCACCTGTGACATAACTGGAAGAATAAATCTACCATTTGGAACCTTGTTAAAGCAATTACCAATGTCCAAGTGAACAATGTCTTACTGCTCTGCATTCATCAATCTTCTCAGTTATTTTCGCATAAATACAATCATGTTTGTGAGACTCAATTTCCCTCACAAAACCATGCTGAATATGTTTCTTTTAACTCAGAATGTGAACAAGTCCTGTCTTTTAGAATCGCTTCCGATAACTTACGTACCACCAAAGCCAGACTCAGTCCTGTAGTTCACGGATTTCTATGTGCATCCTTTCTTACATAAATGCACAACATTCGGTAACCCTCAGGTTATTGCCACTTCACCTGTGGTTATAGATGATAAAAGTATTTCTGAAAGGTGCCCCATATTTTGCTCACAGCCTCCCACAAAGTCCTGGGATAAAATAAGTCTGATTCCAGACAAATATCCAAACGTTTATTTTCAAATAAATCCAACATTTCCTCTTTAGAATTGTGAACTGTTTTTAAAATATCAATTTGAGTTCTCAAACATCGAAAGTAAAAACTGCCAGACAGTCATTTTGTATCTCTTTCATCTACTGCGATTCGATACAATGATAAATAATTACACCTCCAAAAGGCACTAATTATTATTTTGCTTGTAATGCCTTTGTAGAATCTCTTTTGATTATCGTGATTGAGCAAACGTATCGTACATCAACTCTCAAATAACCTTCATGTCAACATTAAGAGAATACTGAACTAAATCTCACAAATGCTTTAGCATTTCCGATTTTAGAAGCCTTTTTCCCTTTCAGAAAATATGCTATGTCTCTACTCTTCAGCCCAATACGTCTGACCACGCACTGTTTCATGGAGTATTCCACATGCTAAATCTTTACACACTGTCTGAGATTGTCCAGGTCATTCTGCAGCCTCCCCCCTTCTAAATACGAATTATCCGTCCCCGTATCATTGTTTCATCTGAAAACGTAATAATAACGCCCTCTATTCCTTTAACCAGATCATTCATGCATAACATGAACAGTTATAGTTTCAACACAAACACCTGATGAACAGTCACCGACTGCCATCCTGAAAGAACCCCGCTATCCCAACTCCATGTTTTCTGCCAGTCAGCCACTCCTCAATCCATGACAGTACCTTGCCACTAACACAATGTATTCTTATTTAACACCTTCCCCAAATGCACATTGTGAAATGCCTTTTAGAAATACAAACAAGTCACATCCAGTGGCTCTTCTTTGTTTCACTTGCACTTCGATTCCTCAAAGAATTCTACCCGAATTTATGAAGCACTGCCGTCTCTTCATTTACTCTGTGAACACATCCTTACAACGTCATTCCACGTTGTGTTTAACACGTGAATATGTTAGTAGGATATTAGTTCCAGCGAACTTGAATAGCACTTCGCAAGACTAGACACTCGTAAGGTGTATCCTCAATGTGAACAAGGTGATGACAAAACAGTCCCCAGTAACTTATATCGTGATTCCCATAGTAAGAGCCTTGAGAAAATCTCTCCTCAGTGTGAACACGTTGGAGGGACTTTTGTTGCATTGACTTTCTAAAGGACGTCCCACTGTCTTAGCATTTGAAATGACTCTTCTCAGTGCGCGCACGTTGAGGCCAATTCAGTACCCGGCAGCTTGTGCAGCACTTCTTGCAGTCGAAGCGTAGAAAAGGTATCTCTACAGTGTGCACTTGCAAGTGACTCAGTAGATTGGACAGAAAAGTGAAACCCGTCCCACTCTGGGAGAAGCAGAACGGTCTCTTCTCAGTGTGAACCAGCTGTTACTCCATGAGGTCAGATAATCACCTGGACGCATTTCCACAGAGAGAGCACCTGGATGCTCTCTCCTCAGAGTGAACATGCTGGTGATAGAAAAAGTCCTTAGAGGCTTTGTAGCAATTCCCACAGGCGGGGCATTTGAAAGTCTCACTAATGTAAACACAGGTAGGAGACGTTAGTTCCCTAGGACTTTTATAGCAGTCCCAACATCATGGCATTAAAAACAGGGACATTAATGTCCGCAGGCATCTTATGGTACTTTACACAGGTTGGGCATATTAAATCTCTCTCATTAGTATGAGCCTGTTGATGGTCCGTCAAGTCCCTGGATCTTTTACAGAATTTTCCGCATTCTGGGTATTGGAATGGTCTGTGTCTGCGTGAACGACCCGCTGATGCAGCAAGTCAGATGCTTGAATAGATCCCTTCCCACACACTGGGCAGTTGTGACTCCATCAATGAGGTACCAGTTCATTTGCGAAAATGAATCTTTCCCCACATTCCCTACACTTGCACAGTTTCCTCCCGAGAGTAACAGCATTTGTGGTTTGTGAGCTCTGATGATTGGCTAAAGCTTTGCCCAAACATACAAACGCATCCGCTTTCTCTCCCACTGTAAATGGGATGTCTCCTTCCATGTTCAATATCTGATCACGTATCATTAGTGATGAAATTGAGAAATGTATCATATCATGTTTTGTAAGTCTTTCCCTTCTAATATCCCTTGGAATTAATGTCAAATAAAAGAAGAGATTGAGAGATAATGTCTCTCAAGACTCTGTCTTCTCTGTGAAGGTAGCGACTGAAGGAGAGGGAGTACAAACACCCACAACTTGACCAGAGCGTCGTCAAAAGCTTCCAAACATTCTGTCTCCACCACCGAGAAACAACAGCGCAGCAGATTGATGTGAACACCATCATTTTTAGTTTGATTCGATCAAGTGAGATTCACTGAAGTGTGGAAACACGCACTTCAGCACAACAATTTCACACCCACCCTACAAAGAAAACACACCAAGGCCCATTTGCATCTGACTAATGCAGAATGAACTATCGGCAATTTACTGGATTGCACATTTCTGCCCTGTGGGAGCAAACCGGAGCAACTGGAGAAAAGCCACACAGGCAGGGAGAAAATCTGAAAACTTCCTACAGACAGACACTCGAGGCTAGAATCACATCTGGGCTTCTACTACTTTGAGGCAGCAGCATTAACCACTGAGCAACTGTGCCGCTCAGTGATCTGCAGATTTATCTCCAGTTTGCACACTATCCTGACTTGTCAGACGTCCACTCTGGTCAATTAAAACACTCGTCAACAAAGAGACCTTGAAGTGCAGCTTCATAGCTCCTTGAAAGTGGAATCGCCGGTAGATAGGATAGTGAAGAAGGCGTTTGGTATGCTTTCCTTTATTGGACATAGGATTGAGTACAGGAGTTGGGAGGTCATGTTGCAGCTGTACAGTACATTGATTAGACCACTGTTGAAAAATTGCGGGCAATTAGTGTCTCCTTCCTATCGGAAAGATGTTGTGAAATTTGACAGCGTTCCGAAAAGATTTACAAGGATGTTGCCAGGGTTGGAGAATTTGTGGTATGGGGAGGGGCTGAACTGGCTGCGGAAGCTTTCCTAGAGCGTCGGTAGTTGAGGGATGACCTTGTGAAGGTTTACAAAATTATGAGGGGCATGGATAGGATAAATAGACAAAGACTTCTCGCTGGGATCGGGGAGTCCAGAACTGGAGGGCATAGGTTTTGGTTGACAGGGGAACGATATAAAAGAGACCTCAGGGACAACGTTATCACGCAGAGGGTGGTGCGTGTATGGAGTGACGTGCCAGAGGATGTGGTGGAGGCTGGTACAATTGCAACATTTATGAGGCATTTGCACTGGAATTGAATAGGAAGGGGTTGGAGGGCTTTGGACCAGGTGCTGGCAGATGGGACTAGATTGGGTTGGGATATCTGGTCGGCGTGGACGGATGCACCGAAATGTCTGTTTCCATGCAGTACATTTCTATGAAACTAGACTCTGGCAAAATTGTGCCTTTTCTTCAGACTCCAACACAAACGCTAATGCCTCGACATTGCATTTTAACTTCACCTCCTTCTATTCAAATTTCTTAGTCATTTGCTCTCGACCCAAACATGTAATATCTTCGGGCCTCCAGCTTTCTCAAGTGCAATAAGGCCAGGTCAATAATTGCTAACGCAGCTAGCGATTCGCACATTCAGATAATGATTTCCTTTTACAAATGCCCTTCCATTTATCTGCGTTGCATGTAATTCTAACATCCTGAGAATTCCCGATTTTAACTGTTACACATTTGGTGCATTAAACCTTCGGCTGTGAAGGCCATGAATTGTGACACACATTCACTCACCTTCCCTCTGTCTCAACCTTAGATTTACAATGCAAAATATGCTTTGAAAATTGCATCTTTGGCCAGACAATATTTTGTAAACTCCCTATTATCTCATAATTAGATTGGTGCGGAAATTTGTTTTAAGTACCATAATGATGTCATTTAATTATTATTGTTTTGGACACAAATCGCAGGCGCTCCTCCATTTCTTGGTGAATACCTACTTACATTATATCTACTACGTTCATCTGTAAAAAAACTAATCTAGGTAGTCAATGGATTGAATAATAAAACATCTGAGACAGTTGAACGCATTCTCGGAGGTAATAGAAGAAAGATCTTGACAGAGAGTTGATCAAGGACAGCAGAGGTGAAAAGGAGCAATTGATGGATATTGATTCAGATTCAGATTAAATGCATCACATCAGCCATATCGCCATGTAATGATTTCACAAATATCAGAGCACAGCACCAGAAGCTGAACTCCGTTGATTACACAGCAGGTCTGGTTGCATCTTTGAAGAAAACTCTGTGTCAACATTTTGCTTCCATAGTTCAGCAAAACGGAAACATTAACGCTGATTTCTCTTCATAAATACTTCCAGACCTGCTGTGTCTTTACCACAACTTGTGGTTTTATTTCCATTTGCCACATTCGCTCTTTATTTGATTTTTGTTTGGTGCTAATCATTAAATCGCTGTGCTGGGTTAGGTGCCACCATTGTAGAAACACAATTTATTGGTATTATAAATGCAACGATTTTTTTTATCGGCGACGAGCATAATTGACCTCTATAATGCATGTAATAGGGAATAAAATGTCCTTTGTGTTCTCCAGGTCTATAATATCACACATTCTGACAGTGAGTCTCACATTTAACGGTAAAGTCGCCATTTTATTTCTGGACTTTGATGAGAGACAGACAACTTCTGTTGGTTTCCTTTGAGGGACAGGAGACGACAGATGAGCAGAGAGAATGCAAAGGCGAGACATTTGTGGTAGCCTGGCGAATGTAATCCAAAACTGATGGCATCATTAGGAAAAATCGAAAACTTCTCCGAGAAATGTCTTCAGGGAGGGAAATTTCGCGTTCCTTTTCCAACAAACAGCAACGTTTCCTGTCAGTGATTAAGTGAACTCTGTTAGTCGCATGGAATCCCACAAGTCATAGAATACTTATTTAGATGAGGAATACAACGTTTGAACACACAAGGCCAAGTGCTGGAAACTGTGTTCAGAAGTGTGATTTTAGATGACTGGCACTGATAAAGTGCGCCAAAGAGATTGTCCGATTGCTCTTAAAACTCAGTGATTCGTCATCATGTTGCATTTGAACAAGAAAACAATAACAATGTCAAGAAGTTGCAGGCATTTCACGAGCCTTCACTGGTACTCCATTTGTTAGGAATCAACACCCTCACTGCTATTTTCTGGTTTTAATTCCGAGTTAGTGAATGAGAATAAATTGTTCCTGTACAAAATCTGAAAAATAAACATGAATTCCTGTCATAAAAGACAGTAAAGGGAAGAGCTCGGTCGGAGTCAGTGAGAGTTTCACAACAGAGATGAACGCCAATGGTGGAAAGGCTGGTGCCCATTTCCTTGCACTGCACATACACAGTACTACAACAAACAAAACAAACTTTTTATTGAAACATCCAAATGTGTTGAAGATTGAACTTTTTGAATGCAAAAAGTTGGTTCCCTTGTAGGGCAGCCTACTACCAGGGTGTTTAAATCAGAATGGTGGTTGCACATTTCAGACAGAGGTGAGAAATAATTCAGGAGCAAATTCCTGCAGATGCTGCAATCCGTATTGAAAATAATAAATGATGGAAATCACAACGGGTTAACCAGCATACACGGAGAGAAAGCAAGTTCACGTTTTGAGTCTAGATGACGCTCCATCACATGTGAAGTGTGATGTCAAGTGTGATGCCAAGTGTGGAGGATGTAGTATTTATGCAATCGTGAGGAAAGAGGTTGGTCTGTTGCGAGCGAAATGATGTAAATTATATAGATTAAGTGACTGCAATGTGAGCAGCGCCGAATAAAAGTGTGACTGTGAACGCACTTCCACGCCCTCGCATGCTTATCTTAATATGTTGCATTTTCTGTCCCAATTCCTCTCGTTCCTCCACCTCTTGGAGTGGACCACCCCATTCTTTCTAATCTGGCAGATGGACACCCGATTACTCTACCATTCTCTCGTTCCGTGGAATTCTATACAACATGGGCTGTAGGGTCTGGCGCATTACATATATTCAAGGCTGAGAGCGACACATGTTTACTCAGTAAAGTGATGAAGGGTTATGAAGAAATGCATTAATGTGCAGTTCAGTATTATCAGATCCGGTATGAGTTCGCTAAATCGCGGAACAGACTTGAGCTGAATGTTCTGTTTCTGCTTCTAAAATCAATAGTGATAAAATATGAATCTGCAAAACTGACTTGGTTAAATTTTGCCAAGTTAAACCGAGGTGAGATATACAAAGGTCGTGTCACAATGTACAGCCATTGTAGGTGCTTGATCCGTGTGATCAGTGTAACAGGGAAAGCAGGACAACCAGCCTTCAGCAACCACACTGAGCTTGGCTCCACGAAGTCAACACTCACCTCTCACAAACGGCCAGTGAACATGCCGTTTGCTGCCATCCCCCTGTTCTTGTTTTAAGCCGAGTGAACGTGGCAATAGCAGCCGACATTGCTGTTGTTGGACTGTCACATGCAGGGAGATAATCCTGATGGGCCCACAGCATAATTCGTCTTCGAAACCTCAGGGGTTATTTGCTATTGATTATTATAAATGCTGACTAATAATAGACCGTATCAGTGAGAGCATTGAATCCTAAAGAACGGATTATCCGGGAATATCATCTTGTACACCATCTAAATTAGCATTGCATTCTCACGTTTTTCGTTCGATCCCTTCGACACTGTCTTGGTTTTATTACATTTGCTTGGTCAATGACACATAGGCTATCGATGCATGTATTACCTTGCAATTTATCACGCATGAGATCATCTCTCTCACATGGTAATGCACTGGTACTGTAGCTCAGTGGTTAGAACACTGGCCTTGTAAACACAAAATTCTCTTGAAGTACCCCATTCCTGTTTGTCTTCAGAAGAAATTGTGGAAGATCATTCAGAAGGACAGGAAGCAGCTGACGTAATAAATGTACCAGTTTCACATGATGAGAGAGTTCAGTCAGTATAAACGGCAGAGTGACGGGAATCTCCAATGAAGAACAAAAGCCAAACACTGTGTCAGTATAAAAACGATGCAAGTTCCCAGCAGTCATCCCTGGTGGCACAGCAGCCTGAGTTCCGAAAGCCCAGGCAGATAAAACCATTATGAAACACGGGCGGTTGAATTGGAAAATCACTGGAATCGATCACAGAGACAGAAACACACATAGCCTTCAGAAGTATTCAGATGTTAATTTCTAATGCTCAGGCATACAGGCCAGGTGATGGAAAATGCGATAAGGATCGTCAAGCGGTTGTTTTAAGGAGCTTGAAGGCTGTCGACCAACCCGGGCATCGAACTCCAACATTCATCACTGGTGGTCTAAGACTTACGATTCCGAGTCTTCAGCTCGGCGTCCCAGTTTCGATTCCCCATCGGGAAATGACCGCTTTTTCGTTCCTGACACAGACAAAAATGAATATAGAGCATCTGTGACAGGAGTCCTTTCAATGTCCCGAATCAACTAATGTCGCCAAGAACATCATAGTCAATTTCCAAGGTTCTTCAAGGAATGAAGGTGCCTCGATAGTCCCTCATCAGCCGGACACTTCATCTTTCATTAAACTACTTCCGCTTAAAATGACTTTCTGAAGATTTTGAAAGCTAAACCAGTTATTTTTTTGTTTCCTTCCTATTTCTATAAGCCGCAGCAATTGGGGAGTTGGGTTTGGTAACGGTACGGTGCCCACGAGTTGCTTGTCGGACCATTTCATCTTCCCCTTCTCTTTCGTCACGGGTGAACACTGCTGCTTAATTTAAACCAGCTACAATGAATAAATTTATCCCTTACAGTAATCCGTAAGAAAATCCGATTGGCCAAGAACTATTTAAAATTAAAAGTAACAACTTTATTTCTCAAAGCGTAACAGAATAATGAATGAATGATGATTTACAAATTCGTCCTGAAGCCTAACTTTTACCTTCAATTCTATGTTGCTCGTCTGATGAAAGTCCCAATTCACATTTAGAAAACCAAACTTCTTATCTCGAAAGCAGGCAGCTTTCCTGCTTCTATTTGGATAATCCTTCGTCATCTTGTCTTCTTCTTAGGAATTTCTGCATCATAGATTACTGATCGAAAAGGTACCTTTTAAGAGAGGCATTTTTCAAGCGATGTATTTCTATGCTTCTCTTGGTAGTTCTCTACCGAACAGTTCAATTTTGCCCCAGGCTTCTATGCCCAAAGCGATAGATTGTGTCATTTGCCTTTCAGAATTTCTATATAACTCAATACAATTAGGATTTGAGTTTGATATTTTTCGAGGTATACTTAAAGTAAATTGCAGAATTCGATTTAGTGTTTGTATCTCATACCAACTCAGGGGGTGTTGTTTATTCTGAAACAAATCTTACTTTATAAATTCTACAGCAATAGTGTACTTGCAAATCCATCACTGTCTAAATATGCACCAAAATCTACATGGCACTTCGATGATTGAGCAAGGAAAAGGATTGCGTTGTTTTCGGAGTCAGCGACCGAATAGACTCCTACTCCTGCATATCAGGATTTCAAACATCCTCCCAGCGTCAGAACAACTTTTCGTAAATGGGTATGAAGGTTGCCAGTCTTACTGTCGCCCCATTTAAGAATTATACCTGCAATTTCCTAATCCGGAATCAGACACAATATCCATTGCATCACTGCCCTCGTGGTTGCTTTGTTGTTGAATGCCTCAGAGTTGTGATGTTCACACGGACATGCACAATAGCAGCCATGTTCACAAGTTGAACAACCTGTCAACATAATCAATGTTGCTTCTTCACTATAATAGCTCCGAAGATGTGAATTGGCAAGATTTGCAAAGATAACTTGTCGCTACACATGAAACTTCCATTCATCCGTTGTCTGCTCAGTCAGTGAGTGCGAACATTGCTGATCTGAAAATCAATCATTTCCATTTCCTGCATTTTCCCAAACATCGCGAAGAAAACCAGAGCCAAATCACAGCATTGGGTAATTCCGTGAATTTTTGGTGTGTTCATTACTTTAACGAACTGAACGAATTCGTAGGAAACTGAAAAATATGCAAGAAGCTAAAAATCCCTTCCAAAGATTTAACTCAGAGAGAAAACATTGTCTCCGTTCCACTTCACACCGAATAGATTTTTCACAGTTTGGAAACAGGACATTTGGCTCAACACGTGATATCGAACTCCCAAAGGGTAAACCACAGGACACATTTCTCTCTGACTAATGCGCCTAAACCTCTGGAAAATACACCATGTCCAAACAATCTGATAATTTATGGATTGGAGAAGGAAACCAGTGACCCAAGAGGAAACCCACGCAAGCACCATGAGAAAGTACAATCTCCACACGGACGGTCAGCCGAGGCTAGACGGTCAGATCCTCGCACTGTGAGACTGCAGTGAGAAGCACTGAGCTCATGAAAGATTTGACCATTTGCACGTTAATTCTTTATAACTGAGTCATTCCCCTCAGGCAGATATGCCCTCAATCCACAAAAATGTGTCCTGCCAGAAATTATTCCACCTCAGATTAAAATCTTGCCCTCAGCCTGACGTCCAAATGCTCCCTTTTCTGTATCAATAGGAGCTGCTTTGGGTGAGGTTGGAGCTCCTAGCCTGATGTCCAATACACCCTTCTCCATGTCAATGTAACTGGTACAATTGAGTTTGGAGCTTCCAACCTCATTTACCTGGAGGAAGGACGTGCAGTATCCATTTCTTCCTTTCCCAAAAGCTCCACATCTTTCCATTTCTCGCATAAAAGATGTTCAGAAAAATCCACAATCAAACTTGCTCATTTACTACCGTGTAACTGATTCCACCCACCGTGATTGACACTGGGCAGAAAAGTGAACGGGCTGCACCCTCTCCCAGCACAGCTTGCAAGTAGAAACAAAATGGTTTCATTGTCCGCCAGTGGAGACAATCTGGTTCCTTAATACGGGACAAACAGCAACGTCAGTGTGCAGGGAGACCAAATGGGAAGCAGATACTATGGAAACACTTTGTTGCTTGAAATTCCAGGAGCGATGAGGAATGAATTTCAACCAGGAATGTAATCAGCCGCTGGCACAGTGTGTAACATGGCCAGTCTGTATCGCACTGCTCCTTGAACATCACTTTGTTTTCCTTTTAGGCTTTCAGTGATTTAGATATGTGGTTCAAAAACAGGACGGACCCATATATCCTTTCTCCACTTACGCAAAAATGATCAATAAATTTTCTCAAAAACTAGTTCCTGTAAATGAGGTCGGACGGCCTGACGTCGGGATGGGAGGTGCTAATATTGCAGCAAACACGACAAAGCGGAGCACGTTTTTAATGGGAAAGCGTATTTCAGCCGGATCACTTCGCCAATCCGACTCTGAATGAAACCACCAGCGTCATTATTGCTCAATTCAGCTCGTGAAACTTCAGGAAGTGAGGAAATTAAGTGATTTTACACAGCAATGAACAGGGTAATGTAAATAGAGCAGAGTATGTACACTGCCGGCTGTGAGGGTAGATAGGAAAGTTGGGGCAGTTCTCCTTAGAGAATAGAAGGCTGAAAGCTGGTCTTCCCTTGCCAGCTCAAGAGGTGAAAAACCTTCTCCGTAACGACAACCACCTGATCTCTTTCTACCGACCCAAAGGATCATGGAACATTACAGCGCAGTACAGGACGTTCGGCCCTCGATGTTGCCCCGCCCTGTCATGCTAATCTGAAACCCATCCCACCTACACTATTCCATGTACATCCGTATGCCTGTCCAATGACTACCTAAATGCACTTAAACTTGACTAGTCTACCACCATTGCAGGCAAAGCATTCCAGTAAGGAAACTACCTCTGACATCTGTCTTATACTTATCTGCATTCTCTTTAATGTTCTGTCCCCTCGTGTTGGCCATTCCCATACTTGGAAAAAGGCTATGCATGTCCATCCTATCTAACACTCTGATTATCTTGTATGTCTCTATTATGTCACGTCACAACCTTCTTCTCTCTAACGAGAACAGCCTCAAGTCTCTCAGCCTTTCCTAGTAGGGCCTCCCTTCCATACCAGTCAACTTCCTAGTAAATCTCCTCTGCACCCTTTCTAAAGGTTCCAAATCTTTCTAATAATGAGGTGGCCAGAACTGTGCACAATACTCCAAGCTTGGCTGTACCAGAGCTTTGTACAGCGGCAGCATAACCTCCTGGTTCTGGAACTTGATCACTCTATTAATAAAGATCAAAACACTGCATGCCTTCTTAACAACCCTGTCAATCTGGGTGGCAACTTTGAGGGATCTCTGCACATGAACACTGAGATCTCTCTGTTCATCGGGACTCCCAAGAATCTTATCATGCACCCAGTACTTTGCATTCCGATTACCCTGGCCAAAGTGTACCACCTCACGCTTGTCCACATTAAACTCCATTTTCCACATCTCAGTCCAGATCTGCATCCTATCTATATCCCTCTGCAACCTACTACATCCATCGTCACTATCCACAACACCAGCGACCTTAGTGTCGCCCGCAAATTTACTAACCCACCCTTCTCAGCCCTCATCCAGGTCATTTATAAAAATGATGAACAGCAGTGGACCCAACATCGATTCTTGGGGTACGCCGCTAGTAACTGGACACCAAGGTGAATATGTCCCATCAACTACAACCCTCAGTTTTATTTCAGCAAGGCAATTACTGATCCAAACTGCTATGTCTCCCACAATCCCATTCCTCCGCATTTTGTATAATAGCCGACTGTGGGGAACCTTATCGAACGCCTTTCTTAAATCCATATACACCGCATCAACCGGTTTACTATCATCTATCTGTTTGGTCACTGGTCTGTAATTACGAGGGTTGTCCTTACTAACATTTTTGAACAAGGGAACCGCATTTGCTACCCTCCAGTCCTCAGGCACGATTCCTGCTAACAATGCTGATGTGAAGATCACTTCCCTTGCTTCCCAGAGGATCCTAGGATAGATCCCATCTGGCCCAGGGGACTTGTCAATTTTCACACTCTGCAGTATTTCTAATACCTTTTCCTTGTGAACCTAAATCTGTTCTAGTCTAGATGCAAGTATATCTGTATCTTC
Organism: Hemiscyllium ocellatum; assembly: GCF_020745735.1. Classification (NCBI taxonomy): domain Eukaryota; kingdom Metazoa; phylum Chordata; class Chondrichthyes; order Orectolobiformes; family Hemiscylliidae; genus Hemiscyllium; species Hemiscyllium ocellatum. The sequence goes on from NC_083418.1 coordinate 1,639,151, forward strand.
CTCGCCAACATTTTCATTTTCTGAAGTGAACACTGTCGAAAGGTATTTACTTAGTGATTCCCCTATCTCCTCTCACTCCGCACACAACTTCCCACTACTATCCTTGATTGGCCCTATTTTAACTCTCGTCATTCTTTTATTCCTGACATACCTATGGAAAGCCGCAGGGTTAACCCTGATCCTATCCGCCAACAACTTCTCGTGTCTCCTCCTGGCTCCTCTGAGCTCTCTTTGTATGTCTTTCCTAACTTCCTTGTAACCATCAAGCGCCCTAACTGAGTTTTCACATTTTGTCCTAACTTTTAAGCCTTCATCTTCTTTTTCTTGACCAGGGATTCCACTTCCATAATAAACCACTGCCCACGCGTTCTATATCATCCTCCCTGCCTGGCACGTACATATTAATCTAGAACACAAAGGAGCTTTTCCTTGCATAAATTCTACATTTTTAATGTGCCCATCCTCTGCAGTTTCCTTCACCATTCTGCGCTTCCTATATCTTTTTTAATTGCATCGTAATTTCCCTTCACCCAGCTGTGACTCTTGCACGGTGGAGTACACCTTTCCCTTTCCATCACGAAAGTAAACCTGAGAGAATTGTGATCGCTGTCTCCAAAGTGCTCACCTACTTCCAAATCTAACATCCGGCCAGGCTCGTTGCCCAGTACTAAATCTAAAGTGCCTTCACCCCTTGTATGCCTGTCTACATACTGTATCAGGATTCCCTCCTGCACGCACTGGACAAAAGCTGACCCTACTATATTACTCGCACTGTAGTGACCCCATTCAATATTTGGATAGTTGAAGACCCCCTGACAACTACCCTACCTATCTCACTCGTATCGAGAATCATCTTTGCTATCATTTCCTCCCGGACTATTCGGAGGCTTATAGAAAATTCCCAGCATGGTGCCTTCACCTTTCCTGTTTCTAACCTCAGCCCATGCTACCTCAGTTAAGGAGTCCCCAAGCATCCTTTCTACAACTTTAATATTGCCTCTGATCAACAATGCCAGAGCCCGCCCTCTTTGATCTTCTTCTCTGTTCTTCATGAAACATCTGAATTCTGGGACCTGCAACAGCCTTTCCTGTCCCTGCTCTATCCAGGTCTAAGGAATGGCCACAACATCGAAGTCCCAGGTACCAACCCACGCTGCCAGTTCACACACTTTATTTCGGATGCTCCTCGCGTTGAAGTACACACACTTCTCATCCAGCAGAGATGTTCTGGCACATGCAACCACCTGATCAACCAACCCTGCTTTAGATCAGTTGACAAGTTCAATGCTGGTTCTGCTTTTGTATCTCAGTTCCTCAGCGCGGTTGTCTGAAATATTGGTAGGCCTACCCCAAACAGACGAACAGACTGAAATATTTCAGATCATGCATTGAGACCGACCATTTTACGACACTGCATCCACGGAGACCTATCCATGATTCACCCCGAATCCGCGCACAGGGAGACAGGGACACGCAGCAGGATGCAGTCCCACTCTTCAATATCTGTAGAATACGTCAATTGCAGCTTAAAACAGTGGCTTGCAGCCCAGCCTTTTGGCACAAGTTACAGAAATGCCTTGCTCAGGAGCGGCTCTGACGGTGCAAAAGGGTCAAAACATTTCTATTTAATTCGGTGAAGTCTGCGGAGGTTTAATCCTGTTCTTGGAGCTTTTTTTGAACAAAAATAATATCTCGAAAATGAGGACAGTTAAAAGTTGTAAGCCGGCAGAAAAGACAAAATGTTGATAGTGGAGGTTGTTTCTGCCTGACAGGGACAAACTTCTCAAGGACACGCAATCTTAAACAATCTCCACATTTCCATTGTTTGCATCCCCTGCATTTAGCTACTCTGTTCTATGCATCATAATTATTGATTTATCACATTATAATTGCCCTGCCCCATCGATTAATCTGGACCTGTGGCATGTATCCATCCCTTTCCATCGATAATCTAAACGTTACTGCATTATGGTCATTCCTTCGAAAGTGCTCAGCAGTAACTAAATCAAACACCTGGCCTGGTTCATTTCCAAGCACCAGATCCAATGTGGCCTCGTCACTTGTCAGAGCTTCGACATACTGTGTCAGAAATACCACCGATATACATTGGACAAAAATTGTTCCGTCCGATGTACTAGAGCTACAGCATTTTCAGGGGAAGTTAAAATCTCCCATAATGACCACCTTTTTCCTTTCACTCCTACCCGGAATTATTTTGCCAATCCTTTCTTCCACCTCCCCGGAACTCTGTGGAGGCATATAAAACAAAATTCAACCTCCCCTCCCCTGTTTCTAACCTCACCCCACGCTACCTCATTCGTGCTTGTTGTTCTCATCAGCAAATCTGGCACAGAATTTGTTCAACCATATCTGTTGCCGTGGTGAAAAGGAACAAAATTCAGATTATTTGTCAAAGTTTGTTGTTATTCATTCTCCACGGAGGAATTGAGGATGGGAGATGATGGAGGATTTATGCCAGAATCGAGGAATCTCCTGCCACTCGAATGCTGCCCGAACTGCTGTGCTTTTCCAGCAGCGCACTCCCAACCAAAGTTCACTCCTTCTAGTTCCGGTTTATGCATCGAATTGTACACCTTCGTTAGCTCTGCTGTGTAAGGGCGCCATCACAGGGCTTGATCATTTCTGCAACAATCATACCATATTTGCTGAACACTTGGAGGCGGCCTGCTTCAGTGTCAAAGAGAGCTCGCACTTGCTGGTGTCACAACGAACACTGGATTCTGATGCACGGTCTCTGTCAAATGTTTCACAAAGTAGGGTGTGAAATGGCACATTTGGATGCTTCCTGCCGTTTTTTTAACCTGTGTGAACCAAAACCAGAAATTCTCAATCACATTTTTCACGGTTCCATTATTTGTTGAAGGAGGCTGGTCATTGGCCCTCACGATCCGATGTAAGTTCGAGCACATTGTTGTCCGAATCTCATGGAGACTCTCATTGATAATCTTCACTTTCTTCCGTTCCATTGTTGTCCGGTTCTATTTTATGTCACTTGAGCACTTTACGGAAGTGGAGATGCGCTAAGGTTCCACTATATTTGGAAGCACCATTTAGAATTGCCTCAATGCCTTTTGTTGAAGCAGTTCGTGACCCAGACGACTCGCAGTGGCACACAAACAGCCATCATTCTTCGGTGTGCCTGAAAATTGGTTCTCCTCTTAAGATTGGATTCTGCACCACGTTAAAAGCTGTCAGTCTTTGGTTTTCTTGCAGATTTGAGGTGCTAACTCCATTTGGGAGGCACTGTTCTGCAGCAAAATTCTTTCTCGGAGAACTCGGGAATGGATGAAGAACAAATGTCAGTTGCATAGAAAGTTGGGTCAGATTTCATTGTTGGTGGTTTCGCAACATATATTTCCAGAAAACTAGCCAAACGCGCTGACCAAGCAAGGAGCGCCATGATCTTTGCAAATGATCTATTACACAGGTGTCAATTACTGGAGCATCTCAGAGAGACCGAGCACTGCAACAGACCTCTGATCCAACTCCTACCTGCTGAATTGATAACCGATTTTAATCTAGCCATATTTGCCAACATCTGTCTCTTATATACCGATCCAGATGCATTTGAAATGTTGTGAGAGGATCAGATTCCGCCATTACATCAGGAAATTCATTCCACACACGCAGAACTGTCTGCGTGAATACCGTTTACCTCAGATCTCACTTTAATCTAACCACGCTCACTTTAAACCTTCCCTCTCCAGCTTTTAATTCGTCTGCCTTGAGAAAAACATACACCTTGGCATTCCTCATCCCTGGAGCTCCAGTGAACTTCTTCCAGCCTGTTCAGTTTCTCGTTACATACCATGCAGCATCCTCTTAACAGTCATGGAAAATGCAGTGCACTAGCTTTGTTTAGCAGCATGGCCTAGTGGACTAAAGCACTGGAATCAAGTTTCAGTCTTTATCCAGGCTTTGTGGGTTTGAATCCCATTGCTACCGCAACCTTTCTCTTCCGTGCTGCATTTGTACACACGTCCATTTCTTAGTGAAATGTATCAACACTTTTCAGGAATTGCCAGAGACAAGGTTGTCGCTGAAGCCAAATATGCATGAATGATATCCCTTTCAACATGCAAGGTTGCAATCCAACCATGCAACAATCAAACTGCTCAGAGGAACGAAATTAAAAATGACATTTTTTAGGATCAGTGAAGGATCCATGTCAAATGAATTTGAACAAGGAGTAAATGATTCAGAAGGTTCTGATTGAAACCGAAGGGAATTTTGCCCAAACGTTTCCCAATTCACTGGGAACATTATTTTCTTGTGTGCCAATGTGTGTTTACGAAAAGTTTGAAATCGGTAGCAGGGCTGGGGTTTGGGAGAATTGTCAGGTTTCAGTTCTGGAAAGATGTGATCTGGGCTAACGGGAAGTCAAACATCTCCGCAGGTGAGACGGATCCAGGATCACATCTTCTGCTTCTGTAGCAAAAACGCAAATTCCTGGAAACTTTCAGAAGGTCTGCAGCATCTGGGAATGAGACCAGAGTTAATATAGCAGAGCCAGTGACGCTACAGTTTTTCCCGTTCCATCTCCACCTGCCTATCCTATCCCCACCCTCTTATTTGAATCTCTCCTCTCCTCCACCTTCATCCTCAGCTTCTCTTTTATTATTTCCTCTCCTACCATCATCCCAGTGTCTAGATTTGTTTCAGACTTGTGCCATCTGTCAAACTGCCAAGTTCTGACTGGAGGTCATTGAGTCAAACAATTAACTCTGTTTCTATCTCCCGAAATAGCAGAGGCCACAGACAGTACGATATTGTCGCATGGTTAAGTCTTTCAGCCACTGTACCTTGCTTTGCCAATCGACCATGGTTGATGTGGTTCTCAAACCCATTCTCAAGTATTCTCACTGCAACTTGAGATGATCCATCTCATTCACAGCGACGATCTGAATTCCGCTCCATCCACAATACGTACAACTGTTCCACCGTTTCTGTGTTTGACCGAGCTCCATTTCAGTCCCCTCGTCATTGCTGTCGTGTTGAAAAACATTACAGTTCCAACTAATTGCTCTGTGAATAGAGAATTTTTAAAAACATTTCTGTCCTATCTGGTCCTGAATAAATGCTGATGTCTGCCGTATAGATGGCCATCCTATTCCAGAGTGCAGTTACGAACTTTCCTCTGCCCCGAAGTTTCAGGGAAACTTGTTGCACAGTATTCAGCCTCAACCGACAGTCCAACTCTTGCAAACATAGCAACACCCATGTAAATATTTCCTCAGCAATTTCATGTGATTGTCTTCGTATTTCATTAATGTCAATAATCCCGGACAACACTGATCTACTTTCAACTTGCTCACCCGTATCTGCTGTAGTGGTGCAAAGGAATAGAATTTCGATTAAGTGCTCTAGATTTCTCTCCTCCCTGGTCCTCAATATCCACAAATGTGTACAGCATTGATGACCATTCTGTTTGAGAGTGCAGTTACCGTGCACCTATGCTTTCTGTAAAAGTAGTACCACATTTGCATTCTGTGTGAAGGCGGACCTATTCAGTGTCAAGGGGATCACACATTTACTGGTATCACAGTGAACATCGAATTGCTTCTCTATGCTCTCTGCTAAATATATCGCAAAGTAGCCTCTGACAGGCCTCATTGGGATGCTGTATTCCATTTCTATGCCGGAATAAGATTCAAAAACCCTCAATCATATTTTGGAGCAGTTCACATATTCAAGTGCCTAAGCACTGTGAGAATGTCCGGCTCATTCAGTTAACAACCTGAATGAATGGATTTATACACTCAGATGAAATCCTCTGGACTCGTGGCCTCATAAACTCACTGATATTAATGTGTGCTCTGAAATCTCTGCCATGTTGGAAATGAAACTGAGGAAATGACAGACGGGCTGCCGAATGATATTGCATCCATCATCTTTCTTTTATATCACAGAGGACCTGGCAAGTATAAACGGTGGGGGGTGGGGGTGGGGTTGGGGTGGGGGGGAGGGGCGATAGGCAAGCTAAGCACATGCGGCTCTCGTGATCACTTACTATGATAGCTTATTCCATGCACGCATCTCCATCTGTGTGAAAACGTTCCTATATCCCTTTTAAATCTTTCCCATATCAACGTACACATGCGCCCTGAAGTCTTGGACTCCCCCAAGTCCGAGAAAATATCTACTCTATTTATCCTACCCATTCCTCATGACCACAAAAACTTCAACAAGGTCACCTCTCAGCATCACATTTTTCGGGGAAATTGCCTGAACCTATTCAGCCTCTACCTGTAGCTCACATCTTATAGTCGGTGCGCCATTCTTGCAAAGCTCACATGAGAAATTTCAATATTCACAACATCCAATAGGTTGCAGGGTCACCAGAAATGCATGCAGTATTCGAAAACTAGTCGTATCTATGTCTTGTACAGCCGCAACTTGACCTCCGAATTTCAAAGCACAATGGACTGATCAATGCAGACAAGCATAATGATTGCCTTCTCACTGTTCTAGGTACCTGCAACTCCATTTCTAATGTGCTATGAATCTGCACTTGTCCGAAGATCTCTTTGTGCTACAATGCACCAATTCTCCCACTTAGTACTGCACGCCTCCAACTCCTCCATTTAGTACTGCACTGCCCCAATTCTACTATTGTTCTACACCGCTAGAGATCCCCCGTTCCTACTGTACAGTCCCAATTCTCTAATTTAGAGCTGTACCGTCCCAGCTCTCCCTTTCAGATATATACTCCCCCAAATTTCGCATTTGGTGCAACACTATAATATCTCCAATTTAGTGTGACACATCACCAAATCTCCTTTTAAGATGTACACCGCCACAAATCTCCCGTTCACTGCTACTCTGCCCCAAAGCTCCCGTTTAGTGCAATACTGCCTCAAATATACCAATTATTTCTACCCTGCCCCGATTGTCCCATTTAGTTCTATTCTGCCCTAAGCCTCCCGTTTAATGCTACAATGCGCCAACTCTCCCAGTTTGTGAAACATTGCCCAATTCCACCGTTTCGAGCTACATTACCCGAAAGTCAGTCTGCTTTTCGCAATCCAGGAACTACAACTCTAGCGGTTTCTTGTCAGTACCTCCGTGCTAAGGATTTGAGGAGTTAACAAAAGTAACTTGTCCCCAACATCTGTGGGGTAATTAGTAATGGGCAGTGAATCTTATCGCAATGAAAGACAACTATGTCCCAGAAATGCATTTCTCATAATTGCATGTTCTAATTCGACACCTGCAAGCGGTCGGGAATAACTTGAGAAGAGGTGCAGGGTAGAAAAATTAAAGTCAAATGCCTCGGAGATATGACTCGAGATGTGAGTGTGGAGCTGGTGGTGGAAGGCTTAGTGTCAGTACTATTGGTTCAGCATTTACTGTCCACTGTTTGCCTTGACTCACACGCCACTGCTGTCAATTCACCACAATGAGACTGTTCATCTTGGTTTGAAAATCCCTGCATTTGTATTAACGTAATTAAGAAGACGCAAGAGGAGATGACCACATCCTCTTTATTCTGTCATTTTGAACAGTTGAAAACATCTGTTGGATGCCAATGCAAGAGGATGTGGTCTTTTTCTGTGCCTTTTCAGTGGGGAATGCTCTACTTGAAATGTCTGTGTTTGCAAAAGCAGTGTTTGATTGCCATTCGTACTGAGTAACGATAATACAGAAAACGCATTTTCGAATTCCTGTGATCAAGTGGTTCAGGAAATGAACATATGGACGAGAAATCTGGCTTTTTAACGTGGCGCCGTGGCTTAGCTGGTTAAAGCACCTCCCATGACACTGGTGCCTGCTCATTGTATTGAAAGCTCGTTATTTCTCGCAGGTATGTGTTGCTGATCGAAAAACTCAGTGTCCAGTTTGAATTGCTGTATGTTCTGATTTCACGTTCCAGCTTCATTTTCCTGGTTTGAACCCAGTAGTGTATGTTGCTCTTTTTAACTACTATTTTGACCTGGAGATTCTTCCCGCAGTTCCACAAGCACTAATGCTTCCCATCGTCTTATTCTCATTCCTTCATTCCCAGTTTGGTGGAAATTAAGTGGTGAGGCAGGAGACACTGCAGCATTCCCGGGGAATGTTGTGGTAATGGCACTGACACCACGACATGATCACACTCATTCTCTGCTGTCCCCATTCATTCGTTGTACACTGACAGTAAATGCATCCTTGTTCTTCTTCAGCTCTCATGTAATTACTTTCTTTTTCTGTTGGATAAGGAATTCAACTTTAACCTCAAAAGGGTATTTAGATTTTGAGGAAGAAATGTCTCCTTTCCTCAGATTGAAGTGACAGATGCATTTCCAGAGAATGTGAGACTACTTCTACCGACTCCAGACAGGCGCCAGAAAGCCTCTCAGCAGTTCAAATCTCAAACTGTCTCTGAAATAGGAAATGAGGATATGGACAGCCAGAGAGTCGGAGAATGTGAAAAAGGCCCAGGAGGATACAGAGACATATAGAAATATAGAAAAACAAAGACACATATTGAGGTAGAAACTGAAAGAAACAATTATCCATTCGACAAGACTGCTAAATAACTGAAAGCAAAAGGAAATGTAGATATTAAAACATAGCCTTCCACCAGCTCAGGAAAATGAAAGCAGCATGACAGCTGATTAAGTCCTTTTAAGATTGTAAATTCGACGTTTGTAAGCTCAAGAATGATTTTGATAAATATCCTGATTCGAAAGGTAAGATTATCATTTTCCCAACAGTATAATCTAGAAATATATAACTAACCTGTTTCTGTCCATCTTTAAAAAACTGTTTCGCTCCACAGTTGTTGCCAGGTATAATGGGTTTCTCTATCAATTCTCGTTTTAAGTTCAGATTTCCAAAACCTGCATCTTTTTGAGTTTTGGTAACCTGCCACAAAACCAAGCATTACCAGGTTCGGACCAGTGGTCAGAAATACTGGTACCACGATATATTTACGCAATAAAACATTCATTCTCTGTCTGAGAATAGAACCAACACAATGGTGGTTGAGTTACAAATCCTAACTACGAGATTACATGGAATGAAGACAGACGCTCTTGCACTTATTCACAACGAAATCGCTTTTCCCTTTCATTTCTGATCTGTTTCACTGCAGATTGGTTTCTACTCGTCTTCAAGTTTTGCAGAATAGAAAAGCCTATTTGGCCAATGGTGCAGTCTGGTTAAAAGACACTCATCTATTCTATTCCCAGTTTCCAGCTTTGGTCCATCACCTCATGTGTTCTGATGTTTCCAGTGCAAATGGCAGTGAGGTTCTCGCTTTGATCTTAGATGACACAACAATGGGATTGAAGTTTGACATAGTCACACTCTGTTATTATCCATGTCGTGTCTCCCACAGAGAGAGACACGCAGACACATACCCAGAGATTAGCAGAGTACTCAGGATTTGACCAGCTCCTTGTGCTTCACTTCAGCTGTCCGCTCCAACATGCAAATTCAACCATCAAAAGGCAGCTTTTGGTTAAACCAAAGCCAGTTCTACAGACAATGAGACACGTTGCTCTGAGCTAGAATTTAAAGTGGACAAAAGAAACTGTAAACTCGAAAACCCAATCCCTTCCGTTCCTGACAGACAACAGGAATGGACGAGCACGCTGCATCCTCGCGATTTTAAATGCAAACCGACAATCCCCTAACTCGACATCAGGCGTGTTACCAATTCCATCACTGACCCAAAGACCAGGTTTGGCTGTGACAGTTTGTCTATACGTAATGTAAACGTCCACATCAGGGAAACAGTATTCACAATGTGAAAAATCAGCAAACATAATCACCGCCACGGTTTCTCTTGGAATTCCTCACTCTGTGAAACATTACCTTTCACTGTACTTTTGTATTTGAAGTTTTTTTTACATTCCCGAGACTGAACTAATTCAGTGAGAAACTACTGGTCATTTCGAGCCCGTCATCCGGAATGAGGCGAGTTGAACGATGCCTTTCTTGCTGCCGACACATCAGCACAGCTCAAAACGAGCTCGTGTTAGCATCAGTCTTTACTTAACTTCCTGACGTATATCTCCTGAACAACATCAGATTATCACAAGATTGCCTTCTTCACATTGAAACCCAGGGTGATAATATGAACCGACTTGGAAACTTGGAAAGAGAAACACTGCTGATGAAGACGATTCTGACGTGAAGAGCACGCACAAGAGTTTGTGCAGGTCATGTCCCAAAGGCTACTGCAGTATCAATGGTCATCCTTGAATACGAGTCTGAGTTTGCGTTGCGCAGAACAGGCATTAATTCCCAGTCAGGAAGTGAAGATTTAATTCTCTTCTTGTGAATTATTCAAATGAAAACTAAATCCTGGTTGCACACAGAACACAAACACGGATACTGACAGAACAATTCAGTGATCGATCAGCCTCTGTCTGGAAGGACAATGGCAGCAAATACAAGCGAAAGCTATCGCTGCAATTACCCCTCCAAGGATCTTGCATTTCCCAGTTGAAAATATCTCGCTGTTATTTCAATGTCACGAGGTCTAAATCCTTGCCTCATGGCATCATGTCTGTACACCGCTGCTGAGGGCATCCAGTGTTCTGCGGAGTAACTCAAAATCTCAATCACTTGGGTAATTAGGGATTGACCGTGTATCCCATCCAATGGAGAAATCACTTTATCCCAGTAATACGCTTCCTAAAGCTGCTGATTCTAAGGGTAAACTTGCAAGCGATCGGGAATAAGTCGCGAAGTGGAATGGATGAGGTGAAATTGTGAAAGGCAATGATGACTGAGAGGCATGAGACAGCAAGTGAGTGAGGAGCTGGTGTTGCAATGTTCAATGTCAGTGTCAATAGTTACTGATCACTATTCACTCTGACGCACACACCACTCCTTAACAATTCACCACAATGAACCCATTCCTCTTAGTGTGAGTTTCCCTTTGCGGATATTAACGCGGTTAAATGTGCCCAAGAGGATGGTCGGATCCTCGATATCCTGTCAGTTTAAACAGGCTGAGTTATCAGTTTGAAACAAATGCAATAAAAGATTGCCTCTTCCTGTGCATTTTCAGTGGAGAATATCCAGCTTTGAACTCTTCTGCATAACTGGAGGTTGTTTTAATTTTTCACCGAGTAACTGCGAAACACACAAAAATGAGTCCGAGTTCCTGGGTTCGAATAGTCAAGTAAATGTACGCATGGTTTTAAATCGTTGAGCATGGGCAATCCCTCTGCCATAGTGAATGTTCCTGTCAAAAAACAGCCAAATATAGGATCAAATCCTGACAACTCAATGTTTATTTGTCATTCAAGAAAAAGAGAGTATCCTATTTCACCTGTGGTTCTGGTCGTGGTGGGAATTCAAATCAATGACTGGATCGTGGTTATAGTTTAAAGACAGCTCCTTCGACACCTCTGCCACGCTACCACACAAACCCCCACAACCACTTTTTTCATGATTAGTGTTTCAGCATCGCCTCACTACAGACGCTTACCCACACGCACTTTCGATGACGAACTTAGTGCGATAATATTTATGAGGATGTTGCAAGGCTGACAGTGTTTGGACTGTAGCGTAAAGCTGAATAGGAAGTGAAAAATTTCCCTGGAGCTTGAGGGCTGAGGGATGGGTTTACAGAGGTTTATATAAATATGAGGGAGACGGTAGAGTAAATGGTCAATGAATATTTATTCCCAAGGCAGGCAAAACAAGGGAACACAGGTTTTAGGGGAGAGTGGCAAAACTTAAAAGGGATCAGAAGGACATTGTTTTTATCACACAGAAAGTTTTGCGTGTTTGGATTGAATTGTCAGATTTAGTGGTGGAGTCTGGTACCCTCTCAAAATTTCAAAGGCATATGGATTTGTATACAGACAGGAATGTTGAAAAAGAATAAACGTGAAAATCTGGCAAATAGAGCGGTTCTTGACGGGCTCAGACCCTCTGATAAACTGCAGTGCCGATCACAAGTTTAATTAGGCATCATCACTTGGTCAGTGCGTTGGTCTAGTTTTCTGGAAGATGGGTAGATTAGATTCCTATGGTATGGAAACAGGCCCTTCCGCGCAACTAGTCCACACTGACCCTCCAAAGAGTTACCCATCCAGACCCATTTCCCTCGAACTAACGCACCGATCATTATGGGCAAATTAGCATGACAAATTCACCTTCCCTGCACATCTTGGAGTGTGGGAAGAAACCCACGCAGACTGAGGGAGAATGTGCAAACTACGCTCAGGAATCAAACGTGGAACACTGGTGCCTTGAGGCAGCAGTGCTAACCACTGAGATACGTTGCTGCCCTAAAATGGGATGGAGAATGCAGCATCAAACCCGCAACCTCTCTCATGCAAAGCGAGAACTCTCCCATTTGCGATAACTCCCAAAGGCTGGTTCGATTCGAACCAGCAACGAATCAAGTTTTTCTGGTTTTAGGCAGCCAATGACCATTCTTCTCGACACATTCCCAACTTCTCAGTGGGAGATTTTGGCTGCAGAAAATACCTCACAAATCATGATTCCCGTGCAGCTCTGCAGCGAAACCAAAAACTGACAACTCATCAACAGAAGCAGAACTAACAAAGAGTACCTATTTTCAGACACATGGCCTCATGAATGCTGTCTGTGAGTTAGTGCGAGTCGTCTGACTCATGAGCTGCTCACACAAATGGCAGCGAGGCAATTTGAAATGGTGCTGTCAACGTCGTGGCGCCTTAGTGCGCCAGTACTTCCAGGAAAGTGCTCAAGTAATGAAACAGAACTGCCTAACAATGAACCATGAAAAGTGAAGATTATCAATTACAATCTAGATTAGATGAGGTTAACAATTGGGCTGATGTCTCCAACGGATCGAGAGGGCGGATCACCTGCCTCCATCATCAGGACAGAAATTAAGGAAATTAGGGAAAAGTAACCAAGTTTCATATCGCAATTTCTCTGCTTTTCGCAACAACAACAGAATCTGCCAGCAGATTCAATGTAGAACCTAATTTCACATCAACAGGGAAATAAATATCTCCATTTACCTTCAGAGAAAACGGTGAAAAGTGCAAATTATCTGGAATATGAAAGCCTGGCGCAGCCTGCTCTTGGGTCCTGTATTATGCTGGTGGCCTTTCGAACTGGAGGGGAAGGTGACAACTAGAGCAGAAGGCGAAAACAGCGTGAGCACTGACATGTTGGTTGCTTTGTGCTGTGCCACATCACAGCCGGGTTAGAAAAAATGAGTGCTTTCTTTTCTGTTCAACTTTAACAAACCTCATCCCTGCAAAACCTTGCCATCTTAATCCATTAGCACAGGTGGCCGCGCAGGGATGCAAGCACAAGCCTTCTTAAGAAGTGGAATCTGAAATCAAAGTCACTGATTGCTCAGCGACGCGAGCACACAGGCCAAAACCGGAAACCCAAGAGCATGTGCCTGATGATATCTTGCAGCATACTCATAACAACTGCACTAGTTCTGCAGAATAAGCGGTGGAAGGAATTGCTCCATCTGAGCGTTCGTGCTTGTTGTTCTCATCAGCAAATCTGGATTTGAATTTGCCACCCTGTATCTGTTGCCATGCTGAAAAAAAATGCAATTCCGATTAGTCGCTGTGTGAAACTTTGTTCAGTTTCTCTCCTCAGATAGAGTGATCACTGGAGATGATGAATTCGCCTCCTGCCAGAAACGTCGACTCTCTTGCTGCTTGGATGAGCTGAAAAACTGGTTTAACACTGGAATACGAGAATGGCTGAACACATGGCGAGATTATTCGAAACCCAGAGCCAATAAGAGTTCCAACTTTCCTTTCCTTTCTCCGTAATTGTACATTATCCAGCAGAGCCATGAGCAACCGCCACCTGGCTCCAAGCTGAGGTGGAAACCTATGTGGGAATGAAGGACATGCGACTCACTTTTTGTCACTAAATCAAGCAGTTCCCACTTTGAGGTGTACAAAAAATAGTTTCTATACATATTCAGGGAAGGTCAAAGGCGCTCTGAGATGTCAAAGAAGTGGTCACTGTTCGTGACTGTTCTTTGTTCGAGATGTGAAAAGGTTTCCCGCTTTAGTCTCATTCACGATACTTGTTGATGACTGACTCAGACATTAGGTGTTTCACCAGAGCTGCACTTGACTTGTATTCCTCTCCTTCACTGTTATACTTTACTGTAACTCTGTGAGAACAAGAAAACAAAATACATATTGAGTCATTCGGCAGCCTGTCAGTGATTTCCTCATTTACAATTACAGCATGACTTAGACTTCAGGCCACACAGTAATATGAGTAACAGTATGAGGGCAAGGGTCAATAGTTCATCTGTGCCTGTAAATCTTTTCATTCCTGTTGTTGACTGAATGAGCTGGATTCGTGTCTGCTGCTTCGAAACTCAAATATGTGAACAGCTCCAAACTGTGATTGAGGATTTCTGGTTTTGGTGGACACAGGTTGAGAAATGCCACCAGCGTTCAAATGAAGCTTTCAGAGCACATTTTCGGATGCATTTGATAGAGACTAACGTGATGAATCCCGTGTTTGCTGTGACAGAAGGACATGAATGCTCTCCTTGCAACTGATCCAGGCCATCTTCGCATGAAAGGCAAATGCGATACTGTTTTTGCAGAAAAGATCAGTGCCCGGTAACTGTGTTCTTAAAGTGGACAAGGTTGAAAAAATAAAGAATACCACGTTGAAATATTCAGGAAATATTGGCTGAAAAGGCGCAGACACTTTCTCCTGCAGCGCTGAGGCAGAGGAAAATCTGTGACAGCACTCTTACACAGGATGGCCAGCGCTGATATAGACATCGTCACATATGCAGGACCACTGCGAATAGAAAGTTGAAAAGAAATTCACGCAGCAGGTATTCGGAATTATACTTCTTTTCACCACTAGAGTAGTATTGGGCGAATAAATTCAAAGCAAGGTTTGCTGATGAGAATGCAATAAAGCCCCATTGATCACGATATGAAAGACGGTCGTCCGAAAAGAGGGAACAACAATGTTTCTTCTCAGCTTTGAACTGGGCCACTTTTGCACAAACTGATCCTGCTACTCTCCAGAAAAGATCAGGGCCCGCGGCATGCACTCTCAGAAATGCTGACCATTAGTGTTGGAAACATCCATGCATATTCAGAACAAGGAATAATACATATCGAATAACAGCGTAGATGGCAATTAACTGGACTTGTATTCCCTTTCACCACAACAGCTAGAATGGGCGGGGATATACAGAGTAAGGTTTACTGACCAGGTCAGAAAGCAATTACCTCCACATACCTTGACACACAAACTGTCTTTCTTGCCATTTTTTTTTAAGCGCCGATCCTTCCCCAAGAAGATGAAGATGAATACTGCTCCCCCACAGGATCACAGTGGGGTCAGTGACGGGATCGAGCTGTCCCCCATCGGGGATTGCTTTGCTCAGAACAGTTCATGTTTGCTGAGAATCACTGAAACTGAAATTGGTGACACGTAGATACAGTATAATACATGTGGAGGGTTTTGTGGCGGATTCGGACCAACTCTGGGAAAAAAAGACTGCATACTAAATTCATGGGGAGTAAGTGTTACAGGGAGAGGACTGGAGAATGGGGTTAAGAACGGTATTAGCCATGGCGGAGCAGACTAGATATTCTGAAAGCTCTAACCGTCAACCTATGTCTTCCAGTCTCTGGCCATCTGGTATCTAAGGAAACAGAAACAGAGTTATTCGTTAAGTTCGAAGTCCTGGGCAAAGTGAGAGATAGAACAAGCATGATACAATTTTAGAGACTGGGAAAATAGTTGGAGAGGAAACAATAAAAGAGGAGCTGAATATAAAGTTTGAAGTCAGGACATATTCAATAAAAAGGAATTTTGTAGAATTGCAGAGCGACATGGAGATGGAAGAAGAAGTGTTATCAGTTCCAAAATCTAATTCGATTTTCCTTTTCAAGATGCGACCGGACCTGCTGAGATTTTCCAGCAATTTCATTTGTTGATTCTGAAATAGAAGATGGGCGTGATCCTGACCAATCAGCTCTCCAATGTTCTGTGAATATTTGACTTACCCGTTCGATCATATTACGTCTGTCCCACCCTGAAACCACACAATCATTCCCCACCCTCACCCTCGTTACTGACAATAAACTGTTCATAACATAACCTTACGTGAGCACACAATAAGAACAATTGCAAAACGTTCAGGAAGAGCTCCGTTCGTTTTCCATCAGCAAATTCTGAATCAGTTAATTTTTGTTCAGGATCCATGAGACATTGAGCCGTCTCTGTCAGACCACTAACAAATGTCCATTCGTATTCTGTGTCTTTGAACACTTTGGTTGGTGCACGGATGCAGTGGAATCTCACGTTTTGTAATGGACATCATTCATAGTATTTTCAGCTGTACTGATAAAGTTGTCTTTGGAGCTCCCAGTAAAGTGCAGACAGTTTTCACTCAGAAACCGCCATGTGATCAAAGCAGGAGGACATACGTGAAAACAAAAGCAGCAAAAACGCTCCCCAGCATTGGGTTACAACACTGCATGTGTCACGAAGAACTGGAATTCTATTAAACAGTGAAAACGACTATTATGGAGCTTGAACGCGCGACTCTCTGATTAATCATCTCACGCTGCACCGAAGTGAGATAGGCAGGCTGGCGCAAGATGAATTTACTTTGCTATTTCATTCTGAGCATAATTCACCTGGCACAGCAATTTGCAAGGATCCAGATCATTCCTTCCAATCAGAAATAACATGATTCACATCTTTCACTTTTGCAATTTCATCAAATCATTACAATCTACTTAACACTTGTCCCCGCATTTAAGATTCAACCCCAATATTTTCATATGAAGTGATTTCCAGTCACTCTGGCAGACAGGAAATCAGTCGGAAAATAACCTAAGGAAACCCAATCATTGCTGTTTACAGTATTTGGAATTTCCCATCTGTTGACGAGACAGTGTCCTCACAATCAACATTTTCTTTGTTCTTACTGCCGAAAACGTTTACCACTTCTTATTTTCAAGACTGGAGTTTTGTTTATAACACGTTCCAAGAACAGGAATAACCTTCCAATCTCCTGAAGCCGTTTCTAATTTAAAATGGAAGTTTTGCTCCTTTCACACGGAAAGAGCATTTACTGAGGAAGGAGTTTCCACGAGTTGTGTCCCAGGGTTTGGCAGGAAGCCGCTGATTGAAGCTGCAGTGACCGCTTTCAGTTGGCATCGGGGGATTGGAGAACGTGGTATCGTATTCGGCTGCGTGTAAACGTCTTGCTCCGTGCGGACTCGGGGTGAATCATGGATGAGTTGTCGGAACAACACTGCCTTCCCGTCTCTGGCCATCTGCTATCTAAGGAAATAGAAACAGAGTTATTTGTTCAGTTAGAAGTCCTGGGCAACGTGAAAGTTGGAACAGGTCTGATACAAAATTGGAGACTGGGAAAATGGTTGGAGAGGAAGACATAAAAGAGAAGCTAAACATAAATTTGGAAGTCAGGAGACATTCAATAAAAAGGAAGAGTTTGCAAAAGCAGGGGGAGATGGACATGGAAAAGAAGGGTCACGAGTCCTGAAGTCTTAAATCAGTTTTTTTTTTATTTTCCAAGATGCTACCAGACATGCTGAGATTTTCCAGTAATTTCATTTGTTGGTTCAGAAAAAGAAGATGGCAGTGATCCTGGACTAATCAGCTCTCCCATGTTCTGGGGATATTTGACTTACCGTGTCTATGTCCCACACTGAAACCTCACAATCCTGCCTCGCACCCACCTTCGTTCCTGACAATATACTGTTCATTACGTTAAACACAAGAAGAACAATTGCAAAACGTTGAGGGAGAGTTCCCTTTGGTTTCCATCAGAACAATCTGAATCAGTTAAAATTGGTTCAGGACCCATGTGACATTGATCCGTCTCTGTCAGACCCCGAGCAAGTGGCGATTCGCTTTCCGTGTCTTTGAACACTTTGGCTGGTGCACGGTTAGTTTGGAACCTCACGTTTTGAAACGAGCATCATTCATAGTATTTTCGGCTGCACTGATAAAGTTGTATCTGGCGCTTCCAGTAAAATGGAAACAGTGTTCACTCAGAAGTCGATCAAAATCTGGTGTACAGATGTGTCAATGAAAGCAGCAAGAACATTCCCGTATGTAGGGTTGCAAAGCTGCACGTGGAACGAAGAGCCGGAATTCTATTAAGCAGTGAAAGCGCCCATTGTGGGGCTTGCACCCACGACCCTCAGATTAAGCATCCCACACTGCACCGACTGAGCTAACCAAGCACGGTGCACTGTAGATTTGTTTGCTATTACATTGCGAGCATAATGCATCAGCAGTTTGTAAGGATACAGTTCATTCCTCCTAATCACAAAAACATCATTCACACATTTCACTTCAGTTATTCCTTCAAAGCATTACAATCTATTCAGCACTTGACCCGGGATTTAAGGTTCAACCTTAATATCTTCATTTCTTTGCCCTCACCTTTAGGTCGCTGAAGTGATTTCCAGTCACTTTGGCAGACAATAAATCAGTCGGGAAATTACCTAAGGAAACCCAACCATTTCCGTTTACAGTGTTGGGCATTTCCCATCTGCTGACGAGACAGAGTCCTCACAGTCAACACTTTATTTGTTCTTTCTACTTAAAACCTTTACCACTTCTTAGTTTGAAGACAGGAGTTTTATTTATAACACGTTCCAAGAACTGGAACAACATTCCAAAGTCTTGAAGCCGTTTCCAATTTAAAATGAAAGTTCTGCTCCTTTCACACCGAAAGAGCTGTTACTAAGGAAGGAATTTCCACGAGTTGCTTCCCATGGTTTGGCAGGAAGCCGCTGATTGAAGCTGCAGTGTTCGCTTTCTGTTGGCATCTGGAGCTTGGAGAAAGTCATGTCGTATTCTGCTGCTTGTAAACGCCTCACTCCCTGTGGACTTGGGGTAAATAATGTATGAGTTTTCGCGGTTACAATGTCTTTACATGGTCGGTGTAAATGCCTGTGCTGAAATATTTGAGGCTTTATGCCCTGGATGGGCTCCAAACAGCAATATTTCAGTCAACTGCGCTGACCATTTGAGACACAGAAACTGGCAATTCAGATATCCAAAAGCAAAGTTATCGACGGGATATCAGGATACGTTGGACAACAGGAATTTTCGTTGTTTTCAGAGACGGTTGCTGATTTTACTGCTTTTATCACCGAGAGGGTCAGCACCCTGAGGAGCTGCAAACACTCAAATGAGAAGGCATACAAACATGCGCAGTTCTCTCACATACGTCTCCACATCGTAGCTCACTTACGATGCTGCTATTTGAAGCAACGATTCGATGGAGACTGAAGCTTAAATCCAGCACATTAGACCGCTCGATCACGCGACTACACAAAAAGCCAAAGCTCAGATAATGTTATGACTAGTGTTTCAGCATCGAATCACTTCAGGCACTTAGACCTCGCACATTTTGGAATGAACTTGGCGTAATTTAAGAACAAATACCAAAGAAAATATACAGTCAAGGAACAGGCCCTTCATCCATTTAAGCCTGAACCAATCCAAATCTGCTGTTTAAACCTGTCACCCAATCTACCGTGAATGCCTCTCCCGTGTCTGCTGGGAACGCGTTCAAGACACCCATCACCCGCTGTTTTTGCCGCGTGTATCCCTCTTAAACTTTTCAGCTCTCACCTTGAAAGCGTGACCTCTTAGTATTTAATCCTTCAACCTGGGAAATAAAACTTTTCTCTATCTACCCTGTCTTGTGCCCTTCATGATTTTGTAAACCTCAAAAAGGTCCCACTGAAACTCTTTCCTCATGACAACAAACCTAAATTACTCAACCTCTCTTCCTAGATTGCACCTTCCATACAAGGCAACAACCGTTTAAAACTTCTACGCACCCTCTCCAAAGAATCCACATCCTTTTGCTAATGTGGCGACCGGAAATTTACACAGTATTCCAAGTGCAGCCAGACCAATGTCTTGTTCAATTTTAACATGACTTGCCAGCCATTTTACTCAATACCCATCCAGTGATAGCAAGCATACTATATGTCTGCTTGACCACTCTATCCACCTGTGCAGCAACCTTCAGTGTACAATGGACCTGCACTTACAGATCTCTTTGACCATCAACTTATTTCCCAAAGCTCTTCAGTTCATTGTATAACTCGATCTAGAATTAGACTGGCCGAAATGCTTCACCTCATATTTGTCTGTGTTGAACTCCAGCTGTCACTTTTCCGTCCAACTTTCCAATATATCTATATCCTCCTGCATTCTTTAACAGTCCATTATACTTTCTGCTAGTCCAGAAATCTTCGTGTCATCTGCAACCTTTCTGAACGTTCCAACAGTGCTCTCTTCAAGATCATTTATGCATATCACAAACAACGGTGGCCACAACACTGACACCTGTGGATCACTACTGGTCATCATTCTCCATTTCCAGAAACACCTTTCAACAGCTAATCTCTGTCTCTCATTGCTCAACGAATTCTTTATCCACCTATCCAGAACAGCATGCACACCATGTTAGATTACGTTCTATTTTCCGTTACCATGTGGAATCTTATCTAATTCCTTACTGCAGTGCATGTGTATGACGTAAACAGCCTTTCCTTCATCTATCAACTGGTCACTTCCACGAAAAACTCAATTAATTTGGAAAATCACGAACTCCCTCGCACAAAACCATTTTGCCTCTCACTGATATGCCCATTCTTTTCTAAATATGAACAGATCCTATCCCTCAGTACCTTCTCCAGCAACTTACCCAATACTGATGTCAGGCCCATTGCTCTGTAGTTATCCGGAATATCCCTATTATCCTTCTTGTACAGGGGACAATATGAGCAACGTTCCAGTCGGCCAGGACCTCACCTGCGCTTAAGGATGCCACGAAGATATCTGTCAGGGCCCCAGTTATTTCCTCTATCGCCTCACTCAGGAAACAGGGATAGATCCCATCCGTTCCTGGGGATTTGTCAACTTTAATTAACCCTATCCAGCCCAACACAGCTTCCCGACTTGTGGCCTCATGATCCAGATTAATCAAATGTCTAAGTCTAGACTCAACATTCATCGTGTTCCTCTCCTCAGTGAACACTGATGCGAAATAATCATTCAGAATCTTTCCCACTCTCTCAGATTCGAAATACAGCCTTCCTTCATCTTCCTTTAGTGGACCAATCCTTTCACTAATTACCCGCTTGCTTCATATATATGAATAATCGGCTTTAGAATTCTCCATAATTCTGCTCGTGTGAAGTTGTTTCATGACTCCTTTTAACCTCCGTGATTCCTCATTTAAAACTTGTCCTACTCTTCTAATGTTTCTCCAGGGACCACTCTGTTCTTAGCTGCCGAGGCGTTATGTATGTTTCCCTTTTCCTATTGGTGAGTCGTACAATTCTCCTGGCATCAGCGGTTCGCGAAGATTGCCTTTCAAATCCTTTGCCTTCAATGGGACATGCCTATCCAGAAATATATTTAACCTATCTTTGAAAGCCTGCTTCATATAAACTGTGGACTTTCCTACAAATAGCTGTGTCCAATCCACATTCCCGACCTCCTGCATAGTTTTGATATAATTAGCTTTGACCCAGTTTAGTCCTCTTTCCTCAGTACCACTCTCATCTTTGTCAATGAGTATTCTAAAACTTACAGAATATTGAACACTTCCCAAAGAAATCACCCATAGCAACTATTATCACCAGCCCTGGCTTATTCCCCAATACCATTTTCAATATGGCCTATTCCCGCGTTGCACCATTGATATACCACTCCAGAAAACTCACCTGGAGGCTTTTTGCAAATGGTATCCCATCCAGACCTCTGATGCTAAGAGTATCCCGGTCAATGTTGGGAAAACGGAAATCTCCGATCACAACTACCCTATTGCCTCTATATCTTTCCATGATCTGTTTTATCTTCCACCTCACACTCACTGTAATACAGCCCCAAAAATCTAACCTCACCCTTCTTATTTCACTGCTCCATTCATAGTGTCTCACGACCTAAGCCCTATATAGTGTCCTACTTTCGCACAGGCATGACATCATCCTTGACCAGAAATGCAATTCCTTCCTCTTTTAGTTCCCTCCCTGTCCCGTCTGAAGCGTCGATATCCGAGAACATTTGGTTGCCAACCTTTCCCTTCCTTCAACTAAATCTCTGTGATCGCAGTAACGTCTTACTCCCAGGCACCAACCTAAGCCCTAAGTTCATCTGTCTATACTTCATGCATTATAGTAGATGCATTTCAGGCCACCAGTACTTTTCCATTCATCTGCTCTCTGCCTATCCTTCCCATTATTAATGCTACCTTCCTGATTCTTACAGTTTCCAGTTTCCACCTTACTGCCGACTTGTTTTCTCTTGTGGTTCCCAGCCCCCTGCCACGTTAGCATAAAACCTACCCAACAGCAGTAGCAATAACTCCCGAAAGGACATTCGTTCCCGTTTGGTTCAGATCTAGATCATCAATTTTCTTATCGTCCCACCTTCCCCAGAAGCCGTCGCAAAATCCAACAAATCAGAAACCCGCCCTGCACCATCATTCCTCAAGTCACGTGTTCATCGTGCCTTTTTTTCCACTTCTACGCTGGCAGTCTCGTGGCACAGGCAGTAATCCCAAGATTATTACCTTTGAGGTCCCCCTCTTTAATTTCTCACTTAGCTCCCTGAATTCTCCCTGCAGGTCCTCATCTCGTTTTTTTTCCTCGTTGGTGCCTGTATGCACCAAGAAACCTGGCTGTCCACGATCCCCTTTTCGAATGCTCTTCAGCCGATGGGTGACATTCCTGACCTGAGCACCTGGGAGGCAACTTAACTCTTCAGAATTGCGGATGCTCCACAGTGAGTCCACCCGCAGCTCATGAGTGGTCACGCGGTCAAACAAATGCTTCAGCTGGACACACTTCTTGGAAGTGTACGTTGAGAAAACCTTTAGAAGGTTTTGCAAGGTTTGCACTGCTTGGACATGAGCATGAAGCTGAATAGGCTTCGTTAGATTCCCAGGAGCTTCAGGGCTTAGAGATGGCCTCACAGAAGCTTATAAAATCACGAGGAAGACAGACAGAGTAAATAGTCACGGAGCACTTTTTTCACAAGGCACGTCAGTTCAAACCAACATAGCATACGTTTAATGTGAGAGATGAAAAATTTAAAAGGGATGTGAGGGACACATGTTTTTCACACAGAACTTTTGTGTGTGTGGAATGAATTGCCACACTTAGTGGCAGAGTTTGGTGCATTCACAACATTTCAAAAGGAATCTAAATGGGTGTATCGACAGGAAGACCTAGGACAGATGAGGCAAACATATTGGCAGATATGTAGGAATTAATTTCGGTTATCTGTTCAGCAGAGGCAAGTTGGATCGCGGGATTTTTTCCATGCTCGACAACTCTGAGATGCTCCAGCCGCCGGCAACGGTTTGAATACATCATTTTCAAAACAAATAATGTTGTTTGTTGCTCAGCCAGCGAGTTTGGCTATTTTGTTTGGAGGTTGGATGGGCCCAACCGATCCAGAGACGAAGGTTTTCCAGATATTTGCTGCCAATGACCATTCTTCTCGACACTTTCCCAACTTCGCCGACAAAGATTTCCCTTAAGAAAAATACCTCACATATCGTATTACCCACTCAGCTCTCTAGCGAATCCAAACACTGACAGCTCTGAACCTGGAACAGAATCAAAACTGAAAATGCAGTACCATGATCAGACGCACCGAAGCTTAAGTGCTGTCTGTGAGGCACGGTGAGTCGTGAACTGACATGAACTGGTCGCACAAATAACAGCGAGGCAATTCCAAACCTACTGGAGATTTAGTGTATTGCCAAGTCCCAGGAAGTGCTCAAGTATCATAAAACAATGAACCATTGAAAGTGAACATTTCCAATTATATCCGTGATTAAATTAGGCCATCAATGCGCTGGTGCCTCCATCTGAACGAGAGAGCCAATCACCTTTCTCTCTTACCAGGACAGTAATGAAGAAAATGAAACAAGTATAACAACGTTTCACATCGCGTTTGCCCACCTTTTCGCCACAGCATCAAATACGGCGAACCGACTCAATGCAGGATATTCTTTCGAAATAACGGTGAAATAACTATGCCTATTCGTTTTTAGTGTAATCGGGGAACAATGCAAGTTGTCTAAATATGAATAGCCAACCGAGACTACTTTGGTCCCGGATTCTACTGATGCACAAACATTCATACGAAAGATACCTTGGATGATTGCCCGGAATCCAGAAATTTTCTGGCTGCCTTCTGTTTGCCCTGTCACTTTAACCTTGTGCTGCTCTAATCGAATTTGTAGTTCTTGTCATTTGTCCGTATTGATACAAGGGATCCTGGCAATTAGTGATTGCCACACAAATTCCTGATGAAGGGCTTATGCCCGAAACATCGACTTTCCTGTTCCTTGGATGCTGCCTGACCTGCTGCGCTTTTCCAGCAACACATTTTCAACACAAATTCTTTGCCAAAAATGGATAGTTCCGCAACGTGATTCGCAGTGCACGAACTTCGCAAAGAGGACATGCCATGCGCCAAGTTAGAAAGTACGATTCCATTTATTAAAGTAAGTGTCTGGGAACTGACAACCATGTTCCTCCGTACACTCGGAATTATGGCAACACAAAAACCAACAACCTTTCTCAGAGACAATTGACTAATGCCTATCTTGTGCCGGACAAACGTAGTTGACTAGATTGCGCACAGGGACTGCACAGAAAACAATACAGAAGAAGCAAGCAGACAACCATCGAGCTGTATTCATGCAGTTCCGTTACCCTGTAAACCCCATGCATAGCTGTACCTTGTAGGTACACACAGGGCACTGACTGTCTCTGATTCCTGGACTTGGAATTCGAATGACATGACCATCTGCAGCACTGGTTACTTCCTTATGTGAGCTAACTCCCGATGGAACATATGTAAAACACGATAGCTCATTGAGAAATACATGCAAAAATGTAGCCAAGATAAGTATTTCTGTTGTGTTTCTGATCCTGTTCCTGACATGACCTCCATCATTGTAGTTATTGTGTGCTTCCTGACGGTTCAGTGCGTGCTTCTGTGATCGTATAGTGTGCAGTAATCTGTGTTTTAGCTGCAATTACGTGCGTTTGAAACCCAGGACCACCTGCCCTTATTTTGTTTTCTTCTCCTCATGTGCAATTGCAACACAGTAAACAGTCAATTAATATCGGACAATGACATACACAGGCATGTGAAAAGTTCAGTTTCCGTGACAATTATGCAATGGTTAGAAATTACTTTGATTCAGGAGATAAAGGTGTAAAATGTGTTTGGGTAGGCATGAGCAGCAGTGAGGAAAGAGAACACCAACCGGTGTAGCTTACAAGACGACGTACAGTAACCACAGTGTAAAATAAAACGACCAAGAAAAAAATACTGCCTGTGAGTGATAAAAGATGGCAAGAATTATGGGAGACATTCATTTCCTTTCTTCCACTCCCGTTTGAATTGTAAAGAAACGTTGGAGAATAATAATCGAAAAGTCATGCATACCCCATCGAACAACTGGCGCTGAATCTTGGCCATTAATTACTGTAGATTAGAATATTTACAATGTGGAAAAAGGCCCTTCGGCCCACCAAATCCACATCGACCCGCCCCAGCCCAAATGCATTCCTCTCCATTAACTCGCCAATTTAGCAAGGCCAATTCACCAAATCGGTACATTTTTGGACTGTGGGAGCAAACCAGAGCAAGCGCACGCAGCCACAGGGAGAATATGCAAACTCCACTGATTCAATTGTTTGTGGCGCGAATTGAACCTGACTCTCTGGCATTGCAAAACAGCAGCGTTCACGATGGTGTCAGCGTTAGATGGGCTTCAATTGCCGTCTTTTACTGGGAAATATCTCTTTCATTGTGAGCATCTGGAAAGACCATTTCGTTCTCCAGAAAACGAAAAGAATATTTCACTAACCTTTGTTTCATGTCCCAGAACACTCAGATCAATACCTCCCTTGATCAGCTCTGTTGGTCATGTTTGCAAAGAGATCTAACAAATTGCCAAGTGTGATGTTCCTTTCAATCAATAATTTTGACTCAGTTTGGCTGCAAATATCTTTTCCTAAATTTGTGCTTTTCATCTTTTACATTGGTGTCTAGCATCTTACAAATGACAGCAGAGTTATGAGAGGAGATGGAAGCATTTAGCCCATCATATCAGCGACAGCTTTCAATGAGATCACGGCTGATTTGGTTAATGCTCAAATCTGCCTTTTAGTCAGTCGTCATGGCCGAGTGGTGAAGGTGATAGGTAAAAAGTCCATTTCGGTTTCCCCACGTAGGTCCGAATCTTGCTGTCGACACTATGAATGAGTTGCTGCTGGACGAAATTAAGCTCAAAAAATCTATTTTGCAAACCAGGCCGGTAATTTGATTAGACTTGGGAAACTCGAGTTCTTCATCAGAAATGTACTATACTTAAAACATTATCTCTGTTTCTCTTTCCAGATACACTGCTCGTCACATCGGGTTTTTGCAGTTGTTATTGAACATCCTGAGCAGAAGTGCTGCTTTACATTAGATTCCTTTAATCCCTATCCCCTGTTCACGGACTCTGGCCAGTGGCAACACTTCATCCTGCTCGTCAAAGTGCTCATTCCGCACCGCTCCCTCTCTCATCATTACAATCAATCGCAGGAAATTCGCAGTTAACCATTTTTGTTCCAATGTGAAACTCACCATCCTCGGCTATCTCTCCACAAAACGGGACTTCTCATCTCTGGACATGGTGAAAGCCAGAGGTTTGTGAAGAGATACTCTGAAAATACTGTCAATTGGCAGTTGGGAAAATGTTAAGGAGCCAACCCAATCCAGGCTCCAGCTTCGGGAAATGTGAGAAATTATTTGGGAAGTGGAATCAGAGGAGACTGGAGAAGGGTGAACTGTCGGACCGACCAGAAGCTGAGACATTGACTCTGATGTTCTTTGTATAGGAACTGGTCTGAGACATTGAAAGAATTCTCGCTCCTGAACACGAGGAATAGAAATTTCATCTGGACTCTGCGACAATGAATATCTCTGGAACACACAAGACACTGAGAGGCAAAAAGTTAGATTATAACTGTTGGAGGTGAGATGGTTCCCAATGACATGGGTGTGTCACTGTGATTGAGATGATGAGCTACTTTACAGAAGTTTGAGAGAACCTAACACAGAGGTACAGCCATGATGCTGTTAGCGAGGGAGTTCCAAGATTTAGGAATAGCCAGATGCTTCCAACTCAGCAAGGCGAGATCCCTAATAGGTGACTTGCGGTCACAATTTTCTCTTGTTTCTGCTGCTATTATCCTTCAAGATAGATGTAAACAATCACAGGTTGATTCTGACAACGAAAATAAAAACCCTGCGTCTACTGTCGTTTGTGGAAGTGAGTTCCAAACCTCTCCCAACTATTGTGTTTCGAAGTGCTCACTAACGTCTGTCCTGAATACTCTGAACCTCATTTTCAGACTCTGTTCCCTCACTCAGGATCCTCAACGAACTGAAACGGTTTATTGCTTCATTTAAGTGTTTTGTATTTCTTCACTCAGGTCAACATTTGACAATCAAAGTGGTCGCAAAAACAGGCTTCATTTGTATATCAGAAACAGAAATGGATCAGCGTGTCTTACATCATCTGGGGGATAGCAAGAGTTAATATTTCACTTCCGTTGACCATACTTTGCAACTGACTTGCCTGATCGCTTATCATACTTACAAATTGTATGAAACCGGAACGGATGACAAAGCACAAATATTCGGAAGTGCTGCATTTGCAGTGACATCGGGAGTCTCTATCAGTGGAGAATTGTAAGGAGGCTACTGCTCACTGAACTGATATCGCTCTTCCTGTGTCTAAATAAGTAAATCAGCCAGTGAATTGGAGACTTTATTGTTCAAAAGTTAAAACCAAAGAGCAGTTCAGCAGCAGACTGAAAACAAGCGAAATTGTCATAATGCCTTACCAGGAATGCCAATGAAGAGCGCGATGGTGGAGATCACCTTCTCCACATGTTGAATTGTTTGATGCAGTTTTCGGTGCGAAGTTATCTCTCCCTTCAGGCATCTGACAAGCTCCTTGTTTGAGAATCTGAGCTGATGCATCACCAAAGATGTTGCCTTATACTGTGTGGAAACAGCTTGTGGAGACTGAGACTGCAGCATTGCTCAGATTTGTTGTTTTTTTGAAATTTCCGAGAAATGAAGATGCTTAATAACAAGCTTAATCCCAGTTTTGGAGAAACATTGCTCGTCAATACATGTTAATCAGCTCATGGGAAGATATTCCAAAATTGATATCAGAGAACTAATTCAAACCCTGCAATGACAGGTGCCATGATTTCTAAGTTGAAATTCTATGTCTAATGCCTATCAATCCATTACCACTTAACATGGAAAATTCCTTCCAATTCGCCTCTACCCGTTAGGAAAGTAAAGCTGCTTTTCTTATTTGCTCCAAGACACATGTGACTGCAGACACACAGAAACTTGTTTATTTTGTTGCAGGTTAGTAATCTAATCTCGACGACCTCACTTCAGGAACTGTTCAAGGTTCTGTTCGTTAATAAATGCCCAGAGTTCAGCAGCATTCTTAACTCCTCAACTCGAGAAATATTCCATTTCACTCTGCAGCAGAATTCTGGCAATGTGAAGGCCTGGGCAGACAAGTGAAATGAATTTAACACATCCTGATTAAGATCATCTAATCAACACCTCTGGAAATTCAATGGTGTTGCCATTACCTAGTCTTCATCGATCTACAATCTGGTCATTACTATTAAGCCCAAAATGAACTGTCCTCACTACATAAATAATGTGGCTACCAGAACAGACCATATGGCAAGTATACTGCTATCACTAATGGGCTTCCTGACTCCAAACCCTTCTCTAATACTCCCCGCTTGAGTGAACAAATGTTTCTACAACATACCTCAAGTTGTTGGACAGCGCCATTGTGAAACATTCATAAAAAAGGACAATGGTGCGGATATTTAATAACCAAAATGAAAACAGAAAGT
Organism: Hemiscyllium ocellatum; assembly: GCF_020745735.1. Classification (NCBI taxonomy): domain Eukaryota; kingdom Metazoa; phylum Chordata; class Chondrichthyes; order Orectolobiformes; family Hemiscylliidae; genus Hemiscyllium; species Hemiscyllium ocellatum. Next base: position 1,668,124 of record NC_083418.1, read on the forward strand.
GCTGGAGACGTTCCGAAACTCTAACAGCATAATTGGAGAGAAATACAGTTCACTTTTTGAAGCCGAAATGACTCTTCTTCAGAACAGTACTGATGAGCAGACATGAAGGACAAGAAACATCACTTGTCTGACACTTTTCACAGTTGCTACCAAGCCGGCTGAGTTTCTTCAGAACGTTCCATTCCATGGCAATTGAGCCAGTTCGATTGTCACTTTATGTATAATTTCAATCCATTCACCACTGTCGCTGCTATTTGTGTCATCAACAATTTCCATTAGACAGCACACTCCAAATCCGGTCATATTCTCGTCCTGAAGACCAAAGAAATAAAAGGATGGGAATATCATTATCTGCGTGTTTCCTTCCAAGCTTCTAGCCATCACAATTGGATAGGTATTCGTTCACTCAGGCCTTCACTGTCCCAGTGGCTCAAAGGGTTGCGCTCCTCCCCCACTTCAAAACATCCAAATAGTTTAATGAACTGTTCAAATAAACTTTATCAAACTCAATTGTTAGAAGGCCAACACTTACTGGGAGGTGAGAAAAACCTCATAAAAATGTAACGCTTAAGCTACAGAGTTAAGAGGAGCAGTTTGGAAAAAATGCACCCGTGTGTTCTTGCAGCAGATTCATGTAATCAGACATTTGAGATAAACTGACTCTGCAACTTGCCATGAGTAGAAATGTTGAATTTGATGATGCATTTTCACTGGAGGTATTATCCAGCTATGATTCTGTTTCAATGAAATTCGCATTGTCGTCAATTCCAATTGAGATGAACACTTGCCATTTAAGTTTGATACAGATAATCAGCGTGAATCCACCATTCACCATTTTAGTAGCAAGCTGCTGCGTTGTGCCATACCTTACTCTGTTAAAATACCGACGTTAGGAAATAGAATCATACAATCCCTACAGAATGGATACAGGTCATTAGGCACACCAAGTTCACATGCAACCTCTAAGGACTATTCCACCCACAGCAATTTTCCTTCCCTATTAATTGCATGGCTCCTGACGAACACATTCTGGAGAAAGAGGTACAATTTAGCATATGCAATTAATTTAACCTGCATATCTTTGGACTGTAGGAGGAAATTGGAGCAACCCGAAGAAACCCATGCAGACACAGGGAGAATGTGCGAACTCCAAACGGTCGCCTGAGGCTGGAATCGAATCCAGGTCCTTCATACTGTGAGGCAGCAGTGCTAACCAACGAGTCACGAAAGCTAACTTCAAACCTGAGTGGAGCCTTTCTTCCGAATAAGCCTGATATCAAAGACATACATGTCTCCATAACCATTTTGCAGCAAAAAGTAGCCATAAGTAGAGTAGACATACTCCAGCACGTGGCTGAAGATGATCAGTTAAACGATAGATGTTTTGTAATCATTTATGAGTAGCTGACTAAACTGCGTGACTTAAAAGCTGCAGCAGAAAGTCCTCAATCAAATATGTTCTTCTGATCATTCGTCCTGCTCAGACTGAGGTATTTATCTTCATTTAGTCTATCTTAAACTTTTTTGGTTACATCATTGTCTTGTGAGAACCCATCCTCCGAGATTTCATTCAATTCCTTTGCAAGTTTGGACACTCTCAGATACTGCCAAAACCTCTTCAAGAGGCTTCCCCTCCCAGAATCAGCTCTTGCCTTCGAACTTCCCCTCATTGTCAGTCCTACTCCATAGAAGCTAACTGGAGACAAATACATGTATGATGTCAGCGAACAGGCCCTCATCGCGCTTCACCCTGTCCCAGGGAGCAGCACGGCTCAGCGTTGGTGATCGATGCCCTCCAAATCCACTTGGGATGATGGGAAGAGTGGTTGTCATATACCTATCCACGGTCAAAATGAACCTGAATCTGAGAAGTTCCAATCAATTCCAATCAGTTTGCAAATACATGCATTAAAGGAAGATCAATGAGATTAATTCGACTGTTTATGACATAGATTAAGAAACACAAGATTTGATCTGAATGATAAAAAGCTGTGATTTCCGAAGCGTGAACACTGAATGCACAGCTTTAAATTGCCGTAAGTGCAAACTTCGAAATGTAGTTCCTGTGTGAGAATGGGAATATCGTTTGCCGAAATTCAAAATGACATCTGGAAACATTATTTATCTTTCAGATTGTCTGGAAAATCGCACCTTCGCAGTAAGTTTCATAAAATCCCTATTGTATGGAAGTAGGCCGTTCGGTCTATCAAGTCCAAACCAAAACACTGAAGATTATCCCAACAAGAACCACTTCCTAATCGATCCCCGTACAGTTTCTCACAGCTAAATAACCTAAACTCCACATACCTGGACACGTTGGTATTTTTCTATTTGCCAATCCACCAAAACTACGCAGCTTTCATCCTGTGGTAGGAAAACTCACATGGGAGGAATGCAAGCATCATACAGACAGCATCCACAGGGTGGAATTGAACTGGGTCCCTGGCACTGTGTGGCAGAAGTGCGAAGCATGTTTATTCTTCCGTCAGCTCACTGGGTTCAAGATAAATAATATTTAAGCAACTCAGGCAAAGCTTTGAAGCATATATCGTCTCTTGAAGTCTGTTTTTCTTTGAAATTGAACCATATTCCAAAGTATATACATTGCAAAAAAAAAACACTTGAACCTTAAGATTTCATCACGAACAGCAACAAGTTCAGAATTACATGCGACTACTGGAGTAAATGAACTTGAACACTGTGGAGGGGAACGTTCGCGTGGTGGTGGTGTTCCCGTGTACCTGCTGTGGAAGTTGCGGTTTTGGACTGAGATGGACAAATTCAGAAATCACACCTGGTTATAGATGTACATGTTTATTTGAAATAACAAGATTTCGGACCATAGCCCCTTCGTCAGGTGAAGTGAGCGGGGCATTGACTTTATGGGAAGGGAGATCATGGGCAGACAGATCAAAAGATCAGGCAAATTGTGTGAACGGAGTGTCAAAGACTACGTCTCTGCAGGAGAACAAGAGTGTCAGACAGCGTGAGTTATGTGTCAATAACTGAATGCCAACAGAATCGATGACATTTGATTTAATAAAGTGAGGCAGAGAGATAATTACAAAACTTTAAAGTAAGGTCGTACTGGAGACAAATAAAAGCACTGGAATGACATGGCACAGAAACAGAAGCAACTGGAAAACCGCTCCACAACAAAAACACCAGAGGAAGAGTCACCAGATCCGAAACATTAACACTCATGTTTCTCCACAGATGTCCCCAGACCAGCGAAACACCTGCCCACTTCGCCACGATGCCCTATTCCCGTTTCCCCCACCCGCCCAGTAACGCTTGCCATTGCTCCTGGTTTACAGCATTCCCAGATCTTCTGATTCTTATTTGGCTCGAGTCACATGCCGCGAGTCTGACCCAAGTTATCAGGAGGCCAATATTGAACAAAGTGTTTGAGGTATAGATACCATAACAACTTGTCACTGTGATGGTGTGCAAGCAGAACAATAAGGAAGACTTAACAGATACAGAACAGTGTGGTGGTTTACATGTGGTGTGACATGAATCAAATATCATTGATGACGCCATCACCACGGTTAAGGCAGTTGGTTATCTTGTTGTGTATCTCGAAAGCTGCAATGGCCGACATTTAGTCGAAGATTGAAAACCAAATATCCTTGATTGCTGAACTTTTCCCCGACTGGACGTGAATAATCCTGCCTGGCAATTGTTGTGTCATTGTCATTCATCCATTGACACACCTTCTGCATGGTCTCGCCATATACCATTACCGGGTATCTTGTGATGTCATTGCCTGCAGCATATGTGACAAACAACATTGCCTGAGTCACATGAGTACCTGTCGTGTACGTGGTGGGTGGTGAACCAACGTGTGCTGGTAGTGTCCATATCCTGCAAAAGTTGCGAAGGCATGGTGCTGTGATATTGTGGTTAATGCTGTGTGAAGACTGAGTAGTTTATTGTAAACGGTCGCATGTTATAATTTTGCTGGGTGTTTGAAGGTTAGAGGTGAAGTCATGGGGATATTCATAGTGAGATGTTCATCATCATCGGTGACATGTTGAATCCTGTGAAGAAAGTGCTGAACTCCAGGAAAGTACTGATGACGAAAGATTCTCTATTAGTCGCATCCTCTGTCTGTCTTCTGACGAGTCTACAGCACATTTTCACTGTGGCACTCCGGAACTGGCAGATCAGTTCAACAGGTACCCTATCATCATGAGGATATCCTTCAAAATCTTTAGGTATCTGTCGCATTATTTCTCATCTGAGCGGTTCCTGTGCAGGTGAAGCCCTTGTCCTTACGGTATGTCTTCTTTAATAAATTTAGGGTGGATGCTGGAGAAGTGCAGGATCGTGTAGTTATCCTTGGGTTTGGGGTGGACTGAGATACTGAGGTGTTATTTCTTAATTTTTGTTTGTGGTGGGTTTGGTTGTATCATCTTTATAGATGGAATGGGCATTCAATTAAAACAATGAACAGAAATACCAGGAGAATCTCAGCAGATCTTACAGCGTCTATTCAGAGAGAATCAGAGACAAATATTTCAAAACTTCATCAGAACTCGGTAATCTCTCGCAGGCACTGCCAAACTGGTTAGTTTCGACAACAGTTTCTGTTTTTGCTTCAGATTCCCAGAATCCACAGTTCTTTACATTAACCATTTAAGCAATGTAGAAACATTTTTATCGTTCGTCATACCAAAGGTTTCTGTTTGGAAACCGTTTTCCTGACCCCATTAGAAACACGAAACGGTGCAGCACAGAAAACAGATGCATTATGAACATCAATCGCTGTCGTCCTGGGGCGATTGAACCAGTAACATTTCAGTTAACAGTCGAAGGAGCTGAAACTTCCAACCTCACACCTTGGACGATCCTCGAAAACAATCTGTGATCGACCTCCAACTTCAGGCTGCCATTCCCAGAACAACTGTCCTCTATCAGTTTTCCTTTTCCGAAATAAAGATTGGGAAATTCATAACGGAGACATGGGAACACTCTGAACCTATCCACTACAGACACACCCATGTCACTGCGAACCAGCTCTCCTCCAATCCAGAACATCTTCCTTCGAGCCTCTCAGTGTCTTGTGTGGTATCGAGTATTTTCATTGTCCCAGAGTCCAGATGAGGTTTGTATTGCTCATGTACAGGACCGATAATTATTTCAATATCTCCGATCAGTTCATGTCCTGAGAACATCAGAGTCAATGTCCCGTCCTCTAAAAGAAGGGGAAGTTGTCTTGACTGTTTCCGGTCAGTCCGACAGTTCACCCTTCTTCATTCTCCTCTGATTCCATTTCCCAAAGAGTTTCTGAAGATTCACGAAGCTGGAGACTGGGTGCTGTGCTTTACCAATTAACATTTTTCCACCTGACAAGTGACAATATTTTCCCAAAATCTCTTCACAATCGTCTGTCTTTCACCATGTCCAGGAATGAGAAGTCCCGTTTTGTGGAGAGATTCCCGATGCTGGTGAGTGTCGCTTTGGAACAAAGATAGTTTATCAGTAATTTCCAGCGGCTATTTGTAATGATGGGAGAAGGACTGGTGGGGTTTGGCTCTTCTACGAGCGGGGGGTAAGTGTTGCCACTGACCAGAGTTAGTGAACGGAGGACATCTATTCAAAAGGAATCTATTCAAAAGCAGCACTCCTGCACAGTACATTCAAATATACTGCAAAATCTCGATGGATCTAGCAGTATCTGTGAAAAGAGAAACTGAGATTATGTTTTAAGTGTGGTACATCTTTGATTAATAACTTGAGTTTGCTAAGTCTAATCAACTGTCTGGTCTCGTTTGTTGAGACGGGATTTCTGAACTTTGAGCGAGAATTCGTCCTCCATGACATCAATGAAAACACAGCCAGCAGAATTCGAACCTGCGGAGGGAAGCCACAATGGATTTCTAATCCATCACCTGAACCACGCGGCCATGACTACACGCGTGTAACGTTGTATTAGTACATCTTATGTAATGGAAAGTTAAAACCCGAAACAACAGGATTTGGTTTTTCCTTGTACCCTGGTATTCGCTGTCACACTTGCTTGCTTTCGAACGGAGGAGGATGCTGGGGGCTCAATTTGAATTGCACACAAATTGATGATTGATAAAGTGGATGGGTAGGATCAATTTTCATGCGCGGAGAGGTGAGTAAACACAGCACTGGATCGAGAAAGGAAAATGGGCTTGCATTTGTCTAGCCCTTTCATTGCCAGTGGAATTACGGCCATCGAAGTGCCCTTGAAAAAATTCACCACCGGCAAGTCTGATGTGCAAATCAGATCTATTATTTTTAATCAAAATATGAAAATGTTTCAAATACACTGAGTGGCACTGGAGTGTGCAGACCTACCTTCAGGGGCTTATTCTGCTCTGACGTACACCCACGAGAAAATGATAAGGAGGATATTCACTCTTTCAGAGGGTAGCAAATCGGTGGGATTCCTAACAACAGAGGGCTGTGAAGGCGAGGTATAATCAAGGCTGAGATAGACAGACATGGAGGATCACGGAGATGAGGCAGAAAACGGGGTTTGGGAATTAACCAAATCAGCCATGATCTCATTGAATTTTGTCACAGACTTGATGGGCTACATTGCTTCCATCTGCTCTCTTATCTTTGCCATCATTTGGAAGATGCTGGATACCATTTTAAATGAAGAAATGCACAACTTTAGGAAGAGGTTGTTTCTTTCAAACTGAGTCAAAATTATTTATTGAGAGAAAAATCACACTTGGCAGTTTTCCAGATTTGTTTGCTGATATGACGAGCAAAGTTGATCAAGGGAGCTGTTCGTCTGATTGTACGTGGGCATGAAATAAACAAAGATTAGTGACATAATCGTTATTTTCTTTATGTCAAAAGTAATGTCTTTCCTGATGGTCACAACAAAGGAGATGATTTCCAAGAAAAGACAGAGACTAAGTCAACTGTAAACTAATCGATGACCAAAATATGGCTTGCGTTGTTCTCTGGGACATATATGATTTATTGATTATTGTCATCCAAACTTTTTTTTACTATTGAACCGTGAGTGGGAGATGGGAAACTAAGATCACCCGTAACTATTGCCATCTTTTATCACTCACATGTGTTATTTTTTTCTTTTATGTATTGGTTACTGCGAGTGCACTTGTAAGCTACAACTGCAGATGACTTCTTTCCTCACTGTTCCTCGTTTCTACACAAACAAGTTTTACATCCTTATCTCTTGAATCAAAGTAATATGGAACCATTGGATAAATGTCACTAATACCTTGGCATGTCACACGCCTCCGTTTGTCACTTTCCAATGTTAATTAATAATTTGCCATGTTTCATTTGCACACAATAAGAAATAACAAAATACAGGGAGGTGTACCAGGTTTGCAAACGCACGTTATTGCAGCTAAAACGCAGGTTTCTGCCCACAATCCGATCATGGAAGCATGCACCGAAACATCAGGAAGCACACATAAGTCCAGTTCGAGAGGGCATAACAGGAACAGCACGAGAAACACCACCAAAATACTTCTCTCTGCGACTATTTTGGATGGACTTCTCAATGAACAATCGAGTTTTACATATGTTCCAACAGTAGTAACCACACGCAAGGAAGTAACCAGTGCTGCAAACGGTCCAAGCCCCTGAATCAGAAACACTCAATGCCCTGTATACAACTACAAGAACAGCTGCTCTTGGTGTATACAGGCTGGTTGAAGTTCATGATTGCAGCGCACTAGTTGTCCGACTGTTTGTCCTATATAGTGTTTCGTGCAGTCCCTGCGTGGAATCTTGACAACCACATTTGTCTTGCACAAGATGGGCATTGGATATTGTTTTCTGGTGAGTTTCCCTCAGCGATGCTGTTGACTTATGTGCTGTTGTAAATCCGAGTGTTCAGAGGAGTCTGGCTATCAGCTGCCAGAAATCTACTTTAATAAAGGGAAGCATGCTGTTTAAATTGCTTTGTGGCATATTCTAGCTGACAATTTAGTGTGACAGACATCTGGGAATGCAGTTGTGGGATACATATTCTTGGCAAAAAATTTGTGTGGCCGTGACTAATTGCCACGACCAGCTGCCCCTAGCAGCTATACGTACAGATAGCAAACATCACAAATTCCACGAGTGCAGCACAACAGTAATAGGACAGGGCAAACAAAAGGCAGCCAGAGAATTTCTATAAGCAGGGCACCCATCCATGTATTCCATCAATAAACACATTGATCAGGATCCAATCAGCAACACCAACAACCGGACCCAGCGGGAATGAAACTAAATCAATTCCAACCGACACAGGAGAGAAGCGCTTCACAGCAGTAGCAACCCTAAGGATGTTACCCAGAAGTGTGAGGATTCCACTGCCCAGCTCCGGAAAACATTCTCGCAACATCTCCATGAAGCACACGTGCTTCGCATCTTTTGCTCCAAAGCACTCCGACTTTCCACAGCAGAGAATTGTACACTCAACTCCAGCGTGCAAGGTGAGAATGCCAAACACAACATGATCAATAATGGCAGTGAGAGCGAGGGTGACAATTTCCAATGTCATATAGACAACAACAAACACTCTCCCTGAAAGGTGTTTTTCATATTAAAGTCTGTGCACCAGTATAATCCGGGAACCAAGTAGCCTGCGCTGGATATTCATATTTCAGACAATTTCCTTTGTTCACCGTTTTCACTAAAAGTGAATGGAGATTACGATTTCATTGTTGATATGAAACCAGATTCTGCATTGTATCTGCTCGCCGTTTTTGTTGCTGTGGCGAAAAGGTTGGCAATCGCGATGTGAAAAGTTTTTGTATTTCTCTCATTTCCTTCATTATTGTCCTGGTGAGGGGTCTGGTGATTGGTCCATTCGATCGATGGAGGCATCAGCGCATTGTTGACCTAATTTCATCAAGAGTGTAATTGGTTATCTTCATTTTTCATGTGTTATTGCTGTTCCGTTTTGTTTTATTATTGTTGAGCACTTTCTGTGACTTGGCAGTGCACTAAAACTCCAGTATGTCTTGAATTGCCTCGCTGCCATTTCTCTGAGCAGTTCGTGACATAATCGGCTTGCACTGCATCAAAGGCAGCATGCATGCTTCAGTGTGTTTGGCAATAGTCCATCATTTCTGTTTTTCTTCTGCTCCATATGAAGAGCTGTCAGTTTTTGGAATCATTGGAGAGCTGAGGGGGGCAACACAATCCAAAGGGTATTATACTTCAGCCAAAATCATTGATGGCAAAGTTGGGAAGGTGCCAAACGAATGATAGTTGGCAGCAAAAGTCTGGAAAGGCTTTTGTTGCTGGGTCAGTTGGTCCCATCCACCCTCAAGAAATATAGGCAAACATGCTGACTGAGTAACAAACAGAGTGCGTTTTGCTTGTGAATAGTCCATTAAAACTGGTGTCAGCTGCTGGAGTATATCAAAATTGCCGAGCACGGAAAGAGATCCTACTATCGAACCTGTCCCTGCTGAACAGATAACGGAAATTAATTGAACCATATTTGCCAAAATGTGTTCTTTATCTCTCCAAACCCTTCCTGTCTTATACCCATTCGGATGTCATTGAGTTTGCCTTAAATGTGGCAAATCATTCTGCACACACAAAAATGTCTGTGTGCAAAATAACTGTCATTCATATCTCTTTTAATTTTTTTTTACCGTTCTTACATTAAAGGTCTGTTATCTAGCTTTGAACTCGCGTGCCTTGTGAGAAAGTATTCCATTACTCTGTCCGTTTTCCTCATGATTGTTGTAAACTTCTCTACGGCCATCCCTCAGCCCTGACGTTCCCAGGAAAACTATCAAAGCCCATTAAGCTTCCTGCTGTTGCCCAAATCGTGCAAACCTTGTAAACCCTTGCAAATACTTTGTAAATGCATAAAGTTCGTTACTGAATGTGCGAGGTGTTAGTCCCTGAAATGAAGCGATGCTTGAACACGAGTCAGGACAATTTTGTGGTGGCACTCTTGTGTGATGTCACTCTTGTGTGGTGTCGTGGCCGAGGTGGTCTAAGGTGTTAAACTTTTACTCCAGTTTCTATTGAGTCGTTTGTCCGAATCTCACTGCTACCGCAATCGCGAGCTGAGTTCCTCCAGCTGGTTGAGTTTGACAAAGCTACCCAGGTCGCGTGTACTTCTTCATTGATGTGCTTGCGGCTCCTCAGGCTTCTGATCATTTCGGCGACGAAAGCAGGAGAATTAGCGACCGACTTGGAAAACACTGAACTGTCAAAGCCACTCTGCTTTTGGATATTGGCATTACTGGTTTGAGCGCCAGTCCTGTCATTCAAATATTTCGAGGCCACGCCGAACGCAGAATCTCAAATATTTCATTTTAAGTAATCAAACCGACCTTGTACCTATATTGCAACTCCAAGAACTCATCCACGATTCTTCCAGAGTCCACAGGGAATGAGATGTTGACACGCAGCACAAAGCGATCTCAATCTCTCCAATCCCCCGCTGCCAAGAGAACGTGGCTAAAACAGCTTCAGTCAGCGGCTCCTGCCCAACCCTGGGACACAGCACAAGGAAACTCCTCCCTCAGGCACCGTTTTCCTCTTTGAAAGTGGCATAACGGATAACGGGTCTGACTTCAAAGCAAGAAGATTGTAGTTTTGAGTCCTACCTGGCCCGTGGGGAATTTCTCACTTAAGCCGTGCTCCGCGTTGACAATCCCCTATGAAGTCCTGTCTGGATGACGCCTGTGTGTTTTTGCATTTAAAACTTGTGTTTGTTCTATTGTCCATTTCAAATTCCAGCTCACCACAACGGACACTTCTGTCAGTCTCGGGGTATCCTCCTGCGTGTCTCCCTCTGTGGGTGAAAATGAGCAGGAGTTCACCAAAAGAGTTACAATTCGTTGTGTAAATGTCATACTTCTGCCCAATTATTGTGCCATTTAAGAACACAGGATAACGTCATTGACATTTGCCTTGGAAGCATGAGAACACACAAGACTTTGGGCCAAAGTTGGAAACTGCGACTAGAATAGATGGCTATCTGATTAGCCGAAATGCACAATGGGCAGAATGGCCTTTTCCCACTTTGTAAATCTTCGAAGACAAGTTGAAAACCATGAGTAAGGTAGAGAGGAGACAGGCGCAAGAGACCCCGGGGGAAGTACCTGTCATGAATAAGTTGAAGCTGTTGGACACAGTGGAAACTGCCAGTCCGCGAGGCGGCCAGGTCTGCCAATCAAAAGTTGGCGCAGAGGCAGAGCAGAAGACTCGGACATCGCACAGAGCCGTTGTAATAGGGGACTTCATCGTGAGAGGAACTGACCAGGGTTTTTGTGGCAGCAGACGGGATTTAAGGATGGTATGTTGTCTTCCTGGTGCCAGGGTGAAAGACATCGCGGGCAGAGTGCAGGAAATCCTCAAGGACGAGGGTGAAGAGCCAGAGGTGGTGGTACATGTCGGCACAAATGATGTCGGGAAGAAGAGGAGGCACATACTACAGCGGGACTTTAGAGAACTAGGAAGAAGGCTGAAAAGCAGGACGTCCGAGGTGGTTATCATTTGTTTGCTTCCAGTTCTTCGGGCTGGTGAGGCCAGAAACAGGGAGATAATGGACTTGAACGTGTGGTTGGGGAACTGGTGCAGGAAGCAAGGAATTAAGTTCTTAAATCACTGGGGTACATTTTGTGGCAAACATAAATTCTACAAGAGAGATGGTCTGCACCTTAATAGGTCAGGGACCAGAATTTTGGCAGGCAGGTTTTCTACCGCAACACCGCTACATTTAAACTAAGTAGCGGGGGGGGGGGGGGGGGGGGGAGGGGATATACTGGATGTAAAGAAAGGAAGTTGAAGGGAAAGTTAGAACAAGAGAAGTCAAGAAAGACAACTGTATCAATGATGCAGAAAATTCGAAAAGGGATCATGCTGTAACGTTGAGTGGAATAGGGGTTGATGGGTATGGTGAGAGCAGTAACAAATTAAAAATACTGTATTTGAACGCACGAAGCATTAGGAATAAGATGGATGAGCTTGAGGCTCTTTTGGAAATTGACAGGCACGATATTATGGGGATAACTGAGACGTGGCTTCAAGTGGACAGGGCCTGGGAAATGAATATTCAAGGCTACACGTGCTATCGTAAGGACAGACTGACGGGCAGAGGGGATGGAGTGGCCTTGTTGGTAAGGGAGGATATTCAGTACCTTGCGCGGGGTACCTAAAGTCAGGGGATGTAGAGTCAGTGTGGATAGAGCTGCAAAACACTAAGGGTAAAAAGACATTTGTGGGAGTCATCTACAGGCCTGCAAACAGTAGTCTGGATGTCGGATGTAAGTTGAACCAGGAGCTGAAATTGGCCTGTGGTAAAGATGTTACTACAGTTGTTATGGGGGATTTTAACATGCAGGTAGACTGGGAGAATCAGGATGGTATTGGACCTCTAGAAAGAGACTTTGTGGAGTGCCTCAGAGATGGATTCTTCGAGCAGCTGGTGTTGGAGCCGACCAGGGAGAAGGCAATTCCGGAACTAGTGTTGTGTAATGAAACAGAATTGGTCAGAGACCTCGAATTGATGGAGCCATTGGGAAATAGTGACCATAATACAATAAGTTTCAACCTGCAGTTTGAGAGGGAGAGATTACAGTCAGAAGTGACAGTACTTCTGTTGAATAAAGGGAACTATGGAGCTATGAGGGAGGAGCTGGCCGAAGTTCAATGGTGCAATATCTTAGCAGGGATGACCGTGGTGGAACAATGGCAGGTATTTCCGTGTATAATGCAAAAGTTGCAGGATCAGTTCATTCCTGAAAGGAAGAAAGATCCCAGGAGGAGGCATGGGCGGCCGTGGCTGACGAGGGAAGTTAAGAATCATATAAAGTTTAAAGAGAAAAAGTATAACATAGCAAAGATAAGTGGGAAAACGGAGGACTGGGAAACTTTTAAAGAACAACAGAGGATTACTAAGAAGGAAATACTCAGAGGTAAAATGAGGTACGAAGGTAAACTGGCCAATAATACAAAGGAGGATAGTAAAAGCTTTTTCAAGTATGTGCAAGGCAAAAAAATGGTTAGGATTAAAATTGGGCCCTTGAAGACAGAAACAGGGGAATATATTACAGGGAACAAAGAAATGGCAGAAGAATTAAATGAGTACTTCAGATCTGTGTTCACTGGGGAAGACATAAGCAATCTCCCTGGGGGAACAGTGACTGAAGGACCTGAACTTAAGGGAATCTGTATTTGCCAGGATTTGGTTTTGGAGACTGTTAGGTCTTAAGGTTGATAAGTCCCCGGGGCCTGATGGTCTACATCCCAGGGTACTGAAAGAGGTGGATCGGGAAATCGTGGATGTGTTGGTGATGATTTTCCAGAATTCGATAGATTCAGGATCGTACCTGAGGATTGGAGAGTGGCTAATGTTATACCACTTTTTCAGAAAGGTGGTAGAGAGAAAGCAGGAAATTATAGACCAGTTAGTCTGACCTCAGTGGTGGGAAAGATGCTGGAGTGTATTGTAAACGATGAGATTACGGCACATTTGGATAGTAGTAACAGGATAGGACAGAGTCAGCATGGATTTATGAAGGGGAAATCGTGCTTGACTAATCTTCTGGAGTTTTTTGAGGATGTAACTCTGAGATCCAGTAGATGTAGTGTACCTGGACTGTAGGAAAGATTTTGATAAAGTCCCACATAGGAGGTTAGTGAGTAAACTTAGGGCACATGGTGTTGGGGGCAAAGTACTTGATTGGATTGAAAATTGGTTGGCTAATAGGAAACAAAGGGTAATGATAAATGGCTACATTTTGGAATGGCAGGCAGTGACCAGTGGGTTACCGCAAGGATCCGTGCTGGGACTGCAGCTTTTTACAATATATGTTAATGATATAGAAGATGGTATCAGCAAAAACGTTAGCAAATTTGCTGATGATACAAAGCTGGGTGGCAGGGTGAAATGTGATGAGGATGTTAGGAGATTACAGGGTGACCTGGACAAGTTAGGAGAGTGGGCAGATGCATGGCAGATGCAGTTTAACGTGGATAAATGTATGGTTATCCACTTTGGTGGCAAGAACAGGAAGGCAGATTACTACCTCAATGGAATTAATTTAGGTAAAGGGGCAGTACAGAGAGATCTGGATGTTCTTGTAGACCAGTCAATGAAGGCAAGCATGCAGGTACAGCAGGTAGTGAAGAAGGCTAATAGCATGCTCCCTTCATAACAAGAGGGATTGAGTATAAAAGCAAAGAGGTGCTTCTGCAGCTGTACAGGGCCCTGGTGAGACCACACCTGGAGTACTGTATGCAGTTCTGGTCTCCAAATTTGAGGAAAGACGTTCTGGCTATTGAGGGAATGCAGCGTAGGTTCACGAAGTCAATTCCTGGAATGGAGGGATTACCTTACACTGAAAGACTGAAGCGACTGGGCTTGTATACCCTTGAGTTTAGAAGTCTGAGAGGGGATCTGGTTCAAATGTATAAGATTATGAAACGATTGGACACTCTGGCAGCAGGAAACATATTTCCGCTGATGGGTGAGTGCTTAAAAATACGGGGCAGACCATTTAGGACAGAGATAAGGAGAAACCTCTTCACCCAGAGAGTGGTGGCTGTGTGGAATGCTCTGCCCCAGAGGACAGTGGAGGCCCAGTCTCTGGATTCATTTAAGAAAGAGTTGGATAAAGCTCTCAAAGATAGTGGAATCAATGGTTATGGAGATAAGGCAGGGAGCGGATACTGATTCGGAATGATCAGCCATGATCATATTGAATGGTCGTGTAGGCTCGAAGGGCTGAATGGCCTACTCCTGCACCTATTGTCTATTGTCTATTATCTTCAAGGAAAATGTTCAGAAAGGGTGTTTTATTTCGACCAAGTACGATAGCATCTATCGCCTTGTCTTGTTATTTATCTGTGAGGATTCGGTACTCTCAGCACCGTTGCACGGATCCTATTCCCGCTCGTGGAATGGTTGTATTGTTCAGCAAACATATCGGTTCAGCAAACGTACCAGGACTTACGCGGATTTTCCGATGCTAGCAGGTCATTGGTTTTGTCCAAATTATTATGAAGTTTAACATAAAACAAACAGCTGCAGTTGCTGGAAATCTGAGGCAAAAACAAAAAATATTTGTGGAACGCGGCAAGCCGTCGACTTTCCTGCTCCTCGGATGCTGCCTGACCTGCTGTGCTGTGCCAGAATCACTCTGATCTAAAATTTCGTTGCCAGCATCTGTAGTCCTCACTTTTGCCTAGTTCCTTCAGTGCCGCTGGTTCCCAATTCGAGAACTCCATCTCTAGCTGTTTCATGTCTGTACCTCCATGCTGAGGAGTTGAAGAGTGAAGAAATGTAACTCACCCCCTCCATCTCTGGGGTAATTAAGGTTTGAAAGTGAATCTTATCACATTGAAATATATCTACATTCGACTTAATCTCTGTCTTTTATTGGGAACCATTTCTTTCATTGTAACCATCAGGAAAGTCAATTTCGCTCGACAGAATATGTCACTAACCTTTGTTGGTTTCATGTCCAAGAACACGCAGATAAATAGCTCCCTTGATTAGCTCTGCTGTTCATGTTCGCAAAGAGATCTAGCAAATTGCCGAGTGTGATTTTCCTTTCAATAAATTATTTTGACTCAGTTTGGCTGTAAATATCTTTTCCTAACTTTGTGTTTTTCTCCTTTTACATTGGAGTCGAGCACCTTACAAATGACAGCAAAGCTTTGAAAAGAGATGGAAGCATTTCGCCCGTCAATTCAGCGACAGCTTTCAATGAGATCACGGCTGATTTGGTTAATGCTCAACTTCACCATTCTGTTTGTAGTCATGGCCGAGTCGTTTACGCGATGGATTCGAGGTCCATTAAGGTTTTCCCACGTAGGTTCGACCCCTGCGGACTATGTTATGAATGCCTTCCTGCTGGAGAAAATGTTCAGAAAACGGATTTTGCAAACCAGGCCGTAATTTGATTAGACTTGGGAAACTCGAGTTTTTCATCAGAAATGTTCCATATTTAAAACATTATCTCTGTTTCTCTTTCCAGATACACTGCTTGACACATCGTGTTTCTGCAGTTGTTATTGAACGTCCTAAACAGTAGTGCTGTTTTTCATTAGATTCCTTTAATCCCTGTCCTCTATACACTGACTCTGGTCAGTGGCAATACTTGCTCCTGCTCGTCAAAGTGCTCATTCCCCACCGCTCCCTCTCCCAACATTACAAACAACCGAAGGAAATTGCCACTTAACCATCTTTGTTCCAAAGTGAAACTCACCAGCCTCGGGAATCTCTCCATCAAACGGGACTTCTCATCCCTGGACATGGTGCAAGCCAGAGGATTGTGAAGAGATACTGTGACAATATTGTCAATTGGCAGTTGGAAAAATGTTGAGGAAGAAAACCATATAATCTATGCTCCAGCTTCGGAAATCTTGAGAAACTCTTTTGGAAATGGAATCAGAGGAGAATGAAGATGTGTGAACTCTCGGACCGAGTAGAGGACGGGACATTGACTCTGATGTTCTCGTGACAGGAATTCATCTGAGACATTGAAAGAATTGTCGCTCCCGTACGTGAGGAATAAAACGTTCATCTGGACTCTGGGACAATGAAAATCTCTGTAACAGCCTATGTATCCCTCTATACTTTCTCCATCTGAAACTCCCACAGTCTGGGGAGAATGGGGTTAGTTTGACAGAGAGAAAAGATCTCTCTGCACTGTTCCCATCGAAGACCCCCAGAACAGGTACAAAGTAAGGCAGCATTGTGGAGAGTGCAGATAGCCACATAAAATCACAAAGGGAGATTGGTAAACTGGGTGAATGGGCGAAGCTATGTGAGATAGAGTTCTGTGTGTGGTCGTCAGGTTGGAAGGAGTACAGAGTAGGATTACAAGAATGACCCTGGATTTCAGGGATTACATTCTGAGGAGAAATGATACAAATGAGGCCGGTTTCCTCTGGAATTGAGAAGGTTAAGGGGTGATCTGGTCGATGTCTCCGGGATATGAACAGGACAAGACAGACTCGATCAAGATCAATGATTCCCACTGGTTGGAGTTTCCAGAACGCGGGAGAGCATGTCACATCCAACAGCTGGAATTGATAGAGAGGAAAGCTGCTTCTGAGGCGATGATTAGGATCATATTCGAAAACCCTAACAATACTCTGAAACACTTTGAAAGCTAAAATGAAGGAACAAAGCCTCCCATTTCTAACCAGAATGTTGTACAGACTATTTCTCACTCACTCACTGAACCTGTCCACCTCCCTTTCCGGCCTTTCTCTGTCCTCTTGGCATATTCCTGTCCCACATCACTTTTTGTTATCAGCAAACGGAATAGAGGATCTCATAATCCCATTCATTCATACAGATTATGCCCAGCGTTCTGTAGGTAACAGAGCTCTGAAACATATCCAGGACACTCTCATCTCATGTCTGTATGTCTCTGGACTCCTTGTGACCGGCTGAGTAAGTCTTCAAGTTAACATCATTACACTTGAGCTCAAATAGCTTGACTTGAACTCCAGCACAAAACTGATGGAGTTTCAAATTAGAATCTAATCATGATCTGGACAGACTGATACATAACAGCTTGCTATGGACATGCTGATAGCCTCTAATGTTTCTTTTAACAATGTGATCACTCTGTTAACTTAATCATTCATTTGATTTTTCCCTTCACAGATGGAACCATACCTTCTTTACACTGGATTTTACAATATCCTCAAAGTCTCAGTGAAGTTTTCGATATCAGAAGCGAGTGCCCTTACTGATATTCAAACAGGTACGTTCCGAACGTACATTTCCCTCAATAACTGGAATGTTAAATGTTGAAATATTCTCCAGATTCTAAATCACTTGGAAATTCATTCATTGCAAAACAAAATGATGATTCCCATTATGGTCAGTTTACTTGTTTGCAGATAGTGACATGGAAAATAGCAGCAGGATGAGGCCATTTGGCCCTTCGAACCTGTCCCACCATTCAATACGATCATGACTGGTCATCCAACTCAGTAACTAATTCTCCGTTCCGCCATACCCTTTCTTCCATTTAGCACCAAGTGCTGTGTATGTGACAAGGAAGGGTATCCTTTTTGCCATGAGCTCCATTTCCTTTCCCAGGTCAATGACATCCCCAAATGGGTCTTTGTTTAGGATGCTGTCTTTCCAACTACAGTCCCTGGAACAATGTGACACCTTCAGCGTCTGCCTGGAAAGGACTTCCTCAACACCAAAGGAACAGAATCAAAACTCCTTGATATTCCGTATCTTCAGAGAGAAATGCAGTGCCACTGTCCAAATTCATAACAAAGGGCATCAATATATTGTCATGAGAATAAACTGCAAAATGCTTAACGCAATTGAAGTCCACGAGGAAATGGCATGTTGCAATGGGATCTGTAAGGGATAGGAATTCAATCTGCCGTCCCCTTGTTATTATTGTGTATGATGATCCTGACCCACCAATACACAGATCTGACTGAATGCACAAACAACCACTCTCCATCCATTTCATTCAGAATAAGGACAATAACATGACGGATTAAAACAAAATGCAAACTGAGATGAATGTTGCATATAGAGTTTTTCCAGCATTCAAATCAGGCTGTTCGGCTTATCATTCACACGCTAGTTGAAACGTCTGGGCTCCCTCTCTAAACCTCTCCAATTATCCAGATCCCTGTCTGATTGAAGACTGTCTGTGTGCAGTTACACATTTTACCTTTTTTGGTGTGAGTTTCCTCCGGGTACTCCGGTTCCCTCCCACAGTCCAAAGATGTGCAGGTTAGTGTTTAACATGGATTGGCCATGTTAAATTGTCCATAGTGCCCAGGATTAGCCATGGGAATTGCGGGATTGCAGGGAGAGAGTAGAGGGGTGTGTCTTGGTGGGCTGCATGATGGGCCGAATGGCCAGTTTCCACACTGTTGCGATTCTATGATGCTATACTCGTTCCTATCTGCCTCTTTGGATGAGGGAGACTATCACCTGAAACAATATCCCCTTCAGTCACTCAATGTTTGCTTTGTTTCCAACAAAGAACTGCATAACTGAGAGACAGCACAGAAATTGCTGGGGAAACTCAAGAGTTCGAGCAGTATCTGTGAGGAGTGAGCCTTTCCGATGCGGTGATTGTTCTTCAGAACTGAAGGCTTCTGATTCGGGTGCCGTCAGACCTGCCGAGCTTCACCAGCAATTTTATGTTTTGATTTCAGCCCCAATCCAGTTGGTGATGATCACGGCCTTGTTAAGTGTGCTTGGGAATGGGGACGGAGCTGCAAGCAGGGTGATGGTGGCCTTGTGGTGAGCATAGCTGCCTTCCAAGGAGTTGACCTGAGCTCGGTTCCTGGCGGTCGCAGTGTTGTGGTTTCTTAGCCGACTTTTAAAGGAAAGCCACTGAGTTCAACCAATACAGGACTGTTTTATTCTGTGGTGAAATAGGTCTATCAGATTGCTTCTTTCTTTTCCTGGTGATGGTTTCTGTGAATTGCAGTGTGGAACCGGACAGCATTGCTTGGCATCTCGGGAGCTTTCCCCTCTGCTGCTTCCCATTTCTTATTGAAATATTGTTTGCAGCACAAGGATGGTTTTGTTTTGCTCGAAAAGTGAGAGACTGCTCCCTCAGTAACCTGAAATAATTACAGAAGCTGCTGGAAACACTGATCAGTTCCAACTGCTTCTGTAGTGGTGGGGAGGGAGGTTTAATGTGTGAAATCTATGCAAAGATAAATAAACTCCAACCTCAAAACAATCAGTAATCCTATGTTTACAGACATCCTTGGACATTTTTTCTTAGCCATTTCAAGTTTCACCAACATCTTTTCCATAGCTGGGAAGCCAGCATTAGTGCTTTGTGTTTGTATTTCAACGATAGTGTGGAGTAAAGTGTGTTTTGATTCAATCCTGGCAGTTTGACCAATCGCATTGCAACGCCTTACACTTGTCATTCTAAAATAAGATAAAGAGAACTAGACCATCTTCAACCCACAGAGGGTTTGGTCTGTTTAATAGCAACCTCCAACCTCATCAGTACATGTCCCGACAGTCCTGAACAGTGATGTTTACAGATTAGAGAGGGATACACAGACACATTTATCTTTATTATCTTGCATAGGAGTCATTTGGGAATGGTATGCCTCAGACCATCAACTGTCCGCTCAGCGAAGGATAAAGGCCAGGAATCCAACAAAATTTGGAACAGCTTATTTCCCGGGAGACTGAAAGATCACTAACAGAGGGGGAGCTGGAGAGTCAGGAACCGAAAAACAGGGACAGTCCGCTTTGTTCACTGATTCTTCAGCCCTCAGTGAATCCAGTGCCAGGAATGGCTGCTATTAATCAGACTGACAGAATGTAATCACATGCACACAATGTCCTTCCACATCAACAATATCGCCCACATCCCACTCTGCTTCAGCTCATCTGCTCCTCTGCCATCTTCATTATTTTAATCGGGGCAGAATTAAGTGCCGTGCTTTGAGCTGAGCTGTCTGAACTTGTGTAATCTCTCTATAAACGTCTCCAATTCCCCCAATCCCTCTTTAAGATGCTCCTTGACATCTGCACCAATGAATGTGGTAGACTGTCACCTGACGCAATAACCCCTCTGGTGGATCAGCATGTACTGTATTTAAAACAACGAACTGCAGATCCTGGAGAGCTGAAAGATCACGCAGAAATTGCTGGAGAAATTTAGTAAGATCGGCATTACTTGTGGGGAGAAACCAGAGTGAACATCGACAGTCTACATATTGTTCTTCAGAACTGAAGGAATCTGATGCTGATGTGTCAGACTTGATGAGCTTCCCCAGCATGTTGTGGTGATATTTCAGCCCGAATGCAGTTGGTTATGGTCACTGTCTTGTTATGTGTGTTTCGGAATAGCTTGCCAACTAGTGACAGAGCGTGTGGTATTGGGCTGAATATCGCTTTTTCCAAACTGCTGACTTAGTTTCGAATCGCTGCTTTCGCACTATTGTTGTTTTTATCAGTTTTAAACGGGAGAAAACACCAAGGTGAACCGACTGACATTAGTCTCTCAGAGGTTTTCCAAAAATGTCCAAATTATAATGTCCAACCTTATAATTCTCAGAGCTGGGGAAATGATTGTACAGACTCGGAGGACATGTAAATAATCATTTTCAGACTGATTGATTAGCACAGGAGTGTTAGCATGGATTTATTGAGTGGGAAAACGTGTACAATAACCTGGATAGATGACCTTCAAAGGAAGGTAATGACCTATGGGAGGCGTGCCTTGTGATGTAGATCAATTGGATTACAAGATTATTCCACATTTACCTGGCTGGAAAATTCACATGAGCCACCGTTAGTATGAAGGTCTAACCTGGTTCAAAGCTGATTTTCACAAAGCCTTCATTGAGTTTCATGGATCCAAACAAGTGGCACCTTTTTGTACCATAAGCTGTCTCCAATTCTCTGGCTCCATATTACAATCTGATCAGCAAAGAGATGCAAAGGGAAGTGGCAGGTTAGATGGATAATGAGGTCAAAGTGAAAAGCCAGGAAAGTTTGCGTGATTGGACAGTTGGCTTCACAAGATTCATAAATCAGAAAAGAAACTTCTGGAGAAACTCAGCAGTCTGACACTACTTGTGGGAAGAAAGTGGTGATTTCAACTTTTCCAATATCGACTGGAACCTCCTTATTGCAGGTGGTTTGGATGGAGCCGTTTTTGTCAGGTGTGTTAGGAGGGTTTCCTCACTCAGTATCTAAACAGACCGACAAGGTGACAGGCCATTATGGATTTGGTGCGCGGCAATGAGCCAGGACAGATGTCAGGTCTCACAGTGGGAGAACACTTTGGTGACAGTGATCACAATTGCCTCACATTTACTTGGTGAGCGAAAGGAGCAGTTACCAAGGGAAGATTTTAATTGGGGAAAAGGAAATTCTGACTCTATCAGACAGGAGTTGGAAAGTACAGACTGGGTGCAATTGTTCCACAGAAATGGCACAGCAGACATGTGGAGACTGTTTAAGGAGCAGTTGTTGCGAGTGATGCATCAATTTGTTCTTCTGAGACACGTAAGAAGGGGTAAGATTAAGGAACCTTGGATGACGAGAACAGAGGAGCTTCTCGTCAAAAGGAAGAAGGCAGCTTAGGTATGGTGGAGGAAGCAAGGATCCAGCACAGGTTTAATGTATTACAGGTTTGCTGAAAAGGAGCTCAGAAATGAATTGAGGAGAGCCAGGAAGGGGCAGGAAAAAGGCTTGGCAGGAAGGATTAGGGAGTACCAAAGACATTTTAATCATACGTGAGGAATAGAGAATGATCAGAGAGAAGGTAGGGCCGATCAGGGATAGTGGAGGGAACTTGTGCGTGTAGTCTGAGGATATAGGGGAAGTCCGAAATGAGTTTTTTGCTTCGGTTTTCACGAAGGAACGGGGCCTTGTTGTGAATGAGAACTTTGACGAGCTGGGATAGAGGCTTGAACAGATCAAGATTGATGAAGTTCATACGCTGGAAATTTTGGCAACCATTAATATTGACAAGTCCCTAGGGCCAGACCAGGTTCATCCTACGTTTCTCCAGGAAGCGAGAAAAGAGGTTGCTAAGCGCTGGTGAACATCTGTGCTTCCTCACTCTCCATGCGAGTCGTACCAGAGGATTGGAAGGAGGCGAATGTTTTTTCTCTTTTCAAGAGGTGTAATACAGAAATCCCCGATAATTACAGGCCAGTCAGTCTTATGTGTGTCGTCAGCAAAGTTTTGGAAAGAATTCTGAGGAATACGTTTTATGACTATTTAGAAAAGTATAGGGGGATTAAAGGCAGTCAGCATGACTTTGTGAGGCGAAGGTCATGCCTCACGAATCTTACTGAGTTCTTTGAGGAGGTGCCAAGACAGGTCTACAAAGGTCGAGCAGTGGATGTGGTGTATATAGACATCAGCAAGGTATTTGAAAAGGTTCCCAATGGTAGGCTTATTCATAAACTCAGGAGGTATGGCTATCCGGGTTCAGAATTAGTTGGCTGACCAATTCCATCTGGGTTGTAGATGGAAAGTCTTCCTCCTGGAGATCAGTGGTGAGTGGTGTCCCGCAGGGCTCTGTTCTTATGCCTCTGCTCCTTATGGTTTTTATAAATGACTAGGATGTTGAGGTTGAGGGGTGGGTTAGTGAATTTTCCGGTGACACAAAGGCTGGAGATGCCGTTGATAGTATTGAGGGGTTATTGCAGGCTGCAGCAGGACATAGACAGGGTGCTGAGCTGTGCTGAGAAATGGCAAATGGAGCTCAACCTGGACAAAAATGAAGTGAAGCATTTTGGAACATCGAACTTGCATGGTGAATATAGGATTAAAGGTAGGATTCTTGGCAGTGTGGAGGAACAGAGGGATCTCCGTGTTCAAGGACGTAGATCCCTCAAAGTTACCACCAAAGTGGCTACAGTTGTTAAGAAAGAATACGGTGTTTTGGCTTTCATTAACAGGGGAATCGATTTTAAGAGCTGTGAGAATTTGCTACAGTTCTGCAAGTCCCTGGTGCGATCACGCTTGGAATATTGTGTCCAGTTCTGATCGCCCTACTATAGGAGAGATACAGAGGCTTTGGAGAGGGTGCAAAGAAGGTTTACGAGGACGCTACCTGGATTGGAGGGCTTGCCTTATGAAGCAAGCTTGAATAAGCTCGTACTTTTCTCTCTGGAGAGAAAGAGGTAGCGAGGTGACCTGATCAAGATATACAAAATAATGAGAGGCATGTATAAAGTCAATAGCCAGAGACCTTTCCCCAGGGCAAGGTTAACTGGCACGAGGGGTCATAGTTTTAAGATATTAGGGGAAGTTATAGAGGGGATGTCAGAGGTAGGTTATTTATGCAGAGTTGTAAATGTATGGAATGCGTTGCCAGCAATGGTCGTGAAAGCAGAGTCATTAGGGACATTTAAGTGAGTGCTGGACAGGCACATGGAGAGCAGTGAGTGGAGGGGTGCATAGGTTAGTTATTATATTTGACATCAGGATTAATCGTCGGCACAACTTCGTGAGCCAAAGGGCCCCTTCTGTGCTGTACTTTTCTATGTTCTATGTTCCCACTCGTATTTCAATATTCTAAAATGTGATTGCCTTGTTTTCTTGAGCTGGTGTAAAACTTGTCTTATAAACTCTCGGTGAAACTGTTCAGTGTTCTTCTGTACTGTAGATGTTACCAGTTGGTGTGATGGAACCACAAGTTTCAGATTGAATTGCATTAAATGAAATGACATGGTAGTAAGAATGACAGAAACAATAGTAAATGTGACGATTCGGAGAAATTCAGGACCCAGCAAAGGGTGACAGAAATCCTGATCGGGGACAGGCAATTTATGATTGCAGCCTGCTCTTGAAGCCTAGATCCCTGTTACGTTCCTAAACCACGTCCAATCTTGTCTGTAACTTCCCCAACAGTAAATTTAATTGGGCAGATGTTCATTCCAGTCCTGACAAGGTGCAAACTGTCCGTCTAGCTGAGGGCTAACCTTCGCCTGAGCTAGGCCCAATGTCTCCAATGCATACTGCCTGCCCTCCTGAAACAGTTTTCCAGCCACATGTTCACCCATGTAATTAGGCCTTGTTCTCATCAGCACATGGGACTGACAATAATTCTGAGATGACTGTGTTTTGGATCCTGCTTTTTAACCTTATTATTTGCTGTCTGAAATGTGGTTTATGGACCTCATCTTGCCTTCTTCCCAAGGTCTTTGATAGGGACATGGAGCATCATCCTTCCCTTTTGATACTGTTTCAGCATAGACCAGTGACTAACCTATCGTTTAGGCCTGGTCTTTTGTGGTTTCTGAGGGATTTAATTACATTTTTGCAATATTCTATGGAACAGCTAAGACCAATCGTGGAGTCTGTTATTCAATCTAGGGCTAACACATAGAAGTAAACTGTATCCAGAGATTCCAATATTTAAAGAAAGGAACATTTCGACAATCACATAATACAGGAGTGCTTGAGCTTACTCTGGTCCGTGGCCATTCCTGACAGATCCATTGTTTTCTTTTACATCTGAGATGAGTAGAGTTTGGTTAAATGAGATTGGGAAGAGTTCTGACAATGATAGGAAATGGAACATTTGGAGATGGCAGTCAATGGCCTCGGCATCAGTGAATAAGTGAATAGACTCCAGGGAGTAAACTGTCTGGACAACAGTAGGTCAGGCAGCATCCAACGTGCAGGAGAATCGATATCATGGGCAAGAGCTCTTCATCAGGAATGAGGCTTGTGAGCCGAGAGGGTAGACAGAGGTGCGTGGGGAAGGTGGCTAAGAGTGCGAAAGGTAGATGAAGGTGGACGGGATGGTGCTAGGTCGGAGAAGAGGGTGGAGTGGATCGATGAGAAGGAAGATGGACAGGTCATGAGGGCAGTACTTAGTTGGAAGACTGGAGTTGGGATACGTTGGGGAGGGAAGAAATGTGGAAGCTGGTCAAGTCCACATTGATGCTGTATGGCTGGAGGGACCCAAAGCAGAAAATGAGGCGTTCGTCCTCCAGATGTCGGGTGTTTCGGGAGTGGTGATGGAAGAGGCCTGGGACCTACATGAACTTGGCAGAGGGGGAGGAGCTATTAAAATATTCAGCCACGTGGCAGAGAGGTTGGTTGGTGCGTGTGTCCCTGAATAGTATAAGGAGAGATCTCATACTCTGGTGACTTGTGCTGCTGTCTCATGTTCGGTTAAACCACAGACTTGGTGCCACAGCAATTTGATAACACAAACGTTCAATGGCTTGATCTGGAGGCAAGCAATCTGGTTGACTCGATTACAAGGGTCTCACAGAGTCGTATAATCATGGAATTTCATAGCCACAGAAACAGACCTTTTTCTCCAACTCATTCGCGCCACCCAGATTTTACAAATGAACTAGTCCCATTTACTTATATTCAGTCCATATTCCCCCATACATAGACCAACTATCAACCTGTCCAATTGTTTCTAAAATGATGAATGCTACGTCAACTAGCCTGTTCCAAACACTCACTTCTGTGAACCAATTGCCCCTCTGGATTGTTTTGTATTTTTCCCCTCTCACCTTAAACCTCTGCTCTCTACATTTAGCCGCCCTTATCATAGGGAAACGCTGCTGTCTGTCGATCTAGTCCATTCCTCTCATGATTTTATGAAGCTCCACAAGGCCCTCCCCTCAGTCTCCTATGCTCCAGGGAAAAATGTCTCAGCCAATTTAGCCTCCTCTAATAACTCTAACATTTAAATTAATGCAGCATGCTCGTAAGTCTTCTCTGCACACTTTCTCATTTAATAATATCAAATCCTTAATAGGGAGATCAGAATTGCATGCATTACTCCAAATGTGACCTTTTCAACATCTTGTACAACTGCAACAAACGTCTCAACTCCTGTACTCAACGGTCTGACTGACGAAGGCAAGCATGATGAAAACTTCCTTCTCCACCCTGGTGACGTGGGTCTCAAAATAGAAGGAACTATGAACTTACATTCCAAGGTCTCTTTGCTCGGCAACATTGTTCTGAAGCTTTTCATTAAGTACATAAATCCTGATTTGATTTGCCCTACCAAAATGTCGCACCTCACATTTATGTAGAGTTAATCTTCAGTTGCCACTCATTGTCCCATCTGATCAAGCTTCCATTAAACTCTGAGGTAACATTCTTTTGGTGTCACGTGCAAATTACCGACCATGCATTCTATATTCACATACATACCATTTATATAAATGACAAAAAGCAGTTGACGCAGCACCAATCTTTGCAACACACTGCTGATTCACAGGCCTCTAGTCCGAAAAGCAACCGTCCATCACTCCACTCTGCATCCTACCTTCGAACAAATTTTGTATCCAAATGGCTAGTTCTCCCTATTTTCCATGTGATATGATCTTGTTAACCAGCTCACCGTGAAGAATCTTGTCGAATGCCTTAGTGAGGTCCATGCATACAACAAACTGCACTCCACAGTCATTAATGTTTTTTCATCACTTGTTAAAAAAAACTCAAATAAATTAGGGAGACACGATTTCTCACACACAAAGCCATGTTGACTATCCCTAATCAGCCCTTGCCTTTCTAAATACACGTAAATCCTGTCCCTCAAAACCCCACAAAGAACTTGCCCACCACTGATGTCAGGCTCACTGGTCCATCGTTCCCTGACTTGTCCTTACCAACTTTCTTAAATAATGGCACCGAGTTAACCACCCTCCTGTCTTCCTCTGTCTCATCTGTGACTATCGGTGATACAAATATCTGAGAAAGAGACCCAGCAATCACTTCCCTAGCTTCCCACATATTTCTGGAGTACACTTAATCAGGGACGTAGATTTATCCACATTTATACGTCTTAAGAGGTCCAGCACCTCCTCCTCTGTAGTATGGACATTTTTTTTTCAAGATGCCACTGTTCATTTCCCCAAATTCTCTAGAATCCATATCCTTCTCCACAGTAAACAGTGATGCAAAACACTGGTTTAGCATTTCACCCATCTCCTAAGTTCCACACATATACGACCTTGCTGATTTTTGAATGGTCCTATGCTCTCATTCATCATTTTTTTGTCTTTAATCCGCCCCCCTGTATTCTCCTTCAGTCTATTTACTCAAAGCTATCTGATGTCCTGTTTTCTCCCTCCTAATTTCCCTCTTGCATATACCTTTATTGCCCTTTTATTCTTCTAGTGAATCTAAGGACTCACTCGATCCCTGCTGTCAAAATCTGGGATGTACTTCCTTCTTTTCCTTGACCAGAAACTCAAGTTCTCAAGTCATCCAACATTCCCTATATCTACCAGTCTTTTACTCTTTATCCTGCAGGAACATATTGTCTCGGGACTTCCGGTATCATAGTTTTAAATGCTTCCCATTTACATTTGAATATCCGCCCCCAATCAACTTTTGAATGTTGTTGCCTAATACCAATAAAATTCACATTCATTCAAAATAGAACTTTAACTTTTAATTCAGCTCTGTACTTTCCGATCACTATTTTATTACAAATAGGATTATAATCACTGGCTCGAAAGTGCTACCCCAACATTACCTGCCCGAGTAAAATCAAGATTTGCTCTTTCTCTATTTCCATATACTGAGTGAGAAAGTTCTCTTGTTCACGCTGAACAAAGTCTTTTCCATTCAACCCTTAACACTGTGGCAATCCCAGTCTATGCTTGGAAATTTAACCCACCCGACTGTTTAATTTTAATGGAATCCCCATTGCATGGATGAGATCATACAGCCCAACACATCCGCACTGACCCTCTAAACAGCATCCCATCCTGATCCATCCCTCTGTACCATCCCGTGGCTATGCACCTCATCTACACATCCTGAGATGCTATGAGTAATTTAGAATGGGCAGTCCAGTAAACCCATGTAGCTTTGGACTGTGGGAGAAGTCCATAGAACCCAGCAGAAATCCACACATAAACAAAGAGAAACTGCAAACTCCCCACAACCAGGTTCCCAAGGCTGGAATTGACCTCAGGTCCCAAGCACACGGGGGCAACAGTGCGGACCATTGAGCCACTACACCTGTGCTTACATGATGTCTTTATAAATTTGCTTCTCAATTTCCTACTGACTATCAATCTTGATAAGTTATTTGTCCCTTTCTGATTTTTCAGTACCATCTAAATAACTTCCCTAAAAGTACTCCCTGGAATATCTTTCCCAATTGCAGTCATAATTTTATCCCTTATCAAAAGCACAACTTCCCCTCCTCGACTGCCCCACTTTCTATTGTTCTATTAGCAACTACAACTTGGAACATTTAGCTGCCAGTCCTGTCCATCCCTGAGCCACGTCTCTGTAATTGCTATCATATCCCAATCCTATGTTATCAAACATGACCTGAGATAATTAGCTTTAGCTGTGAGGCCTTTTGTATTGAAACAAATGCAGTCTAATTTATCAGTCCTAACTCGTTCTCTACTCATCTCCAGCCTGCCTTGACTGACTTGCTTCTTTTTGGCAACTATACCAACCTCAGACTGATTTCTTTTGTCACTACCTCTCTGCGTCCCAGTCACTCTCCTTACCTGGTTAAATTCTGCCGGGTATCTCCAGCAAGTCCCGCCGCCAGTATTAGTCCCCTTCCAGTTCAGGTGCAGCTTGTCATTCTTAAACAGGTCACTTCGAACCCAGAAGAAATTTTAATGGTTCAAAAATGTGAATGAAAAAAAATTAAGAGAAATGTTAAGAGTAATTGGAGAATAGAAGGAAGAACCAGAGAGAGAGAGAGAGAGAGAGAGAGAGGAGTCTGGAATGCGCCAATAACAAAGAGAATAAAATATTATCTTTGTATCTGAAAGTGGGCAGCTTTCAA
The DNA here is from genome assembly GCF_020745735.1 of Hemiscyllium ocellatum. Lineage (NCBI taxonomy): Eukaryota > Metazoa > Chordata > Chondrichthyes > Orectolobiformes > Hemiscylliidae > Hemiscyllium > Hemiscyllium ocellatum. The sequence goes on from NC_083418.1 coordinate 1,697,358, forward strand.
AACAAAGTAAATAAATGCATAGGACACATTGAAGGAAATAATGATGGCATGGAATTATGAAGTGAAAGTAGCCACCCAAGAGGGTGATCTCTCAGCCCCCTCATGATATATATGAAGAAATATAGGTTGTTTGTGATAATGGAATGACAATAATCATAGCTGACATAAATCTACAACCAGACTGTATACAGTAAATCAGATTGGCAACATGACATTGATGGAAATTTTTCAATGGCACTCGAGAGTCTCTGTGAATTGCATATTCTGGTGAAATCAGACAGCAGGTTATGTTATTACCATCTTATTGATACTGTCTAATGAGAAAAGATTTATGAAACAATCTCAGTATAAAGGCACTTATAAGTAGCAGCCAACAAAATATGACTCAATTTTATGTACAATTTGAAAGGAAGATGTTTGAATCTAAGTCACGAATGTTAATCTCAAACAAAGGTCACCAATTGGGCTTGAATACTAAGCTCACTGAAGTGAATGGCATAATCAGCTAGGAGACAGATTAATAGAGAGTGAGAGGTGGCAGGCATTTTAAGGGAGACCTCAGAATATTGAAAGTAATCATATTCCATACGAAACAAGTAGTTTTAAAGGGATGAACGGCTTTCTGTCTTTAACTAAGAATTTGAAGAAATGCACATATGGGTAAGATGTCTATATAAACCAGTTTAGAAATGGCCCATTCTGCAAACCAGGGCTGCAAAAACTATACGAAAAATCTATATAATTCCTTACAGGTGGAGTCTGCCTCTATCGTTTTCCCACAGGCCATCATTACTCGCGCTGGAGACAATGGATTGGACACTGAGCAAATATCCCGCTTGCAATGGCTGCTTAATATCCATGCACTGTTTTGTTTCTGTTTTGGTGTCAGGCTTTGGAAAGGATAGGTCGTTTCCATAGTTTCTGTGAAAGGGTGGTCAATGTAACCTCAGTTAATTTTAACGATTTGAAATGAATGACACTGACAGTAACAATAAGTTAATTAAATTAACACACACAGACACGCAGGCACATACATTCTATCTCTCTCATGCGCGCACACACAGAGACACACGTACACACACAGACACAGACACAGACACACACAGAGACACACACACAACACACACTCACACACACGCACAGACACACACAGACTAATATTGCGCTGGGATATTCCGCCGTATATCTAAATCAGCCCTTGCTTTTGTATATGCAATACTCCATCATACGCTGTTGTAGGGGGCCTTAAGTCACTGATTACTTTTATAATCATGTACAGTGAACTAGACAATCGTCAAATATTGCTGAAATTGTCCAAGCCACAACTGATATTCGGCTGTACTATTGTTCCTATTACTGCCCAACCTTGTATCCTCTAATTTTATATGTCCCTGCTGTACTAATTTAGGTCCTGTATCAGAAATACCTACATTGCTTCATATCTCGGTTTACATTGCATCAGTTCCTGGATTGAAATGATAATCTGCACAAATATTTTTTCCCAGTTTTCTCTACCACAATCCCACAACCCCTTCCAAGTTGTTACTTCACGAGATCAATCTCCTATCGATACGAGTGAAGAACCTACATCAATTATAACTGCACTGGGCCTCCGTTGGTATTGTAGGTCACATCTTCATTTGTCTTACATCTGCATGCCTCTGTTTCTGTTCTAATTCATCATATAAGAGTATATATTAGACTGGACCACGACACAGAGTATAAATACTGCTTCATTTTGTCTGTTTACAGTTAAGAACCCGTGTCATTGTTGCTGCTAGTAAGATCGTGTCTTCATATTTTTCCCTCCAGACCATGTTTATGATCCGCTGGATCTTGCCTCAGTGTCGGTGGAACTCGGTCTGGGATCGGCTTATAACACTGAAGATGTATTTTCAGTAACTTATGCTGTCTATCCAATCAGTATTATGTCAAAATACCCCGTTCCAGCTTAGAATGAAATGTATCTTGTTCATATAATAAACACTCCAGTCTCGGTTACATTTATGATTATTCTTTATAAAAACCTGTTTCTAATAGACATTGTTAGAGACAGCGACTCGGTTTCTGCATTAGTTTGCTTTCTTTCTTTCTGTAATCACACTCACCCCAACTCTGTTTTCCGGGATTATATTAAAACTCAAAAACAGACGATCCATTTGAACCGAAGGGAACTTAATAATTTAAATACAAATTGCTAATCCTTTTACAGTGCTCTGTTGTTTATATAGTATGGTCTATTTCGTTTGCGAAGATACCACTGTCCAACTGGAAAGTGCATTAACTGATATCGAGACAAATGACCAGCGAATCGACAAATAGTCACCTCATCATCTCACAGAAATTTCTGATTTTCTTCCTCAAATGTGTAATTCCTCAAAAGGTCTGACTGATTGGAAAATCAAGACTTAAATATGAGGTCAATACTTAATTAATTAAGTGAAATATTATTGCATTGTAGACAATGAAAGCACCAATTGAGGATTTAGCTGTGGGAAGATACTGAATAGGCAGAAGTTGTTTTATTTTTCTGGACCATCAGAGTCGGGGTGATCTTATGGAGGTTTATGTAATCATAGATAAGGCTGTTCTCTCACAGAAATACAATTGGTGGTGAGTTTAGCCTAAGGATCAAATCGCATCTTGAGATGTCATACCAGCCATCCAAATGACTGTGCTGTAAGTTGCCAGGAGCATGTTGCATTGTACACTGGAGTACATCAATATCTTCATCAGGAACTATGCCGAAACGTCGATTGTCCTGCTCCTCGAATGCTGCCTCACCTGCAGTGCTTTTCCAGCAAAACACTCTCGACTCTGATCTCCTGCATCTGCAGTTCTCACTTTTTTCCCAGTACACCAATAGCTGTAGAGTGAAGAATGCTGCTAATGATTGTACAAATATTAACAAATACACTTACGCGAGACAAACCACCAACCCGACCAATTGCTGTGAGCCTGGATTCACGTGTTGCCCAGACCAGGTCAGGACATCAGGTTTCCTATCCCTGAAGGATATTAGTGAACCAGGTGGGTTTATGATAATTGCTAATGATTTCGTGGTCAACATTTGAGTTATAATTTTGTACTTTTAAAATCGAAGTTTTGTCCTGCTCGGAGCTGACACATGTCAATTTAAATATGCCTGAAGGATCTAAATATGGGCCAATGTGATGGCTTGGTACCTGGCTGATTTAGAACCCAACGTGATACTTCTGTTCCCATTAGAAAATAAAGGGTTAGGTTTTGTTATTTATCATTTATTGAAATATTAATTAATTTAAACTTGATCCCTAAAAACCAGGAATGCCGACAGACTAAGTGGGGATTGTAAAATACATTATTTTCGTTTGACTGTGAACAATTGTCAGACCATCCAGGTTTGCTCTTGATCGAGCTGGGTTAGTGTATTTGCTCAGTGGAAAGTTTGAAGAGACTATGGAAGTTCATGCATGCAACTGAAGGTTTTAATTAGAAAGGCAAATGAATAATGTGTCCTAGTGCAAACCCTGGCATGGCGGGTCACCGTCAATGGCACACAGCTGAAGCACAACACGGCAGATAGGTGTCAGATAAAATGCGACCCTGCTACATGTGAGGTGATGCCCTATGGCAGACATTACAAGGCACTCGATGAATGGTAGGACACGAGGAAACTTGGAGAAACAGTAAGATCATGAGGTGCCAGCTAACACATTCTTGACGGTGGAAGGTCAGGCTAATATGGTAGTTCAAAAGTCATACGGGGCACGTGCTTGATTATAAGAGGAGGGAGGTCTATTGTAGCTGCACAAGACTTTGTTTGGTCACAGTTGGAGTACTTTGGGCGGTTCTGGTCACTGCACCATAACGAGGCTATGATGCTTCTGGAGGCAGTGCATACGAGGTTCACCAGGATGTTGCGTGGGCTGGGGAAATATAGCTGAAGAGGGAGGCTGAATAGGCTTGGGTTACTTTCCTGGAAAGAAGACATAGGGGAATATAACATCATGAGAGGCATGGACAGGTTGAAAAGAAAGCAGTTGCTCCGCTTAGTCAAAGTGCCAATAACAATCTGAAAGGTAGAAGTACGGGAAAGAACATGATGAAAAAAACTTTTTTTGCCTTGATGAAGGTAGGAGCCTGAAATCACGTGATAGAGAGCGTGGTTGAGATGGGAAACATCACAAACGTTAAAAATAACTTGGATAAGCACTTCAAATTTTATAACATTCCAAGCATTGAGTCAAGTGCCAGAAAGGGGGAATGATGTGGATTTAGTGTCATTTTGGCGGGACGAACACAATTAACCAAAAGGCCTCTTCTGTTCCCTGTGATTCTGTCATTCTTGAATTCTAAGTCAGGTTCTAACTGAGTTTCTTTGTTTTGCCGTTGTTTTGAGAAAGTGTTATCAGATATGAATTCCAGCTTTTCGTGTGCTAAGTATCAGCTTCAGTTTCTGTATTACAATGCTCATTCAAAGACAGAATTTCCTAAATGTGTAGCAAAACTAAATTAACAAGGAAAACAACGTCTTAATATCGTACAGTATAGCAGCTTGCAAGGAGCTCTATTACAAGGGATGTTGAATCACAGAATAGCCTCAGCAAAACGAAGACTATCACTGAAAAGCATATCAAAATATATTGAAATATTGATGGTTATGGTCATGTGTGAAATAATTCAAATCCTGTTGTTTGAAGACACATTGCAATTAACATTTGAGACCGGAGATGATCAGATTAAGCCAATCTTTGGGGCATTCAATTACAAAGTTAAATTTAAAACAAAATTACGTCATTAAAATAAATCTGTTGTCATAATGTATTTGTTCAAAATGATTTTAAAAATTGAATGTTTAATCAGGTTTTCCCAGTGGAGATACACACAATATAAAAGAAGTCACTGGAACTGTGTCATCTCTAATTCTTATTGAATTCTACAATTCTCGAAGATTGCCGGCAATGGGAAAAGAGCGGTAGTTTTGCAAAGAATAAAATGCTGCCGACAAGGCTGCTGGTCGATAAAGTGTACTGCACCATCCTCGGTATTTTTGGTTTTTCAGGTAAGACTCGTAATACCTTAAGAAGTATAAATCTCTGCTTTAACCTATAATTATACCCACTTTGTGACGGATTATTTTATTTCCATTTAACAAGACTGCTGCCAGGAGGTAGTGTTCTCACTTACTGAGTTCACAGCAAGTTGTTTGTCAATTTGGAGTCTCCTCAATCCTATGGAACATTGTCTGCTTCTCTGTGCTGTGCAGAACGAGTTTGCACTGACGTTACATTGATGAAGTTGGGCTGAGCTCGTCTTGGAACGTGTTTAGAAATATCACTGTCTCTCTTCGGTTGTTCAAAGGCTACTTTGGGTCATATGAGTGTTGTAACAACCCACCTGTTTGTGACACCGGGAGTTTCCCATTCCTTGATGTATTTTATTGTTGGATTTTGCTCAGGCAGCTTGTTACAAATTGGAGAACAGATGCAACGTAGGAATGAATGGGTTGAGCATCACGTGCAAGTTCCCTTTTAACCAGATTTCATTCTGACAAGGAAATGTACGATTGTTCCATCTCTGTTGCTGGGTAATAATTCTGCATCTCACCCTAAAAGCACTGTGGGTTTTCCTGTACCCCAGCAAATACAAATGTCCACAAAGATATTCAACACCATCACAAGGGCAGTTAGCACTAGACAATGGGCTGCACGGTGGCACAGTGGTTAGCACTGCTGCCTCACAGCGCCGGAGACCCGGGTTCAAATCCCGACTCAGGCGACTGACTGTGTGGAGTTTGCACATTCTCCCCGTGTCTGCGTGGGTTTCCTCCGAGGGCTCCGGTTTCCTCCCACAGTCCAAAGATGTGCAAGTTAGGTGAATTGGCCAGGATAAATTGCCCGTAGTGTTAGGTACAGGGGTAAATGTAGGGGTATGGGTGGGTTGCGCTTCGGCGGGTCGGTGTGGACTTGTTGGGCCGAAGGTCCTGTTTCCATACTGTAAGTAATCTACTCTAATTACAATGAATGTTGGCTGAGCCACTGAAGCTCAGATTCCATGAGTTCATGAAAACAAATCAATATTTCCTGATCCACGAGAGGATATCTCTGAGCCTGAGAATGATTAGTGTCAAAAGGGAACATCCTGTCTGTGAGACAGCGGCAGAACTGCCCAATGTGAAAGGCTGGATGCTTGGTGTGGAAGCTCTGCCCAATTCTGGGCATCAGGTGTCTCAGTGGATAATCCATGTCATGAGTCCAATGAGTTTCCCAGTTCCTGCTGATCTCAAAGCCAGGGTACAGATCCTATGGCTTCAATTGCATGTATGCTATGTATTGGTCGATGAGTTGGTGTATCCCACTCCAGGTAACTGCACTGAATCATGTGGAGGATCCCTTATCTTTAAAATTCGATCACGTCTGTAATGGATCATTTAATATTTGTGAAATTGGACTCAGAGTGGGGATATCCAATCCCAGAGAATGGTCTAAAAAGGGAGCAGTACTCTGTAGCAGGGATTTGGCTGTGCGTGTGGAACTCCATTTTGTTTTATTCATTGAAGGGGTGTGGGAGTCGCTCCCTAAGGCAACACTTACCATCTTTTCCTAATTGGCCAGAGGGCTGGTAAGAGTCAAACAGATTGTTGAGAGTCTGGAGTCATATATAGACGAGGGGACAGATTACCTTGCCTGTAGGACTTTAGCGAACGAGGTGTTTTTATTTTTTCCCCCAACAATGGCAACTCTGAAGTCCAGATTTTTATTGAATTGTAATTCCACTATCTCACCTGGTGAATGTTGAAACTAGTTCCCCACAACCTTGACTCAGTCTCTGAACGAACAGTCCTGCGATAAGACCATTTGGCCATCATCCCCTGCAAAATTTGTTTAACAGTCGTACAATCCCTACAGTGTGTGAAACAAGCCCTTTCGACCCCACAAGTCCATACCAGCGATCCGTAGAGTAAGCCACTCAGACTCACTTCCTTTTTACTCTACATTTATACCAGAGTAATCCACCTAATCTACACATCCCTGGACATTATGGGACAATTTATTATGGCCAATTCATCTAATCTATTCATGTTTGGACTGTGGGAGGAAACAGGAGCACCCGGAAGAAACCCACGCAGACACAGGAGAATGTGCGAACTTCACACAGACAATTGTCCCGACGTAGGACTTGAACTCTGGCCCTGTGAGGCACGTGCTGCCCTGAATCCACTGCGTCTTAAAGGCACCATGACATAAAGATTACATTGCTGCCTCAGAAAACAGTGAGCTGGGTTCTATTCCAGCCTTGGATGATTGTGTGGAGTCTGCTGGTTCTCCCCATGTCTGCCATTTTTTTAATTCATCATTTTTCGAGGCAGGGGTGATGGTGGTATGCTCTGCGGAGATTTGCTACAGAATCAGTTGTCAGAATGATGTCTTTATACACTCTACGTTTTCTAAGATGCTACCACAGAAGCAGTCTCTGAAGGTGTGGAACAATTTTGATGATCTTCATGGAGAGCACGAGTTAAACTATGGGGATTCCTAGATACTGAAAGCGTGGAATTTGGGAGGGATCTCCATTCACAAGGAGAGGAGCTTGGGTGCGAGATCCTGTACATCAAGCAGGAAGCCGTACTTCAACCCCGGTAAAGTGTCTGACTTGTAAACCGGAAGTTTGCAATGGCTAATTCTGTGTGGATTATAGTCGGAATGACTGCTTAATTCTCTCATGGTTCAGATTGTCACAATGTGCAAGCCTGTACTAGATGGAGGTACTCAATGTCTGATCATTTTGTAATCCATATTGTGGATATCATCCATTGCTGGACACAATGGAGTGGTTTTTGCCCTGCACTGCCATTCATGTAGTGTGGATATACAATTATGTAGGCAATTTAAGTTGTGGAGACTCCAAACCCAAATACAGAGATTTTGCAATCAATATCTGTGTTAGATGTCTTTCAGTATGTGTTCTGCTGATCCCAAGCATCAGGTGAAATCAGCGGCTAGTTACCGAAAAAAAGACATTGAGTACGTGACCATGTTTTTGTGAGCAATCTGTTGCACATGTTCATCCCTAAGTCTTCTAAAAGTGCAAATGATTCATTTAGATATAGTTTGCTGCTCTGGTTCAGGTTTTTTATACGTCATATGACATGGAACAGCAATTATCTTTGGGCCATTTGTGACAGTCTGGGATTGGGCACGGAGAATGTTTGATCAGTAAAATAAAATCTCCTTCTTTGCCTTTCTCGCTTGTACAGTTAGTCTCGTGGTGATTGTGTTCCTAACTCGGTGCAAATGCGGTCTTTCAACATGCAGCATTCGCTATCTACTGGCCATGGCAACATCTGACCTCCTGTTCACGTTTGGTGATTTTTTCCTTCACACATTTTCACGTTATTATTATCCACGGTGCTTCCTGGACATCACTCCTGTTTGCAGTGTTCTCAGTATCCTGAACTGTTTGACCCTTGATTGTTCTGTCTGGTTCACTGTTGCTTTTTCTTTTGATCGACTTGTTGCTATTTGTTTTCATCAGATGAAAACTACGTATTGCACAGAAAAAAATGCGATAAGGGTTCTAGCAATAATTTGTACTTTTTTTTCTTTAAAGAACATCCCCAACTACTTTCGATTTAAACCTGGAATGATCAGCAACAATGTCCCATGGTACTGTTATCTCAAGTCCAGTTATTTTCATGACCGTCGGTGGGCAAGTTTTATATATTTTGAGCGATTTTTAACACCTTTTCTCCCATTCACTTTTATTCTCTTTATCAATGTTATGACTGTCAGACACATGTTCGAGGCCATGAAGATTCGGAAAGAACTGAGGGGTCAGAAAAAAACAGAGAATGACCCAGAGGCAGAGAGCAGAAAGAATTCTGTGATTTTACTCTTTGCTATTTCTGCCAGCTTCATTCTTCTCTGGTTGTTGTATGTTTTATATTTCTTTAGTGTTGGCTATTCCTTGCATTCCGCTGCTAAATCTCTCTTTCAGCAAATCGGATATATGCTGCGGAACCTGAGTTGTTGTACAAATGCATTTATTTATGTGGTAACTCAGAAAAAATTCAGAGACCAGTTAAAACATGCAGTGAAATATCCAGCTATAAAAATAATTAAATTAATAGATAAAATCTAGTTACTGAAGGCCAATATTAGACACAACACCTAATGGAATGAGAGGTCCATGTGAGGAATGGACTGAAAGGAAAGGGAGGAATGGATCACACTTCTTCTCTAATGGGAAAGGAATGACTCCAACTGAGAAGAAAAATGAAAGACACTGGAGGAGTAAAGTCGTGTAAAGTGTTGTTAGCAATGAGCAACAGTTAGTAGAAAGCTGAACAACAAAATTGAAACCAAAAAAGAAGTGAGATATGCGCAAAAAAACATTCTAAGTGATCAGTTCTCAGTGAGTGAAGAGGATGCAAAACTAAATGACCTGGAGGAAAGAATTATCGTTCGCTGCAGGCTGGATTGGGAAACACAATGACAGGCTCCACTCAATTCTTCTTCATAACTTCTTTAACTCTCACATCTGGACAAAAGGAAAAAAAAATATTCTATTGTAAAGAGTAAATATTATCCGTACAGATTCTGTGTCTTCTGTTTGCAAATTTATATTCAACAATCATTTACTTTCCTCTCATTGATTTCTTTATCTGTTCCTTTCAATTAAGCAGCTGATGTGTCGTGGAGGAATCCAAGACTAACCAGACCGACTTCTGTACTCCCTCTCTGTACTCTTCCAAATATCTGCTACCTCTCTTACTTAAGATGCTCCTGAAAATCCAACTCCTTGTATACATTATAGTAACCTGGCCTAATATCACCTTTAATTCTGTTTACTTCATCATGATAACATTGTTTTTAAGTGTGAAAGGTGATTGTATTGTGTTAAAGTGTGCAGTGACGGTGCTATCGTAGTGAGTATAGCTGCCTTCCAGTCAGGTGACCTGGGTTTGATTGCTGGCATTGCAATTTGAGATTTTTACATTAGTTCAGAGACAGTCCAAAGACAAAAGGAATTTTATCCATTTGAAAATTTTTCCAGGTTTCACTCCTGGACAGTAAAATCCAAAGCGGGACTCATGGAGATACGCAGCACGGATGCAGACCCTTCTGTCCAACTTGTCCATGCCAACCAGATCTCCCAATCTAATCTAGTCCCATCTAAACCCTTCCTATACCCAGTCTGGACGAAACTATTCATTTGCTGCTTTACCTCACACCTCCCTCACTCCCGCCCCCAATAAACCTACAGAGATGACTCTGGGTATGCTCCATCCCTGGGGGAGGTATGACACAGGCAGAGAGAACTGGATGAGCTGGCACTTGGGTGACAGAGGTCATTTGAATGAAAGATTTCTTTCAGTCTGTCTCTGCATGGGAGAGTGTTATATGTCAATCAAAATTTGGATTCTTTAATTTCAACCACTCCCTGTATCAGCACCTCCTAAAGCAAGCCTCTGTAGCACAGTCTTTCCCGAATGGGAGAGAGGGAGTGTGAAAGACCATCGAGAGAGTTGGAACCAAGTGTAATCGCGAGTATCACATTTTTAATCTCGCCACGTCTTTGCTACACTTCTGTTTACAGCTTTCTGCTTTTTCCTTTTTCCCGTCTCTCTGTCTCACTGCCTGCCTATCACTTTCTACAACTCTCTCGCTGTCTTTCTTTTTAACCCACTACCTTTCTTTCTCTCTTACAGACAAATTCTCGTTTTGACTTTTTTCTCTGAACCCTCTTCTTTCTACATTTCTGTATGTTTCTTCCACACTCTTTCTTTCTTCTTCTCTCACTTTCTTTCTCTCCTCCCCCAACAACCACCCCCGCCCCCCCCCCCCCGCCGCCCCCTTTCATTCCGATACTAATTCTGATCTGTGTGTATGTGAGTTCAGGTGATTTCTTTGGAGACTCTGGATAGCGGGTCCCCAGTGAAATGGAAAGAATGGTGGAGGAGCTCACTGAGGGACATCTCTCAAAGTTAGAGTCAGAAAGGTGCTATTCCACATTGGAAGATTTGAATGTGATATTATGGTTTAGAAAAAAAATATATATGGATGTTTGTGAAACTCGGGATTTCTGATTGCTTTGAGGCTGGAGTTCATTTGATCCTTGTGCAGATTTGACACATTTATCCTCCCTCCCCACCACTACAAGTTATTGGAACTGATCAGTATTTCCAGCGGCTTCTGGAATTATTTCAGTTTCCTGACGGTAGCAGTCTCTCCCTTTTCGAGCAAAACAAAACCACCCTTTTGCTGCAACCAATATTTAAATAAGAAATGGAAAGCAGCAGAGGGGAAAACTTCTGATATGCCGAGCAATGCTGCCCGGTTCCACACTGCGATTCACAGAAACCATCGCCAGGAAAAGCAAGGAATGATCGGATCGATCATCTCACCACGTTCATGTTCTGTTTTTTTTTCCTGATGGCGTTCTTTTAAAAGTCGCTTTAGAATCCTCAAGACGACAATGCCCCGGAATCGAACCCAGGTCAACTGCTTGGAAGGTAGCAATACTCACCACTATACCACCCCCCCCCGCCCCCGCCCCCGCCCCCGCTAGCAGTCGCTTCCCCATTCCCAAACACACTGCACAAGGCCCTGATCATCACCAATTGAAATTAAAACAAGAAATTGCTGGTGAAGCTCAGCAGGTCTGACAGCACTAGAATTAGAAGCCTTCAGTTCTGACAAACAATCACTGGATTAAAAAGATTCACTCCCCACAGATGCTGCCAGACCTGCTAATTTTCCCCAGCAATGTCTTTGGTCCAACTCATTCATGCCGACCCAGATATCCGAATCGAATCTAGTCCCGTATGCCAGCTTTAGGCCTATAGCCCTCTCACCCTTTCCTCGTCATATACCCATTCAAATGTCTTTTGAATGTTGCAATTGTATTCGCCTCTGCCACGTCCGCTTGCAGCTCATTCCATGCATGTGTCACCATCATCGTTGAAACGTTGCCCATTGGGTCCCTTTTATGTCTTTCCACTCCCACCCTAAACCTGTGTCGTCGATTTCTGGACTCCCCTGCACCATGGAAAAGACTTTGTCTATTTATACTATCCATGCGTCTTATAATTTTATAAACCTCTGTAAGGTCACTCCTCAATCTCCGACGCTCCAGGGAATACAACCTTAACCAATTCAACCTCTCCCTATAGCTCAAATCCTCCAACTCTGGTGACATCTTTGTAAATCTTTTCTGAAGCCTCAATTTTCACGATAAGAAGCAGACCTGAATTGAACACAATATTCCAACAGTGCTTAAGTTACGTCCTGTACAGCTGAACGATGACCTCCCAACTCCTGTACTCAATACGCTGACCAATAAAGGAAAGCATACCAAACATCTTATTCACTATCCTATCCATCTGCGACTCCACTTTCAAGAAACTATGAACCTGCACTCGAAGATCTCTTTGTTCTCTCTAAGATCTTACCATTAAGTGAATAAGTCTTGCTCTGATTTGTTTTCTCAAAATGCTGCACCTAACATTTATCGTAATTAAACTCAACTGCCATTTCTCAGCCAATTAGCTCATCTGATCAACATCCTGTTGTAATCTGAGATAACCTTTTTTGCTGTCCACTACACCTCCAATTCTGGTGTCATCTGAAAACGTACCATCTATACATCCTATGTTCGCATCCAAATCATTTATATAAATCATGAAAAGTAGTGGACCCAGCACCAATCCATCGACACTCCACTGGTCACATGCCTCCAGTCTGAAAAATAACCCTCTACCACCACCCTCTCTCTTCTATGTTTGCGCCAGTTCTTTATTCAAATGACTAGTTCTCCCTATATTCCATGAGATCTCACCTTTCTAACCAGTCTCCCATGGGGAACCTTGTCGAACGCCTTAGTGAAGTCCATATAGACCATTTCCACCACTCTGCACTCATGAATCATCTTTGTTAGTTCTTCAAAAAACTGAATCAAGTTTGTGAGACATGATTTCCCATGCACAAAGCCATGCTGGCTTCTCCTAATCAATCCTTGCCTTTCCGAATGCGTGTAAATCCTGTCCCTCCGTCATAATAGAAGTAATATACCAATAGTAATAGGAGGATGATATGCTAAGAGGATCAGGCAGATGTCTGTAAGGGTGAAGATGTGACACCAAATTGTCCACTGCCTCCCTGGTTGTCGAGTCTGGCTTGTCACTGAGTGGCTGAAGGACTCAGAATACAGGAAGTTGGGAAATCAATTGCAAGACAGGACTTCAAAAGGAGTTGTTTTGATGCCCGATGCTAGCAAGATCAGGGATGCATCAGGAAGAACTAGTAGGTGCGTTACATTTGGATTTTCAATCATCTTTTGATGAAGTGTCACCTAGAAATTACTGTGCAAAGTCAAAGCACATGGGATTGCTGTTGATCTGCTGGCAAGGATTCAGGACTGGGAAACAAGTAATAAATGGGTCATTTCCGGACAAAGATTATCCTGTCTACCCACGATTCCACTTTTCAGGAATTGTCTTTGTTCGATCCCTTCTTTCTGACATTCTAAATAGTGGAAATAGAATATCATTCTTTACCCTGTCAAAATGGTTCATAATTTTGGACACCTCCATAAGGTCACCTCTTAATCTCTCTCTCCCTGAAGAACAAAACCAATCTCTCTAATATTTCCTTTGTCTAAAATCCTTAATTCCTGGTATCATTCTTGTAAATCTCCTTCGGATCTTTCTCTCTCTGCATTAACATCCTTCCTTAAATGAGGTAACCCGAATTGAACACAATATTCCAAATGTGATCTGACCAATGATTTGTAAGGATGCAGCTTCATTTCCTTACTTTCATACTCTGCCTCTATTTATAAACCCAAGGATCTTCATAACTATTTCAACTTGCCTGGCCACGTTTAGAGAAGCATGTCCGTGAACTCCGAGGCCTTCTGCTCCTGTACAAATCGTTCTGCTGTTACAGGGTTGTTATGTTCCTGTGTGAACCACGCTATACAAATTCTGCGCGATATAAATCACTTTGACGTGTTGGTGATGCAATTGCGCTAAAGCCAACACATGTTTAAAAAGTTTACACTTTAGAAACAGCGTCCCTTATTCATTAATCATGGTACAGTGAATTGGTGTTGATGAAATGTGTGTCATAGCAGAACGACCTGTCCTTCCTTCTGAATTAGACCTTTTCAGCCTTTGTTGTCTCTCCGTGTTACCGCGACCAAGCTGCATTCCCTCCCATTTTTCTGCATTGACATTTATCTGCCAGATGTCTGCCATTTGGGAAACTTGTTAATGTCCCTCTGAAGTCCCTCAGCATCATCTTTACTATTCTCCCTAGCTTGGTCTCATCTGAGAATTTAGAGAATTTCCAAATTGATTATGTAAACCAGGAAAGGCCAGTGTCCCAGCATCAGTTCCTGGGGAACAACCTTTCTAACTCCTCTCCAGTTTGTGAAACGTCCATCTATACCCACCCTCTGTTTCCGGCTTGGAGCCAACTTCGAATCCATGCTGCCACGGATCCAAAGTTCCCAAATATTTGTAGCGTACTAACCAGACTACCATGTGGCACTGTATCAAATGTTTTCTGGAAGTCCCCTCATCCGCTGCCTGTGCAACATCCTCAAAGAACACAGTTACCTTTGTCAGACGTGACCTACTCTCAAAAACGTGCAGCTGACTGTTTGACGAACTTATATTTTGTTCCCCTCGAAATGCACATTCGTCTTGTCCCTTACTCTGGCTTCCACCAGTTTCCCACGATTGATGTCAAGCTGACAGACAATTCCAGGTATTGGTTTTTCATTGAATTTAAAGTCCAGCAGCTGCCGTGGTTTGATTTGAATGCGGGTACCTGGAACATTAGCTGGGTCTCTGAATTAATAGCCCAATGATAATCCCACTAATTCCCCGTTATATTTGTGCTTCAATATTTGAATGGGCAGTTCTCAAACCCCTGATGATTCTGATTATCTTTTATGTCATACTTAATGTGATACACCAAGGGACATCACTGGTCTCAGTCACTGGGATAGTCGTCTTCCTGGTTTGATTCTTCTCCTTTTGTGTTGAGGAAGTCTTTTTCAGGTAGATATTGAAGGTGTGACATTGTTCCAGGGTCTGGAGTTAGAGAGACAGCATCCTGAACAATAGACTCATTGGGGTTGTCATTGACCTGGGAAGGGAAATTGAGCTCATGGCAAAAAGGATATCCTTTCTTGTCACATATGTAACTTTGTGCTCAAGGGATGAAAGGTTATGGGGGAAAGGGGGATTGGGTATTGAGTTTGAAGACCAGCCATGATCATATTGAATGGTGGAACAGGCTCAAAGGGCCGAATGGCCTCCTCCTGCTGCCATTTACTATGTTTCTATCTGCAAACAGGAAAACTGACCAAAATCGTCATCATCACTTTTTTTTTGGCAATGACTGAAATTCCTAGTGTCTAAGAACCTGGAGAACATTTCAACATTTTACATTCCAGTCATGTAGGGAAATGTACGTTCGGATCGAACTTTTTTCAATATCAGGAAGGGCACTTGCTTCTGATATCGAAAACCTCACTCACATAATTTGTGGATGCTGTGAAATACGGAGTACAGAAGGTGCGGTTCCATCCATAAATACAAACGTTAAATTTAAAAATTAAGTTAACTGAGCGATCACATTGTCCAAAGGAACATTAGATGCTATCAGTATGTCCATACCCAGCTGTTATTTAACAGTCTGTTTAGATCACGAGCTGATTAGATAATGAGAGTGTCCTGGAGATGTTTCAGGCTGACTCTGAGACAAACACGAGCTGTACAGCAGCAGATGGGAGTGAATCATTCTCTGTTACCTACTGGGCATAATCTGTATGAATGACTGAGATGGTGGGAGCCTCTGTTCCGTTTGCTGATAACACGAAGTGATGTGGGACAGGAATATGCCAAGAGGACAGAGAAAGACTGGGAAGGGGGTTGGACAGGTTCAGAGAGTGAGTAAGAAATAGTCTGTACAACGTCCTGGTGAGAAATGGGAGGCTTTGTTCCTTTATTTTAGTTTTTAAAGTGTTTTAGAGTATTGTTAGGGTTTTCGAAGATGATCCTCATCCTAGCCCCAGAAGCAGCAAGCAGCTTTCCTCTCTATCTGTTCCAGCTGTTGAATGTGACATGTTCTCCATCGTTCTGGAATTTCCAACCAGTGGGAATCGTTGATCTTGATCTTGTCCTCTTCATACCCTGGACACTTCAATCAGATCACCGTTTAACCTTCTAAATTCTAGAGGAAACTGGCCTCATTTGTATAATCCCATCTCAGAATGTAACCCCTGAAGTCCAGGATCATTCTTGTAAACCTACTTTGTACTCTCTACAACATCCCTTTGTAATTTTAAGGTACTATCTGCACTATCTACGATAGTGAATTGTCCTGGGAGTCTTCGATGTGGACAATGGAGGTGGATTTAATGCTGTATCTAATGTCATTCATTAAAAAAAAGATTTTCAAGGAAGTTAGCCAGACTGGAAGGTCTGAGTTATCAGGAGAGGCTGGATAGACTGGGAAATTTTCCCCAGGGTGAGTGGTGACCTTATCGATGCTTATAAAACCATGATGGGCTTAGATTTAAGGGGAGCGGGAAAAGATTTAAAAGAGGCCAGAGGGGAAACTTTTTAACACAGAGTCTGGTGAGTGTATGGAAGGAGCTTTTTAACATAGAGCCAAGTAAGTGTATGGAGGAAATGATCAAGGCAAGTGCAATTACAAAATTTAAAAGACATTAGGACGGCATAAGAATCAGAAAGGGGAAATGGGACTAGCCCAGTTTAGGAAAAGTGGTCAACATGGACCAGTTGGGCCGTAGGCCTTTTTACGTGCTGGATGACTCTGTAATTTCTATTTCATAGTCCTAGCTATCTGTTACTCTGTATATAAATCATACAAATCTCCTCAATTCAATTCTAGTCTTTAACAGACAGCTGGGTAACCATTATTCTATGTAAACCACACAAAACCCTCAATTAGATTCCAGAGTTTAATTCTCTCCTAGGTATCTGTTATTTCATGCATAAATGTCCTTGAAAACTTTGAAGAGTTTCTAGGTTGTAAATCACACCCAGGTACCTGTTATTCCATATGTAAAACACATTGAACCCATACTGAGCGGAAGAGCGAGTGAGAGCAAGAGAGTGAGACGGGAGATGTGTGTTTTTCTGCAGTGTAAGTGAGAGGGAGTGTCTCTGTGTGAAAATATATGTGTATTAGAGTGTGAATACATGTGATTGTATTCGCCTGTCCGTGTGAGTGTCTGTGAGTGTGAGTGTGCGTATGTGTGTGTGTGTGTGTGTGTGTGTGTGTGTGTGTGTTTGAGAGAGAGAGAGAGAGAGAGAGTTAGGAGTTCCATCATATAGTCATTGACACTCAAACTATTCATTCAGATGGATACACACACAGAGGCCCAGTCTCTCTCGCTCACATAGATATGCTCGCTCAGTCAGAAACACAATCAGAGAAGATAGGTAGAGAGACTTACATCTGGGAGTCATACTGGCAGCAGGAATATTCTGAGATAGAACCTCAGTATTTTTTCCCATGATCTGCCCAGTCATCTGTGTCGAGGGTTAAGGGCCAGATGCAACAAGATCTGGACAATATCTAGGCTTGTGCGAAAAGAGGCAAGTAACATTTCCACCACACAACTGCCAGACAATGACCATCATCATCGCTTGACTCTAATCACGGCCCCTTGACATTCAACGGTCTTACTATCACTGAATTCTCCATTGTCAACATCCTTCTGGTTACCATTGACCAGACACTCAGCTGGACTAACCACAAAAACACAGTGGCTACAAGAGAAGGTCAGAGACTAGGGATACTGCGGCGAGTAACTCACCTCCTGACACCCCAAAGTCTATCCACCATCTACACAACACAGGTCAGGAGTGAGATGGAATACTCCCCACTTGCCGGGATGGGGGCAGCTTCAGCAACACTCAAGAAGACTGACACCATTCAGGACAAAGCAATCACTTGATTAGCATCACATCCACAAATACTCAACCGTTCCACCACCGGCGCTCAATAGCAGCAGTGTGCACTACCTACAAGATGCACTGCAGACATTCACCAAAGATCCTTGGACAGCACCTTCCAAATCCACGACCACTTCCACCGAGAAGGATAAGGGCAGCAGGTACTTGGGAACACCATCAGCTGCATGTTCCCTGCCAAGTCACTCACTTTCATCACTTGGGGAAATATACCGCCATTCCATCAGTCATTGGGTCAAAATCCTGGAAATCCCTCCTTGCTGATATTGTGGATGATACCACGGCAAAAGGACAGCAGTGATTCACGAACGCAGCCACCACTACCTTCTCAAGGGCAAATAGGAATGGGCTATCAATCCTAGCCAGCTAGAAACGCCAATGTCCCACAAACGAATAAAAAAGTCTGCTCTCTCAGTCATTGACAGAGACAGTGTGGGGTCAACCTGCTTTTCTCTACATCAGTGACAGAGTCAGTGTGGTGACAGTCTGCTCTCCCCGAGGTCTCTGATACAGACACACGTTGGTCAGTCTGCTCTCATTCACGGTTGTTGACAAACACAAAGTGGTTTCAGTCTACAATCCTCAGATTCAGAGAGACTGTGTGGGGCAGCCTGCCCTTCCCGAAACACAACAACAGAGACAGTGTGGGGTCAGTCTGCTCTGTCCTGGGTCAGTGACAGAGACACAGAGTGGCGTCAGTCTGCTCTTCCTCGAGTTAGTGACAGAGTCAGTGTGGGGTCAGTCTGCTCTCCCCGGGGTCAGTGACAGAAACAGTTTGGGCTCAGTCTGCTCTCCTCGGAGATAGTGACAGAGACAGTTTGGGATCAGTCTGCTCTCCCCGGGGTCACTGACAGAGACAGTTTGGTGTCAGTCTGCTCTCCTCGGAGATAGAGACAGAGACAGTGTGAGGTCAGTCTGCTCTCCCTGTGCTCAGTGACAGAGACAGTTTGGGGTCAGTCTTCTCTCCCAGAGCATAGTGACAGAGACAGTGTGGGGTCAGTATGCTCTCCCCGGGGTCAGTGACAGAGACAGTTTGGGGTCAATCTTTTCTCCCGGGGTTACTGACAGAGAGACGCAGTGTGTTAAATCTGCCCCTCTCTAAGTCAATGACAAGGGCACGATGGAGTCAGTCTGCTGTCTTCGGGATCAGTGGCAGAACCACAGTGGGGACACTCTGCTCTCGCCTGGGGCTAGTTTAGTTTTGGAACATGGCCAGCATGAGCTGGTTAGACAGAAGCCTCTACTTCCATGCTGGATGATTCAATAACGCTATGACATTACACTTGGCAGTCAAAGACAGATTAGTCGAAGTACATTCCCACTTTTCCTACAGCCCAGGGGCTGGGACACTATTTGGGGGCTGGATGGAGACACACAGGGGCAATGGGTGTGTGATGGGCATGTAGGTACTTGGGGAGGACAATTAAACAGGAACATGGAAGGGGGAAGGTGCTAAATTTGGGAGACTGCAAATTTTGCCAGCGGGTAGGGTTGTGCAAATTGGAGGGGTGGTGCAGATTTAGCACCAAGTTTCTCAATCAAGTTTCACAACACCCTTCTTATAGGAGGGAGTCGAGAATTGCACACTATATTCCAAAAGTGGCCGAACCAATACTGCAACATGACCTCCCAACATGAACAATAAAGACAAAAAATGCCAAAGGCCTTCTTCACCATCCTATCGAAATGTTAGTCCTCCTTCAACAATCTATGAAGATGCACTCCAGATCTATTTGTTTAGCAACACCCCTCGTATTTGTATTAAGTGTATAAATCCTGCTACCTTTGGCCTTTCCAAAATGCAGAATCTCACACTTATCTAAATTAATCTCCTTCTGCCACTCCTCAGCCAATTGGCTCAACTGATCAAGATCATGTTGTCCTCTGACGTAACCATCTTCACTGTCCATGTCACCTCCAATTTTACTGTCATCTGCAAACTTACTAACCATTCCTTGTGTGGTCACATTTCCAAATGGTAATTCTATTGCCCCAACATACAGATTTGATAATATGACACGAGTCTCAAAGGTACAACAAGAATCTATTCCTGATTACAACAGGCGGGTTAGTTTGCAACAGGTGCTGTCGACGCTTGGAATATACTTGGAGCAGAGCAATATAAACTCAACTGAAAGGGTGGATCTGTATAAGGCGAGTCAGTGTGGATTCAAAGTTCAACAAATGTGATGAAATAAAATGAAAGATTAATGAAGGTAAGGCCCTCCAAACTGTTTCACAAATTATTACATAGGAGGCTGGATAAAATCAGAGCTCAGGCTCACCATGGAAAATTAATGCGCTGGGACGGAAAAATGATGAGTGATCATAAATTGCTGCAACCTGCAGAATTAAAATCCAAAGTGTTTTTTTATTGCAAGGATGAATATTTTAACCATGTTGTTCTCTACATACGAATGATACAGATGATCATTTATTATCGAGAAAGAAAAGATAATCAATATTTTCTTTGACATTTAATTAGATTTGGAGAAGATACTCTGGATGATACCTGTCAATAGTATTGTTTGCAGAGATAGGCGAATATTAATGTCACCAGTAAACAGCAGAAGGTTGTGGAGGGAAGTGAACACACTGAAGCCTGCTGTGATGGAGATTGGCATAAAAGGCTGAAGATGGACAAACCCGACCGAACTACACAGTTTGGAATGTGAACATGGATAGAGTTGACTTGGTATTCATGTGCACAGATCGTTTACTGTGACAACATCTGCTGAAGGGGAAATACAAAACATATGAGACCTTAAGCATCACATATGAAGGAAAAAGAAAATCCACAAAGGGAAATCCCTGCTGTTCCTGGGTATTTGAAATCTAACCTCAGCAGTTCAGGCTGCATCTATGAAAAGGGAACCAGAATCCATTTCTCCCAAGCAGTCTGCAAGGCACCAAGGGATCTGTCTGATCCGATTGGCCTTGTGTCAATTAACACGCACACAGGTATTAACCCATTGAGTCAGCGTCTTAGTTGAACAGCGATTTCCTGAGAGTGTCGAGGCAGAACATTGTATGTTGTTCACGCCTACATGGTCAGTAAAATGGTAACCCACCCGTCGCATTTCAAACTCGGCCTCAGCTCTGACCAGATTTCCTGAAACCCAGCATGGGGAGGAAACACTGCCTCCTGGTCGTAGGTTCTTTGCTGCAGAAAAAGGTGTCACTTCCTGTGATCTCTCTCTGACAAGGCCGGAGTTAGTTTCTCTCAATTATCTGGCCTTCTGCTTTCGTGGTAAAGTCACACTTACCAAAGCTGAGGCTCCTGCTAAATGGTAGAATTGGGCTCGCGCATCAGTCAATGGAAGAATTAGTACATGAGTATGGGTAAATGGGATATTTAGTGGGAATCAATACATGGGAAACTCGTTTCCCAGTGCCATTACATTGGAAAATTGTGGGAATGTCAATATATGAGAGAAGTGGAGCACAGAATATCTAAATTGGGGAATAGGGACAGGGAATCAATAAAAAGGACAAGCATCAGTTAATTGGAGATTCAGTTCAGTGCACCACAGACTAAAAAAGAAAATCTGCAGGGCATCAATAATTGGAGAATTCATGTAGATACCATTAAATTCTAAGTGGGAGAACTGGGGCAAGATAACACTCCATGGTAGAGTTGGCGCAGTTCCCGAATTTACGCAGGATTGTTAAATTGGAGAATTGGTGCAGGGAAGCGAAACCCTAAATACAGCCATGGAGATGTTCAGCACAGAAACAGGCCCTTCAGTCCAAACATAGCTGTGTCACATTACTCATTTTGCTGGCCTTAATGTGTTACAATTAACTGGTTATTTTCTTCAACGTAAGTAAATATTTACAAACTTTTTCAGATCTTCTCCTGCACGTACGCTCATTGCTGGATCAGTATAAAGTTCACAACAGGTAAATCACACATAGGTAATAGTACATTGCTCATAATGTAACTCCCGTACAAGTGCTGACTTCCTCTCAGTTGACAAGAATTCTACTTTCCAAACAGAATGGATCTTTCTGACCCAGTTATGGAGGAGGTATTTTCAGCTGCTTCTTTCAGGAAATAAGGCCAAGTGCATTTTTCCCCAAAGGGAGATCTTGTCAAACCATTCATGAAATGTGAAAATTTAACATCTTTATCTGTAGATGTCAGTTCAATCAAAACTAATCCAATGTACAAATGAAATTTGATTTGTCCAGAAGTTTAGATTCTCTTGCCCAATTCCTCTTTCTCTCTTGAAACATTTACCTCACGCGTCAAACTGCGCCTGTTTGATGATTGTGGATGGTGGGGGAAGCATGGTGTTAATTTTACTGGAATAATAATCCAGGGGCATTAGATCATACTCCCATCATGGCAGGTGGTGAAATGGGAAATGGAAAGGAAAGGATCACACTAAAAAAAGCAACTGTGACTTGTCCCATTTACCTATCTGGTTCCTGAACATCCTGTAGAGAACTCAGTATTTAATTTGACTACAGATCGACAGCAGTTTGTAGCTGACGTTTCACTCCCTTTTAGGTGATTGTTTGTAAACAATGAAAGCAGGGATGCGCCACTCAAACATCATGGACAGATGAAAACGATGGAATATTCAACAATGATTCAACAAGCTGCAGTTCGATGGCGGAGAGCACGCTGGCTTGCAAGGATTTCCAAAATTTACAACACTCCCGATCCTCAGGGGCACAGATCCCTGGCAGTATTTCAGGCAGTGAGAGATTGCAGAGATGGAGAGAGGCCGAGAAACCACGGGGAATTCAGACATGCATCTAGATATCACAACCAAACATATGTGGAATAGTAGCACAAGCTCAGAAGGCTGCATGGCTTCATCGTTTTGCCCACGCTACATTCCTCCACTCCCATTCATCCCTTCCATATCTCAACAGATTAAAGAGTTGGTGTTGGCAGTCTGAAGCAGACACAGATGGAGCCATTCAGCAGGCCAGGCAGCAGGTGTGCAAAGACAGAAAGGCGAACAGATTTCATGTTCCCAATCCACTCTTACTCTTCCGGATTTCTTCACAAATGGAACTCGAGCAGTAAGCAATGTTTCTCTCGCAGCGTGGACCGTGCCAGAGAGGATTGGGGTTTCTCCAGCATTCTCTGTGCTCACCTTTCTCATTGAAAGACATTCTGAACTCTCAGTGACATACCAGCAGCAGTGACGGGCTCTCCCACCATCAGCGATACATGCAGCCGAGCCAATGCTTTCTCTGACCTCTGTTGATCGCCGTTCATTCACAATGTGAGGCACAGGAGCCCTAGAGAGTGTTGCATGAACAAACAGACAGTTCAATAATTAATCATCACACAGCTACAGAGAGCACAGCCTCCATTTTCAACAGGGCTAGGCCACTGACTGTGCCCATTGTGAATGGGGGAATGGTACGGGCTTGTTACAATCTCCCATTGAGCTGTTTCTAGATGAATCGGCACACATCAGTGGCTGTTACTGTTTGAGGTGGGGATGGAATATCTGAATTCTAGCTCTGACGTTCTGTCCTACAGCACTGCAGGATCTTGTGGAATGGCGGCAGCGACTCCCTGAGTGTGCCGTCAGCTGTCTTAGCTGGTCCTGGGAAGGCTGTGGATTTGATTCTGGCCTCAGACTAATTACTTCAACACAAACATTATCTGCATAGGTACACAAAACGTTACCAGGGTCTCTAGTTCAACAGTCCAGCAGTAACACCACGAGGCCAAATGACCTAAACCCCTTTTAATCCCATTTTCCAGAATGTATTCAATAGCCTTGCACGTCTTAGAATCACAAGTGCACATTGAGGACACTGAACAGTAGAGCACGCAGACACGTCATTCTGTCCACCATGCCTGTGTTGATCATGATGCCAATGGACTCAAATCCCATCTCCCTGCACATCGTCTGTATCCCTCGATTTGTTGCTTGTTCGCGTGCCTGTCTAAATGCTTTGCAAACAGATCTACTTTGACTATCTTGTCTTGTGCCATGTCCCAGTCACTAATCATGGTGTTCGTAAAAGAAACTTTCCTTGCACATCTCCTTTAAACCTTGCTCCCACTCCTTAAAGTAATACACTCACACCCAACCCCCCAACCCTCCTATTTGACATTTCCATTCTGGGATAAAGATTCCACCTGATAAAGGGGTTTTGCCTGAAATGTCGATTCTCCTGTTCCTCGGATGCTGCCTGACCTGCTGTGCTTTTACAGTATCACATTCTCGACTCTAATCGCCAGCATCTGCAATCCTCACATTCGCCTAAAATCTCCAACTACCCAACCTACCCTTGTCTCTCTAAATTTTACGTACTTTTATTAGGTAGGCCCTCAGCCTCCAATACTCTAATGAAAACAATCCAAGTTTATCCAACCTCTCATTACAGCTAATGCACTTCAATCCAGGCAACATCCTGGCAAAACAGTTTTGCAGCCTCTCCGAAACGTCCAAAACCTCATCTTAGTACAGCAACTAGAATTGAACGTAGTAGTCCAAACGTGCATCACTAAAGTCTAATCCAACTGCAACAAAACTTGCTGACTCAATGCCCTGATTAATGAAGGCAAGTGTACCAATAACACCTTGATCACCTTATCCACTTGTGTTGATACTTTAAGGAGATATGGACTTGGACCCTAGAATCCATCTGCACACTTTCCTCCAAACACCTCTTCAATATTATGAGGAATTTTACCTCCACTGCCCTTACAGTCAATGAATTCCAGATTCCAACCACCTTCTGGAAGAACAAAAAAACTAACCAGCCCTTGCATTTTTTTCCACTCTTAACAACTTTTTTTTGTGCCCTCGCCATTGATATCTCCATCAAAGGTAGTTCCTTCCTGTCTATCCTGTCTGTGCCTCTCATAATTGATTCATCGCGATCATGGCCCCTCTTAATCTCTCCTATTCTGTGCAAAGCTACCCCTTCTGTTCAATCTCTGTCCGTGACTGAATCTCATCCGTTCAGGCAATACGCTGGTCAATCCCCTTTATCCACCTCCAGTAAAATCACATCCCTCCTATCTTGTGGATACCAGAAGGGCACCCAATACTCTCGCTGTGGCCTGAGCAATGTTTTATCCAGTTCCATCAATACAGTTTCCAGCAGCACCACGACTGATTCAGATCATTGGTGAAACACTAAATGACAGTCTGAGCCTGAGACACAGCCCTGAGCAGATGAGCAGGAGATCTGCAAAACCTTGCTGTTCCCACTTGGAAACCTGGTCCCAGTCCAGCTTGACAATGGGTGAGGAATGGACCACTCTCCGAACTCCCCCATGACCCTGAACCCACTTGTCCATCCTGTTTATCAGAAGGTTCACGGGGCTGATCCCACACACAGAAGGACTATCT
This sequence comes from Hemiscyllium ocellatum, assembly GCF_020745735.1. Taxonomy (NCBI): domain Eukaryota; kingdom Metazoa; phylum Chordata; class Chondrichthyes; order Orectolobiformes; family Hemiscylliidae; genus Hemiscyllium; species Hemiscyllium ocellatum. The sequence continues at coordinate 1,722,699 of NC_083418.1, forward strand.
TATTCGGTGAGGTTGAGTAGATTGACCCTGTACTCATTGGAGTTTAGAAGAATGAGAGGCAACCTTAATGAAACAAACCAGATTCTTAGCTTAATTTGCCATCTCGTATTAATCCAACCCGACTCTTTCCCTTGCTCTCTTTGCTGACCACACTGTCATATGAGACCAGGTCATGAGAGAATGACAGCAAGTATTAGCATTGCCTATCATCTTTGAATCAGGAAAACCAAATTAACTCAGAGGCTCCGCCCAATATTCATTCAGGGACATTGTGATCTCCAGTCTAGCTTACTCACCAACTGAACAGTTAAAGTTAGCACAGTAAGCCAGCTTTTTATCATCTATTTGCTCTAAACCACAAGCAGTTCTTCCCTTGTCCTTTCTTGTATCCCTAAAGAAAATCAGTCAGGTTGCTCAGATACGATCTTGCTCAACAAATTCATGCCGACTCTTCTGGATTAATTCATCCCGTCTCTGAATATTTCCAATCGTTTTCCACAAATCTAAATGAAATAACAGCTTAGCTCCACTACTTATTTCCAATCAGCATTGTCCAACACAAGGGAACAAAATAAAACAAAAAAATGCAAATGCTGATGCTTCCTCACCCCCGACAGTCAAAAAAGCAAATCTACTGGAGAATTTCAGCAAGTCAGGCAACATCTGTGGAGAGAGAAAGGCAGCGCCACTTCACCACAACAAGGGCAATAATGATTGTCTGTTGTCTCCATCTCTCTGATCCGGGAATTTCACTGTTCCACAGGTTAGTGACCACTATTGGCCACAAGGGGTAACTGCAATCAAACTGCAGAAATACTCAGAGTCTGTCAGCGTTAATGAAGCAACTCCTGGGAGCAAAGAGATTCTGTCTGTGCACTCGCAGCAAACAAAGCCTCAGAACTATTGTGAATATAATTGTTGCTTCCGATTGCTTTCCTTTTTAGTGAACCATGTGCTCCCCTACAATCATTTCCCCGTACACCTTGAGCCTTTACATCCTGCCATGATTGTTTCCGTGTCCCTCTGTTTTAAACCAAAGGTAATCTCAGTACATTCCCACTCACTGTCGCTCAGTGGGTCACACTGCCGCTTCCCTGAGCCAGGGATCCGGTTTAAATTCCAGCCCCCGAGCGCACCGGCTGTGCAATGTTACCTGTATACCTCCGTCTCAGTCTTTCTAATATTATAGGAGAAAGTGAGGTCTGCAGATGTTGGATATCAGAGCTTAAAATGTATTGGTGGAAAAGCGCTGCAGGTCAGGCAGCATCCAAGGAACAGGAGATTCGACGTTTCGGGCATAAGCCCATCTTCCGGAATTACTGAAGAAGGGCTTATGCCTGAAACGTCGAATTTCCTGTTCCTTGGATGCTGCCTGACCTGCTGCGCTTTTCCAGCAACACATTTTCAGCTCTAATATTATATCATTGTTTACTATGATCTGCCTGTTCTGCTCATAAACAAAGCTTTTTATGGTATATATGGTATACATGACAATAAATCAATTCAAATCAATTCAAATCAAACTTTTCAAGAAGGGAAGTAAAGGTAGATCATGAATAACAGACCAGTTAGTGTCATATCAGTCTTAGAGTAAATATTCGAGAAAATTTCAAAGGAGGAATTAATCTCCATTTCACGAGATATGGTTTGATCATGGATAGTCAGCTCAGCTTTGTCAGAGTGGGGTCATGCCAAACAAATCTGGTGGAGCCTCTTGAGGAAATGATCAAGTGCGCAGATAAGAGTAGGCCAATTGGTGTAGGTTGCATGGATTTCAGGTCCCACATAGAAGATAACGAAGGTAAAAGCATGTGGCATTCAGTTTACCTTTGCAACGTGGCTCTAAATTGGTATCAGTCAGAGAAGACAGAGGGTGTTGATAGATGGCTCTTTGTATAATTGGAAGCTGGTGTCCAATGGTGCTCCGTGGATCTCAGTGCTGGGTGACTCATTCTTTGTGATAATCACAAATGACATTGACAAGGGTGTATATTATCATGGAAATGGGGTGGGATCGCTGGGGGCGTACAGGGTGGGCATGGTGGTGTGTGGGTAGGTACAATGGGAGGTTGGCAATGATACGTATGTTTGCAAATTGCACAAATATTGATCGGAGAGTTGGCAGCAAGAGAACTAGTCATCAGTTATAGATACATCCATACAGATTGGACAGATGGGCAAATCAAATAGCAGATGAAATTTAATCCTGATCAATGTGAAGAGTCACTAGACAAGGCATCACTCAATGGATGGCAGGACAGTAGGATGTTCAGACGTGATTGGTAACAGATCCCTGAAGGAAGCAGGACAGGTTAATCTGGTAAAGAAGGCATACAGGATATATGTTCTTACCAACCGAGACATAGATTATTAGAGCAGGGAAGACCTGTTGGAACTGTACAGGACTTTGTTCAGGTCACAGTCTGTGTATTGTGTACAGTCCTGGTCACTGCACCGTAGGAAGGATGAGATTGAAATAGAGGGAGTGCAAAGGAGATTCAGCGAAATGTTGTTTGAGCTGTAGCAAGGCCGGATAAGCTCATGCTGCGTTCTTTAGAGCAGTGGTCAGGTTGTATAAGACGGGGGGGTGGGGGGTGGGGGGTGGACAGGGCGAATAGAAAACAGATGTTCCCCTTGTTCGAGGCCAGATAATAAGGTGGAATCATTTTAAGCTGGAAGACAGGAGGTATAAAGGGGACAAGGGGGAATATCTTTTCACCCAGAGGATTACACGGACTTGTATTGCACTAGTGGGGAAGGTAGTTGTGATGGGAAATTTCACAACCTTAAAAATGTACTTGGATTAGCACGTGAACTGCTATAACGTTCAAGACTATGAGCCAAGTGATGGAAAGTTGAAGTGTTGTGAATTTCGTGTAATTTTGGCAGAATAAATCTGAGATGCTGAAGGCCGTCTGCTGGTCTAAGTGATTCTGTCACTCGACGATTCTGAAGGGAAGGTTCTGAATTGGTTTCGAGGTTTTTTGTATTTGTTTTGAGGAAATATCACCTTTTATAATTTCTACCTGTTGCTGTGATCAGCATCAGCATCAGGTTTTATATTAGAGTGCTCGATCACACGTAGAATTTCCCAAATGAGTTGTATAACTGAATTAACAAGGAAAGCAGTGGTATAACAGTGTGCAATAGAAGAGATCTCAAGGAGCTCAAAAACATGAGGTACTGAAAAATTAAGTAGCCTTAGCAAAATGAAGGGCATCAGTGAGAAAAATTAAAAAAAAAAGTTTCTGATTGTACTGATAGTGCGAAATAATATAAATCTTGGTTTTGAAGATAGTTTGCAATTAACATTTGAGACCTAATGGGATTAGATTAATCCCGTCTTTGAAGTATTCAGGAAAGATGTAAATCTCAATGATATCACATCATTAAAATAAACATGTTGTCATAATCTGTTCAAAATGATCAAAACTTGAAGATATGATTACAGTTTCTCAGTTGAGATACAACACAACATAAAGTAAAAACTGTGGAACTGTTGCAGCTCCAATACCAAGAGAATTCTCCAGTTCTAACAGATTGACAGCACCAGGAAAGTAGAGGTTGTTCCACAAGCAAAATAATGCATCTTCCAAGGCAAATGGTCTACCAGGTAAACTACACCATCCTTGCTTCTGTTGGCATTCCTGGCAAGTATTGAGACAATCAAAGCTGTATTAAATGATGTTTATTTCATTGCATAAGACTTACTTCCATGTTATTAACGGAAAGTATTTTATTTATATTTTGCAACGTAAATCACAATGCCAGGCAATGGTATCCTCACCAACTGAATTTTGAGTGAATAGTTTGTCAATTAAGAGGCTCGTGAGTAATGTGCAGCACTGTCTATTTCTCCTTACTGCGCAGAATGGGGTTGCACTGAGGTCACAATGATGGAGTTTCACTGAGTACTGGCCCTGGCTGGCATAGAAAGTGTTTATAGAACATAGAACATAGAAAAATACAGCGCAGTACAGGCACTTCGGCCCTCGATGTTGCGCCGACCAAAGCCTACCTAACCTACACTAGCCCAATAACTTCCATATGCCTATCCAATGCCTGCTTAAATGACCATAAAGAGGGAGAGTTCACCACTGCTACTGGCAGGGCATTCCATGAACTCACAACCCGCTGCGTAAAGAATCTACCCCTAACATCTGTCCTATACCTACCACCCTTAATTTAAAGCTGTGTCCCCTAGTAACAGCTGACTCCATTAGCGGTAAAAGGTTCTCAGTGTCTACCCTATCTAAACCCCTAATCATCTTATACACCTCTATCAAATCTCCCCTAAACCTTCTTTTCTCCAATGAGAACAGGCCCAAGTGCCTCAGCCTTTCCTCATACGATCTTCCTACCATGCCAGGCAACATCCTGGTAAACCTCCTCTGCACTCGTTCCAATGCCTCCACATCCTTCCTATAGTATGGCGACCAAAACTGCACACAATACTCCAGATGAGGCCGCACCAGAGTCTTATACAACTGCAACATGACCTCAGGACTCCGGAACTCAATTCCTCTACCAATAAAGCCCAGTACACCATATGCCTTCCTCACAGCACTATTTACCTGGGTGGCAACTTTCAGAGATCTGTGTACATGGACACCAAGATCCCTCTGCTCATCCACACTACCAAGTAGACTACCATTAGCCCAGTAATCCATCTTCTTGTTACTCCTACCAAAGTGAATGACTTCACACTTAGCTACATTGAATTCCATCTGCCACCTTTCTGCCCAGCTCTGCAACCTATCTATATCCCGCTGTAACCTGCCACATCCTTCTTCACTGTCCACAACTCCACCGACCTTTGTGTCATCCGCAAACTTGCTCACCCAGCTTTCAAGCCCTTCCTCTAGATCATTTATAAAGATGACAAACAGCAACGGTCCCAAAACAGATCCCTGTGGTACACCGCTAGTAACTGCACTCCAAGATGAACCTAGTCCATCAACTACTACCCTCTGTCTCCTTCCAGCCAGCCAATTCCTAATCCAAACCTCTAATGCACCCTCAATGCCATACCTCCGTAGTTTTTGCATTAGCCTACCATGGGGTACCTTATCGAACGCCTTGCTAAAATCCATATACACCACATCTACTGCTTTACCCTCATCCACCTCCTTAGTCACCTTCTCAAAGAACTCAATAAGGTTTGTGAGGCACGACCTGCCCTTCACAAAACCATGCTGACTATCCTTGATCACATTATTCCTATCCAGATGTTCATAAATCTTATCCCTTACAATTCTCTCTAAGACTTTGCCCACAACAGAAGTGAGACTCACTGGCCTATAGTTACTCGGGCTGTCCCTACTCCCCTTCTTGAACAAGGGGACCACATTCGCTATCCTCCAGTCTTCTGGTACTATTCCCGTTGACAATGACGACATAAAAATCAAGGCCAATGGCTCTGCTATCTCCTCCCTAGCTTCCCAGAGGATCCTAGAGTAAATGCCATCAGGCCCAGGAGACTTATCTATTTTCATCCTTTCCAGTATTCCCAAAACCTCCTCCCTACATACTTCAAGGCCATCCATTCTAATCACTTGTGACTCAATATTCACACCAGCAACAGAGTCCCGTTCCTGAGTGAATACTGACGAAAAGTATTGATTTAGTGTCTCACCAATCTCCTCCGCCTCCACGCACAACTTTCCACTACTATCCTTGACTGGACCGATACCTACCCTAGTCATCCTTTTATTCCTGACATACCTATAGAAAGCCTTTGGGTTTTCCCTAATCCTACCAACTAAGGACTTTGCATGCCCCCTTCTTGCTGCTCTTAGCTCTCTCTTCAGATCCTTCCTGGCTACCTTATAACTCTCAATCGCCCCAACTGAACCTTCACGCCTCATCCTTACATAGGCCGCCCTCTTCCCTTTCACAAGGGATTCCAATTCCCTATTAAACCACGGCTCCCTCACAAGACCCTTTACTCCCTGCCTGACTGGTACATACTTATCAAGGACACTCAATAGGTGTTCCTTGAACAATCTCCACATATCATTAGTGTTCTTCTCCTGAAGCCTGTTTTTCCAATCCACGCATCCTAAGTCATGCCTCACCGCATCATAATTTCCCTGCCCCCAGCTATAGCTCTTGCCCTGCAGTGCACACTTATCCCTCTCCATCACTAAAGTAAAAGTCACCGAGTTGTGGTCACTGTCCCCGAAGTGCTCACCTACCTCCAAGTCTAACACCTGGCCTGGTTCATTACCTAGAACCAAATCCAGTATAGCCTCACCTCTTGTTGGCCTGTCTACATATTGTGGCAGGAAACCCTCCTGCACACATTGGACAAACACCAACCCATCTAACGAACTCGTGCTATAGCTTTCCCAGTCAATATCTGGGAAGTTAAAGTCCCCCAAAACAACCTCCCTGCTACTTTCACTCTTCTCCTGAATCATCCTCGCAATACTATCTTCTACTTCTCTCGGACTATTGGGAGGCCTGTAGAAAACACCTAACAGGGTGACCTCACTTTTCCTCTTTCTAACCTCAGCCCAAACTACATCATATGGCAAATCTTCCTCCATCGTCCTTTCCACCGCTGTAATGCTATCCTTGACAAGCAATGCCACACCTCCCCCTCTTTTACCCCCATGTCTGAGCCTATTAAAACATTTAAACCCTGGAACCTGCAACAGCCATTCCTGCCCCTGTTCTACCCACGTCTCTGTAATGGCCACAACATCGAAGTCCCAGGTACAAACCCACGCTGCAAGTTCACCTACCTTATTTCTTTTACTTCTGGCATTGAAGTATACACACTTCAAGCCACCTTTCTGTTTACAGGCACCCTCCTTCGAAATCGATGCCTTGTTCCTAACCTCCCTGCACTCAAGGTCCTGTACCCTGAAGCTACAGTCCAGGTTCCCATGCCCCTGCAGAGTTAGTTTAAACCCTCCCAAAGAGCACTAGCAAACCTCCCCCCAAGGATACTGGTGCCCCTCAGGTTCAGGTGTAGACCATCCTGTTTATAGAGATCCCACCTTCCCCAGAAAGGACCCCAGTTGTCCAGAAACCGGAATCCCTCCCTCCTGCGCCATGCCTGTAGCCACGCATTTAGCTGCTCTCTCTCCCTATTCCTCGACTCTCTATCACGTGGCACGGGTAACAAACCAGAGACAACAACTATGTTTGTTCTAGCTCTGAGCTTCCAACCTAGCTCCCTGAAAGCCTGCCTGACATCCTCACCCCTCTTCCTACCTATGTCGTTGGTGCCAACGTGGACCACGATCTGGGGCTGCTCCCCCTCCCCCTTAAGGACCCGGAAAACACGATCAGAGACATCACGTACCCTTGCACCTGGGAGGCAACATACCAATCGTGAGTCTCTGTCGCCCCCACAAAACCGCCTATCTGTACCCCTCACTATTGAGTCCCCAAGAACTATCGCTCTAACTTTCTCCACCCTTCCCTTCTGAGCAACGGGGCCAGGCTCCGTGCCAGAGGCCTGAACCTCGTTGCTTACCCTGATAAGCCATCCCCCCAACAAGTATCCAAAACGGTATACTTGTTCTTGAGGGGAATGACCGCAGGGGGTGCCTGCACTGGCTGGTTCCTCCCACTCCCCCTCACTGTCACCCATCTGTCTATAACTTTCGGTGTAACTACTTCCCTAAAGCTCTGATCTATGACCACCTCTGCCTCCCGAATGATCCGCAGTTCATCCAAATCCAGCTCCAGTTCCCTAACACGGTCTTGGAGGAGCTGGAGATGGATGCAGTTCTTGCAAGTGTAATCAGCAGGGATGCTAATGGCTTCCCTCACCTCATACATGTTGCAAGAGGAACATTGCACTGCCTGCACTGCCATCCCTCTAAAAAGTAAGCTTTAAAACTAAATCTAAAGAAACAAACAAGCAAAAGTTTAGTAAGACGACACTCTATTTCTGGTCGTTCAAACCCTGCTATCGGTGATATAGACGTGTGAGGTCTTGCATTTTGGAAAGTCAATTCAAGGTCAGAGTGTCATGGTGAATGGGCGGGTCTTAAGGAGTGCCATGGAACAGAGGAATCTTGGCGTTCAGATTCACAGTTCTCTGAAAGTGGAATCAAAGGTAGACAGTGCAGTGAAGAAGGCTTTTGGCACACTGGCTTTCATTAGTCAGGGCATTGAGTATAGAAGTTGTTAAGATATGCTGCTGTTGTACAGGACGTTAGTGAGGCTGCACTTGGAGTGTCGTGATCAGTTTTGGTGACATTGCTATAAGAAGGATGTTGGTAAACTGGAAAGAGTGGAGAATAAATTTGCAAGGATATTGCCTGGACTCAATGGTCTGAGTTGTGGGAGAGGTTGGACAAGCTAGGGCATTTTTCTTCAGAGATTAGGAGACTGAGGTGGGTATCTTATAGAGAAAGGCAAGGACAGGGTGAATGCACCCCTTTTTCCCAGACTTGGGGAATCAAGGAATGAAGGGCATCAGTTTAATGTTATTGTGGAAAGAATGAAAGGGAATCTGAGGGGCAATTTTTTTCACATAGAAGGCCGTACATATATGGAATGAGCTGCTTGCGGGAGAGATTTAAATTAAGATTTAAAAGGCATTTTGAAAAATATGTGTGGTCTTGTGTAAGTAGGAGTACATCTGACTATCGAATTTCACTGTTGTGGACAACTGAATGAAATGGAATATCTGACTATAGCGGGAAGTGTGAATCCCATGGTGCCTTATTGCTGTGTGATTCCTCATTTCTGTATGTCTACTGATGGAGCTGTTAATGTTGTTTGTAAATATACAATGGATTGTAACTGAGAAACTCTTCGCAGCTGGTTGAATATGTTCGGTGCTAAGTTATCAAAGTGAAATGTTCCACTGGCGATGAACAGATGTGTTCGTTTTCAGAAAGGCAAAATGGAAGAACAATAAAGTTAATTCAGTAAAATACCCATATATTATACAGATTTACTTTAGGTACTGACTAATCTTTGCAAGGTTAGGACAAGTTATGAGACATTGCTGTGCGAACATACATTAATCAGGACTGACATCATTAAACAGTATGGAAGCAGACCATTTGGCCTCTTGAGACACACCAACCCTCCAAAGAATCGCCAACCCTTTTCCTGTAAGCCTGCATTTCCAGTCGCTAACCCACCAAGCCTGCACATCTTTCAATCATGGGATGAAACTGGAACACACAGCAGAAACACTCCACTTACCCCCCCGCAACACACACATACACCTGGGGAGAATGCATAATCTCTACACATACAGTCATCTGGTGGTGGAATTGAACTCAGGCTCCCAGTGCTGATAGGCAACAGTGTTAAACACTGCGCCACCTCTGACATACAACCGCAAATGCTAACAAGATTTCATAGCTGGACATGGTTAGATTTGGATTAGTCACTATGAATTTGGAATTCAAAATCTACCCACAGTGAATTTTCCAGTGACTGCTGCTCTTCACTTTGTGATGTGTGTCCTCCTTGGGAGGAAAAAACTTTTAATGGGAACTGTGCATTAATCAGTTTTAAGACAGTATGTGGAAATAAAAAGATACACTCATAATAATGGAATTAAAATGTCAATTTCAACAAATAGTTGAAGTTGGTATCTGAAATATTCTAAATATGGTTTATGATTGAGTTAAGGAGCTTTACAACAAATTGACAGCCCACAATACAGAACATTTAACATAGTGCTTTAATATACTACACAAGCCTCTCCCATTGCTAAGTTTATAAATCAGAATGAGTGCTGCATATTCATGAACGCCAGTCACGGTCCCGCTCATTAGTGGAAATAGCATTTCCATATTTGCATCACAGAATACTATTTATACATCTGCAGACTCCATATCACTAATACAGCTCACAAATCCAATTTCCAGATTAATGAGCATTTCCCTTCTGTACACTTGAGAATGACAAACATTCTGATTCTGCTGTGAGCCCAAACTCTTGTCACTCATAACTTGCCTTCAGTGCCATAGCCTCTGACCTTCCAACACAACAACACGTTAACTCGACAATACACCAAACACGGGATTGGTTGACTTGTATTTCCAGAAGGTTTGAATATCTGTTCCTCAATCAGTTGCGCCTGTTTACAGTTGTATTTTAATTGTGAAAAGAAATGTTCAACTCTTAAGCATACAGATCATTGATCCATGTTCACAATAAGAAGCTCTCAAAAAGACTGCAGTCGATGAGATGACACCTCTTTTGTTTCTTCCTGAGAACAGGTGAAGATGGTTCGAGGCTGGGAGAAGTCAGTCATTTCAGCCATTGTACACCTCTGCAGGAATTCTTCACAGTTGTACTTTGGTCCTAAAATCTGAAAGCGCCTCATCAATGCCAGTCTCTCCATCATAATTTCAAAATTAGTGAGGTTTGTCCGTGAGTACACAATGTTCAGCACCATTTACTACTCTTGAGATGGCAGAGAGGTCTGTGTCCATAGGGAGTGGCTTGAACTGATAATTGACAAGTAACATTTGTAACCCACAAGCACCAGCAAGTGACCATCTCAAAATGTGAGAATCTACCAATCTCCCATTGGTTTTTAATAGTATTTCCATCACTGGGTGCATTATTATCCACGACCTGGACCAGTCATTGACGAGGAAATGACTTGCTCCAGCCGACGGTTGCAGTGGCCACAGGAATATGTCAAACACTCTGATTACGGTGACAACAAACTCCCTGTGTGCCTCTTAAATCCATCCCCACCGTCCAGAAAGTATGGCTCAAACGGGAATTTGAATTCTCTCCAAGTATCTGGATAAGTGAAACTCTCATGCAACACTCACAACATTCGCAAAGTTCCACAAACAGCTGATTGTCATAATTTCCCCACTGATCATTCAGCACATACTCTGTTCACTAATGACACCATGGCCAGCAATGAATACCACCTACAAGATGCAAACCAGGAACAGGGCAGGGCTCTTTTTAACAGCACCTCACGACCCCACGACCTCCAGCACATGGAAGAATAAGGGCCGCAGATGCACAGAGACACCATCACATACAAGTTCTTTTTCAAACCTGATTTCATTCTGACTTCAAAATGCAATAGAATAGACTCCCTACTGAACTGAAACAGTCTCTTTGGTCCATCAAGTCCACACCAACCCTCTAAAGAGCAATCCATTCTCCTAGATTATTACTTTACATTTAGCCCTGACTAATGCACCTAACCTACACATCACTGAACACCATCGGTAATTTATCACGGCCAATTCACCTAACCTACACACCTTTGGATTGTTGGATGAAACCAGAGCACTTGGAGAAAACCCACGCAGACACTCAGGGTTAATGCACAAATTCCACACAGACTGTCACCTAAAGTTGGAATCGAACCAATGTCTCTGACACTGTGAGGTAGCAGTGCCAACCATTGAACCACCATGTAACCCCAAACAATGGCCTGGAAACAATGCTCTGAGCAGAGTCCGAACATGCATGGGCAGTTTAAATTTGAAGCCCACCACCTTTTACCACTCGGCCATCACAACTATTATATTGGCACTCTTTCATCGTTGATGTGTAAAAATTCTTCAACTCTGTCCCCCAAAATATTTTGAGTTTTCCTGCATCCCAGGCAACGCAATGTTCACCAAAGTAGATCTCCATCACCACAACAGAAGTGATTCAAGCTGGGAAACGGAGACTGGCCCTGACAGCTAAAACTTACAATCCATGAGAACCTTTTAAAGTAATCTCCATTGCCACATCTGCAAGGGGAGGTCTCTGTAACCGAGAGCTCGTTGGTCACCAAGGGAATGGAGAATGGATAGCAGAGAGTGGGACAAATGTACAAGGCGAAAGGCTGGATGCGTGCTACTGAGGTTCAGCTGAATACAGTGCATCAGCTATACTAATGTATAGTCCGTGTCAGAGCTTGATTTGCCAATTCTAATTAGTTTCCCAAATTTGGATGGTTTCAAAGCCAGGAGACAGATCCAGTTGCTTTGGTTGCCTATGCTGAGTCCTTGCCACTGTGTTGGTGCTCACTCTTCCAGGTAACTAAACTGAGTGAAATTTAGGATCCCTTAACTTCAGAACTGGGTCCATTTTGGGAATTTAATCGTTGAGACAATGTACTCCGTATGTGGCTATTCAAATAAAAAGGAGTAGTCTAAAAATGAAGCATGTTTCAGACGCAGTGACTGTCTGTGCACGGGGAGCTCCATTTGTTTTGTATTAATTGAAAGGTTATGAATATGGCTAGACCAAAACGTATCACTCTTCACCTTTTGCCCAGAATAAAACAAGCTATTGTAGATCTGGAATCACATCTACACCAAGATTAGGAACTAATGACAGGTTGCATTCCCTAAAAGATGTTAGTGAGTGAGATGCTTTCGTTTCTAACAACTGTCAATCCTTCATTGCAACATCAGACATTAAAAGTCTTGATTTCAATTGAATTAAAGTTCCACGATCTGCCATGGTGGACATCTAGCAGTGGTCTCTGAATTAATAAGCTAGTGATAAGACATTGAGACCATCATCTCTCATCTTTCACATTTGCCTGAAACCAAAGTGACAGTTTAAGATGCCAAGCAGTAGTACAGTGTTGGTGTCTCGTTGAACGAGCTGTGATCGAATTCTGATGATGTCCACGGAGCATGCAGATTGAATGATGAAGATTCCTAGTCGCAATGAGCACTCCAAATTGGGAGGGGGACTTTTTTCTACACAAGGAGAGGAAGTTGGGTGCATGAGCCTGGACATCAGGCAGGCAGCTTTGCTACATTCCAAATAAATCGTGTGATTTCTGAAGTGAAAATATGCAAAGACCAATGTAGCATGGATTCAGGTTTTATTTAAGAACATAAGACCAGAAGACACAGGAGTGGAAGTAAGGCCATTCAGCCCAGAAAGCGCACTCTACCATTCAATCATGACTGATGGACATTTCAACGCAACTTACCAGAACTCTCCCCACAGCACCTAATTCCTTGCAAGATCAAGAATGTATCAATCTCTGCCTTGAAGACATTTAACATCCTGGCCGCCACTGCGCTCCTGGCAATTAATTCCACAGGCCCACCACTCTCTGGCTGAAGAAATGTCTCCTCGTTTCCGTTATAATTGACGCCCTCTAGTTCTAAGGCTGCGCCCACGGATCCTAGTCTCCCCACCTGATGGAAATAACTTCCCAGCGAACATCTTTCCTAAGCCAAGCATTATCTTGTAAGTTTCTATCAGATCTCTCCTAAACCTTTTAAGCTGTAATGAATACAATCCCAGGATCCTCAACTATTCATTGTATGTTTTGCTCACCATTCCAGGAATCATCCGTGTGAATCTCTGCTGGACACGCTCCAGTATCAGTATGACCTTCCTGAGGTATGGGACCCAAAATTGGACTGAAAATGTGTTGCTGGTTAAAGCACAGCAGGTCAGGCTGCATCCAAGGAACAGAAAATTTACGTTTCGGGCCAGAGCCCTTCTGGATTCTGGCCCGAAACGTCGAATTTCCAGTTCCTTGGATGCTGCCTGACCTGCTGTGCTTTAACCAGCAACACATTTTCAGCTCTGATCTCCAGCATCTGCAGACTTCACTTTTGATCCAAAATTGGACACAGTATTCCAAATGAGGCCTAACTAGAGCTTTATAAAGTCGCAATAGCACATTGCTGTTGACATGTTCCAACTCTATTGAGATAAATGACATTACATTTGCTTTCTTAACCACAGACTCAACCTGCAAGTGAGCATTTGGAGAATCATGTACTAGTACTCCCATATCCCTTTGTATTTTGCTTGTATGAATTTTCTCACCATCTCGAAATTAGTCCATCTCTGCTTTTTTTTTTAACCATATTACCAGACCTCGCATTACTCACATCGAAATTGATCAGATATTTCCTGGACCACTCTCCTAACTGTCTAAATCTTTCTGCAGCCTCCCCACTTCCTCAGTACTACCTGCCTGTTCACCTAGCTTCACATCATCTGCAAACTTCATCAGCGTGCTCCCAGTCTCATCATCCAGATCATTGACATATAAATTGAACAGCTGTGGCCCAAACATCGACCCCTGTGGGACACCACTTGCCATTGGCTGCTATTCTGAAAAATAGAACCTTTTATCCCAACTCTCGGCCTTCTGTCAGAGAGTCAATCCTCAATGCATGCCAGTAACTCATCTCAAACACTTTACTCAGCAGCCTCCTGTGAGGCACGTTATTACAGGCATTTGGAAGTCTCGATAAATAAGATCCACTGGGTTTCCCTGATCTAACCTACTTGCCATCTCTTTGAAGAATTCTACCAGGTTTGTCAGGCACATCCTCCCCTAACTAAATACATGCTGACTTATTCTAATCGGACACTGCACTTCCAAGAATTTAGAAATCTCATCCTTAACGACGAATTCTAGAATTTTACCGGCAACCGAGTTGATGCTAATCTGCCTAAAATTTTCCGACTTTTGTCTTGATCCTTTCTTGAACAAGGGCTTTACAACAGCAATTTTCCAATCATTTAGGACTTTCCCCGACTCCAGTAATTTTTGAAAGATCGCAACCATTGCCTTCGCTATTTCTTCAGCCAACTCCCTCAGAACTCGAGGATGTAGCCCATCGGGGCCAGGAGCTTTATTGACTTTTAGACCTTTGAGCTTTTCTCCCACTTTCTCTTTTGTAATGGCTACCGTACTGAACTCTGTCCCCTGACTCTCCTTAATTGTTGGAATATTACTCGTGTCTGGGTTTGGGTGGGGGTTGGGGTACACAGCGTTCGACAGGTGGTGGCGACTCCATGCCAAATGTTGAAGTTTTACTGATAGCACTGGGTATCTAAACTGGAAGTTTGTGTTTGGATTCACTGGTGAACATCTTCATAGTTCAGCTTGCCAGAATATTCAGAATGAGGGGGCGTCAACGCCCTATTATTTCTTTATTCATATTTGGGATGCCGTCCATTCCTAGACACAGTCGAGTGATCCAATGTCCTTTATTGTAATTCATAATGTGTGAGTGTAGAATTTTGGGGGTAAACGCAACTGTGGAGGCTCCAAACGTGAATTCATAAATTTTGTCATCTATGTCTGTGTTAGCTGAATCCATTCTTTGTTTTACTGATCCTGGGAGTGCATGGATGTTTACAACTCCAGCAGCCTGAGCAACATATGATTAGATTACTTACAGTGTGGAAACAGGCTCTTCAGCACAACAAGTCCACACTGACCTGCCGCAGGATATCCACCAAGACACATTCCCCTACATTTACCCCTGCACCAAACACTACGGGCAATTTAGCATGGTCAATTCACCTAACCAGGACATTTTGGTTTTGGACTGTGGGAGGAAACTGGAGTACCCAGAGGAAACCCACGCTGACACGGGGAGAATGTGCAAACTCCACCCAGTTAGTCATGTGAGGTGGGAATTGAACCTGGGTCTCTGGTGCTGTGAGGCAGCAGTGCTAACTACTGTGCGACTGTGCCACCCACCTTTAAAAAAAAATCCCCAGCGTTTTTAGGCATCACTATAACTCTTTAAATTATGAATACTGAAAGCAAAAACAAAAGCCAAGGTCCTCCAAATTGTTACATCATAACTACATTGATTCTAGCACTCCCTCATTCTATATTCCATGATTTCTCCAGTACCTGACTTTGATATTTTGCCAATTCCTGACCCTCTCCTAAATACTCCTTGCCACAACCTCTTATAAAACAGAGAAAATCAACCACTGTCAACCCCAATAAAATGTTGAATATGTGACTGTGTTTCTGAGACTAACCTGCTGTTTATGTTCATCCCTATGTACTTTCAAAGTGAAAATGATTCGGATTCTTAAAAGTTTGTATGATATGAAACAGCAATTATCTTTGTGATAAAATACTTAAAGTCTGGGCTCAGGCACAGATACGTTTGACCAGTAACTTCAACCAGCTATTTTTTTCCTTACTTTCTCTCTTAGAGTAAGTCTAGTGGTGAGTCTAAATTTAGCTTGGGGCAAGTGTGGTTTTTCGAGAAGCACCACTCATGATCTCGTGTCAATGACAACCTCTGATCTGCTGTTCCTTGTTTTCAGAGTCGTAATTCGCCATTTTCCATTATTATCCACAATGTTTCCTGGACATCACTCCTGTTTGCAGTGTTATCAGTGTATTGATCTGCTGTGCCATTGATTGTTCCGTCTGGTTCAACGTTACTTTCACTTCTCATCGATTTGTCAACTTTTGTTTTCACCAGATGTAAGTATTCGACAGAGAATATTTCAATTATGATTCTAGCAACAATCTGTATTGTCTTTTCTTTTAAAAATATTTCCAACTACTTTCGATTTTAACTTGGAAAGATGATCAATAATGTTCCATGGTACTGTAATATCAGATCCGGTTATTATACAGACCGCAGGTGGGCAAGTTTTTGACATTTTGAGCGATTTTTACCACCAATGCTCCCATTCACTTTTATTCTATCTCTTAACGTTCTAACTGTCAGACACATCTCTGAGGCCATTAAAGTGCGAAAGGGATTCAGGGGTCAAAGAAAAGTAGAGAATGACCCAGAGAGAGAGAGATCAGAAGGAAATCTGTGATCTTACTCTTTGCTATCTCTTCAAGTTTCATGCTTCTCTGGTTGCTGTATATTTTACATTTCTTTCACGTCGGTCATTCCTTGGATTCTGCTTCTTTTCGATGCTTTTCACAAGCCACAATTATGTTACGGGACCTAAGCTGCTGCACCAATGCAATTGCTTATGTGGTGACACAGAACAGTTTTAGAGACCAGGTAAAGCATGCCGTGAAATATCCAGTTATTAAAATAATTCACTTGACAAGTTAAGCCAAGTAACGGAGAGCCAACATCAAATGTAGCAGATAACAGAATGAGGAGTAGACATGAAGAATGGACTGACAGGAGAAGGAGGAATAGCAACATGGTAACGCTGCTTTCCTAACGGGCAAGGAATGATTCCATCGGATGAGCAAAACCAAAGAGACTGGAGGAGCAAAACAGTGGGAACTGTTGTCAGTAATGAGCAACCATTAATAGAAAGCTGAACTATAAAAGTATAACTGAGACAGGAATCACACATGCACAGAAAAACATCATCCCCACCAACCAGTTGTCACTGAGTGAACCAGATACAAGGTCAATGACGTAGAGGAAAGTAGCATCGGTCACTGCAGGCCAGAGTGGGAACAGCAATGGTAGGCTCCTGTCCTCACAGAATTCGCTCATCTGCTCATATGGACAAAACTAAATAACAAAGGAATTTTTCTGATTATGCAGAGTAATATACTGTAAATATTTCATGACTTTTAATTATTTTAAAATATTTTCAGCAATGCTTTCCTTTCGCTGGTTCCATTCCCTTCCCCTGGCTTAATGCTAATATCACTCCCTCTCTTTATTTGTTTGTTTCCACCAATCAGCCGCTGTGTTGGTCAGAAATCCACGTCCAGTCAGAGGGCTCAGTGACACACCGGATCCGAGACTGGGGAATGGGGTTGGATTTGGAAGATGACTGACTCCCTCAGTGCTGCCATGGGAAGGTTTTGTGGCTCTCACTGACTCCATCGAGCATCGTGGGAACTGACTCTGGATGAACTCTGTTTGCTTGGGGCTTCATAATGGAGTCTGAGATCAATTGAAAGATCGATAGACCATCAGCAAGGATTTTGCTTCCATCTGTAAAACAACTGCTAAATATTTTCTGAACCCTTTCAAGGTTCACAACACCTTTCTTATAGGAGGGAGTCCAGAATTGCACATTATATTCCAAAAGTGGCAGAACCAGTGCTGCAGTTTGACTTCCCAACTCCTTTACACAATTAACTGAACAATGAAGACAACAATTACAAAGGCTTTCTTCACTATCCTATAGAAATGTTAGTCCACCTTCAACTATCTATGAAGGTGCACTCCATGTCTATTGGTTTAGCAATACCCCTAGTATCTTGCCATAAGTGTATAAAGCCTGCTCCCTTTTGCCTTTCCAACGTACTGCACATCACAATTATCGAAACTAATCTCCATCTGCCAGTCCTCAGCCCATTGGCTCATCTGATCAAGATCCCGTTGTCCTATGAGGTAACCATCTTCATTGTCCTCGACACCTCCAATTTTACTGTTATCTGCAAACTTACTAACCAATCGTCAGATGGACACATCCAAACCATTTATATAAATGACAAAACAACAGTGGACCCAGCACCGATCCTTGTGAACACGGCTGGTCATAAGTTTCCAGTCTGAAAAGGAACCCTCCACCACCACCCTCTGTCTTCTACCTTCGAGCCCATTCTCTACCCAAATGGAATTCTACTGCCCCAACATACAGATTTGACAATATGACACCAGTCTCAAAACTACAAAAAGAATCTATTCCTGAGTAAAACAGGCTGGTCAGTTTGCCACCAGTGCTGTTTACACTTGGAATTTACCTGGAGCGGAGCAACACAAACCCAGCTGGAGAGAATGGATCTGTATAAAGAGAGTCAGTGTGGATTTAAACTTCAACAAACGTGATGAAATGAAATAAAAGATTATTGAAGGTACGGCTGTCCAAAATGTTTCACAACTTGTTTCCTAAGAGACTGGATAAATGCTGAAGTGATTGTAATAAGTGGCTCAAGCTCACCATGGAGGATTAACGCGCTAGGACGGAAAAATGGTTGATCATAAACTGCTGCAACTTGCAAACAACAAAACTAAAATTCAATTTGCTTCTTTACTGCAAGGATGAATATTTTAATCATGTTTGTTCTCTATATAAAAATGGCACAGATGGTCATTTATTATCGAGAGAGAAAAGGCAATCAATGCTTTCTTTGACACCTAATTTAGATTTGGAGAAGATACTGTGGATGATATCTGTCAACAGGATTGCTTGCACAGACAGACGAATAATAATGTCATCTGGAAAAAGCAGACGGTTGTGGAGGGAAATGAACACACTGATGCCTGCTATGATGGAATTTGGTTTAAAAGTCTAAAAAGGGACAAATCCGGCCGAATTGAAATGTGAACATAGAACATAAAACACGGAATAATACAACGCAGAACAGGCCCTTCGACCCTCGATTTTGCGTCGGCCTGTGGTCTTTTCTCAGCTCATACCCCTACATTATCCCAAAATCATCCATGAGCTTCTCAAAGGATTGTTTAAATCTCCATAATGTGGCTGAGTTGACTACCTTAGCAGATAGAGCATTACACGCCTTTACCGCACTCTGTGTAAAGAACTTGCCTTTGACATCTGTCTGAAATCTATCACCCCTCAATTTGTAGTTATGCCCTCTCGTGCAAGCTGACGTCATCATCCGAGGAAAAAGTCTTTCACTGTCTACCCTATCAAATCCTCTGATCATCTTGTATGTCTCTATTAAATCCTCCCTTAGCATTCCTCCTTCCAATGAGAAAATACCCAAGCCTCTCAGCCTTTCCTCATAAGACCGTTCCTCCACACCAGGCAACATCCTGGTAAATCTTCTCTGCATCTTTTCCAATGCTTCCACATCCTTTCTGTAATGGGCCACCAGAACTGTACACAATATTCCAAGTGTGAACGCACCAGCATTTTGTATAGTTGCAGCATGATACTGTGGTTCAGGAACTCACTCCCTCTACCAATGAAACCTAACACACCTTATGCCTTCTTAACAGCACTATCCACATGGGTGGCAACTTTCAGAGATATATGCGCATGGAGTCCAAGATCCCTCTGCACATCCACACTACCAATAATCTTTTCATTGACCCAGTACTCTGCCATCTTCCCAAAGTACATCATCTCCCATTTAGCTGCATTGAACTCCATATGCCACCTCTCAGCCCAATTGTGCCGTTTATCCCAAAACCCCTACGACCTGGAACATTCTTCCAAAGTGTTTACGACTCCACCGACTTTAGTGTCATCTATAAATTTACTAATCCATCCACTTATGCCGGCGTCTAAGTCATTTATAAAAATGACAAACAGCAGTGGTGGCAAAACAAATCCTTGTGGAACACCACTAGTTAACTGGACTCGAGAGTGAATATTTTCCATCAACCACCACTCGCTGCCTTCTTTCAGAATGTCAGTTTCTAAGCCAAACTGCTAAATGACGCACAATTCCATGCCTCTGCATTTTCTCCTTCAGCCTACCATGTGGAACCTTATCTCAGGCTTCACTGAAGTCCAAGTATACCACGTCAACTGCCCTCCCTCATCTACATGCTTTGTCACTGATGGACTTGCAGGCTCAACCTACAAACTTTATTCTCACAATAAGTGGATAAAGTATACAGCGCTCTGGGTCTAAACCTTTCCATCCCTGACAAACTACTAAGTCAGTCAGTTCAAAAAGAAAAAGACCCCTCTCTGTCCCTGACACAGTCTTTTATACTATACAAAACATCATACCATCACTCAAGTGAAACTGTCTCCTCATGTGGCTGTTGCTCCGATTCCATTCCCCGCCTCCTCGCTTTTCCAGCTGTTCGACCTCACGTGACCTTCCTTTTTTCGGAGACAAAGGACCACCATGCGGCCTCCTTTCGAGCGCGACACGGCAGTCTCGCCCACTTCCGGGGCGCGAAACGGCCGATCACGTGACCTCCGAGCCGACTACACGCCCCCAGGCCCGACAATCAGAGGACACGCCCCCATGCCCGACTATCGGAGGACCACGTGACCTCCGAGCAGAGGACACGCCCCCCCGGGCCCGACAATTTAGTTTTCCAGGTAAGTTAAGTTTTTTTTTAATATATATTTTCAACTCCCCCGTTTGGTCTCATGAAAATGAGACCAACAAACCAGTTTTACGCATCACATTCACTCTCCGACGCATAGTCCTCCCCTCCTGCCAGGGCCATGGTTTCCGCCGCTATTTGTGACATCTGATAGGGCGGCGGAGCCTTCCCTTCAATTGCTGTAATAATTACCCTGTTCAACAAAGATCTGTTACAGGGGATACAACAACATCCACACAACATGAACACAATGGTCATACCAACAAGGGACTTAAACACAGACACAAATAATCCTTTCCATTGTCCCTACCCAGGAATCGAAAATGCCTCCTAGAGGGTTGTCAATACATGAATGTTCATACATGTCTTCAGACAAAGTTCTTAATCCTTCCAGGGCTCTGGCTACCAAGCCATCAGGTGCTGTATTGTTGGGGATGAACGTACAACATTGATCTCCAAACATAGGGCACACTCCCCCCTTTTCTGCCAACAACATATCTAAGGCCATTCTATTTTGTACTGTCATCAATGAGGTCCCTGCCAGTTGTTCAGAGAGTTCCGCCACGGCATCTCTAGTTCTATTGGCTAGCATGAGTGATAAGTTGGAAATAGATATAGTGACCATATAGAAAATGGAGCTCAGAAATGTTAACTAAAATGGCCCCAGCATATTGGCTGTATTTCCCGGCATCCTAAGCGACAGGCTAAGCGAAACTAATTGCTAACATAGCAATTTGTAAGAAGCCAGCCTAGCAGTAAACAATCCTCCCCACAGGTCCAAGGATGAGATAGTACATAGCACAAGATTAAAGAGCAACCATCAGAGGAATACTGGAGCCTCATTGTTTTAGAGCTGTATTAATGAATATATGTTTAGTTTAGAGCAATTTTTGATATCTGAATGTTACCTTGAAAAGCAGAGTAAGAATAATGAGGGCTATGTTAAGAGCTTAACCAGATGGCTGTTGGTATCTGTGTGTGTGTTAGATTTAGAGCATTTTTTTGTGTAAGCTTCGGCACGGTGGCACAGTGGTTAGCACTGCTGCCTCACAGCGCCTGAGACCCGGGTTCAGTTCCCGACTCAGGCGACACACTGTGTGGAGTTTGCACGTTCTCCCCGTGTCTGCGTGGGTTTCCTCCGGGTGCTCCGGTTTCCTCCCACAGTCCAAAGATGTGCGGGTCAGGTGAATTGGCCATACTAAATTGCCCGTAGTGTTAGGTAAGGGGTAAATGTAGGGGAATGGGTGGGTTGCGCTTCGGCGGGTCGGTGTGGACTTGTTGGGCCGAAGGGCCTGTTTCCACACTGTAAGTCTAATCTAAAGTATGCTTTGTTTAATTTTACACTGTGCGATAGCTTAAGGATACGGGACTCTGTATTGCGTACGAAGTTATGTATAAATGTAACAACTTTCCCTATCAACGGTGAGAGAATCCATCCTTTACTACCCGGCGTGGTCTAGAGTGGCTTTTCTCCCAAGTCTTGTTTGTATATTCGTATACTGACAGTCTTGAATAAAAACAGTACTGTTGAAGTGTGTTAATCAAGTGGTGGTTCTCTGTTCTTGGACAGGCGTTCACAAAAAGCCCAGAAGCTCAAAGCTGAGCTTCCACATTTTGGTGGCAGCGGTGGGATCCCAATGGAAGGCGGCTCCTGGTGACGGTTGAACAGGACACGGTCTTGCTGTGGCAAGGTGGACACGGGCCCAACTAGGACGTGAGTATATCGTTTGGGTCTCGCGACTAGTGTCTCCCCAAGTCAGGGGCGGACCTGGATCCAACTCACCGCAGCAGGAGCTGCTACCGGACGGGATGCAGAACGAACCAGTGAACAGCTTTTTAAAGGGACCACCACAAAAGCGTTGGGAGTGCTACAGAAGGTAGGACAATTTTTTTTTAAAAAAGAGCGCTGGGAGCGCGGGGAGAAATAAGAATAGTTAGATACGTGCGGGTTTAAAGTCCCTTGGAGTTAGAGTCCCCATAAAAGCACCACAGTACGTCTGTGTGAGAGGGTTTAAAGTCCCTTGAGCAGGATCACATAAAAGCACCGCTCACAAGTAGTTGTTTAGATACGTACGGGTTTAAAGTCCCATGGGGTTAGAGTCCTCATAAAAGCACCGAGGTACGTATGTATGAGAATGTTTAAAGTCCCTTGAGCAGGATCTCATAAAAGCAACACTCACAAAAGGTTAGGGAAAGTTTAGGGAACATTATGGGACAGTTCATGGATAAATGTGAGGATCCGGGATCATTAATTGTAACAGTCTGCGCAGAATATCCTGAGGATGCGCAGTCACTCAGGAAATTGTCAGGATGGCTAACAGAAAAATTGGGACCTGATGGATGGCCTGCAGGAGGTACGTGGAAATTGGAGATTGTAAAAAGAGCTACGGAGTTAGTATGGAAAAAGGGAACAGGGGGAAAGAAGGGTAAAAAAAATTATGGCTAAACTAAGAGATGCATGCTTAAAAAAGAAAGAGGAAGCTAAACAACAACACGAGCAGAAGGTTTACAACAGTTGGTTACATAATGCTACAAAAAGAGGGCTAAGTGTCACTAAGGATGGGCTTCCTTTGACCCTCCATGATCTCAAGGTTGCATGTGCAAATTTTGATGAAAATATTAATAAGAATAAACGGTTGGCCAACCAAGCGGTGGAGACGGCATTGTCAGACCTGAGGCTGGGCGCAGGATGGGAAGATAAGGGAATTAGTTCTAGGAATGTGGAATCCCCTCCCCAACCCCCTCCATCGGGTACAATACCCCAGGAGGCACGTAGTGACAGGAGTTTTACCCCAAGCACAGGTAAAAAAGGATATCGGCCTCCACCACAGTGTGAACCCGAACGGCAATTGCCCTACCCTTGGACAGAGGAGGCTGACGATGACAGTTCAGAGATAGAAGAACCCTCAGGTCACATGTTCCCTATGCGTACTGTTCCTAACCCTCAAGCGGGACGGGTAAGAGACCCGGCCAGCCGCGCGCTAACCCTCCTGTCGCTGTGATTCTTTACCCCCCACCATAGAAAATTTTACACCATGGAAACCGCAGGAAATTTTGGCACTGACTATGAATCTCCCTGACAAAGATAAGGACCCACAAAAATGGTGTGAATCAGTTGAAAATATTTGGCAGGCTTACGGGGCAGTGGGAGAGGATATCTGGAACTTTTTGAGGGTTGTGTTTATTGGCTCTAAGTGGACAAAATTTTTGGAAATATTAAATATGCCCCCTGGTGCCAACAGTTGGACTGCCTTTACAGCACAACACCCGAATCAACAACAAAAGGAGCAGGAAATTAAAGAAGCAATGCGGCAGGTCCTCAGAAAACCGGTTGACTTAGCAAAAATCATTGATTTAAAACCAAAAAAGGGGGAGGGTGCTGAGGAATACCTACAGAGGTTTAATGAAACTATGGCACATATTCTGGGGACCCTCTTTTCCTTTGGGAGCGGGGGCTGTCTCACAACAGTATAATAGTCTCTTGATGAACACTTTGCCTAAACCTACACAAGATAGATGGAAAACTAACAACTTAAATTGGATCAATTCCTCACAGGGTGATACAGCTAGGGCAATTAAAGCATTATGGGGCGAGGGTGACGGTCGTAAGGCCGAAAAACCTATTAAATCTGAATTTGTTGTATGGGAAAGTGATCAAAATACCATGGCCCCTTGCGGCAACCTCCCACCCCTCCCCAGCAGACACAGCAGCAAGGGCTGTGGAGATTACCCGGTCCCCAGCTGCAGTCTGACAATAGAGGCTATCAGCTGGAATCGGATTTTTATGTCCCAGGCTGGCAAAACCAAAAGGGCGAGTTTCACGCGATGCAGCACCCAAATGGTCCACCTAGGGGTGGTCCTTACTCACCAGATCCCTCTGACTGGCGTGGCCAGCCGTGGACTCCCAACCTCTGGAACTCGGGTTATCCCGGTCAGCCCCAGACATTTCAGGCCACGAATAACTTTAAAGGGTAGGATTGTGGAGCAGCATCGCCTCATACCCGCAATATCCGCTCAGAAAGCTGAATTAATTGCATTAACTAGGGCATGTGAGCTAGCCTCCGGACTTACAGCTAATATTTATACTGACTCTAGATGTGCTTTCGGGGTTGCCCATGATTTTGGGACACTATGGGAAAATCGAGGCTTCCTCACCTCGTCTGGGACCCCTATCGTACACAAAGAGGAAGTCATTAATTTGTTACAGGCCATTCAAAGTCCTCGTGAATTGGCCATTATTAAATGTTCCGCGCACTCTGCCAGAACGGATCCGGTTTCTATGGGAAACAAACAGGCAGATGAAGTTGCTAAACAGGCTACGGAGCTCCCTGGCTCCTTTATGATGGTTCAGAAGAAATCTATTAGGGCCTCAGTTCCTGACAAGCCGCCTCCCTCCACCGCTGATCTTGTTGCTTTACAGGTGGACGCCCCTGACAATGTACTTCATGAATGGACTGATCTGGGATGTTTCAAGGACGTTGACGGTCTTTGGAAAACCCCAGCAGGCCAGGTGTGTATGACTGATGTTTTAGCCTTCTGGGTGGTTGATGTTGTCCATCACTTAACACACTGTGGGGCTAGACAAACTGCAGATTTAGTCTGGGAATCTTGGTGGCATCCCAGCGTTCTGCAATTGGCTAGAGCACAAACTAAAAAATGCTTGACATGTATGCAGCATGACCCCGGCAAGGGGGTCCCCTGTGAACAGGGTAGAACCCCGCTGCCTGAAGGCCCCTTCGATACGTTGCAAATGGACTTCATTGAGCTACCCAGAACGTCCAAGTGTAAATATGTTTTAGTTATTGTAGATGTTTTTAGTAAATGGATTGAGGCTTATCCTGCAGCCGATAACAAGGCTGACACTGTTGTTAAGACTTTACTTAAGGAGATTATTCCTAGATTTGGTGTGCCGCGGACACTCAGTTCCGATAACGGCCCTCATTTTGTGGCCCTTTGTTAGTCAAGAACTTTGTAAAGTTCTTAATATCAAGCAGCAGTTCCACTGTGCTTACCACCCTCAGAGCGCGGGAGTGGTGGAACGGGCTAATCAGACCTTGAAATCTAAATTGGCCAAACTGTCAGCTGACAATGGTCTCTCGTGGCTCCAAAATTTGCCCATTGCCTTGTTTCAACTCCGGGTGTCCCCGGCAGGAGCCCACCGTCTCTCCCCCGCCGAGATTTTGTATGGGCGGCCCCTCCGTACTCCCTTTAGTTGTGACTTCTCTGGTTCTCCTGTTGACATACATCAGATGTCAGATGGGATGATCTCCTATGTTTTATCCTTAACTGATGCCTTACGTATGAACCATGCGATGGTTACAGCTGCCAGGCCTTTGCGGTCGGATTTGCCATTGCCTCCAAACATCCGACCTGGCACTTTTGTATTGATCAAAAACTTTGCCAGAAAGCACGGCCTGGAACCCCGGTGGGAGGGCCCTTTTCAAGTCCTCCTTACCACCCCTACTGCTGTTAAGGTTGAGGGTCGTAAAGCCTGGATCAGCCTACACCATTGCAAGCTTATTGGGGAGAAATGGTAATAAGGGGCAGCTACTGCTGTATGTATTTTCTTCCCTTGACATAGGTGCCACTAAGGAAGGAAGACTGAAGAAAAGTGAAACGATGAAACCTACCCTCTTTCTCTTTGGCCTCTGCCTAACAGCGACATGGACATCAATGCAGACCAGTAACACCACCAGCGGTGCGCCCCCAACTCTCCAAGGGCCTACAAGCAACTCTAGTGCAGCCACCGCGGAGACGTGGATAAAAACAGGCACCCCCGCGATGACTTCACACTCTACAGATGTTACTACTAAAATAACTAATGGTTTTGTGAGTATGGCACCACGTATTGCTTCTGATGGCCCCAATGGTACAGTAATGGTCCCGAGGGATCTCGTGAGTACTATGAGTGACAATATGACTATTAGCACCCCCCCAATGAGTTTATCACTGCCCAGAGTGATAGGTACCCAGTCTAATAATATAAGTGAGTCCAGTCAGACCCTAGCTACCCCTTGCAACCTCATCGGGGATTGGTGGGTATGGAAACAGAAGAATAGCATAATGTTGAATAACACAGGCCCCACGAGAATAGTTCAGGTCAGAGTGAATGCCACGTGTGATTGTCATGGCCCAGGTAACAGTGGGTTTAACCAGACAATTTGTCCCTTGGTCGGCTTTCCTGACTACTCTAAGGCCAGTTCTAATTATAGCAGCATAGTCGTCCAAGATATTGCCTGGTCACAGGATTGCGTAGAGCATTTGCAAAACCTAACAGGACTTAGACAGTGGTACCCTGAATATAATATTACAACTCTGGATGCCAGGACAGAATATCCCAGTAATATAACAATTCATAATACTGGCATCTGCCAGGAAGTAATGTATGTATGCCTACGAGGAAATGGCACCAAATCCGAGGATGCCTATACGTAGTTAAATGACACACGCAGGTGATGCCATGCCTTTGTGAATAATACTGCAGCGGTCCCCAGAGACTATTTGTTCAACTTTCCCGGTTACTTAAAATCAAAAAATCTCGCCCACACTCTGCACCGTTTTCTTAAGACCCACCGAAAGAAAAGAAGCAATTTACCGGAAGCAACGAGCCTTACCGGCAACATCTTTACTGGCTTCCTTGAAAAAGTAAAACTCATCTTGACAATCAGACTGATGAAGGAAAGAATACCAAAGTAGTATGTGTCCCAGGCCCACACTCTGTAGGGTCCGGATTCCTCATGATGGTGGCCCCTACTGGTCAGGATGAACTATGCAGTCTTACCTACAGGCGTACCCAACAAACCCCAAAAATTATTCCCTATAGAGACATTTCTGACCAATACCCGATCCAGTATGGTTACCTCAGGCGTTGCTATGTCACCTGGCAAGTGGTACCAAAAGGTTTTGTAGTAGCGGTGGTGCCAGAATTTAAATGGTGCATTCATAGTGATACAGGAAAACATGCCATGGGAAACTTAGAAGACAGTAGATGCCAGGTAATAATATCTCATGACCAAACCAAGTCAGACCCCTTTGGGGGCCTCCCGGAGGACGATTGGGACCAACGCCCCTACAAGCCGCATGGGTGCTGTCCTCTTTCATGCTAAACACTGTATTACGCCTGCACTTAATGGGACATTTTGGTTATGCAATCACACAGCCTATGAATACCTACCCATTACCTTTAAGGGCACCTGTGCGCTGATATATCACCTCCCAGCATTCCGGTTATTGAATTCAACCCCAGAGGTTAACAGCGAGTGGAAGAAGTGGCATGATCTTAATTCAAATTACAAACCTCATGCTCGAGGCCGGAGAGATCTGTTCCACCAACAGACATTTTGGAGCAGATTCTTTGGCGCCCTTCTGCCCAATTATGGGGTCATGCAAGCCCTGGACCAGATTCGTGATCTCAGTCACGAGCTTGAGGAAATGGCTAAGGCCACTGCTGATGCCCTGGGTCATTTGGAACACCAGCAGACTGCCCTACGAATGATGACCTTACAGAATAGGATGGCTTTAGACTATCTCTTAGCAAGCCAAGGGGGAGCATGTGCAGTTATTGGCCCTGAGTGTTGTACCTATATTGAGGATGAGAGCTCGGCTGTATATAATGACACTTCACTAATTAACGATGTTGCCACTAAAGCATATGATCTGGACCATTCAGTCTCAGAAGAGACCTGTGCCGGGTGGAATTTTCTGTGTCAGCTGTTGGGATGGCTAAAGTCTATTGGGCTGGACATTCCCTCCATTCTGGCCATCATTCTTGGCATTTGCATTAGTATCCGAATCGCTTGGGCCCTTATTACAAGAAATTGTCAGACTTGTCCCGCAGACGCCGATGTAAAAAGGAGACAAGCCCGATATGGACACAGGAGGAAGGATTGACATCTGCACTTTTGACTGATAACAACTCAGATGTAGAAACAGGAAAAGAGTTTGCTCGACTTCAACGTATTAATATCTGAGGGTTATCATAAAATGATAAAAAGGGAGGAATGATAAGTTGGAAATAGATATAGTGACCATATAGAAAATGGAGCTCAGAAATGTTAACTAAAATGGCCCCGGCATATTGGCTGTATTTCCCGGCATCCTAAGCGACAGGCTAAGCGAAACTAATTGTTAACATAGCAATTTGTAAGAAGCCAGCCTAGCGGTAAACAATCCTCCCCACAGGTCCAAGGATGAGATAGTACATAGCACAAGATTAAAGAGCAACCATCAGAGGAATACTGGAGCCTCATTGTTTTAGAGCTGTATTAATGAATATATGTTTAGTTTAGAGCAATTTTTGATATCTGAATGTTACCTTGAAAAGCAGAGTAAGAATAATGAGGGCTATGTTAAGAGCTTAACCAGATGGCTGTTGGTATCTGTGTGTGTGTTAGATTTAGAGCATTTTTTTGTGTAAGCTTCCAATAAAGTATGCTTTGTTTAATTTTACACTGTGCGATAGCTTAATGATATGGGACTCTGTATTGCATACGAAGTTATGTATAAATGTAACAACTTTCCCTATCAACGGTGAGAGAATCCATCCTTTACTACCCGGCGTGGTCTAGAGTGGCTTTTCTCCCAAGCCTTGTTTGTATATTCGTATACTGACAGTCTTGAATAAAAACAGTACTGTTGAAATGTGTTAATCAAGTGGTGGTTCTCTGTTCTTGGGCAGGCGTTCACAAAAAGCCCAGAAAACAAAGCTGAGCTTCCACATGAGTACGTTGTAATGTACATAATTAATTCGATCAACGTTTTTATTCGGCGTAACTGGGAATAAAGCACTAATGATTGGGAGATTCTCAAATCCTGTTGTTACCTGGTTTACCAACTTATATTCATGAGGTACATCGCGGGGAACCCTATTACAAAATAAAAGCTTCTGTCATCAATTCCATAGTAAATCTGTACCTTTTCAGAACCAGGATTAATGTTGAATCTTGTCAGGGTTAACAAGAGTGGATTTTTTTTAGCTCTGAGAGGTAATCAAGTTGCCTCATTGTCAGGCTCACATGGTCTCTAACCTCCCATCTATTATCCGAGGGTGACGACTTCTTAGGTGTCCGTTGTACCGCAGTCCATGTTATTACATTATCCCACGACGGGCATGGGTCATAGTAAATAGTGTAGATACAAAGATATATATCATACTCCATCCAGTTCCCTGTATTTTGGCCACAGTCAATTACCTGACCTAAGTCAAACGGGTATAAGGGTATATTGTATCACACTTTTTATCATGTCTAATGTCTACCCGGCTCGCTTAACATTTGTCCATCTCTTGCCCTGTTGATCCCTTATTCCTGGGACTCTCTACCTCGTCTGTGTGTTTGTCCCTCGTGGTTGATCCCCTTATGAATAGTATCATAACACTTCTACATAAAATAGTAAAAACTCCCAAGCTTAACGGCTTAGAATAACATGGGCTGATTACTAACATAAACATAATATTCGTTATACAACAATTAACAGTTTAAGACCCTTCTACTCTTTCTGTCCTTATTTGTTGTAGAGTTCTCGTTGGTGGTTCTGTGGCCGCACACTGGCTCCAATGGTACCAAGTGTCTCCTTTTCCTTGTGGTCGAACCACAGGAGATGAGCTTTCCACCACCTTGTAACGTCCTGTCCACCGTGGCTCCGACCACTTCCGTTTGAACACCTTCAGCAGGACCCACTCTATAGTGGATGGCGCCTGGCTCTGTAGGTCCCCCTTTTCCGATCCAACCTGTTTAGAGAAAGCTGAGACCAAAGCTGTTAGTTGATCACAATAAGGTTTGTACCTTATTAAGACTCCTCCCTCTAACATCTGTATTCCAGCTCCTGGTCTCAGAAACTGCTGCCCTGTGGTTAGGTCGTACAGGGTAAACCCTATAATAGAGTTTACTGAGCTTCTAATAGACTTTAAGGTTAAAGGTAGGGCATCCACCCAGCTTAACTTCGTTTGTGCACCCACTTTTCCTATTTTTCCCTTTATGGACTGGTTCATTCTCTCCACTTTTCCCTGTGACTGAGGATGGTACACCATTCCAAACGCATGTTTCAGTCCTAAAGCTACTTCGACTTCTTGTTGGTGTTTATTCTTAAAATGTGTGCCATTATCTGACCTGACTTTCTTTGGAAACCCATGCGTTGGAATATGTTGGTTTATCAAAAATTTGATCACTGTCTTTGCATCTTCCTTTTTCGCAGGTATCACTTCTGGCCAACCAGTGTATGCATCCACTGCTACCAAAAGGTACCTGTATCCGTTTACTCTCTCTACCATGTCAGTGTAGTCAATCACTATTTCCTGACCTGGCATTCTTAGGGGAGGAAATTTCCCCTCTTGTGGTTTCACTGTTGCTTTTACATTATATTGTGAACACGATTTACATTCTCTGATATAATTTTCACTCATTGCCTGTAGTTCAGCCAATTGGGCTGATTCTTTGCCGCCCTCAATTGGGTCAAGGGTAACACTTACATCAGCACCTGCCTGTCTTCCCCTTTTTTTCTGAAAAGAACACACAATAACTGGTGTTCTCCCTCAGAAATACCGAGGAAAAACGACTCTTTGTAATGCGGGACCACTAAATCAGCAGCCCGCGTTAGGGCCTGTTGAAGAGATATAAACCGTCGTCTGCCTCCATGGTCCACTGAAAATGGGCAAACAAATTTCTCATGCCTTGCTCATCTACCATGGCCCTTAGAGGGAAACACAGCTCCCCATATGAGGGAACAAATTGTCTTCTGTATCCTGCCAATCCAAGAAAATGAGAGCATGTCTTTTACAGTGACTGGTTTGGCATGATGCAGAATGGAGGATCTATGGGATGGAGACACACCTGTTCCTTTACTGGCCCAAAAAAAACACCGTTCGTCTGCAGCATTGTAATTTAGCCCGTGAAACTCTGAAACCGACGTTATACAAGGGCAACAGCATTGAGTTTGTAGCTGCCAAACAAGAAACATGGTCGGGTGCCGCCATAAGTATATCATCCACATATCGGAGCAATACCACCCCCTTTGGGAGCATCAGATTCTCAGCTGCTGTTTCAGTACCTGATTAAACACCCCAGGCGACAAAATGAACCCTTGAGGGACCCTTGTATAACGAAGTTGTTGGCCTTTATAGGTAAACGTAACATGTCCCTGAAATGACCAGCTAGGGCTAACAGAAGAACGCGTTAGCCAGATCAATGCACGAGAACCACAGCGCAGTGTAGGGATTAGGGACCGAAATTATCGGAGTAGAAACGACACCGCTGATCCGTCCAAGATCATGCGCCATCCTATATTTGCCTGTATTCTGTTCTCTACAGGTAAGATAGGAGGGTTCCAGGCTGACTGAGGGTGTTCCAGGCTGACTTTACATCTAGCACCCCTGCTGGTACCAATCCATCCATCGTGTCGGCAATGCCGGCTTCAGCCTCTGGTTTGTGTAGGTATTGTCTCTGCCAAATCGGAGTGTGGTCTATTACCTCGAATGTGATTGGTGCGGCATGTTTGCAGTAACCAACGTCCGTCAAACCTGCTGACCACAAGGCACCCGGTAGTGTATCAAGCATCGCTGCAGCCTGTGGATGGTCCGTCTTTTACATCTTTCAATCTGACTATGTTCCAGCAACACCTTGACAGCTGTTCTGTGCACAAGACAATAAGCTTCAACTGAGGGTGAATATGACAAACCGGGTAACTGAGTCCGAACCCAATCAGTTAGCTCTATCAAGCGTTTTGGACATGAGTCCCAGATCTTTGGCCTGATATTCAGTATGCACTGCCAATGTGAAATGCGGTATAGCTTCTTCAGATATCCCATACCATTCCAGATTTAGTTCCCCAACACCCACTGCATCTTCCAGGTGTACATAGAATGTATGCGAATAGATTTTATTGTCATCTGTCGTAATATAGGGTCACATGAAGGGGATCTGCAGGAGGAGCATAGGGATGCAGCATCTGAACCCAGGGCCGCCCTTGGTTATATAAAGACTGTATGCCGTTATTCTGCCCTTTCCCAGGTTCAAGGAGTCCCCAGTATATATCTGTCCACTGCCCTTCTGCCATTGGTGATGCGTCTGGTGATAGTATCACTTGGGGTCCAGAGTGAATCATTGACATAGAACAATTAACAGAATAGTCAATTGGAAAGGTCACTACGAGTCCATCTGGTCCGCACAGAACCGAGACCCCGCATCTCTCCAGCAAGTCACGTCCCATCAAATTCACAGGGCATGCAGGTGATGAAATATATTGGTGATAAAAAAATCTGCCTGGCCACTGATGTAATCAGTGGCGATGTCAAAGGCAGATTAGAAGGCTGGTTTAAGGGGACATACTGTCCTCGGATCAATCCCTGGCGTCCCTGGGGGTCCCACAGCCAGGGACAATTTTCTTCTCCAATGCCCAGGTTGGCCACATTCAAAACAAGTGTCCAGTGGCTAACCTCTGACTCCTCCACGGCCCCTTCCCCTACCACGCATTCGTCCTGGAACACCTCTTGGCCTGCCCCCCTAAAAGGGGTAGTATGGCATCGAATCAGGTGCTGGGTCTAGACTCTGCCAGTTATTTTGTGGCAACGGCTGCTGCACCATCTGATTAGTCGTCTTTTGGGAGGCCTTCTTTGTCTCATTAACCTTCCGTCTAGCCTCATCAAGCTGTAACTTCAGCAACTGCACTTGTGCTGACTCATTGCTCTGTTTATCTTCATTCTGTTTTGTCCTATATCGGTTCATATGATGCATCAAATGTTCTGTAGAACACCCTGGGATATCAGGATTACTCTCTATTACCTCTTTTACTTCCTTAGGCATCCCTGCCATAACGACATTCCTAAACTACGTGGTCTGTAGCTGACCCGACCCTGGCTGGCTCCCCGCAGTATCTGTCCACGTGCGTTTACATCTAGCCAAAAAGGCAGGCATCTCCTCTCCCTCCTTCATTATGAAGGTGAGCGAGTGTATCGCTCCCGGTGGAATCAGGAATCTAACCCTCATAACCCTTCCCACACAGCTGGCATGCTGCACGAACGAGCCTGAGTCAGGTACTAAGGTGGTCCCCGCAGACACTTCAATCTGCCGTACCTCACACATACTCAATTGTTTGCCCACGAAATGCTCCCCAATCATCCATGGCCAACTTGAAGCCTCGTGTGTATTGGCAAAATTTAGTCCTCCAGGGTCCACCTCCCACCATGGGTGGGGACATTTTATACAAAATACAATTCATATCCGTACAGGTCAAGGGCTGATACACATCCCCCATAAAAGAGCCTTTATAATCTAGAGGCAGTTGGTGCTGATATTTTACGGGCAGCCGCAATATTTCCCTCCGTCACAAAATCATAACTGTTTTCAAAGGAGGCTGTACCCCTGGGAAGCCTTGTTCAATATGCATGGTAAGTGAGCCTTTTAAAGTGACAGGGTACGTGTTTGGACCGCCCCCTGGGCGGAACTCCTCGTCTTCACTATCTGTGCTACTCCTTGACTCCTCCTCTCTTCTTTCTCTTCGGCTTCTTTTGTCCACTTTCTTCCAACCAGTATTGACCCTTTATTTCCCTTCACATGCTCTTCTACTTCTAATCTAACTTACTCTTCTGCTTTACCCAGAAACGGTGACAATTTTCTTCCTCTGCTCTTCTTTAGGGACTTTGCCCTGCTTTTATAAATCTTCCCATATTTCTGCATCACTGTTTTTTGTTTGTTCTTTGCAAGCCCACTAATTAACTGACTTCTAACTTTACCCCACTGCTGTTTTCGGGACAACACTAAATCCGAAGAACATCCTCAGTTTTCTTCACACTCTTTATCAAATTCCCCATCATTTATGTATTTCTGTTTTTTTTTAAATCCTCCTGTCCAAATAACCAATCGATTTATATTTAACTTAGCCAAGCAAACAACCCGATTAAAACAAATCCGGTGCGAATCAATCAATCTGTATAAAATACACCCCAGGAAGCTGGCCCTTACAGTCCGAGCTATCAGCAGTTTTGTTATCACCTTTAGATTTTTACTGCCTACTCTTTCTCACTGTGACACCACCATCTTTGTCTCAGAGACACCACTGATTCTCCTACCACCCTCCGTACATTCCCAATATAATTTCAATTTACTTACAACACATCGATCATCAACTAAAATTCGTGAGCGGTGCTTTTATGAGATCCTGCTCAAAGGACTTTAAACCTTCTCACACATACGTACCTCGGTGCTTTTATGAGGACTCTAACCCCATGGGACTTTAAATCCGTACGTATCTAAACAACTACTTGTGAGCGGTGCTTTTATGAGATCCTGCTCAAGGGACTTAAAACCTTCTCACACATACGAACCTCGGTGCTTTTATGAGGACTCTAACCACATGGGACTTTAAACCCGTACATATCTAAACAACTACTTGTGATAAATCCCATCTGGCCCAGGGGACTTGTCTACTTTCACTTCTTCTAGAATTGTGTGTAACTGACCTCAATCCTTCCTAGTCTAATATCACGTATCTCATTTTTTTTCCTCTACAATATTCTCCTTTTTCTGTGTAAATACGATGAGAACTATTCATTTAGCAATTCTCCAATCTCTTCAGGGTCCACACTGAATTTCCCACTTTTGTCTTTGACTGGCCCTATTCCTCCCCAACTATCCTTTTATTCCTCAAATACCTATAGAAGCTTTAGGATTCTCTTTTATTCTATTTGCAAAAGACTGCTCGTGTTCACTCTTTGCTCTTCTTAAGTCTCTCTTTAAATCCTTCCTAGCTGATCTGAAACTCTCCATCGCCTCATCTGAGCCATCTTGCCTCATCAACACATAAGCCTCTTTCTTCTTCCTAACAAGAGATGTAACTTCTGTCGTAAACCACGGTTCCCTTACCTTATCACTTCCTCCCTGCCTGACATGGACATACCCATCAAGGACACGTAATATTTGTTCCTCAAACCAGCTCCACATTTCGTTTTTCTGCATCCTCTGCATTTTGCTCCCCTATACTATGTTTCCTAATTCTTGCCTAATCACATTATAACTGCCCTTGCCCCATTGATAACTCTTGACCTGTGGCATGCACCGATCCCTTTCCATTGTTAAACTAAACATAACTGAATTATGGTCACTCTCATCAAAGTGCTCACCTACAACTAAATAAAACACCTGGCCTTGCCCATTACCAAGCACGAGATCCAGTGTGGCCTCCCCTCTTGTTGGCCCTTCCACATTTTTGTTCAAGAAACCCTCCTGTACACATTGGACAAAAAACTGATCCATCCGAAGGACTAGAGCCATTACATTTCCAATCAATGTGAGGGAAGTTAAAGTACCCCATAATGACCAACCATGGATAGAGTTACCTTGGTGTTCATTTGCACAGGTCTTTTACTGTGACAAGATCTGCTGAAGGGGAAAATAGAAAACATATGGGATCTTAAGAATCACAAATGACCCATTGAATAAGGGAAAAGAAAATACATAAAGGGAAAACGTTGCTGTTCCTGCGTATCTGAAAGCTAACCTCAGCAGGTTAGGCAGCATCTGTGAGAAGGGAACCAGAACCCATTTGTCCCACAGCAGTCTGAGAGGCACAAGGGATCTCCCTGATCTGATTGGCCCTGTGCCAATTAACACTGCACACAGAGATGAATCCAGGGTGTCAGCTTCTTAGTTAAACAGCTGGCATGCTGTACCATTCAATATTCCCCTTAGAGGAGCAACCACAGTAACAGGTGTTATATTAAATCTTGACAGAATCTGTCTGTACACTTTACAATAGAAGGCTGCAGAAACAATCAGTATTTTAAATCTTGACTATTGTCTGACTGTATCCCTTATACGAGAGGCACCAGAAACAGTTATTATTTTAAATCTTGACAGAATCTGTCTGTTCGCCTTACAGGAGAGCTCTCAGTAATAGTTACTGAGAGAATCTGTCTGTGGACATTACAGGAGACTGCTCAGTAACACTTATTATTTTAAACTTGACAGAATGTGCGTGTACTGTGACAGTACACAGGTAGAGGGAGGTGACAACAAACATTTGTCATTATGATCCGATGAATCTATGTTCATCGACTTTATGATCGAGAGACGTGATGCTGCTAAATAACGGGTAACAGCAAAAGAAACAATTGATAATTTTGAACTAAAGTAGAACGAGATAAGAATGGAAAGCGAGAGAGGCATCATAGTTCAATGAAACTGAAATGGGAATGATCTTTAGTGTGAAGAATAGATATCGAACTTCCAAAGAACTAGAATGATCACTGTCTGAAGAAAAAACAGCAAGATATAAACACAGAAGAACGAACATTACAGCACAGTACAGCCCTTCGGCCCTCGATGTTGCACAGACCTGTGAAATCAATCTAAAGGTCCTCAACCCTACCATATTCATCCATACATTTATCCAATGACCATTTATATGCCCTTAAAGTTGGCGAGTCTCGTAATATTGCAGGCACTGTGTTCCACTTCCCCACCACTCTTTGAGAAAAGAAACTACCTCTGTCATCTGTTCTATACCTATCAGCCCTCAATTTAAAGCTATGCCCCCTCGTGCTAGCCACCACCATCAGAGGAAATTAGCTTTCTTTGTCCAGCCCATCTAACTCTCTGATTATCTTGTATGTCTTGATTAAGTCACCTCAAAACCTCTTTAATGAAAACTGCCTATAGTCGCTCAGACTTTCCTCATAAGACCTTTGCTCCATTGTAGGCAACGTTCAAGTAACTATCTTCTCAAGCCTTTCCAAAGCTTCCAAATCCTTCTGATAACGCAGTGAACAGAACTGTACGCACTACTCAAATTTTGTACAGTAGAAACATGACCTCATGGTTGTGAAACTAAATTCCTTTATAAATTAAAGCTAACACACTGTATGCATTCTTAACAACCCTAACTATTTGGGTGGCAACTTTAAGGGATCTATATACATGGACACCGAGGTCTCTCTGCTAACCAACACTACCAAGAAGCTTACCATTAGCCCAGCAGTCTTTATTCATGTGTGCGCCTTGCAAAGTGAATCACCTCACACTTGTCTGCATTAAACTCCATTTGCCAGCTCTTCGCCCAGCTCTACAGATCAGCTATGTCCCTTTGTAAAACACAACATCCTTCTGCACTGTCCACAACTTCACTGACCTTAGTGTCATCCTTCTACGCCCTGATCCAGGTCATTTATAAAAATGACAAACAGCAGTGGCCACAAAACAGATCTTTCTGGTACACCATTAGTAACTGAACTCCAGGATGAACATTTTCCATCAACCACCAAATTCTGTCTTCTTTCAGGTAGCCAATTTCTGATCCAAACCGCTAAATCACTCTTAATCCCATGTCTCTGTATTTTGTACAACAGCTTATCGTGGGGAACCTTATCAAACACCTTATCAAATCCAAATACACCACATCAATCTCTTTACCCAAATAATCCATTCATTTGTTTGGTCACCTTCTCAAAGAACTCAATAAGGTTTGTGAGGCACCACCTACACTTAACAAAACCATGTTGACTATCCCTAATCAACTTATTTCTTTCTAGATGATTATAAATCTCTTATAACTTTTTCCAGCACTTTACCAACTAACAAGATAAGGTTCACTGGTCTATAATTACCAGGATTGTCTCTATTCCCCTTCTTGAACAAGGGGACAACATTTGCTGTCCTCCAGTCTTCTAGCACGAAAACTGTAAAAAATGACGTCATAAAGATCAAAGTCAAAGGCTCTGCAACCTTCTCCCTGGCTTCCCAGATAATCCTGCGGCCTCGACTGTAAAAGGTACAGACGGATTCTGTCAAGATTTGAAATAATAACTTATTATAATAAATAATGCCTTACAGCGCCAGTGACGCGGGTTTGATTCCCTCCTTGGGTGACTGTATGTGTGGAGTTTGCACATTCTCCCTGTGTCTACGTGAGTTTCCCCAGGTGCTCCGGTTTCCTCCCACAGTCCAAATATGTGCAGGTTAGGTGAAATGTCCATGCTAAGTTGCCCGTAGTGTTAGCGGCAGGGGTAAATACAGGGGTTTGGGTGGGTCAGCATGGACTTATTAGATCGAAGTTCCTGCTTCCACACTGTAAGTAATCTAAAAAGGCTGTTACTGGTGCCTCTCCTGTAAGGGGCACAGCCAGTTTCTGTCAAGATTTAAAATAATAACTGTTAAAGGGGCCTCTTCTATAAGGTGCACAGATAGATTGTGTCAAGAACTGTTACTGGGGGCCTCTCCTGTAAGGGACGCTGCCAGATTTTGTCAAGGTTTAAAATCATAACGGTTACTGGGAACTGTCCTGCAAAGGACACTGTCAGATTAGATTACTTACAGTGTGGAAACAGGCCCTTCGGCCCAACAAGTCCACACTGACCCGCCAAAGCGCAACCCACCCATACCCCTACATTTACCCCTTACCTAACACTACGGGCAATTTAGCATGGCCAATTTACCTGACCCGCACATCTTTGGACTGTGGGAGGAAACCGGACGAAACCCACTCAGACACGGGGAGAACGTGCAAACTCCACACAGTCAGTCGCCTGAGTCGGGAATTGAACCCGGGTCTCAGGCGTTGTGAGGCAGCAGTGCTAACCACTGTGCCACCGTGCCGCCCACATTCTCTCAATGTAAAAACAATACCTGTTACTGGAGACTGTTCTGTAAAGGGTACATACAGATTCTGTCATGTTTTACCATAATAACTGTTACTGGGGCCTCTCTTGTAAGCTGCACAGATTAACTTTGTCACTACCTGTTACTGGAGGCATTCATGTAATCGACGCAGACAGATTCTGTCAAGATTTGAAATAATAACTATTACTGGGGCCTCTCCTGCAAGGGGCACAGTCAGATTCTGTCAAGGTTTTAAATGATGCCGGTTCCTGGGGACTTCCCTGTAAAGGGTACAGAGAGACATTGTCAAACTTTAAGTTTATAACTGTTACTGGGCACTGTCCTGTGAGGGGTACAGAAAGATTCTGTAAAGATTTACAATAACAACTGTTACTGGGGACTGTTGTGTAAGGGACACAGAAAGATTCTATCTAGATTTAAAATAATACCTCTTACTGGGGACTGCCCGGCAAAGGGTGCGGACAGATTCTGTCAAGATTTAAAAAAAATATTCTTACTGAGGACTGTCGTATGCAGTACATACAGATTCTGTCAAAATTTGAGTTATACCTCTAACTGGAGACTCCCCTGGAAGCTGCACAGACAGATTCTGTCAATGACTGTTACTGGGAGCTTTCTTGGAAGGGACACAGATAGATTCTGTCAAACGTACAATAATAGCTGTTTCTGGGGTCTATCCTGTCAGGGGTACAGAGAGATTCTGTCAAGATTTAAAATAATTACTGTTACTGGGGCCTATCCGCTTGGAAGCACAGACAGATTCTTTAAAGATTTAAATTAATGCCTGTTACTGCGGACTGTCGTGTATGGGGCACAGGCACATTCTATCAAGATTTAAATTAATATCTGTTCCCGGGGCCTCTCTTGTAAGGGACACTGACAGATTCTGTAAAGATTTCAAATAACAACGGTACTGGGGACTGTCCTTATGGGACATTGACAGATTCTGTCAAGATTTAAAATAATAACTTTTACTGGAGACTGTCCTGTAAGAGGTATAGACATAGTCTGTCATGATTTACCACAATAACTGCTCCTGGGGCGTCTCTTGTAAGCTGCACAGATAGATTTTAATAATGCGTTTCTGGAGGTGCTACTGTAATGGACACAGGGAGATTCTGTCAAGATTTAAAATAATATTCATTTCTGGGGCCTCTCCTGTAAGGGGCACAGACGGATTCTGTCAAGTTTTTTACGTTATGCCTGTTACTGGGGCCTCTCCTATAAGGAGTGCAAATACATTCTGTAATGATTTAATATAATAACAGTTTCTGCGGCCTATCCTGTCATCTGCACAGACGGATTCTGTCAATTACTGTTACTGGGGCCTCCCCTGTAAGGGGCACAGGCAGATTCTGTCAAGATTTAAATAATACCTGTTGCGGGGGCTTCTTCTCTAAGGGGAACAGACATAGTCTGTCGAAATTTAAAATAGTAACTGTTACTGGGCCTCTTCAGTAAGCTGCACAGACATGTTCTGTCAATAACTGTTTCTGGGGTTGCTGCTGAAAGTGACATAGACAAATTCTGTCAACTTTCAAAATAATTACTGTGACTGGGGAATGTCCTGCAAAGGGTACAGACAGATTCTGTCAAGATTTAAAGTAATGTCTCTTACTGGGAGCTGTCCTGTAACGGATACAGACAGATTTTGTCAAGGTTTACAATTATATCTGTAACTTGGGCACAGACAGATTCTATGTGGATTTAAAGTAAGGTCTCTTCCTGTGGTCTGTCCTGTATGGGATACAGACAGATTCTTTCAAGATTTAAAATAACACCTGTTACTGAGTGCTGTTGTGTCAGGGATCCAGAGTGATTTTTGAAGATTTAAAATGATCATTGCCACTGGGGACTGTAGTGTAAGGGCCACAGACAGATTCTGTCAAGATTCAAAATAATAATTGTTCCTGGGGGTGGTCCTGTCAGGGGTGCAGACAGATTCTGCCAATAAGTAAAATATTAATTCTTACTGGGGACTGTCCTGCAGCGAGTACAAACTGATTCTGTCAAGATTTAAATAATACTTGTTGCTGGGGACTCCCCTGTATGGGGTACATACAGATTCTGTCAAGATTTACAATAATAGCCGTTATTGGGGACTGTACAGTAATGAGTATAGACGGATTCTGTCAACATTTACAACTATAATTGCTACTGGGGCCTATCCTCTTCGGGGTACAGAGAGTTTCTGTCATGGTTTAAAAAGTACCTATTTTTTGGGTATCTCCTGTAAGAAGTGCGGACAGATTCAATCAAGATTTAAAATAATAACTGTTACTGGGTACTCTCCTCTGATTGGTTCAGAGAGATTCTGTGTACTGTCACAACCAGGGATCTGTCGACAATCATTTTCGACACTTTAGCTTAAAATATGAAAAGATGATTTTCAAGGAGTAAAATCACAGCTCGGATTGCAGGTCAATTCAATTTGTTAACTTTAATAATCTAAGAATTAAGTGAAATGGATACATCAGTCCATTCCTTAATTCCTCTCTGAATTTGGTCTGGGTCAGTGCATAAATGCATGTGTTTGTACAAGAACTCAGAAGTCGCAACATGAATCCAATTTCTTGAAAAATAAATAGTGGATCACTGAATGTCTTGTCTTCATAGTTATAATTTACATCCTGCCGATACAAAGAATGTGCTACATTCGTCATCCACAACACTACAAAATTAGCAGACAAAGCGAATAGCAAAATTATGGATTTTCTTCGGTTTACAATTTCAGGATCAATTCTATTCCCTCCATTTCCATAACAGCGGAGACGCTGGCGGACTCGATTGACTCCAATTATATTGCTGACAGTGAGCACGTTGAACACGAGAATCATTATAATTGGAAGCAAAGGTGTAACAATGATAAAAATACGCTCATACGCTGTCCAGAAGAATGTGGTATAATATTCTGGTATTATGATACAAAACCATGGTACACTATCAATAATGAAGGAAGGGATAAATACAAAGTACCAGGGAATCGAGCGTAAACAACTGACAATGCTCACAGTTACGATAACCACAATTGCCGTTCTCTTACTGCAATATCTTGACTTTAGTTTCTGACAACAAACTGCGATAAACCGATCGAATGTGAAAGCCACTGTGAACCAAACAGAGCAGTCCAAGGCTGTGAGAAACAGAACAACTCTGAGAGCGCATACAGGAGTGATGAACAAGAATGTAACTGGGAAATGAATATTATTAATTCGGTTCAGCAAGACATTGAAAATGACAAGTGTCAAGTCAGCTGCTGACATTGCCAACAAGTAGCAGGTGATACATTTTGAGAGGCCACAATTTCCTCGACTCAGTATTACAATCGCCAGTATGTTGACTGAAAGAAAAAATCATGAAAAAATCACCATCTATCTTTAGCTGCTAGCACAAAAACTCGACTTAATATGATTACAACATCACAGCAATTGCTACAGATCATTAAGGTAAGTAGTCCATACTTACCATGAAATTAACAACAAAAATTAAGGAAACAAAATAAATCTCAATACGAAATCAGACAACCAATAGAACAAAGGAAGTGAATAATGTACATTTTTTTTTGTTTTCATCAGGAAGCATATCATCATTCATTGGTTGACAAGTTCAGATTTGAGATCTAACAAAAAAGTTCGAGACCAATTTCTTAAAATGGATTGCACACGACGACATAATTGTCAAAGTGAGTATAAAATCTGGGAACAAACGTTTAACTATATGTATTTCTGGCTCAGTTATGTAAAAGAACAAGCTTCTCTTTGTATACTTCTCCAGAAAGCCCGATTCCCTGATTTTTCAATTTTGCTTCACAGCAGAGATCTCTGAGATTTGGAATTTGACTTGATGAACCCTGTTTCCTTGAGAGCCAGGATATCTTTGACTGCACGAAGTGAATCACATTTAAAATAATGGACTGTATATCTCATAGTTCATCTGAGGTACAACTATGTAAAACCAAGACAATCACTGAATTACCTGGAGTTTCGATGATTTACGAAAATACAAATTCCATGTTGAGATAATTTCATGTTCAAAATTAAGTTGCACCAAATGAAAGGAACAGTGGCAGTGTATGGTCAAAATTGACTGTGATAATTTGGTTAGCAATTAATTTCAATTAATTTTTGAAAGTATCAGTCTCTGATCTTGTTGAGGCAACTTCTTTTTCGAATTTACAGGTTTGTTTTTTGGAGCAAATCAAACAGCCGTTTCTCAGAGATACAACAAGATCCTCCATGAAGTGATCAATGCTGGTACATTCCCTGTTTTGTTTTTGTTTACTTCATGGGGTAAATGGCTGTTGACAATTGGAAAAATAGAGAAAACAGAGGCCTTGATAAATAAAAGTAAAGCTGCATCTGAAGAGTTCGCTAAAACTCTGAAAATATGAAAAATAGCAGTTTTGGTCCAAACCTTATGTTAGGTTTCATGAGTCTATGCTCACTAAACTATTCTCTAAAGGGAATTAACTTTAGTTTTCTATTAATATAAATTCAACGTGTGGTGTGATGTTGAGGGTGTTTATTCACTGAATGTGCCTTGTGTTTATTATAGAGAGGGAAATAGCAAATGTTTCTTTCATACGGGCGGGACACTAAGGGATGCTGAGTGATAGTAAACGCTCCTGTGAGCTGACCAGCCTCACGTGTGCGCAGCGCCTACTACTTACCAATAATTAAAATCTGGGATTTATGTCAGAAATGTACACAACCACCCGCAGACTCAACATCTTCTCAATCCATCGGGAACTAATTCTAATATTCATATTGCAGAATTACATTGTACCTCGTCACAGATTTTTGCGGAGTGAATAATTATCCAAGATAATAAGACGTTCCACTAATTTTACCAGCAATGAAAAATGTAAAATGTAAGTAACGTGTCTGAACTTTTTAATCTTAATTTCCTCCATGACACAGTTTAGAGCGATGCAGTACATGATGGTAAAAGTTGATTTTCAGTGCGCTCAGATTTCAATCAGTCAAAACTCCACTAAATGAGAACAAGTTCGTTGGATCACAAAGAATCCCGGAAGCATGCTGACATATTGTAATCACTGCACATAAAGGTTACTATGATCAAGAAAAGATATTTTTGACATCTAATCATCTCCTGCATGCACTTCCAATGTAAGTTTCATAAGTTCCATAAAGAATATTTCCCATTTAATTCAAACTTTTCTTTACCAATGAAATGCCACACTATTCACCA
This sequence comes from Hemiscyllium ocellatum, assembly GCF_020745735.1. Taxonomy (NCBI): domain Eukaryota; kingdom Metazoa; phylum Chordata; class Chondrichthyes; order Orectolobiformes; family Hemiscylliidae; genus Hemiscyllium; species Hemiscyllium ocellatum. Next base: position 1,767,190 of record NC_083418.1, read on the forward strand.
CATGGAAGAATTCGGTACACTGTTGCATTGTGGATTGAATACTGTCTAGAAACTTTATGAATCTCGTTGCTTCAGCAGATAGAGAAAAAAAATCCCTTTGCTTCAGACTCTGGCAGGAAAGTGCAGCTTGAGAGCGAATAAAGCCAGGCAAATATCTTAAAGTTAAAACAAAAGCTTGAGAATAGTGAAATATTCTAAGAGATGGAAAGTACTGGAGCGATGGTCTTACCAATAGTACCAACAGCTGCAAGGAAAGGGTAGTAAATCCGCTCTATCTGTAAGATTACTGGGACCTCCATTTTCACATGTGAACTTGGACGCTTTCGAGTCAACTATTTGAACTGCCATCATATCTTCAACGCAGTCCCCTTTTATATTGAATTAACGTTCCTGTGAGACTGGCAATCTGGTTGAGAAACAAGTTATTTATTCACAGTTACCTGGCAATCTAGTTAAGAAACAAATTATTTATTTACAGTTGACGAGCAAGCAGACAAACGAATACATTCATGCTATGCATGAATAGTTTTATTTTTATTTTAGTAATGTCATGAAAATAATTGATCTTTTGCTTGTGTAGAAGACTCTTCAGAAGACAGAACAAATGTAAACATCGAATATGGAAACAGGAGTAGGCCATTCTCGGTGAATGTGACCGATCATCTTACTCAGTACACGGTCCCCGCTTTCTCCTTGTTCCCTTTAACTCAAACACGACCGCTTCATCTTCCTGGCAATGATTCTATGCTTTGGAACTGACCGTTTTCTGCACCAGAGCATTGCATGTGCTCACCACTCTCCGGGTGAAGACATTTCTCCTCATTGTAATCCGAATTGGCATACTCCGGGTATTTTAACTATGACTCCTGGTCCTAGACTGTCCAATCATCGGGAACGTCATTCCTGCATCGACCCTGCCTCGTCCCGTTAAATCTCTATGAGTTTTTCTGAGAAACATCTGCCCCACCCAATTCTCATTAACTCCAGTGTATATAATCCTGACTGATTTAATCTACCTTCATACATGAGCCCTGCTATTCCAGGATTACAACTCTGATGGTGGTGTGAAAATTTAAATGAATGGCAATGCACTTGGCCCGGTTTGGACTCAGACAATCCTGCACAGGTTTTAAGTTCAATCACCGATAATGTTTCCTCTTAACTTGAGTCACTGTTATAATGGAGCCAATTGTACACAACATACACACGATACGATGCTGACAAAAGAAGTGTGATAATAAGCAAATGATCTCTTTGTATTCTCGTTGATGTTCTCTTGTGTTGGTGGTTGACAGACAAAGATTGAGCAGTATAACAAAATAGGTAACACCCACATTTCCTGAAGTGTTGCACTCATTAAATTACCGCATTGATCTGACTGGATCTCCCTGAAAAATAATGTACAGACTGAACAATTAGGATCCCCTAAGCAATTAAAGATTCCTAAGGATACAGCCTTTGGAATACTCATGGCCGGTATATTCATGTTGGAAAGGGTATGGACAGAGTTTTAGACAATTGTTACATTTCCACTCGCCCCCGTGACCCTCCAGTACGCCGGAAGAGAAAACAGTCATTGCGTTTGAAAGCAACCACATCGTTTTGTGAATCGTGTTCCAAATTCCAGATTAAAATCTCCACCAAACGCCCACAGCCAAGTGGAGTGCAAGTTTATACAAATAAGAAGTTTCCTGTTGTAACATCCATCTAATCTTTCCACAGCTCCCTATATACGTGCCTGTCTTCAACATTAGTTTCACCCCTGCCTCAACTCCTGCAGTTCCAACTGTGCATTGTCCCAGAGCTCAGATGTCAGGCAGTCCCCAGAATCTGAGGACAGAGTCAATGGGAGATGGTCTGAATGATGAGACCAGAGAGGAAATGAAAGCAGCATTTGGGGTTTTGGGCGAAGTGGGGGAGAAAATTACTTTGGTGCTTTTTGAAATGTAGAGAAGCCCTTCCTTTGGGGGCTAGTCCCTTCGAGATTGAGGTCTTGAAGGAGTGTCTTTCCAGTCCTTCACACCTCCCCCTGATTCCCGCCCGAAACTTCACTGGTATTTGGGAATGGAATCGTCACTTTGTTGGATCATTCATTGCCAACCTAACGGTCTGAACTTGGGGCAAAAGTTGGAGGGCTAGCTTAGAGCTTAGTGAGTGGCAAGGGGAGGGGTTATGGGGCCTTCCTCCCACTCCCACTCAATGATTCCTGATGATTGTAGAATCACAGAATCAGACAGCACAGAAACGGACGTTTCGGTCCAACTTGTTTATGCCCACTGGATATCATAAATCAATCTAGTCCCATTTGCCATCATTTGACAATCTCTTTCTAAACCCTTCATATTCAGGTACCTACCTAGAGTGACCCCAACTGTCTCTGTCACTGACACAGGGAAGAGCAAACTGACCCCACTGTGTCCATGCCATTGACCCAGCGAAGAGCAGAATGACCCCACTGTGTCTCTGTCACTGGTCCGGGGAGAAAACACTGACCACACTATATCTCTATCAGTAACCCAGTGGAGAGCATAAAGACCCCACACTGTCTACCACTGACACGGGGGAGAGCAGAGTAACCCCACTGCGTATGCACCATGATTTATCACAGCCTGATGTTAAATTAAAACTTCAATCATCATTGAGGGAGGGGACTCCCTCAATAAAGCTACAACTGGCATTATCAATAATCACCAATGAAACAACAGCAATCTTAAAATTGAGTGGAATGAAACGTGTCCGAAACAAACCAAAAGGTTAAAATGTTGTCTACCTTCGTATTAAACTGATTTGAAATCAAATAGGGTGGGCTTTCATGTAAGGATAAAAGAGATGAGTTAGAAACTGACAATAAGGCAGTTTTGACCTGCAAAGAGAACGAGTTAATATTTGGTTCATAATCACCAAAGGATCTTTAAACTTAAAAGAAAACATGTTAATTTTACAAATTGCAAATCAGATTCAAAACAGTCTCGGATCTCGAGCTCCAGCAACAAAGCACAAACATTCAATCATCAACAAACAAAAGTGCATTCAAACCGAATCACAAAGGATTCAACTTTCTACTGGCTACAGCCCTAGTTCTCTCTATCTTTGTCTCACACACACAACATATCTCAGTTTTTTAGCTTGGGAATTTAGTCTCATAAATCCTGGCTGTGGCACATCGTTGCTTAACCAAGTGTGCAAGAATTGTACAGCTGGCCCGCCTTATCTTTTAACACATCAAGAACAACGGCCACCTTCCATATTTCATACACAAAGAACAATCACCTAAACAAACAAACAAACATAGCAACAAAGCAAGACAAGCCAAGTTGAACAGATAATACAGGAACAACAAACAACAAAATAAATGAGTAGCCAACCATCGAAAGCACATGGTGTTTTGGCTTTCATTAACAGGGTGACTTGTTTTCTGCGTCTCGCTTGTGGCGGAGGACGAATGTAATCATGAGGTTTAACCCAAGTGTCATAGGAGATCTGTGGGTTATTCTCATGAAATCTTCATTGGTTCCCCTATGTGGCCCTTCCTGTGCAATTAGAAGTCAAATTATTTGTAATTTTTATTAATGTCTTGGATGAAGGGATGGAAAGATGGGTCAGCAATTTTGATGACCACACAGAAGTTGGAAGTGTCGTTGATAGTATAGACGGCTTTTGTAGGCTGAATCCGGACATTGACAGGATGCAGAGATGGGCTGATAGGTGGCAGATGGAGTTCAACCTGGATAAATGCGAGGTGATGCATTTTGGAAGATCGAAGTTGAAAGCTGAATTATGGATTAAGGATAGGATTCTTGGCAGTGTGGAGGAACAGAGGGATCTCGGTGTGCAGGTACACAAATACCTTAAAATGGCCACCCAAGTGGACAGGGTTGCTAAGAAAGCATATGGTGTTTTGGCTTTCATTAACAGGGGGATTGAGGTTAAGAGCCATGAGATTTTGTTGCAGTTCTATAAAACTTTGGTTAGACCGCATTTGGAATCCTGCGTCCAGTTCTGGTCGCCCTATTATAGGAAAGATGTGGATGCTTTGGAGAGGGTTCAGAGGAGGTTTACCAGGATGCTGCCAGAACTGGAGGGCTTATCTTATGAAGAGAGGTTGACTGAGCTCGGACATTTATGGTTGGAAAAACGCAGGAGGAGTGGGACCTAACTGAGGTATACAAGATAATGAGATGCATACATAGAGTCGATTGCCAGAGACTATTTCCCACGGCAGAAAGCGCTCACACCAGGGGGGCATAGTTTTAAGCTGGTTGGAGGAAAGTATAGAGGGGATGTCAGAGGCGGGTTATTTCCACAGAGAGTTGTGAGAGCATGGAATGCGTTGCCAGCAGCAGTTATGGAAGCGAGGTCATTGGGGACAATTAAGAGACTGTACATGGTCACAGAAATTTGAGGGTGCATAAATGTGGATGAATGGTCGGCACAACATCGTGGGCTGAAGGGCCTGTTCTGTATTCTATATTCTATATTAAATGGAAGCGACCACCGCAAGTCGGGCAGTTTCGAGTCGGGCAGTAACGAGCCCAGGGACATAGGCTGTCACAACTAAACAGTACCGGAGACAAAGGCCGAGGGGTAGTCCCTCTGCCATACCCACGACTGTAGCCTCGAATGACTGCAGGGCCATTACATGACACACGGGTAGTTGTTCAGGTGCCTCCTCTTGGACCAGAAAGTCTGACTTTACACGGATTGGTGGTCTGTCTTCACACTGCTGATTACACAAGGCCCTAACATAATGACGGAGTTGATCAGAGGAGCCTTCAACCCAGTTTGTTTTGACTGGGCAGGCAGTTTAATTACATAGAATTACACTGATCAATAATAGCATTTAAATTCCAAACCTGATCACCGGAATAGAACACATAACATACTATAAAACGTTCCAAAAAATCCTCATCACACTTCTTATTTTGGGGACAATGCGAGTAAGGTCAACAGGTTTTGCTGGTATGGCATATACCAAGGATACCAACTTGTCGTTGCTGACCTTGGGCTACAGCATTCGCGACAGCAGGAAAAATATTGTGACCAATACGTTCAGTAAAACAGGAATATTCAGAGCTTATAAGGACTTGTTGAAGAAGGGCCCACAAATCCTGGGCATTACAATAGTAAACTTTAATTGTGTTGTTTAAAAAAAAATCAAAGGACTGCTGAGGAGCCTTGTGGCGGTCCTGTACGTTACTGAGGATGGACATAACTTCGTGTGCTTTCCAGGGACAGTAAATATGGATACTGACCAAGAACTAACCTGTGTGTTTGGTAGTTCTCTCATAGGAAACATTCCTAATGTGGGTGCTTCTCTTTGCACATTTTCAGGAGAGGAATTTAAAGGGGTTTCTAATTGCTGCACTAGTTGTTTATTCGAGGATCTGTGCTGACTGCGAGTGTTGAAAGCAACAGGGTCAATGAGCTGGGGAGGAGGTGGGGGTGCAGGAGTTTGCTTACCAGCCACTAGTGACTTCTCCTTTTGTTTCTCTTGGTGTTTTGCTCCAGCACATCCATTTTTGAGGACCTCAATAGATTTCATGGCAAAATCAGCAGTTAGTTCAATTCCCAATTTAGAGGCATTATCCTGCCATGAGCACAAAACTGATTCTTTATTCGTTTCATTACAATATTGTCTCCACAGTCCAATTAGTTCCTTTGTCTTGGAATTCTTGCTCCTTTGCCAAATGATTTGCTGGGCTGATGTAAGCAACTGAATACTTTCAGAGCCATCTAGCAGCCACTGCTCGTCACACAATGCTTTATTTAAGGTGCCAGAACTTTTCCGAAAGACTTCGGAATTTTCTGGAAACAGCTCACATATTTTTACCGACGTTGAAGACAGTTCTTCCGCATTATCTGTGTGATTATGCATCTATAAGCAAACTTCCTTGTATAGCCCTGACTCAAAGAGTTTTATTGTCCAAAAACCAGTCGACACACAACAATGATCAACAGCAATGTAAAAACAATGACTGCAGATGCTGGAAACCGGATTCTGGATTAAATGAGCTGGAAGAACACAACAGTTCAGGCAGCATCCAAGGAGCAGCATAATCCTAACAACAGGCTAATCCAATGCTATTTCCTGGGAAATGATTTTTGTCTTGCGTAGATTATCATCTCATGCTAGCAGTTGAGGGTTAGTTTGGGTAGTCAATTAATGTCTCGTGATTCATTTTGTGAAAACTCCATTGTCTCTTTGATACTGTATTTCAGCAAATTCAGCAAAGCAGTAATACATGTTCACAAAGTCAAATCATAACTTGAAGCCATTTTGTTTTGCTATTTTAAATTGAAGAGCCATTTTGTGGTTAATGAAAACCTATATAGATATCTGTTGCTTCTGACACAGCCTAAATTCAAATTTTGAATCCTCAACTGTAACTGTTCCTTGAATAAACTCCACATTTCTATAGTGCCCACTCCCTGCAGTTAACTTCCCCATCCTATGCATCCTAAAACGCGTCTAATCAACATCGTAATTGCTTTTCACCCAGCTGTAACACTTGCCCTCCGATATAAACCCAACCCTTTCCATTGCTGATATAAACATAACCGAATTGCGGCCACTATCACCAAAGTGTTCACCTACCTCGAAATCTGGCCGGGTTCATGACCCAGCACCCAATCGATTATGGCCTCGCAGCTTGTTGGCCTGTCTACATCCTGTGTCACGAAACCCTACTGAACACATTGAACAAACACTGACCTACCTAAAGTACATTAACTAGACCAATCCCAGTCAATATTTGGGGAATTGAATTCCCACATATTAAGTACTCTGTCATTCTCACTTCTATTAATGATCATCTTTGCTATCCGATCCTCTACATCTCTGGAACTATTCGGAGGCCTATAGAAAACTTCCAACAGAGTAACCTCTGCTTTACTAGTTTTAATCTCAGTCCATTACTACCTCAGTAGAGGAATCCTCAAACATCCTTTCTGCAACCAGCATACTGCACTTGACTAACAGTGCCAGAATACCCCATTTTTTTTTCCATTTTCTCAGTTCTTACAACAACATCTAAATCCAGGAATCTGGAGTAACCATTCCTAGCCCTGCTCTATCCATGTCTCCAAAATGGCCACAACATTGAAATCCCAGGTACCAACCCATGCTGCAGATTCATCCACCTTATTCCGGTTGCTGGCATAGAAAAGTCACACTTCAAACCACCGTCTTGCTTGCTGGTGCCCTCTTGTGATCCTGAAATCGTATTTCAGGCTTCGCTACTCAGAACCTCCTCTAACTCGAACTATAATTTAGGTTCTCATCTCCCTGCTGAGTAAGTTCCAGATCTGGCAGTAGATGTGAAGAAGAATCCGAGTTACCAATTCAGATCTGGTCACCCTCTCTCAGAACCAGACCTGAAACTTTAACTCGGATTTCTCTGCACAAATGCTGCCAGACGTGCTGAGGGTTTCCAACAACTTCTGTTTTGGTTTCTGATTGACAGCATCTGCAGTTCTTTCAGATTGTACTTTGATAGACAACGGGGTTAGGTGCAGAGTAAAACCGTCTCTACACTGCAGCTTTTCAAACTCCCAGGCCGTGTTCACCGTGGAGTTAGATAGCGACTAAATGACTTTCTCCACACTGTCCCCATCAAACACACGCAGCGCAGTTATATCACTAGGTTAAAGGCAGAGTGAGTGTCTCTGGACACTTCTTCCACACAAAACCCCCAAGTCTGGGAAGATTGGGCTATTTAAAGAGTACAGATCTCTCCACAAACACTCCCAAGTCAGGGGAAACTCTGGGTCAGATTATAGATGAAAGCTACCTCCATAGTCTCTCCCACAAACTCTGGCGCAGACGTTTGCTCACACACACATGCGCACATATGTATTGAAACACACACACAGTAGAGCATTACAAACTCCCTATCTCTCCGAATCTCACGCTTGAATACAATTTCTCACTCAAATAACCTCAACCACAAACTCTCAGTCCTTCAGTCAGACTCACACTCGCTCCTTCAAATGCACAGTCACTCATTCACAAATATAAACAAAGGTCATTGTTTCTAGAGAACGCAAAATTTGATGCTGAAGTGCACCAGTGTGACACTTGGTAAATGCCAGCTTTCTGGATAAAATGCACCTGACTCCACACCAAAACTCTGACAGATTCGAAACAAGGCCTCACACCTACAATTCCGGAACTGACCTGTCATGTTACGTTTTGTACACTCCTACCGTATTTTAATGGTTGAAGTTTGGAAAAACAAACAGACTGTGCTGGTATTTTTAATAATCCCTGAGCATTGACTTTAAACAGATTGTTGAATCAACATCTTAATCAATGGAAACTCTGTAACAGAATGAGCCATACCCTGCTTTTCCTGTGTAAATTGTAAATTAACATTTCTACAATGCACGGATGCATGAATGGAAAATGCGTTCCTCTCCTGACAGAATTCCAGACTCAAACTGAAGCCTTCTCTGTTCCTGCACCAAGTTTAACACTGTCCCATTTAGATTACACTGTCCCTCCTCTAACATCCAAAACGTATCGGTCCACATCTCACTTTATTTCATCAGCAGGTGGCCGAGAGATGACAATGTATAAAGTGTAAGACACTATCAGAGAAAGCGAAGGAAGAATGAGGGCTTGGGAGTCCATGTGCGAGTGAATGCAGCGTAGATTCACAGAAATATAGCTGGATGGCATAGTTTCAATGGCGAGGGTATTGACACAAGTCCAGGGCTGTGTCCCCGGGATTTAGAAAGATCTGAAATGGTAGAAGTTTGAGAGTCAATGACAGGAACTGCTGAGTGCGAAGGAGATAAACATCTCAATTGTTTCAGGAATATAGGTTGTCTTTATAGACCACTCCCAAGATAGGAAAATTATGGAGATAGATGAAGAGTAAAGTTATCCTTACATCTTCCAAATCAAAATGTCCCAGGACAGGGACAATATGGTGCCAGATACAAAACAAAACTTTCTTCATATGTCCAGAAAATGACCCTACCACCTGCTGTTGCCTTGCCTTGTGTGGGTCACAGATTAATCTCAGAAACATCTCGAGGACAATCTCATCCTGTATCTGTGGTTCTGTATCTGAGTCTGTAACTCTCTGTTTCGGAAATTACCTTCCATTCCCTCCACAATGCTGAATAAACTTCAAAACTGTTCAATTACCTAAAAATATTTTAGATAAGATATAAAAAAGTACTTTATAATTGATCACCCCTCCATTTAAATGAGGATATTCAGCTTATTTCTTCTACATTTATAATGTCCATAAATCACACAGAACATGAGTATCCAGTGGCCGTGAACAATCCGGAAGTTCCATGAAGTGTCAGTCTTTATTACATCCTATTGACCATCGACAATAAGGAAGCCTTCCCGTGACTGCTTCGCTGAGACGGCATCAGGAATTTTGTGAACCACTTTGATCCTCAGACTGACTGTTCATCGTCTCTGCAAAGAAAAGTCATATTTTCAAGATGCAGGAATGTCTGAACGAAAGTAGCTACTGATGTGCTTCCCCAATGGAATTACTGATACTTATCAGGGTGGGATTTTCAGAAGAACATGAAACTGACAGAAACAAGGAGCGGGGAATAGGTCATTCAGCCCTTCCAGCCTGATCTCGCATGCAGTGTGATCGTGTTTGACTCTCTGTCTCACCGCCATATTCCCAACTTCTAACGAAACCCTTTGATGTCTTTAACCTGTATAAACATAAACACTTTCTTTCCTGAATATACTCAGTGTCCTGTGCTTCACAGCTTTCTGTGGGGGCGAATTCCACAGGTTGAGCACTCTGAGTGTAGCTAATTCTCTTCCTCTCCATATGAAATGGGCGATCCCACATCTTGAGACTGTGATGCTTGTTCTGAGAATACCCGCCCAGGGCATACAGCCCACCCCCTGCATCTAGTCTGTCCAACCGTTAGAACTGGATACATTTTGGTCAAATCTCCCCTCTCATTTTCCTGAATGCATGACCAGATAAGTCAACTTCTCATGGGACGGTCCTGTCATCCCTGCTACTTGCTGAATGAAGCTAATGAGCTGCCAGAGGAAGTGGTGGAGGATCGTACAATTACAATATATGGTTCATGTTTGTAGGAGGAATAGAAAAACAAGCAGAATTATTCTGTTGAAAATAATGAGGAATTATTTAATGTCATTATCCAGTGGGATTTATGGTTTCAGAAATTTAACTGATAGTGGAGTAAATGAGGAGGAGGACAAATGATACATTGTCAGTTATTTCCAGCAGACTGTATAAGGACAGGTAGGTAGTCATGCTGGGAAACTCTCTCGGCCAATTTTTCCCTTTCAATGAAGATATTAATATTCCTTTGGATCCTCCGTCACACAATCGTTCTGTGTCACATTCTCCAATCTGCATCGCTGGCAGTCTCTCACAATGAGGATGATTCTCTTCCACTGTGAGTGAGTTATTAGGTGACTGCACTGACCAATGCTGTTTATTGGGAAGGATTATTGAAACAGGGAGCGTTTCCAGGCAGGAGGAACTTACAGCGATGGAGGTTGTGCACACTGATGGATGTTTTAGGAAAAGGCTGGGAGATATAATTTACAGGTTTGAAACGACACACTTTAAAATATAGATGTTGCTGCAGACAACGCAGTTCAGTTGGAAACCCCATGGAGTCACAGAATGAATAGCAGAACTTTCGGTGACATGAAGCCGACTGACAATATAATCATGGTAGACATGTCAAAACTGAGTTTGAAATTTCCAGTAATGGTGTGAGAACAGGATGTGGAAGATTTAAACAGCATGTGAATTGATGCAGCAATTAAACACAAACAAACCCACTTGATGCTGAGACCTGGTTTGAAGTTATCCAGAAGCTCTAATTTAAAACTGAGATTGGGAACTTTCTGATACAATTCCCGGGAAGGTGTGGAGTATGTGATCTGCTGTCAAGCGATGATATTGACCCCTGTGCCGAACTCAACTCAGTTCCTGAAACTGTCTTCAGCTTTTCTCCCAATCGATTGGACAGACGCCTCTGACAGAGATATGTAATGACAGCAATCGTCATGTCTATAGATATAATCTGTCTGGATTATCCAACTCCACACCTTTTCCCCCACCTCCCAATACCCGACCACTCTCAATAGGAAGCTGGAGAACTGAATACCCGCCCTCCCCAAGCACCAACTACTGATGTGAGAACCAGAATGATATGAATAATTTGGATCGTTTTATTGACATAAGAAGCAGTCCAACATCTACATGGATTTTCAATTTGAAAACCGAAATGTTGTTTTCTCGGATGGAAAGAGCTGAAAACTGAAGGAGCAGAGCTGGAGTCAACACCCTGGATCACTTCCTCTGATATCGGAGGAAGCAGACACCCAGCTCCTGCTACTTTCCTCCTGGTTATCTTGGGCAAGTCATGGCTTTTTCTCTTGCTCCACTAATCTTTGGTCTGTGTTGTGTTTCCAGTTCATTCACTGGTCCCCAAACTGTTAAACAAAAACCAAACAAGAATTGCTGCAAAGACTCCGCAGATTTGGCAGCATCCGTGAGAGAGAAATCAGAATGAATGTTTCGGGTTCAGTGCACCTCGTTCAATTCATGAATGTTACCTCTGCTCCCTGAATTGGGAAACCTGTGCCCTTATCTTCATCTTCTTTTGGTTCTCTTGATTTCTGCAAAATATTCTATCTTCTCTAATCTCTCTGACAGGGATTTGCATCTCTAGACGGGTTCCCTTTGGTCCTCCGTGGTCATTTCTTGCCCATCACCCACGTGCTTTTGAGCTTTTGTCAGATTTATGCAGTGACTAGTTCAATAACTCTGGAAACTGGATACTTCACCACTCTTTTGAACTGAGCTTTGAACTTGGGCAGAGCTGCCATATAAATAAACGTGTTTGTGCAACAGCTTACATTGCGCAGCATGTATCCAACTTGTTCAAATATTTCATAGTCATAGTCATTTAAATGATTTGGGACATGAAGAATATATAAAACATATATCAGCCAGAGAAGTATGAAGTTTCCGGATATGGTGAAGAGTAAAATTACTGCCTTAAATCTACTCTTCATCTCGGGGTCAACCTGCTTCCCTTCCTTACTCTGATCCCTCAGTCCTTTGCGGGCTTGACTTGACTTGAATAAAATGCGTGCGGTTGTCAGAGCATTGAGGAACACAATGATAAAGAATGGCACCAATGGGGTTAGAGCCACAGCAAATGAGCGGAATCCAATCCAGCGAGAGTCAGTGTAGTAGCTTCGCTTATTCCTGCAGTTAAATGGTATGTTCCTGATTATCTTTGCAGGCTCAAATCTAAAATACCAGGGAACATTTTTTAAACAAAGCAGAATACTGGTTATTGAGAGAATTGTAGATGCATTTTTCCCAGTGCAGTATCGAGTTTTCAGTTTGTGGCAACAAAAGCTGACAAACCGATCGAAGGTGAATGCAACGGTGAACCAGACTGAGCAGTCTATGGACGCACGGATCAGGACATTGATAACGCTGCACACAGGAGTGATGTCCAGGAAACATAATGGGTAATAATAAAAACGAAGTTGCCTGAGTATCACCTCACTGATAATGACCAGTAGATCTGCTGCTGCCATGGCCACCAGGTAGCGTGTTGTGCAGCGAGCGAAGCCGCATTCTCCCTGGGACAGGATCATAATAGCCACGAAATTCACTGTCAGAAGGATAGCATAAAAAAAGACTTCATGGTAATGAACACTCATTTCTGCATAAGTTTACAAACAATCCGTATTGTTGCTACAACAGCAATAAAATCAGTCAATCATCACAAAAATTGTATCTTAAATTGTAAACGTTCCAGTTTCTCGCTTGAATGGAAACAGTCAGATGGTGAACAGCAGATGGAATCCAGGATACCAGTCATAAAAGTTACTACGTAACATTTAGTAAGGTGAACTTACAGCACATGGAGCCATGATTCCCTGAAGAAAAGTCAACATAGGTGGATAATATGGTCAGAGAATTGGATGACTCCACTTGATAGGGATGTACTAAAATTCGGACCACTCTTTTCTTTTCTTTCATGAGATGTTGGCATTACTGGCGTGGTCAGCATCTATTCCCCATTGCTAAGTGCCCAGGGGAAATTCATATTCAATAACTTTTCAGTGGAGTCACCTGCAGGCTATTCCCTACCTTCTGAAAATTGAAGTAACTCTGCAGTGAGTCCTTGCATTAACTTATGAGGAGGAAAACAAATCATCAGAGTGCTGAAATATCAAAACAGGGCAGCTTTAAATCAATTGTCATGAAAGTGAAAAGGAGTATTGGGGAAGAAAGGGAAAAGTTTATTTTATGATCGGTTTGAGGGCAGATGCTGTTCAACCATAAAGGGATGATGATCTAGACAGTGATAATACGTGGTGTTAAAATGCTGACTGTACCAGTTCAATGAAAGATGGGGGAGGTGGGATCATTGTAAATCTGGTCAAGTGCAAATCCCAATCATCTGAAAATATGTTAGGGAATGACAGGCAGATCCTTGTGGTTGAATCAACATTGTGAATGCATGAAGATGGAGGTAACAGTAACAAGATACCATTGCTAACCCCGACAAAGCTGCACTAATTCTCCTCAGTTATCAACACAAAACATCCAAGAATATAACTGCAGCGAATAGACACTGGTTTCTTTACTTCCAATGTTGAGTCCTGCAAGCATTTGAAAATTAATCACATTCAGTTCAAAATGTACAGAAAGTTTACAAGGGCAAAATGTGGAGTTAAACTAGGTGCTCGGGCAGATTCCACAGGACAAGATAAAAACCATGACTGCAGACGCTGCAAATCAGATTCTGGATTAGTGGTGCCCTTTTCCAGCACCAGTAATCCAGATTCCACAGTGCACTTTCATCAAAATAAACTGCCCAGGCACACACTGTAACTTCTGTGTTAGAAAACGTTTCAGTTTTATTTCCAGTCCTCAAGAAAAGTTGCTACAATTTCAAAGGTATTGACGTGGAATGCTGCATCACAGGGAAAATTGCTGATATGGCAGAGATGCTGCAAGAATGAAATATACCTCTTAAGGTAACAGAATTTGGCACAATGGTAGTCAGGATCATTGTTGGAGTCAATGGCTCTGGAGGAAGCTTTGGTTGAAAAGACAATCGTCCAGGTGGGAGTTGGAGAAAGCTTGGAGACATGAAAGCTTACAGCATCAAAAAATACACTTTGCTCGACAGAATCCATGAAACAATTGCCTCAGAATTTTCATCCAGTTTTGCAGCATTAAGACCATAATCCGGGCATTACACGTGCACATTTAAAGAACTCTATGCTAGCAGGGGATTTGCATATACCACCCTTACAGGAAGTATATTCCATTGTCAGAACACTTCCCGTGGAAAATTCAAAACCCTGACTCTCTGCATCGATGCCACTGGTCATTGACCTGTCCACAAAGGGAAAAACTTTTTTCCTTCTGTGCTGTCCATGCCCCTCATGACAATATACTTTTAAATGATGCCCCCTGTTAATCTCCCCTGCTCCAAGGAAAACAACTTCAGCCCATCCAATCTCCCTTCGTACCCAAAACGTTGGAGTCTTCCCAGAAAGTCTCCATCTTCTTTGAGGGAATCAAAGTACTCGAACCTTCTAGCTGCAGACTAGCCAATATTTTAGACAGTATCAACATATTTGAGGGAACTGACTATTTTTCTTTAATTCTAATTCGATCCTGTATTTTGGAATCCGAGAATGTACACTTGACCGTTGCACTCATAGGGACACCCTCCATGCCCAAACAGCAGACTCCACTGCAGATTTAAACGTTGAACCGAGACATGTATGGAACGAGCTGCGAGAGAAAGTGGTGAAGGTGGGTAAAATTAAAACATTTAAAAGGCATGAGTATATGAACAGGAAGGATTTAGAAAGATATTGGAAAAACACTGGCAAATGGGACGAGGTTTATTTCAGATCCATTTCTGTGCTGCATGATTGTATAAGAAAAGCAAATTCCTTAAATTTCCATCACTCCCATAATAGGAAAAGTCAATCCATGCTCCTCAATAGTTACTCAAGCCGACATCTTATCCTGAACATTCAGCAGTCAGAGCTAGCAGAATCTGAAAACAATATAACCAGTTTATAACCAGTTCGAAACCCTTTTACCGTAGTGCTCCCTAAAGTACGAAGGAGGAAATGCGCTGCTATTAATACAACTGCACAAACGCAGAAACACGCAGGAATGTGAGAACACTGGTTTTATGAGATCCATTGCACTGAGTTACCAAGATCCATTGCAGTTCTATACTTGCTTACATTTCGAATCATTCCTTCCCTCAAGTCTAAGTTGCGATTCAGGAGTTCATAGCATTTGACTAAATGCTACCATGTAGTAAAGCAATGAAACAACATACGTTTTTAAAATATATAATCTAATTTAAATACATGATATTTGAACGAGGGAGCGGGTAAAATATTGAATATTACATCAGAATGCAAATCTCTTAATTAACAAAGAAAACCAGGGAGATCTCATCCACAAACATAAATAATTATAGACACTTACCAGGAAAACCGATGATGGCAAGAATCATGTAGAAAACTTTCCTAGCTAATTGAATTGGCAGATGCATTTTCAGTCGAGAGTGGTAATCCTTTCGTGATGCACATGAAAATGCAAGGATTAAACTCGAATGTGCTACATTCTCAGGGTTTCTACTTTATATTCGATGTGATCTCCACTGGGAGATGGCTGTTGCAGCAGTGATAATGACAACTTCATCGTTCCCAGTTGGTCGAACATGTTTCTCACTGAAATTGAATTGTGACAGGTAACGGATGATCTCATCGAGGGAAGAAGCAGAATTGGAAACTGTTAATTGTTGTTGGATGCATTCCTCCAATTTGTCAAATCTTTGGAGACCGCTTTTAATCAATTTGCTCAGAGATGTAACAACGCACCTGTAGAGAAGATAGGACTTAAAGCCAGAGCCCACGGCCCTGAGTTTGGGACACTGCCACTATACCAGTTCATTAACTGTACCTCATGGAGCACTGTGACAATGCAAATAGCAACTTCAAGGCCGGTCCTATAACGTTAAGGATGTGCAGCCGCTGTCTCATTAGAAAAACTCGCAATTGTCGCCATTTCATGAATAGAGAGGCAGTCTGCTTTAAGGATGCTGCCTTCACGTAAAGAGATTGCATTGCTTCCTAGTGGATGGATGTTATGTTGCTTGCTGCATCAACCTTGTTTTCCTCTTCCTTAATGCACCGCTACAATCGAAGGTTGCTCTCTAATTTGTGTTGGATCTTGAGGGAATGTACCTCACATTGTCTCCGTGATGTCAGTCATGATCATTCATTGTATGAATCTCTGACATTAGCGAGCCCTCTACCGGGGCTCTACAATAGGCTGTCATTACCCATGTCTCAGATAATTCCCATCGTCCTCGATTACTTGTGGGACTGTAATTGACTTGCCATTGTACCATGTCCGTCCCATCTCACTGGAGGAGAAATTCAGGTCCCCTCATTGTCACTCTCCTGCCGTGACATGGATTTGCTTTTCCCAGATGGTGATGCAATACTGTTCTGGTATCATCTAGTTCCAGTCCAGACTCAGATGGATCATATTAGCTCCCTGCAAATTATTATTTGCCTTTTTTTGAAATCATCTCATTCTGCTATTTGATCTTTTGACAATAACCTGAGTGTTCGTCAGTCTTCCTCCTCGCTGGGAGAGGGTTAGCTTAACTCCGTTTTATTGGGCCAGTCGACCCACAATTTTGAGGACACCTATCAAATAAAACCACTTCCAAAAGTAACAGAAATGCCCAGCTTCTCTAAGCTGTCAACATAGCTGGTATCCGCATTCCTGGAATATTTATTTTAAATATGTGCAGTGTTCACACATCCCTTGGAAAGTTCAGTGCTCAATATGCAAAACAAAAAGTGCGCCATATCCCCAAGTACTTCAGGTCCCCAATTCATAACCATTTGCTGATATCAGCATTGGCTCAGAAATGTTTGGCAGGTCAGGTCATATTGGGACTATAGATGGAATCTTCATGTCCCAAAACCAGAAGCCGAGAAACCAAAGAGAATCTGCCATGGCCCAGAGAGAAGTGGGTAGCATTGAACAACATTGTGAATGGAACAGTCTGGAGACACACTTGGTGCCCTGTACAACAGTGACAAAAAATAATTTGTTTCATACTGGCAGACAAATTAATGTCGGCTTTGAGACACTGTCAACGGCATGTGTCATTCTGCTGGAGTGGTTCTTCTCAAACTGCCATACAGAGTGCACTACAATGTGCTATTTTATCTGTTCACATCAGCGAGCCACTGAGAACACCATTACGTCCCTCTGAGTCTGTGCCAAACCTGCTCAATAGAATCCTACCTCTGTGTAATTGGCAGCTAATATTATTGTCAATCCGGCCAGAAAACCCTCACCTGGTGGAGATATTGTCATGATGTGGACTTTTTGAAATTGCACAGTTTCCTTCCATTCCGCCTTTGTCTGCAGGAACAGAGAAATTACAGTCCACTACAGCAGGTGAAGGGAAGTGGAGATTTGGAACAACATAGCTGTTATAATACTGAACAAAATAATACACACGTTGTACTTGTGAGAGCTCTCTGCAATGAAAACCTGGATAACTTCACCACCTACCTTTCATTAAATGCACACCAATTCCGGACAATTTCCCATTTTAATTCGCTGAGTTAACCTGACAAATTGTGGTACAAATCCTATTTCTTCATTGACATTTGTTTCATTTGTCAGGCATCACAAGTCCGTCCTTACATTTCACCATGATCACTGTAACCTGCTAGTTTCCCTTGTTGAACACACTGTCAGATAGAGCCAGAGACTGGGAGACAGATGACAGCACGGAAAGAAGCCACACAGCATTTCGGGTCTGTCTCAGCGAAACCCAATCAACGTTGTGCCTGAAGGATGTTGGAACCAGCTTAGATTGGAGGGTCTAACGCTCTCCTCACTGAGTTTTTCCAGACAATCAAATGCAGCACGATTCCTATCAACCATTTTATCCCCATCACAAACACTCTCTCCATCGTTCAAACCTTTTTCCTTCAAAGAAATTCTCTAAAACTGAGCAAGGAGCATCCTACACTGAGAAATCTATGCTGACTTTCCTGGATGAATCAGTCACTGGTAAAATAACAAGTTAGAGAATCACTCAGAGTTTTGCCAGCTCTGGAAATGCAACCGCAGCTGGTATCTTATCCTAAAAAGTTTGGAAAATCTCTGGGAGATGAATATCATTGACTTCATCTCGGGGTTTTCCATTGAAAATTGTTTCAAAAGGGGCACCGTGCCGTGGCTGAGATCCGAACCTGTACCAATTGCTTGGAAGATAGCTATACTGCACAATATACACCCACCACCCTGCCTGCTGGATGCTCGCTATTCTCAAACACACTTAACAAAACCGTCATCATCACCAATTGAATTGGGGCTGAAAAAAAACAGAAATAGCTGTCGAAGTTCAGCAAGTCTGGCAGCATCAGCATCAGAATCCCTCAGTTTTGAAGAAGAATCACTGGACAGGAAACGTTCTGCTTTCTTCCCACAGATCCTGCCAGTCCTGCTGAGTTTCCCCAACAATCTCCATGTTGTGTTTCAGCTGTCCCGGAAATGCAGGTCTTTGTAATACCGGAGATGTTGTCCCAAGGAAGGAGATATTGGGTCAGGTGACTGTCTACCTCATTCATTGAAGCAGATGTCAAGGAGCATGTTAAACCGGAGAGGGATCGTGTGAATTGGAGTCGTTCAGAGAGATAGTACAGAATTTAAAACAGCTCAGCTCAAAGCACGGTGCTTACTGCTGCCCCGATTAAGATATTGAAGATGGCAGAGGAGCAGAGACATCGTGGGAGCTGGGCAATTTCGATGGTGTGGAAGGACAGTGTGTAACTGATAACACTCTGTCAGTCTGACTAATAGCAGTCTTTACTAGCACTGGATTCATTGAGGGGTGAATGGTCAGTGAACAGAGCGGACGGTCCCTATTATTCTGTTCCTGACTCGCCAACTACAGTTATGTTAATGACCTGTGTGCGTCTCCCGGGAAATGTGCATTCTCCAATATTGTCTGTTCGAAGGAATATCATTCCTAAATTACTCCTGCCCGAGGTACAATGATTAATGTGTCTGTGTCTCGTCATCTGTTTTGTACATGTCATTGTTCAGGAATGTGGGCACCATTTATTGACAGAGATTGAGGATGTTCTGAAACAAACCAACCCCACTGGAAATATATTAAGAAAATGGCTCCGGCCTTTTTTTTTTACAATTTTCTAAACATCAGTGTTAGGCATTGCAATTCAATTGTTCAAACTGCCAGACTTGAAACAAAACACACTTTTCTCCACACTGTCGATAAAATACAAACAAAAGAAATAAATATTGGAATAACCTAACTCTATTGGAAAACCTTACTGTCTGAAAGATTATTAAACTACTGAACAGCAATTTTTCCAATTTAGTAACATTCCACAAAACACACGCTTGGCAAAGGTCAATCCAGTAAAATAGAATGTTTCACAAGGAATTCTGGAAAAGGATTGCAACAAATTGGCTTAAAATTACTTCTACTTTTAGTGTTCTTGTAACACGACAATATGTTGCTTGAGGGGACAGTTTGGATCTCTCTATAGTTTCATGTTGACCTGTCCGTAGAAAGGATGACAGATCCGTAACAGGTGATCTCTTCCTGAATCTTAACAATCTCTAGATGGAATTCCATTTCACAGCGATTTTGGTCATCTGACCAGATGGTGAACATTTAA
The DNA here is from genome assembly GCF_020745735.1 of Hemiscyllium ocellatum. Taxonomy (NCBI): domain Eukaryota; kingdom Metazoa; phylum Chordata; class Chondrichthyes; order Orectolobiformes; family Hemiscylliidae; genus Hemiscyllium; species Hemiscyllium ocellatum. The sequence continues at coordinate 1,786,979 of NC_083418.1, forward strand.
GCACAGTGGACAGATAACTCTCCCAAAAGCAGTGATTATAGATTGAAGGTCTACTCTTAGATATAGTACATCCAAATCTAGATCAGTGAGATATACCAGGAAATCAGGTGACCAATACGTAAGCCTGATCATAAAGCAATGAACGACAGAATTCCATCACTGGTCTCAAAACCCGAACTCTGCTTTCTTCCCTCAAGTGGGGTCACACAGCTGAGTTCCTCCAGAACTTTCTATTTTTGTTAATGAGTCCTATGGAAACATTTTGAAGTCAACATTCAAATCACGCTAACATGAGTATGTCCTGACTTTTCACTCTGTCCCTCGAACCTGTCAGTTTCTCTTGTGTCGCTTTACTGATCAGATAGCAACATGGGGTCTAGGCATTGGATACAGATTACAGCACAGAAAGGTACCGCTTGTCTGGATCAGTGAAATCAAATGAAGGCTTTGTGGAAACAAGCTTTGAACTAGATTAAATCTTTAGACGAACGGTATCCCAACATCACTGGACTAGCCAGTCGTTGTGGAATAATCCTACAATCCAGTCAATCTACATCAGAAGCGCCCCTTCCAACGCTCATTGCCTTCCGTCAAAGAAAATCTGTCAGGATCATCGTGCATGTCTTTTCCTCAATAAATCCATACTAATGGCCCTGGATTAATCAATCAAACTTAAAATTATCATTGATAGGGCTCTCAGAGTTGTTACAATGGTCGTCCCTGCTCGGAGAATATAACAGCAGGTGGACCCTCTGATAATTTGGACGTGCTTGGAAATATCTTAGAGGTGAAACTGATTCATTTCATCTCGGTGTCTCTCCCCGTTTAAAAGTGTTTTAAATGTGCCCCAGTGTGTATTGGAACCTGAATCAACTGCTTGGAAGGAGCTGTATTCAGAACTACGCCACAAACAGTCTTTCAGAAATCGGCAAACTATTCCCAAACACACTCAACCAGGCTGTGATCATGACCAATGGAATGGGACTGAAATACAAACAGAAACAGCTGGTGAAGGTCAGCAGATCTGACAGCATCAGCCTCAGAATCCCTTCAGTTCTGAAGAACCATCTCTGGACTCAAGACGTTCACCCTGATTTCTCCCCAAAAATGATGAGCTGCCTACTAAATTTTGCCAGTAATTTCTGTGTTATCTGTCAGCTCTCCAGTATCTGCAGTTCGTTGTTTTAAATACAGTAGATGCTGATCCACGGAATGGGATATTTGGTCAGGTGACTTTCTGCATCATTGATTGAGGCCGATTTTTAGGAGCATCTTAAACCGGAGAGGGATCGGGGGTATTGGAGCAATTTAGAGAGAGAGAGAGTACAGAGGTTAAGCTATTGAAGATAGCAGATGAGCTGAGACAGGGTGGGAGCTCGGCGATATTGATGATGTGGAAGGACAGTGTGTGCATCTCATAACACTCTGTCAGTCTGACTAATAGCAGTCATTCCTGTCACTGGATTCACTGAGGGGTGAAGGGTCAGTGAACAGAGCGGACTGTCCCTGTTGTTCTGTTCCTGACTCTACATTTCCCGCTCTCTCAGTGACCTCTCAATCTCCAGAGAAATTTGCTGCATCCAATTTTGCTGGATTCCTGGTTTTTATCCTTGGCTGAGCTTAGAGTTAATGGTCTGAGGAATATCGTTCCCAAATGATTCCTGTCCAAGGTAACAACGATTAATGTGTCTAAGTATCCTCCAGTAATCTGTAAACATTATTGTTCAGGACTGTCGGGACATGTATTGCCGAAATTGAGGATGTTATGAACCAGACCAAACCACCCTGTGTGAAGAAGATGGACTCGACCCCTTTACCTTATTTCCTGAAGGCAAAGATAAGGCATTGCAATTCGATTGGTCAAACCGTCAGGCTTGAATCAAAACACTCTTTACTCCACACTCGCTTTGAAATTCAAACATAAAACGCACAATGCTAGTCTCCTTGCTGGAGGAAGGACAGTTCTGAAACTTGAAAGGATTCAATAAAAGTATACAAGGATGTTTGTAAACGTAGGATTTCTGACTCTTTCGTGTCTGGAGTTTATGTTGTCCTTGATTAGATTTGACATGAATCCTCCCCCGCCGTCCCCGTCGTCCCCCCCCCCCCCCCCCCCCCCCCCCCCCCCACCACCACCACCACTGCAGAAGCTGTTCGGAGTTTCCAGCGGCTTCTGTAATTATTACAGGTTCCTGACGTTATCAGTCTCTCACTTTTTGAACAAAACCAAACCATCCTTGTGCTGCAACTAATATTTAAATAAGAAATGGGAAGCAGCAGAGGGGAAAGCTTCCGAGATGCCGAGCAGTGCCGCCCGGTTCCATATTGCAATTCGCAGAAACCATCGCCAGGAAAAGCAAGGAGCAATCTGACAGATCTGTTTTTGAACAGAATGAAAATTCATGTTCTCGTTTTACGACGGTGGCTTTCCTTAAAATGTCAGTTAAGAAACCACAGCACTGCGATGACCGGGAAGCGAACGTGGTTCGATGGCTTGGAAGCACCACTATAGCATCATCACCCTGCTGGCGGCTCCCTCCCCATTCCCAAACACACTTAACAAGTCCATGGTCATCACCAACTGGATTGGGGCTGAAATCAAAACAAGGAATTGCTGTTGAAGCTCAGGAGGTTTCACAGCACCAGAATCAGAAACCTTCAGTTCTGAAGGACAATCACTGGATCCGAAAGGTTCACTCCCCACAGATGCTATCAGACCTGCCGAGTTTCCCCAGCAATTTCTATGCTGTCTCTCAGATCTGCAGCATCTGCGGTTCTTTGCTGGAAAAAAAAGCAAACGTTGAGACACCGAAGGGGATATTGGGTCAGGTAATAATCTACGTCATCCATAGAGGCAGATGGGAAGGAGCATAGAATAATAGAATCCCAACAGTGTGGAAACTGGCCATTCGGTACATCATTTATCCCACCAAGCCTCACCCATCTACTCTTCCTGTAAACCCGCATTTCCCATGGCTAATCCTCGACACCCCTAGGCACTATGGACAATTCAATATTGCCGAGCCACCCTAACCTACACATCTTTGGACTGTGGGAGGAAACAGGAGCACCTGGAGGAAACCCATGGAGACACGGGGAGAATGTGCAAACTCCTTACAGACAGTCTTCAATCAGTCAGGGAACTGGGTAATTGGAGAGGTTTAGAGAGCGAGTACAGACGTTTCGACTGGCATGTGAATGATGGGCCGAGTAATCTGATTTCAGTGCTGTAAAAGTCGACAGTAACATTGCTCCCAACATGCAGCATTCATCACAGTTTGCGTTTTGTTTTAATCCGTCATGTTATTGACCTTGTTCTGAATGAAATGGATGTAGAGTGGTGTTTTGTGCATTCAGTCAGATCTGTGTATTGGTGGGTCAGGAGAATCATACACATTAACAACAGGGGGAGGGCAGATTGAATTCCTGCTCCTTCCAGATCCCATTGCAACATGCCATTTCCTCGTGGATTTCAATTGGGTTAAGATATTTTAAATATCATCACAATATAGTGATGCCTTTCTGAGCATGCTATGATTTGGACACAGCGATACTTCTTTTCTCTGTGAAAAAAAAAGCGATATCAGGAGTCGGATTGGAGAATGTATCCTTTCACAGGGACAGGAACGGGGGACGTCATTCTCTCCGAAATAAACATAGGCCATGCTGAGAAATCTGGTAAGGTCCGGCATTATCTATCGAGAGAAGGGAAATCTTAACTGTGCGCTATACGGGTGGTGGGATGCAGCAGAGCGGAAGACAGTTAGAAAAGTAATGATTTCTGAAATAATGTTGAAGAAAGTGTGAGATGGTTTGTAACAGGGCTCTAGAGATTTAATGATAAACGGTTTCTGGGAACCAAATCCTAAGGGATTGGCAATAACTTTAGTAAACATCTAAGAGCTCAGGAAATTTGAGCAGGCGGAGACGATACAGCCTGTTTAAACTGTTCCGACTGTTCTGGCAGTCAATCCAATCAGAGCTGGTTTTAGATTCAAATCCGGTTTCCTATCCACTCCCCATATCCTGAGACTCCCTGAGACACCGGCAGTCTGTCTCTTCCAATCTGAAATATTCCCAGGGTGGGAGCATCCACAATCCTCAGGGAGAGAGAATATTAAAGACTCAGAGGCCTTAGAGTGAAGCGATGTCTCCACATCTCAGTCCCAAATAACTTGCCCCTTACCCTGAGAGGGTGTCAATAAAAAATGAATGAACTGCGGATGCTGTAACATTATCGCTGATTTCTCTGCTCATTTACTGCCAGACCTGCTGAGCTTTTCCAGCAAATCCTGAGACTGTGTTATCGTGTTTCAGATTCCCAGACCCACAGGATTAATTTCTTAGCATCTTCCCTCTCAAACCTCGTTATGTTCTTAGACATTCCAATGAAATCCCTTTCAAATTTCTATAATATAGACCCAATTTATTCAGAAGCTCGGCATAGGGGTACGTAAATGCCACATAGTGAGCTTTATTTTATGATTCAAGAATGTATTTGTTTCATTGCCGCTGGGTCACCACGTATTGCTCAGAGAACATTGGGAAATGCAGGGTGATGGATTCGGTAGCGGGAGTGCGTCTTGTGTTTGGGAATGGAAAGGGAGCTGCTAGCGAGGTGGTGTTGGAATACCCTTCCAAACAGCCTTGACAAGGGTTCAATTCCCGGCCATTACATTGTTGTGGCTCCCGGGTTAAAACCAGAACACGTATGCTTCATTCCGTTGTGAAATGTATCTGACAGATTGCTCCTTGCTTTTCATGGCGATGGCTTCTGTGAGTTGCAGTGTGGAACCGGGCAGCATTGCTCGGCATCTCAGAAACTTTCCACTCTGCTGCATCCCATTACTTATTAAAATATTTGTTGCAGCACAAGGATGGTTTGGTTTTGCTCGAAAAGTGAGAGACTGGTTCTGTCAGGAAACTAAAATAGTTAAACAGTTACAGAAGCCGCTGAAAACGCTGAACAGTTCCAACAGCTTTGACAAAGGGTCAGTTAGACTCGAAACGTCAGCTCTTTTCTCCCCTTACAGATGCTACCAGACCTGCTGAGATTTTCCTGCATTTTCTCTTTTGGTTTCAGATTCCAGCATCCCCAGTAATTTGCTTTTATCCACCAGCTCCTGTAGCGGAGGGGAGGGAGGATTAATGTTTCAAATCTTTACAAGGATAAAATAAACTCCATCCACAAAACAGTCAGATTTTCGAAGGTTTACAAACATCCGTATAACTCTTTTCTGAGTCATCAACTCACCTTAAACTCTTCCAATGCGGAATAGCACTTTTCTGATTCAAACTTTGAGAGATGTGCCTCAGTGAACTCCTCCGCCATTCTTTCCATTTCACTGGGGACCCGGCATCCGCAATCTCCAATTAAATGACTTGAACTCAGACACACAGAGACCTTAAAGATTGACACAATGCAGATAGCAGCAGAAATGAAATAATATTCCGGAGTTCAGTGAGAAAGAGTCAGGTATTCAAGACTCAAACAAGAAATGGATTCTGCTTCTGGTGATTGCCTTCATTCAATGAGAAGGAGGGCGTGGGCCTGAAGGAGCTCATCATTGTGCTTCAGATTATCTGCTCAGTCTGCAGCATTGCAGGCCGTGGGAGCAGGGCAGTCGGAAAGGCACCTCTTGTGGACTGCAATAGCACTTTTGATCATCCCAGGCCAGTTACAGAGTTGCAGGAATTCTGAATGAGGATCTGAAAAATGTATTGATTGAAGGTGGAGGATCAAGAAAACAGGATAAAGCTGATGAGATCAGCAGGATTTTTTGGTCTAACTCTGCACCATACCTTATTTTCTGCCTCATAAATCTACAGCACAGAGCTCAACCCACTCAGAGCAAGATAAACTCAGAAATATATCATTCAGTCGAACACTTGCATGCTGAACTATTATCCGATGTAAATATCATCCCATTTGTCAGAATTTGGTCCATGTTCCTCTGAACCCCTCTTAATTCATGCACACACCTAGATATCTTTCAATGTTGTAATTTTCCTCTGGCAGCTCATGCACACAATGCCCTCTGCGTGAAAAATGGTCCCATTAGTTCCCTTTTATGTTTCCCCTCTCAAGTTTAACATATGCCATCTGCTTCTGGACTCCCCCACCATAGAGAAATAACCTTGCCTTTTTACCCGATTGAGGCCCCTCGTGATATTGTGAACCTCTAGATAGTTACCCCTCAGCCACTGACGCCCCAGGGATAAGAGCCTCAACTTATACAGTCTTAACCTCTAGCACAAACACTCCAACCTTGGCAACATCCGTGTAAATCTTTTCTGAACCATTTAAAGTTTCGCAACACACTTCTTAGAGGTGGGAGTCGAGAATGCCACATTATGTACCAAAAGTGGCCGAACCAATACCGCAACATGACTTCCCAACTCCTTTGCACAATTAACTGAGCAACAAAGACAAAAATACAATACGCCTTCTTCACCATCCAATCGAAATGTTAGTCCACCTTCAACGATCTCTGAAGCTGCACTCCACGTCTATTTGTTCAACAACACCCCGTGTACCTTGCCATTAAGTGTATAATCCTGCTCTCTTTTGCCTTTCCAAAATGCAGCACCTCACACTTATCTAAATTAATCTCTATCTGCCATTCCTCAGCCCATTGGCTCACCTGATCAAGTTCATGCTGTAATCTGAGGTAACCATCTTTGTTGTCCACGATACCTCCAATTTTACTGTCATCTGCAAACTTACTAACCATTGGTCCTATCGTCACATCCAAATCATATATGTATAAAAGACAAAACAACAGTGGACCCAACACCGATCCTTGTGGCACACCACTGGCCACAGTCCTCCAGTCTGAAAAGCAACCCTCCACCGCCACTCTCTGTCTTCTATCTTCCAGCCAATTATCTATCCAAATGGTTATTCTACAGCTCCCAACATACAGATTTGATAATATGACACGAGTCTCAAAAGTACAACAAGAACCTGTTCCTGATTACAACAGGCGGACCAGTTTGCCCCCGGTGTTGTCTACACTTGGAATATACTGGAGCAGATCAACACAAACCCAACTGGAAAGGGTGGATCTGTATAAGGCGAATCAGTGTGGATTTAAAATTAAACAAATGTGATGAAATAAAATAAGATTAATGAAGGTAAGGCCGTCCAATCTGTTTCACATATTATTACATAAGAGGCTGGATAAAAGCTAAAGCGATTGTAATAAATGGCTCAAGCTCACCATGGAGAATTGATGCGCTAGGACGTGAAAATACTGAGTGGTCATAAATTGCTACAACTTGCAATCCGCAGAATTAAAATCCATTTTTTTTTACTGCAAGGATAAATATTTTAATCGTGTTGTTCTCTATATGTGAATGATACAGACGTACATTTATAATCGAGACAAAAGAAACAATCAATATTTTCTTTGACATCTCACTTGGAATTGGAGAAGATACTGTGGATGATACCTATCAACAGTATGGTTTGCACAGGCAGGCGAATAATAATGTCACCAGTAAATAGCAGAAGGCAATGGAGGGAAATGAACAGACTTAAGCCTGCTGTGATGGAGTTTGGCAGAAAAGGCTGAAGTGAGACAGACTCGACCAAACTACAGAGTTTGAAATGTGAACATGGATAGCGTTGCCTTGGTGTTCATATGCACAGGTCTTTTACTGTGACAAAATCTGTTGATGGGGGAAATCGAAAACATATGGGATCCTAAGCATCAGAAATGACCCATTGAATAAGGAAAAAGAAAATGCATAAAGGGAAACCCCTGCTGTTCCTGGGATCTGAAATCTGACCTCAGCAGGCCAGGCAGCATCTGTGAGAAGGGAACCAGAACCGATCTCTCCTACAAGAGTCTGCAAGGCACCAAGGGATCTCCCTGATGGGATTGGCCCTGTGCAAATTAACATTACACACAGATATTAATCCAGTTGGTCAGCTGCTGAGTTAAACAGCGAGTTTCTGAGAGAGACTAAGCAGAACCTTATATGATGTTAACACCTACATCGTCAGTAAAATAGTATCCTGCCCGTCCAATTGCAAATTCGGCTTCAGCTCTGACCAGATATCCTGAAACCCAGCATGGAGAGGAAACATTGCCTCCTAGTCTTTGGTTCTTTACTCTAGAAAAATGTGTCACTTCCTGCGATCTCCCTCTTACAACTCCATTACTTTTAGTTTCTCTCACTTAATTGGCTTTCTGTTCCTTTTGGATACGTGATCAAGTCACACTTACCAAAGCTGAGGCTCCTGCTAAATGGTAGAATCCGGCTGGGGCATCAGTCAATGGAAGAATTAGTACAGGGATATGAGTAAATGGGATATTTGGTGGTAATCAATAAATGGGAGATTCGTTGTACAGTGCAATTATATTGGAAAATTGATGGGAGTGTCAATATATTAGGGAATTGGAGCACAGCGTGTCTAAATTGGGGAATTTGTCTATTTGATGTAGGGATCGCCAAGGTTAGAGAATTCTGGCAGCGGACTACTAAATGGGAGAATTGTTGCAGGGAAGTACTGAATGGAAGAAGTGGTGCACAGCGGAGCTATGTTAGAGAATGGGTACATGGCACCAGTAAATGGGAGAATTAGAGTAACGCACCCTTAAATAGTAGAATCGTTCTAGGGTATCAGTAACTGGAGGAATTAGTACAGCAGTATGAGTAAATGGGAGATTTGGTGGGAATCAATAATTAGGAGATTCGGTGCACAGTGCCATTACATTGGAAAAGTGGTCTGAGTTCAATATATCAGAAAAGTGGGGCACAACATGTCTAAATTGGAGAATAGGGACAGGGAATCAATAAAAATAAAGAAATGTTGCAGACATCGGTAAATTGGAGATTCAGTTCACTGCACCGCTAAATGAAAACAATTCAGCAGGCACTCTACGTGGAAGAAGTGTTTCAGGGAGCAACTAAATGGAAGGCATAGATGAAGAGAATCAGTAATTGGAGAATGCACGCAGGTGCCTTCAAATTGGGCAGGATAATACTTAATGGGAGAGTTTGTGCAATTTTAGGATTTATACAGGATTGATAAATGGGAGAAATGGCGTAGAACAGCGGAGCCATAAATAGAGTCAGAATCATAGAGATGTACAGCATGGAAACAGACACTTCAGTCCCACCTGTTTATGACTCAATTTTAAAATTTTGGCAGCGCTCCACGAAATTTGAGAATCATTCGAAGGAACTTCTAAATGGAAGAATTGGGAAAGAGCTGATCGAAATAAGAGAATTTGGAACGGGGCATCAGATTATGGCAAATTTGTGCAGTGAGCACGAAATGGGAGAATTTCAGCTTAGCAGGAAATGGGAGAATTGATGTAGTGTAGCACTAAATGGAAGAATTGGGACAGGACAATACATGGCCGTGGAATGAGAGTTGGGCACCCCTAAATTGGTCGAGGGCATCAGTCAATATGAGGATTGGTGTTATGCAAAACTGAAAAGAGAAATTGTTCTGGGCGTCAGCAATTGGGGGAAATGGTGCTCAGCAACACTGAACTGGAGAATCTGTGCGGGCCACTGGTAAATGTGAGATTTGTGTAGCGCACCCTTAAATGATAGAATCCGTTGCTCATCCGGAAATAGAAGAATTAGTACGAGCATATGACTACATGGAGATATGGTGCTCAGTGCCGTTACATTAGAAAATTGTTGGGAGTGCCAATATATTGGAAAATCGGAGCAGAACATGTCTAAATTCTGGAATAGGGGCCAGGGAATCAATAAAAAGAAGAAATGTAACAAGCATTTGTGAATTGGAGATTCAGTTCTGCACATCACTAAATGAAAATAAAAGTCATAATTGCGTCCCCATGGTGAAGATGCGTGTCTGCGAATAAGTAAATGGACGGTATAGACGCAAGGGCAACAATAACTGGAGAATTCATGCCATTAAATTATAAGTGGGAGAACTGGGGTAGGATAGCCTCAATGGGTGAGTGGTGAAATTCCTGAATTATTGCAGGATTGGTAAATGGAAGAATTGATGCAGGGAAGCGGAGCACCAATTAGAGCCGTTGAGATGTACAGCACGGAAACAGGCCCTTCTGTCCAATTTGCTCATGACTGGATTTAGGAATTCTTGCTGCACTCCACTAAATTGGAGAATCATTGCAAGGAACGACGAAATGGAAAAAAAATTGGGAAACAGCTTATTGAAATGTGACAATTTGCAAAGAGCATCAGATAATGTGTGAATTAGTGCCGTTCAGCACTAAATGGGTGAGTTATATTGTGTTGCACTAAACGGAGAATTGGGACAGGAAAACACCATTTGGGAGATTTTTGAGTAGGGCATCCCTAAATTGGAGGAGGACATCAGTCAGTATGAGGATTGGTATAAGGCAACATTGAATGGAGAAATTTTTCAGGACATCAGTAATTGGGGGAAATGGTCTGAATCAACACTGAACTGGAAAATTGGTGTGCGGTATCAGTAAATGAAAGTCGTGGACTTCGAGAATTGGAGCAAATAGGAGAACACGGGCAGCGAATCAGTAAATAGGGCAAATGTTGCAAAGGATTAGTGATACATATTCAATAAAATGCACCACGAAATGAGAGAGTTGGTGCAGTTCAACACGAAAATGAGGATATGAGTAGCATATCGGTAATTTGCAGATTTGATGCAGGGATCGCCAAGAGTGGGGAATTCTGGCAGCTGACTACTAAATGAGAGAACTGTTGCTGAGAAATACTGCGTGAAGGAACTGGTGCACAGTGGAGCTAAAATAGAGAATGGGTACTTGGCACCAGTGAATGGGAGAATTAGAGTAGGGAGCATCCTTCAATAGCTGAATCGTGCTGGGGCATCAGTAATTGAAATAATTAGTACAGGGCTATGAGTAAATGCGAGATTTGGTGGGAATCAATAAATGCGAGATTTGGTGCACAGTGCCATTACATTGGAAAACTGATGTGAGTGTCAATACATTAGAAAATTGGAGCACGACATGTCTATATTTGGGGATAGGGGCCAGGGAATCAATAAAAAAAAGAAGAAATGTTGCAAACATTGGTAAATTGGAGATTAATTTCAGTGCAGCACTAAATGAAAACAAATCAGTCGGCACGCATTCATGGAATAAATGTTTCAGGGAACAATTAAATGGAAGGAATTGGTGCATGGCATCAATGATTGGAGAATCCATGCAGGTGCCTTTGCAGGGTAATACTCAATGGGAGATTTGGTGCAGCTTCTAGATTTATGCAGGATTGGTCAATGGGCGAAATGGTGCAGAGCAGTGGAGCCATAAATAGAGTCATATAACAATCGAGATGTACAACATGGAAATGGACACTTCAGGCCAACTTGTCGATGACACAATTTTAGAATTCTGGCTGCTCTCCACAAAATTGGAGAATCATTCAAAGGAGCTACTAAATTGAAAACTTTGGCAAGTGCTTATCGATAGAGCAGAATTTGGAACAGGGCATCCGTTAATGAGAGAATTGGTGCAGTCAGCACTAAATGGGAGAAACGTGACAGGACAGTATTTGATACGGGAATGAGAGTAGGGCACCACTCAGTTGTGAGAGAGCATCAGTCAGTATGAGGATTGGTGTAAGGCAAAACTGAATGGAGAACTTGTTTAAGTCATCATCAATTGGGACAAATCTTGTGAAGCAACGGTGAATTGAAGAATTGGTGCACTGAGTGGAGAACTGGTGCACAGCGGAGCTAAATTAGAGAATTTTTGTCTGACAACAGTAAATGGGAGAATTAGAGCAGCGCACCCTTTAATGGTAGAATCACGCTGGGGGCATCAGTAAATGGATTAGTCAGTACAGGGATATGAGTAAATGGGAGATTTGTTAGAAACAATAAACGGGAAATCCGGTGCACAGTGCTATTCCATTAGAAAATTGGTGGGAATGCTTGTCTCTGTACATTATAAACAATGATTACCTCTTCCATACATCATTCCTGCTTTTCTCTGTGACATTCTCCACACCATAAACAATTATTACCACTTCAAGATTTCACACCTGCTTGTCTCTGTAACATCATCCAGATTGTAAACAACTATTACCTCTTCCAGAATTCATTTCCATTTGTCCCTGTGCCATCCTACAGTCTGTAAACAACTATTACCTCTTCCATACCTCATTCCTGCTTTTCTCTGTAACATTCTCCACAGCATAAACAACAATTACTTCTTCCATATTTCACTACTGCTTGACTCTGTAACATCCTGCAGAACAGATCATAAAAACTATAATCTGTTCCAGATTTCTCTCCTGCGTGTCTCTGAAAAATCCTACACATCATCAACAAGTTTTACCTCTTCCAGATTACAATCCTGCTTGACTCACTAACATTAATCAGATTATAAACAACTATTACTTCTTCCAGATTTCATTCCTGCTTGTCTCTACAATAACCTGCAGACTATAAACCACTATTACCTCTTCTAGAATTTATTACTGCTTGTCCCTTGCAGATTTCACTCCTGCTTTTTTTCTGTAACATTCTGCACACCATAAACAACTATTACCACTTCACTTTTTCTCTCCTGTTTGACTCTGCAAAATCCTGCAGATCATAAACAACTATTACATCTTCTAGCTTTCGTACAGACTTTAAATAACAATTACCACTTCCAGATTTCATTCGTGCTTGTTTCTATGACATTCTGCAGATTATAAACGTTGCAAAAACAACTATTATCGCTTCCAGATTTAATTCCTGCTCGTCTATGTAACTTACTGCAGATTATAAACAACTATTACCTGTTCCAGATTTCACTCCTGCTAGCCTTGTAACATCCTCCAGATGAGACACGTCTATTACCTCTTCCAGATTTCATTCCTGCTTGCCTCCGTAACATACTGCAAATTATAAACAACCATTACCTCTTCCAGATTTCACTCCTGTTTATCTGTATCATCCTGCAGATTATAAATATCTATTACCACTGCAGGATTTAATTTCTACTTCCCTCTGTAAAAGCCTGCAGATTATGAACAACCAATTCCGCTTCCAGATTTCATTCCTGCTTATCTCTGCAACATCCTGCAGATCATAAACAACTGTTGCCTCTTCTAGGTTTCATTCAAGCTTGACTCTAACATCATGCAGACCAAAAACAATTATTAGCTCGTCCAGATTTCATTCTCGTTTGTCTCTCCCAAACCCTGCAGATTATAAACAGATATTACCTCATCCAGATTTCATTCCTGCTTGTCCCTGTAACATCATACTCATCATATATAACTATTAACAATACGGGATTTCATTCATGCTTGTCTCTGTAAAAATCTTCGAAACCCTGAACAAACATAACTCAACCAGATTTCACTCATGTTTGTCTCTGTAACATCCTACAGACCATTAACAACTATTACCTCTTTCACATTACACTCCTGCTTGTCTCTGTAACATCCTGCAGATTATAAACATCTATTACCTCTTCAAGATTTCATTCCTTCTTGACTCTATAACATCCTGCAGATTATAAACGACTTTAACCTCTTTCCAGATTTAATTCCTTCTTGACTCTGTAACATCCAGCAGACCAGAAATAACTAATACCTCTTCCAGATTTAATTCCTTCTTGGCTCTGTAACATCCAGCAGACCAGAAATAACTAATACCTCTTCCAGATTTCATTCCTTCTTGTCTCTGTAACATCCTGACGAACAAACAACCATTAACTCTTCCAGATTTCATTCCTGCTTGTCCCTGTGCCAAAGTGCAGACTATAAACAAAAATTACCTCTTCCAAATTTCATTCCTACATGTCTCTGTAACATGCTGCAGATTATAAACAACTATTATCTCTTCCATATTTCACTCCAGCTCGTCTCTGTAACATCCTGCAGACGATAAACACATATTACCGCTTCCAGATTTCACTCCTGGCTGTCTCTGTAACAACCTGCAGACCATACACATCATTTACGTCTTCCAGATTTCATTCCTGATTGCATCTGTAACATTCTGCAGACCATAAACAATTATGAACTATTCCTGATTTGATTCCTGCTTGACTCTGTAACATCCTGCATATTATAAACAACCATTACCTCTTCCAGATTTCACTCCTGCTTCTCCGGTATCATCCTGCAGAGCAGAAACAACCATTAAATATTCCATAGTTTACACCTGCTTATCTCTGTAACATCCTGCAGACCATAAATAACTATTACCTCTTGAAGATTTCACTTCTGACTGTCTCTGTAAAATTCTTCAGGCCAGAAACAACTATTACCTCTTCTAGATTTCACTCCTGTTTGACCCTGTAACTTCCGCAGATTATTCATAACTGGTACCTCTTCCATGTTTAATTCCTTCTTGTCCCTGTAACATCCTGCAGAATAAAGAACTGTTACGTCTTCCAGAATTCATTCCTGCTTGGCTCCGTAACATTCTGCAGATCATATAAAACTATTACCTCTTCCATATTTCATTCCAAATTTGAGGACTTTTGGTCTCCAAATTTGAGGAAAGACATTCTGGCTATTGAGGGAGTGCAGGATAGGTTCACGAGGTCAATTCCTGGAATGGAGGGATAACCTTACACTGAAAGACTGAAGCACTGGGCTTGTATACCCTTGAGTTTAGAAGACTGAGAGGGGATCTGATTGAGACATAAAAGATTATGACAGGATTGGACACTCTGGCAGCAGGAAACATGTTTCCGCCGATGGGTGAGTGCCGAACCAGAGGACACAGCTTAAAAATACGGGGTAGACCATTTAGGACAGAGATGAGGAGAAACTTCTTCACCCAGAGAGTGGTGGCAGTGTGGAATGCTCTGCCCCAGAGGGCAGTGGAGGCTCAGTCTCTGGATTCATGTAAGAAAGAGTTGTATAGAGCTCTCAAAGATAGTGGAATCAAGGGTAACGGAGATAAGGCAGGGAACAGATACTGATTAGGAATGATCAGCAATGATCATATTGAATGGCGGTGCAGGCTCGAAGGGCTGAATGGCCTACTCCTGCACCTATTGTCTATTGTCTATTCCTGCTTTTCTCTGCAATATTCTGCAGGTCATAAAGAATTATTTCCTTTTCTAGATTTCACTCCTGCTTGTCAGTGTAACATCCTGCAGATCATGCACATCATTTACCTCCTCCAGATTTCATTCCTGCAATTCTCTGTACCATTCTGCAGGCCATAAACAATTATTATTTCTTACAGACTTCACTCCTGCCTGTCTCTGGAACATCCTGAAGAGCACAAACAAACATTACATCTTCCAGATTTCACTACTGCTTGTCTCTGTAACATCTTACAGCTTATAAACATCTATTATCTCTTCCAGATTTCATTCCTTCTTGTCTCTGTAACGTCCTGCAGACCGTAAACAACTATTACCTCTACCAAAATTCATTCCTGTTTGTCCCTGTGCCAAGGTGCAGACCATAAACCACAATTACCTCCTCCAGATTTCATTCCTGTTTGTCTCTGTAAAATTTTACACATCATAAAAAAACTATTACTTATTCCAAATTTAATTCCTGCCAGTCTCTGTAACATTCTGCAGATCATAAAGAATTATTACCTCTTCCAGATTTCATTCCTGCTTGTTTCTGTAACATCCTGCAGACCAAAAAACAATTATTACTTCTTGAAGATTTCACCCCTGATTGTCGCTGGGAAATTTTTCAGGCCAGAAACAACTATTACCTCTTCAGATTACACTTCCGTTTGACTCTGTAACGTCCTGCAGATTGTAAACAGCCATTACCTCTTCCTGATTTCATTTCTTCTTATCTCTATAACATACTCCAGATTATATAAAACTGTTAACTCTTCCAGATATCATTTCTGCTTACCTCTGTAACATCCTGCAGATTGTAAACAACCAATACCCCTACCAGATTTCATTTCTGCTTACATCTGCAACATCTGTAGATTATATACATATATTACCTCTTCCAGACTTCATTCCTGCTTGTTTCTGCAACATCCTGCAGATTATAAACAACAGTTACCTCTTCCAGATTTCACTCCTGCATGTCTCTGTAACATCTTTCAGACAGAAAAACAACAATTGCCTGTTACAGAATTCATTTCTGCTTGTCCGTGTGCCAAGGTGCCGACCTTAAACAACTACTGCATCTTCCAGATTTCAATCCTGCTTGGTTCTGTAGCATTCTGCAGATCATAAAGAATTCTTTCCTCTTCCAGATTTCACTCCTGCCTGTCTCTCCAATATCCTGAAGACCATGAACATCTATTACCTCTTCCAGATTTCATTGCTGATTGTCTCTGTACCGTCCTGCAATTCATCCGGATTTCATTCCTGCTTGGCTCTGTAACATCCTGCAGATCAATAAGAATTATTTCCTCTTCAAGATAACACTCCTGCTTGTCACTGTGACATCCTGCAGACGATGAACAAATATTACCTCTTCTCGATTTCACTCCTGCTTGGCTGTTTAACAAACTGCATATCATACACATAATTGACATCTTCCAGGTTTCATTCCTGATTGCATCTGCAACATTCTGCAGACCATAAACAATTATGAACTCTTCCAGATTTCATTCCTGCTTGACTCTGTGACATCCTGCATATTATAAACAACCATTACCTCTTCCAGATTTCGCTCTTGCTTGTCTCTGTATCATTCTGCAGACCATAAACAACCATTACCTCTTCAGATTGTACTCCTGTTTGTCTCTATAAAATCCTGCAGATTATCAACCAATATTACGTCTCCAGATTTTACTCCTGCCTGTCTCTGTAACATCCTGCTGACCATAAATAACTATTACATCTTGACGATTTTAGACCTGATTGTATCTGCAAAATCTTCAGGCCAGAAAGAACTAATTCCTCTTCCAGATTTCACTCCTGATTAACTCTGGCAGCCTCCTGGTTACAAACAACTGCTACCTCTTCCAGAATTCATTCCTGTTTGTCCCTTTGCCAAGGTGTAGACCATAAACTGCAAATACCTCTTCGATCTTTCAATCCTGCTTGTCTGTGTAACATTCTGCAGATCATAAACAACTATTACCTCCTATGTATTTCATTCCTGCTTTGCTCTGTAACATTCTGCAGTTCATGCAGAATTACTTTAATTCTTTATGAATTAAGAATTAACACACATAATTTACCCCTCACAGATTTCATTCCTGATTATATCTGCAACATTCTGCCGACTATAAACAATTATTATTTCTTCCAGATTTCACTCCTGCTTATCTCTGTCGCATCGTGCAGATTATAAACATTTATTACTTCTTCCAGATTTCATTCCTGATTGTGTGTGTAACACCCTGCAGGTTATACACAACTATTACCTCTTTCAGATTTCACTCCTGCTTGTCCTTGTATAATTCTGCAGACTGCAAGCAACTATTACCTCTTGAAGAGTTCTCTCCTGATTGTCCTTGTAAAATTATTCGGGTCAGAAACAGCAATTACCTCTTCCAGATTTCACTCCTGTTTGGCACTATTACATCCTGCAGATTATACATAAACTTTTGTTTCTTCCAGATTTCATTCCTGCATGTCTCTGTAACATTCTGCAGACCATAAACAATTATTACTTCTTCCAGACTTCACTCCTATTTGTCTCTGTTACATTCCCCTGAGCATAAACGGCCATTACCTCTACCAGATTACATTCTTGCTTACCTCTGCAACATCCTGCAGGTTATAAATAAATATTACCTCTTCAACATTTCATTCCTGCATGCCTCTGTAACATATTGCAGACCATAAACAATTATTGTCTCTTACAGATTTCAAACCAGCTTGTCTATGTAACTTCCCGGAGATTATATGCATTCTTGCTTGACTCTGTAACAACCTGCAGATTATAAATAAATATTACCTCTGTTGTTGTGGTTCTATTCACCGAGTTGGGAGTTTTCGTCCCCTTTCTAGGTAGCATCCTCAGTGCTTGGGAGCCTCCTGTGAAGCGCTTCTGTGCTGATTCCTCTGGCATTTATAGTGGTTTAAATCTGCCTCTTCTGGATTTCATTCCTGCTTATCCCTGCAACATTCTGCAGATTATGAACAACTATTGCCCCTTCTAGGTTTTATTCGAGCTTGACCCCGTAACATTCCGCAGACCATAAACAATTATTACCTCTTCCAGATTTCACTGCTGCTTGCCTCTGTAACATAATGCAGAACAAAAACAACCATGAGCTCTTACAGATTTCATTATCGTTTGTCTCTGCCATGCCCTTTACATTTTAAACAAATATTGCCTCATACAGATTTCATTCCTGCTTGTCCCTGTAACACCGTGCTCATCACATACAACTACTACCACTTCAGGATTTCCTTCATGTTTGTCTCTGTAAAATTTTCAAAAACCTAAACAACCATAACTTCAAACAGATTTCACTCCTGCTTGTCTCTGTAACATCTTGCAGATTATAAACAACTATTACCGTTTCCAGACTTCATTCCTGCATGTCTCTGTAACATTGTGCAGATTATAAATGATTATTACCTCTTCCAGATTTAATCCTTCTTTTCTCTGTAACATCCTGCAGACTAACCAACTATTTCCTCTTCTAGAACTCATTGCTGCTTGTCCCTGTGCCAAGGTGCAGACCATAAACAACAATTGCTTTTCCAGATTTCACTCCTGCTTCTCTCTGTAACATTGTGCAGATGGATTATTTTCTCTTCCAGATTTCACACCTCCTTGTCTCTGTATCATTCTGCAGACCATAAGCAATTATTATCTCTTCCAGGTTTAATTCCTGCTTCTCTCTGTAACATCCTACAGATCACAAACAACTATTACTCCTTGAAGATTTCACTCCTGATTGTCCCTGTAAAATTATTCAGGCCAGAAACAACTATTACCTCTTCCAGATTTCACGCCTGTTTGACCATAAAACATCCTGCAAATTATTCACAGCTATTACCTCGTCCAGATTTCATTCCTTCTTGTATTTGTAACATTCTGAAGATCCTAAACCATTATTATTTCTTCTGTATTTCACTCTTGCTTAACTCTGTAGCATCCTGCAGTTTAAAAACAACTACTGTTTCTTCCAGATTTCATTCCTGCTTGACTCTGTAGCATCCTGCAGATTATAAATAAAGATTACGCCTTCCACATTTCACTCCTTATTGTCCCTGTAAAGTTCTTCAGATCAGTAACGACCATTACCTCTTCCCGATTGGACCCCTGTTTGACTCTGTAACATCCTGCAGATTATGCACAACTGTTACACCTTCCAGAATTTATTCCCACTTGTCGCTGTGCTATCTTGCAGAATAAAAACAACTATTACCTCTTCCAGATATCATTCTTTTTTGTGTCTCTAACATCCTGCAGACTAAACAACTATTTCCTCTTCCATAATTCATACCTGCTTGTCCCTATGTCAATCTGAAGACCATAAACATCTATAAACTCATCCAGCTTCCACCCCTGCTTGTCTTGGTATCATCCTGCAGATTATACACAATTATTACCTCTTCCAGATTTCAATCCACCTTGTGTCTGTAACATTCTGCAGATTGTAAATAACTATTATGTCTTCCAGATTTCATTCCTGCTTGTCTCTGTAACAGCCTGCAGACTATAAACAAATATAACCTCTTTCTGATTTCACTCCTGCTCGTCTATGTAACATCCTGCAAACCATAAACAACTAGTACCTCTTCCAGATTTCATTCCTGCTTATCTCTGCAACATCTTGCAGATTATGAACAACTATTGTCGCTTCTAGGTTTCATTCTAGCTTGACCCCGTAACATCCCGCAGACCATAAAAAATTATTACCTCTTGCAGATTTCACTGCTGCTTGTCTCGGTAACATTCTGTGGATCAGAAAAACCTGTTGTGTCTTCTAGTTTTCATCCTTGCTTGTCTCTATAACATCCTAATGACTTTAAACAAGCATTTTCTCTTCCAGATTTCATTCCTGCTTGTCTTTGTAACTCAGACTCTAAACCTTGTGTTTATATATATATATATATATATACATTTAACCAGCCAACCCAGAAACATTGCCCTAAACTGAACAGACTCTACATCTCCTGGTTATATATGTTTATTTAACCAGCCAGCCCACAGCCAGTACCCCAAACTGAGAAGACGTGAAATATCCTGTTAAAATCAGACAACACCAGATTATAGTCCAACAGATTTAATTGGAAGTACACTAGCTTTCGGAGTAACGCACCTTCATCAGGTGATAGTGGAGGGCTCAGTAGTAACACAGAATTTATAGCATAAATCTACAGTATGATGTAACTGAAATTATATATTGAAAAAATGATTTTTTGTTAAGCCTTTCATCTGTTCGAATACAGTGATAGTTTCACTTCTTTCATGTGTAAATCACAAAACCTTGTTTTTTAAAGTTGCATTCTCGGGTTAGCTGTTAACAACGGGGATAGAATATTGAACATAGAACATAGAACAGTACAGCACAGAACCGGCCATTCAGCCCACGATATTGTGCCGACCATTGATCCTCATGTATGCATCTTCAGATTTCTGTGACCATATGCATGTCCAGCAGTCTCTTAAATGTCCCCAATGACCTTGTTTCCACAACTGCTCTGAACCCTCTCGAAAGCATCCTCATCTTTCCTACAATACGGCGACCCGAACTGCACGCAGTATTCCAAGAGTTGTCTAACCAAAGGCTTATAGACCTGCAACAAGATCTCACGACTCTCATACTCAATCCTCTGTTAATGAAAGGCAAAACACCATATGCTTTCTTAACAACCCTATCCACTTGGGTGGCCATTTTAAGGGATCAATGTACCTGCACACCAAGATCCCTCTATTCCTCCAGACTGCCAAGAATCCTATCCTTAATCCTGTACTCAGCTTTCAAATTCGACCTTCCAAAATGCATCACTTCGAATTTATCAAGGTTGAACTCCATCTGCCACCTCTCAGCCCATCTCTATATCCTGTCAATGTCCCGCTACAGCTTACAACAGCCCTCTATGCTGTCAACGACACCTCCAAACTTTGTGTCATCTGCAAACTTGTTGACCCATCCTTCAATCCCCTCATCCAAGTCATTAATAAAAATTACAAGCCGTAGAGGCCCAAGGACAGAGCCCTATGGAACACCACTCACCACTGACTTCCAGGCAGAATATTTTACTTCTACTACCACTCGCTGTCTTCTGTTGGTCAACCAATTCTGTATCCAGACAGCTAAGACCCCCTGTATCACATTCCTCCACGTAATCAAATGCCTTGCTAAAGTCCACATACACCATATCCACAGCTTGACCCTCATCAACTTTTCTAGTCGCATCCTCAAAGAACTCACTAAGGTTTGTGAGGCTTGGCCTGCCCCTCACAAAGCCGTGTAGACTGCATTAATTCAAGCCATGTTCTTCCAGATGGTCACAAATCCTATCCCTCGGAATCCTTTCTAACAACTTGCAGACAACAGACGTGAGACTTACTGGTCTGTAATTGCCGGGGATTTCCCTATTTCCTTTCTTGAGAGGAGTTCCATTTGCCTCTCTCCAGTCCTCAGGTAGGACTCCAGTGGACAGCGAGGATGTAAAGATCTTCGCAAGTGGCGAAGCAATCGCATTTCTCGTTTCCCAAAGCAGCAGAGGACAAATCTGGTCCGGGCCTGGCGACTTGTCAATCGTAATGTTTGACAAAATATTCAGCACATCAGCTTCCTCTATCTCTATCCATTCCAGCATGCAAACCTGCTCTTCAAAGGTTTCATTCACTACAAAGTTTGTTTCTTTCATAAAGACAGAAGCAAAAAAACTCATTTAAGGCTTCCCCTACCTCCTCAGACTCCACACGCAAGTTCCCTATGCAATCCTTGATCGGCCCTACTCTTTCTTTGACCATTCTTTTATTCCTCACGTAAGTGCAAAATGCCTTTGTGTTCTCCCTAATCCGTTCTACCAAGCCTTTCACGTGTCTCCTCCTGGCTCTCTTCAGACCATTTATGAGCTCCTTCCTCACCTGCCTGTAATCTTCTAGAGCTGAGCTTGATCCTTGCTTCCTCCACTTTATGTAAGCTACCTTCTTCCTTTTGATGAGAAGCTCCACCTCTTTCTTCATCCAAGGTTCCTTTATCTTACCCCTTCTTGCCTGTCTTCGAGGGACATATTTATTCATCACTCGCAACAACTGTTCCTTAAAAAGTCTCCACATGTCGATACTGCCTTTACGATTGAACAACTGCTCCCAGTCGCTCGCTCGCTCGCTCACACACACACACACACACACACACACTTTCTCACCCTCACAACCCCCAACCCATACAGACACACACACACAGGCAGACAAAGACCCACATGCACACATATATTTTGTGGAGTGAATTTGTACTTGCAGGGTTATATTGTAATTTGCTCATAAACTGCATGCATTCATGTACAACTCTGAACTCAAAAGCTGCATGAATTTATGTAAAACTCTGTAATCTCACATTTTAGATTTGAATCAATCTAAACATCATGGCGTAGACAGAGAATACAGGGGGCCAACACCTTCAACATATTGTCTAGCTATCACCTTTGTTAACAGCTAACCCAAGAATGCAACTTAAAGAAGTTTTGTGATTTACACATGAAAGATGTGAAACAATCACTGTATTCTAACAGATGAAAGGCTTAACAGACAATCAATTTTTCAATGTATAATTTCAGTTGCATCATACTAACTTTTTGCTATGAGTTCTGTGTTAGCATTGAGCCCTCCACTACCACCTGATGAAGGAAGGTCGCTGCAAAAGCTAGTGAGCTTCCAATTAAACCTGATGGACTGTAACCTGGTGTTGTGTGATTTTTAGTTTTGTACACCCCAGTCCAACACCGGCATCTCCAAATCTCAAAACATCCTGGTTATATATATTTATGTAATCAGCGAGCACAGTGTCAGTGCCCTAAACTGAGGAGACTCTAAATCTCCTGGTAACATGTATGTAACCAGGCAGCCCAGAGTCAGTTCCAAACAGAGGAGACCTTAAATATCATGGTGATATATATTTAACCAGCAGGCACAGAGTTAGTGCCCCAAAGTGAGGAGACTCTAAATATCCTGGTTATTAAAAAACTGTAACCAGCCAGCACACAGTCAGTGCCCTAAACTGAGGAGACCTCTAAATCTCCTGGTTGTGTATATTAAACCAGCAAGCACAGAGTCAGTTCCCGAAGGTGAGTAGACTTTAAATATCCTGGTTATATATATTTATAAAACCAGCCAGCACAGATTCAGACCCATTAAATGAGCAGCCTCTACATGTTCTGGTTATGTATATTTACCCAGCAAGCCCAGAATCAGTGCCCCAAAATGAGGAGACTCCAAATATCGTGGTTATAAAAATTTTAACCAGTAAGCACAGAGTCAGTCCCCTCCACTGAAGAGACTATAAATCCCCTGGTTATATATATTTAACCAGCAAACACAGAGTCATTGCCCTATAATGTGCAGGATCTAATTCATGTCTCCTGTTATAGACATTTGTTTAATCAGCCAGCACAGAATCAGTGCCCCTGAACTGAGGAGAAACTAAATCTCCTGATTACTTATATTTATTTAACCAGCTAGCACAGAGTCAGTGTCCTGAATTGAAGAGACTCTAAATTTCCTGGTTATGTATATTTACCCAGCCAGCCAAGAGTCAGTACCCCAAACCGAGGTGACTAAATATCCTGGTTATACCAATTTAACCAGACAGCACAGAGTCAGTGCCCTGTAATGAGTAGTCTCTAAATCACCTGGTTATACATATTTATATAATCAGCTAGCACAGAGTCAGTGCCTAAACTGAGGAGACTCTAAATTTCCTGGTTTATATATATTTAAACGTCAGCACTGAGTCAATATCCTGCACTGAAGAGACTATAAATCTCCTGGTTATATATATTTAACCAGCAAACACAGAGTCAGTGCCCTACAATGTGCAGGATCTAATTCATGTCTCCTGTTATAGACATTTATTTGTTCAGCCAGCACAGAATCAGTGCCATGAACTGAGGAGACACTAAATCTCCTGATTATTTATATTTATTTAACTAGCCACATAGAGCCAGTGTCCTGAACTGAGGAGACTAAATCTCCTGGTTATGCATATTTATTTAACCAGCCAGCATAGATTCAGTACCCTTTAATGAGCTGATTCTCAATCACCTGGTTATATATATTTATTTAACCAGCCAGCACAGAGTCAGTGCCCTAAACTGTGGAGATTTTAAATCTCCAGGATAGTAATGTGTATTTTACCAGCCAGCACGGAGTCAGTGCCCTAAACTGAGGAGACTCTAAACCTTCTGGTTATATACATTTATTTAATCAGCCTTCCCAGAGTCAGTGCCCAAAACTGAGGAGACCCTAAATACCCTGGTTATTTACGTTTAACCAGAAAGCACCGATTCAGTGCCCTAACCTGAACAGACTCTAAATCTCGCAGTTATAGCTATTTATTTAACCAGCCAGCCCAGAGCCAGTGCCCCAAACTGCAGAGATTCTAAATATCCTGGTTATATAAATTTTAACCAGCCACCACCCAGTCATTGCCTTAAAATGAGTAGACACTATATCTCCTGGTTATGTGTATGTATTTATTCATCCAGCACATCGTCTGAGTCCTAAACTGAGAAGACTCCAATTCTAGTAATTATATATATATTTATTTAACACGGCAGCCCACAGTAAGTGCCCTCAACAGAGGAGACTCTAAATTTCCTGGTTTTATATATATTGAAACAGACAGCAGAGAGTTAGTTCCCTTATCTGGGGAGACATATTTATTTAACCAGCCAGCATATATTCAGTGCCCTATAATGAGCTGACTCTCAATATCCTGGTTGAAGACATTTGTTTAATCAGACAGCACAGAGTCAGTGCTCTGAACTAAGGAGACTCTAAATCTCTTGGTCATATCTATTTATTTTATCCGCCAGCATAGATTCAGTGCCCTATCATGAGTAGATTTTCAATATCCTGGTTATAAATATTTATTTAACCATCCGGCACAGAATCAGTTCCCTAAACTGTGTAGATTTTAAATCTCCTGAATATATATGTTGCCCTGTAATGAGCACACTCAAAATCTCCTGGTCATATACATTTATTTAAACTTAAAGAACTGATTCAGTGCCCTTTACTGAGGAG
The DNA here is from genome assembly GCF_020745735.1 of Hemiscyllium ocellatum. Taxonomy (NCBI): domain Eukaryota; kingdom Metazoa; phylum Chordata; class Chondrichthyes; order Orectolobiformes; family Hemiscylliidae; genus Hemiscyllium; species Hemiscyllium ocellatum. Next base: position 1,812,047 of record NC_083418.1, read on the forward strand.
AGTCTCAATCTCCAGGTTATATATATTTATTGAACCAGCCAGCACAGAGTCAGTGCCCTAAACTGTGAAGACTCTAATATTCCTGGTTATATCTGTTTAAACAGACAACACTGAGTCAGTGCTCTAAACTGAGAAGATTCTAATATTCCTGGTTATATATACTTCACCAGAGAGCACAGAGTCAGTACTCTTCACTGAGGAGACTCTAAATCTCCTGGTTATATATATTTATTTAACCAGCCCGCACAGAATCAATTCCCTAAACTGTGTAGATTTTATATCTCCTGAATATATATGTTTATTTTAATTGCTAGCACAGAGTCAGAATCTTATCTGAGGAGACTCAAAATCTCCTGTTTCCTTTATATTAAACTGAGGAGACTCCATGTCTCCTGCGCATGTATAAGTATTTACCCATCCAGCACAAAGTCTGAGCCCGAAAATGAGGAGACACTAAATCTCCTGATTGTATTTTTTTTAACGAGCCACCACAAAGATAGTACCCTAAACTGAGGAGACTCTAAATCTCCTGGTTATGTGCTTTTATCCAGACAGCCCAGACTCAATGTCCCAAACTGAGGAGACTCTAACTCTCCTGGATATAAAAATTGTAAACAGCCACTGCATAGTCAGTGCCCTGAACTGAGGGAACTCTAAATCTCTTGGTTATTTATAATTAACCAGTCAGCACAGCGTCAGTGCCTTAACTGAGGAGACTCTCAATCTCCTGGTTAGAGAAATTTGAGCAGAAGGCATAGAGTCTGTGTACTAAACTGAGGATACTCTAAATTTCCTGTTATATTTATTTAAACAGACAGCACAGAGTCAATGCCCCAAACTGAGCAGACTCTAAATCTACTGGTTATACATATATATGTATTTAACCAGACAGAACCGAGTTAGCGCCCTATACTGAGCAGACTGGATAGAAAACTGGCTAACCGGTCGAAGTCAGCGAGTGGTGGTAGATGGTAAATATTCAGCCTGGAGCCCAGTTACAAGTGGAGTTCCGCAGGGATCAGTTCTGGGTCATCTGCTGTTTGTAATTTTTATTAATGACTTGGATGAGGGAGTCGAAGGGTGGGTCAGTAAATTTGCAGATGATACGAAGATTGGTGGAGTTGTGGACAGTGAGGAGGGCTGTTGTCGTTTGCAAAGGGCCTTAGATATGATGCAGAGCTGGGCTGAGGAGTGGCAGATGGAGTTCAACACTGCCAAGTGTGAGGTTGTCCATTTTGGAAGAACAAATAAGAATGCGGAATACAGGGTTAACGGTAGGGTTCTTAGTCAGGTGGAGGAACAGAGGGATCTTGGGGTCTATGTACATAGATCTTTGAAAGTTGCCACACAGGTGGATAGAGGTTGTAAGAAGGCCTATGGTGTATTAGCGTTCATTAGCAGAGGGATTGAATTCAAGAGTCGTGAAGTGATGTTGCAGTTGTACAGGACATTGGTTAGGCCACATTTGGAGTACTGTGTGCAGTTCTGTTCGCCTCACTTTAGGAAAGATGTGGAAGCTTTGGAGAGGGTGCAGAGAATATTTACCAGGATGTTGCCTGGAATGGAGAATAGGTCGTACGAGGATAGGTTGAGAGTTCTCGGCCTTTTCTCGTTGGAACGGCGCAGGCTGAGGGGTGACTGGATACAGGTTTATAAGATGATCAGAGGAATAGATAGAGTAGACAGTCAGAAACTTTTTCCCCGGGTACAACAGAGTGTTACAAGGCGACATAAATTTAAGGTGAAGGGTGGAAGGTATAGGAGAGATGTCAGGGGTGGGTTCTTTACACAGAGAGTGGTAGGGGCATGGAATGCGCTGCCCGTGGGAGTGGTAGAGTCAGAATTATTGGCGACCTTTAAGCGGCAATTGGTTAGGTACATGGATGGGTGCTTAATCTAGGATAGATGTTCGGCACAACATCGTGGGCCGAAGGGCCTGTTCTGTGCTGTATTGTTCTATGTTCTATGTTCTAGACTGTAAATGTCTTGGTTACATATATTATTTAACTAGCTAGCACAGAGTTTGTGCCCTAAACTGAGGAGACTCTAAATCTCCAGGAAGATTGGATTGAAGAGTGAGGCTTCAGCTCAGGAGTCTTTGACATGGAGGTTGAATGAAGTGATTATGCCACAGTTGAAGAGGGTGAGGACATGACTGCCAAGCTGGTTCAGTGTGCTACATGCTTAATGTGGGAGGTCAACGACTCTGGTCTCTCTGGCTCGTATAAGTGTGGAAAGTGTGTGCACGTTCAGCTACTGACAGAGCATATTGCAGCACTGATGAAAGATCTCGAGGACCTTAGGCTCACCTGACAGAACGAGATCGTTCTGGACAAGACCTTCAGCGAGGTTATTGCACCAACCATACCAGAAGAGAGCAGACGATGAGGAAGGCAGAGAGGAGACATTTGCAAGGGACCCCCGGAGAAGTACCTGGCAGGAACAAGTTGAATCTTTTGGAAACAGTAGAGACAGATGACACTGCAAGTCCGCGAGGCAGCCAGGTCTGTCAATCAAAAGTTGGCACAGAGGCAGAGCTGAAGAATCGGACATCGCACAGAGCCGTGGTAATAGGGGACTCCATAGTGATAGGAACTGACCGGGGTTTTTGTGGCAGCAGGCGGGACTTAAGGATGGTGTGTTGCCTTCCTGGTGCCAGGGTTAAAGACATCACAGACAGAGTGCAGGAAATCCTTAAGGACGAAAGTGAAGAGCCAGAGGTGCTGGTACATGTCGGCACAAATGATGTCGGGAAGAAGAGGAGGAGCAAACGACAGCGGGACTTCGGAGAACTAGGAAGAAGGCTGAAAAGGAGGACGTCCAAGGTGGTTATCTCCAGTTTGCTTCCAGTTCCTCGGGCTGGTGAGGCCAGAAACAGAGAGATAATGCACTTGAACGTGTGGCTGGGGAACTGGTGCAGGAAGCAAGAATTTAAATTCTTGGGGTATGTTTTGTGGTAAGCATAAATTCTACAAGAGAGACGGTTTGCACCTTAATAGGTTAGGGACCAGCATTCTGGCAGGCAGGTTTGTTACTGCAACACAGCTTCGTTTAAACTAAGAAGCGGGGGCATGGGACAAACTGGATGCTTAAGAAGTACATTGAAAGGAAAGTTAGAACAAGGGAAGTCAAGAAAGACAATTGTATCAATGAGCAGAAAACTCAGAAAGGGATCATGCTCTAAGATCGAGTGAAATAGGAGTTGTTGGGAAGGGTGAGGGCAGTAACAAATTAAAAATAATGTACATGAATGCACGAAGCAATAGTAAAAAAGATGGATGAGCTTGAGGCTGTTTTGGAAATTGGCAGATACGATATTGTGGGGATATCTGAGACGTGGCTTCAAGTGGACAGGGCCTGGGAAATGAATATTCAAGGCTACACGTTCTATCTTAAGGACAGACTGACGGGCAGAGGGGGTGTGGTGGCCATGTTAGTAAAGAATGATATTCAGTCCCTCACATATGGGGACCTAGAATCAGGGAATGTAGAGTCAGTTTGGTCGAGCTGAGAAATTCCAAAGGTAAAAAAAACCTCTTGGGAGTCATCTACAGGCCCCCAAACATTAGTCTGGATGTCGGATGTAAGTTGAATCAGGAGCTGAAATTGGCCTGTCCCAAAGATGTTACGACAGTTGTTATGGGAGATTTCAACATGCAGGTAGACTGGGAGAATAAGGATGGGAGAATAAGAAAGAGACTTTGTGGAGTGCCTCAGAGATGGATTCTTACAACAGCTGGTGCTGGAGCTGACCAGGGAGAAGGCAATCCTGGATCTGGTACTGTGCAACGAACCAGAATTGGTCAGGGACCTCAAAATGAAGGAGCCATTGGGAAGTAGTGACTATAATGCAACAATCTTGAATCTGAAATTTGAGAGGGAGAGGGTACAGTGGGAAGTGACAATATTTCTGTTGAATAAAGTGAACAAAGGGGCTATGAGGGAGAAGTTGGCCGAAGTTCAATGGTGCAATACTTTAGGACGGATGGCAGTGGAGGAACAATGGCAGATATTTCTGTGTATAATGCAGAAGTTACAGGATCAGTTCATTCCAAAAAAGGAAGAAAGATCCTAAGAGGAAGCATGGGGCGCCGTGGCTGACAAGGGAGGTTAAGAAACATATAAAATTAAAAGAGAAAAAAGTATAACATAGCAAAGATAAGTGGGAAAACGGAAGACTCAGAAGCTTTTAATGAAAAACAGAGGATTTCCAAGAAGGAAACAAGCAGAGAAAAAATGAGGTACGAAGGTAAGCTGGCCAATAATATGAGGGAGAATAGTCAGAGCTTTTTTAGATATGTGAAATCCAAAAAAAAAATCGTTAAGACTAAAATTGTGCCCTTGGAGACAGAAACATGGGAATATAATATGGGGAACAAAGAAATGGTGTAAAAATTGAATTGGTACTTCACATCTGTGTTCACTGGGGAAGACACAAGCAATCTCCCTGAGGTAACAGTGGCTGAGGGACCTGAAAATAAGGGAATTCATATTTGCCAGGATTTGGTGTTGGGGAGACAATTAGGCCTGAAGGTTAATAAGTCCCCGGGACCTGATGGTATAACATCCCAGGGTACTGAAGGAGATGGCTCGAGAAATCATGGATGCGTTGATGATTATTTTCCAGAGTTCGATAGATTTGGAATCAGTTCCTGCGGATTGGAGGGTGGCTAATGTTGTCCCACTTTTAAGAATTGTGGGAGAGAGAAAGCAGGAAACCATAGACCAGTTCATCTGACCTCAGTCGTGGAAAAGATGCTGGAGTCTGTTATAAAGGATGAAATTACGGAACATCTGGATAGTAATAACAGGATAGGTAGAGTAAGCTTGGATTTATGAAAGGGAAATCATGCTTGACTAATCTTCTGGATTTTTTGAGGATGTAACTCTGTAGATGTACGATGGAGATCCAGTAGATGTGGTGTACCTGAACTTTCAGAAAGCTTTTGATAAAGTCCCACATAGGAGGTTAGTGAGCAAAATTAGGACACATAGTATTGGGGGCAAAGTACTAACTTGGATTGAAAATTGGTTGGCTGATAGCAAACAAAGAGTAGTGGTAAACGGCTCCATTTCGGAATGGCAGTCAGTGGGGTACCGCAGATATCTGTGCTGGGACCGCAGCTTTTTACAATATATGGTAATGATATAGAAGATGGTATGAGCAATAGCATTTTCAAATTTGCTGATGATACTAAGCTGAGTGGCAGGGTGAAATGTGATGAGGATGATAGGAGATTACAGGATGACCTGGACAAGTTAGTTGAGTGGTCAGATGCATGGCAGATTCAGTTTAATGTGGATAAATGTTTAGTTATCCACTTTGGTGGCAAGAACAGGAAGGCCGATTACTACCTAAGTGGAATCAATTTAGGTAAAGGGGCAGCACAGAGAGATCTGGGTGTTCTTGTACACCAAGTAATGAAGGTAAGCATGCAGGTACAGCAGGTAGTGAAGAAGGCTAATCGCATGTTGGCCTTCATAACAAGAGGGATTGAGTATAGAATCAAAGATGTTCTTCTGCAGCTGTACAGGGCCCTGGTGAGACCACACCTGGAGAACTGTGTGCAGTTCTGGTCTCCAAATTTGAGGAAAGACATTCTGGCTATTGAGGGAGTGCAGCAAAGGTTCACGAGGTCAATTCCTGGAATGGAGGGATTGCCTTACACTGAAAGACAGGAGCGACTGGGCTTGTATAGCCTTGAGTGTAGAAGACTGAGACGGGATCTGATTGAGTCGTATAAGATTGTTAAAGGATTGGACACTCTGGAGGCAGGTGGGTGAGTGCCGAACCAGAGGACACAGCTTAAAAATACGGGGTAGACCATTTAGGACAGAGATGAGGAGAAACTTCTTCACCCAGAGAGTGGTGGCTGTGTGGAATGCTCTGCCCCTGAGGGCAGTGGAGGCTCAGTCTCTGGATTCATTTAAGAAAGTACTGTATAGAGCTCTCAAGGATAGTGGAATCAAGGGTTATGGAGATAAAGCAGGAACAGGATACTGACTAAGGATGATCGGCCATGATAATACTGAATAATGGTGCAGGCTCGAAGGGCAGAGTGGCCGACTGCTGCACCTATTGTCTATTGTCTCCTGGTTATATGTAATTAACCAGCCAGCACAGAGTCAGTGCCTTAAAATGAGGAGACTCTAAATCTCCTGGTTATATATATGTTTATTTAACAAGCCAGCACAGAGTCAGTGCGCTATAATGAGCAGATTCTAAGTCTCCTGGTTATTGATATTTAAGAAAGACTGAACAGAGTGAGTGCTCTTAGCTGAGGAGACCATAGATCTCCTGGATATAGATAATTAACCAATCAATCCAGAGGGAGTATCAAAAACCGACGAGACTCTAAATTTCCTGGTTATATATATTTAAACAGACAGCACCGTGTCAGTGCCCTAAACTGAGGAGACTTTACATCTCCTGGTTGTGAGGAAATAAATTTGAATTTTGGCATCAAGTATGTGTAGATTTTTATTTACGACAAAATGGTTTATTGAATTAAATGAATACTATAAAATGGCCTGATTTGCAGATTTAAGATGAAATTCAAAAATAAGAGGACAATAAATTGAATACTGGCGCATTAATTGACCATTTGAACTAATTTTGAACTGACACACGGCATGACAATGTACGTAAACGTCTTTTCCAAGGAATCCCATTGGGTTAGCCTGTTGGCAATTATATTAGCATATTCCAGTTAATTGGTCTTTGCTTGTCATTAAGAACCCTTTCCCAGGAATTTTCATTGGATTAACTTGTTGTAAATCATGTCACCTTACTATATGTATATGGTCTTTTTCGTAATTAAGGTTGTACTATTTCTTAAAGAACATAAAAATAATGTGTAATTTTCAAATGCATGTGTGCAACTTCACCACTGAACACAAAAGTTTCAATCTCTGTGTTGCTGGATAGAATTGCGTCATGGTATGTTAATTGAATGACCCTTGCTTTTTGAACAGACCACATGTGTCATTTCTATTGACCGATCTTGAACTAAGAAGCCCATCTTGAGGAGTCTTTGATCTTCATTTTGGTGGCGTGATACATTCCCAATCGGACAGATTGTGAACAGCGGTGTAAGAGCTAAATGTCCTTCACTATTGAGTGTTGAGGAATTTGGCCAGCCAGACGTGAATATTTTAATACCGTTTGGTGTTCATCTCATTCAAGTGGAGTCTGACGTGAACCCTCACTGTTTATTTTCCAGTCCAGCCCGAAAGGATCGGTCTTAGCAAGGGTTGGGTCTGGGGGACTTCTTTAAAGTTAAAAAAAGGAGAGAGATTAATTGAAGTGGAGGGTGCTTTGGTACTTCCGGACAGTGGTCTTCAAAAATTGCTGAACTCTGAGAGGAGGTTGAAATCTGTATTCCTAAACTTTGTTAATTTTGGGGTTTAAGAAAAACTTTGATTCCTTCAACTTTTCTCGTTTATTATCGGGTTCGGATCGTTTGAACTTCGTTTCTTTTCGGTTTAAAAAAAACTTCGATCTCCCGAGCTTTGTATATTTCCAGGTGATAAAGAAATCGGATGTTTGTATTTTCAGCAGTTTTCGGAGGCTGTTGCCCTCAACAGTTTCAATATGAGCAGTTGTTAAAGAACTTTGATATTTAAAGTGTTTAGGGAGGCAAGAGATCCCCAGCTTTTAATAATTGGCCATTATTAACATAATAAATATAATACTTAATAAATAATAAATTAGTACTAAAAATAAACGTGATGTATTAAAAAGAAGTTATTGCGATATTTTATAATAGTTTATTCTTCAAAAGGATTTGTGAAATAATTCGGCTTTATAGAAGTCTGATTAGTGAGTAATATGTTTTTTAATATTAGTTGCTATAAAACTGAAGTAATTATAAAATGGGTAATTACATAGACAGAACAATGATCCATCATCAACGTTAGTGAAATTATGTGAAAAAATTCCCAAAAAGTCTGAGGCCTTTAGAAAACTGCCTGGATGTCTAAACAAAACATTGTGTGAGGAAGAATGGCCATTGGCTGGCCCTAAAGCTGTTCAATTGTTTAAATGTGTTGAAATGCGGCCAATAGGGAGTAATGTGTCTTCAATGTTATCTCGGAGCTGACGTTGGGAATCGATATGCTTTCATCCTCTCAAAGGAAAAACGTACTAATATATACTGACTATTCATAGTGTGCTTTTAAGACGATGCATGAGTTTGGAGCCTTGTGGGAACATTGAAGATTTTAAACTCCCAAGAGGTGCAGCGTTATGATAATGTTATTTTGTCCAATCAATCTGACAGTTATCAAGATATCTGGCTCATTCTGATGAATCTGATAATGCTTCTAAAGTAATGGGCAAGTATATGCATCTGGAAAGCAGGCAGCCATACGCCCCAAACGTCTGATCTCATTGGGTCGACAGTAAAACCCATTTAGATACAGTATAAAGACGGGTATGCCTGATCTGGGTAAGGTGCAAAAATCACAGGGGAATAATACTGTCTGTTCAGTACCGATTCACAATGTAGACGTTGATTTGTCTATTGCTTACTGACTGTAATCATATGGGTTAAGTGTTTGGATTATTTTCAATATTGTTTTAAAATAATTTGTAAATTTCCATTTCTGAAATAATTACAAACACTTTATACTACAATATACTACTGAAAAACTATCAAGTGATTTGATTTCATTCATTGACGATAATTTAAATATCTTTGCTTTGTGTTGTGGAACTTATAAGAATGAACTTATAAGAAATAAACTTTAAACAGTTCATTTACAGAATAAGTCTAAATGGACTTTACCTGTAAAGGTGTTGTTGTCAGTTTGATTACATTTGTACTATGGGCATCCATGTTAAGCATTGTTCCTTTTCAGATAGATCACGTAGTAAAAGATAGAAAGGGGGGATTTTCTAGAAATCCATAATAAATTTTTTGGAAAGAATGAAGTAATTTGTTACGCCCTTATTTCAACAAGAGACTCCCCAACCCCTATTATCCTTCCAAATCCTAACATGGGTGTATGGAACAGTACTAAAATATTTACAGGACGTAATGTCCATTTAATTATTATCTATCCCCACTGTAATATCCTATCCAAATTCCTACAAGGGTAAGGAATGGGGGTGTGCTTATGTAAGATTGCCTTTCCTTTTTCCTGTGCTATGATTAAATGTATTAGTCATCACTGCTTTTATGAAGGACCTTGCATCTCATTTGTATGCCTTATCGAAAAATGTATCCCTATCATAACTGGAATTCAAACACAATGTGAAGAGGGCAACAACACCCACCTTCATTCTGATACCCCTAATGACACTAATATTTTCCCAATTATTGGAGTGGAAGAACCATTTTGGGATATTGGCCATGTTTCTTATCAAGAAACTCACCTCATTAGTACTGGATAATTTTCACCCTCAGCACCCAGGCCAAATAATGTAATCATGGATTATCCACATACCACAGGAAGTCACAATGATAGCCTGCACCTTATTGGGAATGTCACTTTATTGCCTTTGCTAAACCTGATTTTTTTTCAGTTTTAATGTGGCAGCTGAGGACCTTGTCCTCAAAAGAGCAAGTAGTCCTCATGCTGCAGCTATAGGAACACTATTTCCAATTCCTGTTCCCTGTCCAATTACCTGGCAAAGAGGTCATAACTCTGCCTTTTAAACATATAGTTTCTCCTGACTTCTGTGCAGAAGGGAAGAATCCAAACAACACATCAAGAAGTAAAACACACTCATTGGCATATGCAGCTCTTAGTTTTCTTTCCTTTGGAGAGTCCTTAAGAATTATTAGTCATCAAAACCATAATTATCTCATTTGTGAATTCACAATTTTGGGAAATGAGACAACTGCTGCCTTAGTAGAAATCAGGGACATGCTTTCAGAATTGCGCCTATTTGTCCAACAAAACCGATTACATACCTGCGAAAGAAAGTGGTTTTTGTGCTATGATTATATTCCCTTAAGTGTGAAAACAAGCCCTTCGGCCCAAAGAGTGCACACCAACTCTCCGGAGAGTAACCCACCCAGTCCCATTTCCCTCTGAATAATGCACCTATCCCTAGGGGCAATTTAGTGTGGCCAATTCATTTGAACTGCACCTCTTTGAACTGTGAGAGGAAATCGGAGCACCCAGACGAAACCCATGCAGACACGGAGAGAATGTGCAAATTCCATACAGACAGTCGCCCGAGGCTATCATCAAACATGGGACCCTGGTGCTGTGAGGCAGCGATTCTTACCACTGAGCCACCGTGCCATGCTACTATTTACAAGAAAATACATTATGAGTGTCACCGATCTTTTAGGAAACATCACTCAACATATTGATAATATTCACACTTTTGTCAACCAAATGAATGTAGGTATGGCATAGGAAGATTGGTTTTTTGGCTCATGGTACAACTGATTAATTAATATGGCTTTGTACGGTGCTATTGTTTTAATTGTTTTTTTGTTGGTATTGCTATAGTTAAGCGTATTACTGCTAAAATAATAACTTCTATTGACAATATTGGTTCCATCCAGAAATTGCCTCTTCTTTACTTAAATCATGATGAGGAAACATCATTGGCTGCCTTTGATTCCCTTCGGAGGAAGAGGAAGTATGGCTGTCTTTTGCTGTCATTAAATTGGATTAATTTGATATGTGACTTTATGGTGTGGTCATAGAATGACCAAATGAGGATGTAAAATTTGAATTTAGGCAACAATTATTATTTATACAAAAAAGTTTCTCGATTTAAGAGAATACTATAAAATGGCCTTTGAACCTGTACTGCTGATTTGCAGAACTAAGCTGAAATTCAAAGATAAGAGGACAATAGAGTTTTCAAAAGCTGAATACTGACACATTAATTGACCATTTGAATTAACCTTGAAACAGTACATGGCATGACAATTGACATAAATATATCTTTGAGCATAGAATACCATTGGATTAGCCTGTCTTCAATCATGTCACCTTATTCCGGATAATTGGACCTTTCTTGTAATTAAGAACCCTTTCCCCGGAAATATCATTGGATTAACTTGCTGTAAATCATGTCACCTTATGATACATGATTGCTCTTTCTTGTAATTAAAGCTGTACTATTTCTTAAAAACGTTTAAATAATGTGTAATTTTCAAATGCAATTGCACAATTTCACCACGGAACACAGAGGCTTCAATCTCAGTGTTACTGGATAGAATTGCGTCAACATACCTTAATTCAATAAACGAATGACCCTTGCTTTTTGAATAGACCGCATTGTGGATTCTTTTGACCAAACTTGAACCAAGAGGCCCCTCTTGAGAGGGCGTAGATCATCAGTGTAAAGGGCACAAACAAATTCTGTCAAGTTTCAAAATAATAACTGTTACTGGGGACTGTCCTGCAAGGTGCACAGACAGATACTGTCAACATTTAAAATCATAACAGTTACAGGGAACTGGCCTGCAAGGGGTTCAGATAGGTTCTGTCAAGATTTATCTCTTAGTGGATCCTCTTCAGTCAGCTGCACATGTGGATTCTGCCAATAACTATGACTGGGGGCGCTCCTATGAGGGACACAGACAGATTCAGTCAAGGTTTAATGTAATAACTGTGACTGGGGATAGTCCTGCCAGATGTACAGATAGATTCTGTCAAGCTTTAAAATAATAACTGTTACTGGCAATGTCCTCTAAGGGGTGCAGACAGATTCTGTCAAGATTTAAAATAATAACTCTTACTGGGGCCTCTGCTGTATTCTGCACAGACAGTTTCTCTCAATAACTATTACTGTCCTGTAAGGGGAGCAAACAGATTCTGTCAAACTTTAAAATCATGACTGGTACTGGGGTCTCTTCTGTAAGCTGCACAGACAGATTCTGTCCATAACTGTTCCTGCGGGGTCTCCTGTAAGGGGCACCGACAGTTCTGACAATGTTTTAAATAATAACGATTACAGAGGACTGTCCTGCATAGTGTCCAGACACATTCTGTCAAGATTTAAAATAGTAGCTGTTACTGGAACCTCTCCTGTTAGCTGCACAGACAGATTTTTTCAGTAACTGTTACTGGGGAGTGTCCTGCAAGGTGCACAGACAGATTCTGTCAAGATTTCAAATAATAACTGTTACTGGGGCCTCTCCTGTAAGGAGATTAGATTACTTACAGTGTAGAAACAGGCCCTTCGGCCCAACAAGTCCACACCGACCCACCGAAGCGCAACCCACCCATACCCCTACATTTACCCCTTCACCTAACACTAGGGACAATTTAGCATGGCCAATTCACCTGACCCGCACATCTTTGGACTGTGGGAGGAAACCGGAGCACCCGGAGAACAGAGAAATTCTGTCAAAAATTGAAATAATAACTGTTACTGGGGCCTCTTCTCGAAGTTGCATAGACAGATGCTGGGCGGCACAGGGGCACAGTGATTGGCACAGCTGCCTCATAGCGCGAGAGACCATGGTTCAATTCCCGCCTCAGGCAACTGACTGTGTGGAGTTTGCACGTTCTCCCGTGTCTGCGTGGGTTTACTCCGGGTGCTCTGGTTTCCACCCACAGTCCAAAGATGTGCGGGCCAGGAGAATTGGCCATGCACAATTGCCTGTAGTGTTAGGGAAGGGGTAAATGTAGGGATGTGGGTGGTTGGCGGATCGGTGTGGACTTGTTGGACCGAAGGGCCTGTTTCCACACTGTAAGTAATCTAATCTAATCAGATTCTGTCAATAAGTATAACTGTGAGGGACACAGAGAGCTTCTGGCAACGTTTTCAGTAATAACTGTTACCGGGGACTGTCCTGTAAGGTGCACAGACAGATTCTGTCAAGATTTAAAAGAATAACTGTGAGAAACGAAGCTCACTGTTCTGTAATTTCAGTCAGAGTCAAATTCTGAAGCAGTGTTTATTCATATGATCTTGCCAGCAGGATGACCATGAAGGAGGCACACCGGATCAGGAGGTTACATTACAATTTCTACAGTTCAGTTGAGTCTATGGGTATTCCCCTCTCACTTCTGCTAATCTAATCGGCTTACCACATCTGTCTCTGGCGTGCAAACGTCCATCCCTCCTTGATAGCTTGGTCTTATTACTTTTGCTGAGGCAACACATGGTCTTATTTGGTTATCTTGTTCATACTAACTCCCTATGCGCGTGATGGTCATGTCAATAAAGGTGTTTCTACCAGTCGGCCACCTCTCTTTTAAGTAAGTTATTTCTTGGAATATACCCTCATGATTCCACCTTGCGATTTTGGCAAAAGAAAGGTGCTGCTACTTGTAACTGCTTGCAAGCATATCTAGCTTAATAAATACATACACCCCCACCCCGCCTCCATGACTCAGCCTTGTGATTTTTGCAGAAACAACAAATTTCGCAAAGGCTTCTCACAATTCCGCCCCCCCCCCCCCCCCCCCCCCCCGCTTTTTAAAGAATAATTATTGGTTTCTGAATATCTTTCATATGTGGCCGCAAATTTGCTTGCATCACCACCAAGACGTCATTCATCTTGGCCTCAAAGCCATCCATCCCCTCATTCTTCTGCCTGATCACTTTTTAGGGGCATCTGTTTTTCCAAAGCTGTCTCAATCAGCCATTGGGTTAGTCCCCGTACACAAGGTATGATACAACAGCCAATTGCTACCAGTACCCAGGGATTCCACTAGTCCCTTCATCCTGGTATCGTGAGTCCAGCCTTTCTCCGCCGTGCGTATCACGGTTTCAGTAGTCAAAAGAGCCTGGCATGGTCCCTCCCAATCCGGTTGCAATTTCGATCCTGTCCATGACTTAATTAGGACTCAATCTGTCCGCCGGATGGGATGAACGGTGAATTCAAGGAGTGGAGTCTGTGCAAATAAACCCTGTTTCCTGAGGAAAGACAAAGAGGAGGACAAGCCCAATATATATTTGTTAAAGAACAGATCTTTAGTTTCTGGGATTGGTCATTCCCCTTTTGTTCCCAAGTAGGGCAGGCCAAACTATATCTCATAAGGGGGAAGCCCCAAATCTTTCCTCGGGGCCGTCCGCACTCGCAAGAGGGCTATAGGTAAATACTTAGTCCAAGGGAGTCTGGTTTCTATTATTAATTTAGATAACTGCTTCTTGAGTTCCTGGTACATTCTCTCAAACTTTTCTGATGAGGAATGAGTGCCAAGGGATGTGGAACTCCCAGGAGATCCCTAACCCCTTGTGAGTTATCTGATCCGAGTCTACACAGTCCACTATCCCGTATTTGGGAACGATGTGTTCAAGTATTATCTTGGACACCTCACTTTCGGTGGTAGTGGCCAGAGGAAGCGCCTCCAGCCATCCAGATAAATGATCAACAATTACCAACATATATCTCAGTCTTCCCACTCTGGGTAATTTAGAAAATCTACCTGAATGCTCTGAAATGGTCTTAGCCCAGGTTCTCTCCCTCCTGGGACTTCTTTCCTTAGCACCCTCTTGTTTACCTTCCTACACATTATACATCTCTTACATATCTGTTTGGCTACTGTATACGTCCCTTTGCATCCATATTTCGTTAAGACTAAACCACACATCGCTTGCACTCCCCAGTGACTCCCCTGATGTAGGACAGCCATAATCTCTCACAGCATCATTTTATTCAAAATCTCCCTCCCATCGGGTAACATCCAGCCCCGATCCACTATCTTTGAGGCCCCTAAGTCTTTTAGTTCCTTCTCCTCCTTTGCAGTGAACAACAGGGTACCCTGAGGTTCCGGAATTACAGGTATTAGGGAGTAAATTGCGGCTCCTTGTGGATTCAGCGCAGCTTCTTTAGCGACCTCATTGGCCAGTTACTTCCGGATAATTCCTCTTTTGATGTCTATTTATATAAACTATCTCTATTTCCCTCGGGAGTAACAGACATTCTAGTACTCATTCTATCAATTCCTCATGTGCTGGATCTTTTCCTCGACAATTTATTAGTCCTCTTTCTCGCCAATTTTTTCCCAAGGTGTGCACCACTCTAAATGCATATTTGTTGTCTGTGTACAGTGTTCCTTCCCATTCATCTAAGGCTCTGAGAGCTCTTTCTTGGGCATAGAGTTCGCAAGTTTGGGCGGATCAGTCGTAAGGCAGTCTTCCAGCCTGATAACGCTTCCCGCTATCCCATCTAGTAAAGCATATTCATTGTGCCATTTACCCTCAAACACCCGGGAGAACCCATCGATAAACAACTGAGCTACCACATGCAGCGGGATGTCCCTTAAGTTCCTCGGCACTTTCGTCTGATATTCCATAATATCAAGGCAGTCGTGTTCTGGATTACCAGGGCCATCCCCATCTCCATGCCACAAGAATGCAGTTGGATTTAAGCAACTGTCTGTTAAAATTGCCTCCTACATCAATAGAAACTCACTGAAAGAAGCCCTGAAGAAGGGCTTATGCCCGAAACGTCGAATTTCCTGTTCCTTGGATGCTGCCTGACCTGCTGCGCGTTTCCAGCAACACATTTTCAGCTCATACATCAATATCCTAGAGTCTGTGAGCCATCGTCCTAATTTCTGATTTTACTATTAAGGCTCCCCCAAAATAAGTTTCCAACTTTCTTCTACCAATGAGGCTGTTGCTGACACTCTGGCCAGTAATGTAGCTTTCCATGCTTTAATTAACAATGAATTAAGGTTGACATGTTTTAAATTAGCTATGAATCAATATGACAGGTCACTGAGAATGTGTGAAGTAATCCTGCCAATTAATATTGATTCACCCTAATACCATTGATTTATTATAAATATTAATCGTTAATTATGTTATATAAATAAAATCATTATTTGTAATTGAGGGTGGAAATGCAACAAGTGACTAAAATATTTTAAAATATTTTAAAACTGTACTCTTCTGCTTTATTCTTCTTATTGCATCATTCTCTTCCCTTCGGTAGTTGATCTCCTTGCCTTTATTTTCATTTTAACCTAATTTAAACAATTTATCAATTTATGCTTATCTAACTTTAAAGTCTGCTCCTAACTATACATTTTTGGAATCTTACTTGTAAATATACTTATATATTATAAATTCGTTTATTCTGTTTTTTATACTTTAAATACAAAATGCAAACAGTTCCAAACTTTGAAATTCACTATAATTACACAGTTTTACTCCTTTAATTTAAATCCAATATTAGTTTTCTTAAGTAGTCCTGACCAGTTATTGCTCAATTATGATGCTATAGGTCATGAAATAACCGGAGCTACCTTAAAAGCATTTGTCAGTTCAAGTTAAAAAAAAATATTTCTAATGCATGAATAATGGCCGAATCCAAAATCACAAATTATTAACCATAGGACTTTTTTTTAACTGAAACTTCAACTGTCATTGAGGGAGGGGACTTTCCAAATAAAGCTACAACTGGCACATCATAATCACCAATGAAACACATCAGTGTTAAAATAAAGTGGAAACAAATGAGTCTAAAACACAAAAAAGGTTACAATGTTGTTTTCCTCTGTATTAAGCTGATTTGAAATCGAATAAGGTTGGCTTTTATGCAAAGATAAAAGAGATTAGTTAGAAACTGATAGTAAGGAAGTCATGACCTATGAAAAGAAAAGGAGTTGACATTTTATTTCATAATCACTGTGTTAAAAATGGGGTAAAGTGTTGCTTTTGCAGATATTTAAAAAACATACAGAAAAGGGGTATTGCAAGAGAACTATTAACCCTGCAGGTATTCAGTATATAATTGTGGTTAATAGAAAACTAATTTTGGTATGTAATTACTATAACAAAAAGTTCTGTTTGTAAAATTAAGCTTTCAGCAAAAAGCTGAGATAACCAAAATTCTTGAGCATTGCAAAATGATACAAATTAATGAAATGTCCAAAGATGGAATCTACCGGCAGAATTGATACAAAATATTAAACCAGATTTAGATGTACTGTCGACAAAATAAATGTATGTGTCAACACTTACAGAAAGGAAGGTTGCCAACCTGAGGAAGGGGAAAGTAATAAGGGTGGAGCACAGCTGGGCAGTGGTCTGGCACAGTAAAAAAGATTGGGTAATTAGGAGTTGGGAGAGATGACCTGACACAACTCAAAGATATAACTGGTGTAGTAATTTGAATTTTTCCTTACTTCATTTTGCTTATGCAATTGAAGTCCTTACTTGCAAGTTCATAATAAATTGTCTTGTTTCCAGTTTTGTTGGTCTCATCTAAATTTTATTGATTTTGTTTGTAGCAGTTTTGGGGGCTCGTCCGGGATCCCATGCTCCGGTCGCTCGGCAATTGTTGGAAAACGAAGAAGGTGCACCTCGCTGATTTCGGCGGCCTTAAGTTTCCCTTTTTGCCTCAGCTGCTCGGGCGAGCGAGTTTCGGATTAAGAGACCCTGGAAACAAGACATGTTGACACACGGTGGGTAAGGTTTGGCTCAGGAGACCGGGTTAGACAATGGTATTTGCTGCTATCACCGTGGGGCAGGGAGCACTGACAGAAGGCGGGTCGGGTAACTCTTTTGTACACAAAACCCGGGTAAAGTATATTTGTATATCTCCAAGCAACCGTGGTAAACAACGTTTGTTGCTGCTATTGCCATGGGCTGGCGTGTGGCAATTTGGTTGGGTAACTTTTGTGTTCAGAAGACCCGGGTAAGATATATTTGTATATCTCCGGACGACCGGGGCTAGCAATGGTAGTTGCTGCCAGGTTTGGTCGTGTGATAGGGCGCGCTGACACGTGGCAGTTTGGTCAGGTCAACTCTTGCGTACAAGACACAGGACCCGGGTGTCCAGGCGGCAAGGATAGGTAACTATGGTTTTCTGGGTAAGCAACGGGGTGGTTGCTGACAGGTATTGCCGCGGAACGGAGCGCATTCATCCAGGTAACCCTTGTGCACAGACTAAGTTATGAAAATGGACCTTTAAGTATGCCTTGGTGGTCGGGACGATGACCTTAGGTGGTCGGGCACGTACGAGAAGTACGGGGAATTGGCCACACATAAATTAAGGTCTTTAATTGGCTAAATTAATCTGAAGAGTGAGGTGTCTACCTGATTCAAACACCCAGCCTTAGACCAGTTGTTAAGAGGGGGAATCCCCCATGCGAAGGTCGGAACCCTGAAGTGGGTGCTGAAGTAGGTGATACCGAACCTCTGTAAGGTTAATTAAATCACATAAAGAAACGACCAGTATTGAAATGGGAAATAATAATAGTGATTTAAGTGTCGAAGAAGAAACTGAAGGGATGCCCGAGGACCGCATTCCAACGGTCAGCACTTTCAGAAAAATGCTTTGAGACTGGTAGTACAATTCTCTGATATGAGGAAAGGACTAAAACAAATGATAAAATGTCAATGAAAAACAGCCTTACAGTCAGGAGGAGTCAGATTATGCTTTGTGTCAGAACGGCTAGTAGCTGAAGGGCTATGGAGGGTGCACTTCGTAACTAACTTATGGTCAGATCTCCAGAAAAATATTCAAAAGCTAGAGGAGTCATTACGGGAAACACAAAGTGTCTGTGAGACATGGTGTCTGTGAGAGAGCGCGCGCGAGAGAGAGAGAGCGAGAGAGAGTGGTACAGCTAGTAGAAAGTTTAACCCTTTGTGATTCAATCTGAACGCACATTTATTTGTTCGTGATTGAATGTTCCCTGGAGCTTGAGATCCGGTACTGTTTTGAATCTGATTTCTGTTATGGAAATTTTAGCATGAAATCTTTTAAGGTTAAGGACTATACAGATTATGAAATAAAATATTAACTCCTGCCCTTTTTACAGATCATGACAGTCTTACTAACAGTTTCTAATTAATCTCTTTTATCCTTATATAAAGGCGATTTATGGAGGACAGTTGAAGTTTCAGTTCAACATTAGATTGTAATATTTTTTAAAATCCTATGGTTAAAATCGGTGACCATGGATTCGGTCATTATTCATGCATTAGAAGTTTTTTTTTAAACAATGTATAACATTGTGATTGAGCAATGACTGGTCAGGACTTCTTAAGAAAACTGATTTTGGATTTAAGTCAAAGGACAAAACTAAAAGGAGAAGGAAACCGGGATGGTGGCGGGCAGTATGTTGAAAATAAAGGAAAGAGAAGAGATCAGGGAGGAGATGTTCAGGGGTCTTGTAGACAGGAACAAGAATCAAAGTGGAAATCCCAACAGGCGGGATGTTATTACTGTGGAAAGACAGGTCACTTTATGAGAGAGTCCTGATCCGAAAAAGGAAGTAAAGGCAGTCCCCCCGAGGACCCACGGGGGACCCTAGATAAATTTAAAGGTGGGAACTTACAAAGAGGACGTAGTTTTCTTAGCCGATATGGGGGCAGCAAGGTCATCCTTAAAGTTTAAGCCAAAGGAAGTGGGAACGAAAACTTTAATTGGATTATGGCAACAGTTTTGTGATGAGAGGCATGAAGAATCAGTTTTGCGCTCATGATGAGATATTGCCACCAAATTGGTGATTGAATTAACTGCAAAGTGTGCTACAGAATCTGTTGAGGTTCTTATAAATGAATGTGCTCGAGCAAAACAACTACAGAAACAGAATGAGAAGTCACAAGTGACTGGTAAACAAACAGAACTGCGTGATTACAGTTTTAAAACAATGTTTTAGTCACCTGTTACGTTTCCGTCCTGAATTATAATATACATAATAATTAATACTTATAATAAATCAATTGTGTTAGCCTGAATCAATATTAATTGGCAGGATTCCTTCACACATTCTCAATGACGTGTCATATTGATTCATGATTAATTTAAAAGATGAACTGCATTAATTCATTGTTAAGTAAAGAATGAAAAATTACATTACTGACCAGAGTATGTGCAGGCAGTGGCGGCAACAGTCTTATTGGTCGAGGAGAATCGGAAACTTACTTTTGGGGGAGCCTTGATACTCAGCACCCTACATCAGGTACAGACTATACTAAATCAGAAAGTAGGGCAATGGCTCGCAGACTCTCGGATCTTGAAATATGAGACAATCTTAATAGAACAGGATGACGTTGTGTTAGTCACAGACAGTTGCTTGAATCCAGCTGCATTTCTGTGGCAGAGAGAGGGGGATGGCCCCTGGCAATCCAGAACATGACTGCCTTGATATTACTGAATATCAGACTAAATTGCGAATGAACTTAAGAAACGTACCGTTGCATGCGGTAGGTTGGTTGTTTATCGACTGGTCCTCCCGGATGATTGAGGGTGAAAAATACACACCGGATATGCTGTAGTAGACGGGTCAGAAGGAAACGTTATCGAGATTGAAAGACTGCCTCACGGCTGGTCAGCCCAAACTTGGGAACTCTATGCCCTAGAAAGAGCTCTCAGAACCTTAGAAAACAAAAGAATGAACGATATGTACAGACTCCAAGTATGCGTTTGGAGTGCACATACCTTCGAAAAAAAAATTGGCAAGAAAGAGTACTGATAAATAACAGAGGAAAAGAACTAGCTCATGAAGAGTTGATAACGCAATTGCTGGAATTTCTGTTAATTCCAAGAGAAGTAGTGGCAGCTCATATAAATAGACATCAGATGGTGAATGACCTGGAAGTAAAGGAAATAGACTGGTCGATGAGATAGTTAAAGAAGTGACCCTGACTCCACAGGGAGCAGATCTTCAGGGTGCCCCGTTGTTCCCCCCATCCAGTAGAGATGGAAGGGAGAACACCTAGACAAATGAGAATTAGAGTACGACTGTTTAGATATCATAGAGTATCAAACCAATATTAGACAGGACCTGAGAGATCTACCTTTACATGATGGGGATAGGTTGTTTATAGATGGATCATCGAGAGTAATGGAAGGAGAAAGACACAATGGGTATGCAGTAGTGGAGGGTAACAAAACCAAACAGTGGAGGCAGACCGGCTGACTAACACATGGTCAGCCCAGACCTGTGAATTGTACGCATCAAATCAAGCCTTAAAACACTTTGAGAATCGGGATGGGACAATTTACACTTATTCTAAGTATTTATAAAATAATAAGGGAAGGGCTAAAAGCAGGAAGAAACCCAAGGGTAAGACCCTTCCAATGTATACAGGTGGATTACACCGAACTACACCCAGTGGAAAAGAGAAGTACCTGTTTTTCCTAGTAGACCACTTAACCGGGTGAGTGGAAGCTTTTCCAATGTCATTAGTCACTTCAAACGTAGTGGTGAACACCCTCCCTCCTTGAACATATCATCCCACGATATGGAATAGTGGAAAGTATAGAGTAAGACCAAGGTAGCCATTTTACTACCAAGATTCTACAAGAAGTAATGGCAAGAATTCCACACCCCCTTGGCACTCACCCTCCTCTGGACAGGTGGAACAAATGAATCAAATCTCAAAGAAAAAATTATCTAAGATAGTCCTAGAGACTCGATTACCATGGACAAAATGTTGACCTATTGCATTGCGATGCATTATGACTGTTCCTAGACATGATATAGGCCTCTCCCCTTATAATATGATGTTTGGATTACCTTTCTTGGGTGGAGAGGGGAATTACCAACTACAGAGTTCAATGATAAGTTTTTAAAGAACTTTTTTGTGGCGCTCGGCTCTTCTTTGTCTGTCCTTAGGAAGAAGGGTCTGTTGACCCAGGCACCTCCACTTGAGTTGGACAACTGGTTGTGATTGGGTCCTAATTAAGACCTGGAAAGATACCAAACTCCACCCAAGTTGGGAGGGAGCATTCCTAACCCTCCTGACTACTGAGACAGCTATCCGGACAGCTGAGAAAGGGTGGAGTCATCACACTCACGTTACAGGTCCTGTGAACGCACCATTGGCGGAGTGGTACGCGCATCCTATAGACAACCCTCTGAAAGTTAAGCTGAAAAAGAAGGAATGAACTAAGATAAAATACATTTTTTAATGTTTAATGATATATATATTGTATTGATTGCAAGGGTTGCATGGACTCACCTCTCCCTGGCGCCTAAAAGGACGAAGGTAGGGCGATAGGCAAGGTTCAGGGATGGGTGGGTACTGGTATAGTATTATAATGTTAGTAGTACTAACTGTTCAAGGAGATGAGAAAATCACCTTACTTCACTATGCCAAAATTATGCTGAACAAAAGGGACTTGCCGACTGTTGGGTCTGTGCAGAGATCCCACAGCATGGCCAATCTGGAATCACCACCTCGGTAATACTGTTCACTAAATAAAGAAGTATACGATGTACTATACTTTGATGTGGGTTCAAATAATACAAAGTGGAGATCTGAAAGGAGCAAATATAAATTTGCGAGATGGTTTCCTATGCTAGCCCTGAAAAATCAAGGTGCTATTGATAGTCTCAGAATTTCCCCACTGAGAGGAGCAGTGAATACCACCTGTTCCTGTAATCAGAATGATGCTGCACCTTTCCAACAAAGAAAATCATCTTGTGTCCACACCAGTCAAGCCACTGCAACGACCACTCCCCGAATATTAAATGGAACATATTGGTTACGCGGTCTGAAGGCCGAACCATTTACTCCCAGGGAAAAATATGTTCGTTTTATCGAATGTGTAGAAATACATGCATGTTATGAAGTTGACGAAACCCTTCCTCAAAACAAGAAAGACTGGAGTGGCTGCTGTTACCTTGCTTATATAGTCCCTCAGCTCCGAATGTAAAAGCATGAGCCCAATCTGAGAAAGGAGGGGGTGATAAGACGCAAGATCTTTGAGGTCTCTGAAGGATCTGAGGATGGAATGCACCATCAGAATTTGATACAAAATGATTTTTTCCTATCTTTTTCCCTTGTTCAAGTATTATTTTTCCAATTCCACACTATCCTGCACAAATGAATTTCTGGAGGTATGTTGACGGGGTCCCTGCCTCCATTTCCATTTCCTTCTTGTATCCTCGGTATAGCCCATATTAATTACCAGAACCCCATCCCAGCCACCAAGACAGCACTTAAAAGACAATTTTCTTACCTTGGCCTGTGCACAGAGTTGCCTGGCTCAACATCTCCCAGTGCCTACCATTCAAGTATTAGGTGTACAAGATGATTAGGAGTTTAGATAGGGTTGACCATGAGAACCTTTTTCCACGTATGGAGTCCGATATTACGAGGAGGCATAGCTTTAAATTAAGGTGTGGTAGATATAGGACAGACGTTAGGGGTAGATTCTCTTCTCAGAGAGTCGTGAGTTCATGGACTGCCCTGCCAGTAACAGTGGTGGACTCTCCCTCTTTATGGGCATTTAAACAGGCATTGCATAGGCATATGGAGGATAGTGGGCTAGTGTCGGTTAGGTGGGCTTGGATCGACGCAACATCGAGGGCCGAAGGGCCTGTACTGCGCTGTATTTTTCTATGTTCTATGCTCTATGTTCTATATGAACCGTTATTACCGTGGACATGAGACATTTGGAAATTATATTCCTCGGAACATCGACTATCAGCTCAGCCAAGGATAAAAGCCAGGAATCCGGTTAAATTGGGAACAGTGCATTTCCCAAGGAGACTGAGGTGTCAGTAACTGAGCGGGAGCGAGGGAGTCACGATGAGAACAACAGGGACAGTGCGCTCTGTTCACTGATGCTTCACCCTCAGTGAATCCATTGCCAGGAATGACTGACATTAGTCAGAATAACAAAATATTTTTATGGAAAATAAAGAGCATAAAAGCAAGGGAAGGGTTAATGTATGAAGACCTCTGACGATCTCTTGCAAGGGTTTTGTCGAATGCAGAATGTGATAAACATAGTGGAATGCTCTTACACCAATTAGCAGAGTAAAGTTGAGGCTGAAAGGTCACTGCGGTGATATGAGATGACACAGTTAGGAAAGTTAGTCTTCCTGCTACATATCAATATGAAAAGATTGGGAACATAAATATTTGGGACATGATATTGAAGATCTAATTAATAGATAGTAGAGTCAGCCTGCTTGAGACTATTGACAATGAATAACTAATCATGACATTGGGAAAATATTAAGTAGGTTCTGGAATGAAAGATTATTGTTGCAAAAGCTGACACTAAATATCTAGCCGTTATTTTAGAATAGCATTAAGTAGAATGAAGAATTAAAGAGATGATGGGAACTAATATCACTGCTTTATTGTGTAGCTAGAGTGAGGTACTTTGACTAATATATTTGGACATGCTGATAAGCTTACAGAAATTTGATAATAAAGATATGAAAAAACCATGGATACGAAGTTTTTTGTCTGAAGTTAGTTTTGTCAGCATTTTCTGCTTTTATTTCAGGTTCCCAGAATCCACAGTTCATTACACTAACCACTGAAACATTGCAGAAACTTCAAGAACAGCGATCACTGTCGCTCTTGGAGCCCTTGAACCAGCAACCTTTCATTTTACGATCGAATGCCCTAAGAGTTCCAAACTAAAACTTCGCCCGACCATTTAAAACTGGCTGTGACTGACCTGCAACTTCAGTCTGTCCTTTCCAGAATGACAAGTGTCCTCTATCAGCAGTATTTTTCCAAAGTAGAGCCTGGGACATTCATATTAGAGACATGGGAACAGTTTGATCCCATTAACGACAGACAAACCCCTGTCACTTAGAACCAGCTCGCCTCCACCTGGGGCCATCTCCCTTAGAGAGTCTCAATGTCTTGTGTGGTCCCGAACGTTTTCATTGCCCGATTTCCAGAAGAGCTTTGTATTCATCATGTCCGGAAATGAGAAATATTCGGATCAGTTCATGTCCCAAGGAAATTCGAAGTCAATGTTCTGTCTTCTTAACGAAGTTCAAGCTGTCTTCACTCTCTCTGATCAGTCGAACAGTTCACCCTCCTTCACTCTCCTTTGATTGCACTTCTCAAAGAGTTTCTGAAGATTTACAAAGCTGGAGACTGGGTGATATGGTTTGCCTCCTTAACAATTTTTCCACCTGCCAAGTGATAATATTTTCCCAAAATCTCTTCACAATTCTCGGGCTTGCCCCGTATCCAGAAATGAGACGTCCCGGTTTTCGGAGGGATTCCCGAAGTTATCTTTGGAGAAAAGAACGTAAAGTGAAGATTTCCTGCAGCTGTTTATCTTGATGGGCGAGTGAGCGGTGGACGTTGACACATTGACGAGCAGGAGGAATTATTGCCACTGACTAGGGGCAGTGGACATAGGACTGGGATTGAAGGAATGTAATAAAATGCAGAACTTGTGCACAGAACATTCACAGAATACTGCAGAAACCCGTTGGGTCTGGCGGTAAATGTGGAATGAGAAACAGAGATAAAATTTTGAGTATGTTATATTTCTGATGAAGGAATTGAGTTTCCAAAGTCTATTAGCATAACTGTCCTGTGTTGTTGAGATGGGATTCGTGAAATATGAGTGAAAATTCGTATTGCAGTGGGTCATTCAATACATAGTTGGCAGGATTCGAACTTGCGCTGGGAAACCCCAAAGAATTTCTCATTCGTCATTGCTTAATATGTCTTATGAAATGAATGGTTCCTACAAGCATTTGTCTTGTCCTACAAGACAAGCATTTGTCTTGTCCTCAACATGACGCCAGTATTCGCTGTCCCCTATTTTGCTTCGGAACGACGGAGGAGGATGGGAGATCAAGTTGCAAAACATACTTTGATGAAATGTAAAGTAAATGGGAACGAGGCATTTTCAAGTGCAGATGGATTAATAAACACATCAGTGTATCGAGAATTTAATAAGGTCCTTGTAGTTGTTTAATGCCCTGCACCGCCAGTGAAATTACAGACAATGAAGGGCTTTTGCAAATGATTCACTATTGCCAAATCTGATGTGCAAGTCAGGTTATTTTTTATTCAAAAGTCAAAGAGGCAATGTTTCCAATACTCACAGCTGGCAAAGGACAGTGCAGATCGACCTTGACGGGTTTTTTTTTCCTGCTCTGATTTACATCCTGCACAATGTGGGACGAAAGGGCCTCATCATAGTGGAAGGGGTCAGATATGTAAGACTCAGATCAGGAGGATATTTCCTCTTTGAAAGGGAAGCAAATCTGTGTGGTTTCTTACAACAGAGGATTGTCAAGACTGCATATATTCAAGGCTGATATAGACAGACATTTAGTCACTTCGGAAATCGAGGACCAGAGAGATAAGGCTGAAAAGGGGAGTTGATGATCAACCAAATCAGCCGTGATCTCATTGACAGTTGTCACTGACATGATGGGCTAATTTGCATCCATCTGCTCTAATGTCTTTGTTGTCATTTCGAAAATGTGAAATGCCATTGCAAAAGAAGAAAAACAGAAAGTTTAGAAGAGATTATTGTAGTCAAACTAAGTCAACATCATTTGTTGAAAGGAAAATTACACATGGCAATTTGCCAAATTTCGTTGCTAACATGACCTGCAGAATTGATCAAGGAACCTGTTAGGTAAAGTCATTTAGAATTTCTAGCAAGCATTCAGCAAGGCGATATGGAAAAATCCGTTGCACAAGAAAGAGGTTCACGGTGTCGGGTAGCATTGCCTGTGCATTGTCTATTTAACCTAAATCCCTTAATCGAGATTAATGAGCAGTTTTCAAGTTGGAAAGATATATTTAGTGAAATCCAGCTTGGTCAGTCATTGGGCTTCAATGTTTTATCTCTGTCTTGACGATGTGGAGGAATGACAGAGTAAAATGTGTCCAGTTTTGCTGCCAATACACAATAGGTGGGCGGGTAAATTTGAAGACACGTGGAAACCGTCAAACAAATACAGATCGTATGAGTGCGTGGTGAAATCTCGGCAGATGCAATTTCTTGTCGAGAGTGTGACGTCATATATTTTGTTCAGAAGAATCAAAAGACAGGCCACTATTAAAATCGATAGTAACACCAAAAAGGTGCGGGGCAGAGGAGTTTGAGTTTTTCTGGACATGAAACCAACAAAGTTTTATGACATGTCTATTTATTTCGAGCGAACAATGGCCTTTTCTGATACTCACAATGAACGTGATGCTTTCCAAGAAAATACGAAAACTAAGTCGCCTGTAAAGTTATCGTCTACCAAGGTATGTCTCCTGTTGTTCGATGGGACATGTGTGATTGATTGCTTATTGTTCTCCAGACTTTCTTTCCAATTGAACCGGGAGTTGAAGAGAGGGAATTAAGGTCTGCTATGATTATTGTCATCTTTGTTCACTCAGTAAATCTTTTTGTTCTATGTTTTATTTCGTATTGTGGTTATTTCATGTGAGCTTGTAAACTGAACCTGCTGGCGAGTTCTTTCCTCACTGTTCTTCAACTCTACCCAAACAGAGTTTACATCCTTATCTCCTGAATCAAGACAGTCTCTTCCCTTTGCATAAATGTCATTAAAACCTCGCTATTTCTCACGCCTCTTCACTTCATCTTAAAATATTACTTGATCCTTTACTGTGTTGCAATTACACCTATTAAAAGGTGAAAAAAGTGAATGGGCTTCACACGCACGTTATTGCTACGAAAACGCAGATTACTGCCCACAATACGATCATGGAAGCACGCACCAATCTATCAGGAACCACTGCATAAGAACAGTGCCAGAGGGAATGTCAGGAACAGCACCAGAAACAGAATAGAAAACGTCTTTGGGCTACTACTTTGGATATATTTCTCAATGAGCAATCGAATGGAACCTGTATTCAATCAGTAGTACCTCACACAAGGAAATAATCAGTGCTACAGACGGTCATATAATCCCAATTCCAAGTCCCTGAATCAGAGGCACTCAGTGTCCTGTGTATAATTATAAGTAACAGCTGTCTGTGGTGTTTACGGTCGAGGTGAAATTTATGAAAGCAGCTCGCTAGTTGTCTGCTTCTTTCTCCTGTTTCATGCTGTACCTGAGTGGAATTTCGTCAACAACGTTTGTACTGCACAACATGGGTATTAGTCTTGTGTTCTGATGAGTTGTTACCTGAGTGAGGCTGTCGGTTTCTGTCCTGTCATGAGTCCCAGTATTCGGAGGAGTCTGGAAATCGTTTCTCAGATTTGTTTGTAACACAGGGATGCATGGTTTTAAAATTACCTCATTGGATATCCTCGTTGCGAAGTTCGTCGGCCATACATCTGCTAATGAAGGTGTGGGGATATCGGTTGTTGGCAAAGAATTTGTGTGGGAGTCACTAATTGCCACGACCAGCTGTCCCTCTCAGCAATACGTACGGATGGCATGACCACATATTCGACGAGAACAGCACAACAATAATAGGACAGGGCAAACAGAAAGCTACCAGAGGATTTCTGGAAGCAGGGCTCTCATCCACCGATTCCATCTATTGCACCCAAACTGCAACCCCAACAACCGGAAGCAACGGGATTGAAACCAAATGAATTCGTATCAAAACAAGAGAATGGCACTCCAAAGCAGACTCTGCAGCCCTGCGAATGTCACCCAGAAAGATGATTAAAAGCTGCAAATCATATTAAGATCTCGCAGAACATTCCAGCAAGAATCCCAGAGACACTCGATCTTCACATCTTTTCGCTCCAAAACACTCTGCTTTTCTGCAGGAGACAATTGCACCGTAAACTCCCGCATGCAAGATGAGGATACCAAACCTCTACACTACCAACGACTGTAGTAAGAGCGAGAGCAACATCTGCAACTGTCATTGGACAACCACAACCACTCTCTTTTCATAGCAGCAGTAGAATAGGGGACCCAAGCAGCCTGCGCTGAGTGTTCATATTACAGACAGTTTGCGTTGTTTCCTGTTTTCCATGAAAGTGAATGGAAAGCGTTACTTCATCGCTGTTGTGAAGCAAGACCCTGCATTTTATCTGCTCGCTGGCTTTTGTTGTTGTGGCGAAACGGTGGGCAATCGCTATGTGAAACTTTTTTATACTCTTCTCATTTCCTTCATTATTGCCCTGGTAAGGGAGGCTTGTGATTGGCTCTCTCGATCAGATGCCTTTGAAATATTGTGAGCGCAAAAAAACGCTGGCACTAAATGTGGCAATTCATTGCACACACAAAAATAATTCTGTTTAAAAAACGACTCTCCCTCATATCCCTTTCAAAGATTCCCTGTCTTCGAATTCGCGTGCCTTGTGAAAGACTACTGCTTGACTATGTTCACTGCCTGTCTTCCTCGTGATTTTATTTAATTCTCTAAGGCCATCCCTCAAACCTGAATCTCCAAAGAAATCCGTCAAAGCCTATTCTGCATTGTGCTCATGTCCAAACCATGCTAGCCTTGCAAATCCTTCAAACTATTCTCTTAATTATGCCGAGTTCGTCATTGAATGCACAAGGGATAAGTGACTGAAGTGAAGCACTGCTTAAACATGAGTCATGACAAGTTTGGCGCTCTGCATTTGTGTGGTAGCGTGGCCGAGTGATGTTAGACTTTAGCTTACATTTCAGTCTTTATTGTGTCATGAGTTCAAATCTCACAGCTGCTCAGGTTGCAATTGAAACGCTGCAGGCAACTGTGTATAATAGAGCTACACAGCTCCTGATATTGCTTCATTGGATAGTTTTCGGCTCCTCAAGCCTCTCATGCTGTCTGCAATAAACATGGGAAAATTAGCAACTGACTCTGAAAGCAGAGATGTCACCGGCTGTCCAAATACTCTCAACGACTTTGCTTTCTGATGTATTCGTGGCCAACTTTGGTGCCAGTTTCTGTGTCTCAAATGGTTAATGCATTTGTCTGAAAGGTGGAGGTCCCAGCTCACGCAGGGCACAGACCCTCGCATATTGCCGCTAAGGCATTGAGTCCGACCATGTCACGTCATTGCAACCACGAGAACTCATCCACGACTGACTCTGAGTCTGCAGTAAGTGAGACGGTTATGCGCAGCAACATGTCACCCCACTCTCCAGAAGTCCCCGCTGCCAACAGAAAGCGGCCAGTGCAGCTTCAATCTGCGGCTTCCAGCCCGGTCCTGGAACACAGCTCATGGAAATTCCTTCCTCATGAACGGCTGATACCATGTGAAAGGGTAAACAATCGAATTTAAATTGGGAATGGCTTCACAAGATTGTTCCTGTTCTTGGAACGTTTTATAAACAAAACTCCTGTCTCGAATATAAGAAGTGGTAAATGTTGTAGGCAGGTAGAACAAAAAAAGTATTGATTGCGTTGTCTCTGTCTCATCAGCGGATGGGATTCCCTCCAGTCTAATCAGAAATGATGTAGTTTCCTGAGGTATTCTCCCAATTGATTTGTTGTCTGCCAGAGTGACTAGGAATCACTTCCGCAACCTACGGATTCGGGTAAAATGTGAAAATGTTAACATTGAATTTTAAATACTGGTGCAAGTCCGAAATGAATTGCAATATTCTGAAGGTATAACATCTGAGAAGTGAAATGTGTGAATGATGTCATTCGTAAATGGGAGGAATGAACTCGATCCTTGCAAAATCCAGTGACAGATGTATCACGCTCAATATGAAATGACAAACTAACAAACCACATACCAGGCCTGGCAGGCTCAGTCGATCGACCATGCGAATTTAATCTCAGTGTCGTTGGTCAGAGCCCCACACTGGGCGTTTTCACCTGTTAATAGGTTCACAGCACGACATTCCATTTGCAGGGTTGAAAGAGCGCTCTTGATGCTCTAACTGCTTCTGTTGTCACTTTAGTCCTACTGTTGTTGATCATCTGTTGGTTTCTGAGTGAAAACTCTCTCTACTTTATCAGTGCAACCGCATACACGATAAATGATGTGTCTTTCAAAACATAAGGTTCAACTTCAACCGTACCCCAAACAACGTATCCAGAAACCTGGAAAGCGAATGGCCATTTGCTGGGTGGATTGACAGTGACGGCTCCATGTCAAATGGGGCTGAACCAAAATTAACTGATTCTGATGGATACCAAATGGAACTCCCTGAATATTTCCCAATTCTTTTGGTAAATGACCCTGTTGTGTGTCCAAGTGGGTTTACATAATTCACAGTTTTTGTCAGGAACAGGGGTTCAGGTGGGGCAGGAAAGTGAGGTTGCCCTGTGGGTCAGAAGTGATCAGGTTAAACAGGGATATCAAACATCCACATAGCAGAGAGAGCTGATCGGTCCAGGAACATACTCCCATCTTCTGTTTCTGTACGAATAAAATAAATTGCTGGAATATCAAAAATTCTGTTGGCATCTTCGAAAGGAAAACAGAGTTACAACTTCAAGACCAGTGACACGTCTTTTTCCATGTTCATCTCCCTCCACTTTTCCTCACCCGTCCTTTTTATTGAATATGTCCTGATTCCCAACTTTACACTCAACTTCTCTTTTATTACTTCCTCCCCAAAGATTTTCCCAGTCTCTAAATTTATATCAGACTGTTCCATTTCTAACTTCACTCAGTTATGTCCAGGGGACATTGAAGTTAACCATTAACTCTGTTTCTATTTCCTTCGATACCTGATGAGTAGAGACGAGAAGGCATTTGAGGACAGTTAGAGCTTTCAGCCCATCGAGCCAGTACGGCCATTTGATCATGGCTGATATTGTTCCCAACCCAATTCTCCCACCTTGTCTCTGTGACAATTAGCCACCCTGAATTTAGGATCCAGTCTTTTTCCTGGACTGATTCTGAAACTGCCCCAAACGTCTCCACATCTGGTGGCAGCTGTTACACTGTGTCTGTGTGTGATCGAGCTCTGTTTCAGTGCCATACAGCAAACCCAGTCTGTTCTGAGCAAAGAAATCCCCACTACGGGACAGATTGATCGTTCTCTTGCCCCACTGTGCTTCTGCCAGGGAGTAGTTAGCTCCTTAGCCACCCATGGGATGGACTGTTGCTTCAAAACATGTGGAGAAAGAACGTGAGGCACAAGAGCTTGGACAGGTCACATCGCAAGGGTTATTGTCAGCATCAGTGGGGTCCGTGCTTCAGAGTCTGCGTTTGAATCGCCTACACATGGATCCAATTCACAGTCAGGAAATGAAGATATTTCGCTCTTCTTGTGGCTTATCAGAATTAAAACCATTTCCTGCTTCCACGCAGTGCTCAAACGCGGATCCTGTCAGAATCAATATAGTGTTTGCATCTATCTAGAAGGATATTGGCAGCTGATGTACGAGACAAATGTCACCACAAATCCCCTCTTATGACCTTGCCTTTCTGAGCTGCAACTATCTCGCTGTTCCTTCAACGTCGCTGGGTCGAATTCCTGAAACTCCCTCCCGAGCCGCATCATGGCTGTATCTCTGTACTGAGTACTTCCAGGATTATGTAAAGTAACTAAGCATCTCAATCTCTGGAGTAATTATGGATGGGCAGTGAAACATTTTCCAGACATTCATTTCTAAAACCTGCAGTATCAAAGTGGACACTCCAAAGTGGTCGGGAACAAATGAGAAGAAAAGAAGGGGGAGAAGCATAAACTGAAAGTCAATGATGACGAGGAGGGATGAGGCAGGAAGTGAGTTAGGAACTGGTCGTGCAAAGCTCAATGTCAGTGCTGATGGGTTCGCCCTTCCGGCCCACTGTTAACGCCGAATCACACAGCACACCTGGTAATTTTACCACTATTTTGCTGGTCTCTTAGTTTGAGTTTCCTCTGTGCATATTCATGTGATTAATCTGTCCCGAGATGATGAATGCACCCTCTTTATCCATCAGATTAAAGAGGTGAAGGCATTAGTTTGAAAGCAAAACAAGACGAGATTGCTTCTTTCTGTGCATTTTTCAGTGGAGTATGACTAGCTGTGAAGTGTTCATTCCTGCATAAGAGGAGATTGATATAACTTCTCATCAAGCAGCTTTGTTAGAGAAAGGAAGTCTGAGTTACTGTTATTAAATCATTAATTAAATGCACATATCGATTTGAAGAACACTGTCTGTGGCTTCGTCAATTAAAGCATTTGGTAATAACCAGGCGAGCATGGTGTTAAATGCTGTTAAATGTTCTGTACATTGAAAGTTTATTGCTTCAACTTCTTGTGAAAGCCGTATTGTTGATCCAACATCGCGAAAGTGACGGCTCAGCATGCTTCTTGCGTCTGAGCGCAGGCCGTTGTTATTTTGGCAACAATGGAATGATTCAGGAGACACTGCAGACTTGCCAGACAATGTTGTGGCAATGACGCATTCAATGCGAGATGATGGCTCTCATTGTCTGCTCTCACCATGAACTAATTTTAGACAAACAGCAGTGGCGCCATTGATATCGTATAATTGGAGTGAAACTTTTTTTTAACTGCTCGATTATGAATTCTATTTTGAATTGTAAGAGTGCAGCATGTTTTGAGTGAAGAAGTGTCACCTGACCTCAGACAGAAGTGACAGAGACATTACCTGGAAAGTGTGAGCCCAGTACTACACACTCTCACCGGGGGAGGAGAAAGCCACTTAACAGGTGTACCCTCAAACTTTCATCGAATTTCAGACTTTTCTAAAGTAGAATTGGAAAATGAGGGATATTGACAGATATAAAGTGGGAGAATGTAGAAGAAAGTGAGATAGTACGAGAGACAAAGGGAGACAAATAGATATGCAAATAAAGGTAAACACTGAAAACAGAAATTCTCCATTAAACGTGGTTCTTCATGAACAGATAGGAGAACGAAAAGGTAATGGATGAAGACCAACCTTTCACCAACTCAGGACAACAGGAACAGCATTAAAGCTGATGAAGGCATTTCACGAATTAAAGATGAAGGCTGTCTGCTCATGTGAGATTCTGAAAATATGTTGAGTCACGAAGTGAAACTGACAATTACCCAGGAATTAAAACAATAAAATGTATAGGTAACCTGATTCTGGCAATCTGAAACATTAAATCTCTTTCTCTCCACGGTCACTGTCAGTCCGACTGACTTTCCCTGTCACTTCCTGCCCCAGAAATGAGAGCTGTGAATCCTTACCAGTAGACTTCCAGGGAAAGTGAAAAATGGCGCTGTATGTTTTCTAAATGACTTCCCTTTTACTTCTTGATTTGTGATCATTTTAGCTGCACATCAGGTTCTTTCTTTCTTCCTTCCATTTCTTTCAGCGTGAAAAAGGCCTTTCCGCCCATCCGCAGTGCACGTTATCGGACATTCAACTATTCTAATCCAAGTTTCCATCATGAAGCCCGTAACCTCCCGTGTTCTGATGTTTGCAATGTCAATGAGTTCCCCCTGTGCTCTTAAATGACACAACAATAGAAATTAACTTTGACCTGGTCAGACTGTGTTGTAATACCCCTGAGGAAATCATCCTCATTTTCACGCACACAGTTGGACACACAGACAAATCCCCCGAGAGAAGGAGATATCACAGGATGAAATCAGTTTAAAGTGCTTCACATCAGCCAGTTTCTCCGACCACCTCACGGCAGTCATTCAAAGACTTCTGCAGCACAGAAAATGCACTTCAGCTCAACGAGTTTTCACCAGTCAAACACAGGTCCATGACTGTTCTTGACTCATGTTCCAACACTTGGCTCACAGCTTCAAACGCAGTTGGTATTAGAAGTATGCATCTCTCTGCCTCTCAAATTTCTCTGCAGATTTCTGCTTGTTGAACCCTGACAGGCTGTGGGTTGCAGATTTTCACCATTCCCAATCTGTCCGTTTTTGTTTTTCCTTTTGATTTGACTCTTAAATTCAAAGACAGGAATCAATCTGCCTTTGCATTTTTTGATATTTCTCCATCACAACCAGTATGATTCGGGGTTGCATGATGAAAGCCATTTTAATTTCTTTGCCTTGACCATTCGTCGAGGATGACAAAATTACACTGGCCACTTCACTTTCCAGGTCTCCCCCTCTTTGGGGAGATAAGGAAGAGTAAATCATTTTTGGGTTTGTTTGAATTCAATTATTTCACAGTTTACAAATGCGTAAAATGTCGGTGCATGGTGAGTCTGGGTGTATCATCCTGATAGGAGGAATGAGCATTCAGTTAAAATATAAAACAGAGTTTGCAGGGGAAGCTCAGCAGGTCTGGCAGCATCTGGAGAGAGACAATCAGTGGGAATGTTTCAGAACTTCATCAGCACTGTGTTTTCTCCCAGAGGTACTCCCAAATCGGCTACTTGTTACAGCTTTTTCTCTTTGGTTTCAGATTCCCACAAGTCACAGTTCTTGACATTGATTTTGAAAATAAAGCGAAAATCTGTTTGTAGTTCGTCACTCAATAGTGTTTCTATTTGGAGAATAGAGGCCCTTCGGCCCACGGTTTTGTGCCGAACATTTGTCCGAGCTTAAGCACCTATCCATTTACCTATCCAATTGTCGCTTAAAGGTTACCAATGATTCTTACTCTGCCACTCCCACAGGCAGCGCATTCCATGCCCCAACTACTCTTGAATCTTACTCTTGAATCAAGTATCTTTCATTCTGAAGCCTAATGCGCTGACACTTGCGATCCAGCACCTCGCACGATCCTCTAAAGTAGGCTGTTACTGAATCTCAACTACAGTCTGCCATTCCCAGAGTGACAACTCTCCTCTGTACAACTCCGTTATACTTTTCCAAACTAAAGCCTGCGACATTCATTATGGAGGCAAGGGAAGAATCTGATCTCACCCACTGTAGACATACCCATGTCACTGGGAATCAGTTCTCCTACAACCAGGACAGGCTGTGTTCGAGCCTTTCATTGTTTTTTCTGGTTCCAAGCTTTTTCATTGTCCTAGAGAACGGGTGAGCTTGGAATTCCTGAGGTGAAAGATCGACAAATCTTTCAACGTCTCAGATCCGCTCATGTTCCGAGAATATCAGAGTTAATGTCCCGTCCTCTTAAAAAAGAGGAAGCTGTCTTGACTGTTTTTGTTCAGTCCAACAGTTCACCCTTGCTCATTCCCCTCCCATTCCACTTCCCAAAGAGTTTCGGAAGATTCACAAAACAAACATTGGTTTCTATATTTTGCTTCCTGAACATTTTTCAGCTGTCACATAACAATATTTCTGCAAAATCTGTTCACAATCCTATGTCTCGCATCATCCCGGGGGATGAGAATTCCCTTTATGAGGAGAGAGTCCAGAAACTGGTAACGTTCACTTTGGAGTGAAGAAGGTTAACCAGAGATATCCTGCGGTTTTCTATCATGATGTGGGAGTGAACAGTGGGGATGGGCACTTTGATGAGCAGGAGGGAAACTTGCCACTGACTCGGGTCAGTAAACAGAGGACTAGGATTAAAGGAATGTAACGTAAAGTAGCAATTTGCACAGTACATTCAGAGAATACTGCCGAAACTCGAAGAATCCAGCAGAATCTGTGGAAACAGAAACAGTCAACGTTTTGATAATGGGACATTTCTGATTCAGAACTCGAGTTCATGAAATGTAATTGAAGAATTGGCCGGAATTGTTGAGAGGGTAGGAGCGCGAATTCGTACCACAGAAAGTCATTGGAAAATGTAGTCGATAAGATCCGAACTTGGGTGTAGAAAACGCCATTGAATTTCTTACCTGTCACATTAACCACAATGCTACGACTTCATCTTTGACAGCGACGCTTAACACATCTTATGGAATGGAGGTTTGCAACATGAAAGAGTATTTTGCTTGTCCTGTTCGCAGCATGATCCCAGTATTCCCTGATTCCTCTCTTTTATCACAAAGGAGTAGGATGCCGGGACACCACGTTGAATTGCACGCATTGATGAGAGGTAATTGTAGAACAGCTGTCTCAGAGCACCAGGGTCCCAGGTTTACTTTCAACATTGGGCGGTTGTCTGTGTGCAGTTTACACATCCTTCCCATTTCTGTTTGGGTTTCTCCCCACAGTCCAAAGATGTGCTTGTCCGGTGAGTTGGCCATGGTAAATTGCCCATAGTAGGAGGAGCATTAGTCAAAAGGAAATAGGTCTGGTTGGGTTAATCTTCAGAGGGTTGATGTGGACTGGTTGGCCCGAAGGGCCATACTGGAGGGATCCCATCAAATAAAGTGGATTGGAAGTATCCATTTTCATGTGCAGGGAGATTAATAAACAAAACAATGGATCGAGAAAGAAAAAAATGTCCTTGTATTTGTATGGCGCTTTCACTGCCAGGTGAATTGCAGGCAACGATGTGCTCTTGAAGTGGATTCACTATTGGCAAATCCAATGTTCAAATCGGATCTATTTGTTTCATCAAAGGTCAAAATATGAAAATGTTTCAAATTCTCGCAGCTTGATCTGCAGAGTGCACACCGATTTTCAGGTGTTTATACTGCTCTGACATGCATCTGAGAAGATGTGTGAACAGAGATCTCAAAAATGTAAGACCCAGATGAGGAAGATTTTCTATCTTTCAGAGCGGGAAAATGAGTGACTGACTCTGAGAACAGTCCAAAATCTCCTCAAATCCCCTGGACCAGCCATGCAGGGCTGATTTTGGTGCCATGTTGTGTGTCTGAAATGGTCAGCGCATTTGGCTGATATTTTCGTGGCTCGAGCCCACCCAGGCACAGCACCTCAATTATTTCAGATCAATCATTGAGACCGATCAGGTACCGACATTGTAATCACAAGAAATTTACTCCGAATCCGCATGGAGTGAGACAGGAACACGCAGCAGAATGCGACATCACACCCTGCAAAGCTGCGCCAACAGCAGAAAGCGGCCACTGCAGCTTCAATCAGCGGCTTCCTGCTCAGCCCTGGGACACAGCTCAGATAAACACCTTCCACAGCAAGAGCTCTTCCGGTATGAAAGGGGCAAAATATCCACTTTAATTTGGAAACAGCTTCAGAATATTGGGACTTTGCTCCCGTTTATGAAAAGGTTTTTCATCAAAACTTTTGCCTCGGAACTGAGAAGTGGTAAACGTTTTCGGCAAGAAAAAGAAATAAAGTGTTGATTGTGAGGACTGTGTCTCCTCAGGCAGACGGGGCTTCCTCCACTCGAAACAGAAATGATTGTGTTTCCTTAGGTACTTTTCGGAATGATTTGCCGTCCGTCAGAGTGACTTGGAATCCCCTTGGCGACCTAATCATGAAGTCAAAAATATCGAAGTATTAATATTGAATATTAACTCCCGCTACAAGTGATAAATAATTTATAATGTCCCGAAGGAATAACAATGGGATGTGAAAGTTGTGAATGATGTTACTTTTGATTGGGAGGAATGAATGAATCCTTGCAAATTGCAGTGCCACGTGAATTATGTTCAGAATGAAATGCCAATTAAGCCACAGCGCCCCTGGGTTGGCTAGCTCAATCAGTAAAGCAGAAGACGTTTGGTCACAGGATCGTGGGGTCACGCCCCACGATATGGCCTTTCCTCAGAAATAGAATCCTGGCTCTCCATTCCTCTTGCAGTATGAGAACACAGAGCTGCTTTTGTTGACACGTCGGTTCCCCTGTTTTTGATCACACGCCGCTTTCTGAGTGAAAACTGTCTCCACTTTACTTCAAGTGCCAGAGACAAGTCTATCAGCGACCCTTTCAAAACGTGATGTTCCACTCCAGCCGTGCATCAACCAAAGTACTCAGAAACATTGAATGGGAATGGCCACTTGTTGGAGGTACTGACAGTGACGGGTCCACCTCAGTTGGTTCTGCAACAAAATTAACTCATTCAGAATGTTCTGATTGAAAGCGAACGCAACTCTGCCAGAACGTTTCCCGATTCACAAGGAAAATTATCGTGTTGTGTGGTCATGTCAGTTTACATAATGAACAGTTTATTGCCAACAACTGGAATGGGGGTGGGGCAGGATTGTGAGGTTTCACTGTGGGACAGAAGTGATCTGGTTGAACAGGAAATTCAAATATCCACAAAGCAGAGAGATTGGATTGGTCCAGGATAACTCTCCCATCTTCTGTCTCTGTACCAGTAAACAGAAATTGCTGAAAAAGACTCAGCAGTTCTGGGAGTATATTGGAAAGGGAAACAGAGTTAAGACCGGGACCAGTGACACGTCTTGTTCCATTTCCATCTCCCTATGCCTTTCTGCAGACATAATTTCATTGAATATCTCCAGACTTTCTCCAGACATACTCTGCTTCTCTTTTGCTATTTCCTCTCTAAACATTTTCAATCATGCTAATAAACGCGTCTAACAACGATCTACTCGAAACAGCAAGGTAGTGCATTTAGCAGTTGCCAATTGCATGGCTGTACATTTGTCAGGAGGCATGGTTGCATTGTTGTCAATCCATTTTTCCGTCCCGTCACACCCGGTTCAATACCAAGCGGCATTTGGTTTGTTCCCTTGTTACATTCTGCGGCGTTTTACATTGTTGGGAACTGAGCATTCGTGCTTGTTGTTCTCATTAACAAACCTGTTTTGAATTTGTTCACCCATATCTGCCACTGTGCTTTTAATAATTACTGTTCCAATTTATTGTTGTGCGAAAATTTGTTCAGCTTCTCTCCTCGGATACTCTGAGGACTGGAGATGATGGAGCGCTCCTGCCAGATACGCCGTTTCTCCTGATTCTGGGATGCGGCCTGACCTGCTGTACTTTTCCAAGATCACACTCCCAACTTAATTTCTCTCCTTCCTGGTTGCCGATATGCTTCGATTTATATACTCCGACGGGCGAAAGTGATGACTTCAGATGCTGGATATCAGAGCTGAAAAATGTGTTGCTGGAAAAGCATTGCAGGTCAGGCAGCATCCAAGGAGAAGGAGAGTCGACTCTCCTGCTCCTTAATGCTGCCTGACCTACTGCACTTTTCCAGCAACACATTTTTCATATTCCGAAGGACGTCCACTTTAAGGCCACAGTTTTGGGTATTGATTCTTCCTGTATCTGTTGTAAGGCATTTTATTTACATGTGAAGGCGGCCTGGTTCAGTGTCAAGGAGAACACTTATTTGGTCCTTTCACAGCGAACACTCTATTCCTGATGTACAGGCTCTGTCAAATGCATCACAAAGTCGGCTCTGAAATGCCTCATCTGGACTCTCTCTGGTGCAAATCAATCTGTATGAAACGAAACCAGAAATCCTCAATCAAGTTTTGGAGCAGTTCACACATTCGTGTTTCTTAGCACTGAGCATGCTTACACTTCATTCAGCCATCAACAGGAATGAAAAGATTTCTAGACTCAGATGAACTTGTTGACTCACACTCTCATACAGTCACTAATATTACCGTGTGGTCTGAAATCAATCCACTGAAATTGAGGAAACTACGGACAGGGTGCCGAATGTCATTGTATCCATTTGTTTTCTTGATATCACAGAGTTGAAGGAAACTATGACCAGGGAGAAAGGGAATGCAAGTCAAATGCAACTCCTCTCAAACGGCTTCTGTCTGATTGTCATCAACAAAAGATTTGAATGAGGTGAAAGAGGGAGACCATTTCGCACATCGAACAAAGAACAATCATACACACTTAACACCTCTTTCACATCTCAGATCGCCTTTGACCTTCCCTCAATACAAAGACGAAGTGATTTTTTGTACATCTCTAAGTAAGAACTGTTTGATTGAAGAACAGAATGTGAGTTCGCATCTCCTCGATTCCCACAGAGTTTTCCAACTCAGCCGGCATCCAGGTGGCAGATGCTCATGGCTCTGCTGGAAAATACACGTTTAATGAGAAACACAACGGAAGTTGCAACTCGTTATAGCACGCGTATCGAATAAGCTCGCTACATGGTCTGCCAATCACGGATTTCAAAGCCAGCGTTGATTTTAGGTGGAGTAATACCTTTCTGCAGCTTATTCTGCAGAACAAGTGCACTCGCTGCGAGCATGCTGCAGGGTATCATCAGGTACACGGTCTTCTCTTGCCGGTTTTTGCCTGTCTGCCAGGATGGCAGAGCAAGCTGAGACGCTGCATTTCAGATTCCCATCCTGAAGGAGGATTAGGTTCGAATCCCAGTGTTGCCACTTATGCTCGTGGATTAGGCTGGCAACGTTTGGGAGAGATGAGCTGTCTTGAACAGAATACAACAAAATCCTTTCTTCTAAACCACGCTGCGTTGTGGCACAGCACAGAAACTCCAACGTATCAATGTCCACGCTGTGTTCCACTGCCGCTGTGATTATTACATTAGCCACATAATATGGGACCCAGATACGTGCGTCATATTCCAGATTATTTGCGTGGTTCGCCGTTTTATCTGAAAGTGAATACAGATCGTTATTTCACCGCTGTTGTGAAACCAGATCCTGCATTGAATCCCCTCCCCGTTTTTTGATTTTGTGGCGAAAACGATGCCAATTGTAACGTGAAACAAGTGACATTTCTCACATTTCCTGCATTTCTGTCCTCATGAGGGAGGCTGGTGATCGGCCCTCTTGATCCGGTGGAGGGAAAAGCGCATTGTGAACCTAATCTAATACAGACTTCAATTGGTAATGTTTACTTTCCGTGGTTCACTGCCAGTCTATTCAGTTTTATGTTACTTCAGCACTTTCCAGGTAACGGTGGAGCACTAAGGCTTCTGTGCGTTTGGAAGTCACCTTTGGAATTGCCTTGCTGCCATTTGTTCTAGCAGTTCGTGGCTCAGATGACTCACACTGCCTCACAGAGAACGTTCATGCTTCGGTGGGCCAGGAAATAAGTTATCTTTGTCAGTTCTTTTTCTGTTCCATGTTAGTAGCTGGCAGTTTTTGGATTCGCTGGAGAGGTGAGGGGCAACACGATTTGTGACGTATTTTCTGCAGCAAAAATCTTTGACAGAGAACTTGGAAATGTGTTAAGAATAATGGTCATTGTTAGCAAAAGTCCGGATAACCTTCAAAAAGCTAACAGAATGTGCTGGCTGAAGGACAAGCGCCATCTGCTCCTGGCAACAAACTTTGCAAACTGGTGCTTGCCACTGAAGCGCCTCAGTTATACTGTCATGGATATTAAATCGACTCGAATCAAGTGCTAGCAAGAGCAAAAAAAAAGTTTATTTTAGACCTTTGCAAAGGGACTCGATACATTGGCAAGCGGCCACATGTGAGGAGTGCCTGATAGTTTTCACATATTCCTTTTATCAAATGATACTATAAAGTAAAGATTACCAATTGCAATCTGGATTAGAATAGGTTCACAATGCTACTCCTTGTCAACACCTCAAGGCCAGCTGCCTGTAACATTCGAGATCGTATCCAGATATGGAGTTCTTTTTCTCATTATTTGACTGTTGATATGACAGTTTAACTGGCCTTGTAAGTCCGCTGTTCCGTCGGTTTGTCTTCAGGTTTTTTTTTTCTGTCTGCCTGCAATGCTTGCCACTCATTTCAGTCAGGTCCTTAACTCTTGGTTTTCCCTTTGCTTTAATAGATTTCAGTATAAATGTTGATTTTCCATTTCATTTCCCCCCTTTTGTCATTTTATGACAAAAAGGAAAAAAAAGGCACATAGCTATACATCAAACTGCTTTGGGAGCAGAACACCTTTCCACAGACACCAGCTACCTTTAACACAGCTTTCTGGTGGTATCTACACTTGCTGTGGTGTGTCCTGTACATAGCCCATCTTTCACATGTCACCCACTTTAACGTTAAAGTATGGTGGGATCAAATGTCATCGGATATTCCTGCTGTGGGGCCTC
This sequence comes from Hemiscyllium ocellatum, assembly GCF_020745735.1. Lineage (NCBI taxonomy): Eukaryota > Metazoa > Chordata > Chondrichthyes > Orectolobiformes > Hemiscylliidae > Hemiscyllium > Hemiscyllium ocellatum. The sequence goes on from NC_083418.1 coordinate 1,854,266, forward strand.
TGATTCTTTTACCAATTGATATCCCGCTGCAATGATAAGCAAATGCCGTAGGCAGGTACACAGGCAGGGTCCTTTACAAAGCATTATTTGTAAGACTAGTCCCAGAATTAGTAGAGCGTGTAGGATCCAATATCCCCATCCTCCCCCATTGGAAAAACGAGTCATCTGCTGCGGAGGCGGTCCTGTTGCCTCCTTCATCGGACTTATTACACTGGTGATATTCTGGAACACATTAGGAATATTAAAGCAGCATGAGCTACCAAACATCTTACAATCGCCACTTCTCTTGCCCGTCAGTCTGTCTGTTACTAATCGATTTTGTATTGATGCTTCGCTTACTGCAGTTAACTCAGCATTAATCAGTGTTAGACCTTCCTCCATTTCATTTGTTAAAAGTAATACACGATTTTCGAGGCCATTCATCTTGTTTATTGCCACCGTTGTCCGTACTCGTAAACGCATTGAAGACAGAATGTTCGCTCCTCGTGTAGTCCAGGGGTCTGCGACTGTGTACATATTCCAATGCCGAGGATGTCATCCGTTCCTGGTCTTTGGAACGAGCACTATCGTACCATGAGACATTATCTCGGGACAGCAGCACCCCAAACATCCCAGGGGGTGGCGGTGACACCCTCTCTCTCCACAGGAACACTTTCTAACTGTCATCATGATCTGACGATGGATAAAGGATCATGTAATGTTAATGTTCATAATATTTGCGTAGGTTGTGGATCAAGACTCGTTGTTCAAGTACAGCGCCTTAGTACACTAGGAGATCCCAAAATGATGTCTCCCCTTTTTTGTGCAAATACAGGTTACTCCCCTGCCTTCGACTATATGGATGTCTGTGGTTGGTAGCGTGTCAGCATTGGGACTGCAGTTAGACTTGAGTTGGAGTGGAGGCATGAGATTTGCCCTCATTGTTCCCCCTATCAGGGTAAATGCAGTCGCCGCCCATGAAAGCAGGCAGCTAGCATTTCTTGCCAGGCTCTGTGTAATTTGTTCATCGGTCCACCTTCGGGCTGTGCAAACATAACCAACAAGGGTAGCCAACTTCTAATCTCGCATGTTCTATTAGTGTGAAGGCACACGCTCTGTTCTCTTCACATTGAACGATGGCCCATCGCACCTCACAACTTACTGGTGTCGCATTTACGCCATTTATCTCAAGAAGAGCCAAATCCATTATCGAGTTAGACTCGCTCCTGAGCCCTGACCAATTCCCTTCTGGTCCTGGCGGGACATTAATGCTCTCTATCCTGCTTGGGGATATGTTCATGATTTGGTTTGGACAGTTGCTGTGCCTGCTGCTTCTATTTCCTGTAGGAACTTCTGCATTGCGTCTCAGAGGGGGTGGGGCGCTTGCTCTCTATATTCACCTGTGTATAGATGTTGGAGAAGGGTCTATCTATTCCACACCACCAGGCTCCCTCATCAATCTTCTGAGGCTTCGTTATTTTTACCCGTTCCATGGCATCTCCTTCCATGATAATAGAATACTTCTTTCTCGTGTCAGGTATCCCGGTAGCCGCGGTGGCTACGACTAAGTGGAACTTAGTCACTTGGAACACATTGATCCCTGCTTAAATATTTGTCGTCCCATTTATAGTCATCCTGGTTACTGTAGGGCCATGTGTCGGATGTAAAGATCCCCTTTGCATCCTCGGTTAAGATTACCATCTGCGATTGTATCCCAGATGCCCCAGCTTTCAAGAATCGTTCTGTCAGAGCAGCCACATATTTGTATTATGCTTCTAATCACTACTTGCGCTTATTTGTTTTCGGTGTTGTCTCCTCAAGTCCATCTACACGTTTGCAATGACCGGCGTGTGTCCACGTCGCACTTCCGGCGGTCTTAACAGCTATCAGATGTTTTGTAAGGAGCATTTCAATCGGTCCCAGCCACCTCTTTGCCTTCCAACTGTTCCGTCAGACGTCTTTCACCACTATCTAGTTCGGAGTTTCCAGATCGTGCATTTTCCCTTCTGCTGATTGGGATAGTGCTGCCTTCAATTGATTCTGTATTTGAAACAAAAGTGTAGAGAGTTTTATACAATAACATATCATCGCATCCTCGCAGTGCTGTGTTAAATGTCTTTCCTTAGGTATTGGGCCAATTCCTATATTGGGTACTCTACAAAACAAAATTTCATAACGGGCTACAGTTGACTCTTGCTGTCCTTCCAGAGCCCATAAACATGCGCACAATTGGAAGTGTCTTTGCCCATGTCATCTGTTGTTCCTCACAACATTTTGTGTGTTTTTATGGTAGAACTCTCAGTTTGCACTGCATCACTATTCGCTGGGTGGTAGGCACAGTACTGCCTAACATTTATTCCCAAGTAATCACTGATCTGCCATCGGGAAATATCGAGCAATAGTGTCCAATTGTCGCTGTCAAGCATTTCAGGGATGCCCTCGGAATTATTTCAGTTCGCAAAGCCTTGGCGACTGCACTGGAATACTGTTTAGACGTGGGGAGGGCTTCCACTCATTTGGAAAACATATCAACCATTAGCAGACAATACCTTTTCCCTTCGTTGGGTGTTCGTTCAATAAAATCCATCTGTAAATATTCAAAGGATATTTGGGTTTCGGTGTGTGCTGTCTGACTCATCTGTATTCCCCTCCTCACATTATTAGTGGAGTCGATAACACATCGTTCGCAATATATCTGGGAGTAGTGACTAAATCCCATAGTGTACCAGTGTGCCAAAGTACTGTCATACATCCCCCCTTTTGACACATAGTCCTTACTGTGTGTCAGTTTGGAATAGAACAGAAATAATGATCAAAGTAGACAGGGTTTAAAATTCAAGGTTTGTGAGAAGATTTGTAGCTCGGTTGCTTGTTGTTGTGATTCTGTTCGCCGAGCTGGGAGTTTTTGTTGCAAACGTTTCGACCCTTTCTAGGTGATATCCTCAGTGCTTGGGAGCCTCCTGTGAAGCGCTTCTGTTCTGATTCCTCCGGCATTTATAGTGGTTTGAATCTGCCGCTTCCGGTTGTCAGTAGCTGTCCGCTGCAGTGGCCGGTATAAAGGGTCTCGGTCGATGTGTCTGTTGATAGAATTTGTGTATGAGTGTCGTGCCTCTAGGAATTCCCTGGCTGTTCTCTGTTTGGCTTGCCCTATAATAGTGGTGTTGTCCCAATCGAATTCATGTTGTTTGTCATCTGAGTATATGGCTACTAAGCATAGCTGGTCATGTCGTTTCGTGGCTAGTTGGTGTTCATGGATGCGGGTAGTTAGCTGTCTTCCTGTTTGTCCTATGTAGTGTTTTGTGCAGTCCTTGCATGGAATTTTGTACACTACATTGGTTTTGCTCATGCTGGGTATCGGGGCTTTGCGTGGTGAGTTGTTGTCTGAGGGTGGCTGTTGGTTTGTGTGCTGTTATGAGTCCAAGTGGTCGCAGCAGTCTAGCTGTCAGTTCAGAAATGCTCCTGATGTATGGTAGTGTGGCCAGTCGTTTGGGTTGTGGCATGTCCTCATTTTGTTGACTTTCCCTTAGACATCTGTTGATGAAATTGCGCAGGTATCCATTTTTGGTGAACATGGATGTACTGCAGTGTGTTGTGGCCTTTTTGAATAATGTCATGATGCAACTTCGTTTGTGTGGATTGGGGTGGTTGCTTTCATAGTTCAGGACTTGGTCTGTGTGTGTGGCTTTTCTCTATACCGTCGTGGTGAATTCTCCATTCGGTGTTCTCTGTATCATCACGTCTAGGAATGGGAGCTGATTGTCGTTTTCTTCCTCTCTCGTGAATCGGATTCCTGTGAGTGTGGCGTTGATAATCCGGTGTGTGTTCGCTATTTCTGTGTTTTTAATGATTACAAAGGTGTCGTCCACATATCTGACCCAGAGGTTGGGTTGTATTTGCGTTAAAACTGTTTTTTCTAACCTGTGCATTACTGCTTCTGCTAGGAGTCCAGAGGTCAGTGAGCCCATGGATGTTCCGTTGATTTGTTCATATATCTGGTTGTTGAATGTGAAGTGTGTTGTGCTGCACAGGTCCAGTAGTTAAAGTATGCCGTCTGTCTTAATAGGTTCAACGTCCTGTTGTCTGTTATGTATGTCCAGCAGGTTGGATATTGTTTCTCTGGATAGGGATTTGCCAATAGAGGTGAACAGTGCCGTTACATCGAATGAGACCACGGTTTCTTCGTTGTCTATGTGTATATTTCTGATGATGTCCAACAATTATTGTGTTGACCGTATAGAGGTCTGGATCCGCTGATCAGGTGTTTCAGTTTCTGCTGTGCTCTTTAGCCAGTTTGTTTGATGGTATTCCTGGTAGTGATACTATGGGTCTGAGTGGGATGTCTGGTTTGTATACTTTAGGTAGTCCATAGAATCTGGGTGTGTTGTTCCTTTCTGGTTTCATTCTTTGTATGTCAGACCTGGTTATCTGTCCGTTTTTTGTAGCTTCCTCAGTGTGTTGTTATTCCTATTGGTGAGCTGTGGGGTGGGGTCTAACTCCCTCTTTTGGTAGGTGTTGGTATCTGCAAGTTGTTGTGCTGCCTTTTGAGTGTACTCTGATTTGTCCAGTATGACCGTCATTCTGCCTTTGTCTGCTGGTCGTATGATTATGTTCTTATCGTTTCTTGGTGATTTTAGTGCTTCTTTCTCCTTGGCATTGAGGTTGTGTGTTTGTCTTTTCCTTGTTATCAGAGGTACGATACTTTGTCTCACTGTTTGTTGTGTTTCTTCTGTCAATCCCTTGTTCCTGAGTGTGCATTCTAGTGCTGCTAGGAAGTCTGCTGTCTTGGCGTCCCTATGGTTGGAGTTAAGTCCCTTGGCCAGTATTGTTCTTTCCGTGTCTGTGAGCTGTCTGTGCGAGAGGTTTTTAACACAGGTGTGTATTATGGTGTCCTCTTCGTTGTGTGTTAGTTTGGCAATTTTTTCTTTTAGTGCCTTTTTTTTGCAGTGTGTCGTCTTGTTCTGTACTATGGTGACAGCCTGTTGTATGGTCCGAGTCCATTCCTGATTGGTGTTTTTTGAAATTTACGATTTTTGGCGCGCAATTTCTTGTCTGTATTTGTGAAGTCTGTTGTGAGCGTTTGTAATCATTACCTGGATCTTCCCGAGTCCGTTCTGTCTGACTGTGTCCCTGGCTTGTGGATTGTTGACTGTTGGTCTGTATCTGGCACATGGTGGAAGGATTCGATTCTTTCGGCATTCATGCAGGAATCGGAGTTGTTCATATGTGGCGCTGAGGCAGTTAGCACAGGATTCCCATTTCCTGGCTTGTCTTAGCGTCTCTCGCCCGTAGGTGTTCAAAGTTTGTGAGAAGATTTGCAGCTCGGGTGCTCGTTGTTGTGGTTCTCTTCGCTGAGCTGGGAGATATTGTTGCAAATGTTTCGTCCCCTTTCTAGGTGACATCCTCAGTGCTTGGGAACCTCCTGTGAAGCGCTTCTGTGCTGATTCCTCCAGCATTTATAGTGGTTTGAATCTGCCGCTTCTGGTTGTTCAGTAGCTGTCCGCTGCTGTTCAGTGGCCGGTATATAGGGTCTAGGTCGATGTGTCTGTTGATAGAATTTGTGGATGAGTGCCATGCCTCTAGGAATTCCCTGGCTGTTCTCTGTTTGGCTTGCCCTCTTCGCTGAGCTGGGAGATATTGTTGCAAATGTTTCGTCCCCTTTCTAGGTGACATCCTCAGTGCTTGGGAACCTCCTGTGAAGCGCTTCTGTGCTGATTCCTCCAGCATTTATAGTGGTTTGAATCTGCCGCTTCTGGTTTTTCAGTAGCTGTCCGCTGCTGTTCAGTGGCCGGTATATAGGGTCTCGGTCGATGTGTCTGTTGATAGAATTTGTGGATGAGTGCCATGCCTCTAGGAATTCCCTGGCTGTTCTCTGTTTGGCCTGCCCTATAATAGTGGTGTTGTCCCAATCGAATTCATGTTGTTTGTCATCTCAGCGTATGGCTACGAAGGATGGCTACGCCTACTGGGTATCTTTAGAATCTTATCTAGTCATGGGGTCTCAGGCGAGCCCCCAAGTTTACTGTCGTGGAATTAAATCAACTCGACTCAAATGCTAGCTAGAGGAAAGAAAATGTTGATTTTTGGACACCGCAGAGTTGACGTGATGCATTGGAAAGACGCTTCACGTAAGGGGAGCCTGACGGTTTCTGCATATTCACTTTATGCAATACTTCTACTTTCCTTTTCACACCTCAGGCCAGGATCCTGGATCATTCGATTTCATTTCTACATATGGAGTTGTTTTTCTCATTCCTTGATTGCTGAGATGACAGTTTATTGGCATTGAGAGTCTGCTGTAAGTTTGTTTTCACTTCTTTTTTTTCTGACTTCCTGCAATGCTTTTTCAAAGTCAGGCACTTACTTCCTAGTTTCAACTAGGCTTTTACCGATTTCACAATGAATGTTAATTTTCCATTGCAGAGGGTCAGGCTGATAGTGACTCAGTAAGTGTGAAGTGGTCAAGGACGATCGTGACGCAATGAGGGTGAGCTGTCAATTGGTCGTGACGCAGACTGTGTCGTGGGTTAGGGTGATAGTAGCGCAGTAAGTGAGAGGGGAGTCAGGTTAATAGTGGTGCAGGAATTCTGAGGGATCAGTCAGACAGTGACGCAGTAAGTGTGATGGGGTCAGAGTGATAGTGATGCAAAGGGTTTGAGCAGCTCACGATGATAGTGAAAGGTGAGTGTGAGAGGGTAGGATGATAGTGAGGCAGTGAGAGTTAATTGTCATTATGACAGTGACACAGACTGTGTGGGTGGGTGATAATGTCATGGTAAAGTGTGATGGAGTCAGCGTGACAGTGAGGCAGATGCTTTGACGGGTCAGGTTGTAGTGACACTCTAATTGTGCGGGGTCAGAATGAGAGTGACACAGTGTGAGGGGTCAGGATGATAGTGACGCAGTGAGTGTGAGGTGTCAGGATGACAGTTATACTATAATTGTGAGGGAGACAGTGTGACAGTGACGCAGTAATAGTGCGTTGGTCAGTCTAATTGTGATTCAGTTTGTGTGAGGCAGTCAGTGTGACAGTGCCGCAGAAAGTGTGAAGTAGTCATAATGTAAGTGACGAAGTAAGTGAGGGGGAAATTGTGATAGTCATGAGATAAGTGTGAGGCGGTCAGGCTGATAATGACTCAGTAAGTGTGATGGGGTCAGGATGACAGTGTGGCAGTGAGGGTTAGGTGTCGGTGTGATAGTGACACAGACTGTGTGAGTGGGTCAGGGTGATAGTGACGAAGTAAATGTAAGAGGTCATCGTGAAAATGACGATGTAAGTGTGAGGAGGTACAGGCGGATAGTAACGCAGTAAGTATATGGAGTCAAGGGGTTAGTGACACAGGAAGTGTGAGGGCGTGAAAGATCGTGATGCATTAAGTGTGTGTCGGTCAGCTGATAGTGACACAGTAAAAATGAGGGTGTCAGGATGAAAGTGACGCAGTAAGTGTGAGTGAGTCAGATTGATAGTGATGCAATAAGTGTGAGGGGTATGCGCTGATACTGAGGCAGTTGGTTTAAAGTTGTCAGCTGATAGTGACGCAGTAAGTGTGAGGGCGTCAGGGTGGTAGTGACACAGTAATTGTGAAGGTGTCAGCGTTTTCGTGAAACAGTGAGTGAATGAGTCGCTCAGGGTGATCATCATGCAGTTACTGTGAAGTGTTGAGCGTGGTCATGACGCAGTTTGTGTGAGGGCTTCAATTTGACTGTGAGGCAACACGAGTGAGAGTTTCAAGATGATATTGATGCTCGAAGTGTGAGGGGGTCAGACTGATACTGATGCAGTATTAAAATTACTAAGATGACTTACAGTTTGCAAACTGGCTCTTCAGCCCAACAATTCCACACTGACCCTCCGAAGCACAACCCACCCAGACCCATTCCCTACATTTACCCATTCACTAACACCACGGGCAAGTTATCACGGCCAATTCATCTAACCCGCACATTTTTAGACTGTGGGTGGAAACCGGAACACGCGGAGGAAACCCACGCAGACACGGGGAGAATGTGCAAACTCCACACAGTCAGTTTCCTGAGGAGGGAAATGAAACCGGGTCTCTGGCGCTGTTAGGCAACAGTGCTACCCAATGAGCCACTGTGCCAGCTTGAGGTGGTCAGACTGATAGTGACAGAAAAAGTGTGAGGGTGTCAGACTGATGGTGACGGATTAAGTGTGAAGTGGTCAGGCTGATTGTGACATGGTCAAAGTGCGTTGGTCAGGCTGATCGTGACACAGTAAGTTTGAGGATTCAGGGAGATAGTGAAGCAGTAAGAACGAGGTGTTGAGTGTGATAGTGACGCAGTACGTTTGAAGTATCGGGCTGATAGTTACGCTGTAAGTGTGAGTGGATCAGGCTGATAGTGACGAAGTAAATGTGAGGGAGTTGGGAAGATATTGACGCAGTAAGTGAACAGGGTACAGGCTGGTATTGATGCAAAAAGTGTGAGTGTTGGATTTGATAGTGACGCATTAAGTTGGAGGGGTCAGGCTGATCTTGACGCAGTAAACGTGACGGTGTCAGGTCATTGTGATGCAGAAAGTTATGGGTTCAGACTAACCTTCACAGAGTCAGTGTGAAGGGGCAGGATGACACTGGCGAAGTAAGTGTGAAGGGATCAGGCTCATAATGGCGCAGTAAATGTGAAGGTCAGGATGAAGGTGACACAGTAAGTGGAAAAGGGTCAGCATGATCCTGACGCAGTAAGTGTGGGAGTCAGGGTAATTGTGACACAGTCAGTTTGAGTGGTTCAGTCAGATAGTGATGCAGTATGTGTGAAGTGAGCAGGCTGGTAGTGACGCAGTAACTGTGCGGTGTTCAGCGTGGTAGTGATGCAGTACGTGTGAGGGCGACAAGGTGATTGTGAGGCAGTAAGTGTGGATGGTCCCAGGTGATGGTGACGCAATAAGTGGGAGACAGTCAGAACAATACTGACGTAGTAATTGTGCAGGGCTCAGGCTGATAGTGACGCAGTTATTTTAAGGGCTCCGGGTGATAGTGATGCAGTAATTGTGAGGATATCAGGGTGATAGTGTCACAGGAAGTGTGAGTGGTTAACATTTATAGCATGCTTTAAGAATGTCTTAAGTATGAGCTGGCCAGGGTGACAGTGATGCAGTTATTGTGAGTAGTTAGATTGACACTCTGTATTTGTTTGAGTGTCAGGGAGTTATTCACTTAGTAATGGTGAGGATATCACAGTGTGAGTGGCGCAGTAAGTTTGAGGGGGCCAGGCTGATATTGACGCAGTAGGTATGAGCATATCAGGCTGATAGCAATGCAAGAAGTGAGAGGAGGTCAGGCTGATAGTGACGCAGTAAGTGTGGGAATTCAGTGACAGAGTCATGCAGAAAATGTGAGTGGTTGAGTGTGACAGTGACACAGTATTTCTGAGTGTGTCAGTCTGATAGTCACACAGCATGTGGGTGGCAACCAGGTGATAATGACACTGTCAGTGACGGGGGGGTCAGGGTAATAGAGACGCAGTAAGTGTGAGTTGTTCCAGGAGGTAGTGTCGCCATAAGTGTGATGGTGTCAGATTGATAGTCACGCAGTAAGTGTGAAGAGATGAGGCTGATAATGACGCAGTAATCGTGATGAGGTCAGGCTAAGAGTGATGCATTAAGTGTGAGGGGTTAGGCTGATGCTAACGCAGTTAGCGTGAGTGGGTCAGTGTGATAATGACAAAGTAACGGTGCGGTGTTCAGGGTAGTAATGACGCAGTATGTGTGAGGGCGACAGGATGATTAGGAGGCAGTAAGTGTGAGTGGTTACAGGTGATGGTGACGGAGTAAGTGGGAGAGGATCAGAGCGACACTGAGGCAGTAAGTTTGAGGGGCTCAGGCTGATAGTGACGCAGTTAATTTAAGGGTTCGGCGTGATAGTGTTGCAATGAATTGAGCTTATCAGAGTGATGGTGTCACAGGAAGTGTGAATGGTTAAGTTTATTAGTGATGAATTTAGTTTGAAGTGGTCAGGGAGATAGTGACGCAGTAAGCGTGAGACGGCAGGCTAATAGAGACTGAATACTTGTTTGGGTGTCAGGCTGATAGTGCTTAAAATGTTGAGAGCATCTAGGTGTTGGTATCACATTAAGTTGGAGGGGATCAGGATAACATTGACGCAGTAAGTTTGAGCACATCAGGCTTATAGCGATGCAAGAAGTGTAACGGTGTCAGTATGATAGCTACGCAGTATGAGGGTGGGATCCACAGCAGTAAGTATAAGGGGTCAAGGTAATAGTGACGCAGTAAGTATCGGGGATCAGGCTGGTAATGACACAGTAAGTGAGGTTTCAGTGTGATGGTGACACAGTATGTCTCGTGGCGGGGGGAGATGGGATTAGCATATTCGTGATGCAGTAAGAGTGAGGAGGTCAGACTGGTAGTGACGCAGTATGTGTGAGGGGTTCATGGTAACAGTGATGCAGTATTTGTGAGGGGGTCAGGCTGGTAGTGACACAGTACATATGAGGGGCTAGGGTGATAGTGACGCTGTAAGTGTGAGGGAGTCAGACTGATAGTGATGCAGGAAGCATGAGAGGTTCAGCGTGAAGGTGATGCAGTAAGTGTGAGGGGGTCAGGGAGACAGTGACGCCATAAGTGTGAGTATGTCAGATTGATAGTCACGCAGTAGGTGTGAGGGGCTGAGGCTGGAAGTGACACAGTAACTGTGATGAGTTCAGGCTGATAGTGATAGAGTAAGTATAAGGTGCCAGGCTGATGCTGACGCTGTAAGCGTGAGTGGGTCAGCGTGATAATGACACAGTAAGTGTGAGCATGTCAGGCTGATCGTGACGTATTCAGTGTGAGGGGATCGGGCTGATAGTGCCGCAGTATGCGTGATGGAGTCAGTCTGAATGTGACGCAGAAAGTGTGAGGTGGTCAGTCTGACAGTGACGCAGTAAGATTGTGGAGGTCACACTGATAGTGACGCAGTAAAAGTGAGGATGTCAGGGTGATAGTCACATATTAAGTGCGAGTTGTCAGGCTGATAGTGAGGCAGAAGGTTTGAGAGTTTCAGGCTGAAGTTGATGCAGTAAGTGTGAAGGGGTCAGGGAGATAGTGACACCGCAAGTGTGAGGGTGTCTGACTGATAATGACACAGTAAGAGTGAGGGGATCAGGCTGATAGAGTCGCAGTAAGCATGACGGTGGGATCCTCAGCAGTAAGTATGATGGGCCAAGGTAATAGTGACGCAGTAAATGTCGGGGGTCGGGCTGGAAATGACGCAGTAAGTGAGGTTTCAGTGTGATAGTGACACAGTATGTATCGGGGAGGTCAGCGTAATAGTGACGCAGTAAGAGTGAGGAGGTCAGTCTGATAGCGACAGCGTAAATATGAGCGGTTCGGCTGATGCTGATGAAGTAAGTGTGAGTGTGTCAGTATGATAATGACGCAGTAAGAGTGAGGATATCATGTTGATAGTGACGCAGTTAGTGTGAGGGGATCAGGCTGATAGTGACGCAGTAACCGTGACTTATAATGACACAGCATGTTTGAGGGGATCAGTGTGATTATGTCGCAGAAAATGTTCAGGGTGATATTGAACCGGTAATTTGAGTGAGTCAGGCTGATAGTGCTGCAGAAAGTGTGAGGAATTCAGGTTGATAGAGACAAGGTAAATGCGAGGGGTCACAGTGATAGTGACATAGTAAGTGCTTGCGTATCAGACTGACAGTGATGGAGTAAGTGTGAGGGAGTCAGCCTGAGAGAGATGCAGTAAGTTTGATGGTTTCAGGGTGATAGTGACTCTGTATGCGTGAGGGGATCAGGCTGATATGGATGCAGTAAGACGGAGAGGGTGAGGTTGATAACGACGTGGTAAGTGTGAGGGGGTAAGGGTGATTGTGATGCAGTAAACGTGAGGATCTCAGGGTGGAAGTTCGAAACTAAATGAGAGGGGATCACGTTTATAATAGCAAGGTAAACTTTGATGGGGTTAGGCTGAACGTGATGCAGCAAATGTGAGGATTTCAGGGTGATTGGAGGAAGTAGTTGTGAGAGAGGTCCGGGTTAACAGTGATACAGTCAGTGTGAGGGGACCACGGTGACAGTGACGCAGTAAGTATGATGGCGTCAGTGTCATTGTGTCACAAGAGGTGTGAGGGTGTTAGGCTGATAGAGTCGCAGCCAGTGTGAGGGAGTCAGAGTGATCGTGACGCAGCAAGTGTGAGGGGTTCAGGCTGATATTGACGCCGCAAGTGCAAGTGAGTCAGGTTGATAAAGGAGCAGTTGGTATGAGGAGTTCATGGAGATAGTGGTGCAGGAAAGGTGAGGGGGTCAGGGTCATTGTGACGCAGTAAGTTTGAGTTATCAGGCAATACGGACGCAGTAAGTGCGAGGAGGTCAGGCTGATATTCACGCAGAAAGTGTGAGGAGGCAGGGTGTCAGTGATGCATTATATGTGAGGGGGTTTCAGGCTAATAGTGGCACAGTACGTATGACGGGTTCAGGCTGATAATGACGCAGTAAATGTGAGGGTGCCCGGTGAAAGTGAGGGAGTAAATGTGTAGAGGTCAGGCTGATAGTGACGAAGTAAGTGTGAGGAGTCAGGGTATACGTATTGTTGTAAGTGTGAAGGGGGTTCGGGCTGACAGTGGCACAGAACGTGTGAGGGGCCCTCAGGGTGATTTTGACGCGATAATAGTGAAGTCGTCAGGCTCGTAGTGATGCAGCAGACTTGAGGGGGTCAGGGTGATGGTGACGTAGTAACTGTGTGGAGGGTCAGGGTGACAGTGAAGGAATGAGTGTCAGGAGGTCAGGGTGACAGGGACAGAGTGAGATTGAGGTGTCTGAGTGACGTTGACAGAGTGAGTGTGAGGGTTTCAGGGTGACAGTGACAGTGTGAGTGTGCCATGTCAGATTGACGGTGACGGGGTGAGTGTGAGGGTGTCGGGCTGACAGTGACGAAGTGACTGCGAGGGGGTCAGGGTGAGAGTGATGGTTTGCGTTTAAGGGTATCAGAGTGATGGTTTTGGATTGATTATGAGTGGTTCAGGGTGACAGAGAGTGAGCGAGTGTGAATGGGTCAGGATGACTCAACGGGTGTGAATGAGGGTGCCATGTTTATGTTGACAGAATGTGTGTGAATTGGCGAGCATGACAATGACAAAGTGAGTTTGAGGAGTCAATGTGTAGGCAGCCGAGAGATTGTGTCGTGGTCAGGGAGTTGGCGACGGATTGTGTGTGATGGGTTTAGGCTGACTGTGACAGTGTGAGTTGAGGTGACAGGGTGATGATGTTGGTTTGAATGTGAATGGCTCAGAGTGGCAGTGACGGACTGAGTGTGAGGTGTCAAGTGACGTTGATGCAGTGAGTGTGATTAGGTTATGGTGATGTTGATACAGTGCGAGTGAGGAGGTCAAGGTGATGGTGATGGAGTGACTGTGAGCAGGTCTGCGTGACTGTGATAGATTTGCGTGAATTCTACAGAGTGATGCAGTGATTGAGAAGGAGTCATAGTGACAGTGACGGAGTGTGTTTGAGTCGGCAGGATGTAATGCCTGCCTGGTTTGGGCAACATGTGATTCCTGACCCAGGTCAATGTCTTTTGCTCTTCACTGCCCTCTGAGCAATTACGGATGGGCAATAAATTATGCCTAGCCATTGACACCGACATCCCGTGAATATACAAAAAAAGAGACTTCATGCATAGAATTGGATCAGTATTCACAAGCGTTTTCGTGATCGCTGAAGAAGGAATAATAAAACAATAAACACAGGAGAAAAGAAACCAATGTCTGCAGGAACAAGGAACAATTCAGAAAGTACGTGAAAGCAATGAGGTAGTTGATCAGATGCTTTTAACTTTCTGCTACGGTCGGAAAATGCCCTTGCTAGTGTCATGTTTGGGAAACATCTTTTGACAGGCAGAATCAGGAGACCTTTCCTGAGGATAGGAGTTCCACCTCCAAGTTCTGGAGTTGAGTATATGGCGATGTGAAGCAGAGAAGTTAGCTAAACGAATGTTGGGGCGGGAGTTGGGGGTGGGATACGGAGACTGTGAAATGAGTGTACAGAGAAAAGGAGTCTATAAAATGTGTGTTGGAGGGTAAGGCACTGCAAGAGTTTCGTGAGGGGATGAAGAGGCCGAAAATGAGCGTGCAACAAGTGGGCTTAAAATCGTTTCAAAGTGCAATGCAAGTTACCAGGATAAGAAAGGAAGGCTAATGGAGTCAGATATTTTACACCTGACACTTAAGGCACATATAGTCAACTGGGATCCAATAAATCTTTTTCGTGACTATTAATTTCTTGCTAATTAAGATGGAACTTCTTGTTCACGGCTGCAACAATTGTGAAGGGAGGAGGAAAACTTCACCGCCCTGTTGACCTGACAATCACACTGCTCTAACATTGAATTCAACATTCTCGAAATCTCCCCTCACCCCACCCCATCCCAGATCCAACCCTCCGACTTGGCACTGTTCTCTTGGCATGTCCTACCTGTCCATCTTGCTTCCCAACTATCCACTCCACACTTCCTACCAAACTATCAAGACTAATTCCTACTTTTGTCTGTCTTTCATCATCCCTCTTACATATCACTCACCCCGACATACCTTTCTCTAATTCTCAGCCCCCTTCCCCCTCCTCAGGAGGGTGATGCCCGAAATGTTGACTCTCCAGCTCTTCAGATGTTGCCTGACCTGCTGTGCCTTTTCCAGCAACACAATTTATCAACTCTTGTTGTCGTTTTGCAATTTCAGGAGCTAATGCTACTCTTAGGAAATATATAGTTGAACTGAATGTAACGGCACTGTGCTAATTAATAATTTTAATCAGAGATGCAGTGAAAAAAATAGCTAGTAACTACCTGGTTAGATTTGTAGTTGTGATAGAAAAGTGTCAATTGTGACCTCATTAATCTGTGGAAGATATGTTAAGGCTTACCGAATTTTATATGTGGAAGGGTATAAGACTTATTTTGGAAAATAACATTATTGCATGCCTCGTACCTTGTGCCAATTCCAGTCCTGTGATATCCAGAAAATGAATGTTTCCATTGTATGTTGCACCTTAAAAATTAATTGAGAGTTGAGTGCATTTGAAGAAATTGGTGAATTCTAATTATAGTTTCTGTGTGAGTCTAAATTTCAGTTCAGGAGTAACTAAAATAACTGAGTCCAGTTACTGCATGGCAACATCATCCATTTAAATTGAAAAAGTAGTCCTCAAACAAAACCAAGAGGTGCCCTCAAAATAGTTCTGTTCCATCATGAAATGTCATATTACTAGATATCCTCCTATTCTTTGTTACTCTTTTTGAAATGAAATATAGAGCAGAACAACCCAGAGAAGATGCTTGCAGTTGATTCTTTTGGCCCTATTTGATATTAACAAGTCATTTCTAACTTCTAGTTAGTTATCTTAGGATTAGGAAAATGAATGTTTCGATGTGCATCACAATGTAGGCAATTTGCAACAATTTGCCAATCCAATAATGAGCAGAAAAATAAAACTTAGATTGAAAACAAATTAAACTCCTGTCAGCGGATTATGACTCTCAAATTGCAAGTTGGAAGTAGTATCAGTGCTTGAGCAAAAGAAAATCAGTAGGTCCTTTAAGAATGCAGACCCAGGCTCAGACCAAAAGTGTCCAGTCATTTGCAACTTTACTTCCAAACAAGTCCTCATTATTCGTTCGCACTTATAAATTACACCTCACTCTGTGCAAATTCTGTGGAAAGACGTAATAGGAAAGAGATTGAAAAATAGAAAATATATTCAACAACAGAGCTAATGTATTGAGGCAATCTAACACACACAATCGAAAGAACAGAAGAAAAGTCAGGTCTAAAGAAATAGAATCACTGTCACAGGAGCTCTCTGTCAACTCACATTAGAAAGTGGAACGGATTGAACAAGACAAATGGAGCCACCATATTATTAAGCACAGGACAACCTCACAGCAAACCTCCCACTTGCATCTCAATTCTGTTAAAGCGTAATCAGAAAGTGAAAGTACTCAACCCCTAGGAAGGAGATCAACAGTTTGGTCTCTTTAGGAACGTCGAAAGAATAGGAATGGTAGGTAAGATTTCAAGGTGTGCAAGAGGTGCAAAGCATGGGAGTCATGACAGCAAAAGAGGAGCAGTAAGCATGTGGGGAAACTGAAGCATCAGAGACTGTGGGGGAGCAGCGTAGAATGCAGGAGTTAGGGGCAGTCAGGTGCCGTGTCAGGGCAGCAGGAGGATTGGGCACTGGGAGAGCCTAGTGAAGGAGAGGAGACAGGGAGCAGTGACACAACACCTCAACTCCTCCCCACCCACACTGCCATGAACTTGCAGATCCTGGGCCTCCTCCATCACCACTGTCTTACCAACTGACGTCTGGAGGAAGACCGCCTCATTTTCTGCCTTGGCAAAATTCAATCCTATGGCATCAATGTGGATTTCACCAAATCTTTCATTTCCCCTCGCCTTGCCTTATGCCAGTTCCAAACTTCTTGCTCAGCACAATCTTCATGACCTGTCCCATCTTTTAATCTTCCTGACCAACTGTCCGCTAACACTCCCCTCCTACCTATCACCTTCACCCCTACGTCCATCCACCTATTGCACTCTCAGGTTCCTTTTCCCAGCCCATGCACTCCTATTTATCTCTCCACGCCCGAGAGTCCCAGCCTCATTCTTGTTGAAGTGCTTTTGCAGGAAATGTCAACTTTCCTGCTCTTCGGATGCTGCTTTACCTGCTGTGCTTTGACAGCATCTGCAATATTCGCTTTCGCCTCGCAGTTAGACAGGGAAGTAGTGTGGAGGAAATTCAAGGCACAGGAGCTTTGGGATGCTTACGAGGCGGTAGGAGGCAACGGAGGAAAATAGCTACAGTGATTCATGTGTACAGAAGCAATTGGAGGGGCGAGAAAAATGCGCGAAGCATTGAGTAGAGCCGGCACGGGGATGGGTAATTAGGAAGGCAGATAGCAGGCAAGTTTGAGAAAACAGTAAAAACACAGGTTCTAAAGCAGTGAGGTTAGGTGGAGCAAACAAGTGAACGGGCAAGAGACATCGTGATAGGACGAGGTGGGCAGCAGGAACAGGAGGACAGCTGGGAAGAGAGTAGAAACTGGCAGGTAAGAAGGTGATTTCAAGAGGAGAGAGCGACAGGTGAGGGGAGTGTGTCTACAGTGATGGGGCAGGAAGAGAGTCACTGGAAAATTTGGGCAGAATCAAGGGACGACAGGGAGCTGGACAAAGGAGAGGAATAGTTACTGTGATACGACTGGCAAATCAGGCAAGGTCTAGGGAAGTGACCAGATAGGAGAAGGAACAGCTGGACGACTATGAAACGGGGGAGGGGAACAGGCCGTGGTAAACGGTGGATTGGACGGTTGGTGGAGTGACAGGTCTGAAGCAGGAGCAAGGGATAATTCCGGTTATGAGAACGCCCTTCGCCATTGTGCTCTCTCAATGCCCAGGAGTCACAGTGACACCAGCATTTGTTGGAGCGAAAAAAGCCGCCACTCTAACTGTACCGTCAAGGCAACAAGCCCACGTGTGGTCACACTTGAACCTACTCCAAATTTTCGACAGCATTCACTCTGGAGGCTTGGCTGTGGCAGCGCCTATCGAACTGAGGGCTAACGGAACGCCAACCCACCTCGGACGAAGTTGATCGTAACCAGGCTCAGTTCGTTGTAAAGGATGAATCCGCCTTCTGGAAGGAATAACCCAGCACGTCTGAGTTTTCACTTGGACGTAAGGCGCAGTGACATCGTCGTGTATCGACATATGACGTTGAGCGTGAAGAGGTGTCAATCGAAGTAACTCGGGCTCATTATTCATTCATCATAATTGCAGTTTAGCACCTGATGGCAACAGAAAATGCCACACATATAGTTAAAGTTTGTCACTCGCTGTTTCTGTCCAATCAAAACCTTCCTTTTCATCAAAGCACCTATGATTGGTGAGTGATCTCAGCGTTGAACTGATAATCTCAAGGGTTTTCCTCTTGCAACTTCGAGTCCAAAAAGGTGGAATGTTTCAAAAGCGATTCCGACCAGATTAACATCAGCCATTAACTTGCTAAATGGCGGAGCTGGGTCGAAGGGCTGAATTGTCTATGCCTGATCCTAATTTCAACTTTTCCCTCGGGAACAATATTTCAAGTAAAAGTCTGGAATGAATTTGGAATGTTTTTTTGCAGAACATGACATCAACGATTCTCAGTTTCAACGACAGAAATAAGTTATCTTTTTGTTGCTCCAAAACATGGTTCGATTTCCAACTTCACAAAAGTAAAGATTCGAGACCATATTTGTGCTGCTGGTCACATTCGCTCTCAAAAGGTGTCGCTCTCAAAAGTTAACACTCTCAACACAACCTATCTCCTGACACCAGGCAAACATCCCACGAAAGTCACATTACTACTATGTGTGAGTCACAGAGTCACAGAATCTCAGCTGTTGGCAACTGGTGACATTCACAATTGAGACCCATCTGTGGGATCTGAATTGCATTCATGATCGATGCCAATTGCAGATGTCTGGCTATTTTCTGAAAAGCACTCGGGCTCTGTGCACTTGTATATATTCGCAATAAAGATCTATCTGCAGGTACTTGGCTACATTTCCATATAACTGTACCTGCTTGTACTTGGTCGTGTTACTTAAAATTGGGACCTGCCGAAACATAGTTAAACTTTCGGCATGGTGGCGACTTCCAGCGTCTGAAAGAACTTAGCCTGTTCTCTATGTTGCAAATTTGCCAGTTTCGGGTATTAATGCTGCATTAACACAGAAACAGAGTGACTGTGAAAATGAATCAGAATAAAAAACACTTTTTGGCTCAGGAAGTCATGGGATAAAGAACGAGTAAGCAATCACCATAGACAACAGGATACGAACCTGTGCAGGGAAAATCCTGCAGATTTTTCGGAAGTGCGGAATTGCTTCCATTGTCAAGAATCTGAGATATTCCAGAGCGCCCTCAGATGTATGGTCAATAACTTGGTGTTAAAACGCCGATTTTGCAAATGCTAATGTAGCATTTTAGGAGCAGAACATAATTATGCCGTTGCTTTTAAGTTTTATTACATATGCCATTGTTTCTGAGCTACAAATATAGTACATATGAAAATAAGTTGAATTTTGAACTGATTGATCAGTTGAAAATTATATCCACGAAGAAAAAAAAATTGGGTGAAGCAAATCTTAGCAGGAGTTATACAGTTATTGGAATTGTCAAAGGGTGTGATACTGAACAAAGAGACCTTAAAGTGCAGGTTCATAACTCCTTGAAATTGGAGTCACAAGTAGATAGCATAGTGAAGAAGGCTTCTAGTATTATTTCCTTTATTGGTCAGAGTAGTACATACAGGAGTTTCGTAATTTCTGCTCCCATGCATTATGGTATATGACATGTCGAATGGCGTACTTTTCCGACATAACAGTTTGGTGATTGTATGAACTGCGTCTTCACACCAATCGGGTCTTCATCTCCATCTGACTTCAGATGCTCCGAAGTATTGTTGACTTATGGAAGGCCAGAGGTAGCTTCGTTTGGGAACATTCTATGAGGATTCTGGTGAGGCTGTCAATGTTATCTTAACTCTGGACATTTGGTCTTTATACTTACTGACAAAATTGAAAAAGAAAACGTTTAAATGAATTTTATCGTTAGAATGTGTTTTTGGGAACAATGGAAGAGCCTTGTATGAGAGAGAGTGTTGTCAACGGAGCAAGTTCACTCTGAATAATTATCTTTGGAGTGTATACAGTGCAATTGTGAAGGACAGAAAATAACGAGTACACGATTTAATGTAAAAAACCTCCTCCACTATTTAAGTTGATCATGGGCGCTCGAACTCATCTAAGACTTGTGCAGATCCAACCGCATAAAGCTTCAGGTTGTTATTAATTCGAAAACGAACAACTTAAAGGCACACAAAGACGGAATATCCACGGCTCATTGCAGTGGAGAATTGCAAAATATAAGGCTGAGCCCAAAATCAAATAGTCCTTACCTTGGTCATACATTAGAATGCCTTATGTTAAAATTATGACCGCTTGTTTCCAGATTCAGCTGTGTAAGAATGCAGGTTGTGAGAAAGCCTGTCAACGCGAAAAGGTAACATTCGTTTCAGTGTCTGCGAAGGATTTGTCCAAATCGTTGCATCTTGACAATTTGTTCTTCCAACAACTTACATGTTATATGCATTCGGTTGTTTTACTGTAAAACTGGCGGGCTGCAGGGTTGCTTTAATGGACGAGAAGTTAAGGCATCGGAGTTAATATCCAATTATGGCTTCCTATGCAGGTTCGAAAATTGCTCCCCGCGTTGACGCTTCAAATGGTTACGAACACCTTTGGCCAATTTTGAACATCTTAGTGCTTGAGCTTCTGTTCAATTCAAAGTCAATTTTCGACTGCAAAGAATCAAAAGTAATTTCAAAACTGACCTAGTCACTTAAAATAATAAATTACATGTCGAGGCAGAAAAAAACCCACCAAATTCCAACACGAGTATGTTGCACCACGAATGAAGAATTATCATGAAATTTGGAAGTTTGGCTGGGAATAAAACAATGCATGAGCTGAAAATGTGTTGCTGGTTAAAGCACAGCAGGTCAGGCAGCATCCAAGAAACAGGAAGTTCGACGTATCGAAACGTCGAACTTCCTGTTCCTCGGATGCTGCCTGACCTGCTGTGCTTTAACCAGCAAAACATTTTCAGCTCTGATCTCCAGCATCTGCAGACGTCACTTTTTACAATAAAACAATGCATAACATGTAAGTACAGATGATGAATGCTTCGTTTTCGAGGATCTCTTGAAAGATGAGCTGAGATCATATTTCAGACCCACAATTTGTGATTATTCTAGATTAATACAGTCATGGAGCCATACAGACGCAGAGCAAGGAAACAAAGCCCTCGGTCCAATTCGTCCATGTGTACAAGATGTCCTAACCTAATCTCTTCCCATTTGCCAGCACTTAACCCGTATACCGCTAAGGCATGCTTATTCATTGAATTATAAAAGTGGTTTTTAAATGCTTTAATTATACCAGCCTCCACCAGTCCGTCTGGCAGCTCATCCCATGCACCTACCACCCTCTGCATGAAAAGAAATTTGCCACTTCGGTTCGTTGTACGGCTTTCCAGTCTAATCCTGAACATATGTCCTCTAGTTCTGGACTCCACCACCCGCGGGAAAAGACCTGTCCTATTTATTCTATTCATATCCGTCATGATTTCATAAATTGCGAAAAAGCCACACCTGACCCTTCCATACTCCAGGGAAACCAAACCCAGCCTATTCAGACTCTCCCTATAGCTCAAATCATCCAAACCTTGAACCATGCCTGTGAAATTTTGTGAACCTGTTAAAATTTCATAACATCCTTCTGATAGGAAGGAGATCAGAATTGCACGCAGTATTCCAATCGTAGCCGAACCAGTGTCCTGCGTTTTCCTAACACGATCACCCGTCTTCTACACTCAAAGCTCTGACCAATAAAGGAAAAAAATACCAAGGAGCTTCTTCACGATCCTATCCAAATGCATCTTTACTTTCAAGGAACTATGCATCTGCACTCCAAGTTCTCTTTGTTCAGCAACACTTCCCAGAAGCTTGCCATTAAACGTAGACCTGGAAAAAACACAGGCGGACCATAGATGTTTCCTGAACCGTCCGCAATTTTGTGCTCGGTCACTCTGATGGAGAGACCACCTCAGGATAAACAGATGCAGTAAATCAGATTCGAGGAAACCCAGGTAAATTTCTAGCAGATTGCAATAATTCTTTGTTGTCTTGGATGAAGATAATAGAGAGGCGAGTAGGGTGGGTGTGTATGTGTGTGTATATATATATATATATATATAGAGAGAGAGAGAGAGAGAGACAGAGAGAGAGGAGTAAAATGAAAACGAGACAGCTTCGCTCCAAGACCAAGATTCTATTTGTATACACTGACGTCACGACAGGACAGTCATACACAGCCAGGCATAAAGTGCAATAAAAGGACAAAACATACAATACAGAACTGTAATTCCTAAGAAAAGACTCGAGAGACAATTGAGGAACAATTAGATTGTAACAGTGAATGGTTATTAATAAAGCATTGTTTTAAATGGAAGAGAGTGGGATCACAAAGTTTTAAGAAGTCTCATGGTTTAGATGAAGAAACCGTTGTTGAGTCTCGCCGTGAGAGACTAAATGTTCTGGTATCTTTTGCCAGATGGCAGGGGGGTGAATAATTTGAATCAAACATGTGTGGGGTCGTCACAAAGCCGTTTGCTTTGAAGATGCAGGGTGTGGTGAAGGTATCTGCAATAGAGAGAAGATTTCGATGGCCATTTCTGCTGACCTCATCACCAGTTTGCGGATTTTACGATTCAAGACGATGTTGTGCCAGAACCAGGCAGTGATGCAACTACTCAGTGTATTCTCAATTAACCCTCTGTAGAATGTGAAGAGGACAGAGGATGTTCGCTGGGCTTTCTGCAGCCTAATCAGACAATAGAGTTGGTGCTGGGCTTTCTTGGCTATGAATGTGATGGGGAGAGACCAGGTGAGTTTATTTGCCAAATGGACGCAAAGAAATTTGGTGCTCTCGACAATCTCCACGGGGTAAAGCATCGACATTCAGCAGAGAGTGATCTGTCTGTGCCGTGCTGATGTCAGCAAACATCTCTTTCGTTTCGTAAATGTTCATAAACAGGTTGATGCCTCTGCACTCGTCTGTTAGCCGCAGCACATTGCCTCTGTATGCTGACGCTTCGTTCCTGCTAATGAGACCCACGACCGCCTGGCAACAGCTAACGTAATAATATAATTTGAGCTGGACATCAATTTTCTGGAGTGGGAAAGCAAGGTGAACAGCAGTGTACTCACAAGACAGGCTCGGGGTGCCCAGTTGCTCAGTGTGATGCTGTTGGAGATGCTTTTTCTAATCCGGGTTGACGGGGTCTCCCAGTCCGAAAATCCACGATCCTGTTACAGAGGGACGTCTTCAAGCCCAGCAGACTGAGCTTCACAAACAATTGCTGACGAATGATACTGTTGAATGCAGAACTGAAGGCAATGAACAGTAACATGATGTAAGTGTCACTCTGCAACGATTGTGTGAGGGCCAATGCAAAGTGGTGGAAATGGCGTCATCTATTGCGCGGTTGGAAGGAAATGCAAACTGCCAAGTGTCAAGCGAAGGTGGTTGGGGACAGTCGGGATCAGCGTCTAAATATGCCTCATCACTAGTCTCTCGAAACACTTAATTCTGATGTGTGAATGCAACGGGACAGTTGCCATTGCAGCATGGCACTGAAGACTTATTCGGCACAGGGACGATAGTAGTGGCCTTGAAGCACGTTCAAACGATGTCACAATTCAGGGGAATTTTACATACGTCCATGAGAACAGTGGCCAGCACGTCAGATCATCCTCTGAGCAGACTCTGACGGATGTTAAATTGTCCAGCAGCATTACGTGGTTTGACTGTGCATTGAGTTTGCCCCACGTCAGTCGTGATAAGTATCAACACCTGGTGATTGGGAGGGAGAATTGCCTTCCTCGCCTTCACATCATTTTGAGGCTCAACCCATGCACAGAACGAGTACAACTCATCCTGGATCGGGACGTCACCAGCACAAACAGCTATGCTGTAGTTGGAGATGACCTTAATACTCTACGACATGCTCTGCATATCACCACTGTCCTGATAAAGTTTATATCTTCTCTATGTGTATGCATGCTTTGCCTCTTTGATGGCCCATGACTACTATCGATAGCTGCCTGACCGATTGTTGAATTAAAGTCACATGGATTGTCCTTACGTTTTGTACATGTTTCACAGTAGCTGTTTTAAAATTAAAACTTCACTGGATATTTGATCATAAATTTTCATCGTCAAGTTACAATCTCGCGTCATCCCAATCTTGCAACATCCGGCAGGGATATTTAATGTAGTAACAGCAAATCAGTGCCAGCATGTTCTGCCCCACATTTCATACAGTTTAACAACCAAATCGTGAAAAGAACTTTCATTGCAATGCTCTAACCGAGAGGGACTTTCTTTGAAATTCCAGGCAGAGACTCGGGGTTGCAAAGAGACAGAGACAAAGAAAGAGAATGAGGTAAATGACCTCAGTTGAAACAATGTGACTTATTGAACATGAGATGTATGGACACGTTTCACGATTCCAGTTGTTTGACAGTTCAGGAAGTGAGAAATTGCTTCCATTGTCACGAATTGGCGATGCCCCAGAAAGCCTTAATGCATGTGCTCAATACATATGCCTTAATACATATGCTCAGTAATACACCGATTCTGCAGATACCAAAGTAGCATTTTATTGACAATATATAGTTATACAGTGTTTTTCTTAAGTTTTAATAGATATGCCATTTTTTATAAGATGCAGATATTAGATATAAAAATGAGGTGATCTAAGAACTGATCACTCCGTTGAGTATAATATACTCCAGGAATCAAAAATAAAGCCTATGGAAAGGAAATTATTAGATCATCAAGTATTTGCCTCCTGCAAACAGAGACAGGAGAACGTTAAAAATTGTGCAATGTAAAAATTTCAAAATAAAACCTGAATTATCACCACTTTAAGCCAGCGGCTATCACCGTGTGACTGTCTTCATAGATAACGGGCAAGGGATGGGCGGTTAGATTGCTTAGAACACTGTTGATGCATAGCAGAAAAAAAACCCCAAACTCAAGAGCCATCGTTCAGCTTCACACAAAAATTATTTTTAACTGCTACAAATGCACAGCAGCGCTGCTCGTACCATGGCATCACAAGTGGGTTCGACTTTTCAGCTGATAACCTTCAATTGGAATTGGAAAATATTGCCAGATTTGCTGTGCATTTCGATAATTTTCCACCTTTTGTTTCTCCCATCTGCAAAGGAGTAAGGAGAATCTCCATCAGCAGCAGCCATGTATCCCGTCAATAACTCAAGTACTTGTTCAAATTAGAAATTATCCGACATTTTTCAAAGAATTCAAAACGTATCGAAAAGTGAGGGCTCTGGTTCACATATCTGTTACCTGGTATCAGACTCCCATTGCAGATTTGATTCAGTTCGCAAGCTATGGCCCGGTTGATGGCTTATAAAGTCAACATAATGTCGCACCTACGGGAGTAGAATTGATCGTTAATTACTCCTCAGTGCAAGGTGTTCAGAAAAGATAGGAAAACAAGGAAAGGACGTTTATTGGTGACATTAGTTGAGGAGAATATTGAAGTGATGAAAGAGAACACCCTATGAGTTTCAAAGGCAAAATCGGGTCAAAGATAAATATTTGCAAGTGTTCAATTTCACTGTGCTGTGTCGTTCATACATCACCTATTCTGGAAAGGTCGTCGCTGAACAAATCTGGATCGCAGTTCATATTGAAAAAGAATATGATATCATTCTGTTGCATCATTCATAAACGTTATGTTTACAGTGGCATCTTATTTTGACTATGTTTCCAAATATTCGCACACAGAAAATTTATCATAATTCCACGTTTTAGAGACATGGATTTGCTTCCTATTGATTCTCCCATGCTGATCAATATTGGAAATAATAGTCAGGAACATCTGATCATTTCGCCAAATAATTCAGAAGTGTTGGGCTTTGAGCTCTCTACTTTGAAAACGTTGGCAGTTTTTTCTCTCTCTTAATTTACGTTTGTGCGTTCATAACTTCTTTGGAGTATACATTGAGCTATTCACCCATTCTCCAAGTTTAATAGGTTGCTCTGTCCTCTTCCCAAAGTTCCAAATGGACATTCTGTCAGGTTTCTTCACATTCAACTCACTCCATTCCGTATTTGTGTTCAGGAGCAGGAAAAGTCAACACAGAAGTTGGTCATGACACAGATTCGCAAAATGACTTTAATGAAGACTCACTTGGATATTCTATCTGGGAAAATTGAAAGACTGGACACTTGTGGAATATTTTAATATGGATTTTGAATGCGTTGGCAAATAGAAACTGAATGGAATTGAGTTGTCATTTTTTGTTGATTAACAGCATGTTGCTGCAGCATAAATCTAATTGGGGTTGTGAGTTGTGAGGAAGACAAAAAGTGCAGTCTAGAAAAATTGCATGTGCAAGGAAGCTGATGCAGTACAGTGTGAATTCGTATGAATCTATGCAAACTGGAGAGGGATTACAGCACCAACACCAGGCTGACACGGGAAATGACAATATTGTCATTTGGAAGCGATTGGTTCAGCGAGGTACGCATCCACTAAAGGTTAGAAAAATGGAACGGAATCTGATTGAAATACAGAAAATTCCCACAGGAATAGAGAGATTTGCTGGATGTTTCCCCCGATTACATAGTATACAACGAGGTGTCTAAGACGTAGTATGGTTCGTAGAACAGTTAGGACTGACATGAAGAAATATTTCTTGAGTTAAAAATTCGCTACCTCTGTAATTCGCTACCACAGAAGTCTCTGCAGAGCAGTACCACATACGTTATGGAGGACAGGTCACCGAGTATATGCAAGGATACATTAATTGTATTTGATTTAAAAAAAAGTTTCAACGGACGTGAAGTGAACGCCGGAACACGGTATGAAGAGTGCTCAATAACCAAGATTATGTAGAATGACAGAAGGTGCTGGAGGTGACTGACTTGGACATGGAGTGGAACTAAAAGTCAACAGCTTCAGATGAAAACGAGTACGATGTTTGCCGACGCTGACGCTGAAGAGAGGAATTCCGGCAATGAATCGTGAGGCCGTAGATAGAACCTTTTGTGTCAACAGAGTTAATTGTGCTGGTCAGGAGTAGTCACGACAGGAGATTCTCAGGCTGCAGTTTTTTTTAGATAGCAATGAAAACAAACGTTAGTGCAGTTTCTTGCAGTGGAAGGCCAGTGCAAAGTTGGTCAAGCAATATACTTGATCTTACTTTAACAGATTAAGTTCTCTTGAGGGCTGGTATTTAGCAATTGGCGTTTTCTCCACTGTGATTCACCATACACTTCTATTCAGGGAATTGAGCTTTCTAAGCTGTTTTCTCGATTGCATGAGATTCGTTCCTGAAAAAAAAAGAAATTGTCTTCACTATGGAAGCAGACAGTTGTCATAAATAATCAAGGAATACCTCCAGTCCATTAAATCTTATGCGCATGGTGCAAAATGCTAACTTTTTGACTCCACTCAAGCAAGTGGCATTTCTAGATTCGACCGGTAACCCCGTCCCCAATCACTGTCAAATCACCATTCATGAACTTCACTACATGCATGGGAAAAATCTACAACGCAATTTTCTAGTCCTGAAGAAATTTCCCAATTTTGGTAATTACATCTGTGGAAACCGATTATTTTGATTGCAGGAACATCCTTTGAATTGGGTGATTCTGGTTAAATTTCATAATATCACTCCTCCACATTAGCGCAATCGGGTTTCCTCTTATAGTGTTTATCTTCCTTAATGTTCAGCCATTTCCCACATACGTCCACGCAGGACATTGTGCCAATGGATTGCGATTGTGGTAGGATGTGTAGTGGAGCTGGGTGGCGTTTTGAATATGTGCAGATGCATATTAGCTAGAATTCGCACTTTGTTTTTTTTTAAGTAAAATCCTAATGGAGAAGAGACAGGTCCTTGAGACTAACAAGTCCACAACGATACCTCAACGAGTACCCTAATCAGACGCATGTCCCCTCTCCGATTATCCTATATTTACACGTGGCAAATGCACCTAACCAACACACCTTGAACACTAAAGGGAAATTCGCAAGGCCATTCCACTTACTTATAAGTCCTTGGGTTGAGGAGATTCTTACATTATCTAACAATCGAAATTCGGACGGTAGAGAAATAGAATGGAATGCGTCAATGAACCATTTTGTACTCATTACACCCGAGGTATGACAAAGGCCTGCTTGACATTTTTTTTTCTGTGATGCTCTCTAAAAGTAGGAAAGAATGAACTGAGCTTGCATGCAGAAAGACTTACTTTTCTTAATGCGCCATAACATTTTCTTCAGAATGTAACCTTCTTACAAGTCTGTACTTCGGGTTGAAAAATACAAAACCACATCGTTTTAATTTCTGCTTCACCCCACTCGCATCTATCCATAAATTTCCTTATAATGTCATGCAATACTTTAACTACGTTGACAATGCTACGTGGTTTCTGCTGCCATGCTGGTGAGCGGAAGTTCTTGTCATAACTTCAATATTTGATTCACAATTGTCCTTTCCGGTGGGACAAAGTAATTCCATATTGACACAATACTCGTTGAAACTCAATGAGCAATTTGGGATGGACAATAAATGTTGGCCTAGCCAGCCACATAATCACTCCATGAATGAATTTTTAACAATCAATAATGGGAAACGAGGGAATGGAATGCACGACATGGAAATGTCCTGGGAAAAGAAATAATTGAGTAAATCAAGAGATAGCATTGGGTAATTATACAGAAAGAAATAGTATGCAAAGGTAAGGCTAAAAAGCAGGAGACATTCAGAGGTAATAATTCTCATTTAACAATTGTCATCAGGCACGTTTCAGATTGGGTTCACTAGAATAGTCCCAGGAATGGAAAGCTTCATATTTGGGGAATGTTTGAAGACATTGGGTAGAAACTCGACGGAGTTTGGAAGGATGAAGGGGAATCTTATTCAAACATAAAGAATACTGAAATGCCAATGCAGTGTCGATTTTGAAAAGGTATTTTGCATTTTTGGGAGAGACTCCTAAACGAGTGCACAGCCTGAGCATAAAGGGAAGACATTTTACAACGGAAAGAAGGAGAAACGTCTTAAGCCAGCGAGTGGTGAATCAAAGGAACTCATTTCAACGGAAGACTATGGAAGCCACGTCATTGGATATATTTAAGACTCAGATAGGTGAATGAGTATCAAGGGAATCAAGAATAAAGAGCATAAGGCAGAACACTAGTGCTGAGAAACTGAACGTCCATGATTGAAACGTGGCGAAGACCCAATGGTATTAATTGCGTAATTTCTGCTCATATGCCTTAATGTCATCGATATGTCGAATGGTGTCCTTCTCCATCAAAATAACATTGCTATTCTATGAACTGTATCTTCAATCCAATTGATCATTATTTCCATCTGACTTCAAGTGCTCCAAAATATAGTAGCCTTATGGAAGTGCAGAGGTAGGTTTGTTTGACAACATTCTGTGATGATTCTTGCTATACATTCAATATTTAGCTGAACTCTTTACTTTTATCCACAGTGCAGATTTTAAGCGCCTGAGACATGGTCGTTTCCTTCACTGAAAACATTGAAAACTTTAAAATTAATTTTATCAATGAAAATGTGTTTTTGGTAACAATGGAATAACCCTGTACGAGAGAGAGAATGTCGCATCTTTGGGATGTCCGCTGGAAAATGGTGAAAGGACAGAAGAGCGGATTTATTCTGGATAGCATGCTCCACTATTTAAGATGATCACGGGCGCTCGAACACATCTAAGCATTGTACAGGCACAACCACATGAAGATTCAGGCCGTTTTTATTTCGAAAAACGAAGAAACGTAACTTAAAGACACTCAAAGACCGAATATCAACGGCTCACTGTAGTCGACAATTGCAAACCATCACAAGGATTAGGTTAAAATCAAATAGTCCTCACCGTGTTAATAAATCAGAATACCTTGTCAAAAATTGTGCCCACCTGCTTCCAGATTAATTAATGAGAGAACACAAATGAACTGCACCATCATGTATATCTCTTCAAATATTTTGCAACTTTCGCTGAGATTATCTCTCATGTTTTGAAGTTGTGAAAAAACATAATGCCGGATTTGCCCAATTTCAACTCAGAGGACAAACACCCAGCTATGGAGTCAATGGTAATAAATATTCGTGGTATTCTATATATGGCATAAGTACCATTTCTAAATTAAGGATTAAAAGTACCCATACTTTACTCCAAGTACGGTCGGACTCAGTTAGCATACATTGGAAATAAGACTTCTTACTCGTTCCCTAAAATCCTTTAGCTGGTAATGTTGTCATTCTGAAGCTTAGAAAACAGATTTCTGCAACTGCTGCGAGATTTCAATGACTTATTAAAACGATGCTGAGATTCATTTTTAGAAGTCAGTACATCAGACTTACTGCATCAATCAGTTTTCAAAGTGTTACATTCGAAGACATAATCTGCACACATTTCCCACCTGACAAGTATGATAAAGTCAAATATTTGCTATTATTAAATCCTAAGGGACATGGATAGTGTGAGTAGACAAGGTATTTTCTTGCAGGTGAGGGAGCCCGTAATTAGAAAGCATAGCTTTAAAACTAAAGGTTAAAATTTAAAAGAGACCGAAAGGGCAACATTTTAATTCATGTCTAGAATGAACTGCCAGAGAAAGTGATGGGGGCTGATAAAACTGCAACATTCAATGGCATCTTTATGGGTATATGAGTAACAAGGTTTTGAGAGATGTGGGCCAAATGTCGGCAAATTGGACCAGATTAGTTTAAGATATTTGTCCAGCATGTCAATTTCGAGCAAAGGGTCACTTCCCGTGCTGTATTGCTGGATGACTTGATGACTCTTGAACAACTGCACAAAGGATGCAAACGATTTCCTCAAAATAGTTTCCAGTTACAAATCTTAGGTCAATCTTCCTCTCTTATGCTCACAAGTTCTTTACCTGATGTCAGAACTTAAGAGTTTCATTCTTGGATCCATTTCTGTAAATCGAGTCTGCATTCTTTCTTATTCCAATGTCTTTTCTCTAATGTGCATCCATACTTAGGTACACAGCATGGATATTTCTGATAACATATTTCCCTTAATATTAAAACTCAGCTGCATATCCGTTTCGCCGCCAGGTTCTGGACAATTAAGTCAAAATTGATTGCAAGTGCGGACATAATGAGGCAAAAGACTTGTTTACGTGTGGCGAATATTGCGTGTCTTTATAACTAGATGACGAGTCATTCCCGCAAGTTCAGCTGTATCAGATTCCAGATTACGATGAAAGCTTGTCAACCTGCAAAGCTGACCTTCATCTGGGTGTCTGCAATGGATTTGGCGAAATCGTTGCATCTCGACAATTTGTTCTTCCAACAACGTATTTGTTTTATGGAGTCAATTGTTCTAAAATGAATTTTTCTGACTTGGCATGAAGCTGCAATGGCCGAGACGTTAAGCCATTGGAGTACAGACACTTGTGTCGAATTTGTCCATGCAGACCAGATATCCTGACCTAATCTATTCACATTTGCCTGCAATCGGTCTATAACCCCCAAACCTTCTTATTCATAGAATCATCAACCTGGCTTATAAAGTCATTACAAGTTCCAGCCTCCACCACTTCCTCTGGCAGCTCATTCCATGCACGTATCTCCTTCTGCGTGAAAAAGTTGTCCCTTAGTTTGCTTGGACATCGTTTACCTTGAACCCAAAACTTAGTCGTCTACTTCTGGACGACAGCACCCGAGGGGAAAGACATGTTCTATTTATCATATTCATGTCTGTCATGATTTCATAAACCTCTTAAACTCATCTCTCAGTCTTGGTGTTCCAGGGAAAACACTCCCAGCCGACTCAGTCTCTCTTTCCCGCTCAAATTCTCCAAATCTGGAACCGTGCCTGTGTGCCTTTTAAGAACCTGTTCAACTTACACAAAATTCTTCTGATAGGAAGAAGAGCAGAATAGCACGCAATACTTTAAAAGTGACCGATACAGTGTCCTGTACAGTCGCAAGATGATCTCCCCACTCCTATACTTAATGCACAGACCAATAACGTGAAGAATACCTAGCAACTTCGT
This sequence comes from Hemiscyllium ocellatum, assembly GCF_020745735.1. Lineage (NCBI taxonomy): Eukaryota > Metazoa > Chordata > Chondrichthyes > Orectolobiformes > Hemiscylliidae > Hemiscyllium > Hemiscyllium ocellatum. The sequence continues at coordinate 1,885,973 of NC_083418.1, forward strand.
CACTGTCGTATCTGTATGCGATTCTACTTTCAAGAAATTATGAACCTACACTCCAAGGTCACGTTGTTCAGCAATACTTCCCAGAATATTGCCATTGAGTCTTGCTCAAGAAAAAAGCAGAGCCGACCATAGATGTTCCCTGATCCAGTCCTGAATTTAGGAGCAATGGATGCAGTAAACCAGGTTCGAAGAAATCCAGACAAATCTATGGTGAGTTGCAACCGTTCTTTGGGGCCATGCATGGAGATAACAAACAATAGTGTAGGATAGATAGAGAGCAGGTAAGCTTTATTTATCATTTCTACCATATGCAACTAGAACATAAAAACGAGACAGCGTTGATCGAGGAGTAAGGTGCTAATTGCACACACAAGCTACACGACAATACAGTCATACGCAGGGCAGCATAAAGTGCATAAGAATTGCAAAATATGCCAGACAGCGCAGTAATTCCTGACAAGACAATAGGGACAATGGTGGACAAATTACAATGTAACAGTGAATGGTCATTAATCAAATATTGCTTCAGCAGCCATTCAAAATGTCGTCCAAAAATGCGATTAGAAGACAGTGTAATCATGCCGTGTTAAGAAGCTTGAAGGCTTTTGTGAAGAAAGCTTTGTAGAATCTGGCCGTGAGAGATTCAATGCTCTGGTATATTCTGCTGGAGGGTGAAAAGCGTTTATCAAAGGTATGTGGGGTCGTTCACAATGCCGTTGGCTTTGCAGATGCAGTGTGTAGTGAAGATGCCTATCATGGAGAGAAGACGATCCGATGATAGTTTCAGCTTTCCTCACAACACGTTGTCGCGTCTTATGATTCACGATGATGTAATTCCCGAACGAGGCAGTGATGGAGCTGCTCAGTGTATTCTCAATTAACCCTCTGTAGAAAGTGAGGAAAGGAAATGTCAAATGGGATTTCCTCAACTACACAGAAAATGGAGACGCTGTTGATCTTTCTTGGCTATGAAGTTGGTATTGAGTGACCAGGTGAGATTATCGGAAAAATGGATGCAAACAAATTTGATGCTCTTCGCAATCTCTACACGTAAATCATCGAGACCTTGCAGAGACTGACCGGTTGGAGTTCTCCTGAATTCACAACCATCTAATTGAATTTGTCCGTATACATAGACAAGTTGTTGTCTCTGCAATCGTCCATTAGCCCCAGCACCATTTCTCTCTATGCTGACTCTTCACTCCTGTTCATGATACCCAGTACCAACGTGTCAACAGTGACCTTAATAATATAATTTGAGCTGGACATTAATGCTCAGTTGCCTGAACGCACGGCGATCATCCCGGAGTACACAGCCCCAGAGAGTCCCAGTGTTCAGTGTGATGTTGTTGGAGATGCTGTTCCTAACCCGGGTTGACTGACGTCTCCCAGCTGCAGAGGGACATATTCAAGCGCAGCAGACTCAGCTTTCCAAAAGGAGTGCTGACGAATGATACTGGTGAATGCAGAACTGATGAATAGAAGCCTGATTGTATATTTCCTTCTTCATCAGGTGGCTGAGGGTAGTCAAGATGGCATCATCTATTGAGTGGCTGGAACGATATGCCAACTGCACTGTGTCGAATGTAAGTGGGGGGCGGTGGGCAGCAGAATCTAAATATGCCTCATGAATGAGCATCTCGAAATAGTTCATGGTGATGAGTGTTTTTGCAACGGAGCAGAAGTCACTGAGGAAAGACACTGAAAAATTATTCGGCACAGGGACAATGGTAGTGACCTTGAAGCATGTTGGAACGATGGCGCAACTCAAGGAAATGTGAAAGATGTCCATGAAAACATCCACCAGCACGTCAGAACATTCTCTGAGCATTCTGCGAGGGATGTTATGTGGTCCAGCAGCCTTATGTGGGTTTACTCAGCACAGAGTTTTCCTCACGTCAGTCCTCCGAAGACACAACACCAGTTCATTGGGAGCGGGGTGGGGAGTGGGAATGGCCTTCCTCGCTTCCATAACATTTCATGCCTCAAACCATGCACAGAAATTGTTCAAAACATCTGGGAGGACGGTATCACGAGCACTAGTTGACGATGCTATGTTGTCTTTGGTGATGGCGTTTATACTCTTCAATATGCTCAGCAGATCACCACTGTCCGGATAAAGGCTTTATGTTCTCTGTGCGTAGGCAAGCTTTGCCTCTTTGATGGCACATGACTATCATCGACATCTGCCTCAGAGATTGACGAATTAAAGTCGTAAATCTCGCTTTATTATTTTTTCATGTGTCATGGTTAGCTGTTTAAAAAGGAAATTTCACAAGATATTGGAATATAAGTTTTCAGCTGAATTCAACTACTCTCGCGTTATCCCAGTCTTGCAATATCCTGTAGAGATATTGAATGCTGCTTTCCTGAAGCAGTAGGAAGTCAAGACTGTGTCAATGGAAGGAAATGTGATTCGCGTGATGGACTGGGTTGGGGGTCACGTATCTCTGTAATTTATTGCAGTACGGGCAGAGAAGTTACCATATGAAACTATGATGCTTCTGGATAGAATGCTTTCTGCAGTGCAATCTAAAAATTGGTCAGAGTCATTGCCAAAATGCTAAAGTTCCTTCCCCATGTGAGGAGGTAGAGGCATTAATGTGCTTACTTGGCTGTAGAGTTGACATGAATAGACTGATTGTTTGTATAATAATTCCTCAGAAGTTGAAGCTCTCCATCACCTCCAACTCAGCACCAATGACAGAGACCAGGGTCTGTTCTTAAGTCCACTTCCTCAAGTCAATAACCATTTCCCTTGTTTTGCTGACATTGAGGGAAAGCTTGTTGTATTTACACCATGTCACTAAGCTCTATTTCCTGTACACTGTCTCACTGTTGTCTGAGATCTTATCCACTATGGTGGTTTCATTAGTAAATATGTAAATGAGGTGAGAGCTGAATTTGGCCGTACAGCCATCCAAGGGGAAGAAATATATAAGGGGGCTAAGTACACAGCCTTTCAGGGCACCAGTATTGAGGATTATTGTAGAGGAGGTGTTACCAACTATCGTCTTTCTTTGTGATATGAAAGTCAGAATGTTGAGGATATATTTCTAGAGGTGAGGAAAGAGGTCTAGAACTCAGACTCAGTCGATGAGTCTTGTTGGCATTGTGGTGTTCAAGGCAGAGTGAAAGTCAATATACAGAAGTCTGATGTAGGTGTTCTTGTTATCCAGATGTTTCAGGGATGAGTGAAGTGCCAGGGAGGTGGCGTCTGCATGGATCTATTACGACTCTGGGCGAATTATTGAGAACCAAAGCAATCAGGGTGTTAATATATGTCATTCATAACCCCTCAAAGAACTTCATAGATGAGATCGGCCATGATTGTATTAAATATAGGAGCAGGGTCGAAGGGCCGAATTCCAGACTCATGATCCTATTTCTTATGTTCATTTGTTCATTATACCTCAGAGGGAAACATGTTAAGGAATTGCCCTTGCAGTCAATGAAGATCCACAAACACAAATCCCATTTCTCAACAATATGCCCATCAGCCTGAAGATTTCAGCAATGCAAGGGATTATCAAAATACCACACAGGAAATATCAATACTTATTATTCAAACATCCATTCTAGTAGTGGGGGAGTTTGAAGTTTACGTTCTTCTGGATTATCTCACAATTTCCCTGTGAATATTAGGGTGTCTGTAATGCAAACTCATGAAGGTGATCATCATTTTCTTATTTCTCAGTTCCACCCAAATAACTTTCTTGGATGTATTTCCGGGAATATCCTCCCTCACCATAGCTGTAATGCTACCCCTTATCAAAATTGCCACATCCCTCATCTCTTGCCTGTCTTTCTATCCTTCCTGTAGCATTTATACCCTGGATCATTAAGCTGGCTGTCCTGCCATCCCTGAGCCATGCTTCTGTAATTGATATGTTATCCCAGTCCCATGTTCCGAACCATGCCCTGAATTCATCTGCCTTCCGAGTTAGGCCTCTTGCATTGAAAAAATGCAGTTTAATTTATTAGTCCTACCTAGTCCCTGTCTGCCCTGACTGTTTGACTCAATTCTGTTCTCAACTTAGCAGTCTCAGATTGATCTCTTTCCTCACTATCTCCCTGGGTCCCACCCCACCCCACCCCACTTCATGAGTTAAAATCCTCCAAAGTAGTTCAAGCAAATTTTCCTGCCAGTATAATAGTCCCCTTCCAATTTAGATGCAATCCTTCCTGCTTGTACAGGTCACTTCTACCCCAAAAGAGATTCCAATGACCCAAAAATGTGAATCCTTCTCCCATGCACCAGCTCTTCAGCCATGCATTCATCTGCTCTATCCTGCCCTCACTAGCGTGTAGCACTGGGAATAATCCAGATATTACTACCCTTGAGGACCACATTTTACATTTCTGACTAACTCTCTGTAATCTTCCTTCGGAATCTCAACCTTTTCCCTCCCTGTATCGTTAGTTCCAATGTGTACAATGAGCTCTTGCTGGACATTCTGCACCCTCTCTGAGACTTCTTTGATCCTGCCTCCAGGGAATCCACACACTATTCAGTTTTTCGTTCTCTTCTGGACACAGAAACATCAGTCTGGACCTCAGACAACAGAATCCCCGAACACAATTGATCCCTTGGAAGCCGACATACCCCTCGTAGCATTAGAGCCAGTTTCAATACCAGAAATTTGACTGTTCATACTACGTTCCACTGAGAATCAATCACACCCTACATTTTCCAAAACAGCTTACCTGTTTGAAATGGGTAATTCCACAAAAGTATCCTGCCCTAGGTGCCTATCTCCCTTACACTTTCTGGAGTTAACCCATCTATGTGACTGTATCTGAGACTTCCTCCCTTCCTAGAATAGACATCCGTCACACACTGTTGCTATTGCAAATTCCGCATCGCTTCTATCTGTCTCTCCAACCGATCCAATCGATCTGATGAAATTTGCATCCAACAGCATTAATGGCAGATATAATCCGCAGGAACCCTTAAACTTTCTTTAAACGCCCACATCTGAGAAGAAGTACGTATCACTGCAAAGGCCATTTTTGCTCCTTCGAAATCTACAGACGCAGAAAAAACAACACCGTCTTCTTCCTCTCCAAAATACTGCACCAGGTTAAATTAATAGATATGGCTTATATTTTAAGTTTAATCAAGAGACTATCTCGAAAAACATCTAATCAAGAAAGAACCGCTCTACTTTGTAATACAACGATTCTCTTGAACAGACTTAAAACAAAAAATAACTTATCTGATTCTGTGTTGTAAACTTCGCCCGAACCGGTTTCTCCAAGAATTCGTTTTTGAATTCCCAGATGTTTGCAGGTAAAGGAATGGCTGGACAAGGGGAACCCTTCAGAAATTAGATAACAATAATCCAGACAAAACATATTCTTGTCAGGGTTGAAGGGAAGCCTGGTAGGTATAGGGAATGCTGAATGACTAAAGAAATTGAGATTTGAACATGCCGGTTCTGGACTGGTGTGTACAAAGTTAAACATCACACAACACCAGGTTATAGTCCAACAGGTTTAATTTGACGAAATTGAGGGTTGGTGAGTAAAAGGAGGAAGCATATGTCAGCTATAGCCAGGATAGATCGAGTGAATCCTTAGAATAGTATAAAAGAAGTGGGGATATACATAACAGGAAAATTAAGAGGAAAAAAACGGGACATGAAATATCTTTGGCAAACAGAAGTAAGGAGAATCTAAAGGGTTATTACAAATATATTGAGAACAAAGGGGTAACTCGGGAGAGAATAGTGCAGCTTAAAGATCATCAAGGCGGCCTTTGTGTGGAGACACAGAAAATAGGTTAGATACTAAATGGATTCTTTGCATCAGTATTTACTTTCGAAAAGGACATGGAATATATAGGCTGTAGGTATGGTGACATCTTGCAAAATGTCCAGATAACAGAGGATTAAGTGCCGGATGTCTTGAAACGGTCAACGGTGGATAAATTCCCAGGACCTGATCAGGTTATTAGAGAACTCTGTGGGAAGCGAGAGAAGTGAATGTTGGGCCTCTTGCTGAGATATTTGTGTCATCAATAGTCACAGGTGAGGTACCAGATGAGTGGAGGTTGGCAAACGTGGTGCCACTGTTTAAGAAGGGCGGTAAAGACAAACCAGGGAACTATAGACTAGTGTGCCTAAACTCAGTGCGGGGAAAGATGTTGGAGGGAATCCTAAAGGGCAGGATGTACATGTATTTGGAAAGGCAAGGACTGATTCGGGATAGTCAACATGGCTTTGTGAATGGAAATCATGTCTCAAACCTGACAGAGTTTTTTGAAGAAGTAAACAGGTGGATTGATGAGGGCAGAACAGGAGATGTGATCTCTATGGACCTCAGTAAGGCGTTCGACAAGGTTCCCTATGAGTGGCTCATTAGCACAGTTAGAGCACATGGAATACAGGGATTTGTATATAGAATTGGCTGAAAGGTAGAAGACAGAGGGTGGTAATGGAGGTTTATTTTTCAGACTGGAGTCCTGTGACCACTGGAGTCCCACAAAGATCGGTGCTGGGTCCTGTACTTTTTGTCATGTACATAAGAGGTACATTTAGTAAGTTTTCACATGACACCAGAATTGGAGGTGTTGTGAACAGCGAATACGGTTATCTCAGATTGCAACAGGATATTGACGAGATGAACCAATGGGCTGAGAAGTGGGATGGAGTTTAATTTAGTTAAATGCAAGGTGCTGCATTTTGGGAAAGCAAATCTTAGCAGAACTTATATACTTTATGGTAAGGTCCTTGGGCGTGTTGCTCAACAAAGAGACATTGGATGTAGCTTCATATCTCCTTGAAAGTGGAGTCACAGGTAGATAGGAGAGTGAAGAAGGCGTTTGGTATGCTTTCCTCTATTCGTCAGAATGTTGAGTACAGGAGTTGGGAGGACATGTTGGGGCTGTATAGGTCATTGTATAGGCCACCCTTGGAATATTGCGTGCAGTTCTGGTCTCCTTCCTATCGGAAATTTGTTGGGAAACTTGAAAAGGTTCAGAAAAGATTTACAAGAATGTTACCAGGGTTGGAGGATTTGAGCTATAATGAGAGGTTGAACAGGCTGAGGCTGCTTGCCCTGTAGCGTCTGAGGCTGAGAGGTGACCTAAAAAGAGATTTACAAAGTTATGAGGGGCTGGAAATGATAAATAGACAAAATCATTTCCCAGGGGTTAGGGAGTCCAGAACTAGTGGTGTCAGGTTTCGGCTGAGAGGGGAATGATATGAAAGAGATCTTAGCGTCACCCTTTTCACACAGATGGTGGTACGTGTATGGAATGAGTTACCAGAGAATGTGGTGGAGTTTGGAACAAATGCAACATTGAAGAAGCATTTGGATGGGTATATGAATAGGAAGGGTTTGAAGGGATATGGGCTGGGTGCTGGCAGGTGGATCAAGATTGGGTTGGGATATCTGGCCGGCATGGACAGGTTGGACGGAAATATCTGTTTCCAGGCTGTACATCTCTATGACTCTATGACACTATGGGTGTATGGTCGCTGACTGTAAAGTGATCCTCAGCAGAAACTGCTAAGAGAAGGGTATCAGAGTAAGGAGCACAAGGAGTGAAAGAACTGCAAATGCTTTTGGGAAGAGGGACACCTGCACAAGAGCTGCACATAACAGGGGAGGTGGATCTGGGAGTGGCGGTTTCGATCCAATATTGCCAGAAGTGGTAATGTGAGTTGAACAATGATTGAATTAATTAAAATTTGAAACATGTATCTGATTCTCTCTGTCTGTGTCTGTCCTTCTTTGTTTAAAGTGATACTCTACCACCCTTTTCTGCCCTCCTCGTGTGACTATACAAGCAGCAGATGTTTTCCTGGGACACCTTGCTCCTGTTCCTGTTCATTCGATCATTTCTGACAGTCTCACAATGACCTGAGTGACGCAAAGGTGCAAGCGACTGAGCGGTGACCTAACAAAAGGACTGCCGCATCCAGTGGGAAAAGTCTGACAACAAGGAAGCGGGAGGAGTCAAGAGTTGACTTGTGCCAGGGCCGTGCGGTGAGGGACAGCCATCCACTCTGGCGGTCAGGAGATTAATCAGCGGCTACCTTCTGAATGAAAGCAACTCGTCTTTTTGGACAACTTGGTTGTTTATTTTTCTTTCATCACTCAGTAACAAGGCAGCAACCACCCACTGAAATGCTTCAAAACTACAGTACAGGACATGTATGACTGTTAGGAAGCACAGAACGATGAAAGAAGTTGAACATTATTTCTTGTCAGAATTTCAGTCGTGTTCCTATTGTTTCCTGTTTTCTGCCTCCCTCCATTTTCAAATCAAAAAGTTACATTTGTTGCTTCCGAGTCTAAAGGAACTTTCTCTGAATTTAATTAATGCAGAAAACAAAATAAGTCGGAACGCAATAGTGATGAGGGGATTGCATTGTTAGCGGATCAGTCAGATATCTGTGACAGTGTAGATGCGACACCAGGTAGAGCGCTGCCTCCCTGGTTGCAGAATTTGTGATGTCACTGATTGGCCGAAGGTCAATCTGAAAGGTATACTAGCCAATATAAGATGTGGCAACGGATGGAGCCTTGAATTCAGTATATAGGAAGCTGTGAAATAAATTGCCAACACAGTGTTAAATGCCGAGTAATGTTGCTCGATGATGCCTAGCCAAACATTTTGAAGATAGGTCTAATATGAGAAGTGATAGAAATTTAACTCATTCTCAACTATCACCCCAGAAACACGTGCGTACACACACACACAGAGACACACACGGACACACACATACACACACACAAAGACACACAGACACACACACACACACACACACAAAACTTCTCGATTGTCTTCCAAACGGGTTACCATTTTCAACGAAAATGGATTTATTCCACAAATTCATCAGAGTTCTTTATATGATTGCTTCCATTCAGTTTGGATTCCCAGTTAGATTCCTGAATCGTAATATCCCCATGGACAGTTGTCCTCATCCCATGTGCTATGTCCTGCTCCCAAAAATGCATTTGATTCCTATACCACATGTTGTTTAATACAGGAAATTTTCAGTGTGGTGGAGATTGAGTTTTGAAACTGATCCAGGTGTGTGAATGTCCTCTTTATTTGACATCCAGGGTTGTTGAATGAAGTTTAGATGTTTGGGAATCCCGAAGTAATTTTGTCTACAGTCACTTAGAGGAACTGCATTAGTTTTAAGTCAAGTATTCCTTTACTCTTGATTATATTAATTTATTCAACGTCACTGTCCACAGCCTTGTATACTATTCGGGAGAGTAAAAGTGACGGCATCACCAAATATTTGGTTGTTTTATTCAGTTATGGCCAGGGCTTGGGATTAGGAAGGTGAGGAAGTTTTGCTATGATCGTGCAGCGGATATGGATACCATGAAGCATCTCCAAAAGGCTAATGGATCAATGTGGCAATTCACAGATATTCTGGGCGAGCAGAGCGAAACAGGCAAACACACTGAATAAAGAGCAGAGAGTGACAGAAGGATATTGGGATTTCCAACAGGCATTACTTCAAGTCAGTCTTGATTTAAAAATGAGTATATTATTGGTGAAACTAGTTTACAAGTAAATTGTGAAGTGGAAGTAAACTGCTGTCACATAGAGCGACGTAGAGTTAGTAAGTGAATGGGTAAAGCATTGTCCATTACAAGGTAAAGTGGAGAGTGTGCTGTTTGTGAGGAAGAATCGACGAAAGGACTTTAGTTTAAATAGGGAGCTGTTACAGGTGTTTGATGTCGAGAGGGATCTGCAGATCCTGGGATATCAAATCACACTGAGTTACTCTGCAGGGGCAGCGAGGTATTAGCAAGGCAAAGGCATGATGGCTTCGTTTGTTCATTAGATGTGAGCATAACTGGCTGGGCTCAACATTTATCCCTCGTTCCCATTTGCCCTTGAGAAGATTATAATGAACTGCCTTATTGTACTAGTGTATTGCATAAACTTTATTTTTCTGGAGAAACTGAATGTGGCAGAAATTAAACTGCAGCATTTTGTATTTCCAATCCCAGTTTTAAACTGAACTGTTTGGCTGGCACAGTGAATCAGTGGTTAACATTGCTGCCTCAGAGTTCCAGGGATCAGTGTTTTAATCCAGTCTCGGGCGACTGTCTATGGAGTTTGTAAATTCTCCCCGTGTTAGCGTGGGTTTCCTCTGGATGGTCTGGTTTCCTTCGACGTTTGCAGTTTAGGTAATATTGACCATGCTAAATTGCCCACAGTGATCAGAGATGCGTAGGTTAGGTGCATTTGTCAGGGAAATTTGCAGAGATAGGGCAGGGGAATTTCAAACCTTAGGGATTCTATATTCATTTACTCTAGGCTGAGTTGGAGAGTGGAATGTCATGTGTTATCTGCGAGCTGATGTACAGCAGAACAAAGACACTAAGCTAATTGAGGGATCAATTCATAGAGCAGGGAGAGAATGGGAGATAAACAGAAATTGATGATTAAAGCTCAGCAAGCTTGGCAGCATCTGTGCAGAGATACCAGTGTTACCAATTCGGATCCGTTCACCCTTTCTCTGAACCAGACCTGAAAAATTAAACTCTGATTTCTGTCCACACATGCTGCCAGACCTGCTGAAGTTTTTCAGCAAATTCTGGTTTTTTTTCTGATTGATTGCATCTGCAGTTCTTTCAGATTGTATTTAGCTAGAGAATGGGTTTAGGTGCAGAGTAAAGCTGTCTCTACACTGCAGATTTTCAAGCTCGCAGACCATGTTCACCGTGGAATTAGATAATGTCTTAATCAACCCCTGTCCCCACTCTATCCCGATCAAACACACATAGCATGATTATATAATTGGCTTAGAGACAGAGTCTGTTTCTCTGTACACTTTCTCCACCTAAACCTCCCTGAGGCTGGGAAGAAGAGGGTTAAATACAGTGCACAAGCACTCCGGGTTCAGGGGAAGCTCTGCGTTAGATTACAGAGCAAAGCTGTCTCTAGAGTGTCTCTCACAAACTCTTACATGGCTTATACGCACTGTCAGGCAGTCACACATTTTCAGTCACAAACACATGAGAGCGTTACAAACTCCCTACCTCAGCATCTCACGCTCGAACACAATCTCTCACTCAAACACTCTCAGCCACTAACTGAGCGGGCGCTACAGTGGGCGCACAGACAGAGGAGCCGGAAGGTAAGCGGAGACCAGTATAAATTAACGTTTTTTTAATTTTCCCAGTCTGTGTTTTATTCAACTAGGAGCGGGAACCCGGTAGTCGTCAACAGAGGCTTCTGGGAAGGTCTGAAGTTTGAGTGTAGAAGGAACCCGAGACACTACACGTGTCGTTTCTCCCAACCTCCCTCCTTCTCTAACCTAAAAAAAAACTCAGTAGGCTGTAGTAAACTATTAAGTGTTTTTGGTTTGGAGATTAAGTGTAGAGTTATGGCAGCGCAGGCAGTGGAATGTTCCTCCTGCAGAATGTTTGACTGAGGAATGACTACCGATGCGCCTGCTGGCTTCACCTGCAGGAAGTGCAGCCAGCTCCAGCTCCGCACAGACCACGTTAGTGAACTGGAGCTGGAGTTGGATGAACTGAGGAAAATTCGAGAGGCTGAGGCGGTGATAGATCGAAGCTACAGGGACATAGTTATGCCAGAGAACAGAGGTAGCTGGGTTACTGTTAGAAGTGGGAAGGAGAGGAAGCAGGCAGTGCAGGGATCACCTGAGGTCGTTTGCCTCAACAATAAGTGTACCGCTTTGGATACTGTTGGGGGGGGGGGGAGATGGCCTAGCAGTTGTAAGCTGCAGTGACCGTGTCTCTGGCACGAGGTCCGGCTTTGAGGCCCAACAGGGAAAGCGGGAGAGGAGGAGAGTGCTAGTTATAGGAGACTCTATTGTTAGAGAGACAGACTGGCTGTTCTATGGACATGGGCGAGACTCTAGGATGGTTTGTTGCCTCCCGGCTGCCAGGGTCCGAGACGTCTCGTATTGTATCTTCAGAATCCTTAAGGGGGAGGATGTGCAGCCAGACGTTGTGGTGCACATTGAAACCAACGACATAAGTAGTAAGAGGGGTGGGGAAGTCAGATAGGACTTCGGGTAGTTAGGCTGAGAGCTAAACGCTAGGACAGACAGAGTCATCATCTCTGCGTTGTTGCCGGGAGACGTGACAGTGAGGTAAGGAATAGGGAGAGAGTGCAGTTGGACATGTGGCTGCAAGGTTGGTGTAGAAGGGAGTGTTTCTGGTATTTGGACAATTGGACTGCATTTTGGGGAAGATGGGAACTGTACAAGCAGGACGGGTTGCACATAAACCAGATGGGCACCAATAACGAGGGAGGTAGGTTTCCTAGCACTCTTGTGGGGGTTTTACACTAATTGGACAGGGGGATGCGATTCGGACTTGTAGTCCAGCAAATAGGTTAGCTGTTTTTCACGATGTCCAAGAGTGTACGGAGGCTGTGGAGAAGGTAGCACTGACAGGGAATACTTGCGGACACAGAGATGGGCTCAAGTGTGTATCCTTCAACGCAAGGAGTATCAGAAATAAGGTGGGTGAACTTAAGGCGTAGATCGGTACGTGGGACGACGATATTGTGGCCATCACGGAAACGTGGATAGAAGAGGAACAGGAATGGATTAGGAGGTCCCTGGTTACAGATGTTTCAGTAAGATTGGGATGGGTGGTAGAAAAGGAAGGGGTGACGGTGCTAATTAGAAATTGTGTAACGGCTGTAGAAAGGCAGTTCGAGGGGGATCTGCCTTTGGACGTAGCATGGGCTGAAGTCAGAAATTGGAAAGGAGCAGTCACCTTGTTAGGTGTTTACTATAGGCCCCCCAATATCAGTAGAGATGTGGAGAAACAAATTGGGAAACAGATTTTGGAAAGCTACAGAAGCCACAGAGTAGTAATCATGGGCAATTTCAACTTCCAAATATTGATTGGAAGCTATTTAGATCAAGTAGTTTTGACGGGGCGGTGTTAGTGTAGTGTGTCCAGGAAGCCTTTCTAACTCAGTATGTAGATTGTTCGACCAGAGCGGAGGCCATATTGGATTTGGCACTTGGTAAGTACCGGGACAAGTGATGGGCTTGTTAGTGGGTGAGCATTTTGGTGATGGTGACCACAATTCGGAGACTTTCACCTTGGTTATGAAGCGAGATAGCTGCGTGCAACAGGGCAGGTTTTATAATTGGGGGAAGGGTAAATACGATGCTGCAAGACAGGATTTGAGGATCATAAATTGGGAGCATACACTGTCAGGGAAGAATGTCATTGAAATGTGAAACTATTTCCTGGGACAGATACGACGTGTCCTTGATCTGTATGGACCTGTCAGGCAGGAAAGAGATGGTCATGTGAGGGAACCTTGGTTGATGAGGGAGGTTTAATGTCTTGTAAAGAGGCAGAAGGAGGCTTACATAAGGTTGAGGAAACAAGGTTCAGACAGAGCGTTGGAGGGATACAGGATAGCCAGGGGGAGCTGAAGAAAGGGATTAGGAGAGCTAAGAGAGGGCACGGGAACTCTTTGGCGGGTAGGATCAGGGATAACCCCAAGGCCATTTATACGTATGTGAGAAACATGAGAATGACGACAACGCGGGTAGGTCCAATCAAGGACTGTAGTGGGAGACTGTGAATTGAGTCGGAAGAGATAGGAGAGGTCTTGAATGATTACTTTTCTTCAGTATTTACAATGAGAGGGACCGTATCTTTGAAGAGGAAAGCATGAAACGGATTGGTAAGCTAGAGGAGGTACTTGTTAGGAAGGGAGATGTGTTGGGCATTTTGAAAAACTTGAGGATAGACAAGTCCCCCGGGCCTGATGGGATATATCCTAGGATTGTGTGGGAAGCAAGAGAGGAAATTGGGGAACCGTTGGCAATGACCTTTTCGTCTTCACTGCCAATGAGGGTGGTGCCAGGGGACTGGAGAGTGGCGAATGTTGTGCCCCTGTTCAATAAAGGGAATAGGGATAACCCCGGGAATTACAGGCCAGTTAGTCTTCCTTCGGTGGTAGGCAAAGTAATGGAAAGGGTACTGAGGGATAGGATTTATGAGTATTTGGAAAGGCAGCACGGATTTGTGAGGGGTAGGTCTTGCCTTACAAGTCTTATTGAATTCTTTGAGGAGGTGATCAAGCATGTGGATGAGGTTAGAGCAGTTGATGTAGTGTACATGGATTTTAGCAAGGCATTTGATAAGGTTCCCCATGGTCGGCTCATGCAGAAAGTCAGGAGGTTTTGCATAGTCGGACGTTTGGACAATTGGATAGAGAACTGGCTAACCGGTCGAAGTCAGAGAGTGGTGTTAGATGGTAAATATTCAGCCTGGAGCCGAGTTATAAGTGGATTTCCGCATGGATCAGTTCTGGGTCCTTTGCTGTTTGTAATTTTTATTAATGACTTGGAAGAGTGAGTCGAACGGTGGGTGAGTAAATTTGCAGACAATACGAAGATTGGTGGAGTTGTGGATAGTGAGGAGGGCTGTTGTCGGCTGCAAAGGGGCTTAGATATGATGCAGAGCTTGGCTGAGAAGTGGCAGATGGTGTTCAACCCTGTCAAGTGTGAGGTTGTCCATTTTGGAAGGACAAATCAGAATGCGGAATACAGGGTTAACGGTAGGGTTCTTAGCAAGGTGGAGGCGCAGAGGGATCTTGGGATCTATGTTCATACATCGTTGAAAGTTGCCACTCAGGTGGATAGAGCTTGTAGGAAGGCCTATGGTGTAGTAGCGTTCATTAGCAGAGGGATTGAATTCAAGAGACGTGAGGTGATGTTGCAACTGTATTGGACCTTGGTAAGGCCACATTTGGAGTACTGTGTGCAGTTCTGGTCGCCTCGTTTTAGGAAAGATGTGGAGGCTATGGAGAGGGTGCAGGGGATATTTACCAGGATGTTGCCTGGAATGCTCCATCTGGTATGCTCCGCCATTCCATCATGGTTAATATCGGTCTCAACCCCATTCTCCAGTCTTCTCCCTGTAACATGTTTTACCCTGAAATAGTGCGTGCGAATTCGCCCCAATCTCGCCCCGTGTGCCGGTGGCTGTTACACAGTGTCTGTGTGTGATCAAAATCAATTTCAGTCCTGCACAGCAAACCGAAATCTTTTGAGTAAAGCCATCGCTGTTGGAGGACAATTCGATTGGGTCTCTGGCCCCACTGTGTTTGTGTGCGGTAGAAGTTTCAACCTCTATCTCCCACGGGAAGGATCGATAACATAAAACATGAAAGAAAGATAGGCTTGTGTGTGAACATAGATGGAAGTAATTGCTTTCTGCCCCGGTCAGTAAACCTTACTCTGAATGCACCGACCCATTCCTGCTGTTGTGAAATGGAATAAAAGACCAAGTAATTGCCGTGTTTGATTTTACTCGATATGCATTTTACCTTGTTCAGAATATGCGGGGATGTTTCCAGCGCAGATGCTCATTATTTTTAAGAAAACAGTCTGCGGGCCCTGATACTTTCTGGAGAGTTGAAGCATCAGTTTGTGCGAAAGTGACCCAGTTCAGAGCTGAGCAAAAACGTTGCTGTTCCTTCTTTACGGGCGACCATCTTCCGCATCGTAATGGATGGGGCAGTGGCAAAGGGAGCACTCATTTGCTCTTGTCAAAGCTAACATGGCTTCTTGAGGTAAGTTTCTGTCAAGTGTATTCCAAAGTATAGTCTGAGGAAATTCATTTATTCCTTGTCTGGCATTTCTCAACCTGTGTGAACGAAAACTAAAAATCCTCAAACATGCTTTGAAGCACTTCATATATTCGAGTTTCTCAGGAGAAGGTACAGTTAAGATCATTCAGTCAACAACAGGATTGAAAAGATTTGCATATTCAGATGAAGTGCTTAACTCATGCTCTCACACAGACACTAATATTCACCGGCAGACGATCAGAAATTGGTGTTTAACCCTGAAAAAGCTAAGGGACTTTAAAGAGCAGGACAAAATGACAAAAGGTTATATTTGTGACTGCATACACCGAAAAAGAGGCAGTGAAAATAAAAAACAGGCTGAATGAAATGTTTACGAGAAACAGAATTCACTAATGGAACACTTTCAAACGTTAGAAACGTTGAGTGATCGACGAAATGGAAAAGCACTGCTGGGATTTGAACCCAGGATTTTCTGTTTACGCGGCAGATGCTTTAACCAGCTAAGCCACAGCGCCCAGGCTTGCACGCTTTTCATCGCGCCCAAATATCGTTAATCACTTGATCACAGTAACCGAGAAATTTGTTTTCAGAAGCAACATTGATGAATGCAAATTTCAATCAACCACCGCTTTTGGTAAAAATAAAACAGACAGTTCACTGATGAACATCTTCCACTGAAAATGCGCAGGAAGTGGCAATCTCCTCCTGCATTGATTTCAAACTAATATTTTCACCTGTTTAAACTGACAAGATAAAGTGTATGCTTTCATCTTCTCGGGGTCCATTCAATGCGTTAATACACCCATACACCCAGAAGGAACCTCACACCAAAAGGAATGAAGTTACTGTGGGGAATTGACCAGGAGTGGTGGGCAAGTAAATGTAAACAGTGGTCATTAAAATCTGACCCATTAGCACCAATGCTAACCCTTGCATCACCAGCTCCTCACTCACTTCCTGCCTCATATCTGTTAGTCATCTTTGAATTTCATTTTTATTTCACTCACCCATTTCACTTCTCAAGCTATTCCCGACAGGTTGCAGAAGTCTGATTGGAAACTGCAATCTCTGGAAGCGGATTCGTGGGATATGGACCTCACTCCGTGGGATCGAATTCCCTGACCATCCCTGATTACTACAGAATTGATGAGGTCATGAGTTACTTTCCTAAAAGTGTGAATTAGTTAGCATGAAAGTACAGCCATGGTGCCGCTACGAAGGGAGTTCTAGGGTTTAAACGCAGCAACACTGAAGGAACAGCGATATATTTCGAACTCAGAAAGGGTGCGATGATTGGACGTGGTTTTGCTGTCGTGGCTTTACCGTTTATCAGTTGCCATTGTCCTTCGAAATAGATGAAAACAACTACTGGACTGATTCTGTCTGGATCAGGGTGTGTCTTCTGTGTATAACGAGGGATTCGGTTTTCATTTGGATAATTCATGACAAGATCATTCATTATTTTCATTACCTGACTGGCAATTGCATCCAGGTCTGGGAAATGCAAATACAGACCTCGAAGCAGTGAACCCCAGTGTTGCTGAGAGAAACGATTGCAACCTTACTGGTACACACTTTTGTACTTCCTTCACTTCATAACCAACTTCGACACAAATGTTTCTCTCTCCAAGTTTACAAAAAGCTCTTATTTTCGCTGTCGTTGTTCAGCAAATACACTGAAAGAAGCTGCATCCAATCCGATGTAAACAGGGGTTCGTTTTGTGGTGCTGAGCTGCGGCGACACGAGGAAAAGCGTAGTTGAACTGGTCTGATTCTAGATCCCAGACTAGTAATGACCGGAGATTTTTCGGTGCATTTGTATAGGGGCTTGACTGGAAGAGACCAGACTTAAAATATTATTCACCGAAATGGATCATGAATGAACACAGTTACTGTGAGAAAAAAACGATGGAAAGTTCCAGCTGAGAAACAGGCGACACTGCAAAAGGGAAAGGCTCTGCTTCAGAAAGTGAGGACGACTGAAGTAGACGAATTACGGTGATCATCTATGATGAATTATCACCTTGTGAATGCTGTTTCCACCGATGGAAATATCTACATTGCATATGGAAACGTTGGACTGCGTCGGCAGGTAGGCATAATGGATAATGTGTGACAATTTGAAGCAGACAATTTTAAGTTGAGACTTTCTGATCTCGAGCGCAGCATGTCGCTTTGTCACTGTTGGAAGAGAGTTTGTCAGGTTCTCAGGATCTTCACGGACAATGTGTTTTCGAATTTGACAGTTGAATTTGGGTCGATTACACCTCACTGTCCATTTCATATTTCAGCTCACCGCAACGGCTCTCCCTGTGTGTCTGAAAATGAGCAACAATTCCTCAAGGCAGTTTAACGCAGTGTGACGATGTCAACGTTCAGTCCCATTGTTGTGTCATTTAAGATCACAGCGAGAATCACATTGACATTTGCCCTGGAAACATCAGAACAAACAAGGATGTGGAGCACATGCTGGAAAATGAGAGGAGAATAGACGAATGTCTGATAATCCAAACTGCACAGTGGGCTGAATGGCCTTTTCACGCATTTTATAAGCTCGAAGGCATGGAGAAACTGATCTGAAACAAAGGTGATCACAAATGAAAAGGAAAAATCCGTGTCATTAAGAAAAAAAGTACAAGAGTGCCTGTTATCTTCCATGTTAGGCTAATGGTTAGGACTTGGTTTGTTCAGGGAATTAAAGTTCTGTTGTACTTATTTATCCATGATGATTGTATTTCTGATAACATTCAGAAGCAAGAAATGAACTGCAGAGTTGTCAAGCAAATTATTTTGTGCCAAACCTGATTCAGATTAACACAAAACAAATATCAAAGGACGCTGGAAATCTGACACAAATGCAAGAACTGATAGAGGAACTCAATAGGCCTTGCAGCATATGTGAAGAGGTAGAAGGATCAGAGTTTCAAATCGACCTCAGGACAAATGCATTTCACTTGCCAGTGAAATTGACTGCTTCACAAATTGGGGACAATTGAGGTGAAGCAGAAACAGTGAGTATCCTTTTTGTTTGTTAACCTTGTGAATTTTCTCATTGCTGCTCATGACCTGATTAAAAACGAAACACTGCAACATGGAGGACTTTCCCACGCATGTGCCCCAGTGGCCCGCTAGGACGTGAACCTGAATATCGATCAGTAACGTGTAAGTTTTCTGCTCCTTGGTTCCCCTCCTACTTACATTTTTACACATCAAAGCGAATGTTTCTCTTTGCCCTACAGCCAAAAAGAAGTTTGAATTGCTGATCTGCACGAATGTGAGTTCTTTGCCCCGCTCACATCAAGCAACATTATGGGAACCATCATAGTGAATGCCCAAACAGCGTCGGAGGAGTGCAAGCTGATATAGTTCCACAACCTGCAAATTGGCTTATTAAAATTTCCCAAATATACCGAACGAATCACTGGCTCTTGGGATGGGAATGAGACACAACAAACACCCAGTCTCATTTCTTTCGAAATGGGAATCAAAGGAGAGTATGGTTGAGACCTCAGCAGTGACAATTCTTCAAGAACGTAGCGGCATTAACTCTGATGGTGTCGGGGACATACACTGATCTGCGACATTGAAAGCATTCCTGTCAGTGCTGTTCAGCTTCTGATGTTGTCACTCTCAGAAACAATAAACCTGCCTGGAATCGACCAAGAGATGAAAGCAACAACTCCTTTATGGGAGATTATTAAGGACAGCAGAAAAGAAGCTTGTATATTTTCTTACTCATACATCTTTGAGGTATTTATTTCACTTCTCCTCCAAAATGACAGTGCTTTTTACAGCCTCGCAGTTTCCAGCATTTCAATTGCTCATCTCAATTATATTTTCAAGGTAACATTTTGTTTACATCCAAGCCAGGGTGTATCTGGGAAATAAGGAAAGGATGATCACCTTATTTTGATTGTATTATGAATCCCTTACTTGTCAGAAAGAAATTGAGAAACAATTCTGGAAGGGGACTTCAGTTATCTGTAAGAATAATTGAGTGGTTATGGTCAGGGATTTTAACTTTCCACGCGTAGACCGGGACTGCCACGTGTTAACAGTTGTGATTGAGAGGTAATTGTTACGTGTGTTGAAGAACCTTTTCTGATTCAGCATATGAAGGTTCCTCTATTCAAGGTGCAAAACTTGACATTCTTTGGGAAATAAGGCAATGCAGCTTACAGGGGTGTCAGCGCAGCAGCGCTATGCGGCCAGCGACTTTAATTCTATTCGTTTTAAACTACTGAATGAATAACATCGGCCCAATATAAAAATTGCAGTTCTAAATTGAAGGAAGGATAAATTTGAGGTCATTAGACTTTCAAAATTTGTTTTGAGAGCAAATGTTTGCACGTTTAGTGACGGCTGGAAAATGGAAAGCTTTCAAAAATGAGATAATGAGAATCCAGAGTAAGTATATTCCTATTAAGGAGAGAGGACAGCGTGGTACGTGTAGGTAATGCTGGATATCTGTAGAAATTAAGCCTTTCATCAACAAAAGAAGAAAATATATGTCAGGCAGAGGCAGTCGGTATTAAGTAAAGTCTTTGAAAAGCACACAGACTATATAAGCATTCTTAAGAGGGGATTCAGGACGGAAAAAGTGCGCAATAGATAGCTTTGGCAAAGATGGTTATGGAAACTTCACAGGATTGTATGAATTCGGGCAAAAGGGTAAATACGGAGAGAATAGGGGCACTCAAAGATCAACAAGGCAGTCGCGTGTGGAGCCGCATGGGATGAGGCAGATACTAACAAGTATTTTCATTCATGCTCACTGTGGAGGAGGACATAGAAGGTATCGAATGTGGTGAAATCAATGGTGACATCGTAAAGAATGTCCATATTACAGAGGAGATTGTGCTCGATGTGTTGAAAGGGATAAAAGTAAATAAATCCCTTGGACATGATCAGCTATGACCCAGATCTCTGTGGGAAGATATGGAAGTGAGTGATGGATAAATTGCTGCGTTTTTTTTTATCATCGATACTCACAGATGAGGTGCAAGAGATTGGACATTCGCTAACGTGGTGATACAATTTATGGACGGTGATGCAGTGAAGCCAATATAGAGTGGTTTTGCTGACATAGGTAGTATGCAAGTTGTTGGAGGGACTCCTTAAGGGCAAAAGTTTCATATATTTAGAAAGTCAAAGTCTGATTAGCGATATTCAACAAAGCTTTGTGCATGGGAATTCATGCCTCACGAATTGACTAGTTTTTTTGAATATATAAGAAAAATAACTGATTAGTGAAGAGCCATTGATGTAATCTATCTGGACTTCAGTAAGGGATTGGACAAAGTTACACATGCGAGACTAGTTAGGAAAGTTAGGTTTCATGGTGTACTAGGAGAACTATACCTTTGGATACATAACTAGTTAGAAGGTGCGAGACAGAGTAAAAGTGGAGCGTTGTTTTTCAGATTGGAGGCCTGTGACCAGTGCTGTTGCTGGGTCGATTACTTTTCGTCATTAAAATCAATTATGTGATGTGAGTGTGATCATAAGGAGGTTAATTATTAAGTTTACACAAGACGCCATTATTAGATGTGTTCTCGACAACCAAGAAAATTATCTCAGATGACAACGGGATTTTGATTGGGTTGTCCAATAAGCTGAGGAATGACAGAAGAAGACAAAAGTTGAGAAATGTGAGGTGCTGTACGTTGGAAAGACAAATTAGGATACCCTTTATAAAGTTAATGGCAAGCTCCTGGACACTGTTGCTGAACAAAGAGACCTTGGCGTGCAGGTTCTTAGCTCCTTGAAAATGAAGTTGCAGGTTTAAAGGACAATGAGAAAAGTGATTGATATGCTTGCCTGTATTGTTCGGAGCATTGGGTTCGACGTTCAGAGGTCATGCTGTGGCTGCCCAAGGCATTGTTTTGGTCAAATTTCGAGCACTGCGTGCAATTCTGCTGAACCTGTAACTGAAGGATGCTATGAGTATTGAAATGTCTCAGAAAAGGTTTATGAGAATGGTGCCACGACTGGACTGCTTGAGATCAAGGGAGAGGTAACATAGATTTGTGTTATTTCCCAGAAAGATCTGATGCTGAGAGGGGACATTGTCGAGGTTTATCATATCGTCAGGAACATGGCTAACATAAAGATGGAAACGTACAACGCAGAACAGGCCATTTAAACCACGACTGTGTTCCAAGGTTTAATCCTAATGGAAAATATAATAACTTAAGGTACGCACCACTCAACTCTATGTTATCCATGTGCATGTCCAGCAGTAGCATAAATTTCTCGAATGACTCTGCTTCCACAACGACTTCTGGAAATGCATTCCATGCAGTCACAACTCCCTGCGGAAAGAAACTATCTCTGTGTACCTTTCTCCTAATACCTTAAAACTACGACTCCTTTTACAACTCAGTCCTGCCTGGGAAAAAGTCTCTGACTATTGAATATATCTATTCCTATCATTATCTTATACACCTCGATCAGTTCTCCTCACTTCCTCCTTCTCACCAGAGAGAAAGGTCCGAGCTTATTTAATCTTTCTTCATAACGCAAACCCTCCAGACTGGGCAGCATCCTGGTAAATCTTCTTTGCACCCTCTCCAAAGCCTCTGTATCTTTCCTATAGTAGGGCGACCAGAACTGAAGACAGCATTCCAAATGTGGTCTCACCATGGACTTGGAAAGCTGTAGCAAAACCTCCTTGCACTTCAACTCGATCCCCCTGTTAATGAAAGCCAAAATACGATATGTTTCATTAACAACCTTATCAATTGGGTGGCAAGTTTGAAGGACCCATGTACGAACATACCCAGATCGCTCTGCTCTTCCACATTGCCAAGCATCATTTCGTTAATTCTATTTTCAACATTCGAGTTCGACTTTCCAAAATGCATCAATTTGCATTTATCCAGGTTGTTGAAATGCATCTGCCATTTCTTAAAGCAGCTCTGCATCCTGTCTATGTCGCACTGCAGCCTGCAATAGCCCTCGATACTATCAACGGCATCTCCAACCCTCGTGTCATCTGCAAATTTGCTAACCCACCCTATAATCTCCTCATCCATAATCATTTCTAAAAACTACAAAGAGCAGGATCCCAGAAACAGAGCCTTGTGGGGCCACACCAACTCTGACTACCGAGCAGAATACTTTTTATCTAAAACCACTCTCTGTTTTCTGTCAGACAACCAATTCTGCATCCAGGTGGCCAAATCTCCCTGTATCCCATACTTCTTGACTGTATGAACGAGCCTGTCATGAGGAAGCTTATCAAATGCCTTGCCGAAGTTCACATACAGCACATCCACTGCTCGAACTTCGTCAAGTTCGTTGAAAAGATCATAGAAAAAGTCCTTTCTTGACCTAATGGAGTCCACAACATCAGAGTATAAGTGTACATTAAGATGGGAAAGGTTTAAATTGGAGATAAGAAACTTTTTTCACACAAATACAGGTGCGTGCACAGAACTGGTTTTCAGGGAAAGTGGTGGAGTCTGGTTCAATCAAAACATTTAAAAGGCACCTGGATGAGTATATAAACAGAGAGGGTTTAGAAGGATATGGGTCAAATGTTTGAAACTTGATGTGTGCTCAGCATGGATGCAATACAGCAAAAGGTTTGTTTCAATAATGTTTATCATGATGACTCTCCGAGTCTAATCTGCCATAATGTTCAGCTTGCAATCATCCCCTTCCCTGAATCATGCTTTTTAACAGTTATGATATCCCAGATCCATGTTCACGTTTGTAACATGTGTTCCCCATCCTTACCTGTCAGGCCACTTGCAGGTGCAAAGCACTCCTTGTGCGAACATACATTTTCTCATTTCACTTTTGTTTTTGTTCCCAATGACGCTAGATCTCCGCCGAATCATGCTCGATGCATTCAAGCGTCGGAGTATTTTCTTCATCTTGCCTCGATGTCAGCCGCCTCCTTGATGTTGAAAACGTCGATTACATACCCTCTCAGTGATATGTTCTGTAAAGAGAAATGCCCCCACAGGGCAATCTACCTCATTGCTGGTATTCCTCATACATGGTAGGTTTCACTTCACTTCCCTGCTTCCGGACGTTTTGCACTCAGAAATCAACAATAATGCGGCTGGAGGATTCATTCATAATCGGACTGCGTGGGTGAACATTCTGAAAAAACTTGTTTCCATTTTGAACAAGCGTTTCCTTTTGCGGTCTTCGCTGCAGTGGTAGCTCTGCCCCATGACTACTTCAGGCAATTAGATCTCGTTCAACAAATACGCTTTTCTAGAAGACATATTGTCGCATGTTTGTCAACGTCACAATAGCAAAAGAGGATGCCAACGGGAAGGTCAACCCGCGACCTCTCGCATATCTCTATTGTAGAAGGCCCGATGAGAGAATCATTCCCCTTGACCAATGACCACAGACCTGCAGAGCGTCCCCCGTACAATGCAGCTAATTTTTGCTCAGCGTGAAATCCATTCTCCAGAAAATCCAATGTGCAATGAGTTTTCAGTATATCTGTTTCTGTTAGAACTATTATATATAACTATTTCTGTCTGCCTGCCCCCGGGGTGTAGCTGTTTGTCCATTCGCCAAGGACGCACTCTCAACTGATGGACAATGAATCAATTTTGTTTCCACTTGCAAGCTATGCCTGGCGAGGTCAAAGCTCATTTCCTCTGCTGCTCCGTGACAATAATTTGATATGGGAAGAATCAGTAACACCAATGAGAAGGAACTGAACGTTCTAGCTTTTCTGCAGACGTCTGTTCACTGGCAGACAGATATATGCTAAGATCTCTGAAAAGCGAGAAAGTATATGAATATGAGCTCTGTTTTATGCAACCTGTTTGGTGCACAGAATGCGTCCTCACGCAGCAATTCTGCCGAAAGTGCTGTTGCAAACTAGGTATTGGTTTATTTGCTGCGATGAGCAGCAGTCAACAACTGAGCCCCAACTGTCGCAAAAGAAGAGAATTTGATAAACTCTGACTTACTGAGAGTTACCCCACGGCCCTGAGCTGCAGTGCTGTGGGTAGTCCAACGCGGAAGAGACCGTTAAAAATAGCCATTGTTGCTCCCTGAGCCGCTCTGTCTCAGAGAATGGGTGAGGGACGGCATTAATGCGAGGTGCCATGCCGAATCAGACTGAAGCCGTTCTGCACAGCGAGTCCATGTCCACTCTGTATTTCCTGTATCTCTCTGGGGTTTCCCATAATCGTTGATATTCGTCCTATTAATGGGGAACTGTATCTGTGCTGATCCTCCTGTCAGTCATATCTGATCCAGAATGGGCAATTACAGTTTGGAATGGACAAAACGGCAAGCAATGTGTGTCAACCTCATCATTTCAGTCTCATCTCAGAGAGGACGTTTAGTAATTCAGTTCAGAGCAGATGGACAGATGACAGTAGAAGTCCACTCAGACCTCCAAAAGCATTTGACCTTACCTGTGTCCATTCTGACAGTGTATCAGTGTGAGATTTTTATTTGGGACATGAAGTTGTGGAACCAGTAAACTGATTAAAAGACATGGCGCAGAACAGAGCCCTGTTACAGGTGACATGCGTATATCGTGGTTACAGAAGATTTATTGAACTGTCGGTTATCGGCCCATCACAGTCACGCTGTGTTACTCTGTTTCCTGAGACCATTGTTTTTCTGAACGAGTCCAGGCAGATCATCGTAATCAAGATCATACAGAGCAAAACATTTTTTAAAAAATAACTTGAGACACAGTAAGATATTCCCGGGCAGTACAGTGGCTCAGTGGCCAGTGTTGCTCCGACACAGCATCAGAAATCGGGTTCGATTTTCGCTTCAGGCAACTGTATGTGTGGATTTTGCACATTCTCTCCATGTCTGTGTGTGTTTGCTCCGGGTGTACCGGTTTTCTCTCACAATTCAATGATGTGCAGGCGAGGTGAATTAGCAATGCTAAGTTGCCCGTAGTGTGAGGTTTCGAGGAATGGTTCTAGGTGGAATTGTTGGGCAGCTCGTGCGCTCGGCAAGATTATGTCAACTTCGAGAACTCGTTCATTAGTTTAATAACTGTAAGAGAAAGCTGTACTGGAAAATGAGGATGCATGTTAAAAGCTGTACGAAAACATGATAACGCATGTTTTCAATATTTTACATCTTGATCAGAATTCAAAAGCATTGAAATCTCACCTTCTAAAAATGAAATGCAATTTGAGCACAGGCCCTCTGACAATTACGATCTCTTCCTGACGTGAGAATCATTTCCGCTCGACCAAAGAGTCTGCTTCATTTCTGTTATCTTACCCATAAACTGGATGAATTTTTTTTTATCATTACGATATTTTTGTTGCTGCGCCACCGGAAAGTAGAACTGAGTTTTAATGGCAGATTCTTCCAATTGTGAATCCCTCTTCTGAGAACGTTGTGATATCTCCCTTACCCCCGGCGCAGGCTCTCTCCATTGACGTCTCGACTGACCCATCTTTTACTGACAGCAGTGCTGGGGAGGGAAGCACAAATACGCTCTTCAGCTCATTGTTAAACACGGGCGTGCGGGTCGGACAATGAGGGTGGTGCGAGTGGGCACTATAGAAATTGGGGAAATGCTTGTAATTAGGAACTCTTTCAAACCCAAGTTTTATGTCGAGAATCGTGCTCAACATACCTCAGCTGAGACAGAGTGAAAGATGCATAGCTACTAGGAAAGAAATAATCTGTCCTTATAATGGGGAACTGTGTCTCTGACCTTCTTGAATATGCAGCGAGGTCGCTTCTGACTGAATCAGCATGAGGAGGGTATCATGTCGGTCAGACACACTGTGCCTGGTATTTATAAACTTCACCATATTGTCCCCAACTCAGGTGTCAAGATGAATTCTCCTGATCAATTAATTCCAGAGTGACAGGAAACAGGAAAAATTATCTTGACACCACCTGGGGAGAAAAAGCTATCTGATTGATGAAACAGCCTTTAGTTGTGCATGTTTTCCACATTTGCAACTTTGGTGCTTGCTTTAAAGAGAGCAAGTAGAGAGATTAGTTCAATTAGTAGTAGCAGAAAACAGGAAGTTTTTATCTTGTTTCTAAATTGTGCAGAACAGGAGGTAATTCTCCCTGGTCTTACTGAAATGATAAAGAGCAGACGGTTTCCAAAGTGAGATCTGACATCGGGCTCGGGGCTCATCTTACTCCCACTGTGACACTCTGCTTGTGTGATCCGAACACGAATTTAATAAAAGCTCATTGACAAGATCGTTTTATTTGAATTGTGTGGAGAATTGAAGCCGATTGAATGAAAAACGGAGTGACAGTGTGGATGCAATATATTCTGCGAGGGATTATTTCTGCACAAGTGGGGAGTACGCTGTGCTGTTCCTAGTGGTCAGTACTGGGACCATTTCTCTTCTGTTTAGATATTAATGAACCTTTCTCCTCAGCAGTGTTACGACACAGGTTAAACAATCATGTTTAATTTAAATAAACAACACAGAAAAGATATGTCCAGTGCAGTAATCTGTGAAAATTCGATACGCCAGAGACATTTAACCTAAAATTTACCAGTTTTTTTCCCGAAAGTGCAAAACAAATTAACTAACACCTATTTACAAAGTGCTTCCTCCAAGCTATCTTTTACAGTTCTCGTTCTACAATACTAGTACGATAAAATTCCGAACTAAATGTTGCACTGCAAAACCTCGTATCGCAGAATCAGGCAGCTGTCAAAATTTTCTGCATTCCTGCTTTCTTTTGTGTGTTCTGCTTCATAGGTTACTAATTGATAAATATAACTTGATGAGCTATTTTCCTGTCAGTGTGCCGATGTCTTATGCACAGTTGCTCTCCTTATGACTGTTTAATTTTCCCCGCTCTTCTAGCACCAAAGCATCGGTTTATTCCATTGGCTTTTTAGATTGACAATATGCTAAATTTAAACTTGGTTGGAAATTGGATTGTAATTCAAACTGTTTGGCCTAATTTGAATCTGTTTTGTTATTTTTAAGCAATCTTACTATTGACCCACTGTTTTACTGCTACCGTATTGGGAATACTTGTGCTGTCAATGTTAACTTCCAACTCACCTTAAGATGCAGTGCACCAACATCTTTGTAACGCATCCCCCCTTCAGAAAAAAAATGAACCATCATCATGAGAAGATGAATTTATTTTTTTCTATTTTTGGAACACATTACCATAATAAATAGATAACTATGATAGCTTCAATTTCACTTCTCCCCTTAAACGTATACATCTTAAAACATTTAATAAATGCAAATCTGTTCTAAACTTTATTAGATAAGTCCGCGAAAACGCTTTTGCAATTACATTGTTCAGACCAACAACAGGTTACATTTTGAAATCAAAATTTTGTAACGTAAAGCACCAATAATATCGTCTCATATTCGTGGATTTAATATGTCCTAAGAACGTAAGTGGATTGGGATTCGTGTAGACAGAAGTCTCCAACGTATTGTTCGTAAGATATACGTTAAAATGTTGCAATGTCACTGCGAAATTCAATAGTTCTTTGCCGATTGTGGTGTATTTCCTCTGCTAGATGCTAATCTTCTTCATAAAATAACCAACTGACAGTTCCATCGCATTCTCATCTTCTTTCAGGACAACAGCTGCAACCCCTATGTCAAAAGCATCGATGGCGACCTTAACAGGTTTTGAAAGGATTGGTGTAGCTCAAAGTGCTCGAGTGTTTAACATAGCTTTCACATGGTCGCGTTCCTCCTGGCATGGTTCTGTCCACCGAAACCTTGTGTTCTTCAACAGTGCTAGTACATTGCTGAAGATTGGAATAAACTTCCGATAGAATATTCGAGGTTGTTCATGGAAATTCCTCGATGGCTTTCGTCCTTCAGTGCCATTGACTTCCCGTTTTCCTGACCGATTAAATATCCAAAGAACTTCACCTCAGTTTTTACCATTTCAGTTTTATTTTCGTTTATAACCGTTTTTGACTCTTGTGATCGTTCAAAGAGTTCTAGCAACTATATCATGTGATGCTTCCAGGACTTATTAAAAATCACTACATCGTCCAAATAGACTGGACAAATTGTTAACACAGCCACAACTATGTTCATGTGTTTTTGGAATGCTGCGGTGCGCTCTTCACTCAAAAGTGCAGCACTTTAAACTGAGATAGCTCTTTTGGATCAACAAACGCAGACATTTATTTTGCCATCACTGATTGAGGAACTAGCCACACGCATTGGTGATGTAAGTGGCTTGCATGACTTTTCGGTACACTCCTGCAATCTCTGAATTGAATATGAAAACAATTTTGTGACAGTGTTCACCTTCAGGTCACCCATGCAGAGTTGTTGAATTCGATCTGGTTTCGGAAATAAGATGATTCGCAAACTTCACTCATTATGTCATGGTTCAATGATGTCCTCGTCAAGAATGGTCTCCACCTTCATCTGGACGTGTCTGTCTTTGAGAGGACTAACCCGATAAAGGTGTTGTCACATTGGAGCGGTATTCCCATGTACTTCATGTGGAAGAGCATTAGTCCTCCCCATTTGATTCTTACATATGTGTGTATATTGCAATTCGATGCTTCTAAGATAGATATTTTACGAAAATATCCTATTCTTACAGGACTATTTCATTTTTAAATCTGTTTTCAGGCACGGCAATATCCACATCATCTGGATTTGATTACTCAATCAGCGGCGGAGAAACTCACACTTATTTCTGCAGTTCCTTCTCTCCACTGAAAAGCAGTTTCATCAAGTTCACATGACAAACTCAATCACTATTTTGATAAATGGCAATTTAACTACGTAGTTCACCTGACTCAACTTTTACTCAATGTTTCTTGGGGCCATGAAACCTCGTTTAGTACTAACACGTTGCCCTCGGCTAGATGTCAGTCTGTCAGAGATTTTATCTGCCACCTGTTTCATTCTACTGTGCCTCTTTTGGTCCTAATGGTTCTAATCCAAACTGCTAAATCACAATTAATCGCATACCCCTTCATTTTCTCCCACGGCCAACCATGTGGCTCGTTATCACGGGTTTTGCTGATGTCCATGTGCACTATGTCAACTGCCCTACCCTCATTTACATGCTTTTTCACCTTCTCAAATCACTCAATGCAGTGTGTGAGACATGGACTGCGCTTAATGGAACCATGTTGACTATCTGCAATCAAATTATTGCTTGCTAGGTGATTATAATTCTTATCTCTTGCCTTCCTTTCGAAAACTTTTACGACAACAGAATTTTCCTGCATCTTTTAGTATAATAGAAACAGAATCAATTCTTCAGTTCGAATTCTTTCCGTCAGAACTGGACAAAGTGAGATTCGGAACAGATCTCAAACAAATCTAGAGACTGGGAAAATGTTAAGAGAGGAAATTACAGAAGAGATGCTCAGGATAAAGATGGAAGTCAGGAAATATTCAATAAAAAAGGGGGTGTGGAATGGCAGAGGGACATGGGCATGGAAAAAGATGCGTCACAGGACTGGAAATGTGAACTCTACTTTCCTTTCCCAGATGCTGGCAGACCTGCAAAGAACTGCAGCATTGTTTGTTTTTGTTACATGAACAGAGTATTGTAGAATGTTGCAAGAGTAATCAGCTGTCTGTGCTCTGCGAATGCTGAAGTTCCACTTCCTTTGATTAATTCGCTTTCACACTGAAATCTCAAAATTCTGTCCGACTCCCACCCCCATCACCATCACCTAGAATAAATTGTTCACTGCGTAAATCCACATGGGCACATAAGAAGCTCATTTTCAATGTGAACTGGAAAACGTTCAGGGAGCGTTCCCTTTGGTTTACAGCAGAACGTTCGGAATGAGGTTATTCTGGTTCAGGGTCATTGCACATGGAACCATCACTGTCATTCCCTTCTGCAATTGGCCATTCTCATTCTGTGACTGTGGGAATTATGAGTGGTGCATGGTTGGAGTGGACCCTAATGCTTCGAAAGGGATATCATTAATTATATATTTGGCTGCACTGATAAACTTGTCTCTGGCACGTCCAGCAAAGTAGAGATACTTTTCACTCAGAAACCGACGTGTAACCAAAAGTGGGAAGGAAGAGCAAGCAGAACCTTCCGATGGGTGGCAACACTAAAAGTGAAAAGGATTGTTGGGATCCAATTCAAAAGACGCCAGTTTGGGTTTCCAACCCACAACCCAAAGATTAATAGCCTCATGCGCGACTGATTGAGCTGCCGAGGGGCAATGTTTGGCTGCTTGGCTAATTTCCCATTTCAAAAAGAGCCGAATCCAACTGGCACCTGAATTTACAAGACTCAACTTCATTCATCCATATCACAAATAAAGTTATTCAAACTTTCCACTTCTCAGCTGTTATTCCTTCCAAACATTGAAATCTATGTTGCAGGATTTAAGATTCAATATTAATATTTTAATATTTTTACCCCTATCTTTAAGCCACCGATGTGATTTCCAGTCACTCTGGCAAGAGGTGAGTCATTCAGGAAATTACTTCAGTAAATCCAGTCATTTCTATTACAGACTAGGTGAAACTCATCTGCCTGACGACATACGATCCTCACGATCAACACTTTCCTTGTTCTGCCAGCCGACAACGGTTACAACTTCTACAAATAGATAGGAGTTTGGCTTAGAACGCTCGAAGAACAAGACCAATGTTGTGCAGCCGTGACCAAATTAAAGAGGATTTTTTCCCGTTTCACACGCAAAGAGACGTTGATGAGGATGCAGTTTCCATAAGCTGTGTCCTAAGGCTCAGGAGGAAGCTGCTCTTTGAACTTGCATTGACATTTGAAGTTTCTG
The DNA here is from genome assembly GCF_020745735.1 of Hemiscyllium ocellatum. NCBI lineage: Eukaryota > Metazoa > Chordata > Chondrichthyes > Orectolobiformes > Hemiscylliidae > Hemiscyllium > Hemiscyllium ocellatum. Next base: position 1,917,277 of record NC_083418.1, read on the forward strand.
GTGACAGCAGGTGATTGGAGAGATAGTGGTCGCATCTTTCTATGCGTCCTGCCTCATGCCATGGGGATTCGGTGTGAATCATTGATTCGTTTTTGTGATTGCAATGTCGGGACGTGGTTGTTCACAGTACTTGAGCTGAAATATATGAGGGTCTGCACATGGGTTGGCTCAAACCACTTACGTTTAAGCCAAATGCGCTGAACAATTGAGACACAGAAACTGGCACCATAATTGGGCTTGTCCATTCCCCCAAACCAGGGTGTTGAGAAGGCGTTGGACAGCATTAGCTCTCACTGTTTTCAGAGTCTGTTACTAATTTCGCTGCCGTTACTCGTAAACTGAGATGAGGATTTAATTTCTGATATGTCAGAGTAAGAATCCTTTATATAAATATCTTTGAAATAATCAGAATCAATCTCAGGTTCACCACAGAAGTGGAAGATGATTCATTGGCGAGGAATTGAAGCTGGGTCGCAGTCGTGAAAGTGCCAAACCCGAGCAAATAGAAGACCAAAGATGCCTGTCGAACTGGAATGTAGTCGTGGGTCGACAGCCCTCAAGCACCTCCACGTGATCTTGTCAAAAACAACCGTTTGACGATCGTCATCCCATTTTCCATCACTTGGCCTTTTATGCCTTTACATCACAAGTTGACACCTGAATACCTTTGAAGGTTATGTGAGTTCCTGCCGCTGCGACCTCTAACAGTGCGTTCCAGATTCAAACACCAGCTTGTTCAGGAATGATTACTGTACATCTATTGCACGTCAGGATCAAAAATCGCTCAGGGTTTTGACCGGGAATTGAACTCGTGCCATGGCGCTGCAACCGCTCAGTCACAACCAATGCATAAGCAGGATTGACTGCAGTCATCGTTACATTGTTTCATAATGGCAAAGCCTTTGGCGTTATTTCACGGCAGGTAAGTTTATTCTCTAAAATGATTGAATTATCGAGTGTTAACAGCAAGGAAACAAGCACATTATTCCATTTTTCTATGCATGACTTTTAGCCATATGTGCTCTGACTTTCCAAGTCTTCATCTTAATTACATTTTCTTCCTTCCACTTTAATCTAAACGACACAAATAATGGGATGACGTTTGTGATGGGAAAGTTGTTTTAACGCCCTCTTGAGGAGTTGAACCGCATTTTTCCTCACAGAGTGAAACATGAAAAATCATTCCTCTGAGTGTAACCAATGCACGATGAGAGACCAACCACCTGAAATTAGGACTACACCCACTTGGCTTATATTGCCCCATGTCAGATTTTAACACCACAGTCTGTTTTCCGTTGCGAAAGGAAGCAACTGGTCACTCCCCTCTCCGTTTACCTACCCTATCAATTCCCTGTCACTCTGGAGTTTATGCTGCCTCACCTGACTCTTCTTCGTCACTGGAACATTGTTGAAGCCAGCTATTTAATGTCCTTTCCAATAGTCTTCCTCAAATTCCTGGAAAGACAGACAGAAACGTGCTATTTCAAGCGCATTTATACTTTACAAGACCAGTGTTCTAATCACTGAGCTACAGAGCCAGTACATTACAATGTGAGAGAGAAGGTCTCATGCATGTGACACTGCCAGCAAATAGATGAATTGTCAGCCTTTATAACATAAAGCATGTCAGTGTAACAAAACACAGACGGAAGATGGGATCATGCCCAAAAAGATGGAAAAATGTCATGCTAAATTACACAGTGTCCCGGGTGATATAAACAGATATCTTCCATCTTAGTCGGTCATTAGGATTCAGAACTTTCAATGTCATGGTCTTTTTTTACCATTTATAGTGGTCATAATGGCACAGCTTTTGGCGTTAGAAGCAGAATGCTGCTGTGAAACAGTCAGAATCACTTCACTAATTGTTACAGACACAAATCGGCATCTTTTGCTTGACGTGTATTCAGCTCAAAACAAGAACAGAGGAGAAAACAGGAATGTGGAAAGCTGATGGTGGTTTATGTGAAGCGACCGTGGGCTAACTGGAGCCTGGATCAATGTGAACCCTGAAGGCCAGTTATCCTGTTTACTCTCGTATACTGGCCACTACGGATCAATCACCCAATTGACTTTTCTTTGTGTGTTGACCTGTGTACGTCTCACATCGGTTCACTGCCTTGAGTGGATCCACGCATTTTGAACTTGACAAACTTTACTCAGATCATCTTTGCCGTTTGTAAAGAAAAACAGATTTAATTTTAAAAGCAGAAAGAGACCGCTCAACCGGAGTCTGTTCCGCCATTCAATGAGCTAATGTCTGATTTGATAATTCTGAACTGCATAACTGGCCTTCTTCAAATCTCTACATAAGTTTTCTGATTAAAACGTGTCACTCTTAGCCTTAAATATACTTAATGAGCCAGACCCGAAAGCACATGCTTTACAGAATTCCGCTGGCATGCGAGAATGACGGAGCAACAGAGTGTATACTTGGCAGATTGGAAATAACAGCCAGACCCATTGGAGGTGGGGAAGGCCGAAGTCATGGTGAGAGAGTCTGTAACAGGTAAAGCGAAAAGAAAGGGAAGGAGTGGGAGTGGGTTCACAATGACAGTGTTCTTCTGTGATTCTCAGTTGCCAATTGTTTTGACCAAACAAGTAATATTCTTTCTCACACAGCAGGCCACCCCCATTGCAAATATTGCATAAATACTGCTACCTCCACCCTTCACATCAGCTCTGAAACTAGAAATTTCGTCGTCCCCTCTCTGCGTGACTTCTTGATCTGCAGAGATTTCCAGCATTTGTTTTTACTATTTTCGGTACAGAGTGCAGCACCTGCAGTAATTTGCTCTGAAATTCTCATTTCTGTCTTAAATGTGCGAATCCCATTCTGATATGAGGCTCTTTGGTACTCGACTGTCCAAGAAGAGAACTAAACTTTCTGCATGAAAGAAGATAAATCTTCAACGAACGTGCATTTTTGCATAAGGAGTACTTTTTTGTTGCAGTACTGAGTCGGAGACGGCCAAGACAATGGATATCAGCGCTTTGTCCCATTTAGTTTAATCGCCGAAGTAAAACGCTCACTGAGTGTTGCAGTGCTGCTTCCTTTGCTATTCCTAATGTCAGAAACTCATGTTCATGTTCACAGTTTTTAAAAGAATGCTAAATCCGCATTCCTATCTGGGAATCAAACCCAAGAAATAACAGGGAGTTTGCTGATTCCCAAGAATTACAGCAGAAGACAAGGCGCACGCAATGCTTGCAACGTTTCTTCTTAACACGGCTTTAGAATTTTTGTTCAGCTGCAAAATGATGGGGAATCACTAAGTTATAACAGCAATGCGACAGTCCCCTCGGTCCATTATATCAATGACAGTCATCAAACATCGCACTTCTGAACCCAGTTTCCAACAATTGACTTGTGTGTTTTAATGTCTTTTAAATGCTCATCTAAATAGTTGAATGTTTCAATACAACAAAAACAGTTCATTTAATCATTAACAGGAAATATTATTGATTGGTGGAAAACACATTCTACGGTATCCTCATTAAAATTGTATCTGAAAAGGAAACACTTTTTCAGAACCGTTTGCCATATTCCTTAGGACGCCAGCAGTTTGGTTTAAATCCGTCAGCTTTCCAGTAGCGACTGTCCTTCACAAAACGTCTGTGGTGTGATCTCCCTCAGTGTAGATCACCACCAGTTATCCCTCTTCCTAATAACAATCCAGAACGACTATTTCACATGAGTTCCAGTTTAACCAATCAGGTTAAAATATGCCCCAATTTATTAAACCCCAATCGAAAGAAACGCAGTGTCTTCAATAGTTGATGTTAAATGTTCATTTTAAGAGTTACAGAATAAATTGATACACGATTGTAAAACTGTCGAATTTGGGTCGCTCTTTGTCACTGATACATGAACACATTACGAGACGAGGTGAGAGTTTCTGTGTGTTTGGTTTAGTTCGCAGAAATGTTGACCACGTTGTCGTTACATAAATAAATATTGCATTCGGTTTGGTCTGTCCGTGTTTCTAAAGAAAGACACAAGTATCACTGTAATTAAAAGGAAGACAACGGCAGAAAAACTGCAGAATTATTTTTCATGTAACCGCGCACAGGGCTGATTCCTCCTGACATAGATGTGTATGTTGGGATAAGACTTCCCCCATCTTTCGACAATGAAAGACCCAGCCTATACTTTGGAAGTGGAACCCTAATCGAGGACAACTGCTATTACAGGAAATGCAGTCTGAAGCTGGAAATCGCTGACACCAAGTGTTTGGAATCCTCCATATTTTTGTTAGACCTTAGAGTCTCTTTTGCATTTAGACAACATGTTCGGCTGTTCACAAAAACATTTCTGAGTTGATAGGGTTCATCGTCTAAAATTATGGACGGACCATTCATAGAACATAGAACATAGAACAATACAGCACAGAACAGTCCTTCGGCCCCTAATGTTGGCCGAACATTTGACCCAGCTTAAGACCTATCTATGTACTTATCCATTGCCGCTTAAAGGTCACCAATGATTCTGACTCTGCCCCTCCCACAGGCAGCGCATTCCATGCCCGCACCAATCTCTGGGTGAAGGAGCTACCGCTGACATCCCCCCTGTACCTTACATCCTTCAGGAAAATTTTTTGTCCCCTTGTAACACTCTGTTGTACCCGGGGAAAAAGTCTCTGACTGTCGACTCTATCTATTCCCCTGATCTTCTTATAAACCATTATCAAGTCACCGCTCATCCTTCGCCGTTCCAATGAGAAAAGGCCTAGCACGCTCAACCTATCCTGGTACGACGTATTCTCCATTCCAGGCAACATCCTGGTAAATCTGCTCTGCACCCTCTCCAAAGCTTCCACATCTTTCCTAAAGTGAGGCGACCAGATCTGCACACAGTACTCCAAATGTGGCCTTACCAAGGTCCTGAACAGCGGCAACGTCACCTCATGGCTCTTGAATTCATTCCCTCTGCTAATGAACGGTCATACACCATAGGCCTTCTTACAAGCTCTATCCACCTGAGTACAACTTTTAAAGAGCTATGAACATAGACCCCAAGATCCCTCTGCTCCTCCACATTGCTGAGCACCCTACCATTCAAGGTGCATGCTCAGAAGAACTTTCACCCACAGAATTCGTCAAATGTTTGGAACTCTCTTTTACATGTTGCAGAGGATACAGTACGATTTGTCCACTTTAAATTGGAGATTTTGTCTTCTTCAGCTGAGGTTTTAATGGATATGGGCCAGAGGCAAGTAAATGGACTTTGGCCTCGGATCAGCCATGATTTCTTTAAATGTTGGAAAGGCATCGAAGGGCTCAAAGGTCTACTCATGTTACAAAGTTCCTCAATCTTTACTGTTTCCTTATCATATATCTCAAAGATTCCAGAGACTTTTTGATGAGGAAGCATTTTTGCCGTTGGCCTCTGATGGTTACTTAAATTCAGTGCATGTTTTATAAAAGGTAACCTGGCCTTGATAAGAGATGTGATTGAACCTTGTCTGTGTTGTCCACTTGCCAGTGTCAGGAGATTAAGAGAATTTTAGTCTCAGGTCGTAAGTTTGACTCACTCATTGCACAATGTGCAATTGAAAATTTGTGTTTTGAGCTGAACATTGGCTTTTCATTCCACTTGCAGTGTCATCATATTCGAAGTGAGTTTAAAAACTGTTCTGATTATCAATGCCTCAGTTGCTGGTTCAAAGTGCCAAAAAGTAGTGAATGAGAGGCACGTTTGTAGATGTGGCTTAAAGTTGACTGATTGGGGGCACTTTAAATTTCACCATTTATAATCATGTTCCGACACCAGTAAGTGACTCAATCACAGAATTAGATTGGCCAAATGTTACATGAACCCATCCAGACCAAAAAACGCTCAAATTAATCGTTTTGGATTCGTATCTGATCTGCATCCCAGATGTGAGAATTGAGTGCACATGTGTGCGGTCACAGGTGCTCAGGCAGGCAGATTATGCAGATAGTTCACACTGTGCTTACTCATAACAAGCCAGACTGGAAATGAACTACTCATCTCAAAGACTATCTGTGTCATTGGGCAAACTGTGACGTCCAGCACAATGTGTGCACAAGGAAAGTCTGAAACATTGTCAATAATCTCCAGGCAGAAGTACGAAATGATGTGTACCCTGAATGATTACATATCAATTCTCCCTCCAATGACGAACCACAGCATTGATATGTCGGCAGAGCGGGAGGCCATTTGGGCCTTCAAGCCTGTCTCTTGCTTTGATACAATGATTGATGGCCTTCATACTCAATGCCCTACTCCCGCATTCACAACAGCAAAGTGCAACCACGACATTCATGCTGATACAGGTTTTTTGTAAAATGTCCAGTTGTGTCGAGTCCACAAATGTAGGACAAATCCAAATCTTACTCCAGGTAAAAAATGAGGTCTGCAGATGCTGGAGATCACAGTTGAAAATGCGTTGCTGGTTAAAGCACAGCAGGTCAGGCAGCATCCAAGGAATAGGAAATTCGACGTTTCGGGCATAAGCCCTTCATCAGGAATGAGGAGAGGGTGGCAGGCAGGTTAAGATAAAAGGTAGGGAGGAGGGACTAAGGGGAGTGGCGATGGAGATGTGATAGGTGGAAGGAGGTCAAGGTGAGGGTGATAGGCCGGAGTGAGGTGGGGGCGGAGAGGTTAGGAAGAAGATTGCAGGTTAGGAGGGCGGTGCTGAGTTGAGGGAACCAACTGAGACAAGGTGGGGGGAGAGGAAATGAGGAAACTGGAGAAATCCGAGTTCATCCCTTGTAGTTGGAGGGTTCCCAGGCGGAAGATGAGGCATTCTTCCTCCAACCATCGTGTTGTGATGTTTTGCCAGTGGAGGAGTCCAAGGACCTGCATGTCCTCGGTGGAGTGGGAGGGAGAGTTAAAGTGTTGAGCCACGGGGTGGTTGGGTTGGTTGGTCCGGGCGTCCCTGAGGTGTTCTCTGAAGCGTTCTGCAAGTAAGCGGCCCGTCTTCCCAATGCAGAGGAGGCCACATCGGGTGCAGCGGATGCAATAGACGATGTGTGTGGAGGTACCGGGTGAACTTGTGGCGGATATGGAAGGATCCCTTGGGCCCTTGGAGGTATGTGAGGGAGGAGGTTTTTTTTTTAGATTAGACTTACAGTGTGGAAACAGGCCCTTCGGCCCAACAAGTCCACACCGACCCGCCGAAGCGAAACCCACCCATACCCCTACATTTACCCCTTACCTAACACTACGGGCAATTTAGCATGGCCAATTCACCTGACCCGCACATCTTTGGACTGTGGGAGGAAACCGGAGCACCCGGAGGAAACCCACGCAGACACGGGGAGAACGTGCAAACTCCACACAGTCAGTCACCTGAGTCGGGAATTGAACCCGGGTCTCAGGTGCTGTGAGGCAGCAGTGCTAACCACTGTGCCACCGTGCCGCCCACTAGTGTGGGCGCAAGTTTTACATTTCCTGCGGTTGCAGGGGAAGGTGCCGGGAGTGGAGGTTGGGTTGGTGGGGGGTGTGGACCTGACGAGGGAGTCACGAAGGGAATGGTCTTTGCGGAACGCTGATAGGGGAGGGGAGGGAAATATATCCCTGGTGGTGGGGTCCGTTTGGAGGTGGCGGAAATGACGGCGGATGATACACTGTATACGGAGGTTGGTGGGGTGGTAGGTAAGAACCAGTGGGGTTCTAACTTGGTGGCGGTTGGAAGGGCGGGGCTCAAGGGCGGAGGAGCGGGAAGTGGAGGAGATGCGGTGGAGGGCATCGTCGACCACGTTTAGGGGGAATCTGCGGTCCTTGAAGAAGGAGGCCATCTGGGCTGTGCGGTGTTGGAACTGGTCCTCCTGGGAGCTGATGCGACGGAGACGAAGGAATTGGGAATATGGGATGGAGATTTTGCAGGGGGCAGGGTGGGAGGAGGTGTAGTCCAGATAGCTGTGGGAGTCAGTCGGTTTATAGGAGATGTCTGTGTTGAGTCGGTCCCCTGAAGTAGAAATGGAAAGGTCTAGGAAGGGGAGGGAGGAGTCTGAGACAGTCCAGGTGAATTTGAGGTCGGGATGGAAGGTGTTAGTAAAGTTGATGAACTGTTCAACCTCCTCGTGGGAGCACGAGGCAGCGCCGATACAGTCATTGATGTAGCGGAGGGAAAGGTGGGGGGTGGAGGCAGTGTAGTTGCGGAAGATGGACTGTTCCACATATCCTAGGATGAGACAGGCATAGCTGGGGCCCATGCGGGTGCCCATGGCAACTCCGTTAGTTTGGAGGAAGTGGGAGGATTGAAAAGAGAAGTTATTCAGGGTGAGGACCAGTTCAGTCAGTCGAAAGAGGGTGTCAGTGGAAGGGTACTGGTTGGTGCGGCAGGAAAGGAAGAAGCGGAGGGCTTTGAGTCCTTCGTGATGGGGGATGGAGGTGTACAGGGACTGGATGTCCACCGTGAAAATAAGGCGTTGGGGACCGGAGAAGCGAAAGGCCTGGAGGAGGTGGAGGGCATGGGTGGTGTCCCGAACGTAGGTGGGGATTTCTTGGACTAAAGGGGACAGAACTGTGTCAAGGTATGCGGCGATGAGTTCGGTGGGGCAGGAGCAGGCTGAGACAATGGGTCGGCCGGGGCATTCAGGTTTGTGGATTTTGGGCAGGACTTAGAAACGGGCGGTGTAGGGTTGTGGGACTATGAGGTTGGAGGCGGTGGATGGGAGATCCCCTGAGGTGATGAGGTTATGGATGGCCTGGGAGATGATGGTTTGGTGGTGGGAGGTGGGGTCGTGGTCGAGGGGGCGATAAGAGGAGGTGTCCGCGAGTTGGCGTTTGGCCTCAGCAGTATAAAGGTCGGTGCGCCAAACTACTACCTCACCTCCCTTGTCTGCCGGTTTGATGGTGAGGTTGGGATTGGAGCGGAGGGAGTGGAGAGCTGCACGTTCTGAGGGTGAGAGGTTGGAGTGGGTAAGAGGGGTGGACAGGTTGAGTCGGTTAATGTCGCGGCGGCAGTTGGCTATAAATAGATCGAGGGCAGGTAAGAGGCCAGCATGGGGTGTCCAGGTGGATGGGGTGCGTTGGAGGCGGGAAAAGGGGTCGTCAGAGGGTGGGCGGGAGTCTTGGTTGTGAAAGTAGGCACGGAGGCGAAGGCGGTGGAAGAATTGTTCAATATCTCGCCGCGTGTTGAACTCATTGATTCGAGGGCATAGGGGAATGGAGGTGAGGCCTCTGCTGAGGACTGATCTTTCATCCTCAGAGAGGGGGAGGTCTGGAGGGATGGTGAACGCACAGCAGGGCTGGGAGCTAGGACCTGGTGTGGGACTGGAGCTGGGAGTGGGGGCGGGGTTAGGGGCGGGGACAGAGACCGATGTAGGGGCGGAGTTAGACGTGGTGACGTTGCTCGGTGTGGGGGCGGGTTCAAGCGTGGGGGCGGTGTCAAACAAATCTTACTCCAGTCAATCAACGCACAACCATCAGCAACGTGACGTCAGGGAATAATAACTGTCATTTGAGGCTGTACTCAGTCAGCAATAAGCAGCTCTCTGATGCTGTGTACTCCATCAGAGGCACTTAGCATTTGTCCTCGTTACAGTATTAAATCAACTTGTATAATATACTGCATTCAAAAGGCAAGTTGAGACTGACTGGCCTTCATATTAAGGCTGTGTCTGAATGAGTAAGACATTGGAGAGCTTTTGCACTACTGGAGCCATTGGAATAAAAAGAAACCTTTGTTGCAATGAGGACGTCGAGCCCCTCTTTAATAAAAAGCAAACACTCGGAACACCTCTCCTCACCTCGTAATCTGTTTAAACGTGAGTGATTGACAAAGACTTTCTAGTTTCCATTACATAAAGAAAAACAAATTTTTATTTGACTCCATTGCGAATACTAAACAATACAATGAACAAATTAAAGATTATTTCCTTTAACTAAACACAATCGCATTAACATGCTGTTACAATAACACAGTTGTTAAACATTATAGCAACGTAATCTCAAGTCCACACAGTTTGTAAGTGTTCCGGTGTTTTCAACTTGTATCCGTTCATCTCAGTTGTTTCAATTTTTTTCATTTTTAAAATTATGTTCTGCAGAAAAAAATGCCGTTTGATAGAGTGTGACTTCTAATTTCCTGGAGAGGAAAGTATTTCCTCTCTCGCAGTAGCTCGCACTCTAGTTTTCAAAATGCTTGTTTTACAAACACTCCAATGACACATTCAATTTGTATGATTTGATTAGATTCCAGATGCTGAAGCAAAACAAAAATTGAAGTTTCATTAGCTTTTGGGATTCTGGATAAAATATAATGTAATTGGTTAAACGTGCGTTGTTGTCGAAACAGCTAGCAAAATTCAGTTTTTCACCAACAAATGTTACATGTATCTATGTTGGAACGGCCTGTCTTCCAGCCCTTTCGTTTAGGGAGCAAAACATGCACTATTAGTTTCCTTCAACATTCAGAAAATACACTATTTTAAAGTGAACATGTGTGCTTTCATCAATGCAACTCTCTCCTCTGGGTGTAATTGTTAAGTACAAAAGCTTGCAATTTTTGAATGTCAATCACGACAAGCCCACCACATCACTGCATGGATTTCGCAGGACATTGTCTTAATCCCAACCATTCTGAGATGTTTCAATTTCTGATGTTCAGTCACAAAAGCAGAGTTGGTTATTTGACTCACAGAAACATAAAAACAATGAAGTATGGAAACGGGCCGATCTACCCAACAAGTCCACACCGACCAACCTACCCAGAGTAATCCTTCACCCTCTTCCTGTAATTCTGCTTTTCCCAAGATTAACTATTGTACCAGACTTGCCTGGAGAATTTAGCAATGATAAATCCACCTAACCTGCACGTCTTTCCACCGTGGAATGGAAACCGAACAGACATGGGGAGATTGTGCAAACGCCACACAAACTATCACCCAAGGCTGCAATTGAACCAAGGGCCCGGCCCTTTGAGAAAGTAATGGTGAGAATTGCGCCAAAATGCCACACCTGGCTGCATATTATTTAGCACCATTTGAGTCTTCTCAGTCACTCAAGCAATTCCTGTCCGAACAGTGTGGAGTAAATCAGGCACTCCTCTGAAGTTTTAAGAATTTGTTTTGCATGTATTAGCTGCTATAGAACAGGAAAAACATGGAACACGTTTCGTTTCTGCTGGAATTCATTAACGTCATTGGAAGGAAGTCACAATGGGTATCATTCAACTTCACAGTAATCTGGAATTCAAACCACAACTTTTGATTGAGACGTTGGCACACGATGAAGCACCGTAAAAACCAGGCACCTTTTTCAATTATGAACTTGCTGTTCTTCCAGTCGATTGGATTTCACATCAAATTTCCTCCTACACTAGTGCAGATTAACAGCCTCTCCCCACAGTGAGATGGCAGGTGCACAGAGATTCCCATTAACCACTTGTATCCAGGCCCATTTTGGGAGCCAATGACGGTTTCTTATCAGTGTCAACATGTTGATGGTGAACAGAATGACAGAGATTTTAAGCCGCTTCCAACGTTCATGACATTTAAAAGACATTTCAGCTATGCGGACTTGCTGTTGTGACAATAGTGTGTTGGATCAAGTGAAATCTATCTCACATTCTACACGGTCGAATGGCCTCTCCCTCGTCTGACTTTATTTATGTTCTGAAACCCTGTCCACAGGTACAGCACTTGTACAGTTTCTCCGCACTGTGAATGATGCTTTTCCCTTCCATGTTCAAAAGCGAATCATATTCAGGCAACAATCAACTGGAAAACACCATCAGATGCTGAAGTGATATTTGGTTTTAAGCCTTCGCACTGTAAATCTTCTTCTAATGCCCGGTAAATTCATTGATAAAGGAAAAATAGAAGCAATTGAAAGTCCAGAAAAGAAAGACAATTAGATGCAAGAGCAGAAGTCGGCAGTTCAACCTGTACAGTCTGCTCTCACCATTACAGATGATCTGATAATCCTCAGATTCAGTTTTTTGCAATAGCACCTAACCTGTGAATACCTTGCTGATTAAAGTCTGTTTGTCACAGTCTTGGTCACACCGAGGTGCCAATTTCTAGAGCTGTCTGAAGTAAATACTTCCGCATTTTCAGTCGGCTCGAAGAGAACAAAATTCTTCCACATCTGTTTTAAGTAGGTGACTACTTATTCTGAGATTATTATTATCTCAGTTCTTCGATTTTCATTCAACGCTAATCATTCCCCTGTGAAATTATCCTATCATGTCTCTCAGAATCTAATGTATCTCAGTAAAGTCTTGTTTCATTCTTCTACACTCCAATGAGTACTGGAATCTCATCTCCTGAGAATATCCTTCCATATCCAGGACGATTTGTGTTCAAATTCCCTGAACTGCTATTCCTAAAATAGGGTGATACTAATCCAGCTGTCGTCTGACGAATTCCATGTATATTTTGAACAGAAAAGTCCCCATTCCGTTTAAATAAAGTGGCACAAATTATTTGACTTCCCGATTACCTGCTGAAACTGGATGCGAGCTTCATATATTTTGTGTACAAGGAAGCGAAGTGCTCTGTGTGCTGAAGCTTTGCACAGTGTATGTCCCCACTTAATATTTATATCTGCTAATTTTTCTGCCAAACGCATAAACCTCTTTTATTTCGCATGTTATATACTGCTGCGTTTTTGTCCATTTGGTTATCCTGATTCTGTCCGTCCACAATGTAGCTGTGCCGCCCTCATTTCTTACATCCACATCTATTTTGTGTCATCTCCAAGCTGTGCAACAGTACATTAACTTGTGTTGTGCAGGTGCTTAGTATATGTTATCAACAGCCGACGCACCAATATTGTTGGCTCCAGGAATCTACAAGTTACAATTTACCGTCATGAAAATGCACCCATTACCTCACCTCTCAATTTATTCCCCAATCCTCGAATAATACATACCCCCAACTGTGTGGATTCATGTTTCTAAGCATGTGAAGTGGTATCATATAAAACACAGATAATTTTAGAAATTCAGATATATTCCATTTACTGCATTGCCCTTTATGTATCGTATTTGTTAAAATCTGAAAATACTTGTAAACGTGCTAAGCCTGATTTCTTCTTCACAAAGCCGTGCTGAATCCAACTAATTCTGTAATGCATTTCAAATGCTCTGGATTTCCAAATTTAATAACAGACGAAATTTTCCCAATGACTGATATGATGCCAACCTGAGCTGAATTTGTCAGGCTGGACACTCACAAGACGTGACCATGGTTGAACAAAAGAGTTGAAGAAGATCTCTTCAAAACGAAAGAGTATCCGATATCAGAAAGACAACAGGCCTCAAGTGAATTTCTTGTCGGGACTTCAATAAGGTGCAAACCAGGGAGGCAAAGAAGGGACATAAAATAATCTAATCTGCTAGGACTGAAGATAATCCAAAGAGGGTCGAAAAGTACATATCTGACAAGAGAAGAACTCGAGAAATAGTGCCTTAAAGATCGTGGAGGTTGACATTGCTTTTGAGCTCAGAAGTTGGAAGAGGCATTAAAACAAATTTTCACGTCATTTTTTTTACTGGGAAGACAGCGAGACCAAATGTTCACTCTCCATATGTGAAGAGGACGATTCATTTTCGTGAATTATTTGACCAAGCAACAAATAAATTCAAATTAGGTGATGTTTCGAGCATCTGGATTGCATTCGATTCTGTCTGGATTCATGTAACAAAGACTCTACATGTTCCCAGGACTGCATTTTTAATATAACGAGGACAGAATTTGTAGGCTTTGACATGTCGGACTGCAGCATCAGATATCTAAGGATGACTTGATAGAGATACATAAAATCAAGTGTGGTCTTGGTAAGGTGAACAACAAAGGTAATTTTCCCTTGGATACAAGAGTCTAGAACGCGTAAGATTTACACGGAATGACAAGACATCCTTTTCACACAGAGGATGGTTTGCATATGGAATCAACTGCTAGAGCAACTGGTACGTGGGGGTACGATTATATTATTTGAAAGACATCTGGACGTTTCGATGAAGATGAAGTATTTAGAGGGATTCAGACCAAACGCAAGAAAGATGGAACAGTTCAGTTTGGGAAATCTGTTCACCAACGGTATGTATGACTTAAGGAGGCTACGGAAATCATGGAAATACATACTGATAAACACTTCATATCACAGGAAAGTAATTGCTGGACGTCTCAGAAAATGTAAAAAGCGTATGAAACTCGACATCTTGGATGAGTGTGAAGTTATGAAAGTGTTTCGAAGAGAAGAGTTGAATAGCTTGCAAGGACACATCACAACCTGTTCGGACGAATGGAACAATGTGACATTTGTTCCAAACAGCCAGCAGAGCTGAATTGTCATCTGTTTAAATTATGAATCAAGATCCTAAATTAAAATCAGGTGTGAGCTTCATATTTTGATAATATTGAAGCCAATGAAATAATCCGATGCTTTGGTGTATAAAACAGGACATTTTCAACAGCTAGGACTGGGTCAGAGACTTTCAGCTCAAGAGATCCCACAAATGTACCTACCTGGGGAATGTGTTTACATGGCAGAACAGCGAGGAAAACCTGCAGGGAGTCTACACAGAAAAATCCACAAAAGGAGATTTGGAATAGCTGAGTGGTTTTGAACCGTGTTTTTTTTTAAACATCATTGGGAATTTTTAAAAATCGGAATATTATTGCAGAGTGGAAGACAAAAGATTGGTGTAAGAGAAACTAGTTGTATATTGTTGTTAGTTTTCATATTCTATGTTAGACGTAAATTAAAAAAATGATAATTTTCCCTTTAAAACGTGACCTTTGGGATACGTTTTGACTCTCGAATTTTCACAGATTACAGCACGGGGTAAATATTTTTTCTGTATTGCTCGTTTCAAATAGCATCGAGGTTTAACATTGTGGGAGGTAAGTGCCGAAATTGCAGTACTCCTTGCTGAAATAGTTGCGTTATCTCGAAATATGGGTGAGATTACAAATGACTGGACATTGACGAATGTTGTTGAATACTGGATACAGGTTAACGACTGGGATCTCCTGACTTGTGAGTTTGAAATTAGTGGTTCACAAGTTCTAAGGCATGTTTGTGGAAGATAGCAGTTGCAGAGTACAGGAAATATAGGGGATAATCAACATAGTTTAGTAAGGTGGAAACTGGGTCTCACAAATTTGTTCGTTTTTGATCAAGTACGCAAGAGGATTGATGAAGCAAGAACAAATATGAATGCTTTCATATGCTTTAGGAAAGCGTTTAACAAGATTCCACGTGGAAGACGAATGAGGAAACTGAGATCACATGTGGTTCACAGTGAGCCTGCCAACTGAATACAAAAGTCAATTAACAGCAAGAGAAAGGGTAAGGTTTTGGAGGGTTGTTTGTCAGACTGGAGGCTTGTGACCAGCAGTGTTCCACAGGGATCCGTGCTGGCTCCTTTGTTTGTGACTTATGCAAATGTTTGAGATGACAATATGGAAGGCACGGATCGTCAGTTTGTGGTTGACACCAACATGAGCGATATGCATGTAATGAGATGACAGAAGAAGTCTTTGTGTGTTCACAAAGAACACTTAAAAAGCGTTTGGACCAATAAATGGATAGCAAAAGGTGAGAATGATATGGGCAAAGTGCAGAGAAATGCAGTTAATGCATTATGATCAGTATGAGCCAGTTTGTGCCAACCGGCTTGTTTCTGTGCTGAGGGACTCTATAACTCTTCATGGTGCTACAGTAAACAGATAAGAAGGTTATCAGACGTTATCTAAGATTAAAAGAGACATTGATCATTCAGGTAAATGATCAAAGGAATGGCAAAGAGAGTTTACCTTGGATAAATCGAAGGTGCAGCATTTTGAATTATAAACGGATGTAGCACTTGCACAATTACAAGAACTGCTTTGAATAATTCGGCATAGTACACACGTAAATAGATCGTGAAATGGACTTGAAAGTCATGTCACATATCGACAGTTTCGTTGCAAATGCTGTTAGAACGCTTTCATTCGTTGCTCTGTTTTTAGTGTTGGAATTGAGACGTCATCCGCAGGTTGTGTGGGATGTTGGTGAGGAATCTTCTGTATTATTGTGTATAGTTCTGGTTCCCCTGGCAGACAAACTAGAATATTAAGCTGGACAGCGTTAAGAGGAGATTTACGAGTATGTTGCGAAAAATGAAGGGATTGAGGTGTAAGGGGATGCTGGAAAGGCTGGGACTTTTTTTTCAAAAGAGCATAGGATGTTGATGCTTACCCTTTAATGTTTTTTAAATCCTGAGGGTACAGATTAGCTCAACTGCTTTCTTTCTTTGGGGTATTTCAGGACTAGTGGGCGTATTCTTAATTTGGCAGGACAAAGTTATAAAAAGACATGGGGTTCACTTTGTTTCATTTTACATGGTATGTTTCCTATGCAAAGTTCTAGAGGAAGTAATGAAGGTGGATGAAGTTACACATTTAAAAGACATTTGGATAAGTGCATGATTTGGAAATGTTTAGAGAGATATGGGCCCAGTGCACGCAGTTGTACGACGTCAGTTTCTGTATATGGTAGCGAGGACTGTTTCGAACAGCAGTCTGTTTCAATGATGTCTGATTCAATGACTCGATTTGTTTGAAATTTGCAGAGTGCAGAGAGGCCTGTGCAGAGTCAATGTGGAAAACATGTTTCAACCACTGTGACACACTGGAACCCGAGGGCACAGAATCAAAGTGAAATGATAAAAATTTGGAAATGAGACGCAGAGGAATATCTTCAGCCAGAGAGTAGTGATTCAGTGGAGATAGTTGCTCTAGAGGACTGTGGGCGCCAAGTCAGTGAACAAATGTGTGGCACGGTGGCTGATTGGTTTACACAACTTCCTCATAGCAACAGGGTCACAGGACCGATTACAGCCTCGGGCGAATGTCTATGTGAATTTTACACGTTCTCCCTGTGTCTGTGTGGGCTTCCACCGGGTGCTCCATTTTCCTCCTACAGTCCAAAGATGTGCTTGTCCGGTGAATTGGCCTTGCTAATGTACCCATAGTGGTAGGTGTGTTAGTCAGAGGGAAATAGGTTGAGTGAGTTACTCTTCACAGGGTCCGTGTGGACTGGGTGGGACGAACGGCCTGTTTCCACACAGTAGGAAATCTAACCTGCATATGTATGACAGAGATAGAGAGATTCTTGATTTAGGAGGTCACCAATTGTCACAAAAAAGGCACAATACATGAGAGTGAGTTTGACAAACACAGCAATCATGATTCAATGGTGAAAGAGATTTTATTGGACGAATGGACAAATTCTATTCCTATATAATATAATGTAAAAGTTATCATGGGTAACTTCAATCTGGACATAGATCGAGCAAATGAAACCATTACCAATACCACAGAGAAACGATTCCTGTAGTATCAATGAGATGGTTTTTGATTCGATATGTTAAGGACCCGAATGGAGGAAGGACACCTTCGACAGAATACCGTTAATGGCTGTGCGTGGGTTGGATAAGTTGAGTTTGTGATGCCGAGTGACAGCAACAGCACGTGCACAATCCCTGCACTGGTTGAGGCTGCTATGAAGGTTCCACGTTCTGAACCTTACCCCTCACCTGAAGCATGGTGACACCATCAAACATATCTCTCTCGTGAGATTTAAGTCGTATGATCTTCTGTGACAACGACAAATTTTGTTTAAAATTTTCTGTTGTGTAATGAGAAGGGAATTTCTGAGAATCTAACAGTGTGAAGCACATAGTGGAAGAATGATGAATGGTGCAGCGTGACAGAGATGATTCTGAGACTGAGGTGTTAAAATCTAAATGGACAACATTCTGATGGCATGAGACACAATCAGGCTACAATAATTTGGGGAAGAACACCTAAAGCGATGAACAAAAAATTGAAATATCGCTTGGACGAACTATGACTGTTATTCATTCCTGTCAGTCACTAAATAAAACTGGAAATGTGGTCCTGCCAGGCACACAATGAATATTCGGGCAAGATGTGAATCAAAGTAACAGGCGTACCAACTGGCTTAAAGGATTAGCATACAAGATGACTGGGAGCAGTTCAAATTTCAACAAAAGAAGACGAAGGGATTAAATAAGATGGAAAAATTAACCCTAAAGGTAAGCTTGATGTTAACACACAATTTTCAAAGTTTCGAAAGGTATATGTGGTGAAAAAAAATCATGAATACAAATCCCGTACAGTCAAACACGGGAAATTATAGTGTGGAATGAGGAGATGGCATAAGAATGAACTGTACATTTGTGACTATCATCACAAAAGATGACACAAATGATATCACTAGCATGTTAGGGAATATATAGTGGGAGGAACTGAAGGAAACCCGGAATGGGAGGAATGTGTTGTTGGTGAAATTGCTGTTATTTACAGTGAACGAATCGCAATACCTGTTAACACTCCTCACTGAACACATCATTTTTTTAAGGAGGAGAAAGTGAGGAATACAGTTGCTGAAGATCGAAGTCAAGAATGTGGCATCACATGGCAAAATCGAGACCGGAGCAAGCTTCCCCACCCAAAACCTCCATCACTGCCCACCACTAAACAACCCATCCTTACCAACACCTCCCAACCACCGCAGGAATTGGAAATCCTGCGCCCACACCTCCCCAACACCTATAACCAAGACCGAAAAGAAGCCTTCTACATTAGTCAGTGATTTACCAGCACTTTCAAACATTTGATTTACTATATACATTGCTCCCAATAAGGTCTCCTCTACATTGGGGAGACAGGCCACCTCCGTGCAGAACGCTTCTGAGAACATCTTTGCAACGCCCCCAGCAACCAACCGAACCACCAAACACTGAAACAAACCCCTCCCACTTGGCCAAGGACATGAAGGTTCAGGGCCTCCTACATTGTCAAGTCCTATCCACAGCACGCCTTTCGGGAGAACGCCTCATCTTGCACCTTAGGACTGTCCATCCTCATGGGATTAATGTCAATTGCAACAACTTCTGCATTTCCCCTTCCTCCACCTTATCCCAAATCCAAACTTCGAACTCGGCAATTTCCCCATGACCTGTCCTACAATTTCGAAATTCCTTTTCACAAAACCACCACTATACACGCTGACCTATCCCATCATCCCCACCTTCATCTACTGATTGCACTCTCACTCCCATGCCTCCAACACAAACCCTTCCAATTACCTTAGCACTGTCACGGCTCACAAGCGTCATTCCTGCTGAAGGGCTTTTGATCGAAGCTTGAATTCTCCTGCTCCTCGGATTCTGCCTGACCAGCTGTATATTTGCAGCAGCACACTCGATCACAATGGTTCAACTCAATATCTTTTCATTTCAGCCCCATGCATACTAAAGCCAGATTAACAAATACTGAAGTGATAACTTAAACGAAAATAAGACAAACTGATCCAAGGATAACGGACGCTGTCCGGGCCTGACTCTCTCTGCGGCTTCATTCATGTTCCATAAAAAGTCTTATTTGGGGCTAGATTCTTGGCAGACCAGTCATGAAACCTGTAATTTGTTATATAGCCCGGTACACTGCCCTCAACTTCCACCTTCACTCGCTGCATGTGATTGGAGAAACCATCATTTCTGTCTGGAGATAACTTGTGGAGCGCATGCTCATAATCGACTTTGCGTTCTTGCTTCAGCACGCTGCCCACCGGCATGGTGATGTGACACTATCAGCAGTAAGCAAAGGGAGGAGTCATCGATCATCACGACTTTCTCACAGCGCTAAGGACCCAAATTCAGTTTCAGCCTCTGGCAACTGTGAGTGTGGAGATTACACAATCGCACTGTTCTGCAAGGATTTTTTTTTCTGGGTGCTCAAGGGTCCTTCGACAGTCCAAAGATATGCAGGGGGGTGGATTTGATAAGCTAAATTGTCCTTACTGTTCAGATTAATGTAGGTTAGATGCATTCGTCGAAGGTAAATAGAAAATATTAGGATATCAGAATTGCTCTGTGTGGTTTACTCTTGGGAGCAAAAGGCCTGTTTGAACACTGCTGGGATGGAATTGTCAGATATTCTTTGGTCGAGGATATGAGAGAGAAGTGGGCAATGTCCTCACACACAGCAACATTTTCAGAACAAAGTACCCATTACCAAATCATGTTTGCATAATTTGGAGAAGAAACAAATGTTTCCTCAATATTAAAGTTAAAAAAAAATACATTTGAGAAAAAACAGACATTACAGTCTTTCTTTAAGCCATAGGCTTGCAACTCTCAAGTTGGGCTTTCCGCAAAAGTGTCACGCGTTCTCACGTTGGGCAAATACGCGCCTGTTTTCTACAAGCTGACCTCATTGCTCACTGCTGCTGCCGAACCTCAATGGGTCCACGACACCTCACCACTTCAATCATCCTTCGCTGGTCACGAGCATCATCCGGGCACATGCGCGGCAATTCTGCTGCCATGCACCTTTACCACGTTAGTTGTCTCGCTGTAGAATCCAGCTGTAGACATTACTTCAGCCTTGATTCTGTCGACCGTGAACAGCCAGCTCCAGTCCGACTGTCAAAGTCACGCAGGCACAGTCATTGCTGCCTCCACGATCAAATTCGAAGGGCAAATCAGGATTATCCCCAAGTATGATGTACCAAGAGACCCGAGAGTAATTTTGAAACTGACGTAAATCTATTCAAATCTCTCGATAACCTCTTCTCTGCCTCGGTCTTTGAAGTCCTCCAGACCTCTCCAGGGCAATTAGGGGTGGCTAATAAATGCCAACACAGCCAACGACGCCTATATCCAAAGAATAAAATTTAAAAACATCCTTCATGATATCTGCATTACCTCTAATTCATGCACATAAGAATTTTCGCTTTTAACTTTTTCACATTTTCACAAAGGCAGCCCACAATCTGTAGCTGCCAAAGCCATACACTGCGTACCCTCCTCACTTAACTCCCTGTTCTCAATCTCGGAGGTTCACTTTTAAATACTCCTTAAGAACGACATGCTTGAATATCACACATTTTGAGACCTCCATTATAAAGCGTTCTATGACTGTGGTCAAAAAGGTGGTTTCTAACACTATATTCATACAATAGACAATAGACAATAGGTGCAGGAGTAGGCCATCCAGCCCTTCGAGCCTGCACCACCATTCACTCTGATCATGGCTGATCATTCCTAATCAGTTTACGCTTCCTGACTTATCTCCATAACCCTTGATTCCACTATCTTTAAAAGCTCTATCCAACACTTTCTTAAATGAATCCAGAGACTGGGCCTCCACTGCCTTCTGGGGCAGAGCATTTCACACAGCCACCACTCTCTGGGTGAAGAAGTTTCTCCTCATATGTGGGCGGCACGGTGGCACAGTGGTTAGCACTGCTGCCTCACAGCCCCTGAGACCCGGGTTCAATTCCCAACTCAGGCGACTGACTGTGTGGAGTTTGCACATTCTCCCCGTGTCTGCGTGGGTTTCCTCCGGGTGCTCCGGTTTCCTCCCACAGTCCAAAGATGTGCGGGTCAGGTGATTTGGCCATGCTAAATTGTCCGTAGTGTTAGGTAAGGGGTAAATGTAGGGGTTTGGGTGGGTTGCGCTTCGGCGGGTCGGTGTGGACTTGTTGGGCCGAAGGGCCTGTTTCCACACTGTAAGTAATCTAATCACTCAGTTTAGTAATCTAATCTAATCATATCTGTCCTAAGCTGTGTCCTCTGGTTCGGCACTCACCCATCAGCGGAAACATGTTTCCTGCTGCCAGACTGTCCAATCCTTTCATAAACTTATATGTCTCAATCAGATCCCCTCTCAGTCTTCTAAACACAAGGGTATACAAGCCCAGTCGCTTCAGTCTTTCAGTGTGAGGTAATCGCTCCATTCCAGGAATTGACCACGTGAACTTACGCTGCACGCCCTCAATAGCCAGAATGTCTTTCCTCAAATTTGGAGATCAGAACTACGCACAATACTCCAAGTGTGGTCTCACTAGGGCCCTGTACAGCTGCAGAAGCACCTCTTTGCTTCAATACTCGATTCCTCTTGTTATGAAGGCCAGCATGTTATTAGCCTTCCTTACTATCTTCTGGACCTCCATGCTTGCCTTCATTTACTGGTATACAAGAACACCCAGATCTCTCTGTACTGCCCCTTTGCCTAAATTAATTCCATTGAAGTAGTAATCTGCCTGCCTGTTCTTGCCACCAAAGTGGATAACCATACATTTATCCACATTAAGCTGCATCTGCCATGCATCTGCCCACTCACCTAACTTGTCCAGGTCACCATGTAATCTCCTAACACCCTCATCACATTTCACCCTGCCACCTATCTTTGTATCATCAGCAAATTTACTAATGTTATTGCTGATACCATCTTCTATATCATTAACATATATTGTAAAAAGTTGCGGTCCCAGCACGGATCCCTGCGGTACCCCACTGGTCACTGCGTGTCATTCCGAAATGCAGCCATTTATCACTACCCTTTGTTTCCTATCAACCAACCAATTTTCAGTACAATCTCGTACTTGGCCCCCAATACCATTCACCCGAAGTTTACTCACTAACGTCCTTTGTGGCACTTTATCAAAAGCTTTCTGAAAGTCCAGGTACACTATATGTACTGGATCTCCCTCGTCCATCTTCAGACTTACATCCTCAATAAATTCACAAAGATTAGTCAAGCATGACTTCCCCTTCATAAATCCATGCTGACTCTGTGCTATCCTGTTACTACTGTCCAGATGTGCCGTAATTTCATCCTTTATAATAGAATCCAGCATCTTTCCCACCACTGACGTCAGACTAACTGGTCCATAATTTCCTGCTTTCTCTCTTCCACCTTTCTTAAAACGTGGTATAACATTAGCCACCCTCCAATCCTCAGGAACCGACCCCGAATCTATCGAACTCTGGAAAATAATCACCAACGTATCCACGATTTCCCGAGCCACCTCCTTCAGTACCCGAGGATGCAGGCCATCAGGCCCCGGAGACATATCAAACTTCAGACCTAACAGTCTCTCCAACACCAAATCCTGGCAAATATAGATTCCCTTAAAGTTCAGGTCCTTCAGCCACTGTTACCTCAGGGAGATTGCTTGTGTCTTCCAGAGTGAACACAGATCTGAAGTACCCATTTAATTCTTCTGTCATTTCTTTGTTCCCCGTAATATATTCCCCTGTTTCTGTCTTCAAGGGCCCAATTTTAGTCCTAACCATTCTTTTGCCTTGCACATACTTAAGGAAGCTTTTACTATCCTCCTTTATATTATTGGCCAGTTTATCTTCGTACCTCATTTTTCCTCTGCGTATTTCCTTCTTAGTAATCCACTGTTGTTCTTTAAAAGTTTCCCAGTCCTCTGCTTTCCCACTTATCTTTACTATGTTATACTAATTCTTTTAACTTTGTATGTTTCTTAACTTCCCTCGTCAGCCACGGCCGCCCAAGCCTCCTCCTGGGATCTTTCTTCCTTTTAGGAATGTACTGATCCTGCAACTTCCGCATTATACACAGAAATATCCGCCATTGTTCCTCCACGGTCATCCCTGCTAAGGTCATTGAACTTTGGCCAGCTCCTCCCTCATAGCTCCATAGTTCCTTTTATTCAACAGAAGTACTGTCACTTCCGACTGTACCCTCTCCTTGTCAAATTGCAGATTGAAGCTTAATGTATTATGGTCACTACTTCCCAATGGCTCCTTTACTTCGAGGACTCTGACCAATTCTGGTTCGTTACACAATACTCGATCCAGAATTGCCTTCTCCCTGGACGGCTTCAGCACCAGCTGCTCTAAGAATCCATCTCTGAGGCACTCCACAAAGTCTCTTTCTTGAGGTCCAATACCGTCCTGATTCTTCCAGTCTACCTGCATGTTAAAATCCCCCATAACAACTGGAGTAACATCTTTACCACAGCCCAATTTCAGTAACTGATTCAACTTACATCCGACATCCGAACTACTGTTTGGAGGGCTGTAGATGACTCACAAGAGAGTCTTTTTATCCTTAGCATTTCGCAGCTGTTCCACACTGACTCTACATCCCCTGACTCTACGTCCCCTCGCGCAAGAGACTGAATAACCTGCCTGACCAACAAGGCCACCCCACGCCCTATGCCTGTCAGTCTGTCCTTACGATCGCACGTGTAGCCTTGAATATTCATTTACCAGGCCCTGTCCACTTGAAGCCACGTATCAGTTATCACCACAATATCGTATCTGCCAATTTCCTAAAGAGCCTCAAGCTCATCCATCCTATGTCTAATTCCTCGTGCGTTCATATACAGTATTTTTAATTTGTTACTGCTGTCACCGTTCCCATCAACCCGTATTTCACTCAACCTTACAGCATGAACACTTGCCGAGTTTTCTGCCTCATTGATACAGTTGTCTTTCTTGATTTCGCTTGTTCTAACTTTCCCTTCAATTTCCTTTTTATACATCCAGTTTCCCCCCCCCCCCCCCCCCGCTTCTTATTTTAAATGTAGCGGTGTTGCAGTAGAAAACCTTCCCGCCAGAATGTTGGTCCCTAACCTATTAAGGTGCAAACCGTCTCTCTTGTAGAATTTATGCTTATCACAAAATATACCACAGTAATTCAAGAACTTAAATCCTTGCTTCCTGCACCAGTTCCCCAACCACACGTTCAAGTCCATTATCTCCCTGTTTCTGGCCTCACCAGCCCGAGGAACTGGAAGCAAACCGGAGATAACCACCTTGGACGTCCTGCTTTTCAGCCTTCTTCCTAGTTCTCCGAAGTCCCGCTGTAGTATGTTCCTCCTATTCTTCCTGACATCATTTGTGCCGACATGTACCACCACTCTGGCTCTTCACCCTCGTCCTTGAGGATTTCCTGCACTCTGTCCGCGATGTCTTTCACCCTGGCACCAGGTAGGCAACACACCATCCTTACATCCCGTCTGCCCCCAGAAAAACTGCGGTCAGTTCCTCTCAAGATGGAGTCCCCTATTACCACGGCACTGTGCGATGTCCGACACTTCCGCTCTGCCTCTGCGCCAACTTTTGATTGACAGACCTGGCCGCCTTGCGAACTGGCAGTGTCATCAGTCTCTACTGTTTCCACAAGTTTCCACATGTTCCTGACAGGTACTTCTCCCGGGGTCTCTTGCACCTGCCTTATCTCTGCCTTCCTGATCGTCTGCTCTCTTCTGCTCTCTTCTGGCATGATTGGTGTACATAGAAAAATACAGCACAGTACAGGCCCGTCGGCCCTCGATGTTGCGCCGACTAAAACCTACCTAACCTACACTAGCCCAATAACCTCCATATGCTTATTCAATGCCCGCTTAAATGACCATAAAGAGGGAGAGTCCACCACTGCTACTGGCAGGGCATTCCATGAACTCACAATCCGCTGAGTAAAGAATCTACCCCTAACATCTGTCCTATACCTACCACCCCTTAATTTAAATCTGTGTCCCCTAGTAACAGCTGACTCCATTAGCGGAAAAAGGTTCTCACTGTCAACCCTATTTAAACCCCTAATCATTTTGTACCCCTCTATCAAATCTCCCCTAAACCTTCTTTTCTTCAATGAGGACAGCCCCAAGTGCCTCAGCCTTTCCTCATACGATCTTCCTGCCATGCTAGGCAACATCATGGTAAACCTCCTCTGCACTCGTTCCAATGCCTCCACGTCCTTCCTACAGTATGGTGACCAAAACTGCACACAATACTCCAGATGAGGCCGCACCAGAGTCTTATACAACTGCAACATGACCTCAGGACTCCGGAACTCAATTCCTCTACCAATAAAGCCCAGTACACCATGTGTCTTCTTCACACTATTTATCTGGGTGGCAAATTTTAGAGATCTATGTACATGGACACCAAGATACCTCTGCTCATCCACACTACCAAATAGCCTACCATTATCCCAGTAATCCATCTTCTTGTTACTCCTACCAAAGTGAATGACTTCAAACTTAGCTACATTGAACTCCATTTGCCACCTTTCTGCCCAGTTCTGCAACTTATCGAAATCCCGCTGTAATCTGCCACATCCTTCTTCGCTGTCCACAACTCCACCGACTATCGTGTCATCTGCAAACTTGCTCACCCAGCTTTCAAGCCCATCCTCTAGGTCATTTATAAAAATAACAAACATTAATGGTCCCAAAACAGATCCATGTGGAACACCGCTAGTAACTGCACTCCAAGATGAACCTATATCATCAACTACTACCCTCTGTCTCCTTCCAGCCAGCCAATTCCTAATCCAAACCTCTAATGTACCCCCAATGCCATACCTCCGTAGTTTTTGCATTAGCTTACCATGGGGTACCTTATCGAACGCCTTGCTGAAATCCATATACACCACATCTACTGCTTTACCCTCGTCCACTTCCTTGGTCACCTTCTCAAAGAACTCAATAAGGTTTGTGAGGCACGACCTACACTTCACAAAATCATGCTGACTATCCTGGATCACATTACTCCTATCCAGATGTTCATAAATCCTATCCCTAACAATTCTCTCTAAGACTTTGCCCACAACAGAAGTGAGACTCACTGGCCTATAGTTACTCGGGCTATCCCTACTCCCCCTCTTGAACAAGGGGACCACATTCGCTATCCTCCATTCTTCTGGCACTATTCCCGTAGATAATGACGACATAAAAATCAAGGCCAATGGCTCCGCTATCTCCTCCATAGCTTTCCAGAGGATCCTAGGATAAATGCCATCAAGCCCAGGGGACTTATTTATTTTCATCCTTTCCAGTATTCCCCAGACCTCCTCCATACATACCTGAAGGTCATCCATTCTAATCACTTGTGACTCAATATTCACATCAGCAACAGTGTCCTGCTCCTGAGTGAACACTGACCGAAAAGTATTGATTTAGTGTCTCTCCTATCTCCTCCGCCTCCACGCACAACTTCCCACTACTATCCTTGACTGGACCGATACCTACCCTCGTCGTCCTTTTATTCCTGACATACCTATAGAAAGCCTTTGGGTTTTCCCTAATTCTACCAACTAAGGACTTTTCATGTCCCCTTCTCGCTGCTCTTGGATCTCTCTTTAAATCCTTCCTGGCTACCTTATAACTCTCAATCGCCCCAACTGAACCTTCACGCCTCATCTTTACATAGGCCGCCCTCTTCCCTTTCACAAGGGATTCCAATTCCTTATTAAACCACGGCTCCCTCACAAAACCCTTTACTCAAGCCTGACTGGTAGATACTTATCAAGGACACCCAATAGCTGTTCCTTGAACAATCTCCACATACCATTTGTGTTCTCCCTTGAAGCCTATTTTTCCAATCCACGCATCCTAAGTCATGCCTTACAGCATCATAATTTCCCTGCCCCCAGCTATAACTCTTGCCCTGCAGTGCCCACTTATCCCGCTCCATCACTAGAGTACAAGTCACCGAGTTGTGGTCACTGTCCCCGAAGTGCTCACCTACCTCCAAGTCTAACACCTGGCCTGGTTCATTACCTAGAACCAAATCCAGTATAGCCTCACCTCTTGTTGGCCTGTCTACATATTGTGTCAGGAAACCCTCCTGCACACGTTGGACAAACACCGACCCATCTAATGAACTCGAGCTATAGCTTTCCCAGTCAATATCTGGGAAGTTAAATTGCCCCATAACAACCACCCTGCTACTTTCACTCTTCTCCTGAATCGTCCTCGCAATACTTTCCTCTACTTCTCTCGGACTATTAGGAGGCCTGTAGAAAACTCCTAACAGGGTGACCTCACCTTTCCTATTTCTAACCTCAGCCCAAACTACCTCAGATGGCAAGTCTTCATCCATCGTCCTTTCCACCGCTGTAATACTATCTTTGACAAGCAATGCCACACCTCCCGCTCTTTTACCCCCTTCTCTGACTCTGCTAAAACATTTAAACCCTGGAACCTGCAACAGCCATTCCTGTCCCTGTTCTACCCACGTCTCTGTAATGGCCACAACATCGAAGTCCCAGGTACCAACCCACGCTGCAAGCTCACCTACCTTATTTCTTATACTTCTGGCATTGAAGTATACACACTTCAAGCCATCTTCCTGTTTACAGGCACCCTCCTTCGAGATCGATGCCTTGTTCCTAACCTCCCTACACTCAAGCTCCTGTACCTGTAATAACCTCGCTGAAGGTCTTGTCTATACAAAAGAATTATTATTGATTTCGCACTTCTAACATTATTTCTTTTACCTTAAAATTCCCTCTGAAGTGATGATTCTGTTCCTTCAAACTGCCGGTATCTCACATCTCCGCGAGTCATACATCAGAATGTTTGGCAATCCTGTTGTGAATATTTGCCCCTGTGCAGTTTCAAAAAGGCACTGTTCATTCTAACATTTACTTCTGCATGCACAACATTCAGCCTGTGCTGCTGTCACTGTTTCTGAGTAGACTTGCCGCAGTCTCACCAAACCATTTGAACCTTCAAACCATTTGTTTCATGCAGAAATCGTGGTTGTGCGATGAATCCTCATGTAGCACTTTTAAATGACATTGAGCAGACGGTGTTTGAGCAACAGTCTCAGGAAACGAATACAGAGCAGTAGAGAAGAAAAGAGACTTCTTTGTTTGAAAAGAGCAATTTCTGTGGCTTTCTGTGACATTTATGTCATTTGTTCCTTCAGCTACAGTGTTTTGTTTGGAGTACCGAAATTCACGTTAAAGCAGCAAATAAAAGGTATGTAAAAATCACAGAAGGGAATTATGTGGATAGTTTTTGTGCTGAAGCGCTTCAGTTATGAGGAGAGATAAGATACCTTGGAGTTGTTTTTTTTTCTTGGAGAAAGGGAGATTAGAGGAAACATGATTAAGTAGTGCAAATTAATGAGAGATGCAGATACAGTAGACTAAAAGAAACACTTTCCCTTGGTGGAGGGTTTCATTCACCAGGGAGCCAAACAAATCAGGTAAGAGGCAAATAGGTTTGAGTCGATGTGTGTAAAAAGTCTATCAGCCAGCGAGTGATTTAATCTGGAATTCATTGTCTGCATGCGTGGGAGAAACAGAAACTCTCATAAACTTTAGAACATTCAGTTGTAAGTTTTTGATGATAAGGCACACAGGGCCAAATGTTGGAAAATGCAATGAGGATAGCCAAGCAGTTGTTTTTGATAAAAGCACGCAAAAAGAACTTGAGGCAGGCGCCCTACCTGATGTTCTCGGTTCTTTGCTGGTGAGTATCCTCGCCTATTCTATACAAAAGAAACGAAATTTGTAGTGAGGAATGGGATACAGGGGAACATAGCTTCAAGGGCTTATGCCAGAAACGTCGATTCTCCCGTTCCTTGGATGCTGCCTGAACTGCTGCGCTTTTCCAGCAGCACATTTTCATACATAATTGGCTGGCCAACAGAAGACAGCGAGTGGTGGTAGAAGGAATATATTCTGCATGCAAGTCTGGGTTGAGTGGTGTTTCACAGGGCTCTGTCCTTGGGCCTCAACTATTTGTAATTTTTATTAATGACTTAGATGAGGGGATTGAAGGATGCATCAGCAAGTTGGCAGACGACACAAAGGCTGGAGGTGTCGTTGACAGTATAAAGGGCTATTGTAGGCTGCAGCTGGACATTGACAGGATGCAGAGATGGGTTGAGAGTTGGCAGATGGAGGTCAACCTGGATAAATGCGAGGTGATGCATTTTGGAAGGTAGAATTTGAAAGCTGAGTACAGGATTAAGGATAGGAATATTGGCAGTGTGGAGGAACAGAGGGATCTTAGTGTGCAGGTACATGGATCGCTTAAAATGGCCACCCATGTGGACAGGTTGGTTTAGAAAGCTTTCATTAACGGGGGATTGAGTCTAAGAGTCGCGAGATCTTGTTGCAGCTCTGTAAAACTTTGGTTAGACCACACTTGGAATACTGCGTCCAGTTCTGGTTGCCCTATTATAGGAAAGATGTGGATGCTTTGGAGAGGGTTCAGAGGAGATTTACCAGGATGCTTCCTAGATTGGAGGGCTTATCTTATGAAGAGAGGTTGACTGAGGTCGGACTTTTTACATTGGAGAAAAGGAGGAGGAGAGGGGACGTAATTGAGGTATACAAGATAATGAGAGGCATAGATAGATTCGATAGCCAGAGACTATTTCTCAGGGCAGAAATGACTAACACGAGGGGTAATAGTTTTAAGTTGGTTGGAGGAAAGTATCGAGGAGTAGTCAGAGGTTGGTTATTTACATAGAGAGTTGTGAGAACATGAAATGCGCTGCCAGCAGCAGTTGTGGAAGCAAGGTCATTGGGGACATTAAAGAGACTACTGGACATGCATATGGAAATTTGAGGGTGGATACATGAGGATCAGTGGTCGGCAGAGGGCTGCAGGGCCTATTCTGTGCTGTACTGTTCTGTGTTCTATGTTCTATTCCTCGGGGTTGGGATTTCAATGTCCTGCTGGTGACCACCCTCTTGGAGTTTCAAGTTTGTGGAAACATTTGCCCCATGGAACCGAATGCAGTTATTATGGGTGTGGTCAGAAGATCTGGGAAGTTGGCTTGCAGCCATTTCCTCCCATAGGTTGGATCGTAACAATAGATTTATGTAAATGAATTGTCATTGTTTTCGACACGCATCACAATTACTTCACTCTCACTTTGTGAATATCTCCGAACCTAACAGCGTTATGGGCGATACTAATGGGAGAAAATTGATAAAAGCACATAGTCACAAAATGTTCAGCTCTGAAAACGTAATTCAGAAAGTTAATAGAAGTGAGAATAAAAAGAAAAAACAAACTAAGGCAATACTGACAATCTTGGAGAAAGAGGTAGTTAACCCACGGCAGAAACTTCATTCAGGCCAAAAATATATCAAACAGATCAATGGATGAACTTTGCTTCAGTTGACACTAAAGGGTCACACCAGGCACAGAGACATGTAAATCATTTTGCAATACTCATGTACAGTACTAAAAGTTGAATTGGGTAGATTACCAGTTGAAAATACTGAAATAATTCAGTCTGTCAGGAAGTTATCAGATGCAAACACTGGACTTCCACATGATCAATATCACCCAGATTCCACCCTGTCTCAGCTCATCTGTTCTTCTGCCATCTTCAATATTTTAACCGGGGAAACATTATGCACCGTTCTTTAAGCTAAGCTGTCTGAAATTCCGTGCACCCTCTCTTCCGCTACATTTCAAGACATATGTCATATTTGCAGTGCAAGATGAATGTAAAATACTTTGAAAAAAAAAGTTAACATAAACAGTCAACTCCATATTGTTGAAAGCAGGTCATGTCTGAGAAATGTAATTGTGTTCTTTGAGGATGTGACAGCATGGATTAGAAGTTGGCTCCAAGCAGAAAACAAAGGGTAAATATGGATGGATATTTCACAGATTGTAGAGGAGTTAGAAGTGGTGTTCCCCAGGGTTTGCTTTTTTTCATATATATATATATATATAAACAATTTTTAATTGAGAATTGAGAGTAAAATCTCTGAGTTCTTAGATGACACCAATCCACGGAGAATTCAGGGACTTCAGGTGGACATTGAGAAGTTGGCTAAATGGGCAGACAGCTGGCAGATAAATATCTGTATAGAGAAAGGAGAGGGAATTCAGTTTGGTCCAAATAACACGGAGAGATAACACAGCCTGACATGGTATCCCGCTGAAGTGAGTAAAGGTCTTGTAACGTAAAACATAACAGCACAGTTCAGGCCCTTCGGCCCTTGATGTTACGCCGACTTGTGAAACTAATCTGAAGCCGATCTGTCCCACATAGTTCCCTTTTCATCCAGATGTTTATCAAATGATCATTTCATTGCCCATAAAGTGGAGAATCTACTATTGTTGTGTGGAGAATCTACAATTGTTGCATGGAGGGCGCTCCACTCCCCTACGACTCTCTGAGTGAAGAAACTACCTTTGACATCTGTCCTGTATCTATCATCTCACACCCCCCCCCCAATTTAAAACAGTGTACCCTCGTGCTAGCCATCACCATCTGTGGAAAAAGGCTCACACTGTCCACCCTATCTAATACTCTGATTATCTTATACGTCTCAATTAATTATCCCCTCATCTTCACACGCAGGAAAGCAGCCTCAAGTCCCTCAGATTTTCCTCACAAGAAATTCTCCCCAAACTAGGTGACATCCGAGGAAATCGCATCTGAACCTTTTCTAAATCATCCACAACCTTCCTATAAGGGCGTGATCAGAACTGTATACAACAATCCAAGCACGGCCGCACCAGAGTTTCATACAGTGTAACAAAACCTTGTCACTCTCAACCTCTTGGACAGTGGAACTACAATTTAGAATTCCATCCCCCTACTGAATCAGTTTAAACCCTTCCAAAGACCATTAGCAAATTTGCCATGGAGTATATTGGTGTCGTCTATTTCAGGTGTAGGACATCCTCTTTGTAGAGTATCCACCTCTGCAAGAATGAGCCCGAATTATTCAGGCATCCGACAGCTTTCCACCTGCACCATCCTTGTAGCCAGGTATTAAAGTCTTCTCTCTCCCTACTCCTTGCCTCGCTAACATGTGGACTGGGTGACAAACCCGAGATAACAACTCTGTTTGGCCACTGTGCCAGACACTGTACCCTATAGCTTATCTTTGCGAAGTTACCCCCACGCCACCACCACTGTATCCAAAACTGTACAATTTTTATTGAGAGGAACGACTACAGGGCTTCCCTGAACTGCCTGCCAGTCCCATTTCTATCCCCGACAGTAGGCCATCTGTTTATTTTTCTTGTATTTGAGCTGTTACAACCTCTCTTGATCTGCACTAAATAAGCTATCCACCTCGGCGAATGATCCAAAGTTCACTCAGCTCCAATGCCCTAACATGGTTTTCAAGAATGTTGGGTTGTGTGGATTTCGCACAGATACAGTCAACAGGGAATCTACAGGTGAGCCTTACCTTCCACATTCTGCAGGAGGAATATTCAACTGCCCTAATCTCCATTCCCAGTGTTTACGTTCCCAAACACACGATTCAAAAATAACATATAAATAAGAAACAAGTTATTTTACAAATCCTTATCATAGAAACTTGTTTTGTGGTTAGAAGAGGACACTGGGTGGGACACACTAAATAAGTTTTGGGTAACGCAATTGCCAAAATATATTACTTCGCTTGCTCAAGTCCGGTCCTGCACAGCATATTCACATGGTGAAAGCACTCACTTACCACCTGGCAACATCCTCCCCTCTTTCCTTCTCTCCTCACTGTTCTTGAAAAATGGAGGCCTTATTGTCGAGGTTAGATCCTTTGAAGCAGAAAACTTACCTCCTGGCAGTCCCGCTCTTCTTTTTCTCTCGCCTCGCTGCTTCCGAAAAAAAATGGAGATCTGACTCTCAAGGCCCTTCTGCTGTTATGCACATCTCATGAACACCTTTCGCTGTTGTGCAATTGATGAACGGGGATGCTGTTTCCAATGTATGTTCTTTTGTAACACGATTGTATTAACTACATTTTAAAAGTAATTTGTGTCAAGTAATGTTTGTATAGTGTGGGATCACGCCTTGTCACAATTACATGTCACAGCAGAACTACCTCTACAGAAGCAGAGGGAGCTCGGGGTTCATTGACATGATTCTCTAAAAGTAGCCAGGCAAGTTGAAATAATCATTATGATGGTTTAGACGTTTCTTGGTTATATAAAGAAATGAAAGGAAGACATTGAATCAACGTCTTTACAAGTCATTGGTCAAATCAGACGTAGAGTTTTGTGTTCAGTTCTGTGCACCTCGTTTATTGAAGTGTGTTAATGCTCGTGAGGGAGTTCAAAGGAGGATTAGAAGAATGATACCAGGAACAAAGGAGTTTAGATAGAAGGAACGATTAGACAAATTGGGCCTGTTCTACTTGAAGCAGAGAGAGTTTCAGAGGTGAATGTATAGAGGTGTTCAAAATTATAAGCATTTTTATTGCGGAAGGAATGATATTCTATTTCATAGCAAATATGTCAGAAGCCCAGGATCGAAGAAAGAAATCTTGGAGTGCAGGTTCATAGTTCAAAGTGGAATCGCATGTCTCCAGGGTAATGTTTGTCTGGAATTGAGCTATTTAATCTTTGTTGCCCAGTCCTGAGTCAATTCCAGTACAGCAGCAATCCCATATGGTTTTTGTTTGCACAGCAATCTCGAAGTGATACTTCAGTAAAAGATAATGAAATTCCAAACGCATTCACTGGTTCTTTCTGTCCCATTGCTGATCTGACGAGTATGGGGCATTACGATGATTCATTTTAAGACGTGTTTTCCAATCGATTTCAAAGCTTCCTATATTCTGGTTTCACCTCACTTTATATTGGCTGATATTGCTTTCAAACAGACCTTCAGCTATTCAGTGACATCCCAGACACTGGAACCAGGGAGGCAGTGTAAAATCTGCTGTCACATCTCCACCCTCATAGACATCTGCCTGTTTCCCTCGCAATGTCAAACCCCAATTACTATTACTCTCCCACTTCTTATAATGTGTGCATAAATTAAAATTCAGGAAAAAAAGTTACTTTATACTGGAATTAAGTAAAGTATACCCTTTATTTATGAAGAGAAGGAGAAACAAGAAACGACAGGACCAATTTGCTGAAATTCTGTTCGAGTAATAGAATCCCGACAGGGGAGATTGAATCCCTACAGTGTGGAAACAGGTCCTTCGACCTAACAACTCCACATTGACACTCCAGAGAATTAACCATCCAGATTCATTCCACTACTGCATTACTCTACATTTATCCCAGACTAATTCACACACCTACACACACCATGAACCCCAATGGACAAATGAGCACGATCAATTCACCTAACCTGCACATCCTTGAATAACATTAGATTTCTCATCTTTCTGTTGATCCTAACAGTTGCACATATCCTCTATTATAGTAGTGAAGTAATTCATGCTGACATTTTAGGGGGTGGTGCTGCCATTTTCCTAGATGATGAAATGATAATAAACGACCCATGCAGACATTTCTCCCAGCGCTTGCCTCCTCCCGCTCCCTCATTGTCAGTCCATCCCCTCTGCTGGAGGCAAATTGTCGTGATGTCACAGCGGAGCGCGTTGCACCTTTGCACCACTCAGGCTATTCTATGACTGTCTGAAATAAAACAAATGTACAGGAACAGGAGCAAATTGTCAAAAAAAGTAATCTGCTACTTGCGCAGTGGCTCCTGGAGGCCGCTAGAGGGTGGCATTTTATCACGTTAATCATAAGAAGGATAGACCCAAGCAGGGACAATGTCAAAGACAGGCAGAGACAAATTTATCACTTGCGAATGAATCAATTCATTCATTCATTCACACTTCCCTTCAGGTCAACCTGTGTCTCCTCGCACTCAGAGGTGGGCCCACACAGACCCAGACAGTGAGAAATAGAGTAAGTTCCATCAATAAACCCTAACCACTCAACATTTGGAGGAATGACACCTCATCTTCCACCTTGGCACATGAGATTCATGTGGATTTCGGTAGTTTCCTGATTTCTCCTCACCCGTTTTATCCCAGTCCCGAGCATCCATCTAGGCACCACACACCTGACCTGTCGATCTACCTTCCCATCTACTCACTCCACTCTCCTCTCCGACCTATCAACTTGACCTCCCCCTCCATCTGCAAAACATCTTCCAAGATGCCACACTCCAAACCTGTCCATCCACCTCGCCGGCATGCACTCCACCCTCGTCTCCGACCTGCCACCTTTAACCCCACCTTAGCCGAAGACGATAAGATCTAGCAGTGTATGTAAGGCCATTCGGCCCATCGAGTTCTCTCCGCCATTCAATCACGGCTGATGGGCATTTTAACTCCACTTACCCGCATTATTCCCGTAGCCCTTAATTCCTTGTGACATCAAGAATTTATCAATCTCTGCCTTGAAGACATTTAGTGTCCCAGCCTCCACTGCACTCTGTGGCAATGAATTTCACAGGCTCACCACTCTCTGGCTCAAGAAATGTCTCCGCATTTCTGTTTTGAATATAAGACCATAAGACCTAGGAGTGGAAGTAAGGCCTTCATCTACACTCGGCTTCACCCACCTGACCTGTCCATCTACATTTCCTCCTGTCCACTCCACCCTCCTCACTGACCTATCACGTTCATCCCACATCCATCTACCTATCACAGTCGCAGCTACTGTCCTCCTGACCTGTCCATCTACTTTCCACCTTATCCACTCCACCCTGCTCTCTGACCTTTCACCTTCGCCCCATCTCCACATAGATAAGTACAGCATATAACAGGCCCTTGGGCTCACGATGGTGTGCCGAGACTTAATCCTAATGTAAACTTAGTAACATAACCTACGCACCCCTTAACTTACTGTTATCCATTTGCATGTCCAGCAGTCGCTTAAATGTCCACAAAGAAATCGCTTCCACCACCTCAGCTGGCAATGCATTCTATGCATTCATAACTCTCTGCGCAAAGAACTTACCTTTGATGTCTACTTTATTCCTTCCTCTTAATATCTTCAAACTTTGACTTCTCGTACCAGTCAGTCCTTCCCTGGGGAAATATCTCTGGCTATTGACTATATCTATTCCTCTCATTAATTTATACACCTCGCTCAGGTCTCCTCTTTTCCTTTTTCACTCCAGAGAGAACTGTCTAAACTTATTCAAACTTTCTTCATACGTCAAGCCCTCCAGTCCAGGCAGCATCCTGTTAAACCTTCTTTGCGCCCTCTCCAAAACCTCTGCCTCTTTCCTCTAGTAGTACGGCCAGTACTGGACGCAATACTACAAGTGTGGTCTCACCAGGTACCTGTAGAGCTGCAGCAAAACTTCGCGGATCTTAAACTCAATACCCCTGTTAATGCAAGCCAAAACACCGTATACTTTCTTAACAAACTTATCTACTTGGGTGGCAACTTTGAGAAATCTATGTACTTGCACATCCAGATCCCTCTGTTCCTCCACACTGCCAAGAATCCTGTCTATAATCCTATATTCAGCATTCAAGTTCGACCTTCCAACGTGCATCAATTTGCATTTGTCCAGATTGAAATTCATCTGCCATTTCTCAGCACAGCTCTGCATTTTATCTATGTCACACTGCAGCCTGCAGTAACCCTCTATACTATCGACAACATCTCCAACCTTTGTGTCATCTGCACATTTACTGACCCACCCCTCAACCTCCTCATCGAAAACATTTATAAAAGCAATGAAGAGCAGAGGCCCAAGAACAGAGACATGCCGGACCCCCTCAACACTGTCTTCCAGACAAAATACTTTCCATCCATAATCAGCCTCTCCTTCTGCCAGCCAACCAATACTGAATCCAGATAGCCAAATCTCCCTGTATCCCATACTTCCTGACTTTATGAATGAGACTACCGTGGGGAACACTATCAAATGCCTTGCTCAGATCTATACACATCATATCCACTGACCGACCATCGTCGATCTGTCTTAACACCTCCTGAAACAGCTCAATATGATTTTGTGAGGCATGACCTGCCTTTCACAAAGCCACGCTGATTGCCGTTAATCATACTATGCTTTGCCAAATAGTCATAAATGTTATCCCTCAGAATTCTTTCCACAACTTTGATGACCACAGACGTGAGACTGACTGGTCTGTGATTGCCAGGGATTTCCTTTACCCATCTTGAAAAGTGAAACCACAATCTCCTTCTTCAAATCCTCTGGTTTGAATCCCTTGGAGATTGAAGAGGTAAGGATCATCGCCAGCGGCTTAGCAGCTCCTTTCTCACTTCCCGAAGCAGTATGGTTACATCTGGTCTGGTCCTGGGGACATATCGATGTTAATGCTTTCCGAAATTTCCAGCTCAGCATCTTCATCAACTTTGATCTTGTCAAGACTTTATCCCAGCCATTCTAATTTATCATATACAACAATTTCTCTTTCCTTTGTGAAAACTGAGGCAAAAAATCTCATTTAAGGCTTCCACTATTTGCACAGACTCCAAGCACAAGTTCCCCCCTCTATGCCTGGTCGGCCCTACGTTCTCCCTGATCATTCTCTTACTCCTCACGTATGAGGGAAACACCGTGGGTTCTCCTTAACCCTTCTTGCCAAACCTTTTTCATGCCCCTTGCATGCTCTCCTCAATCCATTTCCGAACTCCATTCTAGCAAGCCAGCAATCCTCTAAAGGTACGCCAAATCCGTGCTTCCTCCACCTTAAGTAAGCTGCCTTTTTCCTTTTGCCGAGAAGCTCCTCTTTTCTTTTCATCCAAGGTTCCTTAATCTTACCCCTTCTTATCTGTCTCAGAGGAACAAATGTGTGCTTTACTCGCAACAAATACTCCTTAAATTGTCTCTCCATGTCTGTTGTGCCTTTTCTGTGGAACAATTGCTCCCAGTCTATACTTCCCAACTCCTTTCTGATAGCGTCATAATTTCGTTTTCTCCAATTAAATGTCGTCCTCGGTAACTGCACCTTTCACTCTCCAAGGCTACGCTAAATGTGAGGCAGTTGTGA
This sequence comes from Hemiscyllium ocellatum, assembly GCF_020745735.1. NCBI lineage: Eukaryota > Metazoa > Chordata > Chondrichthyes > Orectolobiformes > Hemiscylliidae > Hemiscyllium > Hemiscyllium ocellatum. The sequence goes on from NC_083418.1 coordinate 1,955,548, forward strand.
TCACTTTCACTAAAGTGCTCTCCCACCGCAAGGTCTGACACATGTTCTGGCTCGTTGCCGAGCATCAAATCCAAAATGGCCTCTCCACTCGTCGGTCTGTCTACATGCTGAGTAAGGAAAACCTCCTGAACAAATCTGACAAAAATGGCTCAATCCAAGTCTTCTGTATTGAGGAGGTTCCAGTTAATATTGGGAAAGTTGACAACACCCAGAACAACAACCCTGCTACTTTTGCATTTTTCCAGAATCTGCCCGCCTATGAGATCTTCAATCTCTCTATTGAGATTAGGTGGTCTGTAGAAAACCCTAAATGTGGTGACTGTTCCCTTTCTGTTCCTAACTTCCGGGCAAACTGACTCATTTGACAAACCTTCCACAACAATCTTCGTTTCTGTAACTGTGATGCACTCTCTGAGGAACAATGCTACACCCCTTCCTCTTTTTCCACCCTCACTGATCCTTTTAAACGTTCTACACCCTGGAAAATCAAGCAACCATTCCTGCCCATCCTAAACCCACGTCTCTGTTATGGCCACAAAATCGTAATCCCAAGTACTGATCCATGCTCTCAGGTCATCACACTTATTCCGGACACTTCTTGCATTAAAGCAGACACACTTTAACCGATCCCTTTGTTTAATCGCTTGAGAAACCTTCCTGATAGATTCAAATTATCCTGTCACTGTCCTGACTGCAACTGAGCCCCTCTCAGACAAGTGGCTCTGAATCCCAACCCTCGCCAAACGAGTTTAAACCCTTCTGAATCGCACGAGCAATTCTCACCTCCAGACAATTGTACCACTCCAGTTCAGGTGCAACCCGTCCTTCATGTACTGGTCCCACTTTCCCCAGAAGGTATTCCAATTGTCTAGGTATCTGAAGTCCTCCATCCTGCTCCATCCTCGCAGCCATGTGTTAATCTGCATTCGCTGACTGTTCCTTATCTCAATCTCTCGTGGCACCGATAGCAAACCTGAGATCACTGCTCTACATGCCCTGCTCTTCAGCTTCCAACCTAATTTTCTGTAGTCACTTTTCAGATCCTCCAAACCTTTCCAGTATATATCATTGTCGCCAATATATACCACGATTTCTCGATGCTCACCCTCCCCCTTCAGAATCTTGAAAACCCGATCGGACCTTTTGGCAAATGGAGGCCATGATGCCTGAACCATTTTTTTTTCAACTTGAGACTCACCTTCCCAGAATCCTTCGCTCCTCCCTCGCACCTCTCGGCAAAAGGTAGCCCCGACGCCTGAACTAAGGATTTTAAACCGTTAAACTCGTTTTCCCAGAAATATTTTGCACTTCCATCGTACCTGTCAGCAAATGAAGGCCCAAACGCCTGAACTGAGATATTTAAACCGTTAGACTCACCTTCACAGAAGTTCTTCGCTCCTCCCTCGCACATCTCGGCAAATGGATGCCCTGAAGCCTGAAAAAAGGCTTTTGAACAGTTATACTCATTTTCCCAGAAGTCCTTCGCTCCTCCCACGCACCTCTCGGCAAATGGATGTCCTGACGCCTGAACAAAGATCTTTTAAAACGTTAGACTCACCTTGCCAGAAATCCATCGCTCCTCCCTCACACCTGTCGCCAAGCAGCACCTATTCCATTCGCGTCTCTCACCACCTTATCTGCCCATGTACCTTTCCACGTATCCACTCAACCCTCCAAATGACCTAATACCTTCACCCCTCCTCCGTCCACTTATTACATTTTCAGCTACAGACCACGTGACCTGTCTATCTACCTTCCCACCTATCCACTCAACCTTCCTCTCCTACCTATCATCATCACACATACCTCCATATGCCTATCTCATTCCCAGCTACCGCCCTCCTGACCTGTTCATCTATCTTCCCACTTATTCATTTTACTCACCCCTCTGACCTATCACCCTCACCCCACTTCCATCACTTATCACAGTACAAACAAGCAGCCTCTTGACCTGTCCTTCCAACCTGCCCACAACCACTCCCCTCCATTCTATCACCATCACAGCCACCTCCATCTACCTATCCCATTCCAACTACCGCACTTCTGCACTGTCTATCAATTTTCATGCCTATGCACTCCACCCTCATTTCCGAACTATCACCTTCACTCCTATCTCCATCTGCTTTTCACATTCCCAGCTATCACTATCGTGAACTGTCCCTCTCGCTTCCCATCTATCGACTTCACCCACCTCTCTGATATATCATCTTCGCATCGACCTCCATCTATCTATCAAATTCCAAGGTGCCGCCATCCTGACCTGTCCATCTACCTTCTCCGCACCTACTCCACCCTCATCTCCGACCTATCACCGTCACGACCACCTTCAACTACTTAACCCATTCTCAACTACCACCTTTCTGTCCTCTCTATCTACCTTTCCATCTATCCAATCCATCCTCCTCTCCGACCTATCACCACCACGACCACCTTAATCTACAATCCATTTGCAACTATCGTCCTTCTGTTCTCTCTATCTACCTTCATATCTATCCACTCCACACTCCTCTCCGACCTATCACCTCCACCTCCACCTCCACGTTCATTTTCCTATCTCATACCTATCTACTGCGCTTCTGACTTGTCTATCCATCTTCCCAGCTATCCACTCCACCCTCCACTCTAGCCTATCACCTCCATGTCACGTTTTTCTACTGGCCACATTCCCAGCTACCTTACACCCAACCGCCAGCCCATTTATTTCTCAGCATGCCGCACAAAAGCCTCATTCCTGATGAAGGGATTATTCCCGAAATGTCAATTCTCCTGCTCCATGGATGCTGCTGAACCGGCTCTGCTTTTCCAGCACCATACTCTCGGCTCTGATCTCTGTCATCTGCAGTCCTCACTTTCTCTTTTGTACTAGTGTGGATTGTGTCCCTTTGTGTGTGTGTCTTTGTGCATGGGTGTGTGCGTAACTTTGTGCATTTGCATATTGTGCTTGTGTGAGTGAGTCTGTGTTTATATATGTCCATTGCGTGTACGTGTATGTAAGTTTTTGATTATGAAGCTTGCTATGTATATTGTGTTTGACAGTGCGTGTGCATGTCTGTCTGTTTAAGCACATGTACATGTTACTGTTACTCTGTGTAAGTATATATGTCATTGTGTGAATGTGTGTATCCGTGCATTGAATGTCTGTGTATTTCTGCTTCTGAGAATTTGTGTATTCACGTGCATACCTGTCTTGACATGTTTGTCTGTCAATCTTTCTGCAATGGGACACAGTTTCTACTGGGGGGAAGTTTGCATGAAAGAAGAATTTTAAAAGTGACGAGTCAATGTATATGACACTGTCTCTGTCTGTGTCTGTCCCTCTTGTGTTTAAAGTGATAACATACCGCCCTCCTCATGCCTCCAGATGCTGCTGCCAAGCAGCAGACTTTCTTTACTCTGGGACAATTTGCTCTTGTCCCTGTTAATACCATTATTTCTGACAAATCCACAATATACAATAGACAATAGATGCAGGAGTAGGCCATTCCGACGTTCGACCCAGCATCAACTTTCATTATGATCATGGCTGAACATCCACAATCAGTATCCTGTTCCTGCCTAATTCCCATTATTCTTGATTCCAATATCTTTAAGAGTTCTATCCATCTCTTTCTTGAAAGTATCGAGAGACTTGGCCTCCAATGCCTTCTGGGGCAAAGCATTTCATACATCCATCACTCTCTGGGTGAAGACGTTTCTCCACAAGTTTTTTCGAAATCGCCTACCCCTTATTTTTAACTGTGTCCTCCAGTTCTAGACTCACTCATCAGCCAAGTCATGTTTCCTGCCTCCAGAGTATCCAATCTTGTAATAAGCTTTTTTTCTGAATCAAATTCCCTCTCATCCTTCTAAACTCATGTGTATACAAGCCCAGTCACTCCAAACGTTTCAACATATGGTAGTCCCGCCATTGTCGGAATTGACTTGGTGAATCTTTACTACAGTCCCTCAATAGCCAGAATGTCCTTCCTCAAATTTGAGACCAAAAGTGGACAGAATACACAAGGTGTGGTCTGCCCAGGGCCCTGTACAACTGCAGAAGGACCACTGTGTTTCTAAACACAATTCCTCTTGTTAAGACGGTCAACATGCCATGAGCTTTCTTCACTGCCTGCTGTATCTGTATGCTTCCTTATATTGACTGATATAAAAGAAGAGCAAAATCTCTTTGTGCTTCCACTTTACCAAAATTGACTCCATTTCGATTGCAATCTGCTTTCCTGATCTTGCCACCAAAGTGGATAACCACACATTTGTCCACATTAAACTGCATCTGCTATGCATTCCTCCACTCACCTAGCCTGTCCAAGTCACCCTATATTCTCATAAGAACCTCCTCACATTTCGAACTGCCAACCAGCTTTGTGTCATCATCAAATTTGTTGATATGACTTTTAATGCCTTCATCTATATCATCAATGTATATTGTAAACAGTTGTGGTACAACAACAGAACCTTGTGGTACACCACGAGTCATCGCCTGCCATTCTGAAAGGGACACGTTTATTACTACTCTTTGCTTCCTGTCAGTTAACTGATTTCAAATACAAGTCAGTATTTTGCTCCCAGTACCACGCACGATAATTCTGCTCTCTAGTCTCCTATCTGAGACGTTATCAGAGACTTTCTGGAAGTCCAGGTCCACCACATCTACTCGTTCTCCCTTGTCCTTCTTCATAGTTACATCCTCAAAAAAAAATCCAGAAAATTAATTAAACAGGATTTCAACTTTGTACATCCAATGTGACCCTGACCTATCCGGTTACTGCTATCAAATTAAGTCGCAGTTTCATGTTTTAAAATTAACTCCACCATCTTTCCCACATCTGACATCAGCCTAAACTGCCTGTAATTCTTGTTTTCTCTCCCCTTCCGTCTTTAAAAGTGGGAACTCATTAGCCACCCTACAATCTGCAAGAACTGATTCTGAATCGACAGACCATTTGAAAATGATTATCAATGCGTCCACGATTTCTAGAGCCACCTCCTTAATTACCCTGGAATGCAGACCATTTGGTCCATGGGACGTATCAACCTTCAAACCAAACAGTGTAACTAACATCTTTTCCTGCCTAATATAAACTTCCTTCAGTTCATCCATTACCATAGGTACTTCGGCCAATATTACATCTGGGAGTTTGCTTTTCTCTTCCCCAGTGAAGACAGATCAAAAGTACCTATTCGACTATTCTGCTATTTCTTTGCTCCCCATAATAAATTAACCCGTACCTGTCTTCTGGGGATCGGCATGAGTCTTAACTTTTTTTTTATCTTTTCACATACCTGAGAAAGCTTTTACTATCCTCCTTTATATTTTTGGCCAATTTGCCTTCGTATCTCTTTGTGTTTCTGCACATATTGCCTTTTTAATTGTTCTCTTTTGCTCATTAAAAGTTTCCCTGTCCTCCAGATTCCAGCACATTTTGCTATGCTATATTTCTGCTCTTTCATCTTTATGCAGACCTTGACTTCAGACATAGTTGCGCCTGATTTCCCTTCGGATCTTTCTTTCAAATTGGAATGAACGGATCCTGCACCTTCTGCATTATATACGGAAATACCTGCCATTGTTATTGCACTGTAATCCCTGCTAGGATATTGAACCATCGAACTTTGGCCAGCTATTCCCTCAAAGCTCCATAGTTCCCTTTGTTCAACTGCAATACTGACACTTCCGATTCTCCCTCTTCCCTGTCAAATTGCAGATTAAATCTTTTCATGTTATGCTCACTACCTCCTAGTCGCTCCTTTACTTCAAGGTCCCTGATCAAATCCGAGAGTTGCTTATCCCTGGTAGACTCCAGTGCAAGCTGTTCTCAGAATCATCTCGGAGGCACTCCACAAACTCCTTTTCTTGGGGTCCAGTCCCATCTTGATTCCCCCAGTCTACCTACATATTTACATCCCCAATAGCAACGATCTGGGTGAAGCAAAGGCGCAAGGAGTTGTGCGGTGTTGTCACCCCAGGTTGAACTCTGAGGAAGGACAGATAAAGAGAGAGTGGAGGCGCTTGACGTCACGATGCAGTTCGGCTCCCTCGTGTGGTCAGGAGGTGAAGTCAGCAGCAGCTGTCTGAATGACTTTAGTTAAAAATCACACAACACTAAGTTATAATCCAACAGGTTTACATGTAAGCACTACCTGATGAAGGAGTATCACTCTAAATGCTACTATTACCCATAGCAGCTCCTGTCACCCTGAAGATCCGGACTTCTAAAACCCTGTTGCAGTTCACAAGTTAAACTCACCAGCAGGCGCCTCTCTGAAGCGAGGCAGTGATCTTCCAGGAACGTGGCGACTATATATTCTGAAATAGAGACACATTGGAGTCAATCTACTCTCCTCTGGATCAGTGATAGGGATATAGCGTGGTAATGCAAATGTCCTTCCAACTTCCCCTTCCAGTCAACGGTTTAGATCCTTTTCCTCGTGGATTTGACATGCTGCCAGGGAGAGTCATGTTCTAGTACACGACATGGGCGTTATGACTCGGCAAAGCACATTTAGAAAAAAATCAAGTCATGGGGTCATTACTTGTGGGAGTTTTGTTCTTTTTCAAGGATTATCCAGTACTACTGGTTTTTCTGGACTCTCCCATGTACTACTGTCCGTGGTCTCTATGATGTAGGATGTGAGCGAATGGCAGTCTTTGCTATTTGTTGACTGTGCATCATACAGTTAGATAACGATTCTCTGATCTTGAACAATATCAGCTAGGGAAGACATTGTTGTGTCGCTTGCTCAGATAACTTTATTATTAACAACGACAGTTCAGGTGCAAGAACACAGGAGGGCTTCTGCTGTGGTGTCACTGTAGAAGGAGGCTGGTAAGGAAACAGCAGAGAAACAAAGACCACTGAGCACGACGTCAATGTTTGGTACGTTTTCGCAATAGCAATTACGTAAAAAATACGTGAAGAAGGAAACTTGGTTTATACAGGGAGTTTGCGGAGAGTCCAAAACACGGACAGCTCTGGTGAGAGATTTTTTTTTATAAACAAGATTAAAAACTGAGTGATGGATTATTTGAAAAGGTTTTTGCTGTTTGTTTAGTTGAGTGATGGACTTTTAGTATTTAGATGTTTATCCTTACTTTTTGCATTCTTCAATCTATGAGTAGCAATGGTCATATATAAGGTTCTATTTTCTTCAATGGACAGTAAATTAGTAGGTGTAAAATACTATTGCATTCTGTAAAATTCTACTTTGGAAATAAAAATAGTCTGAATCCAGGTCAAGACACAGGCAGGTTCTAAACAAGACCTCAAACCGAAAATGCATGGGCTGACCGAAAGTATCACCTTCAATAAAATATCGGAATTGAAAATGTATTTAATTACCACGGGACAGTGAGTGGTGTTTACATATTACTCAATCCAAACCTCTAACCTACATTCTAACCGATTTGAAGTTTACCAGCCATCTTGTGTGTGTGCAATTTGTTCACATCAGTTATATAACCCTTTGGACTTCCACTTATAAGTTCTGTCTCAAATGTCTCTCTTTCTCTCTCTCTCTCAGTAGCACCTGAAGAAGGTGTGGGTTTAGAAATCCTTGTGCTATCAATAAACATGTTGCACAATAAGCTACTGTCTTGTGATTTTTGACCTTGTCCAACCACGTCCAAAACGGTCACCTGCACATTCTCGATTTGAGATCAGGAAGAATTGGCAAACTCATTGACCTCGGGGAAATAAACTGAGGCACCAATTATCTGCTGTTTTAGCTGATTCCCTGAATTTGGCAGAATCTGACCACCAAGATACAGCCTTTCCCCTTGGTCACTTCTGTTATTCTGTGTTATATTTCCTTGAACACTACCCATACCTTGCGTTCAGAGAGATATCTTCTTGCAGATTTGAAAAAAGTGAATATTTTTAATGTACTCATGGAACATATGCTTTCTTTGCCAGGCCAGGCTCCATTGCCAACTCTAGCAGCTTTGTGATGGTAATCCAGATCAAGTTTTCTGAATGTCTGATTCTCCTGGGGGGCAGGAAACCTAAAATTCCTTTGAGGGGGAAGAGTTGCAGAATTCTTATCCAACAGCAGTGTTGGAATGGCAATATGTTTCCATGCCAGAAGAACAATTCGCTGAGAGGCTATAGTGTTATGAAATGATTACTCTGTCAACTTTATGAAATCTCTGTGATTGTATCTGGTCCAGACGCCTTGGAACTGTAGAGATTGTGCAGTACAAAAGGACATTTCAATGATGAAAGACAACTTGGAGTTACTGATGCACGATTTGGGGTACGTGATATTGTTGTGCGGCTCCGTCGTTTCAATCAGCGTTATGAAAATCCAGCCATACGGAATAGAAATCTGCCCTATAGCCGTGCCGTCAATTTGAAATGATGTTCAGCATTGAGGGATTGAATTAGATACGAGGTCATGCTCACCAGTTGATTCATAGTCCATCAGCAGAACACTGCTAAATGAATATGAATAATGTTTGATACTGATATATCATGATGGTCTTTGTCTCATAGTGTGGGAAACATTACGCCGATTGTCATGCAGGATGTCTGTTGACCAGTGATTAAGGTTTACACCATAGAGGCCGTTTAATGGAGAAACATAAATTCTCATAGCTATACTGCGACTTTCCGTAGTTATAGCGATATAGTTTAGGAGCTCGCTGATCAATTTGAGAGAATCTGCCTGTCAAACCTTTTGTCACATCTTCGTCGCAATCTGGATGATTGAAAAGTGCGATGAATGGGAATGACAGATTGCCGAGACTCACTTTTTTGCAAGTTGTTCATGACTAGACCCCGTGCTGGATGAGGATGGCCATTCAAGAATTGACCACAAACAGGACAGTTCGGTATGTTCAACTTCATCTGCCCAGGTTTTTTTTTCATGTTTTTCAGCTCACTGCATTATGGCGAGGTGTATTGTTGAAGGTAGCTTTTCGGTACGAAGTTACCCCAGGCTGATTTGTAGCTATAGGGTGTGGCAGTTCATTCAGGTTGGTTGTGAGGCAGCATTGAAGCGGCTTGTGTTTGCTAGCTGGAACTTGTTTCTTCATTTATGTTTGCATTTTCGATAACAGTGTTGAATAATTCAATATTGTAAGTGTCAGGGCTGCTGCATCGACACTGCTGGATTGGACATATCTGGCACAGTGTTTTACCTCTGAATGTTGGAACAGTGGATTAACATCTTTGATTCAATAACGCATTGTTTCTTCCATTATAAGACACTTCATCCGAAGCAAAATGCTGTCGGTGAGAATGTTGGATGGTATGACATCACACAAATGTAACCTGGTATCCGTTAAGAATCTGTAAGATTCGGAGAACAAGTGTCACTGCCATAATGCCACTGGTCAGCAGAATACAGACGTTTGAGGTGTTTGCAACACAAGCGGTCTGCAATGGATTCTCTTGGAGCCTTTTATTTTTTCTCTTGATGTTCAATCTTTACTTACACAGAGTATCCTACTCACTGATGCGGATTGCTGCCTGAATGCTGATCAAGTGTTGTGCATGATGGATACTTCTAAACCTTGAATTACAGGGACTGAACTTGGGCAATACGAATTCTGCATCTGTCATAACAACGTACGCAGTTAACATTTTCAAATGGAAACTGTGGTGTAATTCCACAGACGAGATAAACAAAACTCTTTTGTCTGTAGTTCACAGGCACTTTGCAGCAACCAGTGATTGATTGGAGTTCTGTGTATTATTGTTCCATCGCTCTCCAAGAATCACTTTGAGAGAACGTACTGATGGTGGAAGTTTACTGAATCAGGATCATGAACTCTGATTGCTATGGTGTTATTTGCTGGAAGGATATCTGATTGCAAAATTGTATTGAGTGCGGTAACTGCTCAAATATAAACATCAGAAACGTTATTGTTGTTTTTATGCATGTACCAGAAAATGCAACACTGTAGTAAGTGTTGAATACTAACAGGAGCATACCTGTGACACCAATAACAAGTTTTACTGGGATGAATTATAGAAAACCTATTGTGTGCAAACAGGCCATTCGGCCCAATATCCTCCGAAGAATAACCCATGTGGACCCATTTCCCTGTCAGTCTACATTTGCCCTGACTTATGAAAATAACCCAAACATCCCTGAACGCTAAGGCAATTCACCTAAACTGCAGTCTTTGGACTGCGGGAGGACAAGAGATTGCCGTGAAGAAATCTACGCAGACATAGTGAGAACGTGCAATTTCCACACAGGCAGTCACCCGGGGCTGAAATTGGTCCGAATCCCTTGCGCTATGAGGAAGCAGTGCGAACAAATGAGATGCTGTGTCGCCCCATTAACGTTGCACAATTGTAGATCACGTAGAACTGTATTGCATGTGTCTCAGAATCCTGGGATTTTGGGGGGGAGGTGATACCACCTGATTCCAGTGGTAATATGATTCATTGAGCATCGTTCAATGAGAATTTTACTGAACGTAGGTTCCTGGTCAAAGCGAATGAACTTTGGTTAGTGTCCAAGTGTCTACTGGAAGCACTTCAAAACAAGCTAAAATTGAATGAAGGTGTCATTATGAATATCTTACCATATAGAACAACATTGCACGTGGATCAGAAGCCTGGGGGGAACACTTTATCCCCGTGTTAATTTGATTCATTGAACATCTTTCAGTTAGAAATTGACTGAGTGTGAATTTTTAGCCAGAGGCGAACAGCTTATCCTAGTGATCCTGCGTAAGTATAGGTACAACTAACTATAAAATTTTACTGCTGTGGGGAAATGAAAAATATAGAATATTCGATCCCACCGGGAGTTGGGATCATTATGATATCAATCATGTGGTACTTCTTTTATATCCCATGCGTGATTTCTGTCTGTCCATTGATGGAGCAGACAATGCCCTTTGTGAACATACAATGGGTTGGAACTGAGAAAATTATGGCAGCTGGTTTTATATGTTTACCGTTAAGTTTACAAAATGAGTTGTCTCATTGGAGAAAAACAGACATAATATCCTCTGTAAAAGGAAAATGACACAGCACCATTGTTAATTCAATAAAATGCACTACAGACGTATTATACTGACAATTTCTTAGACTTGATTAACCTTCCAACAATGATAGGGCCAGTTTTGGGACATGACTACAATAACCTATTCCCTGTAGATTAGTAAGGAACGATAGTAAATTGGAAATCTTAACACTGTTTCATGATTGTATTTGATTTGATTTTGATGATAATTGTGAAGTCTGTAATGAATAATCTTTTCACATTCAATTTACAGATATTGATGCTCTTCGCATTGTACTGTGTCTTTCCTGGCTCAAACTGGGTTTTGATGATGGTCATGCATCAGCTTTAATCTATATAGAAAAATAATTATGCTAATAATTAGGAATAAAAATATCTTAACAAATAAAACCTGTAGTACTATGACGGTGGTTAATAATTGAGTTGCAGAGTGTTACGTAGAATTAACAGTCAAGATTATTGAATGTTTAGCATTGAATTTTTGTATATCCGTCCAATTTTTTTCCATTATGATATGTTCGAAATTATAATAACTGTTCCATATTGATCGTTTGAATTGTTAAGTCTCGCGTTACTGTATTATAAAGTCCTTTATATGCTATGCATCTGTATAATGTGTCACTAACACAGCTCACAAGTTCAGTTTCCAGGTTAATGAGCAAAGTCATATTTTAATGTGCTTAAGACAAACAAAAAGAAGAACAAAGTTCTGGCACACTCAGGGTCCAACAGTCTGTCACAGCTTCTGAGTATATTCTGTTTTACAATCTCTGACCTTACATCACACCCATATGTTAACTGCAATGTGTCATACTCAGAATCGTTTGACTCGCATTTACAGATTAAATCAGGGTATTCGTCTTGAAAAATATCATTATTAACAAAATAATAATAATAATGAAGAAATGGAAAATATACATACAGGTGCAAATGACAGCTAAAGTAAGCTCACAATCCCAACAATGCTCATGAGAGCACCTTCACAAAAACCATACTATTCGGGGAACATCAAACGATAACACTAATTAATGCTAGTGTGGAAAACATAATGTTGGGCATTTTTTTCTGATCCTCTGAAGGAGAGCTGCTGACTCAAAAGTTCAGATCTCAGTGTTTATCCATTTGATCTCTGCACGATAGTAGAGTGCATCCTTTTACAAATGGCACAACTCACACATACTTTGGACAATTAAATAATCCAACATCATACTTGGAAACCTGTGCTCAACATAAGTCAAGGCGATTTTCCTAAAACATATCATGTCCAAAACAACCACTGATTGATGAAAATACACAAGTTAGTCGGAGCCATCTGTTCTGACGTTCACGTATCACAGCATAATGACTTACGCAACCATCCTATTTCACACATTGTCTCTGGGTTCCCACTTCGGCCAATCTGTCTGAGCGAAATCCAACAGTAAAATACCTTTATATCAATGATGGGAAATATAATGTGTCACTAAGAGGTGGGATGATACATCTCACAAATAACAGGCTTTGAATTACCACAGATAGCGTGTTCTTGATAAACATCTTTGAGATCAACCAGGGCTTGTGGTCAGCGAAACTAATTATATGTGGCATCAGTGCAAATCCATTCAGCACATGATACAGAAACAGATAGTCCTGAACAATGCTAAGGGGCCTCAAATTTGACAAACTACTCAATTTAAGCTCAATAAGCAACTGCACGATTGTTAGGATTTGCCTTGCTAAATCGAAACAAAATAATGTTCAGCCACAGAGTAGAAGTAAGTATGATTTGATACAAAGATTTATGCAATTTCATCGTTCCTAGAATTATGAGGAACACTAATAACGGCAAGAATGCTGCAGTATACTTTCACGAATATTTGTCTTAGAAGACACATTCTGTTGTTTGTGAAAGAACTTCTGCCGCCCTGCTCCTGGAGAATTGTTGGAATTGGAGAATTCGCTCATAATTGGAGATGAGGCATTACAGATACTTTAATTCATATCGTGTGCTGTCTCCACGGGGAAGATGTGATTGCCCTCTTCATTTTTAAAAATCATTTTGAACAAACAGATTCCGACAACATGTTTATATTAATGAGTTTTATACATTGAGATTTACGTATGTAATGGAATGCCCCAAAGACTGAATTAGTCTGGACCTACGGGGTGTCAAGTGTTAATTACAATTTGTCTTCAAACAACAAAACTTACATCACTTCACACAACATCAGTCTAGTCAATATTTAAATATCTTTTGCTATTCATTTCAATGAGAATTTCATTTTGCTGAGGCTATTCAGTCATTGAGCGCTGTTCTATTGCACACTGCTGTACCAATGTTTTCCTTATTCATTCAGTTATACAGCTTATTTGAGAAATTGTACCTGTGAGTGAGTAATATAATACAGAATCTGAAACCTGTTACTGACCAAAACAACAGCTGTAATTGTCACTCTGCTATAAATTTTCAAAACAAAGACAAAAGGATTTCTAAACCTTGACTTCATAACCATAGAATGAAAGAGGTGGTTCATCGCTCCATTGAGTTCGTGCCTCCAAATTCCACAGGGTTACACCAAAATCAGTTCCGTCCACTTAGTCCACAGTCTTGAAACTTCTGATATTTCAAGTGCTCATTCAAGTACATCTTAAAAGCTTTGAGAATTCCCACTTCAGTTACATTTCCAGGCAGTTCCGAGCAGGAACCAATTATCCTCGAGGTGAGAAGATTTTTCCGTATGTCCCCTCTGAAACTAAAGCCTCTCAGCTTAACATCATGTCACCCTGTTATTGACTATTCTATTAATGGGAGCAACTGCTTTCTATTCACTTCTCTATTCCATGCCACCGCAATCTCTGCTGTAAAGAAAGCTGCCTGAAATTATCCAGCTTCCCTCTACACAGCTAAATTGCCGCAGAACGACGCGACGTTCTGGTGAATCTCCTTTGCGCTCTTTCCATGCAATTGCACGCTTCAGATGGTGCATTGGCGAGGACTGAATACAGTAATTCAACTGTGGCCTAACACAGTCCTGTACAGCGCCCTGCTCTTGTAGTCCATGCCTCTACTGATAAAGATATGTCTTTTGCATGCTTTCCGAGACACCCAATTGACCTATCCGGTCACCTTCACTGATAGAACATAGAACATAGAAGGATACAGCACAGTACAGGCCCTTCGGCCCTCGATGTTGCGCCGACCGAATCCTACCTAACCTATACTAGCCCAATAACTTCCAAATGCCTATCCAATGCCCGCTTAAATGACCATAAAGAAGGAAATTGTTTTGACAATCTTGCTCCTTTAACAAGGTTATGCTATCCTTGGCCGTTTCTTTGTTCCCGAGAGGTCATAAGAGCAGCAAATCGGAAAAGTCTAGGTTTTAAGAGTTTTAGGGACAGTTTGGTTTTGGCAAAAGGTACTGCCTTAGGCATAAAGGTATGCAAATTTAAAAAAAACGCCTGTACAATAAAAGTGGAGGTGCCAGTTCTCCCAGCTCAGCTTAGAACATAGAACATAGAACAGTAGAGCACAGAACAGGCACTTCAGCCCACGATGTTGTGCCGACCACTGATCCTCATGTATGCACCCTCAAATTTCTGTGACCATACACACACCCAGGAGTCTCTTAAATGTCCCCAATGACCCTGCCTCCACAACTGCTCCTGGCAACGCATTCCATACTCTTACAACTCTGTGTGTAAAGAAACCTCCTCTGACATCCCCTCTATATTTTCCACCAACCAGCTTAAAACTAAAACCCCTGGTGTTACTCATTTCTGCCCTGGGAAATTGTCTCTGGTTATCCACTCTATCTATGCCTCTCATTATCTTATATACCTCAATTAGGTCCCCTCTCCTCATCCTTTTCTCCATTGAAAAATTTCCGAGTTCAGTCAAAGAGATACGGATAGGTCTGTTGAATGGACAAACATTCATCAGTAAAATTTAGCATGCATAAGTTTGGGTTAATCGATTATGGTCAGAGGAATCGAAATACAACTTACTATTACAGAAGACATAAACATCAAGTGTGCATGGCTGCATAGAGATCTGCGTGTCCTCGTACAGATCACAGAATTCTCGCATGCTGATAAAGCTGGTAAAGGAAAAGGCCTGACATCATTTCTTTAGTGTGAGGTGGACCAACGTGAAAGTAGGAGTGAGAAGATGCTACTTCTCTAAAAGTTTTCTCAGTCTCTGTAATTCACTGTCCAGGGTGCTGGGACATTGAGTAAAGTAAGGGTTTTGGATAGCGGGCAAAAATCTGGAATTGTGTCTGAGGAGATGCAAGCCATTATTGAATTAAATGATGAAGCAGGCTCAAGGGGTTGAATTGCTGACTGATGCTCCTTCTACTGATTCAGCTCTTGGAATATATTACACAGGAATAGGGGAGGACTGGTTATCAGACAGGAAGTAGACACTCCATATATGTCAACCATAATCTGTTCGACAGAACATAACCAGTGGAGTCGTGTTGTGACCCGTGCTCGATCCTCATCTATTTGCAAAATATATGAATGATTGGAGTAGTGAAAGAATGTACCACAACGAAGTTTGGCCACGACAGTAAGAGGAGCAGCATATTAAGTTGTCAAGATGGGGCATAACTACAAATAACGGGTTGATATGTTTAAGGCATATATCAGAGGCAGGTTCTATACTGAGAGAGTGGTAAGAGCATGGATACCGTTCCGGCCAATTTTAGTTAACTCAGCCGCATTAGGGAGATTTAAACAAAGCTTGATTAGGCACATGGATGATAATGTGATAATGTAAGGGGACGGGCTGAGAACAGCTCACAAGTCCCAGTCGAAGTGCTGTCCTTCCTTACCTGTATGTAAGGATACAACTGAGAGAGGGTCATGCCGTTTTGTGGCTGGTTGATGTTTATTTACCCTGGTGGTTAGTATTCTGCCTGCTTGTCCAATGTAATATTTGTTACAGTTCTTGCACAGTGTTTTTTTTTATCCTTACATACAGTTAAGGAAGGACACCACTTCGACTTGGAGAGGACATTCATCCTTGCACAAGCGAAACAGAGACCCGCATGACAATTCCTAGAAGCATGGCATTCCAACTAGAAATCTAACATCAAATATATTGACTTGGACCCTATTTGCCACCCCGTGAGAGGAAGAAAAGGAAAAGACATCACCTCAGGAAATTACATCACCAGAGGAAATGACATCAACCACCCAAGAAAGCCCAAACATATAAATAAAAAGCATAAACAGTAACAGGGGTTTGTCCAGAGGCTCAGTGAAACCTCTGAAAATAAACCTTCTAGCTCAGCGAGCAAACCTACACCCAGATCTGACACTTTCTTCTCAGACAACAACGGACCAGATTGTGCATTCTGGGTGCCACTTTTTCACTTGGAATTTGCATTCCTTTACCCGTTGAACAAAAAATATTGTCTTATCTTGTTTTCCTCTAACCAATTTTCCATTTTTTTCCTCTGAAGCACTACCACAGTGCCTTCTTGTGCACGACTTCATTGCACGACTTGAGCAGGTTTACTTCTTTCACATTCATGGGTATTTTACACCCTGTGGTATGCTATCTTTATTATATGCAGTGATATCTAGTTTTCCCTTACAATGTGAGGACATTTTTTACTCCAATTTTTGTTCCTCATTGATCGAAATTAATGTAAGCAGCCAACTTGTGATTTACGAACCACTTCATGATCATCAGTCGTTTCAGCTGCCACAGAGCAGTTTTAACTTCCTGCTTTTCTACACGAGTTCTTACGATGTCAGGAACTCATTTGTTGAAATCTCCAAAATAAGTCATCTGCCTTACATCATCATATGTGTGTTCTATTTTAATGCAATTATCCACCTAGCAAAATTAGAATGTTTGATTCTTTCAAATTCAATGCGTGGTTGACCAACATACCTCCTTATATTTATAAAACGTGGTTGGTAGTCTGCTGGCATAAGCTCATACTCACTTAAGTTGTTTTTCTTCGAAACCTTATTGTCCCGATATACCCCCTCTGAGAGTGATGCAAATACTTCACTACTGACCAACATTGATTTAATCAACAAAGCCCAAAGGTCACTGACCAACTCGTTTGTTTAGTCACTTTCTCAACGAAAAACAGAAAGGCTGGTGTATCTTTCTTGTCAAATTTGGGCGATGCTAGAATATGGCTACATAGATCCTCACCAGGCCATTGGCGACAATGTGTCTGTTTGCCATCACTCTCGTCCTCACTCAGCGTTTCTTCTATCTTGCCCTATGCCCTTTTAGGTCCATTTTCCCATCTAGCTGCTATCTTCTGAAGTTGCAACTTTCGTTTCTTCAGTTTCGCTTCTCTCTGTTTTTCTCTGTCTTCAGCGTGGGCCTTTTCCTCTTTTTCATTCATTTTAGCCTGTTTTAATCGTATTTCAGATTGTTTCATTCCGTTTTAATGACAAAGATGCTTCATCGGCAATAAAAGTGTTCTTATTTCGAAAACGTCTGATGGCATTTCCATTAAATTTATATGTGGAGCTTTTGTTGCAATGGCCTCCCCTTTTCAAACAGAAAGTTCAGCTTGTTTGCCAATTCCAAAAGCTTTGCCTTGCTTACTTCTCAAAAAGCGCCGAATGTCACTTCTTCCACCCACAATGGGTCTTAGTGATTGAAGCAGCCATTACTATATAAAACATACCCTGTTTAAACGAACCGTTTTCAACACGTGAAACAAAATACACTGAAAACTAACATTTGCCGCCATGAGTCCAACAATACTAAACTCAACTTGGAAGTGCACTTTCTAAGTTACCAAGAGTATTTATTGACCAGACCTCCTCAAATTATTTTAAGCATGTAGCGCAAACCATACCTTTTACTAGCAGCAGGGAGATTGAAGTTAGCATAGGTCGGCAGATTTTGGCAAAATGTGAATGTAGTAAGGTTGTTGTAATGAGCGACTTTAACTTTCCCAATATTGATTGGAACCTCGTTCGAGCAGATGTTCAGGAGGTTTCCGAACTCAGTACCTTGACAGGCCGACGAGGGAGACGCCATTTTTGATTTGGTGCTCGGCACTGAGCCGGTACAAGTGTCAGACCTTGCGCTGGGAGAGCGTTTTGGTGATAGTAACCACAACTGCCTCACATTCGACGTAGCTATGCAGAAGGAGAGAAGCAGGCACAATGGGAGGATATTTATTTGGTGTAAAGGAAACTATGATTCTATCAGATGTAATTCGGGAAGCATGGACTGGGAGCAATTGTTCCAACGAAAGGGCACTGTAGACATATGGAGACTGTTTAAGGAACAGTTCCTGTGAGTGATTAACAAATATACTCCTCTGACACAGGCAAGAAGAGGTAAGATAAAGGAACCTTGGATGGCGAGAGAGGAGGAGCTTCTCGTTAAGAGAAAGAAGGCAGCTTCGGTAAGGTGGAGGAAACAAGGGTCTTGCTCAGCTCTAGAGGATTACAGGCAAGCGAGGAAGGAGCTCAAAAATTGTCTGAGGAGAGCCAGGAGGGGGCACGAAAAAGGCTTTGCAGGTAGGATTAGGTAGAATCCAAAGGAATTTTACTCGTATGTGAGGAATAAGAGAATGATCAAAGAAAGATTATGGCAAATCAGGGATAGTCTGGGAACTTGTGTATAGAGTCTGAGGAGGTAGGGGAAGCCCTACACGAGTTTTTTTTGCTTTTGTCTTTACTAATGAAAAGGACCTTGTAGTGAATGAAACCATTGAGGAGCAGGTAAGAATGCTGCAACGGATAGAGATTGAGGAAGCTAATGTGCTGAAAATGTTGACAAAGGTAAAGATTGACAAGTCGCCAGGGCCAGACAAGATTTGTCCTCAGCTGCTTTGGGAAGCGAGAAACGTGATTGCTTCGCCACTTTCGAAGATCGTTGCATCCTTGCTCTCCACCGGAGTCATACCTGAGGACTGCAGGGATGCAAATGTAATTCCTCTCTTCAAGAAAGGACATTGGGAAATCCCCAGCAATTACAGACCAGTGCGTGTCACGTCTGCAAGGTGCTAAAAAGGATCCTGTGGGATAGGATTTGTGACCATCTGGAAGAGCATGGCTTGATTAAATTCAGTCAGTACGGCTATGTGAGGGGCAGGTCATGCCTCATGAATCTTAGTGAGCTCTTTGAGGATGTTACTAGACACGTTGATGAAGGTCGAGCGGTAGCTTTGGTGTATTTGGATTTCAGCAAGGCATTAGATAGGGTTTCCCATGGTAGGCTCGTTCAGAAGGTCAGGAGGAATGGGATACAGGGAAATTTAGATGTCTGGATACAGAATTGACTGGTCGACAAAACACAGCGTCTGGTAGTGGAAGGAAAGTATTCTGCATGGAAGTTAGCGGTGAGTGGTGGACCACAGGGCTCTGACCTTGGGCCTCTACTGTTTATAAATTTATTAATGACTTGGATGAGGAGATTGAAGGGATGGGTTAGAAAGTTTGCAGACGACACAAAGGTTGAAGGTGTCATTGACAGCACAGAGGACTGTTGTAGGCCGCGGCATGTTCTTGACAGGATGCGGAGATGGGCTGAGAGGTGGCAGATGGAGTTCAACCTGGATAAATGCGAAGTGATGCATTTTGGAAGGTCGAACTTGAATGTTGGGTGCAGGAAAAAGACAGGGTTCTTGGTAGTGTGGAGGAACAGCGGCATCTTGGTGTGCAGGTACATAGATCCATTAAAATTGCCACCCAAGTGGAGAGGATGTTTAAGAAGGCAATATGTTGCTTTGGCTTTCATGAACAGGGTGCTTGTGTTTCAGAGCCGTGAGATCTTGTTGTAGCTCCATAAAACTTTGGTTAGACCGCACTTGGAATACTGTGTCCAGTTCTGGTCGCCCTATTATAGGAAAGATGTGGATGCTTTGGTGAGGGTTCAGAGGAGGTTTACCAGGATGCTGCCTGGAATGGAGGGCTTAACTTACGAAGAGTGGTTGACTGAGCTCGGACTTCTTTCACTGGAAAAAAGAAGGAAGAGAGGGGACCTAATTGCGGTGTACAAGATAATCAAAGGCATAGATAGAGTTGATAGCCAGAGACTTTTTCACAGGGCAGAAGTTGTTTACACGAGGGGTCATAGATTTAAGCTGTTTGACGGAGAGTATAGACTGGATGTCAGAGGCGGGTTCTTTTCGCGGAGAGTTGTGAGCACATGGAATGTGTTGCCAGCAGCGGTTTTGGAAGCGAGGTCATTGCGGATATTGAAGTGACTGCTGGACATCCATATGGTCACATAATTTGATGGTTCGTACATTACCTTAACCTTGCATGAGGATCAATGTTCGGCACAACATCGTGGGCTGAAGGGTTCGATATCTATGGGTGTTCGAAGTGTGATGCAATTGATTGATCGACTTGATGTCAAGCAAAACAAAATTATTTAAACTCTTTGGTTAAAATGCAAACAATTCAAAGACAAACCAGAAAAACTCAACTATTGGAAAAAAGTAACCGAATAATAGGCACAGTGCCAATTATTAATTAATTGTTCCATTTCCAACTGACACATACTATTTATTTAAACTCTCTCATAAAAATACAAGCAATGCAAAGACAAATTTAGAATAACTTAACCGTTTGAAAACGTAACCAAATAATAGACACAGCGTCAATTATTAATTAACTGTTCCAGTTTAGTAAGGTAACACAAACATAACGTTGGCAAAAGAAAAACATTCAGACATGCATTCTTGCACACAGTTCTCAATTCAGGAGGAAACAACATCCGAAGAGATTTCAGAAATAACAACGGCTATGAATCCTTTATTGAAGCTCTCAACCCTTCTGTGGCCCCAAGCAAATCCACACTGATACTGCGAAAAAAGCTTCAAGGCACGGTATGTGAGAGCTGGCCACGCCCCTTCCATTGTCAGCCCCATTTATAAAGACAAGAAAGGCTTCAGACATTGCTGATGTAAGCCGTTTTCAGTAGTCACTGGTACCTTTGCATTTCGAACAAAGGAGAAAATAACATTTTTAAAGCAATACCGACGTCACACAATTTAAATGCCTTTTCTTACAATAATATTCGAGGGCTTTCCTTGTGTTACTGACCGCATGATTAGCTAAGAGAAGCACACACAGGCGTTCAGTGGACAAACAGAGAGCAAGTTTCAAATATTTGATTGAAATATGCAGAATCACCCCTGGTCAAACATGGAGCACAACATGGAGCACACCGAGAAGTAAACAGTTTGACACGTAACATTTTATTAATTTTGACGTTCACAATGTCAGCACTGTCGATACTATGCGGCAAACGCAAGGTAACGAAACATACAGAGCAGTAGAAGAATTTACATTAAACATAGAAAAACATAATTAATTAAATGAGAACATCTTCTGGAAAATTGGGGACAAATACGGGGAGTGGGAATATCTGAACGAGCTGGAATGCTAACACATTTTGCAAAACGAATCATTCAAAATGTAAAGGTCTTACTGCAAATGTATGATATCTTACTGAGGGACATAGCGTCATAGAGTCATAGAGATATACAGCATAGAAACAGACCCTTCGGTCCAACCCGTCCATGCCGACCAGCTATCCCAACCCAATCTAGTCCATCCTGCCAGCACCAAGCCCATAGCCCTCCAAACCCTTCCTATTCATATATCCATCCAAATGACTCTTAAATGTTGCAGTTGTACCAGCCTCCACCACATCCTCTGGCAGCTCATTCCATACATGCACCACCCTCTGTGTGACAAAATTGCCCCTTAGGTCTCCTTTATATTTTTCCCCCTCACCCAAAAACTGTGGCCTCTAGTTCTGGACTGCCCAATCCCAGGGAAAAGACGTTGCCTCTTTATCCTATACATGTCACTCATAATTTTGTAAACCTCTGTAAGGTCACCCCTCAGCCTCCGACGCTCCAGCGAAAACAGTCGCAGCCTATTCAGCCTCTCCCTGTAGCTCAAATACTCCAAACCTTACAAGATTCTTGTAAATCTTTTCTGAACTCTTTCAAGTTTCACAACATCTTTCCTACTTTGCTGTCTGTGTTTTTGTAACTGAGAAGGGACAGACATCCATCAGATACTGTTTGCCAGCTGCTCACAATCCATAGGTTGCTGCGCCATGTCATATCCCAGCACGGTTATAGCCTCTCGAGTCTGTTGCAGGAGAACATGAGGGAGCCATTCAGTCCCTCGAACCTGTAACACTGGAATAGGAGGAGGCCGTTTAGCCTCTCCAGTATGCTACAGAGGAAGAGGAGGAGACAATTCCGCTTCGAATTCTTTCATCCAAACATACAACAACTCTGCTTGTTCGCTAAAAATAATGAGATGAAAAAAAAACACACTAACACCTCATTCAGATTTTGAGGATGTTTCACAAAAAAGGGAAAGGTTTTCACAATAAAAGCTGTAAGCAATCGGAAGAGGACATTCAGACCCACAAATCCCTTCCACGTGAAGAGCAAGAGACCACACAACAATTGATACATATTAATCAGGGGCTGGAAGATGATATCTATTTTCAGAAACCTTGTTCACAAAAACATGAGGCAGCCATTCAACTGCGCAAGTCTAGTAAACAGTAAAATAATGAGACCCGTCAGTCCACAAGATCCTGTTTCTCGTGTACAGGAAGAGGTGTCACACTGGCTCATCAATATCGTACTCTGGAGAAAAAGGAAATTGTTTCGTTAAAACTGAAACGTATGAATTAGTTGCATGAGTTTGTCATTGAATCCTGCTGCGTCATTCGGTAAGATGATGCCTGATCTGATTGTGACTCATTATTCCGTCTTCCAGGTATTCAGCTCTCTGCAGCTTTTGGTCCACTTGTTCGTCATGTTGCAGTCCTAGCTACTGGAACTGCAGTCGTGACGACTGATCTAGTGTTGGCCACAAAATCCTCTGTTCCTCCTGAATGTGCACAGCAACTTATAACACAAGCTCCAGGAAATTTTCCAATATAAATCTGCAGGCTCAACGACAAGTTAAAATCTTGGTCGGAATCAATAGCAGTCGCGGGAATGCCTCATGTTACTGAACACGTAAGTGTCAATGAGTGACTACTTTAGACGTTCAATGGACAGGTACACATCAAGATTTGGCGGTGCCAGTGTTGGTCTAGGGTTTACGAAGTGAAAGATCACACAACACCAGGTTATAGTTCTAAAGGTGTAATTGGAAGCGGAAGCAATGCTTCTTCAACAGGTGGTTGTGAAGTATGAGATCGTTGAACACAGACATGATAGCAGATGTTTACAGTGTAATGTAACTTCGTCGCATTTTCAACTTTTGTCAGATACATCCCACTGTAAACATTTATTGTAAAGACTGTGTCCACTGATCATATACTCTGCAATCACCTGATGAAAGTGCAACACTCAGAAAATCCATACTGCAAAATAAATCTGTTGGTACAGGTCAAGTTATAAAGGAGAGTCTCAAATCTGGGAAAATGTGCTGATCAGCATGCAGTGTGGCCTAGCATACTGCGAGGAGAGAAAACACAAGCAAAACATTTTTAAAAAGCTTCTGAGCTTCTGAACAGTGGAACCCGATGCTCCAGGATGCTTGACACTAAAAGGCCACAGTTATTCACAATACTACTAGACAATTATTTAATGGACAACAAGTTGTAGAAATATGGGTGTAAAGAGAGTAATAGGACTAACAGGAGGGGTCACACCTTTGAGATCCAATGAGAAGAATGAGAATATAAAATAAAGACATTGCCTGATCAGCTGAAATTTTTAGTTACATCACATATCCAATCCACCTAACAAAACCAGCCCACAAGCCATAAACCCAGATGAAATATTTATTCAGCACAGAGTAGTATGCAAGCTAGTCCAGTGTCTTGCTCAATGCCGATCCAACAATCTTTCGAGAGTGGAGACCGTTCGGACCACACCAAATGCATTGTTGTATTAACCTGGGCGAGATATTTGTTCAGCATAGAGACCTGTGCAGCGAACAACACTGAAAGTTTTCAAACCTACAGCAGGTATTCTTCCAGCCCTTAGAATTGTGTATACCACCGTAGTACATTGGCAGTAACAATGTGTTAGATCGCTGCCCAGCGGACGGAATCATCCTCCTCATGCTGGATGTGACAGGATATGCATCTGTCATTCATTTGCAGCTCCATATCTCCACGTTGCCACGACAAGGGGTGATGTGGATGTGAAAGGCACTGGCAACAGTGATGTCGGGGAAATCAGTTTAAATACTAATCAATGGGGAAGGATTTGCAAAATAGACAGAGAGGGATATAGTGAGATAAAATGTCATGGAAAGATCCATTCACAGCTTTCAGAATGCTGGAATCAAGGCACCTCGAGAGCACCTTGAAACAGAGGCGAGTATTTCAGAATGATAATTTAACCAGATACTGGTGTGAGTTCTGATGATGGCGAATTTTGGAAGAACATCTGTCTTACACCTTTGTAACTAGATGTGAGGTGATCAGACTCTACGTATAATTGGACTGAATTCAACAAAATTTGTCTCAATATCATTTACATTGCGTGGCAGATAGATTGTCCGCAATATTCCCAGCCGGTTTCCTGGTGCTATCTTATCGAGCTCAATTCGTTAACTTTCGAACCCACTCTACCGTGTCCCTCTTCCTTAATGCCAACCTGATTCTCCCACCTATCACGGCTGGAGGAATATACCATCACCCGGATGCCACTTCATACTCTGTGTAGTGAGAGGGAGACTTACAGTATTTGGCCACAGGACGGTGTTTAATGTGGATGCCCCAGGGATGTCTCTGTGATATTCCACAAGTTGGTGTCCGGTCTCCCCCATAACGAGGAGACCACTTTGGCAGCAATATACACACTAGATCACGTGTGTGTAAGGACAGTTTTTTCTTTAGATTTGATTCTCTACAGTGTGGAAACAGGTCCTTCAACCTAACATGTCCACACCGACCCTCCGAAGAGCAACCCACACAGGAGAAATTGAGGACTGCAGTGCTGGAGATCAGAGCTGCAAATGTGTTGCTGGAAAAGCGCAGCAGGTCAGGCAGCATCCAAGAATGAGGAGAATCGACCTTCTTCCTGACCTCTCCGCCTCCACCCCCACTCCGGCCTACCACCCTCACCTTGACCTCCATCCACCTATCGCACTTCCAACGTCCCTCCCACAAGTCCCTCCTCCCTCCCTTTTATCTCAGCCTGCTGGACACACTTTCCTCATTCCTGAAGAAGGGCTCATGCCGGAAACGTCGATTCTCCTGTTCCTTGGATGCTGCCTGATCTGCTGCGATTTTCCAGCAACACATTTTCAGGAACCTACCCAGACCCATTTCCCTCCGACTAATGCACCTAATATTATGGGCAATTTAGCATGGCTAATTCGCCTGAACTGCATATCTTTGGACCACTGGAGAAAACCGGTGCACTCAGAGGAAGCTCACACAGACACAGGGAGAACATGCAAGCTCCAATCAGACAGTCAACCGAGGCTGAAATCGAACCTGGGACCCTGGTGCTGTGATGCAGCAGTACTAAACGCTCAGTCACGATGTCGCCCTATTTGTCTGCCAAATCTCTCAGGAGTATTTGGGTTCAGGGACGGAGGTAAGGAGGAGCTGCAGGTGCAGTTTTCCATTCCTTGCGAAGGAAAAGGGAAGATGCTGAGTGTTGAGGGTGGGTTGGTTGAGGGGCATGGACCTAGCCAAGCCGTGGAAGAGCGATTGGACTCTCTGAAACTGTGATCGGGATGGGCACGGAAATATATCCCAAGTGGTGAGGTATGTTTGTAGGTGGCAGAAATGGCCGAGGACGATGCGAATTATACGGAGATTGGTGGGGTGGAAGCTGAGGACGATAGTGAGTTCTGTCCATGTTGCAATTGAAAGGGCTGTGTTAAGTTTGGAGGTATGGGAAGTGAAGGAGGTGTGGTCGAGTGCATTGCCGGCTATGCAGGAGAAGCAATTGCGGTCTTTGAAGAAGGAGACCATCTGGAGTATTCTATCGTGAAGGTGTTCCTCCTGGGAGCAGATGTTGCGGAGGCGAAGGATTTGGGAATAAATTAGGCAGGTTGGGATGAGGTGCATTCAAGATAGCTGTGAGAGTTGGTGGGTTTGTAATAAAAGGCTGTGTTGATTTGGTAACCTGAAATGGAGATGGTCGAGGTGGATGGAGTTAGGGAAGTTGAGGAACTGTTCAACCTCCTCATGGATGGTGAAGGTGGTGCCAATACGGGGGTCAATGCATGAAGATCCTGAATAACATTGTTACACAGTGGGATCTTTGGTTTCAAGTTCATAGCTCCCTGAAAGTGTCCACGCCAGTAGGTAGAGTGGTAGAGAAGGCATATGGCATGTTTATCTTTATTTTTCAGCAAACTATGTCCAAGATTCAAGGTATCATGTTGCAGCTACACAAGACTTTGGTTCAGCCACACTTAGAGTACTGCGTTTACTTCTGCTTTTCTCCTTACAGAAAGGATGTGGTGTTTTTGGACAGGGTGCCGAAACATGTGTACTAGGTTGTTGCCTGGTTTCGAGTCCATGAGCTACAAGGAGAGGTCAGAAAAAAAATTGATTTGATTTCCCTGGTGTGACAGATGCCGAAGGGAGACTTGATAGAAGTGTACACAATTATAAGATGCATTGATGGATTTACCGGCATAATATTTTTCTCAGAGTTGAAAAAGCCAAAACACAAGAGGCAAGCCTTTAAGATGAGACAGGGAAAGTTCAAAAAAGTTGTTTGGGGCACGTTCTTGACACACATCCTTCGAGGATCCTGGACCACTCCGCTCGGAGCATATGTGGAGAAAGCTATGATCGATGCGTTTAAGAGATTTTCAGATAAGTGCATGAATATGTAAGGAATGAAGGGGTATTGAATCAATTAAGCAGATCTGGCAACATGCTTATCATAACATCGTGGATCAAATGATCCGTTCCTGATCTGTACTGCCCTATTTCTAAGTCTCTAACTGATGCAAAATTAACGCTCTCCAACTTCCAAAGTGTTTAGTAACTCCTTGACAACATATCAGAACCGACAACTTTTTTTCTACTGACAATGCATTATGTGATATTTCCGTTGTTACTTCCAGACACTCCAAACTCTGCTTCACCTGACATGCCGTCCAATATTGAAAATAAATTATATTTCCTACGTTGTAGTGGTTCTGTTCGCTGAGCTGGAAGTTTTTGTTGCAAACGTTTCGTCCCCTGGCTAGGAGACATCATCAGTGCTGTTGTGCCTCCTGTGAAGCGCTTCTTTGATGTTTCTTCCGGCATTTATAGTGGTCTGTCCTTGCCGCTTCCGGGTGTCAGTTTCAGCTGTCCGCTGTAGTTATTGGTATATTGGGTACAGGTCGATGTGTCTGTTGATGGAATTTGTGGATGAATGCCATGCCTCTAGGAATTCCTAGAGGCATGGCATTCATCCATAAATTCCATCAAGGAATTCCTAGAGGCATGGCATTCATCCACAAATTCCATCAACAGACACATCGACCTGGACCCAATATACCAATCACTACAGCGGACAGCTTAAACTGACACCCGGACGCGGCAAGGACAGACCACTATAAATGCTGGAAGAAACATCAAAGAAGCGCTTCGCAGGAGGCTCCACAGCACTGATGATGTCTCCTAGTCAGGGGACGAAACGTTTGCAACAAAAACTTCCAGCTCGGCGAACAGAACCACTACATCAAGCACCCGAGCTACAAATTTTCGCACAAACTTTGTATATTTCCTACATTCCCCAGCTCAATATCTGGGTGGATTCTTAAATAGAGTACTATTTAAAAAGTGAATGAAGTGTGTTTTGGAGGGGAGGAGATGGTCTTGTGCTATAATTTCTTGAAGTTTAACCCAGAAGCCTACAATAATATTCTGAAAACCGGGGTTTGACACCAGCCTCAGGAGATGATGAAATTCGAATTCAATAACAAAAATGTCGAATTAGGAGTCAATTGATGACCATGAAAAGAATCTCAATTGTTCGGAAAAACCCATCGGGTACCGTAATGTCCCTAAGGGAAGGAAGTCTGCATACTTACCTGTTGTAGCCAACATGTTACTCCAGAGAGCAATGTGGTTCACTCTCAACTGTAGCCTGAATTGGCCTAGCAAATCATTCAGTTGTATCAATCTTTCGAAAGATACAGCAAAGAAATGAAATCTGACAGATACTATGGTATCCACTTTGGCACTGGAAAATAAACATCAAGAACACAAACAGTTCTGTCGAACATGCAACGTACACCTTACCAATGACGGGATGGCTACTGCGGAAAAGAAGAGACCTGACCCACAGACAAGTGAAGCAACAGTCCGAAATAGACATTTTTACGGCATCGTACCTTATGGAGAACACCCAAGAAACAACCATTACCAAGCCTGGATACATCCTGTCGCACCGGTAGCACAGAGACAGATGAGGTGGCGGCTCAGTGATATACAGTCAAGAAGGAGTTGCCCTGGAAGTCCGTAACATCGTCTCAGGAAGTCATGCAGTCTCGTGGTTTCAATTCAAACATGGAACAACTTTAGTGCAGATGGTTTGGAGGGAGCCGTTTTCGTCAGGTGTGTTCAGCAGGGTTTCCTTACTCGGTGTGTGTGAACAGGCCGAAGAAGTGAGTGGCCATTTTGGATTTGGTGCTCGGCAATGATCCACGATAGGTGTCAGATCATGCGGTGGGAGAACACTTTGGTGACAGTGATCACAATTGCCTAACTTTTAACATCGACTTGGAGAGAGAAAGGAGAAATTTCCAAGGGGAGTTATTTAGTTGGGGGAAAGGAAATTATGACGCTACCAGATAGGAGTTGGGAAGAACAGATTGGGAGCAATTGTTCCACAGAAATGGCACAACAGACATACAGAGATTGTTTGAGAAGTAATTGTTGCGAGTGATGTACAATTTTGTTTATCTGAGACAGGCAAGAAGGTATAAAATTAAGGAGCCTTGGATGACGAGAACAGAGGAGCTCCTCATCAAAAGGAAGAAGGCAGCTTATGTAACATGGAGGAAGCAAGTATCGAGCACAGTCTTAGAGAATTACAGGCTTACTAGGAAGGAACTCAAAAATATGTCGAGAGAGGCAGGAGGATGCACGAAAAAGGTTTGCCAAGAAGGCTTAAGGAGAACATAGGGGCATTTTACTCAGACGTGAGGAATAAGAGAATGATCACGGAGAAGGTAGGGCCGGAGAGAGATAGATTAGGGAACTTGTGCGTGTAGTCTGAACAGATGGGGGAAGCCCTAAATGATTTGTTTTGCTTTCATATTCACGAAAGAAAGTGACCATGTCGTGAATGAAAACTATGAAGAGCTGGCGACAGGCTTGAGCAGATCAAAATTGTTTAAGTTGATGTGCTGGAACTTTTGGCAAACATCAACATTGCGTAGCCCCCGGGCCAGACCAGATTTATCGTAGGTTGCTCTGTGAAGCGAGAAAACAAATTGTCAAGCCGATGGGGAAAATCCTTGGTTCCATACTTTTCCTGGGAGTCGAGGAGAAAATGAGGACTGCAGAGGGCTCATGCCCGAAACATCGATTCTCCTGCTCTTTGGATCTTTGGATGCTGCCTAACCTGCTTCGCTTTTCCAGCAACACATTTTCAGCTCTTCACGGGAGTCAGACTGGAAGATTGGAAGGAGGCTAATCTTGTTCCACTTTTCAAGAAGTTCAATAGGAAAATCCCTGGCAATTACAGACAAGTCAGTCTTAAGGCTGTGGTCAGCAAGGTTTTGGAAATAATTCTGCTGGATAGGATTTCTGTCCACTTGGAAATGAATAACGTGCTTTAAGACAGTCAGCATGGCTTTGTGAGGAGAAGATCATGTTTCATAAATCTTATTGGTTTTTTGAGGAGATGACAAGACATGTCGTCGAAGGTCGACCATCAGATGTGGTATATATGCACGTCAGCAAAGCAGGTTATAAGGTTCGCCATGGTCGGCTCATTCATAAATTCAGAAGGAATGGGGTACAGGGAGATTTGGCTGTCTGGATTCGTCATTGTTTTGCTGACAGAGGCAGAGTGTGCTTGTAGATGTGAAGTATTCTGCTTGGAGGTCGTTGGTGAGTGGTGTCCTGCAGGGATTTTTTCTTCGGCCTCTCATCTTTTATAAATGACTTGACTGAGGAGGCTGAGGGTGGATTAGTGAATTTGCCAGTGACACAAAGGTTGGAGTTGCCGTTGATAGTATCGAAGTGTATTACAGACTGCAGCGTGACTTAGACAGGATGCCGAGCTGTCCTAGATAGAGCGCTTTCTGGATAAATGCGAAGCGATGCAATTTGAAAGGTCGAACCTGAACGCTGAATATAGGATTAAAGACAGAATTGTTGGCAGTGTGGAGGAAAAGAGGAATTTTGGTGTTCAAGTGCATCGATCAGTCAAAGTTGCCAACCAAGTGGATAGGTTTGTTAAGAAAACAAATGCTGCTTTAGCTTTCATTAACGGGTGGGTGGGGCAGCTGGGTCGGTCGAGTTTAGACCTGCGAGATTTGATGTAGCTCTACAAGTCCCTCGTGAGATCACATTTGGAATACTGTGTCCAGTTCTGGTCTCCCCATTATAGGAAAACTACAAAGGCTTTGGAGAGGGTCCAAAGCAGGTTTGCGAGGATGTTGCCTGGACTGAAAGACTTGTCTTACGAAGGGAGGTTGAATAATCTCGGACTTTTCTCTCTGGAGAGAAGGAGGAAGAGTGGTGAACTGATCGAGGTATGCAAGGTAATGGGAGGCATGTGTAGAGTAAATAGCCAGAGACCTTTCCCTCGGGCAATATTGACTGGCACAAGAGGCCACAGTTTTAAGGTAATTGGAGGAAGGTATAGAGGTGACGTCAGAGGTAGATTCTTTACACCGAGAGTTTTGAATGTATGGAATACGTTGGCACTTGTGCGAATGGAAGCAGAGTCATTCAGGACATTTAAGCGACTGCTGAACGTGTGCATGGGCAGCAGTAAATTGAGGGCTACGAATATTATGTTATTTTATTTTATATTAGGACTGATCCTCGGCAAAGCACAGTATGCCGAAGGGCCTTTTCTGTGCTGTACTTTTCTAAGTTCTATGCTCTATCTTCTTTGGGAAGGGAACCTCATACCTTCGTCCTTTGGCTGATAAATCAGTACATCTCCATGCTAAACAACACTTCAATGACGCTGTAAGGGTGGCTAGGGTGCAAATGTATTCTGGATGGGGGATTTCACTGTCCACCATCAAGTGTGGATCGGCAGCAGCATGACTGATCCAGCTACTCGGGTCCGAAAAGGATGCAACTGCTAGTCTAGATCTGCGTCAGGTGGTAAAGGAACAATTCAGGAAAAAACATACTTCACCTCATTCTTACTAAACAGCCCGCTGTGGAAAAATCTTTCCATGATAGTGTAGGTAAACGTGATCCCTGTATTGTCCTTGTGGATGACTTCACATTGAGAATAACCTCCATTGTTTTGTGCGGTACTGCCACTGCGCTAAATGGGACAGACTTTTAACTGATGTAGCTTCTCTAGACTGGGCATTCATGAGGCGCCGTGGGCCAGCGACAGCAGCAGAACTGTACTCCAGTACAATCTTCAACCTCATGGCCTAGCATACCACCAGTCAACCATTATCATTAAGCCAGGGGATTAACACTCGTTCAATGGAGAGTGCAGGAGGGTATGCCAGGAGCAGCATCAGGTGCACCAAAAATTGAGGTCTCAAACTGATGAAGCTACCAAACAGGACTACTTGCATGCCAAGTGGCAGAAACAACAGGTAATAGACAGAGCTGAGTGATTCCATATCCAAAGAATCAGCTCTAAGTTCTTCACTCCTTCCATATAGAGTTGTGAATGCTGGTGTATAATTAAACTACGCACTGGAGGAGGAGGCTTCACAAATATCCCCATCCTCAATGATGGACGATCCAAGCACATCAGTGCTAAAGATCATCTGTTGAATCTGCAAAAATCTTCAGTCAGAAATGTCCAGTGACTGAGCCATCTCGGCCTCCTCCAATGCTCGCCAGCATCATAGACACCAGTCCCCAGCCAAATTAATTCATTCAAAGTGATATCAGGAAACAGCTGCAAAGTCAATGCTCCCTAAAAACAGTCCAGCAATAGCGCTGACGAAATGTGCTCCAGAATGTGCCGTTCGCCTGCCCAATCTCTTCCAGGACAGTTGAAACACTGTCATTTCCCCAATAATGGGGAAAATTGCACATATATGTCCTGTAGAGTCATAGAGATGTACAGCATGGAAACACACCCTTCTCTCCAATCTGACACATTCATCCCAGCAAATTGCTGCCCAATCGGTCTACTCTCTATAACCAGCAAAGTGAGGGAAAGGGGTCATCAACAGTGCTATCAAGCAAAATCTGCTCAGCACCAGCCTGCTCAGAGAAACCCAGTGTGGGTTTCGGCAGGCTCATTCAACTCCTGACTTCATCACAGCGTTGGTTCAAACATGGACAAAAGAAATTAATTTCATAGGTGACGTGAGACTGTCAGCCCTCAATATCACGGCGTTTTGTGACCACAAATGTCATCTAGGATCTATGGCAAACCGAGAATCAATGTGCATCAGGTGTAATCACTCTGCTGGCTAGATGTATACCTGACAGAAATGAAGATGGTGGAGGGTCAGTCATCTCAGTTCCAGGAGATCTCTGCAAGAGTCCCTCAGGGTAGTGCCCTCAGCTGCTTCATCAATGAACATCCCTCCAGCACAAGTCAGAGGTGGGGATGTCCACCGATGATTACACAGTTTTCAGTACAATTCGTGATTCCTTAAATGCTGAAACAGTCCGTGCTAAAATGCAACACGTTCCAGGCAATGACCATCAATAATACAGACTCTAACCACTGCCCCTGCGCATTCAAAGGCGTCGCCATCACCGAATACCCCACTGTTAACACCCTTGGAGTAACCATTGTCTGTAAATACAACTGGGTTCTTGAGATAAACACAGTGGCTATGGCTGCAATAGCAGATCAGAAACTAGGGATACTGTGTCGAATACCTCAGCTCCTTACACCCCAGAGTCTATCGACCACCTACAAGACACAAGGCAAGCGTGAGATGGAATACTCCCCACTTTCCTGGATGGGTGCGGCATCAACACCACTCAAGAAACATGATACCATTCAGGTCAAGGAGGAGGTGATGAAGACGACTGGTGTTAGAGATTATAAGTTCTTATGCTTGAAACGTCTGTTTTCCTGCTCCTCGGATGCTGCCTGGCCGGCTGTCCTGCTCTAGCATCACACCCACCATTCAGGACAAATCAACCGGTTTGAAAGTAATCAAATCTACAAATATTCAATCCCAACATTATCGGCTCTCAGTAGCAGCAGCATGTAATATCTCCAAATATCTCTGCAGAAATTCCATAATGATCCTAAGACACCACTTTAAACCAACGACCACTTCAACCTAGAAGCACAAGGGCAGCAGCTACATGGGAACACATATGCATGCAAGTTCCCCTCCAAACCACACAAAGTCCTCACTTGGAAATGTGCTGCCATTCCTTTAGAGTCGTTCAATCAAAATCCTGGAATTCCCTCCTTACTGGTATTGTGCGACAACTCACAGCAATTGGAATGCAGCGATTTAATAAGCCAATTCACCATCACCTTCTCAAGGTTAACTTGGGATAGGTTATCAATGCTGGCCAGCCAGCGACGCCGAGTCCCACAAATGAATAAAAAGTACTTAAGATGGCTATGAAAGTTAACATTTTAACTGCAAGAAACACGGAAAACAATTGTCGTTTTACCCAATGCCAACCATATTTCATGAATGATAAATAAAACTACTTTCCAAGCTGATGAAGATTTCTTCACTTGCAGAATCTCTTCTCCGACAAAAATCTTGCTACATAACAAATGAATTTGTTTTTTTTCCCTGCCATGTACTATTGATTGAACATTTTTTTTAGATAGAAAAGCAAGGTCAACTCCTGAGACAGTTGAGACAATCTGTTTGTTTCGTGACTAATTAATATCAGTCTCTATGGGTTATAATTACTTAACTGAAACGTTTCTGACTGGAATAAATAAGAAAATATGCAAACTCAAAATACCAGTGAAAACTTAACTGATCTTAACTACTGTTGACCGCGAGTCCACAGGGTAGTGTTAAATACATTTTTATGAAATAGTAGAAGGAAGTTTTCAAGAATGAACACGGGTTTTCCATTTGTTGGTGAGGATGTTTCATTCTCGTTTATCCAATTTTTCTTTGTATTTTTTGATTCATTACTTTCTGGTTCAGTTTACAATACAATTGTGGATATACAAATGATTTACTATCCAGTCCTTGCCGCCATTGCTCTCATTGGTAAGTCTCGCTATCAGTTTTTAATTCAATTATCTGATAATACTATGTTCATTCAGTTCCTTGAAAATAATAATATTTTAATGTATTTTAAATTGCTAACTGAACTGATAAAGCAGCTGTTTTAAATCCAAGAGTTTGCTTAGTTTTATTGCATGTTTCACACCAATAACCTGTGAAGGGATATTTGTTCCAGTGGTGGTTGAAGCATAGTGCAGACAGGCTAATTCTCAATGATGTGTACTGATAGAGTATTGGATTGCATTCGTAACTGAGTGGACTTGGCTCACGATAGAACTGGGCGGCACGGTGGCACAGTGGTTAGCACTGCTGCCTCACAGCGCCAAAGACCCGGGTTCAGTTTCTGTCTCAGGAGCCTGACTGTGTGGAGTTTGCACGTTCTTCCCGTGTCTGCGTGAGTTTGTTCCGGTTTCCTCCCACAGTCCAAAAATGTGCGGGCCAGGTGAATTGGCCATGCTAAATTGCCCGTAGTGTTAGGTATGGGGTAAACGTAGGGATTTAGGTGGATTGTGCTTCGGCGGGTCGGTGTGGACTTGTTGGGCCGAAGGGCCTGTTTCCATACTGTCATAAGTAATCTATGAACTCACTGCCTTCTGTAGCATTAGCTAAATTAAGCCTGAATAAAGGCAATTTTGTTTTACTCCATCATTTGCAGTAATCTGTGATTTTAAACTGTGACCCAGACACACTCTGCCTGTTGAAAATCAACAATCGCATCAAAAAAAAGGAAAACCGTGAAGCAATGTTTTAAACGGCACAGTAATCATCTCGGATATCCTTGCGAATCTGAACTGAAATTGAACTCCTTTCACAACCTTTGTATTGCACAATATTACATATTTTATTCTTGGCTCATTAACCGTGAGGTAAAAAATGAGGTCTGCAGATGCTGGAGATCACAGCTGAAAATGTTTTGCTGGTTAAAGCACAGCAGGTTAGGCAGCATCCAAGGAATAGGAAATTCGACATTTCGGGCATAAGCCCTTCATCAGGAATGAAGTTCATTAACCGTGAACTTGACACTTGCACAGTTTATAAAGTTTTCATTAGTAGGTTTGTGTCTGGTTCTGGGTTGTTTATTTAAAGTTAAAGTCTCATTACTGGAGGTAAATTATATCTCTTTTTATTTTTTAAAATTTTAAATCATTTGTATGAACACAAACAGTAGGGACTCCAGTACTGAAACTTCACCACTTCGAACACAGCCTTCAATTTTCAAATACATTCCCGAACGTTCTCTCTCTGCGTCGTGCCACTCAGCCAATTGTTGATCAAAATTCTGAAATTTTCTTGGATCCAATAGACTTTTATATTTGTCAATATTCTACCATGTGTGAGCTTGTCAAAACCTTTGTAGAACCGCAAACAGACTGTTTCAAAAACATTGTCATCACCTGTACATCTGCTCACCTCTTCAGAGATTTCAGTCAAGATCATCAAACATGACTGCCTCTTAACAAAGCCATGCTGATTGTTCTTGACGAACGCCTGCCTCTCCAAGCTCACGTTAAATCTGTTCATCAGGATTGCTTCTCATAGTATCCCTCTTATTGAGCTTATCCCGTTGTATAATTTCCTGATTTACGCCTTGGTGCCTTCAGCATATAATTATACAGATTCTCTCTCTTCCAGGCCTCTGGCACGTCTTTTGCTGCCAGCCAGGAATTCAAATGTTTTGTAAATTCCCTTGTTATTTCCTCGTTTCCTTATCTCAATGGCCTGGAAGAGGGGGTACACATCCTTTCCGGTCTTGGAGATTTATTTCTTGTCAGAGATTTTTGGGAACTCCTCTCTATCTATGCTGATTTATTTAACTGATTCGCAGACTACAACACTTATCACGAGATACAAATCCTCTCTCTCAATCTTGAGAACGGAAGCAAATAAATAATTAAGTATCCTAACTAAATCTTATGGCTCAATGCACAAATCGGTCCTACAATTTCAATTGTTTTCTTATAACCTCCTTAATAGAACTGAAAACAAAAACAAGTTTGGCTTTTGTTTCAACATACTTTAAGTATCCCTTCATACTTTTTTAGTTCTCCTGATATCCTTTTTGAGGTTACCTTTGCACATTCGATATTCTTCTCGGGATTTTAGAATTTTGAGATCTCGGAACACTTATAATCTACTATTTTTATTTTAATCCATTGATGTATAGTCTTCAGTAAATAGGGTTCAGCAAATTTGCTTATCCCGTCGTTTGTTTCTATTTGGACACGTTTGTCCTCTATTCCTGATATTTGCTTCTTGAATACATTCCACTGTTCCGAAAATTATTTATCTGAAAGTATCTGCTTAAGTCAACATCCACGGACACCTCGTGTATTGTAATCCTTTCTCTCTATTGGATTGAAGAGCTCTCTTGGACGCCTTTTAAAAATTCCCTCTCTCTGAACCGTTCACAGGATAACTCTTTCTGTTCATGTTGGGGAAAGTAAAATCTCCTATCACTAGCCTATTAATTGCATAATTCTCAGAAATTTTCGATATGTCTGTTCTTCTCTTTCTCCTGTACTTTTATGGAAGCGAAAGTAAACTGCTAGCAATGCGACTGCTCCTTTTTTTGTTTTTCAGATCTACCTACGTGGTTTCCTGTAAGGAGCCTTTTAAGATGTCAACCATCCTTACTGGAGTAATAGATTACCTAATCAATATTGTGACACGCTCTCCTCTTTTACCTCCTTTCCTGTCTTGCCTGAAGACCTATATCCTGCAATGCTGAGCTGCCAATCTTGCCCCATCGCAATCATTTCTCAGTACCAACAATGACATCGGGCACTCAGTTTTCCTTTATGTCCTCTATTCATCTGCCTTGTTTGTCAAACTATTTGCATGAAAAAAGACCTTGTCAATCTACCTTTTGCCTTAACTGGCCCCGGACATCTGTACCTTCGGGACTCACGTGCTGCACCATGTAATTTGAGCTGTTCATGTTTCCGTGCTGGACATTCTCTCTGTCTATCACCATCTCCTACCAAAACGCTGTCGGACAGCAGAAACAAGCATGTCTGCAAGGATACTGGCTCTCTTCAGCTTCATGAGTAACATCTCCAAAACGTCCAGTCCTCCCAGCCCAGAAGTAGGCCCAAGGCCCTCGAATTACAAAGCCCTCCATCCTGTGCCATCCTGCCAGCCAAGTATTCATCTGAACCAATCCTCTACTCCTACATACACCCACATGGTACATTAATAATCCATAGATCACCAGCTTCTGAATAGTGTGCTTTCATCTGTTTTCTCAGAGATTAAAAACTACGGATGCTCTAATGGATTCATGATTGTCGCTAAGCATAGAAGAAGCCGATCACAAGTGCCAGCTCGGCTGTGAATGACGTCTTTTAAGTCCACTAAGTGACTTTCTTTCCTAAAAGCATATAATAATTATGCCTCTTCAGGAATACTGTTAATTTGCTTCCCTTTCATAAAATGTGCTTGCCCTACTCGACATTGGTTACCTACATTCATTTGTGATATTCGTCCTGACATCCAATTATTCCTGTTGCTTTTCAGTTAATCCCTTAGAAAGGACACATTTACTTACTTAAAACAAATCTTCTTTAAATAGCTGTACAAATTCAGTTTCTCTTTAAAAAATGTGACCAAATTTAATTCTGGTCGTCACGCGGTTGATTTGGTTTACATAAACTTCAGTAAGGCTTTTGACAACGTCGCAGATGGTGGACACATCCAAAGTGTAAAAGCGCATGAGATTCAAGACGGGCTGGCAAACTGGATTCAAAGTTAATTGGCAAATACGAGGTAAAGCATGATAGAGTAAGGTTGCGTTTGTGAAAGGATGCCTGTGACCACAGACCTCGTTGCTGGGACAATTTCTGTTTGTTGTGTGCGTTAGCAAATGTGGAAGGATTAATTAGTAAGTTTTCACATGAAACGAAAATTGTTGATGTTGTACATTAGAGGATAATCTAAGGCGACATATTGTTATTGGTCATCTTAAAAATAGACAGAGTTATGGCTGATCAAATTAGTTCTGATAAATGTGATGTCTAATAGTGAAGGATATAAACATTGAATGGTGGGGAGGACTGAGGAACAAGCGGACCATGTTTTACTGTGGTATCCCTTTGGCTCTTATGAGAGGAGAAGTAATCAATAGACGGAAGATGGAAAAGAGGATTCATAAAGTGGATATAAGAAATAATGTTTCCTCATGTGGGCCAAGTTAGTACAACATTCGTAGTTTTAGGATAAGAAGGTAGCATAAGTAAGGAAAAAAAACTTCTCTCAAAGGATCATGAGTCGGTAGAATTTATTATCCTGGATTGAATACAGGGACCTTGACAAAATTTAAGGTGGAGGTAAACAAAATTTTTAATTGAATGATATGAACGGTTATAGAGAGCAGGGAATAATGTGGATTCGACGCTAACATGTGATAAGACAGTATTACATCAAATGGTGCAGCAGATTCATGAGGTTGAATAGCGTACGTTTGTTCCTAAATTCATGTGTTCCAAGGTGTTACGTTTTGATGTATTAGTACTTGAATATTGGGGTGGGATGATTCAGATATTTGCAGACGACATTTAAATTAGTCGGTGGTAGAAAATGGTAAAAGATGCAGAAGGGCATGATCAGCGTCCCCATGCGTGGACAACAGTGAGAAGTGGTATTTAGGAGAGAAAACTATGAAAGGATGCTCACGCGGATACCAGCCAATGCAAGTGATTGTAGGATGAATGATAAGACCCTAAACAGTATGAACCCTCAGGGGAACCTTGGCGTGCATATCGATAAATCTCTGAAAACATCATGGCAGACTTAGTTAAGAATGCCTATTGATAATTCGCCCTTTTTCAATTCAGTCATAGGGTGTGTGTGTCACTGTCTGGTTCAGATGCTATCACACATACCTAATCCCTGATCAATTACCCAATTGAAAGACAACTTAAGTGCTGCAGGTCTGGAGTCAAACATAAGTCAGATATTTCCTGCCCAGAATGGTATGAGTGAACCTGGTGACTTTTTGGACAATAGTTTCACGGACATCATTCGTCCCTTAATTCCAGATTTTATTGAACTCAAATTCTACCATCTGCCATGGCAGGATGCAAACGTGTGTCTCCAGAACATTTCCTGTGACTCTGGATTAATGGTTTAGTGATAATTCCACAATGTCAGCTGTTTCCCTTTATGGCTGAGTCTTGGCCTATAAGAAGAATTGCAAATGCCTAGTCTCTGAGGTCTGAGCTATCAGGAAAGACTAGATAGACTGAAGTTGATTTCCTCACAGCGGCAAAGACTGAATGGAGACCGCGTATAAAATTATGAGTGACGCATGTAGAATGGGTCTGAATGCATTATTTTACTTGAAGTTGAACCTACAATCAGCAGGCTCGAATTTAAATACAGATGGAAGACTAAGAGGCTAGTTGAGGAGCTTTGTTTTTTCCCTTCAGAGGACAGTGGTAGCCTGGAACTGATTGCTTGATGGGGTGCTTGAATCAGAAATTCTTAACACGTAACATTTAAATAGCCATTTCAGGGGCATGGTCAAGAACTAGAAATATGATTAATGTGCTCAGATAATATGTCTCAAATGGAGGGGCTGAGTGTGTACCATTAGAATGGATGGATTCCCAAAAAATTGCATATTTAATGGTCCAATTTGTATATCAAAAAATACTGAAGTATCACTGAAGATACAAATATGCTACTAGATATGGTACCGGTGGAATTGGCAAAGTGAGAAATAAGATCTTGCAGTAAGAACTCAGGAAGCAAGGCAGTCAGTCAAAGAACAAGATCTCAAAAGTTGTAATATGTGAATTATTCACAGTGGCACATGACAGTGAGTGCAGAAAACAAAAAAAAAACAGAACAGCCGAGTTTTTGGCTAAGTAGCAGTAGTTGGAAGCAGGATTTCAGGTTCTTGATCATTGATCGTTGAGACTTCTTCTGGTGCTGGGGAATGTTGGCCAGGTGGAGCGGTTGCATGTAAACTGGATGGGAGCCAATATCTTCACAGTGACGTTCCCGAATGTCGCTCAGGAGGGTTTAAACTGGAGTACCGGGAGCGGGAAACCAGAACAGCAGTCCGGCAAGTGTTGGGATTGTGGGAAATTTAGATATCATGACTAGTAAGTGTGAAAGAAAGGACTGGCAGGGTCAAATTAACACATCAACTAACCGCAAAAAGAGACACCCCACTATCCCTAGTATCCTTACATACGGTTGAGGAAAGACAGTACTTCGAATGAGATATGCACGAGAATTCCTCGTAGCATGGCATTCAACTGCAATTCTATCAAGAAACACCTTAAGTTTGCTTCCATTTACTAAACCATGACAAAAATATCAGGAAATAACATCACCACATGAAATGATGTCACCACATGAAATGACTTAAGCAACCCAAAGGAACCGAAGTACAAAAAGCTTCGGGTCATGCCATTCGGGCTTCATCCAGAGGCTCACTGATCATCTTACTGAATATGCTGACGACACGTCTGTCAACAAATCTTCCCGCTCAGCGAGCAAACCTACATGCACAAATTAATGAAACCAATGGTGCTGATTGGCTGAAGTCTGTTTATTTCAATAATACAGTATTGTATGTACTGCAGATGAGTTTAAAACCTGGATCATTACATAGGACAGTGATGATGTTACCATCCCAGAGACCTTCCTCACAGAGACAGATAGAACAAACGTCACAATGTGCCAAGGTTTCAAAGTTTTTGCCAAGATGGAGATGGAGTTAAAATAGGTGGAGAAGTTGTATTATTAATTATGCCACAGTTTCATTCAGAATGGACATGATGGTAGCCTCATCCCGTGAGGAAATATAATTCGAGCTCAAACATAAGAAAGGTATAATCACTCTGATTTGGATTATAGTGCAGGTGTTTCTGCGATAAAATGATGCTTTGTTCCTGTGCAACATCGTGCTATGCAAATTCACTATAACTGTGAAGAAGACAGTTTGCACTATCAAAACCATGTCCATGCTTCGGTAATAGCATTATAACAAATTCGCGTTGAGAAAACATATATTTTACAAGAGTACCTGTGCACGCCCCCAAAATATCCAACAAAACATTTAAGAACAAAAATGTTGGCAGTTTCTGGAAAGATGTAAAAAAACAACAGGATTCTCATAGTTGTAACTTTAACTTCCCCAATATTAATTGAGACTTCCTTCGAGCAAGAGGCTTATTTGTGATTGAAACTGCTAGCGGCAGCGAGAGAGTTACATACATCAGTATGTGGTCAGACCAACTCGAAGAGAGGACGTATTGGACCTTATCTTGACCAATCAGACTAAGCTTTCAGTGGCAGAGTATTTTAGAAACTGTGATCACAACTCCTTAAGTTTTAAGTTAACGATGACTGAGGAAATGTCAGGAAATTGTGGGAAAATATTAAACTGGGGAGGGCAAATAATGACAATATTAAACAAGTGCCATGGCAAGTTAATTGTATCATGTCCATATTTGCCACATGACAGCTGTTTAAAGATCTGCTGCTCTGATATGAGGACTGGAAAATTTCACTACGGAGGATGGACAAGGATAACAACATATGGGACTTAG
Organism: Hemiscyllium ocellatum; assembly: GCF_020745735.1. Lineage (NCBI taxonomy): Eukaryota > Metazoa > Chordata > Chondrichthyes > Orectolobiformes > Hemiscylliidae > Hemiscyllium > Hemiscyllium ocellatum. The sequence continues at coordinate 1,997,373 of NC_083418.1, forward strand.
ATGATGAGGGAAGATGAACATTTAATTTAATTGAGAAAGGACGCATATGTATTATTTAGGGTGTGGGTGGGTTGCGCTTCGGCGGGTCGGTGTGGACTTGTTGGGCCGAAGGGCCTGTTTCCACACTGTAAGTAATCTAAATAATCTAATCTAATCTTTATATTTTAAAATCGGATGCGGCCCATGAAGAATATAAAGTAACAAGGAAAGTACTCAAGCAGGGAATTCGAGACAAGGAGGGGCCATAGAATGTCCTTGCCAATCAGGTTTAAAGATAATCCAAGATATTTTATGCACACATTGAAAGGAAGAGGATAACTATGCTAGTTTCACTTCAGGATAAAGGGAGGAGTTTGTGCGTGAAGGCCCGGGATGTGGTCGAAATTCTAAATGAGTACTCTGCATTGTATTCGCCCAAAGAAAGGTCCTACAGGATCGTGAGATTAATGTTGGGTTTCGAAACTTACTGGGACATTTCGACATAAGTCATTTTGCGTCTCTTGAAGAACATTAAGTTTGATGTATCTCGATGGCCTGAAGGGAGCTACCCAAGGTATTTGAGAGAAAGGATTTCTGGGGCCCTGACCCAGATCTTTTCATACTCGCTAAACACTGGAGCACTGTTTAGGAGCTAATTTTTTTCCGTTTGTACAAGAAGGGAGAAAAGGCTAATCCAGCAAATTACAGACCAATGATTCTGCCACCACACCTGCTAGCATCAGCGATTCAGAAACTATTGGAGAGAATTCTTAGGGCTAGGTTTGCACCCATTTGGAAAAGCATGGTGCGATTGGGGACAGTCAGCATTGCTTTGTATGGGACATTCATGTCTTACTACTTTGATTTATATTTTAAGGAGGTGAAGAGAAGGAACGATGAGAATATTGTAGAAAAAGTAGTTTTCTTGGATCTGTAAACAAGGTCTTTCATGTTAGGTTCATTAAGAATATTAAGATGCATGCGTTCCATGGTGACCTGTCCGCATCGATTTGGAATTAGCTAACATATAGGAAACATACAGTGGTAGTGAAAGAGTGATTTCTGGCTGGATATTCGTGACTAGCGCTTCTGTACAGCTACGTATACTGTCACAAAATAAAAACCGAACGAACTGCGGATGCTAAAAATCAGAAAGACAAAAAAAAAACAGAAGTTGCTGCAAAAGACCAGTGCATCAGCAAGCATTTATGACAAGAAATCACAGTTAACTTTTCAGGTCTTGTGACACTTGCTCAGAACTGATGGTGAGTCAGTTTACATGCACGGGTGGGGAATGGAGGGAGGAGTGAAGGGAAAGGAGCAAATGAGAGAGGGAGATAAAGCCCAAAGAGAGTCAACAACAGTTGGACATGCAAAGGAGTAGGTAATGATCAGACGAGGATGGTGAATAGCTTTTAATCGATACTGTTCATGATTAACAATAGATAGTGTTTAATGGCAGACAATATGAAAAACGATCCATTGTAAAATAGCGGGTTTGGATTTGGTAGAGTTCAAACTGAAAATTATTGAACTTGACATCGAACCCGGGGGACTGCAGCGTCCCCAAGTGAAAACTGAGGAGTTGTAATTCCAGTTTGCGCTGAGCTTCACTAGAACTGTACAGGAAGCCTGTCGTAGAGATGTTGACGAGGGAACAGCGTGGTGAAGCGGCTAGCAACTGAAAGCACAGGGCCTTGCTTGCCGATTGAGCGCAGATGTTCTTTGAAGTGGTCACACACTCCATGCTTCATTTTCCCAATGTCGACAAGTCCACATTGTGACCAGTGAATGCAGTAGATTAGATTGTGAGAAATGCAGGCAAAGTGCTGCTTCACCTGGAAGATATTTTCGGGCCTTTGTATAATGAGGAGGAGGGAGGCAAATGGACAAAACTTTCACCTTCGGTAGGTGCAGGGGAAGGTGAGGCGGGGCTATCTGGTAGTGTTGGGAGTGAAAGAAGAGTGGTACAGGGAGTTCTGCTGAGTGCAGTCACTGCAGAATGCGGACAAGGGAGAGGAGGGGAACATGTGTCCATTGGGGGCATCCCGCTGGAAGTGAACAAAATGGTGGCTGATTATCTTCTGGGTATAGTTGCTGGTGGGATTGTACGTAAGGACAAGGGTAACTGTATCAATGTCACACGGGCATGAGAGTGGGTAAGGGCTGAAGAGCAGGAGATGGGTCAAACCCATTTGAGGGCCCTGTCGATAACGGTGCTGGGGAAAACTCGACTGTGGAAGAAAGTGGACATTTCAGAGGCTACCTTGTTGAAGTTGGCCTCATCAGAATTTTTACCAAGAAATGAGAGAATGGAATGGGGTCATCACAGGAATCACGATGCATGGTCCACGTGGCTCTGCAAGTCAGTGAGTTTATTATAGACCATAGAGACAAGTCTATCGCCAGAAATGGAAGCGTTGATGTCGAGAAAGGGAAGAGAGGAGGCACAGGTTAACCAGGATGAAGGCAGGGAAGTATGGAAATTGGAAGATTATCTTTTTGAAATCCAGGAGAGACAGGGAAGCAGATCGATGATATCACGGATACATCCGACGAAAGAGTTCTGGGTGCGTGCCAGAATAAGAGTGTAACAAGGCATGTTCCATGTACCCCATGAAGAGATATGCATAACTAGGACCCATGCAGATACATGAACAAAATGAAGGAGTTAAAAGAGAAGTGTTTTTTTGTCTTCCAGAGCAAGGTCGACTGTGCGGTGCGTGTGAATGATTTGTTTTTTCCCCATGAAGTTGTTGAAAGCCTTGAGTCCATCCTGGTGGGTAATGAACGTGTAAAGTGATTGCAGGTCCATGGCAAAGAGAAGGCTGCAGGAGTCTCCAAAGTGGAAATTACAAAAATGTCATGGAATGACAGAAGAATTGCGATCTGAATGGGCAGAGCCTGGAGTGGGGATGAAAAGACTGTGCCAGAGTAGGAAAGACAAGCTTTTGTGTGGCAGGAGAAGGTAGAAACAATGTGTCTGTCTTTGCGGTTCGTGGATTTTCAGAAGCATGTCAAAGGGAGCCGCATGGGACAATCAGCAAGGAGCAATGAGGAGAGATCTCTTGCTGAATTGACAACAGTGACCATAATTGAAACAACGGCCTAAGTTCCATTGTGTTATCATGGTCCGGGGAGCTAGGAAGTGGTATCTGAGAGTTGGCAGTCTAAGTATAAAGGTCAGAGCTCCAAACAATAACCTCAACAAACTTGCTAGCAGGCGTAATGACAAAGTTAGGATTGGATCTCATTGCATTGAATACAGCCAGTCCCGAAGGAGAAGCTCAAATATGGTGGGGAGTCGTCAGAGAAATTGAGGTGACCAATATCACGTCGAAAGGTATCAATGAATAGTTTGAGTGCAGATAAAAGATCAGAGGGAGGGGTCCGGGTGATGGGAGTGCATTGGAGCTTCGGTTAGCAGTCTGTGGAACGTGGAGTGGACTCCTGTCCAACGTCATATGCACGGAGGCAAAGGTAACAGAATAAGACTTCGAAGTCGCGTCATGCCCGAAATTCTTTAAGGTGGGGATACATTTGGATAAAGCTGATACGTTGCTGAGGACATAACATTCAGCATCGTGCAGAGAAAGTGTATAAGGAATTGAAAACACCCAGGCGGATGTGGAGTTTATGTGGGAGGATCCAGTCAGCGGTAAGGGGAGGTGAGGAGGGCCTTGAGTATCGCTCAGTTGGAGCATATTTAGTGCCTTGATGCCCGAAAGGAAGAGAAGAGGTTTCTTGATCATACAACGAATTAGCCACAGGATGAAATGAGACCTTGGTGTGGTGCAGCCCGAGACATTGTCATGTGACACGGTTGGAGAGACAGGTCGAGATAGTGCATGTGACATCACATTGTTCTGAGTGTGGCCCTCAGGATGCATTAGCGGTCTGTGGAACGTTGAACATCAAAGACATGCATGTGATACTGGCTTGATTTTACTTGGGACCTATATGGGGTGTGTCTGATCCGGAGGCAGCCACTAAGGATGCGTTTTGGCTATGGAAACAAGTTTTCGCAAACACCTGGGCAAACACCAGAAGCCTAAAACTATTGCTCATGGAGAATAAGGAAGATTGGAAAGGAAATCCTGTCGGAGAGAAAAGTAGAACATCTCCAAGGGAGGGATGGAAAAGAAGTGGCAGTGGGTGAAATACAAAGTGAAAATTGGAATAAAACTGAGGATGTTCTAAACCAGAAACAAAACAGAGTTTGCTGCAAAAGGCCAGCAGATCTGCAGCATCTGTGAAGAGAATTCAGAATTTACGTTTCAGGTATGATGACCCTTCACCAGAACTGACGGCAGCAATGAAATATCAGTTTCTCTACAGAAGTTAGGACTAAGGAGTAAATGAAACGCGCGGTTAGCACCGAAGCAGAAAGAGGAACAGTTGGACACACAAAGAAGAACATAACCTTCTGGCTAGGATGAGGAATAGCTGTTAATGGAGAGCGTTAACAATCAGAAATATGAAATGACAGTCGATGTGATGACAAGACCTGGTATCTAAGTTAGGGATTCGAAGACGGAAGAGTTCAGGCACGGACTGGTACTTTTGTTATTTATGATCTATATAGAGGAATTGACTGAAAATGCAGATTTTTGTTTGAGCAAGTTTGCGAATAACACAAATAGTTCGGAAGTTGCGGGTAGTGTAAAAGGCAGTGAAAGGATACAGTGGGAGATAGATCAATTCAGATATGGGCCTGAAAATGGGAGATGGATTTCACAGTCTGAAAGTGTGAGGTGCTTCACTTTCAGCGAGAAAATGTTGAGTGAAACTATGCCGTTAATGGAAGGACAAATAAAAGCACGTCCAGAGGCATCATTGGGATCTCGTCCATAGCTCTCTGAAAGTCTCCACTCAGGATAGATAAGGTGACAGAGAAGTCGTCTGCTTTGCTTGCCTTTAATGGTTGAGACATTGACATGGAAGTGATGTTGCAGCTTTAGAAATCTTTGGTTAAGCCACTCTTAATGTGTTGCATTTATAGTCATAGTCATAGAGATGTACAGCATGGAAATAGAACCTTCGGTCCAACCCGTCCATGCCGCCCAGATATCCCAAACGATTGTAGTCCCACCTGCCAGCACCGGGCCCATATCCCTCCAAAGCTTTCCTAGTCATATACCCATCGAAATGCATCTTAAATGTGGTAATTGTATCAGCCTCCACCACATCCTCTGGCAGCTCATTCCATTCACGTACCACCCTCTGCGTGAAAACGTTGCCCATTTGGTTTCTTTTATATTTTTCCCCTTTCATCCTAAACCGAGGCCCCCTTGTTATTTAATTCTGTTCTCTATATAACGGGAAGGATCTAGAGGCATTAGAGAGGCAGAGCAGGTTAACGAGGATGCTATCTGGATCAGAGTGGATCTGATACAAGGAGATGCAAGAGAAACTCAGATTGTTTTCTCTGGTGCAGCAGGGGCCGAGGGAAGGCATGAAAGAAGTTTATAAAGTTGAGATGCATGGATAGTCTTGATGGTTGAAATCTTATTTTTCCTAGAGTAGCTATATTTAGTTCTTGGAAGTATGCATTTAAAGTGAGAGGAGGAAGTTCAACGTAGATGCCTCGAACACACGGCCATGGGTCGTGGCGGAAACGCATTCGATAGGTGTGTTTAACGGGCTTTTTCAGAGGCACTCGAATAAGCATGGAATGGAGAGATGCGCACCAAATCCAGACAGAAAGAATCAGTTTAATTTGGCGTCATGTTTGGCCAAATATTGTGAGTTTCAGGGTATGCTCCTGTGCTGTATTGCTCTATATTCTGTGTACTAAGGTTCAGGATGATGATGGAGTATAATATGCAACAATCCAGAGGAGGAAGAATTAACTGTAAGAGAGAAAAAAAGTCATTTGGCAAGAACTGAGCTGGATAGGATTCATTGAATTAAGAGATTGGTGGGAAAACAAATAGTACTACCTTCACGAAGCATGTGAGTCAGATGCAGTCGTTGCATATTTTCTCAGAGTAGGGCCAACAAACTTCGAGTTCACGAGATCACACACAAGGTAGAAACTAACATTCGATAGAAAAAAGTGTATATTTAGGATAAGTCTCGGATCTAATGTACAATTGATAACAGACAGGAGTACTGAAGATTTGACGTGGAGATGCAAAATTAAAAGAAGCAACGAGGCATTATGAGAAACATTAGTGGCAAACATAATGTGAATTCTAAAATTGTCTACAGGCATCTAAACAGTAAGATGGTGAGAAAAGTGATTAATTCCTGTATTGTGTACAAGTTAGCTTCCGACAAATTTTTGTCACGGATGCAACAAAGTGATAAACAATATTGAGTTCAGTAATGATAAATGAGACATAATTAGTTCATAAAATGACTGTGCATGAACAGTTATCAAATACTGACTGCAACATGATTAAGTTCAATGTTAGTGTTTAAAATTGCATGATAACGCATGAATCAGCCATCAGAATTTTAGATTTATGTAAGGTCGAATGGAACAAAGTGAGACAGAGTCTGGCCACAGTAAACTGCGTAAATGGATCAAACTAACGAAGGACAGCGGAGGGCATTGAACACAAGAAGCATTTAACACAATACAAAGCTATTTATAACGCTGAAAATGAAAATCTCCACTTCACAGGGGAAAAGAAAGTCACAGACAAGAGAGAAAGTATAACAATGAAATAAATAGCCTTTAAAAATGGGGGAAAACAAAGCAAAAATTCTTCTTATGGGAAAAATGCAAAGCATCGCAAAGGACCACAAGACAGTTTGTGAGAACTACAAATAATGGATTCATGAAATAAAAGGACAACAGTTTGTCAGGGTATGTTGGTGTACCATAAACTGAAATTTGGATATTGTCGATGACTAATGGAAACCAGCGGGTGCACGAAATACTTACTTTGCCTCGGTGTTTACTGTACAAAAAAGACGAAATTACAGTAGTTGTGAAAAGAGACTGAATAAAATTGACGTAAGTGAAACATCAGTAATGAGGAAATTAAATAAATTAAACAGTGGGAGATCTGCAAAACCTAACGGTTTTCATCCTAGTGATTAAAGGAGTTCGGAGATCACATACGATATATTCAAAGTTTGGGACAAGATTTGTAGCTCGAGTGGTCGTTGTTGTGGTTCTGTTCGCCAAACTGGGAATTTGTGTTGCAGACGATTCGTCCTCGTCTAGGTGACATTCTCAGTGCTTGGGAGCCTCCTGTGAAGCGCTTCTGTGATGTTTCCTCCGGAATTTATAGCGATTTGTACATGCCACTTCCGGTTGTCAGTTCCAGCACATGGCAAGGTGGCTCAGTGGTCAGCATTGTTGCTTCACAGTTCCAGGAATATGAGTTCGGTTTGAGCCTCAGGCCACTCCCTTTGTGAATCTTGCAAATTCTCCCTGTGTCTGTGTGGGTCTTTGGTGGTTGCTTTGGTTTCCTCCCATCGTGCAAAGATGTGCAAGCTTGATGATGTTAAAATTACCCGCAATTTTCAAATAAGTTATGTTAGGTGCGTTAGTCATGGAAATTAAAGGGGTACGTTAGTGGGATGCTGTTCAGAGGGTTGACGTGGACTTGTTAGGCCGAGAAGCTTGTTTCAACGCTGTTGAATTCTACGAACAAAAGCAACTCTTCCTGCATAAAATGAAAGAGAAGAATTACGAGCGAATAGAGTTGAGGTAATATGCAAATGAAGAAAAGTTGATGTCACAAAGTGCTTCATTCTTGCACCGATTAGTTGGGGTATGGAATCATTCTGCCAGTAATTGTACTGTTAGCAAGTCCTACTGGCCGACCCAAGTGGGCACTGGGTGATCCTTTTGATGGAGAAAGTACTCTCGCGGTTTGGGAAAAGGCAGGTCATTGTTAATGTCTAATAAAACTGGGGTGGGCATTGAGTCTGCGTGCTCCTGTTCGTGGAAATGTTATGTGCCATTCACCTAAATCCCAAACTAAAACACACGGAGACATTTGGAACCTTTGTCAATGTTTATTCATGCATATGCAATGGAGAGGAGCTCTTTCTGCTGGAAAACTGATTTTTTTTTTGTTATTTTACATGGAAATTATATTATTTGAAACCATCAATTAAAATGTTCATATGATTCAATTCACCCAAACATGGTCAAATTCTATTGCTCATGTATCAATACTGAATTAACAGCAGAGTATAGGCTCAGGACGAGGGGCTGGTAAACAAATGGCCCAATGCTATGTCTTTACTCTTCTTAGGAGTGATCACTTAAGTATAATAGTTGGAATATCATCAGTGTTTATTTCTCCAGAACAATGTCTTAACATCTTCGGGTTCAACACCTGGCCTTCTTCTCATGCTAACGGAGCCACTTGATCCGATCCGAGTACGTTTCATATGGGAATGCGTTCCATGTGATGGTTTGTAAACAGGGAACATGCCCGTTTTAATCCCTGTTCTTTGTTTGTGCCCTCTCTCTTCTGCTAACGTCCGACTCCAAGCAAATTAATACATTGGATAAATTCAAATACATTTCCTAAGCTACATAAGTTGATGAACATACCATCCGACTAAATTTTTTTAAATCAGTTTCTTTGAAAATATGTTTTCCTTCTTTCAGGCCTCAATCTACACAGTAGATACTCACTGATTCATTTGCAAGAAGTGCCAGATCATTGGTTTTCCAGATAGCCCCAAATAATTTAACCGGGATCTCTGGCCCAAGATTTTGTGCTGAACGTGATGCTAAACGAGCTTAATGCCTTCTGCCGACACTTGGTCCATAGCCTGACATTCCTTACTTATTCACGTGTTTATCTAACAGTCCCTTAAACGCTCTTACTGTATCGGCCTGCACCACCGGTACTGGCAGCGCATTATACTGTTCCTATCTTTGTAAAATAATTGTTCTTGACATCTCCTTTAAATTTTGCCACCTCGCCTAAAAATGTTGGCTCCAAATATACGATCTTTCAATTTTGGGAAAAAAGATTGTGAACATCAAACCTGTCCACGCATCTTTTAATTTATAAACTTCTATCAATTCTCTACTCAGCCTCCGCAACTTCAGAGAAAGCGTCCGGAGATTGGCCTCTCTTTGTAGCTCCCATCCTCCAATCCAGGTCGGGTTCTCATTAACATGTTCTGCACCCTTTTCAATGTCTCCACAACCTTCTGGTCATGTGGTGAGAGGAATTATACACAAGTGTGTTCACCTAAGTGTGAACTATCCAAAGTTTTATAAAAAGGCAACGTGACGGCCTGAATCGAATATGCAATTTCCCGAACAGTGAAGGCAAGGAAGCCATATATTAGCTTCACCAACTTATCTACTTGAGTGCTATTTCAACGAGCTATGGACATGAAGCCCAAATCCCTCTCTTCACCAGCGATATTCAAGGTCCTGGCATTAACTGTGATCTTCCAAAGTGCTGCATCTCACAGTTAACCGGACTAAACTCTATATATCATTTCTCTGCCCATATAAGCAACTGAGCACGGTACATCCTTTGACAACCTTCACCAGTGTCGACAACTTCACTGATACTTTTTACCGTCTTCAAACATACAAACCTACCCATCTATAGTTTCCTCCAAGTCATTCAGTGTTCACAAAAATCCGAGGTTCCAGTAAGAATCCCTTTGGAACTCCACTCATCTTGGACCTCCAGCCAGAAAAAAAAACGTTTCCAGCACTACATTCTATCTTACATGTTCAAGTCAATTCTAATTACACGCATCCAAATCGCCGTGTTTCCAATGTAATTTAATCTTCCTCATGGGTACCATGTCAGAAGCCTTACTGAAATACATGTAGGCACCATCCACTGCTCGACACTCATTGATTGCCTTTGTCAATTCCTTGAAAAAATAAATCAAGTTTGTAAAACATGACTATCCTCGTTCAAAGCCATGTTGACTGTGCTAATCAGTTCATGTTTTTCCAAATACATGTAAATCCTATTCCTCCAAATTCTCTCCAATGCCTTCCCAATCACTAACATAAGAGTTATGAATCTATAATTTTCTAAAATATATATGCTTTATCTTTTCAACAAAGGAAAAATATTAGGTACTCGCCAGTAGTCTGGGAGCTTTACAGTGGTTTTTGAGGATGCAAAGATCTTGGTCAATGCTCGATCAACCGCCTTTCATGCCTTTTAAAAACTTGGGCTAGATATCGTCGGGCTGTGGCGACTTAACCAAGTTAAGGCTCTTTAAGAAACCATCAGCAATTCTTACTTGATCTAAAAATGCCCCTGCTTAATAGCATGTTCCACACTAATTTTCTATGCCGCATACCGTTCTCCTGGTATCCTCCTGGATGAATATGGACATACAGCACTCCTTTAAGATCTCACCCACATCCGCTGCCTCAGGATCGCGCCTTTGTCTTTGAGTATTCCTACTTTCTCCCTAGCCATCCATCTATTTTCGAAAATATGTATGGAATGCATTGGGATTCTCTTTTACACTACTTACCAAGGGCATTCATGACACCTTCTTGCTCCTGCTTGATTTCCCTCCTACGTTCTTTATATTCCTCATGGGCCCTGTCCGATTTTGGTTGCTAATCCTTAGTGCATGCTTCTTTTCTCGTTTTCACTAAATACACTTTCTCCAATATCATAAAACGGTCCCTGACTTACCATCCTCTTCCTTCTTCCTTAATGGAACGTGTTGGTCCTGAAATCTGATCACGAGGTGTTTAAATAACTCCCACATATTCAATATAAACGGATAGCAGTTCATCCTAACTAACGTTCCCATGTTACTGCTAGATGTTGACATTTTTTTTGCAATAACCCATTGAATAACTTCTGACAATCTCCTATCTTATCCATATTCATTACTATTTTAAAAATGAAGAAGCTTTGATCAATGTTTCCAAAATGCTGTCTCAGTTAACCATCAGTAAACTGACCAGGATCATTCGCCTATATGAGGTTCAGTATCACCATTCCACTACTTGGACTAAATACGTCTTGTTTCAAGGCATTTGCTGGATGGTACTTAACAAATTCTGCTTTGTCTCATCCTCGTGTTCTCAGGTAGTCCCAGTCAATACTGCCGAAGTTGAAGGAAACGCTATGATAACCCTGTTGTCATTGCATCTTTCCATATTCTGCTGGCATATTTGTTCCTCATAGTCTCGATGGCTGCTGCATGGATGTTAATAAGTATGTATAATAAGTATTTAGCATAATCCCATAAAAATGATAATGCCTTTCTTCTTTTTGAGATGCACCCATATTGTTACAATCGATGAGTGACCACTACCCTTCACCCATCCCTCCCAACCAGCTACCAGTAGTCTTCACTGAGTGCAGATATGACATTTTCCCTGATTAGTAATGCAACTCCTTCACCTCTTTTACTTTCAACTCTCTCTCCTCTGAAATAACGAAACCCTGGAATGTTGAGCAGCCAATCCTGCCCCTCTCTCAACCAAGTCTCTGCATTTGCAGCAACATTATCCTGCATTACCTCTATTTCCCTTCCTGAGCAGCAGAACAACAATAGATACGAGTCCGTCCTTCGGGACGTCGCCAGTGGCTAAAGAGAATTCGAGGATCTTCGTAAAGTCCACAGTAATCCCCTCTCTCAATAAACTCACATAAATAATGTACAAGTCGAACTATGTAGATTTTTAAGGATGTCTCCAGTCTACATAGACGATATCATTTATTCTGTGATAAGACATCGAGAGAAACCTTACTTTTCAATAATATTTACAGCTAATGCACAGCCCATGCTGACATTTAAAAAGAATCCAGACTGCGCACTATTTTCTGCAAGGAATCCATAGATTCGGAGGCGATCTGTCTTCTGAAAAATAAGAAATAGATTACTTACAGTGTGGAAACAGGCCCATCGGCCCAACAAGCCAACACCGACACGCAACCCAACCAGACCCATTCCCCTACTCCTAACTCTACGGGCCGTTCAGCATGGCCAATTCACCTAATCTACACATTTTTGGATTATGGGAGGAAACCGGAACACTCGCAGGAAATTCACGCAGACACGGGGAAAATGTACAAATTCCACACAGAGTCACCTGAGGCGGGAATTGAAGCTGGGTATGCAGTATTGCTAACCACTGTGCCACCGTCTGGCCCAAATGGCCAAAGTGGCTCAGTTTCATTGCCAACATATCTCAGTTCATTATTAAAATGCATCCAAGATGAAGTTAACAATCAGAATAAATAAATACTTAGCCATTTGCTTTTAATAGCGGTTCGACCATGAAATCGTGCTGATATTAACAGCAACATCTGGCACAGCATTACATTCGCATTGGATACAGGATCTATGGTGTGTTAGGTCCGTGAATCAAAAACAAAACAGCAGTGGCAAGCCATTTTATCATGTCTCGTGCTGACGTCAAAAGTAATTCAATGATTAACTGGGAGCATGAGTGAATGTAGAGTGATATGGACGAAGGGCAGGCAGAAGGGAGCCAATTAATTTGCTTTTATGTTTTGAACAAGATCTTGGTCTGAAGGGTCCGTATCTGTGCTGCATAGTTCTATGTTCTATAATAAGTATCCCCATCTCTTTTTAGATAAGTCATCAGGTGGATGTCTCTTTTTTTATTGTTACAGTTAACCTGCTTACGATCGTGATCATGTATCGTGGAAACTGTGGGCTTTCGAAGTGCATCTCTTGGTACCTCATATCCATGGCAACGGCTGATCTACTGGTCGTTATTACTGATTTAATAGCAAGGCACATTCCAATCATTTACAAGAGTCACTTTAGTTTTCTGTTGTCCATTCCCATATGTAATATCCATGCCATTGTGCTTTACACAGTTACTGACTGTTCTATCTGGTTTACTGTCTCGTTCACCTTTGATAGATTTGTTTCCATTTGTGTCCAGAAGCTCAAATCAAGGTATTGCACTGAGAAAGGAGCAGCTGTGGTTCTCGGGATTATAACCGCGCTCAGTTCTTTCAAGAATATCTTCTGGTATTTTATGTTTTCTAAGAAGTACAAGCTTGATAATAATCCTTGGTTTTGTGATGTAGCAATCAAAATTCTTGTCTCTCAATTCTGGACAACAATTGAATTACTTCATTACATTATCAGCCCTTTTATCCCATTTCTTGTGATCATGATGCTGAATATTTTTACCATAAAACACATTTTATTGGCCAGCAGAGCGCGCAGGAGAATTCGTAACCAAGGCAACAGGGTGAAGACTAGAGATCCTGAAATGGAGAACAGAAGAAAATCGGTCATTTTTCTCCTTTTGGTCTCTGGTAATTTCATTCTTTTATGGGTCGTGTTTCTGGTATCTTCTCTGTGGATTCGTATGTATTTTTTGCAATATATTTCCAAAATACCACCTCGCTACATACAAGAACTTGGATTTATGTTCCAACTCCTGAGTAGCTGCACAAATACTGTGATTTATGTCTCAACACAAACGAAGTTCAGACAGCAATTGAAGAATGTATTGAAATATCCCTTTATTACCATTCTGAAGTTCATTAAACGATTTCAATAACTATACAATATCTTACCAAAAGCACAAGTACTGAGCAGATTTCGACTATCAACAAAAGTTAGTCACATTTATGAAGAGGGAAGACATATTTCCAGATAATCTCATTACTATCAAAACTACATGCATTTCCAGGCAAATCTCTGTGAAATGATTTTTCCAGATTGAATGATTATAAATAGAGCAGGGGGAGTATCTTCCATCGATGACGAATGAGGAGGAACTGAGATTATGGCATATTCCTTCATGTTCACGTTTCTAACATATTTAGTGAAGTTTCCAAAGCTCCCACGATAATTGTTTTATTACTTGAATTGATCCTTCAGTAACTCAATGATTAACTGGGAGCATGAATGAATGAATGCATAAAGGGCCCATGGGTAATGAAAATTCAAATAGGGAGCAAGAGTCCATGAATAGGTTATTTGTTGTTGGCTCAGGTCGGTTTAATTCATTGCATGCGTAAGAGGCAGTGATAGGGAGGAGTAGTCATGATCAATGTACTTGGATGCGTTTAGCATTAAGTTGGGTCAAGCATCAGCCAGCTTAACTTCATATGTGTGTCGTAAAATTGCGTGTACATTTCCAAAGTATGAAACACAGTACTCATATTTAGATGCATTAATGTCGACATTTAACAGTGAGATCAGTTGAAAAAAATCATGGTGAATCTGAGTGGAATCTCGTAAATCTAGTTGGAACGATATTGGAATATCAATCATATTCGGTTGGTCAATATCATGGAAATATATTTCAAACAGCAATGTGGGGCTATTCGACACAATGTTGGCTACATAACTTCATGACAACAGTTGGGAATTGCTGGTAAAGCATCGGAATGGAATAGACAGTCAATGTTGGACTTAATTCCCTTGAACAATATATGATAAAATAAAGCATTCGATCGTTTTGCTGAATCATTTACAATTTGTCTACATGATTTGGAGTTAGGAAAAGTGGACACTATAGCAAACTTTGCAGGTTGTATAAAAATGGATTGCAAAATGAACTGTACGAAAGGAATAAGAAATTTACAATGTCTATAGTTGGGTTAAATGAATGGGTCAAAATTTGTCAAATGGAGTTTCACGTGGATAGGTGTGAGATCAATCATTTTGGTGGAAGGAATACGTAATCAACGTATTACCGAAATGAAAAGAAACTGGAGAGCATTTCGAGCACATTGGGGTCTGGATATCATTATGCAGTCATCGCAAAATTATAGAATCCAAGCACAACATGAAGTAAGGAAGGCAAACCGAATTTTGGTGTTTATTGCGAAAGAAATGCAGTATAAAATCACGAGAGAGACCAGACCGGAAATGCAACAGAGTATAAGGAACAGACCAGCGCAGAACAGGACTTTCAGACCACGAACATACCTTTTGCTGCTCTGTGATCCTTATTCCTCTATTACCTGTCTCTTCATTTATCTGTCAAAATGTCTCTTAACAATTGAAAAATATTCTGCCTTCACGATCATCTTTGGCTGTGCATTCCATGCTTTTAAAAGTTGCTTCTCATCTCTCCTTCAAATTTACCACTTTTACTGAAATCTATTTCCCATAAGATTCGGTATTCAACGCTGAGGGAAAAAAAAGCTATGCATTTTATTCATGCTTCTCTATTGTGTAAATTTTGATCTGTTTTGACCGCTTGATTTTTAGCCTTCAATTGAAAATTTTAAGAAAAGTCTCTTTATTTCTAAAGGGATGCAATAGTATTGCAGGCAGTTCAGGTTAGGTTCATTTGATTGTTTCCGGAGATGACAAGTTTTCCTTATGGAGAGGTGCTAAGCAGTTGAGACTGTCTGTGTAGAGTTTGCAAATTCTCCCCGTGTCTGTGTGGGTTTCCTCTGGGTGCTCCGGTTTCCTCCCATTGTCCAAAAATCTGCAGGTTAGGTCAATTGGCCATGCTAAATTGCCCGAAGTGTTAGGTGAAGGGGTAAATGTAGGGGAATGGGTCTGGACGGGTTGCTCTTCGGAGGGTTGGTATGGACTTGTTGGACCGAAGGGCCTGTTTCCACACTGTAAGTAATCTAATACTCCATAGAGCTTAAAAGAGATAGAACTGAGGTGTATAAGAAGCTGTACGATTTTTATGAAATTGCTGTAGAAAGGATGCTTTCTCATATGGGGTAATCCAGAATGATGGTCATAATTTTAGCATAAATAGTAGAAAATGGCAAAGAAAGATGAGGCTGCAGAATTCCCTAAACCCACTGTGATATGGATTCTGGGACATTGAATACCTTTAAAAAAGAGAAAGAGTTTTAATTAGGACTGGGTTGTAAAGTTCTGCAAAGTCAGCATGAAGTTGGAGGTGAGTTTGGGAAACGAGCAACGACAATAATATTAAACATCTGAATTGCTTACTCCTGAACATTAATTTCAGGTTATTGACTTTAGTTGAGTTGGTAAGTCACCAAGTTCGGCCAAATATTTTTTGTACCTTGGCATGCTACAAGCTCATCTTGAGTTTTACTTCTCCTGTTCTCACACAGCTCCCAATGTATGTTCAAAGATGCAAATTAGGAGCAAGAGGTGAACCAATGGCCTCCATGCCTCTTATACTAATTAGAACGAACATGGTTCGTGTAATCACTCCACATTCCTGCCAACCCTGATGAAGTTTCTCACAGAGTTTCACAATAAATGCGTCAGCCTTAAAAATATCGAAAGATACTGCATCAAAAAATAGTTTGAAAGACTCATTACACTCTGCAAAATATTTTTTCATCTTCAGATGATTCAGATAAATCAGACTTTCAGGATACGCAATACTTATTTTCCATTTCTGACTCGGAAAGGATCTTATCTTCTTTCTTTGCAAATTATTCTTCAAAATCTCATTGTGCCTTTCAGCTTTGAGGTGGCAGACTTTGGGGTCGCCTTCTCAGAAGGAACAATTTCGTCATTTGTGACTAGGACCATTTCTCCAACTGCCAGGTTTGTGGGAAAACAATTATCAAATTAGAGAGATCAGAGGAAAGGCCAGCAGACCTGAAACGGTAATTCTGATTTTTCTTCACAGATGCTGCTCGATATGCTGAGCAATGCAGTAATCTATCTCTTCATTTGCGTTTGAATAAAATTAGGAAGCAGTTTCCATGCATTGGTCAGCTCAAATCTCATTCTGTTTCTCAAGTCACCAATGACACAAACGTGTTTATAGAATAATAAACTCATATGATACTGAAGAGACCCTTCAGCCCGTCACGTCTACAGTGTCATTAAAAAGGTTATTCCAAATCTACACTAATGCCCAATTTCTGTCGCTGGGGTCTGAACCATGAATGTGACGACATTTAAAACATTCCTTTAAATATTGGCTAATATTGATGAGTCTTCCAGCCTCAGCTACTCTCTCAGGCAGTGCATTCCTGATCTCCACCACATCCACGTGAAAACAAGATTCCACACATCCAGCCTTTCACCCTTATTTCACCAAATAGACAGTGGTCACTATCAACTGAAGAGAACAGCTGCTTTGTGTTCACCATGTCCGTGCCCCTCATCATGGTACCTATAAAAGAAAGTTCCCGCCTTGCCCCCCTCTATGTTCTCAGCTCGAAAGAAGATAGCCCGACATTTTTTCAGACTTCATTCGTAACTTAACGTCTTCATGCCAAGTGAATGTCCACTGCAAACTTTGAGCAGAACTGCACTTGTTCCTAACTTGAGACGCTTCGATGTCTGTGAAAAAAATGTGTCATGAAAACCATTTAAATAAACTGGCCAGTTTTCGTAATCCATTTTTGCATCTCTTTATTGTGTTTGATTATGTGTTTGTCTTTGTGTGATTGGGAATTGAAAACAAATGAATTGATTGAAAGTATCAATGTTAATCAGACTACCTCGTGGTTTAATTTTAAATTATGGTGTGCTTAGTATAATAAGCCTTTCGTTGAGGTACAAAATGTTGCCATGAATTAATTATTTGTAAAATCCGGAATTGTTTTTTCTATCGACGAGTTAGGAAACACTTCATTAAATTCTAAGGGTCTTTGCAGATTGTAATTTTGTTGTTTTCCGCACTAAGACATAGGAACGTTGATTTATTACAGCTGTCTGCTTTCACGTTATAACATACTTGGTGCTAGGAAACATAGATCTGCAATTCCACTGTGGCACTCAGTGTGGATAATCACATAGTGGGTTTGTGGTCAAACATCAGATGACACGGCAAATATTAAAGAGTTTTCACAGTGTCAAATGCTCCCTTGTTATATTTGCAGGTTATGACTACAGCCAAACAAACAGAGCTTACCTGCTAACTGAAACTGTCTCGCACACTGATTACCACATCATGTCACAACACGAGGGACGCGTGTTTAATTTCACTCTCGGGTCTCGATCTGTGTGGAGTTTGCACATTCTCCCCATGGCTGCTTGAGTTTCATGTGGATATTCCAGTCTCCTCAAGCAGTCCGTAAATATGCAGATTCGATACTTTTACCATGGAATTACCACTCATCCTTCATCAAAGATGGACTATCTCCAGCATTTCACTTCATTGAAATTTTCTGCTCGAAAATTTCGAGATATAGGGATGAGTGGTGACTCTGGTTGGTTGTCTATCAGGATAGTCAGTGTGGACTTGATCAATTGAATGGACTGTGTCTGCACTTTAGTGAATCTATGAAAAAAATTGCCAGATAAAGCTAAGAAAGCTGGCATTCTACATTTAGCAATGAAACATTTCGTTTGAGTGGAAATAGACAGTTCACCAAATACACTGCATTGGATTTTCATTGAGACTTGAGTTGCTGTTCGAGATAAATGTGCACGTGAAAATTGCAGATCGAGCTCCAATGGGCAGAAGAAGAAAGAGAATTCCAAATAAACTGTTTTAAAAAACTGCGGATTCTGTATATCAAAAGCAGCGATTGCTGAAAAAGATCAACGGGTCTAGCAGCACCTGGGGAGAGAAATCAGATTTGCCATTTTAAGTGTTGTGACTCTTCCTCAAAATCTCAGGTAATAGCAAAGAAAATTTGAACTGGAATTCTTTGGGAAGAGAGGAATGAAAGAAAAATTCGGCTAAAGGCAAAAACAGCATTTTAAATTAAACATATTTCGGTTTACCACAGCTAAAATAGAGGTTTGGGTATACATAGAAAAGGTTTGTTCTCGGCATAATCCATGTTTCAATCAGTAGATGTTCAAGGTTGTGCAGTATTTACTATAATTTGAAGAGCAGAACTTTGACGTATTTTTCGTGTAATTTGAGACGATATCAATACAAATAATGTGGTCATCTGCAGATTTGACCTTGCCCATGCGAGCGCCTGCTGTCTGCTGTCTATCGGGAGCTGTTAATCCTAACCTCCAGAGAGCGGATTCGACATCAGAGGCAGAAGCTACTCCTAAAATGAGCACATGGGTCAGTCGCCAGAGATATCCCAGATTTCTCTGAAGGAGGAGTTTGAGAAAGCGCATGTGCTCACTCTGCTGTTTTTGATCGAAATTGCTTTTGAGCAGAAAATTTCAGTGAAGTGAAATGCTGGAGATAGTCCATCTTTGATGAAGACAGGAGACCAACTAATCACAAGACATCACAAGGGCATGTATACAGGGCCCGGGCGCCAGTTGCTTACAGCGTGATAGTGGGTCGTGTGTATCATCAGTCCTTTATCCAGTGCAGACTCACCCAACTCTCCACCACAACGCCACAATGTGATAGTGATAGGGCCAATTTCGGCAGGACAGGAGGTTGAGATGCAAACACATATCAATCAGAACGCAGAGCGGATGAAAACAGAAAAGGAGAAAGCAATCTTTTTTTCCAGAGCAGAATAAAGCTAAGTGGAGAGATGGAGATGGGAATTAGGTCAGGGAGAGGAAGGGGAAGAGAGGGAATGAGTTTGAAGAGAGAAATAAGAGTGAAATAGTGGGGGAAGATGGAGGGAGAGAGGGAATTAGGGAAAGGCAGGGCGGAGAGCAAGAAAGAGAGAAGGAGAAGTCCACGGAAGTTAAGGGCTATTGTATATTTCATGTAGAAACAGACCTAGTCCCCTCCAGAGGCGAGAATGAGGACAGAGATGCTGGTTATCAGAGTCGAAGAGTGTGATGCTGGATAAGTAAAGTAGTCAGGTTGCATCCAAGGAGCAGCAGAATTGAATTTTCATCAAAAGGCTGATGGAGTGTTTTTGACTGAACAGTCGATTCTCCAGCTCATCAGGTGCTGCCTGAACTGCTGTGCATTTGCAATCCCTGACAGACCAGGCAAGGCGGTGTCGGCAGTGAAGGGCAGTGGGACAGAGGGGGCATCCGTTCCGTCTGTTATGTTATTTTGCCCCCAGTGTGTCACAAAGTCAGCAGGTGGGGGCTGGTTAAAAACAGAGGGTGGTAGGGAGGGAAAAGGGACTGGATCTGGGAGCAAATCCCTACCATTGAGTGAATGCCCATTCCTTCTCTCAGAAAGTAGACCCTTGGGGTGGTAGTCAGAAAAAAATGCCCCTTGGTCAACCCGAAATCTCTCCCATCCCCTACGTTTAAAATCGGTGAAAGTGCAGCTAAAAATTGAAAGGTTTGTGAAGTCAGTCAGTGATGGGATTTCGTTTGTTTATGTTTATTTTGTTTCAGAAGGTCTTGGCTTTCATATGGTCAATTTAATCAATTTCAATCTCTCTCTCTCTCTCTTTCTCCCGCCCTCTCTCTCTCTCTCACACACACACACACACACACACACACACACACACACACACACACACACACACACACACACACACACACACACACACACACACACACACACACACATATTGGCCACTTCGGGAATTCTTAAGACAATAGGCGAGATCTGAGCTGTGGAGATGGGGAGATGGCGTGGGGTGGGGTGGGATGGGGAGACCAAGTAGCAAAAAGGTTCAGAGTGCGTTGTTAAATAGTCTGATCCGACAGATGTCACCTCCTCCCTCTCGAACTGCAGCTCCCTTTGGCACTCCAGTGTTTTCTCACTATCTCTTCCTTTCTCAACCATCCCTCCCACATCCCAAACATATTTGTCTCAATCCCCATCTCTCCCCATCCTCCCAACTCCATATTGTTCACATTCCATTGTAAATTCCCTTGATACAGTTCCCTGCCTCTTTGCTCTTCTTTTTCCTCGCGGAATTGTTTAATCGTTCAGTCTTTCCCAATCTCTAACATCCCTGTGCACCTCTCTCCAGACCATACTCACTCAGCTGTGTGGGATATTGTTATTCCTAGCTGAGGAATATTCTATCTGCCTTACAACATCTCTCACTCTCTCCACAACTGTGGGTGCGGGGGAGATAGATAAACCAAATTTTCTAATGAGGTGGGGGCAGGTGGCAATGGGATCAGTCTCAGCACACGCTTCCCATGCCCACAACCCGTCCTGCCCACTGTTTGGGACATACCAAGGGAGGGGACTGTTTTTTGTCCGGGTGAGAAACTGAACATGATGGAGACACCAAAAAGATTTTCCTATGTCGAGGGGAGGTAAGAATACAAGGGGCAGTTTAGTTCAAGTGTAAAGGAAACTGCACGGGTAGGAGCAATTAGATCTAATGTAGTGTAATGGAGAGAAATCGTGTGGGGGCTAGCAAATCCGGGGGAGGAGTGGATGATTGTGGGTGGGTCAAAAATTGCAGGGGAGTATTTTCCAGGAGTATGGGGCAAATAACGTAGTGCGAGCAGAGAATTGGGGAAGGGCCAATATGTGGCGGTTAGATATCCCGGGTGGCGTGGGGGGGGGGGGGGGCGGGGGCGTGATGGGTGGGGGAAGACATTGAAGACAGGGTGGATTGGGAAATGTGGGGAGCAACATACTGAGGGAGGGGGAGGGTTTATTTTCTGGAATGGGTGGGTGGGTGTATGAATGTTTGACTGGGGAGGCTTTCATAACGCCCTTGTCTCGGGAGGTGGGTAAGAGAGGGAGTGCCTGGGATCTTGCTGTGCAGTATGGCAGTCCTTTATGTGGTCCGTGAGTCTCTGCAGGCACTCTCTGTCTCCCCACCACCATTAAGGGATTGGTAGGGGTGGGAGTAAAATGAAGGCAAGCGGTGTGTGCTAGTTTGGATAAAGCTGCACCGGGGAGGGGGGAATGAGTGGGAGGGGGTGGGGTTATATCCGAGGGGCAACATATATGGGTGTAGGAGCACAATGTGGGGAACGGGGCAAAAGAGACAAGGGGCCAAGAATCGGGGAATATAATATCCTGGAGTAGGGGCTGAAAATTCTGGATTGGGGAAACATATAATTGAGGTAGGTGAGACATTGGGTTGACAGAAAATGGGATGTCACAAGTCGAGGGCAGTTATGTTCCAACACACTCACTTTTGAAGGACCCTCGAAACTGAAAGTGAAACAAAATCAGGATGTATAACGGTAAGTGGCAGGGATAAAATATGTTGGGTAGAGTACGATTTGGTGGAGGTACCAAAGTTGCAAGATGCTAAATGGTGGGCAAGGCGGGGAGGAACCTGGGGAGGTGCAAATATTTTGATGGTAGTCTTTCAGTGGGCAGTTTGTGGAGCGGTTTAAAGTCACACTCGGTGGTGGCAATTAGACAAGGAGTCAGGGGAGAATTTGGAGTGTTGAGCTAGGGAACTCGTTATGGACATAATATCCTGGGGTGGGAAAAAAACGTGTGGTTGGGACGTAATTGAGAAAATGCTTCAGGCAAACTGGGAGCAGAGGATGACAGACAAAACCCATTTGACAATGAGATTGGGGAGGTGTCTGCAGCAGGGAAGAGCTGGAGAGAGAGATTTCGCTGTGCCTCATTGCAGTCAGTCAATAGACCAGTCAGTGTCTGCACACGCTCACTGCATTGATTCACAGTCAGTTATTAGGGAGGAACGGTCTCTGCAGGAATGGGGATTCAAGAAGGGGCCGTACAGGGGAAAATCCACCCGAGTGTGGAGGGGACGTCAGTGAGAGTGGATTATATAGGACATGGAGTGAAACACAGAGGCTTTCATGTTTCAGGGATATAATGGAGGTGTAGTTTCATGGACAGAAGTGGCAGTGCACAGGGACAAAAGTAATTGGAGGTCAAAAGTCGATGTGAGGCAAAAGTCTGGGGATCAAAAGTTGTTGGCAAATGTCGGGGGTGGGGGAGGAGTGGAAGTATGTGCAGCAAAAATGAGAGCAAAAAACGATATGGGCAAAGTCGTATGGGGGGACTCTCGGGGGCAAGTAAAAGAAGGGGAGCAAATTCAGAGGGCAATGTCTGGGGGTAAGAAAAAAGAAGAGACTAAGAGACTAGCAGAGAGACAGATAAGTGGGTGATAGAGAAAGAAAGAGAGAGAGGGGAGAAAGAAAGAGAGAGAGAGAGAAATAAAGAGAGAGACCAGAGGCCTATGATCAATATTTTGCCACAAGGATCAGTGCAGGGTCCACTGCATTTTGTCATTGTGACGATGTTGTCTCTTTAACAAAGTTATGCTGTCCATCATCTTATCCAGAGTCGTCATGATGGCAGAGGTGGCAATATGCATGGAAGGGGCGAACAAATACTGCCGAATTCAACAATGCTGTTAGAAAGTCTGTTTCAATCTGATTCCACGTTTAGAATACTTTATTGAAAAGATGGGCCAAGCAACATATATTTCTAAGTTTGACTTACTTCGAAGACACTTGCAGTTAGCTTTATCTGAAACAGCAAAGACAACTTCAGCTTTCATAACACCAGTATAAGACATTTGGAACCACAAGAGCTAAAAATTGCTCTCAGAAACGGAGTAATGTCATCAGTATGTTTGGGCTCAACAACATTTGATTTCTTCTGCTTAATGGAACATTCAAACTCGCTGGAGCGTTCCAAAAGACCACAAGATTCCCACAAATACACTCATGACCAATAAAACAGATAATTGGATAAACGTAAAGGAGCAACTCTTTCCATCAAACAAGTGATCATATGTGTCATGAACTGCCAGAGGAAGTGATAGATGCACGTACAGATACAAACTTTAATGGCTTTGGACAGCTACGCTAATACGAAACGTTTAACGTGTTGTGGTCCAAACATAGGCAAATGGGATAAATAAGGTTTGGGAAACTTGGTCAGCATGGACAGATTAGACCGCT
Source organism: Hemiscyllium ocellatum (assembly GCF_020745735.1). Lineage (NCBI taxonomy): Eukaryota > Metazoa > Chordata > Chondrichthyes > Orectolobiformes > Hemiscylliidae > Hemiscyllium > Hemiscyllium ocellatum. The sequence continues at coordinate 2,020,893 of NC_083418.1, forward strand.
GAATATGTTTCCGTGCTGCATGAGTCTCTTCCTCTCGTCAGCTTTGCGTGATGGTTATGTCATTCGAAGCCAATAAAAAATTGGAAGATTCTCAAATTTTGAAGATATTTGCTTGTCAATTATCAGCTCAAGCTGGATGTTATATTCTGTATACCTAAGGGATTGTTAATGGTGTTGAACATAAACAAGCCTCTCCAATTCGGAAATGAAGCTGAAGGGGAGGATATTGTTTCGGCGCCTCAAGATATTTCGGGCTAAGGACAGGATCCTAATGAATTCCTGCAGGCATTTCCGATGGCTGAGGTGACTGATCGCCAACAGCCATTACAATCTTCATCTGTACTCATTACAAAACCGAAGAGCGTTGTAGTCTCATAAAGCCCGGTATGTGAGGTGACCGAGTAATGAATATGTTTGCTTGTTTATCAGTTTAGAATCTGATTATTTATTTTCTGTTATTGAAATATAACTCTAAAATAGATGCATCTGATCGAGGAACAGATAACTAAAGTATCTGTAAATGCCAACTAAACATTTCTGAGTATTTCACAATTCAGTTTAACATGTCCTTACAGGAGAAGGTCAGATGCTAAGGGACAAACAAATAGACAAGAGTTTGGGCACTCGATAGAGACTAACTGTTCGTCATTTTCACATGAAGATATGAGAAAGTCTTAAAATTCTGGCAATGGGTTTATGAGATCTGTTAGTGATATAAAGTGCACAGATGGAAGGCAAAACTGATTCACTATGTGCCAGGTCGAATGTCACAATCACAATTGTCTGTATTGAATATACCATGTCCTGTATTAAGTATTGCTAATTATATCTAACGCTTTACAACTCAATTATAATTGATAATTATAATATTGATTGTGCTAAAGTTGGTTGGCTTTAGAAGCACAGGTTAATTGTTCTATTGCAATTATTAATTTTCTATATTGCCTAAAACATTCTGATGCACATTCCTCATCCAAACTCTTTCCTCCCAAAGAGGACAATCATCACAAAGTAAAGAGTAGCATTCACTGGAAAATTGACTATGGATATATTATTAATTATGGATTGAATAATTGTTAATCAAAATCTAAACAGGAAAACACGTGAATTAGTGGCAACATTTCAAGTTCTATGTCCATACTTAACAACATTGAGGTAATTAGATTACTTACAGTGTGGAAACAGGCCCTTCGGCCCAACAAGTCCACACCGACCCGCCAAAGCGACAACCCACCCATACCCCTACATATACCCCTTCCCTGACACTATGGACAATTTAGCATGGCCAATTCACCTGACCCGCACATCTTTGGACTGTGGGAGGAAACCGGAGCAGCCGGAGGAAACCCACCCAGACGCGGAGAATGTGCAAACTCCACACAGTCAGTCACCTGAGGTGGGAATTGAACCCAGGTCCCTGGCGCTGTGAGGCAGCAGTGCTAACCACTGCGCCACCGTGCCTCCCCTTCAATAATTTAGAGGACAGATGTCCTACAATTTATCCTCACATTTGTAGAAGATTAATCACTCCAAACATCATATGTGAAGGAACAGTATATGTCCATGGAACAACTATTGTTCTTCTGCTTTCACTTGAAGTAAAAAAAGGGACACAGCCATTAGAGTCACACAGGACATTTCACGTTGTAAATGTAGCACCCAACATATTCAGACAACAGCAAAGATGGGAAAACAACATATATTTCTAAGTTTGACTTACTAGGAGGACACTCGCAGTTACCTTTGTCTGAACAAGCAAAGGCAACTATGGGTCTCATAATTCCGGACCGACTGTAAATGTATGCCACTTGCTTCAAAAAAAAAGTGACAGCCTAATTTCAAATGCTAAACAATGACGTCATTTCTGGATTACTCCATTGTATGGTTCACATCGATGATCTGGTTATTTTTAGTCACGCATAGAAGGAGATTGATAAAACCATGACTGGCATGGATAGGGTCAATAGGCAAGGTTTTTTTTTGCCAGAGTACGTGAGTCCAAAATTAGAGGCCAATGAATCAGGGTGAGAAGGACAAAATTTAGAAGGACCCCCTTAAGGGCAATCTTTTCTCACAGAGGGCGGTGCATGTTTGCAATGAGCTGTCAAATTGGTTTGCCACAATAACAATAATTAAACAGCATTTCAATTTGTATGTTAAAAAGGAAGAGCTAACATGGTTGGGCCCCAATGCTGACAAATGGGACTAAATTAATTTCAGGTACCTAGTTGTCATGAACGAGTTGGACAGAAAGGTCTTTTTCCATGCTGTGCATGTGTACGGTTGTAAGCAAACTTAAAATGAGCTTTGTCATGACAAATAAAATAAAGTTGATTTTGATGAACTGAAGGTGATATTAGGTTAGCTGACAATAACTTATTTAAGACCGTAAATGTTAACTTGGGAAAAGAGCAGGGTAATCAGAACGAGTTTATGATGGAATCTATTAATGTAGACAGATCAGTGATAAAGAATTTTCCTGTTATGGAACAGACCAAACCCCTCTTAACATTATAAAAGGGTAGCCCCAAACCCACATTTCTTTTCAGGCAGATATAAAATGTATAAGGCAAAAGTGATGCCAGCGATCCAAATACTCGGTTTGAAATAATACAGAATTTATTTAAACATCATGGTTGAAACACAAACAAAAAGAACCAGAATTTATAATAACTTAACTATTTTATAAGCCAACTAACATCATATCAAAACTCAACACAACCTGTTCAGTTCACTTCAAAATCCGATTAACACAACTCTTGGCAATAGTTAAATTCAAACGCAGATCCTAATTGGCAGGTGGGTTTTTAGAGAGAGTTCAGGCAAGACCTCTGCTGGGGCATGGAAACACTTTTCCCTCGAGTTTCTTACCTCGGTCACCAGCAGTCTTCGATTGCTTGCCTGAAAAAATCTGAAGTGGAAATGCTGGCAATTCCCATTTTATTGTACAGCTGTTTATAAAGTGTGAACATAGACAAGTCCCCAGGGCCGGATGGTATCTGTCCTATGATCCTCTGGGAAGCAAGGGAAGAGATTGTGAAGCCTTTGACATTTGATCTTCAAATTATCATTGTCTACAGGAATACTGCCTGAGGACTGGAGGATCGAAAATGTGGTTCCCTTGATCAAAAAGGATGATAGAGACAACCCTGATAATTACAGACCAGTGAGTCTCACTTCAGTTGTTGGTAAAGTGTTGGAAAAGGTTACAAGAGCCATTATTTATAACCATCTAGAAAAGAATAATCTTATCAGGGGCAGTCAGCACGGTTTTGTGAAGGGTAGGTCGTGCCTATCAAATCTCATTGACATTTCTGACGAATTGAGCAAACAGGAAAATGAAAGTAAACTGTTTGATGTGGTGTACATGGATTTCAGCAAGGCGTTCCTTAAGGTTCCGCACAGTAGGCTATCGTACAGAATGCAGAGGAATGGGATTGTGGGACACATTGCAGTTTGGGTCAGTAATTGGCTTGCACAAAGCAAACAGGGTTCTGTTCATCTTGTGCCCAATTACTAGCGGCGTACTGCAAGTTTCGGTGTTGGGGCCACCCCTGTTCGTAATTTTTATAAATGACCTGAATGAGGGCTTAAAAGGGTGAGTAGTAAATTTGCTGACGATACGAAGTTAGGTGGAGTTGTGGATAGTGACGAAGGATGTAATAGGTTGCAGAGAGACACAGATAGGATGCAATGATGGTCTGAGAGCTGGCAAATGGAGTTTAATGTGTACAAATGTAAGGTGATACACTTTGGACGGAGTAATCAGAATGCCAACCACTGGGCTAATGGTAAGAGTCGTGAGAGTGCAGATGAGCAGAGAGATCTCGGTATCCATGTACACAGATTCCGAAAAGTTACCACCCACATTGACAGGATTGTTAAGAAGGCAAACAGTGTTTTGGCCTTTACTATTAGGGGGATTGAGTACTGGAACCAATCGGTTATGCTGCAGCTGTACAAAGCTATGGCACGGCCACACTTGGATTATTGCATACAGTTCTGGTCACCGCATTATAAGGATGTGGAAGCTTTAGAAAGGGTGCAGGGGAGATTTACTAGGATGTAGCTTGGTATGGAAGGAATGTCTTAAGAGGAAAGGCTGAGGGCCTTGACGCTGTACTTATTAGAGAGAAGAAGGATGGGAGGTGACTTAATAGAGACAAACAAAAAATGCAGAGGCTGAGATAGGGTGGACAGGGAGACCATTTTTCCAAATATGGGACAGTAAACACGTGGGGACACAACTTTAAAGTGAGGGGAGATAGGTATAAGACAGATGTCACAGGTCGTTTCTTTGCTCAGAGAGTAGTAAGGGTATGGAATGCTTTGCCTACAACGGTAGTGGATTCACCAAATCTAAGTGCATTTTAGTCGTCATTGGACAGGCATATGGACGTACATGGAATAGTTTATATGGGATGGCCTTCAGATTAGTGTGACAGGGCGGCGCAACATCGAGGGCCAAAAGATCTGTATTTCGCTGAAATGTTCTATGTTCTATGTTAAAAGCGAAAGGAATCCTCTGATTATTGACTGAGGCAGTATCTGTAAGCCACTTCCAGACATATGGGCGCCTCTGTATTTATGGCCCTTCTTAAAAAAGAAATAAACAGCACCAAAATAACCATCTTAAAGAGGCAGAGTCATCACATTACCAATTTTCAGACTTAGTGTTGTTTCTTAACTGACATTTCATTTTAGTTATCCCAATACAAAGTCTGATATTTTATTCGTTGGGAACATTTACATCAGACCAGAACATTTAACAATCAGATCGAGGTTTTACAAAATAAGGTTCACCACACTTCAACAAAGCAATCAATTGATGACTTTGGAAAATTCTGAAGACCACTGAGAATGTAAAATTGAGAACTTGAAGGACAAATGCCTGCTCAGGTCACTGCGGTGATCAGATGATTAGGGAATGTTAATTTGCAGAGAAGCAAATCCAAAAAGGTGAGAAAGTACGTCAAAGTTAAATGTATGGTGCTTATAGTCTCTTGTCCAAATGATATAGCATTGAAATACGAGGCTCCCGACATAGCAATTGAATAAATGACTTTTTCACTAATTCTGTGTTGGAATCGGGAATTCCGAGCTGTTTTTCAGTCGGAAGCAATTCTTCATTATGAAGCAAATACCGTTTTGAATTTATAGCATCACTACTTATGGTTCACATTGGAAACATGGTTCATCCAGAGTCAGTTCCTGCTGAGCACGATGGAGTCAATGAAAAGCACCGAACGTTTTTATGGAAATACTGACGGTGTCATCTCATCTGCCATATTTGATCTAATTTTCGAGAATATTTGCAGATTACGTAACACACTATTTTATCTCATTAACGTTTATTTTCAAATTGTTTCCAGACTTGTTTTTAATGCAAGGTTTTTTTGAGGAAGAATGGAGAACCTGGAAGTTTCTTTTGCCATTCTGGCCTGCACTGAAGACTGATCACTACCTCGAGGTCGTTTGTTTTTCTGTGTGTCCCGTTCACGCACTAGGGACAGATTGTTTCAGATAACTGCATTTCTTGGTTGCTTGGAATTACTTATTTTTTGCGTGCCTAATTCCACTTTCAGTTACACTTTTGTAGTTCAGTTTTCTACTAACTCTTGCTTTTATCTCAGAGCACTTTAGAAACACTTTGCTCCTGCATGCTCTTTCATTTTGCGCCTGACAAATAGCCAATCGTTGTCTTTTTCAGAAAGGAGCTTCAGCACGTTGATATTCCTCCTTATCCACTCAGTCCATTGTATACGTGCATTCCTGACGCCCTATCTGCAACATCTACTTTGGTCTCTTAGCTGGTTGACTTTGTCCATCAATTACATTATTTTTATAACTGCATATTTAATGACATACTTTAAATCATCTCTGAACTTTTTCTGTGTCACCACGTAAATAAGTGCGTTTGTGCAGCAACTGAGGTTACGTAGCATATATGCAACTTTGTCAAAGAGATCAAAATAATTGAAGTAATAACCAATCTCTAGAATGTATAAAATGTATAAAAACCAGAGAAGTATGAAACTGGCAGATATGGCAAAGAGTAAAGTCACAGATTTCTTTCTGCTCTCTATCTCTGTATCATTGTTTGCTTCTGTCTTGCCACTCAATCCTTTACGTGCCTTAACTGTCTCGAAGATGTGCATGACAGTCAGAATTTTGAGAAAGACAATAAAGATAAATGGGAGAAGTGGTGTTAAAAACACATAATATAACAATAAAGCACCCAATGAACATCATCGTAAAAACTATCTCTGTTATAACAGTACCATGGAACATTATTAATTATCCTTCCGGCTTCAAATCGCAAATATTTAGCAATATCCTTGACAGAAAAAAAATACAGATTGTTGCCATAACTCGCATTGCAGTTTTCTCTTTGCAATATGGAGATTTCATGTGATGAATATAAATGGCGACAAATCGATCAAAAGAGAATGCAGCAGTGAACGAGACGGAACAATCAATAGTCAGGCAGCTCGGGGCAAATATAACACTACAAACAGGTGTCTTGTCGAGGAAAGAACGTGGCTAATTATAGTATGTAAACTTATCAAGTATGATATCAAAAATAATGAACAGTAGATCTGACGTTGCCATAGCCATCATATAACGAGTCCTGCATATTGAAAACCACATTTGCCCCAAGACAAAAATGCAATCGCCGCTAGACTAACTGTAAGAGACAGAAAGGAGAACAGTGAGTGAAGTTATTGATATGATAGTCTTGATGGTACTAAGCACAGATCTATGTATTTTACGACATCGTGTCATCTGGACCAGGACACTAACTCGTCCCAAACGAATCACATGCACGTGTATAAGACATTGGGAATCATATGAGCAGAAAATTGCCCTCAGAAACGGAGTCATGTCATCAGTGTGTTTGGTTTCAACAACATTTGTTTACTTCTGCTTTATGGCACACTCCAACTCGTTGGATATTTGCATAAGACCACAAGATTCCCACAAATACTCTCACGACCAATACAACAAATAGTTGGAAAAACGTAAGGGGGCAACTGTTTGAACCGCGGCATATGCGGTATGAACCGCAAGAGGAAGTGATAGATCCACGTACAGATACAAAGATTAAAAGGCCTTGGACGGCTTGGCTAATACGAAAGGTCTAAAGTCGTCCAAATACAGGCACACGGGACAAATGTATTTTGGGAAACTTGGTCAACATGGATAGGTTCATCTGCCGAATCTGTTTCTGTCTGGTACGACTCTATTCCTCCCGTCAGCATTCAGTGATGGTAATGTCATTCTAAACCAATGAAAAATTGAAAGATTCTCAAATTTGGAGATATTTACTTGTCAATTATCAGCTCAAGCAGAATGTTATATTCTGTATACCTAAGGGGTTGTAAATGGTGCTGTTCATAAACAAACCTTTCCATTTCCTGAAATGAAGCTGGAAGGGAGGATATTGTGTTGGTACTTGAAGATATTTCGGGCTGAGGACAGGATCCTAATGAATTCCTGCATTATTTTTCCGATGGCTGAGATGACTGGTCTCCAACAGCCATAGCAATCTTACCCTCTATTCTGTATGAAACCAAAGAGCGTTGTAGTCTCAGTAAAATCGGTCTATGAGGTGCCCATGTAATGAATAAGTTTTCATAGTTTATAAGTTTAAGAACTGATCATTTCATTTCTGTTATTGAAATGTAACTCTAAAATAGATGCAACTGCTCGAGGAACAGATAATCAACATATCTGTAAATGCCAACTAACCAGTTGTGAGGTTTGTCACAATTCAGGTTAACATGTCCTTGCAGTGGATGGTGAGATGCTATGGACAAAAATAGACAAGGTGTGAGAGAGTTTGGGCACTCGATAGAGTCTAAGTGTTCGTCATTTTCACATGAAAAGCAGAGAAACGCTTAAAATTCTGGAAATGGGTTTATGTGCTCTGTTAATAATATAAAGTGCAGAGATCGCAGGCAAAACTGATTCACTATGTATCAGGTCTCATTCTCCTTCACAATTTTCTGTGTTGAATGTACCGTGCTCGGTTCAGTATTGTTAATTCTATCTAATGATTTTCAACTCAATTATAAACAATAATCATAATATTGATTGTATTAAAGTTGGTTGGCTGTTGAAACACAGGTTTATTTTTCTATTGCAATTATTAATTTTCTATATTGCCAGGCAACAGACTGATGTACGTTCATCATCCAAATCATTTCCGCCCCAAAGAGGACAGACATCACAAAGAAAAGAGTGGCAATCACTGGAAAATTAACTATGGATTATAGATTCAATATTTATTAATTCAAATCTAATCATGGAAGACACTTGAAATATTCGCAAACGTTCGAGTTCTATATCCATACTTCACAACATCCACATAATAAATTAGAAGAGTGATGTCCCACAATTCGTCCTCACCTTTCTAGAAGATTAATCACTCCGAAACATTATATTTAACTGAGCAGTATATGTCCTTGGGCCAAGTGTTTGAATTAACACTGTTGCTCTGCTACTTTCACTTGAAGTACAAAAAAGGATTCATCCATTAAAGTCAATTAGGATATTTCACGTTGTAAATTTAGCACCAAATGTATTCAAACAACTGCAAAGATTTTCCCACTGGTGATACATCATTTTATAAACTACATGGACAGTTCCATCGGTGACCAGATCAGAAATGAGAGATGTACTGGCTTGTTTTGTAATTAAATCAGATATGGACTTCCATTCATTTCACCACCGCTGTCAAATTGCATGGTCAGATATACTCTTCCTTGCCAATGATGGCTGGGATAATTTGTTTCCTCCAGGTGTCCGCTACTCAATGTATTTTACCTTAGAGATTTTTCTCTTGCTTCTATTGACATTTGGAGCCAAGTGTAAATTTTTCCTGTTTACCTCGGGAAGCATATTTAGTTACATTCTAACTGAAGGATGCTCACTGAATGACATTTCCAAAGGAATCATGTGCTCTTTTCAGGATATTGACCCACATGCAGTATAGTTATCCAGAGAAGCATACATTCAGAAATATGTGCAGTTGTAGGCATGGGTATTCTTTGGTTCGTGATACTCAAATAATAAAATTCTGACTATATAAATACCCAAAGAAATTTATAATAAAGAAGTTACCCACATTCGGTAAAATTCTAAAATTAGACATTCTCCCAGCAAAATGAGACCATAAGATTCGCACTGTACAGCCAGAGCATTATGGTCGCCATTCAGAAACAATTCCATTATCTGTAATTCCTTCACTCAAAGTAATTCCTGCAATGAGCAACAACAGTACCCAACATTCCAGTAAGTCGTTGTACAATGCAAAGTGCCTATCAGCGATAGGTAAAGTTTTCTTTCTACAGTTGAGGTAGTATACCACAGAAATGCTAACTTTATACGTTAAAGCAATGCATGACCAACCTCGTGAACTATCCTCACAAATATCATGTCTCCACAAGTGTACTGACTGACAGAAACACAGAAAATTGTCGAAGCCATCTGTCACGAAGAGGTATGTTGTTTCAAGACCCATCCAAATAACACAGAGAGTGTGGTTTTCCTAAACACTTTCCAGATCAGCCAGGGATAGTGCTCAGCTAATCTCCATCATTATGGCGTCAGTACAAACCCATTCTGCACAGTGTAGAGAAACAGACAATGTTGAACATTGCTGAGGAGCTTATTTAATAACAAGCTGTTCACTTCAATCTCAGGAAATGAGAATACTATTGTCGGGCAGAGGTATTTGGAAAATCGCCGTTCCGTGCAAACGACCTTTATCAGGAATGGTGAAGGGCTTTTGCCAAAACGTATTGTTTCCTGCTCTTCGATTGCTGCCTGACCTGGCGTGCTTTTCCAGCACCATTCTAATCTTGACTATAATCTCCAGCATCTGCAGTACTCACTTCTGGCTGGCTTAGGTATCTGAGCTGAAAATGTGGTGCTGGAAAAGCGCAGCAGTTCAGGCAGCATCCAAGGAACAGGAAAGTCGACGTTTCGGGCATAAGCCCTTCGCCCGAAACGTCGCATTTCCTGTTCCTGGGATGCTGCCTGACCTGCTGCGCTTTTCCAGCAACACATTTTAAGCTCTGATCTCCAGCGTCTGCAGACCTCACTTCCTCCTCCTGGCTTAAGTATCTGCCTTGCAAAACGAAATTAAAATAATTATCTGCCACGTTTTTGAAATAAATGCGTTTTCAATCAGAGAATAAATAATTTATGCTGGACAATACTTATCAGGAGCACCAATAATGACAAGAATGGTGTTGTATAGTTGTCCAACTGTTTCTAACAGATGATGCATTTTATGTTTCTGAACAACCCATCCCTTCATGCTGATGGCAATCTCTGAAAATTGGAGAATTCTCCCAGAATTGGAGATAATGCAGTTACAGAGAGAATATTTTAAATACTGTTGGATCTCCGCTGGGCAATTTATTTCCATCTTCATTTTCAAAAATCATTTCAAAAAACAGATTACGACAGGTTTATTGGAGGGCTATGATATCCTTGAGATTTACATCTGAATCTGAATCCCCTGAAGACTGAATTAATTTGATCCTATTAGCTCTCAATTGTCTATTATAACTTGCATTCATACAGCAATAATTGTATCACTTCCCACACTAACAGATCAAACAGTTTCTTTTTCTAAACTTTTCAGTGATTTCCTTCACTTTACTGAGGCTACTCTGCCATTCAATACGAAATGTTGGTAAACTGTTTTAGAGCTGTCCTGCTGTACACTGTAACACCATTGGTTTCTTGTTCATTCAGTTTTGCAACATCGGACACAGAACACAGGACATGCAGAATAGTACAGGCCCTTCAGTCCTCGATGTCGCACTAACCTGTGGAACCAATCTCAAGCTCATCTATTCTGCACTACTCCATTTTCATCCAGACGATTATGTAAAGAACAACACATTTGTGACATTCAGTCTGTGAATGTGCAATCTAAGACTGAAACTGAATCATACTGACCACAACAACGGCATAAGCTTAAACTCGGTAATATTTTCTCAAAACAAAGAAGAAAATAAATAATTCCAAACATTAACTGCAAAATCACAGAATAAAAGCATTATGGCTCCCCCTTTGAGCCATCGCATTTTTATCTCCAAAACAACACTAAAGCCACACTCGTACCAATTTGTGGCACATGGTCCATAGCTGTGACAGTTATAATATTTCAAGTGTTCAGTCAAACACTTTCGAAAATTTTTGTCGACAGCAATCTCAATAAACTCCCGTGCAAGACAATGCAAACCTTTACAATCTTCTGAGTGTCATGCCCCAATTCAACATCGTGCCATTCATCTGTAAATTATGCCACCTTATTATTGGACCTTGAACTGAGTGTAGCAACTGCTTTCTAATCACACCGTGAATGCTCATCGTTGACTACTACTTCAAGATCTATGTGTTAAAGAAAGCAGCCCGAGCTTATCCAGCCTCCATCTTGTAGGATAAACTGCCACACACCGAGCAAGATTCTAGTGTATCACTTTGCACTCTCTCCAATGCATTTCCATCCTGACATTGGTGCAGTGACCAGAACCGCATACTTCAAACGTGACCTTCAAAATTCCTGTACACCTCTTACGAAATCTCTCTACTTTTGTAATTTATGTTTCTACTGATGTCTTGTATGCCTTCTTAACTACCCTATTAAACGGACTTGTCCCCGTCCGGGACTGGTTAACAATCACTTCAAGATCTTTCTGGTTCGGTGAGTTTCCCCGTGTCCGACGATTCTTTGAGTACTCCATTGTTTGCAACTGCTATCTAAGCGTATCAAATGGCATTCATCAGGGTAAAATTTCATCTGCCACTGTCTACCAGTCTGACCAATCTCTTTATACCTATCTGTAATCTGAAACTATTTCCTCATTGCCAACCACACAAACAATATCCGTCCCAGCTGAAAACTGACTTATCATCCCCAACCTTCCCCCTATATCCTGCACAGCAACACGCACTCACTCATTCTCATTGTTATCATATATGAATACCGCAACAGTAAGACATCAAGTCTTGATCCCTGTGGTACACGACTGGACATCGGTTCCAATTACAGAGAAAACATTCTTTAACATCATTTTCCTCTTCTGGCTGAGCAGAATTTGGAGGCAATTTTCTAATTTACTCTGGAGGCCATGTGTGTTTATCTTAGGTTTCAGTCGTTCATGCCGTACAGATATCCAAAACCAATCTAACACCACCTGCCAGCACCTGGCATATATCCCTCCAAGTCTTTGTTGAAATCCAAATAAATGATATCAATTGCCCTTTCCTCATCGACAGACTTTGTAACCCCTCGTAGAAATCCCACGGACTTTTGTAAAGGATAACTTCCCTCTGAGAAAGTCATGCTGACTGTACAAGACCGAGTCTTGCTTTTCTAAATGGAGCTTTGTGAAGACATACCATAAACCGCAGAGGTGTGAGTAGGCAACTCCATGGAACATTACATTTCACAGACCTCCACCTTTCCACCACTACCATCTTCCTCTTGTGTGTCAGCCAATACTGAATCTATGCAGGCAGGCCACTGCTGACCCATGCATCTAAGTATTCTTCGTGAGCCTACGATGAAAAACCTTGTCGAAAGCCTTCATAATACCCACGTATACAACATCCACTGCTCCACCCTCAGTGATCACCTTTGTCACGTCCTCGGGAAATTCACTACGTGTTAGTAAGACCTGACCTGCCCTGCACAACACAAAGCCAGGATTGTCGTCCCTAATTAAACCATGACTTCACCAAACGAATATAAATCGTATCCCTAATAATTCTCTTCATAGTATTTCACTTCTTGAATAGAAGAAAATCATTAGTTCCCTCCCAGTCCTCCGGGGTCTCTCCAGAGGAAAATGAAGAAACAAAATTCTTGGTCAAGGCTCCGGCAATCTCCCCTCTTAGCTCGTTAATCAACCTGGGTAAGATACCACCATGTCCTGGGGATGTACCCTCTTCAAGAGACCCAACACAGCTTCTCTCTGAATCACAAAATGCTCTCGCATGCTAGTATGTTCCATACTAATCTCACTATTATTCATATCCTTCAAATATATGAATCCTTATTTAGGATCTCGACCACATTCTCTGCCTCGAAGCACAACTGCGTGAGGTGCACTACCTTGTCACTAGTCATTCTCTTGTTTGTAATGTGTGTTTAAAACGCCTTTAGATTATCTGTAGCCCTATTTACTAAGGTAATTTCATTGACGTTTCTTGCTTTCGTAACTCACTGCTTGCGTTCTTGACTATTTTCTTTATTTCCACATGGGCACTGTCGGATTAGACTTCCAAAATCTTTCATATGCTTATTTTCTCCTTTTTACTGCCTTCATCCCCCCGCCCTTCATTTTTCAAGGGTTCCTTATCAAACCATCCTTCCATATTCTATTCACTAAAACATGCTGGTTCTGAACTCTCATAATCAGGTCAATAACCAACACCCACACGTCAAATATGGAGTTGTCTGATAACAGCTTCTCCCAATTATAAATTAATGTTGACCATGAAAATACTGTCAATTATCGTAAAGATGTTCTGGAAAGAAAACTACTATACTTGCGAGATTTGTGCTGCACGTGAGAGCAGACCTACAGAATTTGATTTGGTTGTTGGAAGTCAGTCAGCTGAGCTCCAGGACGTCGCAGCAGGAGTTTCTCTCAATCGTGACATAGGCCGAGCTACCCTTCATGATGATATATCAGTCCATCCCTCAAACATAATGTCATAAGTCAGAGTGTGTTAACACAGTTGTTTGGATGAATGATTTGAGATATAGAGCGACGAGTTGATACTTAGTTTAAAATCACCATCACTTGTCTCTTTATTTGCATGAGGGAACGGCCCTCTGGGACTAAAGTGATTCCTTCTGTGCCCCCTGTCAAAATCCTGCAAATATTCACAGATTGTTTCTCAACTGAGCTATCATGACGAATAGCTTTACAGAGTAATGCACGCAATAGAGAAAGATACAACAGCATTGGATATGGGAGCAGCATCGATCATTTGATCGAACGCGATACAGGATCCACCTCCAAATTGGAAAAAAAAGTTAATTGGGAATAGGGAAAGCAAAACAGCACTCTTACTGCTGGTTCTGAATGCAATTAGGACATTATATATGACAATTTCAATCTCATCATTATAGTCTTTGACTATATTTGAAAGACCCTGAATATTATGCAACGTATTCTCGCTAAAGTGCTGTGTTAAGTTGCAATGAAATATTGAATTCAATAGCACAAACAACACAAGATCAATCCATTGAAAATAACAGACTGGAATTTACTATAATCCTGGATAGAGTATCCCAACGTGTGCTCCTCGCAGATAGTATGCAGAACATTTCTTTATTTGATGAAATTTCCCCATAGAGGCTAGTATCCCACGATCACCTGAACCTTTCTTCATGAACTGGAAATTTTTGACACTGCTCTCAGGGTATCAGGATGTCTGGCACTCATTTCATTTCTCGCTGTCAGCTGGGGCTCCCCGATTGCAGCAGATTAATAGCACGAAACAGTGAACTCACTTTCAATGAGGTCAACTTGACTGACCTCACTACAATCACCACACATGAAATTTCAGAACATAGCTTTCAATTTTGCAGATATCACACAAATTGACAATTTGTGAATAGGGACAGCAATCGGAGTAGACTTTAGGAGGATACTGACAGAAGTTGCTTACATTCCGTCTGAGGATAAAAGTGTTCCATGTTGTTCCTGGTATTTTCTCAGCAAAACCGTAAAAGTAAGACTTCTGGGGCGGGGGTGGGGAGTGGTGTGGAGTGGAGAGAGAGAGAGAGAGAGACAGGGCAAGAAAGAGAACACTTGTGGGAGATAGAGGTGAAGAAAGGCAGACAGCTATGGATAGTATTTGCTGCTTCTCCTTCAGTGCTCCCTCCGTAGTGATGCATAAGCTACATAACTGGTGAGAGTGAAAATCAGAAGGAAGCAACATGAGATCCCATTGCCCACTTTTGATTCCATGCAATGAAACTTTATTGAGGCACAAGTCAATGTTAAAACTTGCATGGGAAATAGTTTTGTAACAGTATTTTGCAATGCTACATCCAGCCAAGCAGCTCCAAGTGAGATACAATACTGGCAATGTGACAACATTCTCAACCATGTCCTAATCTATCAACAGGAGAAAAACGTCAATCTCGTAATTTAATACCTTTTCTGCCTTCTCTCCAAGATTGCCAAATAACAGAAAGGATCATTATTAAACTGGACTTGCAAAGTTATGACATGGTCAAAGGCAGTCAAAAGGGTTTGAGACAGGGCCAGGAGCAGCATGACCTCATTAAACTTCGCCGCACACTTGAGAGAAAGAGACCAACTCCAGAGATGAAGTGAGAATTATTACCTTTGATGTAAATGCGCATTTGACTGAGTGTGGCATCAAGGAGCCCTACTCTTCCTTGACCAAACTATCTTCAGTAGCTTCACGAATTACCTTTGCTCCATCATGAGGTCAGAAGTGGGATACTCACTGATGATTTTAAAATGTATATTTTTGATTTTTCAAATCCTGACGGATTCCATGCCCATATGATGCAAGACTTGGAGAATATCCAGACTCGGGTTAACAACTGATCCATAATGTTCACTCCACACTTCATCAGTCAATGACTGTTTCTAGCTATAGAAAAAAAAGTTGCTTATCGTTAATCTTCAACGAAGTTAATAGGTTCCTTACTACCAACATCTCAAGAGTTACAATGGAGTAGAAACTGAAGAGTTACAGTGATATAAAGATCCAAGTGCGTTCCAAAACTCGGAATCCTGCAGCGTACTGAGCACCAGCCCCCTCCAAGTGGACCACGTTTCACTTGCTCCGACAAGTGCATCTACAACAACTCTCTGGATGACTGACACGGTGCAGAACAAAACAGCCCATCCCACTGGCACCACATCAATAAACACTCATTTGTTCTACCAGCAATATTCACTGTGGCATGTGGGATCTCCTGCATGTCCTCACTTGCTGATTTGGAGCTATATTCTGGTTAGCGTCGGTCCACACAGACTCTGCGAGGGGTTGTAGCGTATTGTGCATGCATGAAAATTAAGAGTGACATTCAGAGTGTCATGGGAGAACGAGAAAAACGGGTGGAGTCCAGCGTCGTGAAACTGCACAGGCGAGGAAAATTTGGTAGGGTCATGGATGAAGGGGTGCAAAATTGGGAGACTGTAAATTCGGAGAAGTAAACATATGATCTTGTCAGCTAGAAATAAAGAGATTAATCACCCAGAATTCTTTTTAAAAAATGATTGATATGTAATCAAACCGCAACTTATTTAAAGAAGATGGAATTCTTGGCAAACAAAACTATCAGTAACGCAGAAAGAGAAATCGTTATCTGCGTCCATAAACTCCCACACAGAGAAACAAACAAACAAACACGCAGATGCACACACACACACAGACACGCACTCACACAAACGCTCACAAACTTTTGTCGAATGAATGTATTTGTTATTAAAGTTCACATCATCTCTAAATCTGTCTGTGTGATCTTGAGCACAATACCCAAGATAGTGAAATCATAACACAGTGAGGGCAGACACAGCATGCTCAGAAATTACAGTGTTGAGAAAATCTTCCAGAAAGTCTTTGAGAATGGCAAAAATGTTTGTCCCTGAATTCAAAACAGCGTATTCAAGCAAAATTAAAATGAAAACAATCATCTGGTCATTTTCATCACTGGTCTCTTTTCCGTCATTCCCTCCGCACAAAAGACCCCTCGAAGATTCCAGCAAATGGAAAAAATGTTGGATCTGGACCCTGCTCAAGCAAGTGCTAAAGCGTCCCAAAACAGAGTCTCCTCTTCACTTGCACCGGATTTTACCTAACATTCGATCTGGCCGTGCCTATGCTGCAACCGACGTGTGTTGTTTGGTGTGCAATGAACACTCCATTGCACAAACAGGCAGCTTCATCCCCATCTTGCCCCAATACCAAAGTTTTGGGGAGCGGGAATCAACAGGAAGCCGATGGGCAACAACAACAACAGTGGACCTGAATGCCACACTGCTGCCATCAGCCAGCACAAGATTGACATCACCACTCTGAGAGAGATATAACGGGGTGGAGAAAGCCAAAATTAAAAGTTCTTCTGGAAAAGCTTAAGTAGAACATCGACTGATTGGGATCAGCTTCACCAAAAGTAGCATTCTGGTCAGATGCCTAAACAAATCTTCCAGTGGGTTAAAACCGCTCTTCATGAGCCTCCAACGTACGTTGGACCAGAAACAGTACCTCACAGCCGTCACTGTGATGTTCTGAATCAAGACTCAATGGATGAGACAAAAGGGTCACTTCACATCAGCCTCAAAGCAAAGTGGAGTCGCAGGTAGATAGGATAGTGAAGAAGGCGTTTGGTATGCTTTCCTTTATTGGTCAGAGTATTGAGTACAGGTGCAGAGAGGTCATGTTGCGGCTGTACAGAACAATGGTTAGGCCACTGTTGGTATATTGCATGCAATTCCGGTCTCCTTCCTATCGGAAAGATGCTGTGAAACTTGAAAGGATTCAGCAAAGAATTACAAAGATGTTACCAGGGTTGGAGGATCTGAGCTTCAGGGAGAGGCTGAACACGCTGGGGCTGTTTTACCTGGAGCGTCGGAGGCTGAGGGGTGACCTTATCGAGGTTTACAAAATTATGAGGGGCATGGATCGGCTAAACAGGCAAAGTCTTTTCCCTGGGGTTGGGGAGTCCAGAAATAGAGGGTATAGGTATAGGGTGAGAGGGTTAAGATATAAAAGAGACCTACGGGTCAACGTATTCACGCAGAGGGTGGTACTAGTATGGAGTGAGCTGACAGAGGATGTGGCAGAGGCTGGTACAATTACAACATTTAAGAGGCATTTGGATTCGTATATGAATGGGAAGGGTTGGCAGGGATATAGACCGTATGCTCGCAGGTGGGACTAGATTGGGTTGGGATATCTGGTCGGCATGAACGGGTTGGACCGAAGGGTCTGTTTCCATGCTGTACATCTCTATGACTACATGACTCTATCGCATTTCCACAGAAGAATGTGATTCTGAGGAAGCACCTCACAACTGACCTGATGTCGACCAAAATATCTGCGTCACAAGAGTGCCAACGCATCTGGTACACCCGAACCACTCCAACAGTAGCAACTGCGTGAGAGCCTCGGCCTTTCGAATACAATACTCCAAGATTGGCTCAGTGAGATTAAGTCTCTCCTGGACCGCAAATGTAAGATATTGGTGCATTGGCAGCGTCACCAAAACCCAACATAATGGAATCAGACAGACACTAAAATGACGTCTGAACTCAAACAAAGAATCCTTGATCTCGAGATTTGGTGGTAGATAGAGTGACAGAGACAGCAGAAGAATCAGTGACTCATTGAGAGCCAGAATGTGGGCGGCTTATTTACCACAATCAAAGCTATCTACTGACGGAGTACCCAGGGAATGGCCCCACTGAAAGCCAAAACAAAACACCACATCAAAGATGGAGAGGCAGTCAGCACTCGCTGGAAAGCGTACTTCCTACAGCAACTTTCAACCTTCATTACAAGAGTTTCTGACGCTATCCTGCAATACACTAGCTATCGGAATCTCAAGAATACTCCACCTCACCGTGAGACCGAAAATCTCTCCGCCAGCTGAAAAACAACAAGGCCGACAGCACAGATGAAATCCCTGTAGACGGCCTGAAATATTGTAGAAAGTCACCTTTTATAAGAATCCACGACCTCTTGTCTGGAATACAGGCAATTTTGCTGGGTAATCTCAGAGAGACTGTATTTGTGAGCGTCTTCAAGAAACTATGCAGGTTCGATTGTCCAGAACGATTCCCCCTCTTCTCCATGGACAAAGTCGTCATGAGATCCTCCTCAGTCGCCTCCTCTTTGTAGCTGAAGAGTCCCTCCTGAGTCTCGGTCAGCTTTCACCAGTCAGGAAGCAGAATGACCAGTTAATTCACCGTGTGACAAATCCAAGTCCTGTTCAGGGAACAACAGATACTTTGTCCTTCTACGATCTCATCAAGTTTTTCGACACTGTTAACTGTGAGGGGTGATGGGACATCTTCCTCAACTTTGGATGCCCATGGAATTATGTCATTATTCTCCTCCTACTTCGCATTGGCATCCAAACTGTGATCAACAATAACACGTTTGACATATGCATGGGCAGTATGTGAGAGATAGAGCTAAGTGATTCGACAAAGAAAAATGAATCTAAGCTCTGCAATCCTGCCACATCCAATCGTGAATGATGGTGAATTTCCAAGCAACATATTGGTGGAGGAGGTTCAACCTACGACTATAAAAACCAATGGGCAAGCCAAACATATCAGTGCAAAGAAAAGATGATATAAGTTCGCAAGTATCTTCAGACAGAAATGTTAATCGGATTTTCCAGCTTAGTGTGCAAATGTTGGGGAATTGACAACATTCCACGTCAAACAGTTCCTGATAAGCTAAACTATGAGAGTTGTTGAATTTTGTCCAACTATGTGCTGTGTATGAAATGACAGAAAGACATCCAGCGAATTATCACCTCATCAGTATGTTCTCGGTCACGAAAATGTGAACTGAAGTTTGAACAATACTGCGATGCAACAACGCTGAGAACGAACAGAAGGATTTCGGTGTTCAAATGCAGAGATCCCTCAAAGTTGCGACAGAAGTGGATCGGAGTGTTAACAAAGAAGATGGTGTTTTGGCTTTTATTAACCGGGAGATCGAGGTTAAGAGCTGTGAAGTTTTGCTGCAGATCTACAAGACCGTGTTCAGACGACATTTGGAATATGTTCATTTGTGGTCGCCCTATTATAGCAAAGGTACAGAGGCTTTGCAGAGGGTGTAAAGAAGGTTTACCAGGTTGCTATCTGGACTGCAGGGTTTGTCTTATGAAGATAGGTTAATTCAGCTTGAACTCTTCTCTCTGCAGACAAGGAAGAAAATTGGTGACCTGATCTCGGTTTTCAAGGTAATGAGAGGCATGGACAGAACCAATAGCGAGAGACGTTTCCCCACGACAGGATTGACTGGCACGAAAGGTCATAGTTTTAAGGTATTATGAGGAATGTGTAGTGGGGACGTCAGAGGTAGGTTCTTTACACAGACAGTTGTGAATGCATGAAATGCGTTGCCAGCGATGATCGTGGAAGCAATGTCATTCAGGACTTTTAATTGACTACTAGACATGCACATAGACAGCAGTGCATTCAGGTGTGCGTAGGTTAGATTATTTTATTTTACAGTAGGTAAAATACTCGGCACAACATCTTTGGCTGACGGGCCTGTTCTGGTCTGTACTTGCCTATCTTCTATGTTGTAACAGTTGTCCTGCTCAGAGATGCACAGTTTGGTTCCATCAGGTTCACTCATCTCCTGACCTCCTTTCAGACGTGGATCAAACATGGACGGAAAGAGTTGATTTCCAGATGTGGGGTGAGTCTGATGGTGCTGAACACCAAGGCATTTGGCCTTGTGTGGTATCAAGGAGTCTGAACAAAACTGGTTTCAGTGGAAATCGGTGGAATCTCTTTTCTGGTTTGAGTGATCTCTGGCAGAAAATAAGCAAGTTGCAGTTGCAGGGAGTCAATTGTCACAGCTTCAGAACATCGCATTTCCTCAAGAGAGTGACTTCGTCTGACAAACTTCGGTAGTAACATTAATTGACTTCCTTCCAACAGAGATTCAGAGATGAAAAGTTAGCTGTTAACTACCCAGCGTTCAGCAGCATTTGTGACTTTTCAGATACTGAAGTACTCCACAGCAAGTGCAGGGAAAGTTGGAAAATGTCTTGGCTTGGGGAAAAAAAGTAGTAAATATTATTAAATTCACAAGACATACGAGAGTGTGGGAATCTCTAAGATCAGAGAATCAAAATATCATTTTTGATATTCTGTGTGGTCACCATTACTACGTTCTTAACTATCAACATCTTTGGGTTAACATTAATTATAAACTGAAGTGGATAATCCTTATAAATGCAGTGGCGCCAGGGAAAGTCAGAAGCTAGGAATACTGCAGCAGGTAGCTCATTTCCTAACATCCCAACTCAGTCCACACTCTTCAAAGCACAGGTCAGGACTGTGTTGGTGTATTGCTCATACGGCTAGATGTGAAGCTCCAACAGCACTCAAGAAGCTTTATGCCATCTGGGATATAGCTTTTCACTAGTTTGTCACCACATCCGTTTGAGAATCAGTACAGACACTCATTAGCAGCAATATGTACCAACTTTATGATGCATGACAGAAAGTAATCAAAGCTCCTCTAACATCATATTCCAAACCCACGATCCTGTAGAAGGGCATGAACAACAGAATCATAAGTTCACCACGTGCTGCAAGTTCCCATTCATCCAAATACCATCCCCGTTTCGAAACATATCACTATTCCTTCAGTGTCTCAGTTTCGAAGACCTGCAAAATGGGATTGTATGTGTCTGTGCTGCGTATGGACAGCAACAGATCATGGAAACAGCCGAAAAAGACATTCTCTGCAGCAATTCCGGATAAACAATAAATGCTGGTTCAGACAACGACGACCGTGAACGGATAAGAATTCATTGATAATGTATTTCTGTCATGAGAAAAGGTAGACATTTGATGTTAGGTGTTGTGTTTGTAAGCTGCTTGGGTGCAGTCAGCACCTTGCTTGGTGAAAAGAGCTGAAGTGATATGCTATTTGGATCAATTTATCATTCTTTCAAGGAGAGACTCGATCACAAAACACAGACAATGACATTCATACCTCAGATTACACGCACATGAGAAAGATACAATTTAGAATTGAACTTTGAATATATTTTAAATATACTCATATCTGGTCTGAAGAATATTTCAAAACATGTCCAAATTGTTGTCATGGAAACAATTAGGAAGGAGTATGTGTCAAAGGGAAATAATTAAATAATTTCAGTGTGCTTGTTTTGAATAATAATTTGGTCTTGAGTGTCACAATCAGATTCATCATTGATGCATTAATTTTCCATTAGGTATCAGTCTTTAAATTGAGCTCAACGGATGAGAGGATTTGCTTAATCAAGTGGCTACGATTAATGGATTTACGAATTTCCGGAATGAGACTTTACTGTTAATGGTGAATACAATGTTGAAAACTTCTGCGCAAAGTTTCAGTCTCAATTCACGCAAAAGGATAATAGTTGGGATCATGGTGATCATCAATGCAGATCCACAATTGTACTTGGACTCTGGTATTATGCATCTGATATGCACTGGATGTGGTTGATGAGTGATTCAATGTCAAACACCATGGGCTACTGTATTCCACAACCTCTGTAAGATATTCATTAAGGATCTAGGCCAGGGTGCAAAATATTGGAGGTTATGTGGAACACTAGATATTATCAACATAGCCAAACTTGCCAGACATGCTCATTGGGAGGTCATTGTATAAATGGAGACAATTGCACTGACTGTGATGCTAATCCATTGGTCACCCTGCGTCATGCATTTGTGCATTATTCAGCAACGTCGCGAAATTGTCTATTATGATGAAATATTCGATTAACTGTCCAGGTCCAATTTGGAAGGTGTCTAAATACATTTTTCACTCAGTCACTCTGTATGGAGGTTCTACTGCAGTCCAGCAAGAGCATATTTGGAGACATTGTTTTGAAAATATTTGCACTGTATGCGGCAATGCAAAGGTAGTGTGCTTACTCTTCTGAACAAGAATCAGCTGTTTACTGCGGTTTTCCAACTGAGCAATAATCAGCTGGTTACGATCGTGACTAAATTCAGCAATAATGATGTACGCATTCTGATGATTGAAGTGAATAATAATTAAAACTGCATCAACTGAAAAATAATTAGTTTGCCTTGCTTGTTAAAATTCAAAGAAATAAAGATAAATTATTTGTTTATTGAATAAAACTTGCACAACATTGATGCCAGAAACCATGAAACGTCATAATATCAGATTAAACACCAGCATGAACATTCTACTCATTATCAATTGCCATGTCCCTCGAATCTATCGATTTTGACACAACATTGAAGGTGGAAATGGCAGAGAACATATTCCGGATGGAAGTCCTCAGTATTCATCAACAAGTCGTCTTCAGCAGCACCAACTAATGACTTTGCTGGGACAGCTCAAAAGGACAAACCGCTGGACTGGAATTGCTGCATGGCATGAGAGAACCAAAAATCTGGCTGGGGGGTTGGGGGTGGGGGGAGAATCACTGCAACTTCACCCATCTGCCTGCCACACATTTGTCGAGATTCAATTCTGTTGTGTAGGATAGATTTCAAACAGATTGAAGAAATCACGACAAGGTGTACACGACGCTTAGCGACATCAGAATTATACTTTGCATAGACAATAATATGCAATATGTCCGATATATCTGAAGGATTATTACGTGACGGCGAGAGAATGGCTCGACTTGGGCTTTTGTTTCACTGGAGAATCAAAGGCTGACAGACGAATTCGTACAGAATTAGAAACCATAACGGGCATGGAAACGTTAAATAACCAAAGACTTCCCTCACTATTGGAATCTAAAAAGAGGAGGTATAGGTTTTACGTGGGAAGGAAATGAATTAATATTCATCTGAGGTGGGGGCGCGGAGTTCTTCGGGGGTGTGTGGTGTAAATTTGGATTGAGCTCCAAGCGGTAGCTTTTAATTATATTTGGATGGATACATGAATAGGAAAGGTTTGGAGCGACGTAGGCCCGGTGAAGACAGGTGGAATGGTTTGGGATTCAGTTCGGCACAGACGAGTTTGCTCAACGTGTCTATTTCCGTGCTGTGTGACTTCAGGGTGGAAGGTGATGCAACTATCACATTAAGAAGGGACCTGGGTTTTGAAAATGAAAACGAAAAGGATAGAATGGTTCAATGAAGTGTAGGAAAGGGCATATAAGCAGGAGCACTGAATGTCAGTACATGAGGTGACAATCCTTTGTTAAGCTCTGAAACACGACTACTTGATTATACAACAAGTGATGGCAGGGTGAAGTCATCACACAATCGATGAAACTCTGCTTTCTCCATACTGATGCTAAAACGGCTGCTGTGTTTTGCGTGAAATTTCTGTTATTTTTTGTTTTACTGTCAGATATAAGCTCTACATACCTGAGCTATGTCATATTTCGCCATAAGTCCACTGGGTGAGAAAGCTACTCTCAAACAACTAAACCGTCAGTTATGGATCCAGCACAGCAGTCCATACAGTAAGGCTCAAGCATTTGCAACAAACTTCAAACAAAGTTACTGATGAGTTGGTCCATGTCAGCCTATCCTGAAGTCCCCACGTTTCCTAATACCAGTCTCAAGCGAATTCAGTTCACTCCACTTGATATTACAAACTGACTGGAGGTATTGAACACAGCAAAGTTTGTGGAGCAGAACAACTCATAGATAGGAAAACTCATTGGCATTGCAATGGTGTTACAATGCAGTTGCAACACTGGCATATGACTATAATGTGCAATATTATTGGGGCATGTTCTGCGTCTATAAATGAGGGCACATCTGATGCTGTCATTGAACGGCTCATCTGTCCAGAATGAAAAGCGAAAATGGCAAGGTAAATTTATCAACAGTGCTTTTAAACAGTACCTGGTCAGCATTAACTTGATAGCTGATGACGAGTTTGGGTCTTCCAATGCTATTTAGCTGTCTACAGCCTTGGTTCAAAGAAGGTAAACTGCTGAAGTGAAGTGAGAGTAACGAACCTTATCACCAAAGCAGCATTTCACTGAGTGTGACATCAGGAGCACAGGTAAAACTACAGTTATGATAATCCGGGCAAAACTCTCTGCTAGTTGAAACATTAACTTGGAGGAACGAAGATTATTGTCATTGTCCGTGTCAGTCCTCTCAGCTTCAGGACTTCTATATGATACCTCCTCAGAAATAAGCCTTGTTCCAATTGCTTCATCTGTGAACACTCAGAAGTCCATCATGAGTGATCGTCATGTTATGGCACAGGGTAAACTCTACTTTAAATTTAAAACCAACAACAAAGCAAAGATTTATCCCTAGCAATAATTGTAAAAACTGGATGGCCAAGATCTATATAAAGTAAAATGTAACAACTTTATTTCTTAAAGGCAGAATCCTGGTCAATGTAAAGATTCTTAGTCATGTGGATGTACAGAGGGATCTTGGAGTCCATTTGCATAGAGCCCTTAAAGTTGCCACCTAGTTTGGTAATGCTGTTAATAATGCATACAGTGTGTTCGGTTTTATTCTTAGTGGATTTGAGTTCTGGAGCCGCAATGTCATGCTGCAAATGTACAAATCTCTAGTGCAGACACGCTTCGAATATTATGTACAGTTCTCGTTGTCCCATTGCTTATGGGATGTTGACGCATTTGAAAAGATGTAGAGGAGATTTAGCAGGATGTAGTCTGGTCTGAAAGGAAGGTCTCATGAGGAGATGCTTGGTCTGTTCTCATTAGAATGAAGAAGGCTAACAGGGGATTTGATACAAATATACAAGATGATCAGAGAAATACATAGGCTAGACAGTGGAAGTCTTGTTGTAGGATGATGACATCAGCTTTTACAAAGGGACATAGTTGTAAATTGAGGGGTGATGATTTTGAGGCAGGTGTCAGAGGCAGTTTCTTTACTCAGAGAGTGGTAAGGTCATGTAATGCTCTGCTTTCCAATGTAGTTAACTCAGTCACATTAGGGAGATTTAAACGATCGTTGGATAAATACATGGATGATAATGCAATAGTGAAGGTGTATGGGCTCAGTTTAGTTCACAGGTCGGCACAACAATAAGATTTGAAGGCCGGTTCTTTGCTGTACTGCTCTATTTCTATGTTCTATAACAGGGAAAAATTAAATAATAACTATTTGCAATTTCATTCTCCACCCTCTTTGTTACCTTTCCTTCTGTAATACGAGACCGATAAAAGTCCCAATTAAGATTTACAAGACAACATTTCTCATCTCAAAACCAGACAGCTGAATGTCGTTGACTTCTTTCTGATTATTAGGAATTTTTGCGTCACAGGTTACTACTCGGAAATGTTCTTTTAAGAGAGTTTGTTTTCAAGCAGTCTCTTCCCTGATAGGTGTGGGCAGATCTCCTCTCATGGGTTCAATTGTCCACCGGTCTTCTATCGAAGAACATCGGATTGTGCCTTGTCGTTTAAGACTGTCAATATGGTCAATTCAAATTTGATTGGAAATTGATATATTTTCGGAATATAATTTAAATTGATTGGCTGAATTCAAATTCGTCTTTCTCTTCAAGCAATAAAATAATCGAGTTGTTCGACATAGTGTAATTGTGTTGCCTTATTGAGAACTCTTGTTGCTCTGTCCAGTAACTTTGCTGCTTTAACTCCCATGAAGATATACCCACATCTCCACAACACCTGCCCCTTTATATAAAAAAAACCCCATCGTAATGAAAATAATTAACTTCATGTTTTCTTTACTTACAAACACGTTACCCGAACATACAGAAAACGTTAATATAAATTCGCCTTAATTTGTTGCCAAATGCCGATGTATATGTGTGTGCGTGTGTGTGTGTGTGTGTGTGTATTATATTATATACACACATAAAACATTAAATGCAGACAAATCTTATCTGAACTCTATCAGTTAAATACGCGATAATGCATCTGCAATTACATGCTTCTGAAACGTACCACATATGACATGTAAGTTAAATGTCTGGAACAAAACTACAAAGAAATAGTTTCATATTCTTATATTAAAAGCGTCCTAAGATTGTAAGCGCATTGTGATCAGTGTGCACAACCATCTCTGAGGCATTGTCCGTGCCATACACATGAAACTGTTGTCAGGCCATACAAAACTCAATAGTCCCTTTTCGTTTGTGGAACATTTCCACTGAGGGATGTTGATCTTCTTGGAAAAGTTACCAACTGGCACTTCAACCCCATCCTCATCTTGTTATAGGAATACTGCTCCAACTCCAATGTCACTCGCATCGATGGAGACTTCAAACGTTTTGAAAAGTTTGGTTTATCTCAGCCTAGCAATAAACATTTACCCTTGGACCGACTGAACATCTCTGGGTAGACCATACCATATGAAAACGCTACTAACTCCGCTACCATTTGTTTTTGTCTTTGTATTCCATAAGGAATTGCCTCCAGAAATCTGGGAGACAAATCCATTATGGTTAACACGTACCGGGCCCCTTTTTCAGTTCCCAGAATGGGACTTCAGAATAAATTATAACCAGCGTGAAATGTTCTTCCATTGCTGTAATTGGCAAAAAGATGCTGGTTCTATTACCGCCGGTGGCTTACCTACCATTTGGAATGTATGACCCAGAAGGCAAAAATATTAACCAGAGTCTTGTGCATTCCAGTCCAAAAGAAATTGTACCTTACTCTGAGACTTTCTTACGCCGAAGTGATCTTCTATGATAGGTCTTGTGATACCGTAACACATCCTGTCTTTATGCTGCCGGCAACACAGTCTGGTGCATTCCGGCCCATTTGTCCTCTGCACTAACCTGCCGGGTCTCCAACTCCATCTTAACAGTCTATCTTTTAGATAGCAAACCTGTGGAATATCCTGTGCCTCCTTTTAAGAATCCGTATTCATATGAATGTTTTTCATCGTCTTGTCTTGCTGTGGCAAGTCTCCTGGCCTTTCAGGACGAAAAACTTCTGTCTGACCCTCTGCCAGTTCAGGTTTTTCCGGCACCATTATGTTAAATAGGGTACCCGCTAATTGAACCTCAACACCTTCCACTCCCAACTTGGATCATGTCTAACCATTCACCAAAACACTCTGCCAATCACTCCCATTGTAACTTCCCCTGTCTTCAGTTGGCACTCCAAAGTGAACTTACTTGGGGAACGCTAAATTTCTGTCAAGCTATCCAAGAAATTGCCACACTCGCGGGTAACTGATCAGAAAGTGTGCATATTCGCTCGTCCCATACTAACAGGGACTGGGTAGACATCTTGTATCTCTCAAAATTATAAATTATTGTTCTTCTCCCCAGTTCCTTGTAGTAAACTTTACCCGCAAATGCGAATTCTTTGTCGAGATCATGTACTAATTCCATAAACTGACCCTGCTTATGTTGTCAACTCTCATGCAGCTCAACGGCTGTTTTTGGGGTTTCCTTTACTGCCTTCAGTCATGCTAATGGCTCAGCTTCTTTTACCACATCTTTTTGGTTCCCACGCCGTATTTTTCGAACAACCAGCAATGTGTCTTTGCGTGTCCCACTTTGCAACAGTGAACACACCTGAGGACTTTCAACTCCTTTCCACCCTCTTGGGCTTATTTTTAAACTAGTGGTAAAATCTTACTAATGTGTTCGACTGTTTGTTTAGTAGCATAGGAGCTTCCCTTCTCCCAATTTCTATCTCTCACAGGACTAAAGCCAGGCCCAAAACTTGATTTATACACTAGCATGTGCTCATCTGTCAATTCTGTTGCCCTTCTCACATCCTTCATGTGAATGTTTACCATCTCAAGAAGTGAGTTTTTAAATTTCTTCTGCTGAATACACTTTACAGATTTTCAAAGCACGCATCCATCCATTAAATTGACGATGTATAATTCTGTTGAATTCAACAGAAGTCTGACCTATCTCCTTCTATATATTTCTGAACACTGGTACAAATTCATAAGGCTTAAAAAAATACCTGTTTGACTTCTTCAAAAGATGTTGATACCTCATCTTACAATGTTCCAAATAAGTCACAAGTTCTGCCGAAGAGTTCAATCAAAACTAGCAATACCCATACATCCTCGTACGACTGTATCTGCCCAGTCAAATTTTCAAATCAAAGAAATAAGTCTTCATCATTTTTCTCATCAAAACTTGGCAGAGTTTTGACATATTAATACATATAACTATCATCTCTTTCATTGTTCTTCCTGTTAACTTGACATTACTAAGTCAAAACTTGTTAATTTCAAAATCTCTCTCTTTCTCTCCCTTATCACTTTAAATCTGTGCTGTCTAGGTTTCGCCTCACCCGACGTATGAAAAAAATAACTCATTGATTATTTAGTCTATCTTTCCCCGTCATGATTTCAGTGTTGTACGAAGATCAGCAGGCACCGTAGTGACGTCATTTTTAGTTTCCTATCACACGAAACGTCCTATATTGAAAAAAAAATGCAGAAACAGCTTTGTTGCTTTGTTCCCGACTGTTTGGTTTGACGATAAACGAGTTTTCCTTCTTGGTGGTCTTATCAGCAAACCTGGCTTTCAATTTTCTCAGCTCTGTCTGCTGTCGTGCTGAAAAGGATTACCTTTCCGACGGATTGTTGTGCGTGACGTTGCTAAATTTCTCTGCAAGGAGAAAGTGAGAACTGGAGATGATGAAGAGCTTGTGCCTGAACCGTCGATTTGCCTGTTGCTGGGATGCTGCCTGAACAGTTGTGCTTTTCCAGCACGACACTGTCTACTCCTTGGTTCTAAATATGCGACGAATTGTAAAACTTCGATGGCAATCCTGTTTAAGCGTACAGTTATTTGGCACTGATCCTTTCTGTACCAGTAGTACCGCTTTACTTTACATGCGTACTTTACGCTGTTCAGTGACAAGGAGAACCCTCATTTGCTGCTGTCACAACGACCACCGGATTCCAGATGTACCGTCGCTGTCAAATGTATCCCAAAGTAGGCTCCAGCATTGTATTCCTGATGAAGGGTTTTATTCCTAAACGTCAATTTTACTGCTCCTCGGATGCTGCCTGAATGCTGTGTTTTTCCAGCATCACTACTCCAGAATCTGGTTTCCAGCATCTGCACACATTGTTTTTACCTCGTTGATTTGGACCCTACTGCGAATTCTCATTTGGACGCTGTCTGCCGTTTCTCAGGCTGTGTGAACTAAAAGCAGAAGTCCTCAATCATGTTTTGCAACATTTCTCATGTTCGAGTTTCTAAGCACAGTGCACATTTGCAGCTCATTCAGTCAACAATAGGAATGAACAAATTTACAGAATCCGATGAACTGCTCTGACTCATGGTCTCATGTGGTAACTAAAATGATCTTTTGCTTTGAAACCTAAGCCATTTTGAAACCGAAACTGAGGAAATGACAGACAACCTGCCGTTTGCATCAATTTTGTTTCCTTATTATCACAGAATTGCAGGGAAGTCCAAACAAGGAGGAATAGGAAACTGAGGCAAATGCAGCTCTGGTGAAACACCTTCTATGTGGTTCAGTTAGCAACAAGAGACGTGAATGTGAATCAAGCGGGAGAGTTTTTCACACCTCGTACAAAGAGAGCAATAACAGGCAGCACCCATTCGACATCTTGTGTCATCTTTTGTTTTCTCTCAAATGTTTAGGAACTGATTGCTGCACTATAAGCAGTTAATAACAGTTAGTAAGTTGCATCTCCGCATTTCCCACACAGGGTTCCAATTCAGCTGGCAGCCAGGTGATAGTTGCTTATGGCTCTACTGGAAATTGCATTTAGGAGAAAGGCAAGGATTGCTACAAATCGTACTGGCACCGCGTTTGCAACAATCTCGCGATGTGGTTCGTCGTTCTTGGTCTGCTAACTCGGTGGCTTATTCTGCAAGACACTCTCTGTAGCTGCAGGTATGCTGCTAGTAGTGTTTGTACCTATTATCAGGTGCACAGTCTGCTTAAATTTCCAGCTTTTGTGTGTCTGGTCTTATGACTGAGCAGTTTAAAACGCTCGTTTCAGGTTCTGCCTTCTTAGATGGTTTCGTTTTGAATCCCAATGGTGCCACTTTTGCGAACGGATTAGGCTGGCAACGTGTAGCAGGACTGAGTTGCGTTGAATTTGCACCAAATAAAACGCATTCATTGCTGCTAAACAAGGTTCTGATGTGGCACAGAACACAACCTCCATCGGGTCTGTGTCAATGCTGTGTTCTCCTGCTTCTTTGGGTGTCACATTCACCTCCGGATCGCAATGTCCGTTGCACAATACGGGACCCAAGCTGCTTCCACTGGTTTTTCATATTAGTTTGCATTGTACACTGCTTTATCTGAAAGGGAATGGAGATGGCTATTTTATGACTGTTACGAAACCAACAACCGCCATTTTTGTGTTGTGGTGAAGTGGAGGGTAATCGTGATGTGACACTTTGTTATATTTCTCTCATTTCCATCATTTCCGTCCTGGTTGAGGGAGAGTGGTGATTTGTCTTCACTATCCGGTGGAGGCACCAGTGCGTTTTTGAGATAATCTTATCGAGACTGCAGTTGGTGATCATCACCTTTTTTATGATTTAATCTTATTCTGTTCTGTTCTTTGTTAGTTGAGAATATTTCCGGGAACTGGTGGTGCACTGAGGCTCCAGTATGTTTAGAAGGACCGGTTCAAATTGCCTCGCTGTCACTTGGAAGATCAGTTCGTGACCAAGACGATTTGCACTGTCTCACAGACAGCATTCGTGTTTTAGTGATTCCGAAAATGAGGTATCCTTGTCAGTTTTGCATCTGTTCCACTTTCAGAGCTGTCATGTTTTAGATTCGCTGGAGAGCTGAGCGGCAAACACGATGTGCAAGGTATTTTCCCACAGCAAAATTCGTTCATGGAGAACTTGGGAATATGTGAAGAAGAATGGTTATTGTTATTGCCAACTAAAGTCTGTAAAACCTTCATCTCTGGTTGATTTTAAACCATCCATCTTCCTTATAAATAGCCCAATGTACTGATCGAGTGACGATCGCCATACTTTACTGAAAACAATCAACTCAAACTTGTTTCAGCCAGTGCAGCATCGCAGAGGTACTAAGCACGGAAGAAGACCACCCCCCCGATCAAACTCTTCCCTGCTGACCAGATATCCGAAATTAATCTAGCCATATTGAAGCAGTCGCTTGTGAAAGACCTATGCAGATAGTAATGATGTCGTTTGGGAGTTTCTAGCTGCTCATGTCCCTGATCCTCTCTGATTTAAGTGGGAAAATTCGTGACAGACTCAGAAAAGAGTAAGGGTTCTCTCTGTCCACAGATTCATCAAATCCTCTCGAGCATACTGCTTCATGGGAATTAACATACCCAATGTTGGTGCCAGTTTCCATGTTTCAGTCAGTTCGTACGTTTGGCTGAAATGTTGGTGTTTCGAGCCCACTCAGGTACAGAGCCGCAAATGTTTCAAATCAAGCATTGATATCGACCACGTATCGACATTGGACTTAAAGGACTCATCCATGATTCATCCTGAATTCGCACGAATTGAGACAGCGACACACAACAGGAATTATTACACTCTTTCCAATCCCCGGTTGCCAGCAGAAAGCAGCCTCCCTGCAAAGTCCTGAGACACAAAGCTTATATAAACTCCTTCGACAGGGACAGCTCTTCGCTTGTGAAAGTGTCAATTTCCACTTTAGTTTGGTAACTGTTGCAAAAGCTTATTCCTGTTTTGGACCTTTTATTTAAACCAAAATCCTGTCTCCAAAATGAGAAGTGATAAACTTTGTGGGCTGGCGCAACAAATAAAGTGTTGGTAATGTGGATTGTGTGACATCAGACAGATGGCATTTCTTGCAGTCTATAACAGAAATTAACGTGTTTACTTAAGCAATTTCCTGTTTGATTCAACATCTTTCAGAATGACTGTAAATTACATCAGCGGATTAAAGATGAGGACAAAGTATTATAATAATAAGATTGAAACTTTGATAACGCAGCAGGTGCTAATTGGGCTACAATATTCCGAAGGAATAACAGCTGATAACTGATAGGACCAATTTTGTTTTAATTTGTGATAGGGAGGAATGAATTGGATACTTGCAAATTAAGTTGTGTTTGGATTATACTCAGTTTGAAATAGGAAACTAACGCACTTTACAGCACTCCTGACTAGCTCAATCAGCTGAGCATGCTATTGTTAACTTCAGGGTTAAGGTTTCAAGGCCCAGGATGGGCACATTCGTTTTCGAATAGGAAACCCAGCTCTCCATTCCATTTTCTGTATCATCACCCAACACATGAGTGCGCTCCATTTTTGGTGATGCTTTTGTTCACAGGTTGGTTTCTGTGTAAAAACTGTCTCCACTTTACTGGAAGTGCCAGAGACAAATTTATAGGCGCAGCTGAATATGCAATACATGATGCCCATTTCGAACGGGGTGGATTCCAACCCAACCGTGCAAAAGCCAAACTGCTCAGATTCACAGAAGGAGAATGGCCACTTGCTGGGGGTTGAAATTAATGGCTCCATGTCTAACGTTTATGAACAAGGTTCAGAAGGTTCTGATGGAAACCTAAGCAACCTCTCTGGGTGAAGAAGTTTCTCCTCATATGTGGGCGGCACGGTGGCACAGTGGTGAGCACTGCTGCCTCACAGCACCAGAGACCTGGGTTCAATTCCTGCCTCAGGCGACTGACTGTGAAGAGTTTGCACGTTCTCCCCGTGTCTGCGTGGGTTTCCTCCGGGTGCTCCGGTTTCCTCCCACAGTCCAAAGATGTGCGGATCAGGTGAATTGGCCACGCTAAATTGCCCATAGTGTTAAGTAAGGGATATATGTAGGGGTATGGGTGGGTTGCGCTTCGGCGGGTCGGTGTGGACTTGTTGGGCTGAAGGGCCTGTTTCCACACTGTAAGTAATCTAATCTAATCTAAAAAAAAAATGCTTGGAGAGGAGCAGGGAAGTCTCAACATGGCGGGACAGGAAAGCAAGGGACATGCAACTCCGTTGAAACACCTTCTTTCTGATTCAGTAATCAGTAAGAGAAGTGCGTAGTGACTCAGCCTTTTCACATGTTGAATACGAACAATGACATCCAGTTAGCACCTTTTTGACAGCTTGGATCGCCTTTTAACTTCTATCAACATGTTTAGAAGATCTGCTTTATATAACTCCTCTTTTGTTGAATCCCATCTCTTCGGTGCCCCCACAGATGTTTGACACAGTTAGCCCACGTGTGATAGTTGCTCATGATTAGGAGTGGAAAGCCCTGCAGGACAATGCACGGTTAAGGAGAAAAACAAGGAAACCAGCAATTCGTGTAAGCCCAGACTCTCCCCTCATCTTGCAGTGTGATTTGTTATTCTCGGATTCCACTGCTTAGTCAGCTGCAGGAGTTTTCATCTGCAGGAGTTCCTTTTTGCCTGTTTTTTTCTGCAGAACGAGCATGTAAATTTATGTTGCTGGAAGATTTCAGCTGGTTTCGTTTGCGTGTCTGGTACTGTATTAATGTGGTCTCAAACTTTGCATTGAGGTTGCACTGTTTAAGGAATTTAGGGTTTGAAACCCATCACTGACAACTGTGGTGTGGGATTATTGTGGCAAAATTTGCTGCGAATATTCAATTGTGAGCAAAAAAGCAGAAACATTTTCTCCAAATGACTCTGTGATGTGTTTCAGCACAAAGCATTCATCGCATCGGGCAGTGTCCACGCTGGGTTTCCCTGGTTCTATCCGTTAATGTCCTACTCCAGAGGCAAAATGAAACCAAGATGACTTTGAACTGTCTCACACACATCATTGATGCGGTCGTTTACATACATGTTGAATCCTGAGTGCCGTCGGTGAAATACTGCTGTTTAGCTGCGAAGTGATAACCACAGCGCCAGGAGAACACGACATATGCATTAATCTGGTCGAGTCCCTGTGCTATATTACATTATAAAGTGCTTGGGAGGAATTTATTACATTTGAGTGCTGAGAACGTCATCATAGGCCATCTCTGCCAAACGTTGCCATTGAAAACAGTCAGCACAAGTGGCCGCAATCGAATTCAAACCCTTGTCTTCTCCGGAGGAGAACCAAAGTACTGGGTTTCAGACCATTCGGCCATGCCACCAGGATCGCAAAACATATCAATCAAA
The DNA here is from genome assembly GCF_020745735.1 of Hemiscyllium ocellatum. Classification (NCBI taxonomy): domain Eukaryota; kingdom Metazoa; phylum Chordata; class Chondrichthyes; order Orectolobiformes; family Hemiscylliidae; genus Hemiscyllium; species Hemiscyllium ocellatum. Next base: position 2,055,686 of record NC_083418.1, read on the forward strand.
GGGTGCCGTAGTACAGGTGATACTCTACAACATTCTTACGTTGACAGTGTCTGTTCTGAAGAATAAGCAGAACAATGGAAGTCCTCCACCTGATATTCTGAGTTAGCCTCTGCCTCGCTTTTTGATCAGTACCTGTTTCGACTTTCTGCTCCTGTGGTAAATATAGCACGACTGTTACAGAAATAATCAGTGCCCGGTAATTGGATTTTTAAACAGCATGATGATTGGTGCTGTACACATTGAGGGATATTCAACACCAAAAAGGAGAGAAACTTAACAAAGTTTCATTGCGCAATTAATCAGAACTTTATTCCGTTTAACCACTGCATTTAACGGGTGTATAATATGAAAATAAGATATTCTGATGAGGACAGCAATCAAGAATAGTCCGTTCACGTCTTCTGCAAGACTATCGCCGATATTACTTCCACTTCTACATGATTTTGAATGGGTGAGCTGTTGACGTGGCAGTTTGAACATGCTTACCACTACATTATAGGAACACAACAACTGCAGCTCAACAGAGATGCACATGCCTCGTTTTCCTAACACTCCTTGTTTCGACTTTCCTGCTCCTCTTTGAAAATTACTGTGTGCTCTGAAATCTCAGCCATGTTGAAAATGAATCTGAGGAAACGACAGCCAGGCTGACGAATGATATTGATTTTGTTTGTTTCCTACATGTCACAGAGGAACAGGAAATAATAAACAGCGAGGGATGCGAAAGCAAGACACATTCTCCTCGAGAGAAACGCTTTTTGTCTGGAACGGTTTATGCAGTGCATTAGTTATCACGTTCACCTTACACAGAGAAAGTGCCTGGTGACTCAGATCGGAGATTTTTTCACATCACGAACAAAGAATTATAACGTACAGTTAGCACCTCTTTAACAACTCGGATCACTTCTATCATTATGTTCAGAAACGTTCATTTGTGCATCGTTAAGTAAGAAGCATTGGAAAAGTAATATTTAGTGAGTCATTTCGCTTCGATTTCCATTAAGGTTTCCAATTCAGATGGCAGCCATGTGGCAGCTGCACATATCCTGGTGATGAAATCTCTTCAGGAAAATTCGCAATTAAGAAAAAAGAAAAGGAAAGTGGAAACACATTCTGACAAGAAGTTATTAACACTCTCGTAATGTGGCCTGTCGTTATCATATCTGACTGCTAAGTCAGGTTGTTAGATGGAAGACTTCCACTAAGCCGCTTATTCTGCACAACATAAACTGTGCCATAAAGGAGGTGTTTCAGCAGTGCTGTCTATGCCTGGCTTTCGTATCCCTCGCTGTTTAAAATTTCCTGTAACTATGTAATATGAAGGAAACAAAGTGGACACAATATCATTCGTCTGACTGGCAGTTTTTTTCCTCAGTTTCAGTTCCAGCATGGCTGCGATTTCAGAGTACACAGTAAAATTAGTCCACTCTATGAGATTGCGAGTCAAGAGATTTATCCGAAACTGGAAATTGTTTCATTCCTTTGTTCACTGAATGAACTGGAAACGTGTCCGGTGCTCAGAAACGGGTACATTTGAACAGTTCCAGAACATGACTGAGGATTTCTGTTTTTGATTCACACAAGTTGAGAAACGTCAGACATCACCCAAATAAGACCTTTCACAGCCTATTTTTGGATTCATTTGAAAGACAGCACACATCAGGAATCTGGTATTCACTGTGATCCCAGCAAGTGAGAGTTCTCCATGGTGTTGACACAAGTAAATACGGTACTACTGTTAGAGCAAGAGTCAGTGTCCAGTAACTGTACTCTTAAAAAAAGGATGCTGATTGCTACAGTACACATCGACGAATATTAAGCACCAGAGAGGAGAGAAACTTAAGAAAGTTTCATCTGGCAAGTAATTGGAATTTTATAACTTTTACTCATTGAGCAAAACTGAAAGCAAGTTTGTTGATGCGAACAAGCAAGAAAAAACGAGTTCACGTCAATGCGCATAACTACTGCCGGTAATAACCCCACTTCTACACGGTTTTGTACCGGTGAAGTGTTGATGTGGAAGTTTGAACACGCTAACTACCGCACTACACTAACAGAACAAATGCCATTAATCAGAGCTGCATGTGCCTCGCTTACCTATCCCTCCCTGTCTCTAATTTCCTGCTACTGTTTGAATGCCATGTACCAAATGAGGTGCTACTGGAACATACAAATCTGAGCCCGGTAACTACATTGTTTACCAGTATAGCCATCGAAGGTGTACACATCAGTGCATATTCAGGATCAAAGGAGGAGAGAGGCTTAACAAAGTTTCATCAGAAATTAATCGGAATTGGGTTCATTTCCACCACTATAGCAGATATCGGTGAGCAAATTTAAAATTGCTGATGAGAACAACAAACAAGCAAACTCCGTTCACATCAACTCAAAGACTACCACTGCTACAATAGATCTGTCTGTCCTGGTTTGAGCCGGGATGCTTTCGCATGTAAAGGCAACGTGATAACCAGTACTTTTCATAACCACAACACAATGGTGCAGCTTTGCTCGCTGACCTTTATGCTGCATTGACATTTGCAGCAGGTTACCACATTATATATATATTTTTTCAATTTGATCGATATTATCCAGTATTCTTCATTGGAGAAAAGTAGGAGAAGAGGGGACCTAATTGATGTATACCAGATAATGAGAGGCATCGATGGAGTCGTTAGCCAGAGACTATTTCCCAGGTCAGTAATTACTAACACGAGGGGTCATCGTTTTAAGCTGGTTGGAGGGCAGTATAGAGGGGATGTCAGAGGCGGTTTTTTTACACAAAGAGTTGTGAGAGTATGGAATGCGTTGCCAGCAGCAGTTGTGGAGGCAGGGTCATTGGGGATATTTAAGAACTCCTGGACATGCACATGGTCACAGAAATTTGAGCGTGCCTACATGAGGATCAGTGGTCAGCACAACATCGTGGGCTGAAGGGCCTGTTCTGTGCTGTACTGTTCTGTGTCTATTCTATGTCTATGTCTATGTATTATTGGTATTACTGGAACAGAAGGAATACGACGTGAAATTGCTCAGGAAATATTTACCAAGATTTTACCTGTATGGCAGCGTTTTGACTGATTGCCCTTCCGCTGTCGAGCTACTCCAGAAACAGAGAGCACTGAATGCTGCACCGTTACAAAAACGACATGGAAAGGCTTTTAGCAGTCACATGGATGCTGTTTCTGAGCCAGTTAGAGTCGTCTGGGTCATGAACTGCTTTTCGAGTGGGAAATAACAACCAGATGGACAGGGGAATACAGTGTAGGTATTAACACGAAGTAGGCCCTGTACCGAACCACATCACAACTTCAACACAGCAGCTCCCTGTCAAAGTTAACTGGAATAGCCACTCCACACAGTTGGCAGCAAAGGTGTCAACCCCATCACCCTTTTGAGGCTGGAGTCTAAATCCAAAGTTCAAAATCAGTCGACAACGCTACCAGATACGCAAACAAACCCTAATCGGGCCGTTTTCAAGGTATATCTTTTCGCAACTTGAAGTCATAGCGCTTGTTCTCAAGAATAAGCGCTTCAAAGTACGTCCTGCAACTCAAGATTTGAATGAGCTGTAGAATCCGGTCATGACAGATCACATTGCGAGGTTGTTTGAAACTCGGTACTAGTACGAGTAGCAAATTTCATTGTGTTTCTCCTAAACCAGGCGTTTTCCTGCAGAGCTTTCCACATACTAGAGGAGAAACTGTCACGTGATTGCCAGGTGAGTTGAAAACCTGTGGGGGAACTGAAGAGATGAGATTCATTAAATGTTACGATACCTCCGGAGCTTACACAATGCGGAGTTTCTAAACATATTGAGAATGAGAAAAGTGATAGAACATAGAACATAGAAAAATACAGCGCAGTACAGGCCCTTCGGCCCTCGATGTTGCCCCGACCGAAGCCTACCTAACCTACACTAGCCCGCCAACCTCCATATGCTTATCCAATGCCCGTTTGAATGAACATAAAGAGGGAGAGTCCACCACTTATACTGGCAGGGCATTCCATGAACTCACAACCCGCTGAGTAAAGAATCTACCCCTAACATCTGTCCTATACCAACCTCCCCTTAATTTAAAGCTGTGTCCACTAGTAACAGCTGACTCCATGTGCGGAAAATGGTTCTCACTCTCAACCCTATCTAAACCCCAATCATCTTGTACACATCTATCAAATCTCCCCTCAACCTTCTTTTCTCCAATGAGAACAGCCCCAAGTGCCTCAGCCTTTCCTCATACGATCTTCCTACCATGCAAGGCAACATCCTGGTAAACCTCCTCTGCACCCTTTCCAGTGCCTCCACAACATTCCCTGTAGTATGGCGACCAAAACTGCACACAATACTCCAGATGAGGCCGCACCAGAGTCTTATACAACTGAGATGTCAAAGAGGAACTAACTGTATATCGTTGTTCTTTATTCGACGTATGGAAAGCTCTCCCGTCTGAGTCACCATACACTTCTCTAATTGATTATTGATTCAGAAAGAAGGAGTTTCACCAGAGTTGAAGTGCCTCGCTTTCTTATGGCTCCCCCGCTGAGACTTTCCTGCTCCTCTGATAAAATAAAAGTAAAAGGACACAATATCATTCAGCAGCCTGTCATCTCCACAGTGTTAGTTGCACCATGGCTGAGGTTTCAGAGCACACGGTAATATTAGTCAATGGATAAGACAGTGAGTCAAGATGTTAAACTGAGTCTGTAAATCAAATCATTCAGGTTTTGACTGAAGGACCCGCAGACGCTCCAACTGGTTAGACGCTCGAATATGTGAACTGCTCCAAAACATGATTAAGAATTTTTGATTCTTATTTCTGCACATTTGGAAACAGTAGGCAGCATCCCAATGAAGGTATACCAGAGCCTACTTTGAGATATATTTGACAGAAAGTGCGTACCAGTAATTCTATGTTCACGTTGACACTAGCAAATGAGGGTTCCTCTTGACACTTAACTGGCCCGCCTTTGCACAGAAAGGAAATGCAGCGCTACTTTTAAGGAAAGGATCACTGCCTCGTAACTGCAGTATTAAAAAGGATAGCCATCGGTGTTGTGCACATTGGTACATATTCAGGATCGGGAGGAAAGAAAGTTAAGAACGTTTCACACAGCAATTAATCCGAATTGTATTCGTTTTAAACATTGTAACAGATAGGGGCCATCAAATTCAAAGAGTGTCAATGTCGTTCAGTGTTATTAGCATTAATGAAAAGAAAAAAAAATGCGTGAAATTGCTCATGAAGTATTTAAAGGAATGTTACCATGTTTATCGACTTTGGAATGTCGAGCGAGGCTAAACAGGCTAAGATAAATTTTCCGGGAGTGTCGGGGCTGAGAGATGCCCATAATTGCACTCTGGAATAGGATGGATATCGGTTGTATAGACACCAGTGCATATTTAGGACAAAAGAGGACAAAAATATAAAAAGACATTTACAAAACTATTCATTGGAATTATAATTCTTTTCACCAATACAACAATGAGGAATGGGTAAATTCAAAGCAGAGTTTGCTGATCAGAGCTGCAAGAAAGCCTCATACATGACAATGCAGAAGCCTGTCGCTGGTAACAAGGGAACACCAATGTTTCTGCGGGATTTGCACGGACCACTTTGATCAAAGGTAAACTGATCATTCTACACTGCAGAAAACGTCGGACTCGCTGGCTGCACTCTTAAGAATAATGAAATCCAATGCAGGAAACATCCGTGCACATTCAGGACGAAGAAGAGTAAAATCTGACAAAAAGGGGCACTGCAATTAATTGCACTTGTTTTCCTTTTCACCACCGCAGCAGACATGTGCAGGGATATTCAAAGTAAGGTGTACTGACAAGAAAAGCAAGCAATATGCTCTGGCAATGTTAACATACAAGCATAACGTTCTTTCTGCCCGGTTATTTGAAGCAGAGATCCACCTCGTGGGAGATGAATGTGATAATGACTCGCGCAGAGAAAAACAGTGGGGCCACAGACCTGTGTTAGCTTTCCTCCAACGGGGATTGCTTTGGTCAGAACAGATCGGGTTTGCCGTACAGGATTGACACCGAATTCGGTCATGCACATAGACGATGTAACAAACTGCCTATACATGTGGACGGGGTTGGATTCAGACACCCGCGGCGAAAGAGACTCGAACCTCAGTCCAGGGAGTTCCTGTGTTACAGGTAGAACGCTGGTGAATAGGACTGAGAACCATATCATCCATGTTCGACGAGCAGAGCTGCCGAGATTGCCCGAAACTCCCAACTGTGCACTTCCACATTCAGTTTATGGCCTGTGATATTTCGGGAGATAGAAACAGATTTAATTGTTCGACTCAATGGCCTCCCGTTAAAACTTGTCAAAGTGTCTTTGACAGTTCTCACACAAATCCAAAGACTGGGAGAAAGTGTAGGAGATGAAACAATAAAGGAGAAGTTCAGTAGAACGGTGGAAGACAGGACAGTTTCAATAAAAAGGGAGGTTGTTGAAAGGCAGGGGGAGGTGCACATGGAAAATAATGTCACTGGCTCTGAAATGTTTTCTCTGTTTTCCTAACCAAGATTTTGCAGAAATTCTAAAATTCTCCAAGAACGTTTGTTTGTGTTACAGAAACAGAAGATGAGAGGTTGATCCTGGACCATTCTCAGCTCTGGGAATGTTTGACTTCCTCTTCCCACAGATCACTTCTGTCCGACAATAAAATCTCACAAACCTGTCACGCACACACCGCCATTTCCAAAAATAAACTCTCCATTGCGTAACCCAACATGGGCACACAAGAAGATAAATTTGTATATAAAATGGGATAATTTTAGGGAGAGTCCTCTTAAGATTCCATCGAAACCATCTGCATCTGGATTTCTTGGTTAGGACATTTTGACGTCGAACTTTCACTTTCAGTTCACTCACCCCTCAACCTAGCAAGTGGTCATTTTCTTTCCGTGACTCTGAGCAGTGTAGTTGGTGCACGGTTCAAGTGGAATCCAGCCCTTAAAAGGGGACATCATTTATGGCATGTTCGGCTGCACCTATAAACCTGTCTTCATTCAGATACTGACTTGTGAACAAAAGCAATAGGAAGGAGAGAGCGCGTCACTGTGTAGGGCGGTGATCCTGAAAGTGGAATGGAGACATAGGATACAATTAGAAAACAAAATTCCCAAAGATGGTGTTCGAATACACGACGCTGAAATTAAGGTTCTCCTGCTCGACCAACTGAACGAGCCCCTTTCACAGGGGCAGGGCCATGCACGACAAAGGAGTTTCTATACGGTGTGTGGGTACAACATCGGTACACGGTTGGTCATACTACGTGATCTGACATGATTGAGGCTCGAAGCCCTGCGTCATCCAGACCCTCTTTCTCCAAGGGCAGGAACTCAACTAATTTTCACACAGCAATTAATCGGAATTGTATTCCTTTTAACTTGGGCAGCTCATAAGGGCAAGCAATTTCAAATCCAGTTTTGCTAATGAGAACAGCGAGCTAGAACGCTCCATTCCCGACTGTCCAAATCGCGCCTCGAACACAGAACAAATGATTTTGCAGCCTGGTTTTGATTCACGGATTTTTTTGTGTGCGATTTCAATGTAATAATGGCGTCACTTCCATGCAGTCATGCCGGCTGATCTTTGCACAACACTGAAATTGGCAGCTGGTCAACACATTACCTTTCTTTTTCAAGTAGATGGACGTTGTCTCGTGTTACAGGCAAATTTGTAAAAGTAAAGATTATCACGTAAAACCCTCAAGAAAAAAGTTATAAGGATGTTCACAGTTTTCATGATTTGGAGATGCTGGTGTTGGACTGGCGTGTACAAAGTTAGAAATCGCTCAACACCAGGTTATAATCCAACAGATTTAATTGGAAGCACTCTAGCGTGCGGAGCACAGCTCCTCCTTCTGACTATCACATGATGAAGGTGCGGTTCTCCTTAAGCTAGTGTGCTTCCAATGAGAGAAGTTGTAGCATAACCTGTTATTGTGTGATTTTTATCTTTGTTCACTGGTTTGCAGGTTTTACACTGCAAGCCGAGCATGGAACAATTTTCCGTGGAGCGCCAGTGCTAGTGGAAGTTCATAACTGCTCTCTTAAACAGAACGGCTATAAGCGCTATAGACACTGGCGCATATTCAAGATTATGGCAGACAGAAATTCCAAAAGAAAGTTAGTGAACACCTATTTGTAATTGTATCCAATTTCAGTAAGAGCGCAGTAATCGCCGAGTAAATTCAAAGCAAAGTTTGCTGATGAGACTACAATAAATCCCTGTACATCAGAATCCAGATGCCGTTCGCTCATAAGAAGGAAGCAATATGTTTCTGCCCGACTCTGAAACGGGTCACTTTCGCACAGCATGATACTTCAACTCGACAGAAAGGATCAAGTCCTGCCGACTGCACTCTAACAAATAGTGAACAACTGTGTTGGAATCACCTCATATTCAGGACGAGGAAGAACAGATATTGAATAAAATCGTACAAAGCAATAAATTGGACGTTTATTCGATTTCATCACAGCATTAAGAGCCTGCAGGTACACGCAATGTAAGGTTTACTGACAAGAGCACCAATTAATAAGTCCCACAAATGTTTAGAAATAAAAACCTATCTTCCTTGCTGCCCGGCTTTGTTGTTGCAGGAATCCTTTCCATGGGAGGTAAACATGACAACTGCTAACGCACACAAGCTCAGCAGGTCCACAGACCCGATCGAACTGACCCACAGCGAGGATTGCTTTGCTCAGAACAGATTGGATTTATGACAACGGACTAAAACTGAGTTCGGTCGTACAGAAACTCTATAACAATGTACCAGCACATAAGAGTGGACAATATTCAGACAACAACTTGGAAAGATTCTAGATTCTAAATACGGGAAGATTATGTGTAACAGAGAGAAGGCTGAAAAATGGGGTTGACAAACGATACAAGCCAGGATCGAATGGTGGAGCAGACTAGATGGGCTGAAAGGCCTAATCCGTCCCGTTATACCTTCTGGTGTCTGGCCATCTGTTATCGACGAAGATTAAAAAAAATGTTAATTGCTCAGTTCGAAGAACTCCCGTCAGAACTGAACAAAATAAGAAATGGGACAAGCCTGAACAAAATCTAAAGATTGGAAAAATGGTTTGAGAGGATATAATAAAAAAGAAGCTCAGGATAAATGTCGAAGCCAGGTGGTAGCCAATAAAACGTCAGGGTGCGGGAAGACAGAGGGAGGTGAACATGGAAAAAGAAGCGTCACTGGACCCGAAATGTTAACTCTGCTTTCATTTCCCAGATGCTGTCCCCTGCTGACACTTTCCGGGAATTTCTGGCTTCGTTACAGAAGCAGAAGATGAGAGAGTGATCCTGGACCAATCATCTGTCACTGCTCTGAGAATATTTCTCTTCCGTATTCCCCAGATTACGTATGTCCAACACTAAAATGTCACAATGCTACAACAAACATCCCCCCACCCCAACCCAACATTCGTTACAGCGAATAAAATATTTCACAAAACCACATGAACACAAAACCATATCATTTCCCGTGTTAATTGCGAAACGTTCAGGGCGTGTTCACTTCAGATTCCATCAGAACATTCTGAATAAGTTAACTTGGGTTCAGACTCATTTGACATGGAGCCGTCACTGACAGACACCAAGCCAGTGGCCGTTCTCTTTCTACGACTCTCATAAGTTTGATTGGTGAACGGTTGGACTGGCACCTCTCACATTGAATGGGGCATCATTCATCATATATTCGACAGTATTAATAAACATGTCTCTTTCAGTGAAATGGAGACAAGTTTATTCAAAAATCGACGTGTGAACTAAAGGAGCATGAAAGAGCAAGGGCACCCTTGTGTTGGATGGTGATATTGAAATCATAATAGAAAGCTTTGATTTTATTACACAGTGAAATTTCCTAACGTGTGGCTCGAAACCTAACGTTACTAATCTCAAGTTCTACTGAGTGTGCTAGCCGGGCGCACCAGTAGCTGACCAGTTTCCCATTTCATACTGATCATAAACCACCTGGCACCTCAATTTACAAGAATCCAGTTTATTCTTCCCCATCAAAACAACAACATCGACACCTGCCACTTCTTAGATGTTATTCCTTTAGAACATTTCAATCCATTTTAGCACTTTTTCCAGGATTTAAGATTCGATGTTGATATTATAATGTTTTTACTCACTTCAGTTAGCCACAAGTGTGATTCCCAATCAGTGGCTGATGCGATACAATTGATAAAACCAGTCATTTTTCTATCAGAGTATCTTGAATCCCACCTGCCTGCAGAGGGAAAATCCACACTATCAGCAATTTATTTGTTCTGCTTGCTTCCAACTTTTAGCCACTTCTCAGTTTGGATACATGAATTTGGTTCAAAAAAAACTTCCATGAACAGGAAAATTTTCTGCAGACGTTACCAAATTAAAGTGTAATTTTTACACGTTTCATACTGGAACAGATGTTCCTGAAGAAAATGTTTCTATGAGCTGTGTCCCAGGCCTGGGCAGGAAGCCGCTGTTCGCAGCTGCAGTGACCGCTTTCTGCTGGCAGTGAGGTCCCATCGTACCCCGTTTCCCTGTCTCAATCCGTGGGTATTCGGATTGATTCATGGTGGAGCTTCCGTGGGTGCAACGTCAATCGTTCGGTCTCAATGTTTTATCTGAAATATGTCACGCTCCCCTCTTGGGCTGGCTCGAACCAACAAACTTTTAGCCAAATGCGTTGACCAATTGTGACAGAGAAATTGGCGCCAAAATCGGGGATGTGAATTCATCTCAAGCAGGACACTGAGGAGGCGTTGAGCAGGAGGATTTCTTACATCTTCCACATTCTGTAGCAGATTAAAAAATAACTTTGATTGCCCCGAGGAGCAGCAATCACCCAAGCAAACACATCAAAATCCGCGCACGTCTTTGTAACCAACTGCCTGAAGAATTTCAAACACCATTTTGTTAACAGTAAAATTCGAAATCCCGACTCAATGAAGAGTGGAGCTTAAATCCAGCACATTAAATTCCTCGGTATCTAGAACACAAAGCCAAAGTGACTTTGTTTTTGTGGCTAGTGTTTCCGTATCAATTCACTTCAGGCCCTTTACCCGCGTCACAGTCAATTAAAACCTGAGAACATTGAAAATGTTTGTCAGGATGTTGCCATGTTTGCAGGTTTGGACTGCAGCGCGAAGCTGAATAGGCTGCAACTTTACCTGGAACCTCGGGCTGAGTGCTGCCCTTACAGAAGTTCATAACATCATAAGGGAGACAGATCCAGTAAATAGTCAAGGAGTTTTCTTTTTTTGACGACCAGGCGACTGCAAAACTTGAGAGCATCGGTGTAAAGTGAGACACATCAAACCTGAAAGAGATCTGAGGTATTTCTTTTCACAAAGAAGGTTTTACATGTGCGAAATGGTGGAATTAATTGCTAGAGGAAGTAGCAGAGTCTGGTACACTCACAACATTTCAAAGGCATTCGAAAAGTTATATAAACAGGGAGGAATTAGAGGAATAAGGGATAAATGTTGGCAAAAATGTCTGGATTCATTTCCGATATCTGTTCAGCAGAGACAAGTTGGAACGGAGGGTCTGTTTCCATGGTTAGTACTTCTGAGATCCAATCCTTCAGTATTCCCTCGATGCCCCAAGTACATTCAGCGCAAACAACTTCTATTGCCTTCTGATGATACACCACACCAACATACCAGAGTGTCCCATCGTATCAGGCATTGGGACCGGAAGTGTGAATGTCACTGGCTCCGTCGAATGCAATATGAAACCCATTGTATAGGGGACATCCAGCTTCGACTGTGACAGAACATTGAGACACAGGCACACTTTAACCTCACACCTTCAATGCAGTATCTGAGCTGAGATGACAACTGAGCTAACCTGAGAATTTAACTTTGCAATTCCTGAGGATTACATTTGAAAAAAAAAGTCAGGTGGTCATTGCAAAAGGTTAAAGACGTAACAGACAATCCAGTTTGTTTCAACCACTCATTTCTGTTGCATCACAATGTAATCTTTTATTATAAATTATGTGTTATATCATCTTACAATCCACAACAACCTGATGAAGGAACAGCCTCTGAATATAATTGTTGGACTCGAAACTGATGTTCCGTTGTCAACTTTGTCTTCCTCAATCCATCGCCAGCAACTCCAAATGTTTCTTACACATTGCCTTCGCTGACTCACATATCCTCCAAATCAATTCACTACCCACAATGACCCTGTTCCTCTTGATGTGACGTTGTTTTATGTATTTTAACACAGTTACTGAACCGAGAGAGGAAGAACACATCCTCTTTATCCTGCCATTTTAAACAAGTCAGAATATCAGTTTGAAGCCATTTGATGAGGAGATTATCTTTTTTGTGTCCATTTTGAGTGGGAAGGTTCAGCCGTGAACTCTCTGTTTTTGCAAAAGCGGGTTTAAATGCAATTCTGACTGAGCAAAATTGATACAAAAAAAGGATTTCCCAGTTACTGTGGTCAAGTGGTTGAGGCATCACTCGCAGGGATGAGAAAGATTCCTTGTGGTGTGACGTGTGGCTCAGTTTGTTAGAGTGCCTTCATGGCAGCAGGCTGTCGTGGTTTAACATCGCAGTGGTGCTTGTGAACTTTAACAAGGCATTTTATTGCAACTTCTCGAAGTCACGTTTGCTCACCAGCCAATTGAGCGTCTTGTTTGAATTTCAGCCTGTTTTGGCGATCCTTCTTCCATTCCCTGGTAAAATTCAAACAGTGGATATTATTGCTTCCTATTTTCTAATGCAACTTGGATTTCTTTTCACTGTTTGACAAACACTTCTGCTTCGGCTCATTTGTTATTATAACTCCTTCAATCCCAGTTTGTTGGGAATAACGAAGTGAGGCAGGAGAAACGGTAGACTTGCAGGGAAATGTTGTGGTAATGGCACAGACACCAAGAGCTGATCACCTTAACAGCTCCACATGTAATTGTCAAATTTGAAAATACACTGTTCCGTACCTGCAGCTCATCAGAACCTGACAGAACAGTACCGGTCATACAGCAGTCTGATATTGAGCTGCCATACACCCAAATGCAACTCGAAATTCGAGAACACAATCATCCAATCACTGCAGCTACAGAGAACGGAACGAAACAACAATGATCAACATGCGGTGGAGAAAAGGTCGTCCATTGTGCTCGACCCATGTAGAACTCGAAACTGCGACTGTTTAATTCCATGGAAGATGCATTATCAATTAAGTCACTGGAACAACAAGCACTCCGGCTCGGGCAGATAGTCGATATTAAAGTTAACATGGACATCCGGGAACACAATATTCGTAAGGTGAACAACAAGCAAAGATGATCATCTTCACTGCTTTGCTTCTGCCGTCCCAGTTCGTGAAGCATCGCCTTTCAGTAATAAAGGTAACCCATTTGTCCTCAGTTGCCTGCATTAGTGTCTTCTACTTCACTGTGGAAGATTCCATCATTGTATTCAGAGTCACGATGCGATTTTACGATCCACTCGAGTGCAATGTAGTTTCATACTTTGCATCATGGCCTCTTCCAGTCAAGAATCTGGACAATTCAGCATGAAATCATTGATCATTTTAAGCCCGGTATCTAAAATCAGACGAAATGAACGATGCCTTTTATTCGTGCCACACATTCACCGCAAGCTAGCACCTCAAAACGAGGCCTTGTTCCCGCTGTTCCAAAAGCACTTCTTCTTCACCTCCAATTTTATTCTCCCTCCATCATTCCATATTTGGAGTGAATAACAAACTGAGGCAAGAGTCACTGCAGAAAACCCATGGAATGTTGTGAACATGGCACAGACACTACAAGTGGATCACTCTGCTGTCAACATTCATTCATTTTGCAGAATCATTAATGCTTCCACTTTCTCCGATAGTTGTCTGTATTTACTTCTATTGAATAATGCAACTTCAACTTCGAAAATGTTCTAATCTTTTGAGGAAGAAATACCTCCTTACCTCACATCCAAGTGACAGGATGTGATTGTGATTCCAAGTTCTGCAGAATCTTGTCAGGGCCAGGAAACCTCTCAGCAGCTCCACTCCCAAACTCTCTCTGAATGTAAGGCTTTTCAAAGAGCAGAAATGGGAAATGTGGGATATAGACAAATGAAAAATGTGTAAGAGGGTGAGGTAGATACGCAGAGATAAAGAGAGTAAATTGGATACACATCTTGAGATAGACACTGAAGGAAGCAATTGCCCATACGATTGGCTGCTAACAGACAAAAAAGAACACATTTTAGTAAATATCCTGATTCGATAGTTAAAGCTGACCATTTTCTCGACATTATACTCTGGAAATGACGGACCGATGTAGTTCTGTTTATCTGAAGCATTATCTCTATTTCTCTTCACTGATGTTGCCAGGCCTACTCGGTTTGCATGTCAGGTATAGTTTTTGGTTCAGACTTCCAACACTTGCATCTCTTTCCTTTCTGTTGACCTTAAAAACAGTTGGTACAAAACCGAGGATCTGCCAGCTTTGGAAAGGTGGTCAGAAATACTATTACCACGATATATTTGCAGAACAAAATATGCTTTTGTTAACCGAGAATGGAACCTTTGCTGCAGCGGTGAGAGTGACAAATGCTGACTTCTAGATTACAAGGGAAGGCAACAGACGACCTGTCACTTATTGGCGAGGAAACCGCTTTTGCATTCTCATTTCTGATCATTCTCACTGCAGGTTATTTTCTTCTTGTCATCGATTGGGAAGTGACAATTCGGCCAATCGTGCATTGTGGCTCATCAGACATCCATGCATTCTCGTCCCAGTTTCCAGTTTTGTCCCAAAACGTTATTTGTTCTGATGTTTCCAGAGCTAATGTGATGGCGATTGCACTGTGATCTTAATGGACACAATAATGGGACTGAGGTTTGAAATGGTCGCACTGGTTGCAAACTCCTTGAGCAGCTTATTCTCATTTTTACCCATAGACGGAGATAAAGGGAAGCATACCCCGAGAGAAACAGATATCCCAGCATGATATCAGCTCCTTGCGCTTCACTTCCACTCTCCGCCTCACACACAACTTTCTCTGATAAAGGCGCCTTTAGGTGGAACAGTAGCCAGTTTGTCAGACAATGAAAAACGTTGAGATGAGCTGGATTTTTGAATGAACAATAAACCCAAACTCAAATTTCACATTGAGAAAACAACCATGATCCAAAATCTTCAGAACCTCAGGAGCTGACAAAACAGGACTTCCCATAGACCCGTCTGACATTGAGCTGCAAAGACCCAAATGCAACTTTCAATTTCGAAAACACACTAATCCAATCCATGCAGCCACAGAGAACCTAAGAAAACAGAAATTGACTACATGCAATTGGCTCGCAGTAGCAGGTTACACTTAAGCCAAGTAGGACATAAACCTACAATCGTCTGATCCAAAGACAGATGTTTTGACTATCCTACCACTGGCCGAATGTGCAAGCTCACGATCATCAGCTTGTCATTTTGTCATTATGTAATGTAAACATGGGCATCGAGGGAAACAATATGCAAAAGTTGATCAACCAGAAACGATCCTCCACTTTGTATAGCAGGACATTTAAATGGCAAAAGAAACCCATTTTGCCCTCAGGTGCCTGCTTCAGTCTTGACTGTTTTTCTGCTGGTCATCTCCAATGTTTTATTCATAGTCACAACTCTACATTATGATGCACTCCAGTGAAATGTACTTTCATAATTTCAGTCATGGTTTCTTCGAGTCAAGACCCTGAACAATTTCAACGAGAAACCTCGAGTCATTTCCGTCTGGAATTTAGAATCAGACGATTTGAACGAAAACTTTACTGGTGTCGCCCCATCACTGCAGATCAACGCCTCAAAACGAGTCGCTGTTAGCATCTGCCTGTTCTGTACCTTCCTACGGTACGTCTGGCGAGCAACATTACATTAACTGAGGTCTGCTTTCTTCATATTGAAACCAGAGCGATAATATGAAGTTTTCGGGAACTTGGAGAGAGTAACATTGCAGCTGAAGTTGATGAGACGTGAAGAGCAAGCACTACAGTTTGGATATGTCAGGTCACAAATTTTACTGTCAGCATCAGTCGAGTCCCTGCTTCGGAGTCTGAGCTTGCATTGCCTAGACCAAGATAGAATTCCTAGTCAGAAAATAAAGATTTATTTCTCTTCTTGTCAGTTATCTGAATGAAAAGGAACTCCTCCTTCTGCATGGGAAACTGACGGGGATTCTGCCGGAATAAATTCAGTAAGTGTTTCCATCTATGTGCAGTAAACACAAGCCACCCACCAAGGATCTCGTCTTTCTGAGTTGGAAATATCTCGCTGTTCCCCCAGTGTTGTTGGGTCTAGATCCTGGGACTCACTCACTAACAGCATCATGGCTGTACCTCTGTGTTGAGTTCTTTCAGGGTTCTGTAAAGTAACTCATCATCTCATTCTCTGGAATTATTAGGGATGGGCAGTGAATCCTGTCCCGTTGTTTGAAGTCAATATGCCACAACTGACTTTTGAACATCTGCTTTTTCTAGGTGGACACCCACAAGCGATCGGATGAAGTGAGAAGTGGAGCAGAGCGATTGAAAGGCAATGATGACTGTCGGGCAGTAAGTGAGACAGAAGCTGGTGGTACAAAGCTCAATGCCAGAACTAATGGGTCAACCTGTACTGCACACTATTTACACTGACTCACAAACACTCGTGATCAATTCTACGCAATGACCCTGTTCTCTTGGTGTGTTATTCCCTCTGTGCATATTAACGTGATTAATGGGCCCTAAGAATCTGAACGCAAATTCTTTATTCTGTCAGTTTAAACAGATGAAGGTATCAGTTTGAAATCAACGCAATTCACTGCCTCTTTCTGTGCATTTTCAGGAAAATGTCCAGCTGTGAATTTTTTATTTTCCGTATAGTCGGAGGTTGCTTTAAATTCTCACAGAGCAACTTTAATACAGAAATAAATGTCCAAGTTACTGCAATTGAAAAGTTAAATAAATGCACATATGGATTTCAACAGAAGTCAATTCGGTCACGTGCCTGATAATAACCAGACAAGTATGGCATCTAATCCTGGGGTTACACGCCCTGTACATCGAAGGTTCATTGCTTACAGTTCTGCAATTTTGTATTGTTGATCAGCCGTACCAAAAGAGACGGCTCATTATGCTTCCTCTGTTTGAGCTCAGCCCTTTGTTATTTCGTGTTATTACATCCAGCTGCCAGCTGTGGCCCCATCAGTCAATGCTGTATCATGCTGATTCAACGCAAAAAAATCTTTACTATGTTCCAGCAGGACTTCTGCGTCTCCTCTACTTTTATTCTCCCTCCTTCATTCCCACTTGGTTGGGAATAACGAGGTGAGGCAGGAAACACTGCAGTAATCCCGGTAATGTTTTTGTAATAGTACATATACTACGAGATGATGCCTCTCATTTTCTGCTGTCACCACTCATTCAATTTACACAAACAACAAAGGGTTCATTGAACCAATATTTGGGTTGAATTTGATTTTGTTGTGTAGATTATGAATTCAATTAACCTCATAATATTTTAAGTGAAGAAATGTCAGATTATCTCAAGCCTCAGTGACAGAGATGATAACTGGAGAATGTGAATACAGTTTTACACATTCGAGCCAGTGGTGGAGAAAGCCCATTAGTAGGTCTACTCTCAAATTACCTCAGAATGTCAGACTTTTGAAAGAGCAGAAATGCAAAATGAGGAATATTAAGAGACAGAGTGGGAGAATATGGAAGAGGGTGAGGTGGGTAGACAGAGATAATGATAGACAAGTCGAGGTGCATATTGAGGTGGAGACTAAAAACAGAAATTCTCCATTCCACATGGGTGCCCACTGACAGAAAGGACAAGGAAAAAAGGAACGATTGAAGGCAAACCATTCATCAGCTCAGGGCAACGGAATCAGCATTATAACTCAAAAAGGCGTTGACATTCATAAAGTTGACGTTGAATGGTTACTGAAATATTCTGTTAAATATATTGCTTCACTCAGTAAAACTGACATTTTCCCTGGCATTAAAACAATAAAGTGAATACCTATCCTGGTTCTATCGATCTGAATCATTAAAACTGTTTTTCTACACAGATGATGCCAAGTCTGCTGAGTTTGTCCGTCATTTCATGTTTCTGATTCAGATTTCCAGCATTCAAAGATCTTTGTTTAAAGATAGTCTGAATCATGTTTGGGATAAAAGTCGATCAATTGCGAGATCCATAATTCATTCTCTACTTTGAGAAGGCTGTCGCCACGATTAATGGTCAGAGTAAAACTGCATTTGCTGCAACAGTGACGGAACTGAATCCTCCCCAAGAGACAACCAGGGAAAGCGAAAAATAGTGCTGTGTGTTTTCTTAATGAAACCGCTTTTGCCTTTTCATCTGTGACCACTTTAGTTGCAGATCAGTTTCTCTCTTTCTTCCAATTTTTACAGCATGTAAAAGGCCCACCTGCAGTGTGGGTCATTGGAAATTCATCTATTCTGTGCCCAGTTTCCAACATGTGGCCCGTGACCTTGCGTTCCTGATGTTACCAGGGCGAATCTCAATGGGATTCTCCCTGTGACCTGCGTTGACAAAACAATGGGCGTGAAGTTTGACATGGACACACTACGCTCTAACCCCCCTCCAGAACTTATCTCATATTCACCCACCGAGGGAAACACACAGAGGTCTCAGGGTTAGCTCCGTTCCACATGCTTCGCATCCGCTAGTTTCTTCGACCAGCTCACTGCAGCTGGTCAAAGAGGTCTGCAGCACAAAAAAATCGCTTCGGCCCATGATGTCTGGACAAGAAGAAGACAGGCCCCTGACTGTTGTCGTCTCGTTTTCCATCAATTGACTCGCAGCTTCAAGAAGTTGTGTGATAGAATTTTTCAACTCATTTTTTCTGAACTTTCTCCTTGGATTTCTGCTTGTGGCATACTGACAGGCAGTGGGCTTCACGTTCCCACCATTCTCAATCTGTCTGAAATGCATTTTTCCCCTTCTCCTGTGGTTTGAATATGAAAGAAGACACTGTGAAGTCTCCCGTTTTACTTGTTGACATTTCTCAATCGCAATCGGTTAGATTCCAAGCTGTGTGGGCAAAACCAAATACATTTCAAGCCCAACGCCTTAACCTAAACAGAACTATACTGACCTCTTCATTTTCCAGATCTCTCTCCCAGTGGTGCTGAGGAAGACTGAATCATTATCGGGTTTGTTTGAATCCAATCACTTCACATTTTACAAAAGCGTAAAATCTTCATGCATGGTTTGTGTCATCCTGATAGATAGAATGGACATTAAGTTGAAACTACGATCAGAAATTGCAGTAGATACTCAGCAGATCTTGAAGCATCTACGTAGACAGAATCAGAGACAATATTTCAAAACCTCATCAGAACACGGTAATCTCCCAAAGATACGGGCAAACTAGCTCGTTTTGACAGCAGTTTCTGTGTTTGTTTCAGATTCCTGGAATCCACCGTTTTTCACATTGAACATTAAAGCAAAGCAGAAACTTCTTTGAGCATCGTCACACAAAAAAGTTTCCATTCGGATAGCATCTTCCTGACCGCATTACACGAAACTATGCAGCACATAAAACAGATGCAGTGAGAACAACTATCGCTGTCGCCGTAGTGGCTGTTGAACCAGTACACTTTCAATTCTCAGTCGAATGCGCCGAAAATTCCAAACTAACACCTTTCACCATCCTCTAAAACATGCTGCAACTGACGTACAACTTCAGTCTGCCCTTCCCAGAACGATAACTGTCCTCTATCAATTATTTTTTTTCCAAAATCAAGATTGGGACGTTATGGAGACATGGTAACAGTCTGATCCCACCCACGACAGACACACCCATGTCACTTGGATCCAGCTCTCCTCCAACCGGGACCATCTCCTTTCAAGCTAATTTGATTTTCCTGCCTACAGCTTTTGCCACATCTCATTCCCGAAACCGACGTTTTGAGTAAAATCCTTTCCATGAACAGGAACAATCTTCCAATCTTCTGCAGCTGTTTCCAAATTAAAGTGGATTTTTTTGCCCCTTTCACACTTGAAGAGCCGTTGCTGAGGAAAGAATTTCTCTGACCTGTGTCCCAGGCCTGAGCAGCAAGCCGCTGATAGATGCTCCAGTGGCCACATTCTGCTGGTAGCGGATTTTTGCAGATAGTTGGGTCGCATTCTGCTGTTTGTTCCCGTCTCACTCCATGCGGATTCGGGGTGCAGTTCTGGTTATTACAATGTCGGTAGGTTATTGGTCTAAATTATTGATCAGAAATAATTGAAGCCCTGTACCTGAGTGGGCTCAAGCCACCAACATTTCAGCTAAATGCGCTTACAATTTCAGACACACAACGTGGCACCAAAAACAGCCCTCAATGTATCCGAAAGCATGCTGGTGGAGGGGATTTGAGGAGGTTTGGACTGTTCTCAGAGTCAGCCCGGCTTTTACCAACGAAAACAACTTAGGAGCCACAAACACTGAATTGGACAACATAAGCGCCTTTCCAATTCTGTATTATACGACTGCCTGCAATAACTCAGTCATTATTTTGGCAGGTGATGGGATTCGAGCCCATGGCTTGATAGAAACAAGGACTTTGACTGCTCAGCCACACTACCAGGGAAGGTAAGTGACTGATATTTAAAGAACTTACCTCGACGACAACAGTCTTTTCACCGCAGACAGCGGCGCGTGCTGGGCGGAAGTGAGGTTGGAGCGCAGAGCTGGTCGGGAAGGTAAGTGATTGATATTTAAAGAACTTACTTCGACGACAACGGTCTTGTCACCGCAGAGAGCGGCGCGAGCTGGGTGGAAGTGAGGTTGGAGCGCAGAGCTGGTCGGAAGGTAAGTGATTGATTTTTAAAGAACTTACCTCGACGACAACGGTCTTTTCACCGCAGAGAGCGGCGCGAGCTGGCAGAAGTGAGGTTGGAGCGCAGAGCTGGTCGGGAAGGTAAGTGATTGATATTTGAGTGGGTGTGTTCTAGAACCCAGGCCCTACCTCGTAGGGCCTCCCTCCCATCCTCCTCCTCTAACCTAACTTTAAAGTCCACAGGTAAGCGACTCAGTGTTATTGACTCAGTGTTCTTGTTTTGGAGACAAAGTGTACAGTCATGGCAGCGCAGGCAGTGGAATGTTCCTCCTGCAGGATGTTTGAGGAAGGGGTGACCACCCATACTCCTGCCGACTTCGTCTGCAGGAAATGGAGTCAGATCCTGCTCCTCACTGAACGAGTTAGGGAACTGGAACTGGAGTTGGATGAACTGAGGATTATTCGAGAGGCTGAGAGGGTGATTGATAGAAGCTACAGGGACATAGTTACACCGTAGAACAGAGGTAGCTGGGTAACAGTTAGAGGTGGGAAGGGGAAGAAGCAGGCAGTGCAGGGTTCCACTGTGGTCGTTCCCCTGAACAATAAGTATACAGACTTGGAAACTGTTGGGGGGGACAGCCTTGCAGGTATAAGCTGCAGTGAAGGGGTCTGTGGCGTGAGGTCTGGCTCTGAGACTCAGAAGGGAAAGCGGGAGAGGAGGAGAGTGCTAGTCATAGGAGACTCTCTAGTTAGAGGGACGCACAGGCGGTTCTGTGGACATGGGCGAGACTCTCGGATGGTTTGTTGCCTCCCAGGTGCCAGGGTCCGAGACGCCTCGGACCGTGTCTTCAGAATCCTTAAGGGTGAGGGTGTGCAGCCAGAAGTCGTGGTAAACATTGGCACTAACGACATAGGTAGGAAGAGGGGTGGGGAGGTCATTCAAGAGCTCAGGAAGTTAGGCTGGAAGCTAAAAGCTAGGACAGACAGAATCGTCATCTCTGTGTTGTTACCGGTGCCACGTGACAGTGAGGCAAGGAATAGGGAGAGAGTGCAGTTGAACACATGGCTGCAAGGATGATGTAGGAGGGAGGGCTTCAGGTATTTGGACAATTGGACTGCATTCTGGGGAAGGTGGGACCTGTACAAACAGGACGGTTGCACCTGAACCAGAAGGGCACCAATATCCTGGGGGGTAGGTTTGCTCGCACTCTTCGTGGTGGGGGAGGGGGGTTTAAACTAATTTGGCAGGGGGAATAGGATCCGGACTTGTAGTCCAGCAAGTAAGCTAGCTGTGTGTCAGGATGTCCAAGAATGTAGAGAGGTTGTGGAGAAGGTAGCACTGACAGGTGATACTTGCAGACACAGAGATGGGCTCAAGTGCGTATACTTCAACGCAAGGAGTATCAGAAATAAGGTAGGTGAAGTTAAGGCGTGGATCGGTACCTGGGACTACGATGTTGTGGCCATCACGGAAACGTGGATAGCTGATGGACAGGAATGGTTGTTGGAGGTTCCTGGTTGCAGATGTTTCAGTAAGATTAGGGAGGGTGGTAAAAAAGGAGGGGGGTGGCATTGCTAATTAGAAATGGTATAACGGCTGCAGAAAGGAAGTTTGAGGGGGATCTGCCTTTGGAGGTAGTATGGGCTGAAGTCAGAAATAGGAAAGGTGCAGTCATCTTGTTGGGTGTTTACGTTAGGCCCCCCAATAGCAGCAGAGATGTGGAGAAACAGATTGGGAAACAGATTTTGGAAAGGTGCAGAAGCCACAGGGTCTTAGTCATGGGCGACTTCAACTTCCCAAATATTGATTGGAAGCTCTTTAGATCAAGTAGATTGGATGGGGCGGTGTTTGTGCAGTGTGCCCAGGAATCTTTTCTAACTCAGTATGTAGATTGTCCAACCAGAGGGGAGGACATATTGGATTTGGTACTCGGTAATGAACCGGGACAAGTGATGGGCTTGTTAGTGGATGAACATTTTGGTGATGGTGACCACAATTCTGTGACTATCACCTTGGTTATGGAGAGAGATAGGTGCGCACAACAAGGTAGATTTTACAATTGGGGGAAGGGAAATTACGATACTGTAAGACAGGATTTGAGAAGCATAAGTTGGGAGCATAGGCTGTCAGGGAAGGATGTGGTGGAAATGTGGAACTTTTTCAAGGAGCAGATACGACGTGTCCTTGGTATGTATGTACCTACCAGGCAGGAAAGAAATGGTCGTGTGAGGGAGCCTTGGTTGACGTGGGAGGTTGAATGTCTAGTAAAGAGGAAGAAGGAGGCTTACATAAGGTTGTGGAAACAGGGTTCAGACAGAGCAGTGGAGGGATACAGGATAGCCAGAAGGGACCTGAAGAAAGGGATTAGGAGAGTTAAGAGAGGGCATGAAAAATCCTTGGCGGATAGGATCAACGATATCCCCAAGGCATTTTATGCGTATGTGAGAAACATGAGAATGACGAGAACGAGGGTAGGTCCGATCAAGGACAGTAGTGGGAGATTGTGTATTGAGTCGGAAGAGATAGGAGAAGTCTTGAACAAGTACTTTTCTTCAGTATTTACGAACGAGAGTGACCGGATTGTTGAAGAGGAGAGTGTGAAACGGACTGGTAAGCTAGAAGAGGTACTTGTTCGGAAGGAAGATGTCTTGGAAATTTTGAACAACTTGAGGATAGACAAGTCCCCCGGGCCTGACGGGATATATCCTAGGATTATGTGGGAAGCAAGAGAGGAAATCGCAGTACCGTTGGCAATGACCTTTTTGTCTTCACTGTCAACGGGGGTGGTACCAGAGGACTGGAGAGTAGCGAATGTTGTGCCCCTGTTCAAAAAAGGGAATAGGGATAACCCCGGGAATTACAGGCCAGTTAGTCTTACTTCTGTGGTAGGCAAAGTAATGGAAAGGGTACTGAAGGATAGGATTTATGAGTATCTGGAAAGACACTGCTGGATTAGGGACAGCCAGCACGGATTTGTAAAAGGTAGGTCTTGCCTTACAAGTCTTATTGAATTCTTCGAGGAGGTGACCAAGCATGTGGATGAGGGTAGAGCAGTGGATGCAGTGTACATGGATTTTAGTAAGGCATTTGATAAGGTTCCCCATGGTAGGCTTATGCGGAAAGTCAGGAGGCATGGGTAAGAGGGAAATTTGGCCAATTGGATAGAAAACTGGCTAACTGGTCGAAGTCAGAGAGTGGTGGTAGATGGTAAATATTCAGCCTGGAGCCCAGTTACAATTGGAGTTCCGCAGAGATCAGTTCTCGGTCCTCTGCTGTTTGTAATTTTTAGTAATGATTTGGATGAGGGAGTCGTGGGGTGGGTCAGTAAATTTGCAGATGATACGAAGATTGGTGGAGTTGTGGACAGTGAGGAGGGCTGTTGTCGTTTGCAAAGGGATTTAGATATGATGCAGAGCTGGGCTGAGGAGTGGCAGATGGAGTTCAACCCTGCCAAGTGTGAGGTTGTCCACTTTGGAAGAACAAATAAGAATGCGGAATACAGGGTTAACGGTAGGGTTCTTAGTCAAGTGGAGGAACAGAGGGATCTTGGGTTCTATGTACATAGATCTTTGAAAGTTGTCACTCAGGTGGATAGAGCTTGTAAGAAGGCCTATGGTGTATTTGCGTTCATTAGCAGAGGGATTGAATTCAAGAGTCGTGAAGTGATGATGTAGCTGTACAGGACTTTGGTTAGTCCACATTTGGAGTACTGTGTGCAGTTCTGGTCGCCTCACTTTAGGAAAGATGTGGAAGCTTTGGAGAGGGTGCAGAGAAGATTTACCAGGATGTTGCCTGGAATGGAGAATAGGTCGTACGAGGATAGGTTGAGAGTTCTCGGCCTTTTCTCGTTGGAACGGCGAAGGATGAGGCGTGACTTGATAGAGTTTGAGAAGATGATCAGAGGAATAGATAGAGTAGACAGAAAATGTTTCCCCGGGTACAACAGAGTGTTACAAGAGGACATAAATTTAAGGTGAAGGGTGGAAGATATTGGGGAGATGTCAGGGGTGGGTTCTTTACCCAGAGAGTGGTGGGGGCATGGAATCATTGACGACCTTTAAGCGGCAATTGAATAGGTACATGGATGGGTGCTTAATCTAGGATAGATGTTCGGCACAGCATCGTGGGCCGAAGGGCCTGTTCTGTGCTGTATTGTTCTATGTTCTATGTTCTATGTACCACAGGATTTCCATACCCTGAATTAGTCACGGCTAGTGTTTCAGTATTGCTTCACTTCATGCACTCCCACCACGCCACACATCGCACATTAAATGACTAACTCGGCGTAATTTATAAAATATTCATAAGTATTTGCGAACTTTAAATTGTTCGCACATTAACGCAAAGCTGATTAGGCTCTGATCGTTTTTCCTGGAACTTCAGGGATGACCATAGATACGTTCATAAAATCATGAGGAAGGCGGACAGAGTAAACAGTCAATGAGTATTTTTTCACAAGGCATGCAGGTTCTAAGCCAGATAGCATACATTTAATATGTGGGCGGTGAACATTAAAATGGATGTGAGGGACAATTTTACACACAGATATCTTTGTTTGGTGGGATGAATTTCCACATTTGGTAATAGAGTCTCGTGTACTCATAACATTTCAAAGGCATCTGAATGGGTATATGGACAGGAGACACAAGGGACAAATATTGGCAAATATACTCAGATTAAATTCATTTATCTGTCAAGCAGTTCCAACTTGGATAGGAGGGTTTGTTTCCATGCTCGGAAACTCAAAGATGCTTCAACAACTAATGCAAGTTTGAATAGAGCACTTGCAATCACGCACAGATTGGTACTCAGTCAGCGCATTTGGTTATTTTCCTGGGTGATGGACGCTTCAAACCGACCGAGAGATGAAGCTATTCTGGACTTTTGTTCCCCACGACCATTCTCCTTGATACATTCCCAAATTATCCACCAAACGTCTTGCCTGAAGAAAAATACCTCAGAAATCATGTTACCCCCACAACTTTGAATGGAGTCCAGAAATTTACAGGTGTTCATGTGGAGCAGAAGCAAAACTGAAAAGGCGGAGCCATTCTCAGACACACCGAAGCATGAATGCTGTCGATGAGGCAGCGCGAGCCGTTTATGTCGTGAACTGCTCACACAAATGGCAGCGGGGCAAATTCAAACGGTGCTTCCAAACATAATGGAGATTCAGGGCATTGTCAAGTCTCAGAAAGTGCTCAAGTTAAAGGAAACAAAACAGAACAACACTGAACCATGAAAAGTAATGATTGCCAATTACATTCTTGATTAAAATAGGTCAAAAATGGTGCCTCCATCTGATTTAGAGAGCCAATCACTAGCCTCCCTCACAAAGACAGTAATGAAGGAAATAAGAAAAGTTTAACAACGTTTCACAACGCGATTGCACACTGCTTCGCCACACGATTAAAAAAAAGCGATCAAATGCAATGCATGATCTGGCTTCACAACAGCGGTGAAATAACGATATCTATTCACTTTCAGGGAAAACGGTGTGCAACGCAAATTGTCTCGAATATAATCACACGTATTCTACTGCTGCTCAGAATTTGGTATGACAAGACAGTGCTTGTGGCTATCCATATGACAGTGGCAGCTGTTACCCACGCACTTACGAACGACCTTGATAGTGTAGAGGTTGGTACCCTTACCTTGCACGTGGGAGTTCAGGATGCAATTCTCTGCTGCAGAAAACCAAAGAGTTTTGGAGTGGAAAGCTGTGAAGGTCGGGTGCCTCGGAGTTATTGTTCGAATTTTCAGCGGAGCTGGGAAGATGGTTTGCAGCCTTTTCCTCCCCTTTCTGACATTGTCAGGGCTGAGGAGGCTCCTGTGAAGCGCTGCTGACCTGTGTCGGTATGAATTGAATGAGTTTCATCACGCTGCTCCCCCTCGTTGGGGTTGCATATGTGTTCCAGAACAAAATGTTTATTGGTGGAATCCGTGGATGAGTGCCTTCTGTTTGCCCTGTCCTATTATTGTTGTGCTGTACTTGTCGAATGTGTGGCCCTTGGCGTCTCTAGGGACAGCTAGTCGTGGCAATTAGTCACTGCCACTGAAATTCTTTGCCATGATTGGATATCCCCACAACGTCATTCGCAGATGCCTGTGACACGAACTTCTCAACGAGGATATGTCATGAGGTGATTTTCAAACCATGCTTCGTTGTATTTTCAAACAAACGTTAGGGCCTGACTACCAGACTCCTCTGAACACTCAGATTTAGAAAGGTAATGGAACCGACAGCATCACGCAGACAACAACTCGTCAGAACACAATACTCATCATTTGCAGTACAAATATAGTAGACGAGATTCCACGCAAGGCCTGCAAGAAGCGTTATGTAGAAGAAAGAGGCAGACAACTAGCAAGCTGCATTGATCATGTTCATCGAGCCCGTAAATGCCATGGATAGCTGCTCTATATATATCCATGCAGGACACTGAATGTCTCTGATTCCGCGAATTGGAACTGGGAATATATGACCGTCTGTAACACTGTTTGCTTCCTTGTGTGAGGTAACCGCTAATGGAACACGTGGAAAACACTATTGGTCATTGAGAAATAAATCCAAAATAGTAGCCCAGAGCAGTATTTCTGTTGCGTTTCTGGTGCTGCTCTTGACATGCCCCACAGCACTGTATTTATTCTGTGCTTCCTGACAATTCAGGGAGTGCATCCATGGTCGTATTGTGGGCAGTAATCTGCATTTCAGCTGCAATAACGTGCGTTTGAAGCTCAGGTCCACCAACGTCTCTTCCTACCTTTGTGTTTATATTCTTTTGAAATGGTTTCTAGCATTTTCCAAATGACAGCAAAATCGTCAGAGCAGATAGAAGCAATTTAGCCCGTCAAGTCAGCGACAGCTTTCAATGATAGCTCGGCTGATGTGTTTAATCCTCAACTCCCCTTTTCAGCCTTATCTTCGTAGCCTTTGATTGTGGACCGACGAAATATCTGTCTATCTCAGCCTTGAATACACCCAGTTTGACAGCCCTCTGTTGAATGGAAATCTGCAGATTTGCTATCCTCTGAAAGAGAGAATATCTTCCTCATCTAAGTCTCACGTGTTTGACTCCTTCTGCTGTGATAAGGTCCTCTGTTCCCACATCTTCCCAGGTGTACATCAGAGCAGAATGAACACCTGAAGTTCGGTCTGCACGTGGCAGAGCCAGCTATAGGTATTTGCAACATTTTCATATATTTTGCCCTCTGATTAAATAAATTGAACTGATTTGCACATTAGATTTGTGAATCTTCTTCAAATGCACTTCATTGGCTGCAATTCACCTGGTGGTTAAAGTGCTTGACAGATACAAGGACATTTTTTCTTTCCCGATATATTGTTATGTTTGTTAATCACTCTGTATCTGAAAATTGATCATTCCCATGAACTTTATTAGATTAGATTCCCTCCAGTGTGGCCCTTCGGCCCAACCAGTCCACACTGACCCTCCTAAAAGTAACCCACCCAGTCCCATTTCACAATGGACAATTTACCATGGCCAATTCACCTGCCGTGCACATCTTTGGAACGTGGGATGTAACCCACACAGACAGGGGAAGAACGTAAAAACTGCACAGAGACGTCGCCCGACATTGGAAGTAAACCATGGACCCTGGTGTTGTGTGGTCGCTGTGCTAACTACTGAGCAACAATTATCTTTCATCAATGCGTGTAATTCAACTTGATTCCCCAGCAACCTACTCATTTCTGAATCAAGAGAGGTGTACGACGAATACTGGGGTCATGCTGCGGACTGTACAAGCCAAATACTGGTGTTTCAGGTTGGAAACCTCCATTCCAAAGGATATGTTAAGCGACAACTTTAGATGCATAGTCGTGGCCGAGTAATTAAGGCGATGGATTAGAAATCTTATCGGGACTTTTGCGATATAGGTTAGCATCCTGTTGACTGTGTTTTTAATGACTTCCTGCAGGTCGAATTCACTCTCGAACATGAAGAAAAAAAATTACCTTAACAATCCAGGCCGATTGTTTTGTTGCAGTTCACAAACTCGAGTCCTGAATCAGCAACGTACCACTATCAAATGTTGTCTCTATATCTCTTTCCACAGATTTTGCTGGACTCATCGAGTTTCTGCAGTATTCTCTGAATATACTGTGCTCGATTGTTTTTTCACGTTAGATTCCTTTAATCCCAGTCCTTTGTTTCCAGACCCGGGAAAGTGGCAAGTTTTTCTCCAGCTCATCAAAGTGCCCATCCCCTCCGCTCCCTCCCTCATCATTATAAACAACCGCAGAAAATCTCTGATTAACCTTCTTCGTACCGAAGTGAAACTTACCAGCAGCTGGCATCTCTCCTCATGAAGGGAATTGTCATCCCCGGACATGGTGCAAGACAGGATTGTGAACAAATTTTGGGGAAATAATGTCATATGACAGAGGAAAAATATGAAGGAGGCAAAATATGGAAACCAATCTCCAGGTTTGTGATTCTTCAGAAACTCTTTGGGAAGGGAAATCGGAGGGCAATTAGCAAGGGTGAACTGTAGGACGAAGCAGAGGCAATCAAGAAATCTTCCCCTTCTTTAAGAGGATGGGACATTCTGTCTGATGTTCTCGGGACATGAACTGATCTGAGACATTCAAACATTTCTCGTTCTTGAACATGAGGAATTCCAACCTCATCGGGACTCCTGAACAATCAAAAAGCTTGGGACCAGACAACCAGTGAGAGGCTTGAACCCTGTCTGTCCCAGTTGTCGGAAGGATGGTTCCCAGAGACATGGGTGGGTGGAATCAGATTCTTCCTACGTCTCCATAAGGCATGTCCCACGCTTTAGTTTGAAAAAATACGACTGATGGAGGATAGTTGTCATTCTGGGAAGGGCAAACTGAAGTTAAGATTCAGTAACAATCTTCTTTAGAGGATCGTGCAAGGTGCTGGTTCGCAAATTTCAGCGCATTAGGCAGCTGAATGGAAGACAGCTGATTTAAGAGCCTCCATGCAAAAGTGATAGCTCTCCTTAGAGCACGGTTTCGATTTCTAATGAGGTCAGAAAGATATTCTCCAAGTGGAACCATTATCGTGTGACGAACCACAAACACATTTCCACATTGCTTTCAAGATTAATGTCAAGAACTGTGACGAAGTCACAGAGAGAGGTACAGCATGGAAGCAGATCCTTTGGTCCAAACTGTCCATGCCGACCAGACATCCTAATCCAATCTAGTCCTACCTGCCAGCACCCGACCCATATCCCTCCCCTCCTTTCTATTCATATGCACATCCAAATGCCTCTTAAATGTTGCAATTGTACAAGCCTTCACCACATCCTCTCGCAAATCATTCCATACACGCACCACCCTCTGCGTGAAAAGGTTGCCCTTTAGGTCTCTTTAAAATGTTTCCCCTCTCGCTCTACACCTATGCCCTCTCGTTCAGAACTCCCCGACCACAGAGAAAATACATTGTCTATTTATCCTATCCATGCTCCTCTTAATTTTGTAAACATCTATAACGTCACCCCTCAGCCTCCGACGCTCCAGGGAAAACAGCCCCAAACTGTTTAGCCTCTCCCCGTAGCTCACATCCTCCAACCCTGGCAACATCCTTGTAAATCTTTTCTGATTTATTTCAAGTTTCGCAACAGCTTTCTGATTGGAAGGAGACCAGAAGTGCACGCAATATTCCAAAAGTGTCCTAACCAATCTCCTCAATATGACCTCCCAACTCCTGTACTCAATAAAGGAGAGCATACCAAATGCCTTCTTCACTATACTATCTACCTGCGATTCAACTTGCAATGTGTTATGAACGTGCATTCCAAGGTCTCTTTGCTCAGCAACACTCCCTCGGACCTTACCATTAAGTGCATAAGTCCTACTAAGATTTGCTTTCCCAAAATGCAGCATCTCGCATTTATCTGAATGAAATTCAATCTGCCACGACTCAGCTCATTGGCCCATCTTGTCAAGATCCTTTTTAAATCTGAGGTAACCCTCTTCGATGTCCACTGCATCTCCAATTTCGGTGTCATCTGAAAACTGACGAACTGTACCTCTTATGCTCGCTTCCAAATCATTTATGTAAATGACAAAAAGTAGAGGACCCAGCACTGATCCTTGTGGCACTCCACTGGTCAGAGGTCTCCAAACTGAAAAACAACCCTCCTCCCACCACCCTCTGACCTCTACCTTTGAGCCAGTTCTGTATCCAAATGGTGAGTTAGATCTTTGTATTCCATGAGATCTCACCTTGCTAATTAGTCTCCCATGGGGAACCTTCTCGAACGCCTTACTGAAGCCCACTTCGACCACATCTACTGCTTTGAACTCATCAATCTTCTTTCTGGGAATCTGAAACCAAACAGAAAAAGCTGTCGAAAGTACCTGTGGAAGAAAGCACAGTGCTGACGAATTTCTGAAACATTCCCTGTGATTGTCTCTCCAGAGATGCTGCCAGACCTGCAGAGTTACTCCTGCAAATTCTGTTTTTTTTATATTTTAACTGAATGCCCATTCTAACTGTCAGGATGATACAATCAGACTCACCATGCACCAAACTTTTGCGCGATTGTGAGCTGTGAAATGATTGAATTCAAACAAACCCAATAATGATTTACACTTCCTTAGATCCACAAGGAGGAAGACTTGGAAAATGAAGTCGCCAGCGTTGTCCTGTCGTCGTGGATGAGTGTTTAAGGCAATAGAATTGAAATTGATAGGCCTTTCACCATGCAGCCTCGAATCCTACTTATTGTGATGGTGAAATATCAATAAATGGAAAGGAAGATTGCTCCCTTTCTTCGACTGTATGAGTCAAATTGAAATGAAAAACAAAACGGAAGGATTGTGAGTGGTGGGTATCTGCAACCCACTGCCTGTCAGGATGCAACAAGCATAAGTCTCCAGAGAGGCTTGAAATGCATACCTCTATCACCAACTGCGTTTGAAGCTGTGAGCCAAGTGTTGGAAAAGGCGACAAGAACAGTCAGAGACCTGCGCTTCACTGGTGCAAACTTGTTGAGCTGAAGTGCATTTTCCGTGCTGTAGAAATCTTTGAACGGCTGCGATGAGGTGGTCCGGGCAACTGGCTGATGTGAGACACGTTAAACTGGTTTAATCCTGAGATCTCTCCTTCTCTTGGAGGATTTATCTGTGTTTCCCCCTGTGTGGATGAAAATTAGGAAGACTTCCTCAGGGGCGTTACAAAACAGTGTGACCATGTCAAAGTTCACTCCCATTTTTTGTGTCATATAAGAGCACAAAGAGAATCTATTTGACATTTGCACTGGAAATATCAGAACATGCAACTTTATGGGCGTCATGTTGGAAACTGGCACTGTAATAGATGAATGTCCGATGACCCGCAATGCAGATGGGCGGAAATGCATTTTCTACGCTGAAAGAAATGGAAGAAAGAAAGAATTAGTTAAGCAGCCAAACTGATCACAAATGAAAAGAGTAAAAGTGAATTCATTAAGAAAACATTCAACGCCATTTTTCACTCTGCCTGCAAGTGAACTGTTAAGGATTCAGTACACTCACTGCTGTGACAAAGAGACTATTCCTCTGACCGTCTATCGTGTTGACAGCCTTCCCAAAGCCGGGAATGATTAATGGAGCTGGCAATTTCTCGAGTTTCGTCCCAAACACTGTTCAGACCAGCATTAAACAAAGAACTGCGAATCATGGAAATCGAGATGGAAAACAGGAATTGTCAGATAAAGTCAGCTGGCCCGACAACAACTGCGGAGAGAAAGATTTTAATGTTTTAGATCTACAGAATCAGGGTACTAATTCATTTTATTGTTTTAATTCCTGTCTAACTGTCAGTTTCACTTCGCGAATCAGCACATTTATCAGAATCTCATCTTAAAATTGTAAAATGTCTTTATCAGTTGCAATGCGGTTACTATGGCCCTGAGTTGGTGAAAGGCTGCTCTTCATTCATTACCGCTTTCTTCTCCATTCTGTCCATGAACAGACACATTGAATGGATAATTTCTGCTTTCAGTGTCTAGCTTCATTGTCTCCGTTTGTCTCATCTATACCATCTCACTCTCTTCTCCGTTCTAATTTTCCAACTCTCTGTCTGTCAATACCCCTGATTTTCCATGTCTACTTTTGGAAACATCTGAAATTCGGAGACAGTCTGAGAGTATACCTGTGAAATGGCTGTCTCCCGCCCCACCCCCTTCCCCACACCATCCCATTCCTTGGCTGGAGTGTGTAGAACTGGGCTCACGTTTTCCAGATAATGTCTCTGTCAATGAAGTCTGAGGTCAGGTGACATTTCTTCACTAAAAACATTATGAGCTTTTACAATTCTAAATAGAATTACACATTGACCAGTTAAAGAAAAACAGTTTCAGTCCAATTATCGGAATTTAATGATGCCTATGCTGTGTGTCTAAACTTAATGAATGGTGAGAGCAGACAATGAGAGGCATCATCTCGCAGTGGGAGCGTAATTATCACAACATTGCCCGACAAGTTTGCAGTGTCTTTTGCCTCACTTCATTATTCACAACAACCTCTGAATGACGGATGAAAATAAAAGTAAAAGAGATGGAGAAATCCTTTTCGAACAGGGTAAACAACCTCTGCGTTGAATTAGCAGGATAGAACATTGACTAATGGATCCACAGCATGCGGCAGTGCTTGCTAGCAGGAAATAACAACGGGCTGAGCTCATCACAAGAACCATGCTGAGCCTTCACTTTGGCGATGTTGGTCAACAATACTGCTTTTACAAAATGTTTAAGCAATGAACTTTCAATGTACAGGACATTTGACAGCATTTGGCACCATACTCGACTGGTTATTGCCAGATTCTTTAACTGCCGAAGCCACAGACACTGTTTTTCACAGTAACTCGGACTTGTTTTCTATCATAAAGCTGTTCAATGAGAATTTATCTCAACCTCCGATTATGCAGAAACGAAAAGTTCACAGCTTGTTATCCTTCATTGAAAATGAGCAGAAAGAGACAATCTCGTATTGCGTTGCTTTCAAATTGATGCCTTCGACTCTTTAATCTGACAGGATAAAGACGATGCGTTCATCCCCTCGATGTCAATTAACCACGTGTATAAGTCCCAAGGGAATTTCCAACCAAGAGACCAGGGTAATTGTGCTGAATTGACAAGGAGTGGTGTGTCTGTCTGTGTTAACAGTGAGCAGTAAGGCCCAACCCATACGCACCGACTTTGAGCCTTACACCTCAAGCTCCTCACTCACTTCCCGCCTCATGCCTCCCAGTCATCATTGACTTTCAGTTAACCCTACTTCACCTTCGAAACATCTCACTTCTTGCCAACCAATTTTGGGTGTTCACGTAGATACTGCAGCTTTTGAACACGATTTTCTGGAGTATGCACGACACTCTGTGGGATAGGCTTCACTGCCCATCCATAATTACTGCGGAGATTGAGATATTAAGTAACTTTACAGAATCCTGGATGTGCTCAGTACAGAGATACAGCTATGATGCCGCTAGGGAGGGTGTTCCAGGAATTAAACCCAGCGACATTGAAGTAACAGCGACATAGTTTCAGCTCAGAAGGCCGAGGTCCTTTGAGGGGATTTGCGTTGAAAGTTGTCTCGTGTATTTTTTGCCATTATCCTTCTAGGTAGATTCAAACAATCGCTGGTATGATTCTGGCAGGTTCTGTGTCTGTGTTCTTCATGAAATCAAGAAATGGTTTTCATTCAAATAATCCACAAGAAGAGAAATAAATCTTCATTTCCTGACTCTGACGGTGTAACAGGTTCCAGCGGATATGGAGACGTTTGGGGTTGATTCAGACCCACGCTGCGAAAAGTGACAGGATCATAATTTCAGTAGCGGGGGTGGTGGTGAAGTGTCATAGAGAGAAGGCTGGCGAATTGGGTTGGGAACGAAATCAACCATGATCGAATGGCCGGGCAGACTAGATGAGCCGAAAGTTCGAACTGTCCTCCAGTGCCTTCTGGTGTCTGGCCATCCGGTATCGAAGGAAATAGAAACAGACTAAATTGTTCATTTCGAAGTCCCCTGGTCATATCTGGGTGAAGTGAGAGATGGAACAGGTCTGATATAAATTGAGAGACTGGGAAAATGGTTGAAGAGGATATAATAAAAGAAAAGCTGCGTCTAAAGTTGGAAGTCAAGAAATATTCAAAAAACAGGAAGGGTGCGGGAAGGCAAAGGGAGATGGACATGGAAAAAGAACATAGAACATAGAATATAGAAAAATACAGCACAGTACAGGCCTTTTGGTCCTCGATGTTGCTCCGATCCAAGCCCAACTAACCTACACAAGCCCACTAACCTCCATATGCCTATCCAATGCACGTTTAAATGCCCAAAAAGAGGGAGAGTCCACCACTGCTACTGGCAGGGCATTCCATGAACTCACGACTCGCTGTTCAAAGTATCTACCCCTAACGTCTGTCCTCTACCTACCTCCCATTAATTTAAAGCTATGCCCCCTCCCTCGTAATAGCTGACTCCATACGTTGAAAAAGGTTCTCATTGTCAACCATATCTAAACCCCTTGTAAACCTCTATTAAGTGACTCCTAAACCTTCTTTTCTCCAATGAACAGCCCCACTTGCCTCAGCCTTTCCCCATACGATCTTCTTACGATACCAGGCAACATCCTGGCAAACTTCCTCTGCACTCGTTCTAGTGCCTCCACCTCCTTCCTATAGTATGGCGACCAAAACTGCACACACTACTCCAGATGCGGCCGCACCAGAGTCTTATACAACATGACCTCAGGACTCCGGAACTCAATTCCTTTGCAATGAAAGCCAGTACGCCATATGCCTTCTTCACAGCACTATTTACCTGGGGAGCAACTTTCAGTGATCTGTGTACATGGACACCAAGATCTCTCTGCTCGTCGACACTACCAAGTATCCGACCATTAGCCCAGTACCCCATCTTCTTGTTACTCTTACCAAAGTGGATCACTTCACGCTTACCTGTATTGAACTCCATTTGCCACCTTTCTTCACACCTCTGCAGCTCATCTGTATCCCGTAGTAACCTGCCACATCCTACCTCACTGTCAACAACTCCACCGACTTAGATATCATCTGCAAACTTGCTCACCCAATCTTCTAGCCCCTCCTCCAGGACATTTATAAAAATGAAAAACAGCAATGGTCTCAAAACAGATCCTTGCAGAACACTGCTAGTAACTGCACTCCAAGATGAACCTTTACCATTACCTACTACACTCTGTCTTCTTCCAGCCAAAGAATTCCTAATCCAAACCTCTAACGTACCCTCAATGCCATACCTCCGTATATTTTTGCAATAGCCTACCATGGGGAACCTGATCAAACGCCTTACTAAAATCCATATAGACCACATCTACCGCTTTACCCTCGTCCATCTCCTTAGTCACCTTCTCAAATAATTGAATAAGTTTTGTGAGGCATGACCTGCCCTTCATAAAAACCATGCTGGCTATCTTGATCACATTATTCCTGGTCACTGGTCTGGATGTCATAACTCTGTTTCCATTGGAGCGTTCTAAATCAATTAATTTTGGTTCAGCACCATGTGACATAGAGTCCGCACTGTCAATCCCCGCAGTAAATGGCCATTCGCATTCCATATCTCTGGACAAATTGGTTGTTGCACTGTTGGAATAGAACCTCACGATTTGAAAGTGACATCCTTTATCGTATATTTGCCTGAACCAATTAACTTGTCTCTGGCACCTCCTGTACAGTGGAGACAGTGTTCTCTCAGAAACCAACCTCTGACCAAAATCTGCAACAGCGAGCAAATTTGCTCTTTTGTTGGGTTGCAACATTGCAAGATTAATGGAGAGCTGTGAACCTAATGACAAATAAAAGTGACCACCGCGGTGCTCAAACCGACGACACTGAAATTAAGTGTCTCAAGCTTTATCGACAAAACTAGTCAGACCAGTGTGGCAATTGGCAAGCTTGTTATTTCATACTGAGTGTGGTTCATCTGGCAATTTTCAAGAATTTGTTTCATTCCTCCCAATTACAAATAATATTATTCACACTTTTCAATTCTCAGGTGTTATTCCTTCAGACTATTACAATCCATTTAGGACTTGGGCTGGGACTTAAGAGTCTATGTTCATACTTTCATATTTTGACTCTGATCCTTAGGTCTGCCCAGTTACTCGGGCAGACAGAAAATCAATCGGTAAATTACCGAAGGAATCTAAATCGTTTCTGATAAAGTGCAGGGAATCTCATCTGCTGACGAGACAGTGTCCTTACAATCAACACTTTCTTTGTTCTTCCTGCTTAAAACTATTACCGCTTCTTATTTCCGAAACAGGAGTATTGATTATAAAACCTTTCAAGGACAGGAAAATCTTCAGAGGCCACTTCCAATTTAAAGTGGACTTTTTGACTCTTTCACACGGTAACAGCCGTTACTGAGGAATGGTTTTACATGAGCTGTGTCCCAGGGCTGGGCAGGAAGCTACTGATTGAAGCTGCATTGGCCACTTTCTGTTGGCAGTGGGGGCTTGCAGAGAGTGGGGTCACAGTCTGACGCACGTAACCTTCTCACTCACTGCACACTCAGGGTCAATCACGAATAAGTTCTCGTGGTTGTAATATTGGTATATGGTCAGTCTCAACGCTTGACTTGAAATAATTGAGGCTTTGTGCCCTGTGTGGGCTAGGACTACCACCCTTTCAGCCAAACGCTCTGACTATTTGAGACACAGAAACTGGAACCAAAATTATCCACGTATGCATCCAAAAGCGAAGTGGCCGAGAGGATGTGGACAGCATGTCCTCTCACGATTTTTTTTTAGAGTCAGTCGCTAGTTTTCCCGTGTTTATCGCAGTGAGGAGCAACAAACATTCCAATAAACCAAAATCAGGACCTGTGTAGTTCTGTTATGCACAGATGCTTGCGCTAGTTCAATTGCAAACTTGGTAGCAGCGGGTTTTGAACCCAGAACTCAATAGAGACTAGAGCATAAATCCATCACTTTGAAACACTCAGCAACGACAACGAAGCACCAAACCTGTCATGACTAATGTATCACCACCGCTTCGCTTCACGTCAGGCAGTTACCTATGGCACATTCAATGACAAAGTTCGCTTCATTTAGAAAATATTTACAATGAATTGAAAAGTTTGCACGGTTTGGACATTACTGAGAAGCTGAATATTCTTCTACAATTTTCCCTGCGGCTTCAGGCCGTAGGGATATCCTTTAAAAGTTTATAAAATCATGAGGAAGACGGGCAGAGTACATAGTCAAGCAATACTTTTTCACAAGGCACGCAAGTACAAAGCTAGATATCATAGATTTAATGCGAGAGCGGTAAAATTTGAAAGGGATGTGAGGTACACATTTTTTTCCACACAAAACGTTTGTGCGTTTTGAATAAATTTCCACATTTAGTGGCAGAGTTTGGTGCACGGTCTGTGAGGCAGCACAAGTCGTGTATGTCAAGAACTGCTCATACAAATGGCAGCAGAGCAACTCCAAACGGTGCTTCCGACAGAAAGGCATTTAGTGCGTTGCCAAGTACAGAAAGTGCTCCAGTAACATAAAACAAAGCAGAACAATCAACCATGAAAAGTGAAAATTAGTAATTTTATTTTCAATTAAATTAGGTCGTGGATGCGCTGGTGCCTCCATCCGATCGGGAGAGTCAATCTCCAGCCTCCCTCACCAGGACAGTAGTGAAGGCAATGAGAGAAATATAACAAAGTTATAACAAAACAGAGAGCAGCTTCATTGCAGGATCTGGCCTCACAACAACGTTGGAATAAAAACATCCATTCACTTTCAGGGAAAACGATGAAAAACTCACATTGTCCGGAATATGAATACCCAGCAAAAGCTGCTTTGGCCAGTATTCTATTGCTGTACAGATTTTTGTACGAGAAGGTAACTTTCAAAGAGAGTGTTTGTGGCTGCCAATGACAGTTTCAGCTGTTGTTCTCGCTCTGACTAACTTCCTTGTTAGGTAGGATTTTGTATCCTTGCCATCTGTACGTATTGCTACGAGGAACTGCTGGACTGACGTCCACACAAATTCTTTGCCAAGAACTGATATCCCATACGTTCATTTGCAAGTGCATGGCACACAAACTTCGCAAC
This sequence comes from Hemiscyllium ocellatum, assembly GCF_020745735.1. NCBI lineage: Eukaryota > Metazoa > Chordata > Chondrichthyes > Orectolobiformes > Hemiscylliidae > Hemiscyllium > Hemiscyllium ocellatum. The sequence goes on from NC_083418.1 coordinate 2,094,578, forward strand.
GAGGATATGTCAAGAGGTAAGTTTAAAATCATGCTTCCCTGTATTATAAAAAATTCTGGGAAGCAATATCCGAACTCCTCCGTTACGACAGCACAGAAACCGGATCCTCATTTAGACAACAACTCACCAGAACACAAGACCCAATACCCAACATGTGCAGGACAAATGGTGTTGACGAGATTCTACGCAGGGACTGCACGAAACACGACATAAGAAAATGAGGCTGACAACTAGCGAGATGCATTCATAAATTTCATCCGGCCAGTAAACGCCACGGACAGCTGATCCTTGTGGTTATACACAGAATACTAAATGCCTCTGATTCCGTGGGTTGGAAGTGGGATAATATGAACGCCTGCAGCAATGGTTACTTCCTTATGTGTGGTAACTCCTGATGGAACACATGAAAAAGTCTTTTGGTTATTGGGAAATACATCCAAAATACTAGCCCAGAGCAGCATTTCTGTTGTGTTTCTGGTAATGTCCCTGACATGCCCGCTGACACTGTAGTCATTCTGTGCTTCATGACGGTTCGCTGAATGCTTCCTTGATCGTATTGTGGGCAGTAATCTGGGTTTTCCATTCAATAACGTGAGTGTGAAGTACAGGTCCACTAATCTCTATTTTATTTTCCTCTTATTATGCATAATTGCAACATACTAAATGATCAATTAATATTGTAAGATGACTTACAGAGGCATGTGGAATACAAAGGTTTTAATGACATTTATGCAATGATTAGAGATTTCCTTAATTCAGGAGATAAGGATGTAAAGTCTGTTTGGGTAGAGTTGAGGAACAGTGAGGAAAGATCTCTCCAGCAGGTGCAGTTTACAAGCCCACTCGCATTAATCAAATTTCGAAACAAAACGTGCACGGGAAAAAAAAAACTGTGCGTGAGTTACAAAAGATGGCATTCTTGTTAATCGATTGCTTTACTGGGGAATTAATTTTCCTATTTTCTTGGAAACCATCTCTGTCATTGTGAGCATCAGAAAATGCCATTTTTGACAGCAAGAAATAAATATATCATTAACCTTTGTTCGTTTACTTTCCAAGAACACGCAGACGCCTCTGCACCGCACTTACTGTGCATTTCTATCGATTTTAATTGTAGTCTGACTTTTGATTCTTTGAAGAAAGTATACGACCTCATATCATCTACATGAAACTGCACCTAACAAAACTTCTCCACTCACTCGCATTATTAATATCTGTTTGCAAACCTTTCCATATCCTCATCACAATATGACCGCCCATCTATTGTGGATCGGCAGCACAACTGGACGCATTTCACTCTACCACTTCCTCCAAGTCATTCAGTCAGGTAAAACACTAAAGTCCAATCACTGATCGATCTGAATTTTACTAAATATATCTTTCCAACTTGAAAAATGCTCATTAATCTCGATTCGGTGATTTCTGTTAAATAGACAATGGGCAGACAATGCTGCTTTATTATCCAGTACCAAGAAATAATTTATTATGCAATGAACTTTTATATATCCCCTTATTGATTGTTTGCTAAAATTCAAGTGGACTTTACTGAGCATCCTCCTTCACTAAATTGCCATAGTGTGACTTTCCTTTGAAAAAATGTTATCAGTTTTACTGTAATCATGTCTTCTTATCTTTCTGCTTTTCTTCATTTGCAATGTTTTTATTCACAATTTCGAAATGACAACAAAGATATTCGAACCGATGAAAGCAATTTAACACATCAAGTCAGCCACAAGTTTCAATGAGACCACGGCTGATTTGGTTAATCCTCAAGTTCACTTTCGGCCTCATTTCTGTGCCCTTACATTCCCGAAGTGACTGAATGCCTATCTATCTCAGCCTTGCATATACACAGCCTTTACAAACCTCTGATGTAAAGAACTCCACAGATTTGCTACCCTCTGAAAGAGGAAATTTCCACATCAGAGTCTTACATTGCTGATCCCTTCCGCTGTGATGAGGCCTTCTGGTACCACATGATCCCTGATGCATATCAGAGAAGGAAAAAAACCTCAAGTTCGGTCTGCACTGTCGAGTGCCACCTGTGAGTATTTTCATCATCCTCTTTTTTGACTTTTGAATGAACAAATAGACCTGAATCTTATTCAAAAATACCACTATGGCTGTTTCGCTGGTGGTGTAGTGTGCTACAAACCCGAGTCCTTCATCAGAAATATATCACACTCAAAATGTTACCTCTTTTTATCTTTCCACAGTTCCCAATAGACCCGTCGGGTTTCTGCAATATACTGTTCTTGTATTTTGCACAAATGCTGCATTTCATTACATTCCTTCAATCCCAGTTCTCATGGACACTGAACCTGGTTAGTGGCAATACTCCCTCCTACACGTCTATGTGCTATTCCCCTCCGCATCCTCCTGCATCACGTAGGAAACCTTCAGTTTACTTTCCTTGCTCCAAAGAAAACATCGGGAATCTCTCCAAATTCCAGGCTCTCTAGACCCTGGAATGGTGTAAGGCCAAGGAATGTGAAGAGATATTGGGAAAATATTTTCCGTTGGCAGATGGGAAAAATATGAAGGAGGAATACGATAAACTCAGTCTACAGCTTTGTGAATCTTCAGAAACTCTTGGAGAAGTGAAATTAAAGTAGAATGAAGAAGGATTAATTGTCCGAATGAGCAGAGACAGTCAAGACAGCTTCCTCTTCTTTAAGTGGGTAGAACATTAACTTTGCTGTTCTCAGGACATGAACTGATCTGAGACTTGGAAATAATTCTCCTTCCTGCACATAAGGAATGCATCTGTGCAGAGAAACCAGAGTTTCCAGTTCGGATCTGGTCACTCTTTCTCTGAACCAGACCTGAAAATTTAACTCTGATTTCCCTTCACAGATGTTGCCAGACCTGCTGAGGTTTTTCCGCAACTTCTGGTTTTCTTTCTGATTGACAGAACCTGAAGTTCTTTTCAGATTGTATTTCGGTAGCGAATGGGGTTAAGTGCAGAGTAAAGCTGTCTCTCCACTGCAGCTTTTCAAACTCGGAGACCATGTTCACCATGGCATTATATAATGACTCAATCAACCCCTGTCCCCACACCGTCCCGATCAAACACACTTAACAAATTAATTCACTGGCTTAGACGCAGAGTGTGTTTCCCTGTGCAGTTTCACCACCTAAACGTCCAAGGGTCTGGGAAGAATAGGGTTACATACAGTGTATAGATCTATCCAAATACTCTCCCGTCTCATGGGAAGCACTTTGTTAAGTTACAGAGTAAAGCTGCCTTGGCAGTGTGTCTCACAAACACTTAGATGGCTCGTACACACTATCATGGAGTCACACATGTTCAGTCACACACAGTAGAGCGTTACGATCTCCGTATTTCAGAATCTTACACTCGAACACAACCTTTCACTCAAGCAATCTCAGCCACCAACTCTCAGTCCTTCAGTCACAGACACCTCACAGCCAAACTCGCTTGTTCACACACACAGGTCCTCTATCATAAATATATGCAAATGATGAAGGATCCAGGAGGCTTGCTTAATAGTAAATCAATTTATTTATTTTTGGGGAACATAATATTTGAAGGCAGTGTACTTCAGGATGGTCCTTGATAAATCCCTGTTTTCTTGATAAAATACATCTGACTCCATGTGAAAGCTTTGCCAGATTCTGAGCAAGACCACACACCTACAATTCAGAAGCAGACCTGTCATATTCCGATCCGATTTTCCTCTTGATGGTTGGAATATTAGACAGACTTTTAAAAATCTCAGGGTACGGACTTTAAAAAGGATTCTGGAACCTGCATCTTAATCAATGGAAACTGTGTAACAGAGTTCTCCATATCCTGTTTTTTTTTTAGTTTAATTTTGTAAATTAAAATTTCTACAATGCAGGAATGTATGAATGGAAAAATAAATGCTTTTCACTCATTTGCCCCTCTCCTTTGCTGACAGAATTCAGACTCTAACTGAAGTCTCTCTGCTCCTACACACAGTTTAACATTGTCTCATTCGGATCAGATTATCCCTCCTCTGACATCGAAAAAGCATCAATTCACATCTCAGCTTATTTCATCTGCAGGGGGCCGAGAGATGATAATGTATAAAGCGTAAAATGTGTTTTAATCTGCCAAACCAGCACAATTGATTTCAAAAAAGTCTCACTTAGCCATTTTAGATTTATTAAGGGCAGCCATTTCATGTTAGAACAGGGCTGAGAGCGACTTTATAAACATAGAAAGGCAAGAACGAGCTGGGGACTTGGGAGTCTATGTGCAAATGAATGCAACGTAGATTCACAAAACTTTAAATGGATGGCAGGAGTTAAATGGCCAGGGAAACGAAACAAGTGCAGGACTGTATCTCTGGAATTCAGAATCATCTAATATGATGAATGTTTAAGAGTCAATATAGGAACTGTGGGATTAGATAGTGAAAAATATCTTTGCTGCTTCTAGACTCGATAACTAAGTTCAGTGTCTAGTAATCTAACAATAGACAGGAACTCTATGAAAACTCAGGCCACGTTCAGCATGAGGTTAGATTTTCTTAAATCACACAACACTGTCCACAATCAACTCTCACAGGAAAATGACAAAAAGAAAGTTGTCATTTCTTTCGTGTCTGTTTCACTGGAATTGTGTACTTCATACTAATTGGCTACCAGCAAAGAGGAACAACAAGGAAACCTGTCTCTGACTGATTCATTGTGAGGATATCAGGAATCCGACCGATGCTTTCATCCTCAGACCGACTAGAAACAGTTTCTGTATGTGTCTTCCTAAATTCTGCTACTCTTCTCTTCCCTGTTTCCTGCAATGTCAATTTGTGTCATTTGCAAATTCTGAACACCAGTCCTGCTTTATGGAGGTTGACAGTATGTAAAGCTCAAAGTCCACAACAAAGACTCCCAAACCAAGGTTCAGCATGCTGACATCTCTTGATGCCTGAGACCAAATCTTCAATTACAAACTGGAAGGTTGAGATTCAGAAACGGAAGCACTGTGACACTCTGCTCTGTCCATTCGTTCTCCACCCCTCAATGAAAATCAAATTATGATCTAGTTGAATATTAAAAGAGTCAGTTGAAGCAACCTCCACTAGAACTCCAGAAGACTCTCTCCACACACACATCAGGTATTGTGGGAACAAAAAACAATCTCTTACAACATATCTGTTACATTTTCATTTAATTTCAGCCCCTGTTGTATCATGCTTGAACCTTATATTCGGGGAACAGTTTCTCGCAGACGTCTAAAGATTTTTTGGAAGTCCCAAAATATTCAGAATGTGAAAAGTCTCAGTTTCTTCCAATCCATCATCATAATTGAAGGTGCTGACCCTAGGAGCAAATGCTCACAAAATTCCAATAATCTGTAGTGGTTAACAAAGTGAGCCCACTCTCTACCATCTTCTCGGGAGGAATAACTGACAGAGCAGCCAGTGAAGGCCACATTCTGAATGAATAAAACGAGGTGACCTTCTGACAGCCGTCTTGCTAGCTCAGCCTCATTGCCTTCCTGTGGTGTTGTTTGCCACAACAAATGAACTCAATGCTGCAAGCTTTACTGAACTAAACTGCACGGAATTTTTGGTGTTCTGCCATCTTCTTGAAACTTTGATTAACTGTCATTATCTCTTACCGTTCCGTAATTCCTGCCGTCTAATAAATACAGTGAATCTTTGCCATTTCCTATGCAAGCCTGAGGAGACAAATGGACAAACCGTATCTGATTCGGGTGTAAAATAAAGCAAGATGTAATGTATTGTATTATAAGGTCATGAGATCATGAAAACAGCATCAATACAACAGAGTGATGAGATAAGGAATCTGACCCAGAATATCAAACTGTCCTTCCTCTGCTGATCTGCAAATAGGCTTGTTCTGTTAAGACCAGGAGCCATGCATTATAACCACAGTCTTTTAGATGCAGGCACTGCCTGCCTATTTCCTGAAATATAGTTCAAACTGAAACAGTAACATTTGTTATTTTTCGAGCTTGTAGGAGAACTTACCTGGTCAATTCTTTATCTGATACGCTCCAGATGTCATGTGCCCTTTCTGCAGTTAGGAAACTCAGCGTTCAGTTGAAAATGACGCCACTATCAATGGGATAGAGTCTGCACTAAATCCATTGCTCCAGCTATTTTGACTGTCATTGCTACACCAATCATTTTATGATTTGAAGTGTTAGTACGGGTCGTACTGTTATAACATTCTGCTTTAACGTCAACACAAAACTACAGTACCGATTGATGAATTTGGGATGTTGCTCCTACAGAACAAAGTTTTAAAACATGTGCTTTATCTGTCACACAATTTCAACACAACATCTTAAGCGATTACTAAGTAGGAACGTTTCTATACCCCGTAATTGCACAGAAATGCAACCATCGTGTTGTAGAAGAACTGACTATACTGCGCTCCGAACATCCAGTTGTAAATTCCGATTCCAATCCCATCAAAAATACAAAGTACAATTGAAATGAACACAGTACTCTTTAATTCATGTGTAGTGGGCAAAGTCAAGCCATGTCCTTCTTTTGCAGGACTGTACAGTGACCGTGATTTAAATACACAGATCCACAGCCAAACCCTGACACCTGCCGTGAAAGAATGCGTATTTTGATAATTGTGGGGTTAGGTGGCAGTTTGTTCAGGATTTGGAGTGTCATAAAAGTGATTAAAGGAGGCTGGAGTTGAACGGTGTGAGGAATTTGGGGCTAGTTATTTGGGGTTGTTGGAGAGTTGGAATAATTCAAAAAATGGCAGGGTTAGCAGAGCGAGATGTTGTGCATGTGTCGAGAGCAGGACATGGCCAAAGTGACTATTCAAATGTTGTTGGGTCAAAGCATTCTTTGTCTCGTATCTCCTGGACAATGAGTAACTTTCCAAGTGGAACACTCCAAATTCTTGAACCTTAGTGGATTCTTTATTTGGGTCTCCCAATCAGAGTCTTCAGCTCCACAGTTGATTACCACAGTGTCTCTTTCCAGGTTTCTGCAGGGGCCTGTCATGCAACTCCAGCCTGTGCTTCTCCAACAAATTCCTGACCTCACGAATGGTTCCTTTCTGACTGAGTTACTGCAGAGAAATACTTCTACTTTTCAATGTAATTCTCTGGTTGGAGAATCCTCCAGAATCTGCTGTAAATGATACTCTGCATTTGATATTCGACAGTATATCAGGTATTCGTACAGTAGATATTCCACACTTCTGAATGGCTGTATCGATCCCAATGGAAGAGTTCCTGTCCTAACCACACCAGGTTCTCTTCCCAAGCAAAGTCACTGGGCACAGATGTCACTGGCTGTCCAAGAACTGTGTGTAATTGTCAGTGTCCCCCTTTGCAGCCCATAGTGAGGCCCACAGTGACTCCTTCCTGGTCGTGCCATTGCCATTGGGGAACTTTGAGACTGGAGATTCGACAGAGGCTGCGCTGTGGGGCCTGCCCATGAGTTTCATCACATTCCGGCTGCGTCTCTGAGCTCAGAATGGGAGATAACACTCTCTCAGCTCGAGCTGGAGATTGAACAACAGCCAATAGTACTTCATCCTGGAGCACGGCCACTTAAACGGGAAGGAAAGGAAATCAGAGAACGTCGCTCAGACAAAGACAGCATTGGGGAGTGAACTGAAATTCTCATGTGTCCACAGTCAGATGGGTTTGTGGTGACGCCAGCGAGTCCAGTTGTCTTTTCACAATTGAACTGAACTGATTGCACTCTTAATGAAATATGAAAATTAAATCGGGGAAAATGCTAAGTGTCACTAATGGGGAAACTAGTGTTTACATTCCAGCATCAGTAAGTGTTAAGCGTAAAATTTAAGGAATCTTATTCATACTTTACTTATTATGCTGAAAATTAACAAATACTCACAATCTGCTGTAGATACTTATTCTGTCTGATTTCCATCTGCTTTCATCAGAAATGAAAAACGCAGCAATTACTTGGATTTATGAAAATAAACGAAGAGGGGTTATGGAGGGAATGCAAACAAAGTGGATCTGCTGGAAAGATGAGATAACAAAATGGTAAGGGTGCAAAACGGAACCACTGCATCCCAACTTCCTTGCCAAAAGTTGCTTGGATGCACAATGAAATACGTCGGGAATGGAGTTTCGTGCTAGAATTGAGCATAAGGGCGAAAATATTACTGGAAGATATGAAATACTGCGGCCAGGCTTGGAATAGGAGGTGTGGCCACGTGGTCACGTGGACAGGGTAGGAAAATATTTGTCGGCAGGGGAGAGTCGTTCATTCAATGTGGGCGAAGAATATCGCGGTTCAGGGAATGCTGCAATCAATTTTAAAGGCTATTAACTATACTTTCAAACGACAGCTCTGCAAAGCCATTGACTACGAAAGAAGATTTACCATCAATTAGACTCATTTTGCAGCCACTTCATTCAGGCCCAACGGGTCTGACTCTGGAGTCTGTATGGGAAATGTCGGGCACTATGGGGCGTAGGGCGGATTTGCGGGGACTGGAGTTGTTGAGGTCTCACTGTCAGTTGTTATTGCAGCAGTCTTTCACCTTCTCGGCCTGACACTGATGGGCAACCTGTCGAAAACTTTCAAGATACTGCAGCATGTATGAAGTGTCCCAGGATGGGTCGCCTTGCCCTCGTGGTCCAGTAATCAATCTTATCCAATTTCAAGGACCACCCATACGACCTTGTGGCCATTCGTTACAGTCTCCTATAAAGTGGGTAAATTAACAGCTGTCCTCTGTCACTTTTAACAGTGTCTGCCGGCGAACAAGGTGTAACAATAGAATCTTCGATATTTATTTTGAAGTTTAAGTATTTACAGGGCGGCACGTTTGCTCAGTGGTTAGCACAGCTGCCTCACTGCGACAGGGTTCCAGATTTGCTTTCAGCCTTGGACGACTGTCTGTGTAGAGTTTGCACATTCGCCCTGTGTTTGCTTGGGTTTCCTCCGGGTGCTCCGGTTTCCGACCACAATAGCAAAGAAGTGCAAGTCAGGTGAAATGGCCGTGGTAAATTGACCATAGTGTCAGGTGCATTAGTGGGAGGGAAATGGGTCTGCGTGGGTTACCCATCGGAGGGTCGGTGTGGACTGGTTGGGCAGAAGGGCTTGTTTCCACACTGTAGGCAACCTAATCTTACATGCCTCTTCAACATCATCTTTTTCAACTTCGGTCCTAGGCCCGGTGTTACCACATGGTTGGAGTTGCCCAGCTAACATATCCCAGTAGAGGCTAGATGTCCCTGCCGCGATAGCGTACCGGACGTCCGAAGTTGACTGCTAAGTTCGACACTTCGGCTTTCCAGAAAAGACAGAGGGAGCACTCACAGAACACACATGCAGCGAGAAATTGACCGATCAAGCAATATTGGATAACTGAGCGTGTACTCGTTGACCGCACTGTAAGCACACACTTGTCTGATGGATAAACAAACTTAGACGAGACACCTGAAACCGTCAAGACAAGCAGTCAGCAACCGCAAAACAAACACACACATCCAAAGCAAATACTCGGAAACCACAAGACAAAAGACGGTGAACTTGTGGAGCCCCGGTCAATTTACTTCAGGATGTCTTAGGATTGAAGGGAAAAATCTAATCAGCGGTCTCTCTTTCTATTTTGCCAGGCTTCCCTTGCCTGTCCGGCTTTCCCCGAATCGATCAGGATCACGGTACAAGCCCTGGCTCAATTCTGACCATGCGTCTGACGAATTAGGTAAAATTTTAGTTGATCAATTTCAGAGCTGACCCGTCTATCTTATAAGGTCGAACCCGTGGTTTCTCAACGCTGAGTTAACGCAGTTGGTAGATTAGAATTGTGCCTACCCTCCTCAGTCTTCCCGATTTTTGCTTTAGATCTGACCTGCTGGGCCAAGGCTAGAACCCAGGTCTGAATCGGGCTAAATTTAGATATTGTTGAACCTATACCAAACTGTCGGAGAAATTAGCCCACCAAAGCAGAGGTCACAAAACACAGATCAAAGTGAAATTAGCAAGTAGTTTATTATTACGGGGACATTGCATCAGAGAAATTGACCAAGCTGAAACAGAATTGACAGTCTATCCAGGTCGCTGAAACTCTCTTCACCGAAATGAGAATCTAGCCAGATTTTAAAGGAATATACTACAATGATGACAGTTAAAAATAATGAAAATGTAATGGTCTTGATCGTCAAGCAATCAAGTTACCACGGTGATAATAGCAAAGCAGTTATCAGAAAAGACGTCCTGAATGTAGATACAATCAAGAATCCAGCAGCATCAATCAGTTCTAGAATGGGATCCGGGGGTTCCAGCTCTCTATGTTGGTATGTGAGAATGTCCCTTTTCTTAGCAGTCAGGCGTTAGCATTGTTGCTCTCCAGTGATGAGTCAGGTATTCTTTGCCTCTCTGGCTGACCTGAGCTTCGTGTGGCTTTGATATCACTGGGGTACTAGACTACCCTTCGGGCTTTGAGACAGCAGTGTTTATTGCATTCAGGAAGTATATTGTTAGTTTGTTTGGGAAGTGTATTCCCTGGTTTGCGAGTGACTGTGGTCATGTATGGTGTCCCTTGTAGCCTGTTTTGTCAATGCTGACGCATTCTGGGTGTTCGTTGTATGGCTTGGACAGGCTTGATTTTCTGTTTTCTGATTGGTCATGCCGTGTGTACGCAGGATTGCAAGACCGTTCCCACAATGTTGAAAAATAAACTTAAAGATTTGCAAAGACCGTAAATTCAAAATCTTAATTCATCATCAACCTGTTCAGATGGGGACAAGCCACTCAGCTGTTCCATGGACAGGAAGGTATTCACTCGGGGATTCAGCCTAATGGCACGCAAAGACTTCAACACAGGAAGTGAAGTTTTGTCTGCTCTGTTTTGGAAGGTATTATCATCACAGTCCCCCTTATGTCCCCCGGTCAACATGGCACTGGAGAGACACATTTCATCTGCTCTCTTTATGAGAAGGAATTTATTAAATCAGCAGAGAGGCCTTCACTGAGTGTGTGAAGGGATACACTTGGTCATCTCTGTTCCGTGAGCACGAGCATATTCACACGATCGAGAAACATTTACTTGCTCCTTCTATCTGAAGTGATTCACTCGGTTCTCCAATCTCAGCAGGTATGGACTTATTCCGACAAATGAGTGAAAATTTCAATGGTCTGACTTTACAAAGAGCTTTAGGAGTAGCAATGATGTGATGAAACACCAGATAATACATAAGAATCCCGACAGTGCACAAACAATCCCTTGGGTCTAACAAGTCCACACCAACACTCCAAAGAGCACTCAGACCAATTATCCTCCCTTATGTTTACCCCAACTATTAACCTATGGTCTGTGTAATATATCATGGCCAATTCATCTAACCGGTGGACCGTTTTGTACTGTGGGAGGAAATTTGAGGACCTGGAGGAAATTAATGCAGACACGTGGAGTACGTGCAAACTCCACACAGACAGGCCTCCGAGGCTAGAATCGAAGCCAGCCACCCATGCTCTAAGTCACCAGTGCTAAACACTGAGCCACCGTGCCATATTGCGTGAAGAGGCAATTAATTTGCAATGGATATAGTTAATGATTCGCTCGTTTGACAGCCCAGTCAGGTGGAATCAGTTTAGTCCAGTTGGCTGGCTTGTTGGCTTATAAAGCAGTGTGATGTTATCAGCGTATTTCCAATTCCCGTCACTGGTTTGACGTTAATTTAAAGGTTCTCCTTTACTAACGCTTCCCTTACCTGAAGGCTAGTGCTGCTTTGGAGAAATCTCCACCAGTCATTTCTTTCTCTAATGAAGGGAACAGCTTCTACGGTCTGTTAAGACTGTGATCTTACAAACAGTCCAGTGAGGTCGCATGTGAATGCATAATGGCATTATTGCATCGAGAATTGAACTCTATTCATTCTGTCAGAAGGGGTTTACTTCATTGGATGTGTTTAATCTCTTTAATAGATCTGTTCAATTGTTCAGACTTTATTCACATCAAATTCAAAGATTTTTTTCTGCTGATTTCTCTATAGTTTTTCAGAACTTGGTCTGGAACCTTAAGCGCTGTGGTAATCCAGGTGATCAACGAAATATTTTACGAAGTCCACCACCATTAGCGAAATACTATTACCAAACATGTATTCGCCTCCTCACCCTTGTCCGCAATCCCCCGGGATCATTCCCTCCGGGATACCATAGTGCATTTTGTCTTCAATCTCAACATCTCCCCAATAGCCCCATGGAAGTTTTCCCTACAATCGCGGAAAATGTGACATGTACATTCATAGGACATGCGAACCAGTATCAAGAATATGAGGTACGGGCCTTCGAGACCGCTCCGCCATTCAAAACGTTCATGGTTGATCATTCCATGAACATACATCCACTTAATCACGCTCTGAAGGTATTTTTACTTCGTTTAGTGTTCAAACAAAAATTATCCCTAGCTTTTAAAACATTGAGTGATGTATCACCAACTACTTCATTGGGCAAGCAGTTCCACAGAGGAACAACCCACTGGTTGAAGAAATTCCTTCTCCATTCAGTGCCAAATCGGCTCCTTATAATCTTGAGGCTGTGCCCTCTAGTCCTCGTTTCACCTGCCAGTAGACATGCTCTCTACTTCCATCTCATAATTCCCTTCTAAGGTTGTATGTTTCCATACGATTCACACTCATTCTTCGCAATTTTGGATGTAATCCCAATCTATTTTACAATAAATGTTCATGATATAGAAGATGGTATCTGTAATAACGCTAGCAAATTTGCTGATGGTACTAAGCTGGGTGGCAGGGTGGAATGAGAGGTGGATGTTAGGAGATTACAGGGTGACCTGGACAGATTAGGTGACTGGTCAGATGCAGGGCAGATGCAGTTTAACGTGGATAAATGTATGGTTATCCACTTTGGTGGCAAGAACAGGAAGGCAGATTACTACCTAAATGGAATCGATTTAGGTAAAGGGGCAGTAGAAAGACATCTGGGTGTTCTTGTACACCAAACAATGAAGGTAAGATGCAGATACAGCAGGTAGTGAAGAAGACGAATGGCATGCTGGCCTTCATAACAAGAGTGATTGAGTATAGAAGCAAAGACCTTCTTCTGCAGCTGTACAGGGCCCTGGTGAGACCACACCTGGAGTACTGTGCGCAGTTCTGGTCTCCAAATTTGAGGAAATACATTCTGGCTATTGATGGAGTGCAGCGTAGGTTCACGAGATCAATTCCTGTAATGGCAGGACTACCTTACGCTGAAAGACTGGATCTACTGGGCATATATACCCTTGAGTTTAGAAGACTGGGAGAGGATCTGATTGAGACATAGAAGATTATTAAAGGATTGGACGCTCTGGAGACAGGAAACAAGTCTCCGCTAATAGGTGAGTGCCGAACCAAAGGATACAGCTTAAAAATACGGGGTAGACCATTAAGGACAGAGATGAGGAGAAACGACTTCACCCAGAGAGTGGAGGCTGTATGGAATGCTCTGCCCCAGAGGGCAGTGGAGGCCCAGTCCCTGGATTCATTTAATAAAGAGTTGGATAGAGCTCTCAAGGATAGTGGAAACAAGGGGTATGGAGATAAGGCAGGAACAGGATTCTAACTAAGGATGATCAGTCATAATCATATTGAATGGTGGTGCACGCTCTTAGGGCAGAATGGCCTACTCCTGCACCTATCATCTATTGTGTATCGTCTATTTATTCTCATGTTATCAACGATCACCTTCAAATCCGGAATCATTCTTGTGAAACTACTGTGCTCCCCCTCCATTTCAAAATATTCTTTGTGAAGTGAGAATATTAAAACTGCACATATTACCGCAGGATGAGTTTCACGAGCACATTGTTCAGCTGCAATATAACTTCTCTGTTTTTAAAATCAATCTCTTCAACAATTAAAGATGAAATTACATTTAATTGCTTGTAACTTGTTGCACCTACAGTCCAAAATTGTGATCCACGATAAGTATATCAAATTCCCTCTGCATGGCTGCATGCTGCAACTTTTTACCATTCACGTAATAAGCTACTTTTTTTACTTTTATTTCTACAAAAATGTGTGCTTTCACATTTATTAACATTGTATTCCATCTGCCAGACTATTGCCCATTAATTTAATATTTTAATGCTCCTTTGCAAATTTTCACAGTCTTCTGCACACATTGCTGTGCTACTGATCGGTGTGTCAACTGCAAACCTTGACACGCTGCACATGGCTCCCAACTCCAAATCACCATATAAGTTGTCAGTAATTGCGGTCCCAGTAAAAATCCCCGAGGGACACCATTGGTGGACAACAGAATAGCACTCATTTATCCGCGCTCAACTCTTCCTGTTGGGGAACTAATCCTCAATCTATGCTCATATTTTACCCTTAACAGCATTCATCCGTTTGCTGCCAGCCCCTGTGCGGCACCTTGTCAAGGACATCTTGGAAAACTAGCTACACCAATTCTCTTTGTCCCGTTATACACCATGCCTGTATTGTCATCATAGAATTTTAAAAGATTTTGCAGATTTGACCTGCCCTTCATGAACCGATGCTGTGTCTGTCCAATTTCTTTCGAGATGCCCTGCTATTTCTTCCTTGATAATAGATTCAAGAAATTTCCCCACACTGAGGCATTGGGTGAGTGAATTAGGAACAGAGGTTGAATGCACTACTACTGCCAAATTGTAATGGTGGGAAAACTGAGGGTTTGTTCCACATTTGGAATATTAGTTCTGCGTTACTGAAGCACTGTCCGAGCCTTAGTATTGACGGTGTGCTTCTTTCTCAGAGAGTAAAAATTGAAGATGTGTCTTAATGTCAGAGTTTCATTCCTGAGGGAATGACTTGTCAGAGTGTCAGTGAAACGTGATTGTCTTTGTAGTAATGATTACTATCGCCGAATTCTCCAATTTAGCCATGCTACACACTAATTCTCCAATCCTGCATTGTCCTTCCACAATTCTCTCATTTAATGTTACACCGCAACAATTATTCCATTATCTGTTGTTGTGTTGCAAATTCTTATATTTAGATAAGCCGTAGCACAATTCTTCCATTAAGTAATTCCATACAACGATTGTCCATGTCAGTGGTTCCCTGCCGAATTCTTAACTTGAGGCACGGACGAGTTGAACTGAACTGTCTGTTTCTGTATCGAAATCTCTCTGACTCTCTTTCATCTCCGCTGCTCTGTACCAATTCTCCCTTTTGCCAATCCTGGACAAATCCTGGAACAGCCAGAACTCTGCCATTCTCCGATTTACAGCTACTCTGTTCCACTATTTAATTTAATGACACTTCCATCAATCTTCTAACGTAATGGCACTGTGATGCATATTTCCCATTTACTAAGGTCCAACGTTCCTCCCACTTATTCATACCCCTATACTAATTCTTCCATTTACTGATGCCTAAACCTAACTCCATTTACTGGTGCCCTACTCTAATGCTCCCACTTACTGACACCATGCCCCAAATCTACATTAGTCCCATGATGCATCAGTTCATCCATTTAGTGTTTCCGTGCCACAATTCTCCCATTTTGTGATCACTGCCAGAATTCTCTAATTTTGGTGTCATCTGCATCAAATCTCCAAATTAACAATCCTGCACAAATCCTTCCTTTCGTGGTGAACTGCACCAACTCTCCCACTGAGTATTGTGTTTTCCCAATTCCCTCACTTAGTTTTTTTCAGATGCACATCTTTCACATAATGGTGTTCCTACTCTCTTTTTGTTTTCATTTAATGCAACAAATCTCCACGATTGCTCCTTTGAAATGTTTATCTAAGTTACTGATGCACTGTCCATGTTCTCATATTTACTTGGGCCGTGCTGCAATTTCCTATGTTCTCGGCACTTTGCAATAATATTCCCATTTACCGATGTCCTGAACAGATTTTGCACGAACTGCTGAGCTGCGCTAATCCCCCATTTACTGATTCTCCCATTTTGAGCTTCCTGACTCTAAATCTCCCAATCAGTATTAGCCTGCCCAAATACTCCTGTTTCGTGCTACACTGAAACAATTCTCCTACTTTTTGCTGAAGTACCTCAGAACTCACCTGCAAATCATGAGGCACTCCCTCAGTTCTGAAAATCTCAAAACAAGGCACCGCCTGAGAGTTGAACGTCTCACAATAATGCGTTTTCACAGTTCTTACAATCTGACTGCACTTCAGTATTTCGGAAAATGGGAGCATTTTTGCAATGTAATAACGAGATATTACAGATCTACCAGAGGGTCAGTCCTGATTGAGTGCTCCATTTTCAGAGGGTACTTTTGAGACAGTGAGGATTTGTCAGAGGGTCAATTCTGTGGCGGTGTCTCATTGCATGGAAATCAGAACTGAGTGTGGGTGACATATTAAAGGGTCAGTACAGATAATGCAATACAGTGAGAGCCCCCTGATGCAGGAGCCCTCACGACCAATAATGAGTCAATACCTTAAAGTCAGACATTTGTTCCGAAGAGTGCACCTCATTGTCTGAGAATGTGTTCTGGTACAGAGACTTCATGTAATGTGGTCAGACATGAAGGAATGACACATGATTAAAGGTTCAGTAATGAGGTATGTTGCCATAGTCTGAACAGAACTTTAGGACTATTTTCTTGTCAGAGAAAGGCGATTAGTGGCGATTTAATCTGAGAGCCAAAAGAACGCAGGCGAGAGAAGATGCTGTCCGTTACGCGTGGGAACACCTCCCACTATGTACTTGGCAGGTACTCATGCGACGCAGCCAGTGTTGTCTATCTCATACGCTACAGGCAAGGACGCCCTGAGGCATGGTGCTTTTGTGAAACTGACAGGGGCTCTGACAACAGTTGAATGGGCACCACACAACTATCAACAGACAGGCGTGTTCCCTTCCAGTAGGAGAACACTTCAGTTGTCCAGGACATTCGATCTCAGACCTTCGGGTGACCATTCTCCAAGGCAGACTTTGGGAAAGGCAGCAGCAAAAAGTGGCTGAGCAGAAGCTGGTAGCTAAGTTCAGTAGGGAGGGCCTCATCCGGGACCTTTGGTTCATGACACACTACAGTTGACCATAATTGCACTATATACACACACAGACACTCCTACACACACACACACGATCCTATACACGCACATGCACACAGACATACCTATATACAGACACGCACACAGACACTCACACACACTCCTACAGACACACACACTCCCACATGCACCCTCTGACAGACTTAGACCCATTTAGACTCACACACACGTACACTATCTCTCTCACAGACACGCACCCCAGACACACACACACACACACACACACACACACACACACACACACACATGCTCACATACACGAATATGTTTCTGGGGTGAATTTGCAGTTACATTTAGGGTGTAGGTTTGCTCGCTGAGCCGTAGACTTGATATCCAGGCGTTTCATTACCTGGCTCGGTATCATCATCAATGGCGACTGCCAAGTGAAGCGAAGCTGTTGTGACAGAGTTACATTGTACTTTGCTCAGAAACTGAACTAATCCATATAAGACTGTTAACTCATTTTTTTAGATAAGAATCAGTCTCCACATTCTGGCAAAGACAACAGAATACAGGGCGTAACACCTTCAACATCGTAAATGACTGACACCAATTGTTGCAGTTAACCTTAGAATGTGACTTTTTGAAAAATGTGATTTTCATATGAAAAAGTTAAAGCATCATGCTCCAGCTAACAGTGCGAGACATTAAAAATCAAGGCATTTTCAACGTATAATTTCAGTTACATTGCATTGCTTTCATTTTGCTATAAATTTTGTCACTAACAATTGAGTTCTCCACAACCACCTGATGAAGGAGCAGCGCTCCAATATCCTACTTCTTTCAATTAAACCTATTTGACCAATATTTGGCGTTGTGTGACTTTTAACATTGCACACCCCAGTGCAACACCGGCTTCTCGAAATCATGACACTCCAGAGTATCTGTTACTCTCTAAGGCAGACTTTGATTCCAATTGATTCCAAATTGATTCCAAAACCACGTCACTCATCGCTGTCTGTCACATAAATGTCAAACCCAATCTGAAACTTGTGCATAACATCTAAATCTGTAACTCCCTCATGGGTGTCTGGTTTAAATATATATATATATATAAAAAACCCATTGTGAAACGCCAGTATAACATGCCAGTTTGCGACTCACTTCCGGGTATCTGCTTTATATATACAATCAACTCCTGTATAACATTCCAGTATGTAACTCATTGCCGGGGATCTGGTTTGTATGTGTATAATCCACTCCAAAACTGCTGCATAGCATTCCAGTATGCACTACCCTCCAGATATCTGATTTATAGAAATACATCACTCCGAAACTCCTTCATAACATTCCAGACCGTAACCACCTCCTGGGTATCTGTATTATTTGTATAACCCACTCCAAAACTCTTGCAAATATTTCAATCTGTAATTCACTCCCGTGTATCAGGTTTATATATATAAAACCGACACCAAATCTCCTGCATAATATTCCAGACTGTAACCATCTCTCGCGTATTTGTGTTTTATATATATATAAAACCAACTTTGAAACTTCTGCATAAAATTACATTCTGTCACTCTCTCCCGGGTGCCTAGTTTATATATATAAAACACACTCCGAAACTCGTGTCGAGACTTCCAGTCTCTAACTCCCTCCCACACATCTGATTGATATATGTAATACACTCAAAAACTCCTGCATAATATTCCACTACGGCCCCGTCTCCCAAGTGTCTGGTTTATACACATAACCCACTCCAAAAACCCTGTAAACCATTCGGGTCTGTAATTCCCTCTCAGGTATCTGGTTTGTCTACGTAACCAACACCAAAACTCTTGTATAACATTGCAGTCTGTAACCCTCTCCCAAGTATCTAGTTTATAAACGTCAAACCCACTCCAAAACTCCTGTATCTCTTCCAATCCGTAACTCATCCCGGGTATCTGGTTCTTATATATAAACCACTCCGAAACTTCTCTACAACATTCCAGTGTTAAAATCCCTCCCCGATATCTGGTTTGTGAATATAACAGATTCCGAAACTCCTGGATAACTTCCCAATCTCTAACGCACTCCCAGGTATCTGGTTTATATAGACAACGCACTCTGAGACTTCTGCATAAAATTGGAGTCCGTAACTCACTCCCCGGTATCGGGTTTATATGTATTACCGACTCCGAAATTCTGTTTAACATTCCATTCAGTAACTCACTTCCTGGGTATCTATTTTTTATATATTTAAACAACTCTGAAACTCTTGCATAACATTATGCTTGCAGCATGGATGGGTACCTGGGACTTCGATGTTGTGACTACTTCCCAAGGTTAGAAATGGACATTGCAGGTTCCAGGATTTAGATCTTTCTTTAAAAACAAGCAAGGGGATAAAAGAGGGAGAGGCGCGGCGTTATTAGTCAAATATAGTATAAGGGTGGCTGAGAGAAGTTTTGATGAGAACTCGTTTATTGAGGTAGTGTGGGCTGTGGTTAGAAACAGGAGAGGAGATATCACAATTCTTGGAGGTTTTTATTGGCCTCCGCAGAGTATCAGGGAGGTGGAAGAGAAGATTAGCAACATTATTCTGGGTAGGAGTGAAGGGAACAGGGAGATCATCATGGGATACTTTAACGTCCACAACATTGATTGGAAATGTTATATCTCTAGTACGTCAGATGGACCAGATTTTGTCCAATGTATACAGGAGGGTTTCCTGACACAGTTGTTGTGGTTCTATTCACCGATCTGGGATTTGTTTGTTGCAGACGTTTCGTCCGCTGTCTAGGTGACATCCTCATTACTTGAGAGCCTCCTGTGAAACGCTTCTGTGTTGTTTCCTCCGGCTTTTATAGTGGTATTTCTCTGTCGCTTCCGGTTGTCAGTTCCAGCTGTCCACTGCAGTGGCCGGTATATTGGGTCCAAGTCAATGTGTTTGTTGATAGAATCTGTGGATGAGTGCCATGCTTCTAGGAATTCCCTGGCTGTTCTCTGTTTGGCTTGTCCTATGTTAGTAGTATTGTCCCAGTCGAACCTATGTTGCTTGTCATCTGCGTGTGTGGCTACTAAGGATAGCTGGTCGTGTCGTTTCATGGCTAGTTGGTGTTCATGGATACGGATCGCTAGCTGTCTTCCTGTTTGTCCTATGTAGTGTTTTTGCAGTTCTTGCTTGCGATTTTGTACACTACGTTGGTTTTGCTCATGCTGAGTATCGGGTCCTTTGTCCTGGTGAGTTGTTGTCGGAGAGTGGCTGTTGGTTTGTGTGCTGTTATCAATCCTGGCGGTCGTCGTCGTCTGGCTGTCAGTTCAGAAATGTTCTTGATTTATGGTAACGTGGCCAGTTCAAAAAAAATGTCGGTGTCATAATGAGCGAGTTTTGAGATGCTTTGTAGGTCAGGTTGAAGTTGAAGTTCTGGATGTATGTTGATCCGCTTATCTGGAAACACTACTTTAACGAACACTACACAGGACAAACAGGCAGAAAAAATAGACACCAGGATACATGAACATCAACTCGCCACAAAACGATAAAACCCACTTTCACTGAAATCCTTACATATGGATGAGGAAGGACACCACTTTGACTGGGACAACACATCCATCCTAGCACAAGACAAACAGAGACACGCACGACAATCCCTATAGGCATGGCATTCCAACCAGGACTCTATCAACAAAAACATCGAGTCAGACCCCTTCTACCATCTCCTCGAAAAAAGAGCAGAAAAAACATCACCGCAGGAAATGACATCACGACAGGAAATTACATTACCAACCCAAAGAAACCCAACCATACAAATAGAAAGCCGGAATTATCAGCAGTACTTCACCCAGTGGCTATTGGAAGATATTAACGAGTAGGGTGTCTAAACTTCTGGAAATAAGCACTCCAGCTCAGCAAGCAAACTTACATCCAGGTGTGATGATTTATGTGACTCGTGTTTGATTAAATTAGCAGTGAGAGAAATGGCTCTTAATATTATTAAAGAGGTTCAGTGTCTCGTATTGATTCTCAAATTTGCCAAGAAATTTTAGAAGGAAAGAAAAACGCTCATAGTTGAAATTAGCAAAGATGTTAGATTTGTGTTCAAACAAAGAAAAATGTAAAGCTGTCATTGTAAGACAGTAACTCAAAAACTTAGATGCATCAGAGGAACGGAGAACTTCAGTTGATGTAGAAAATGATGACCTACAATTTCGGAAAATGGAGCTCGACATAAACAAAGAGAGAGAGAAGAAAGAGAAAGAGAGACGTTATAAAGGGGTGAAGACAGAGAGTGAAGATTCTTGGCTGAGCAAAGTTTAAGAGAAGAAAGGGAGAGAGAAAGAGAGGTGAAAAAGAAAGAGAGAAGGTTCTGAGCTGAGAAAAAAAGGGAGAGAATTTGAGCGTGAGATATTATGACTTAGTCAGCAGTTCAAGTTAAGAAGATGTAGATTAAAAGAGAATGCATTGATATGCACAAATATGTCAAAACTCTACCACATTGTGATGAAAAAGATGCTGAAGCCTTCTTTATTTCAGTTTAAGAATTGGCTGGGCAGATGGAGTGGTCCGAATATTTATAGGCAGTGCCAGTTTAGACTGAACTAACAGGCAGAGCTAGTGAGGTATTTGCCGCGCTATTAGGTGATGTATAAAGAGATTTTGAAGACGTTTGATGGGGTGCTTATGGATTGTTACCATAAGCTTATAGACAATGGTGCAGAAACATAAAGAAGGGGCCATGCCAGACATACGTTGAGTTCGAAAGAATAAAATATCGTCTTTTTGATCGATAGATGCGTGCTTTAAAGATAGATTGGAACTTTGACGCTCTCAGGGAGTCTATTCTGCTTGTGGAGTGTAAAACCTCACTTCCAAAATTGATAAGAATTAACGTGGAGGAACAGAAACCTCAGGAACTGAGAAGGGTATCAGAATTACCAAATGAGTACAAGTTGATGCACAAGACAATCTCCCACCATAATTTCGTCTGTTGAGGGACAGACGTTTGGATAAGAGGAGATTCTACACTGCGAAATAAAGAGTAGGGAACACTGGCAAGGGTCTTCCACAGGTTACGAAAGAAGCCCGAGACGATGAAAAGGGGGTGAAAGCCTCAGGTGCTTACGCTGTTGTAAAGTGGGGCACGTAAAGAGACAGTGCTCGTCTTTTAAGAAAGGTGCTGTGGGAAAAGATGTTGTCAAGGAAGCTTAGCCTTTGGCATTGGTAGTAAAGGAAATCCCAAGAAGAGCCGAGGAATTGCAGTAGAGTGCACGGGAGTGTAAGGTTTATTCAGATACAACAGGAACAGAAGAACAAAAAGTTATAATTTTGAGGGATACTGAATCTAATCAGTCGCTGATAGAAAGAGTTGAGTGAATGCGCATGTTTTCTGATCATTTACCCAAGAGTGTGGTAATCTGTAGGATCTATGTCCAGGAATTTAGCTTTCCCCAGTGTCAGATCTGGTTGGAGTGCCAACACAAAACTGAGAAAGATACATTCGGGGTGATGGACAGAGCTGTTAGTTCCAGAAATCTGTTTGTTCTTGGGAAGGATTTGGCAGGAGACAAAGTGGGATTGACGCTCCTTATGGGGAAGCCAAGAAATACGAAGAAACTGAGGAATTAAAATAGAAAGATCCTGGTGTTTTCCCAGACTGTGCAGTAACAGTTTCCATTGTCATAGGTCACAGCACAAAGCAAAATGTAAATTGAAAAATGAAGGAGCGGAGGTTCAGATAGCGGTTACCCTGTTTGATTTAATGATGCAGGAAAACCTGAACAGGCAGAGGGACAGACAGCATTGTTTTGCATGCAAGCTAGCTCGCTGAGCTTAAAGGTTTATTTTCAGACGCTTCGTCACCATACTAGGCAACATCATCCTTGAGAATCTCTGTTGATGCGCTGGTGGTATGTCTGGCCTCTCTATTTTTCGGTCTTTATTGTCTGAGGTGCGTGATGACATTTCTGTTTCTTTTTGTCAAGGGAAGGTAGATGGGATCTAAATCCAAGTATTTATTAATGGATTTCAGATTAGAATGCCATGTCTCTCATAACGTTCGCTTGTCCGAGGAGGTGTGTGCTGCCCCAGTCAAAGTGATGCCCTTCTTTGTTTGTATGCATGGAAACTAGTGTGAGTGGGTCCTGCATTTTGGTGTCAAGTTTCCTACCAGTTCGGCCAGTGGCTTTTTTAAGAATCGCTTAAAAAAAAACTAGATTGGACAAACTAGCAAGAAACCTGCCACCAGGATACTGCCAACTGGCCACTAAAATACCGGACCGACACTCACTAATTTCCACACAGACCGAACAATGAAGGACACCACTTTGACTGGGGCAGAACACACATCCTCGGACCGCAGAAACAAGGACACGCACGAGACTTCCTACAGGGATGGCTTTCTAACTGG
Source organism: Hemiscyllium ocellatum (assembly GCF_020745735.1). Lineage (NCBI taxonomy): Eukaryota > Metazoa > Chordata > Chondrichthyes > Orectolobiformes > Hemiscylliidae > Hemiscyllium > Hemiscyllium ocellatum. The sequence goes on from NC_083418.1 coordinate 2,117,905, forward strand.
AACTTCATCAATAAACACATCAATTCAATCCCCAATCACCTTTACTTGAATATAAGAACCGAAAATGACATCACCCAATCTACGAAACCAATCTGATATGTATCACCAGCCCTTCACTCGAGACTCTCACTGGTGATGTTACTCGTATGGCGACGAAATGTCTGTAAACACAGCTTCAGGCACAGCGAGCGAACTTACATACAGAAACACGTTGTCCTTGTCCCAGTCAGTGTTAGTGATATTGTGAATTAAATACAGTATCTCTGCCCTAGTCAGTGTTGATGAATCAGTGAATTAAATGCAGTGCATTTGTTTCGGTCATTGTTACGTAATCTTGGAATAATATACAGTGTCTCCCTGCCACAGTCAGTGATAATGAGCTTGCCAAGAAATCAGTGTCTCTGCCCTAGTTAGCGTTGCTGCGTTTGTGAATTAAAATCAAAGTCTCTACTACAGTCAGTGTTGGTAAAAACAATGTCTGCAGATGATGGAAACCAGATTTTGGATTAGTGTTGCTGGCAGAGCACAGCAGTTCAAGCAGCATCCAAGGAGCAGCAAAATCGCCGTTTCGGGCAAAAGCCCTTCATCAGAAATAAAGGCAGAGAGCCTGAAGCGTGGAGAGATAAGCTAGCGGAGGGTGGGGGTGGGGAGAAAGTAGCGTAGAGTACTGTAGGTGGGTGGTGGAAGGGATGAAGGTGATAGGTCAGGGAGGAGAGTGGAGTGGATTGGTGGAAAAGATGCTAGGCAGGTAGGACAAGTTATGGGAACAATGCTGAGCTGGAAGTTTGGAACTAGGGTGAGGTGGGGGGCAAGGGAAATGATGAAACTGTTGAAGTCCACATTGATGGCCTGGAGTTGAAGTGTTCCGAAGCGGAATATGAGGTGTTCTTCCTCCAGGCGTCTGGGAGTGAGGGAGTGTGGGTGAATGAGGCCCAGGATCTCCATATGCGCGGCAGAGTGGAAGGGGGAGTTAAAATGTTGGGCCACAGGGCGGTATGGTTGGTTGGTGCGAGTGTACCGGAGAAGTTCCCTAAAGCGCTCTGCCAGCAGGTGTACAGGCTCCCCAATGTAGAGGAGACCGCATCCGGAGCAACGGATGCTATAAATATCAAGTTGCAGTGACCGGGTCTCTGGCATGAGGTCCGCCTCTGAGATTCAGAAGGGAAAGGGGCAGAGGAGGAGAGCGCTAGTTACAGGAGATACTTTAGTTAGAGGGACAGACAAGCGGTTCTGTGGACATGGGTGAGACTCTCAGCTGGTTTGTTGCCTCCTGGATACCAGCGTTGGAGACGTCTCAGACCGTGTCTTCAGAATCCTTAAGGGGGATGGTGTGCAGCCAGAAGTCGTGGTGCACATTGACACCAACGACATAGATAGGAAGAGGGCTGGGGAGGTAATTCAGGAGCTCAGGGATTTAGGCTGGAAGCTAAAAGCTCGGATGGACAGAGTCGTCAGCTCTGGGTTGTTGCCGGTGCCACGTGACAGTGAGGCAAGGAATAGGGAGAGAGTGCAGTTGAACACGTGGCTGCAAGGATGGTGTAGGAGGGAGGGCTTCAGGTATTTGGACAATTAGACTGCATTCTGGTGAAGGTGGGACCTGTACAAGCAGGATGGTTTGCACCTGAATCAGTTGGGCACAAATATCCTGGGAGGTAGGTTTGCTAGCACTCTTCGGGGGTGAGGTGGAGTGGGGGGTTAAACTAATTTGGCTGGGGAATAGGATCCGGACTCGTAGTCCAGCAAGTAGGTTAGCTGTTTTTCAGGATGCCCACGAATGTAGGGAGGCTGTGGAGGTGGTACCACTGACAGCGAATACTTGCGGACACAGAGATGTGTTCAAATGTGTATACTTCAACGCAAGGAGTATCAGAAATAAGGTGAGTGAACTTAAGTCGTGGATCAGTACTTGGGACTACCATGTTGTGGCCATCATGGAAAGGTAAATAGAAGAGGCACAGGAATGGTTGTTGGAAGTTCCTGTTTCACTAAGATTTAGGAGGGTGATAAAAAGGAGGGGGTGAGGCGTTGCTCATTAGAAATGGTATAATGGCTGCAGAAAGGCAGTTCGAGGGGGAGCTGCCTATGGAGGCAGTATAGGCTGAAGTCAGAAATAGGAAAGGTGCAGACACCTCGTTGGGTGTTTACTATAGCAACCCCACCCCCACCACCCCCACCCCCGCCCTCCACGCAATAGCAGCAGAGATGTGGAGACAAAAAAAATGGGAAACAGATTTTGGAAAGGTGCAGACGCTACAGTGTAGTAGTTATGGGCGATTTCAACTTCCCAAATATTGATTGGAAGCTCTTTAGATCAAGTAGGACGGGGCGGTGTTTGTGCAGTGTGTCCAGGAAGCTTTTCTAACTCAGTATATAGATTGTCTGACCAGAGGGAAGGCCATATTGGATTTAGTACTTGGTAATGAACCGGGACAAGTACTGGGCTTGTCAGTGATTGAGCAGTTTTGTGATGGTGACCACAATTCTGTGACTTTCACCATAGTTATGGAGAGAGATAGGAGCGTGCAACAGGGCAGGTTTTACATTTAGGGGAAGGGTAAATACGATGCTGCAAGACAGGATCCGAGGAGCATAATTTGGGATCGTAGGCTGTCAGGGATATATGTCGTTGATATGTGGAACTTTTTCAAGGAACAGATACGACGTGTCCTTGATATGTATGTACCTGTCCGGCAGGAAAGAGATGGTCGTGTGAGGGAACTTTGGTTCTAGTCTTTTAAAGTTTATCTTTTAGAGGGATAGCAGCGAAGGCAGTGCAATGTTCCTCTTGCAACATGCATGAGATGAGGGAAGCCATTAGCGTCCCTTCTGATTACACTTGTGAGAAGTGCACTCATCTCCAGCTCCTCCAAGACCGTGTTAGGGAACTGGAGCTGGAGTTGGATGAACTGCGGATCATTCTGGAGGCAGAGGTGGTCATAGATCAGAGCTTTAGGGAAGTAGTTACTCCGAAAGTTGTAGAGAGATGGGTGACAGTGAGGGGGAGTGGAAGGAAGCAGCCAGTGCAGGGACCCCCTGCGGTCATTCCCCTCAAGAACAAGTATACCGTTTTGGATACTTGTGGGGGGGATGACATGCCAGGGGAAGCAACGAGGTTCAGGCCTCTGGCAGGGAGCCTGTTCCAGTTGCTCAGAAGGGAAGGGTGGAGAAAGGTAGAGCGATAGTCATTGGGGACGGTTTTGCGGGGGCGACAGAGACTCACGATTGGTATGTTGTCTCCCAGGTGCAAGGGTACGTGATGTCTCTGATCGTGTTTTCCGGGTCCTTAAGGGGGAGGGGGGCAGCCCCAGATCGTGATCCACGTTGGCACCAACGACATAGGTAGGAAGAGGGGTGAGGATGTTAGGCAGGCTTTCAGGGAGCTAGGTTGGAAGCTCAGAGCTAGAACGAACAGAGTTGTTGTCTCTGGTTTGTTCCCCGTGCCACGTGATAGAGAGTCGAGGAATAGGGAGAGAGAATAGTTAAATGTGTGGCTACAAGGATGGTGCAGGAGGGAGGGATTCCGGTTTCTGGACAACTGGGGTTCTTTCTGGGGAAGGTGGGACCTCTATAAACAGGATCGTCTACACCTGAACCTGAGGGGAACCACTATCCTTGTGGGGAGGTTTGCTAGTGCTCTTTGGGAGGGTTTAAACTAACTCTGCAGGGGCATGGGAACCTGGAATGGAGCTTTAGGGTACAGGACCTTGAGTGTAGGGAGGTTAGGAACATGGCATCGATCTCGAAGGAGGGTGCGTGTAAACAGGAAGGTGGCTTGAAGTGTGTATACTTCAGTGCCAGAAGTTTAAGAAATAAGGTAGGTGAACTTGCAGCGTGGGTTGGTACCTGGGACTTCGATGTTGTGGCCATTACAGAGACGTGGGTAGAACAGGGACAGGAATGGCTGTTGCAGGTTCCAGGGTTTAAATGTTTTAGTAGGGTCAGAGATGGGGTAAAAGAGGGTGAGGTGTGGCATTGCTTGTCAAGGGTAGTATTACAGCAGTGGAAAGGACGATGGAGGAAGACTTGCCATCTGAGTTAGTTTAGGCTGAGGTTAGAAATAGGAAAGTTGAGGTCACCCTGTTAGGAGTTTTCTACAGGCCTCCTAACAGTCCGAGAGAAGTAGAGGAAAGTATTGCGAGGATGATTCAGGAGATGAGTGAAAGTAGCAGGGTGGTTGTTATGGGGAACTTTAGCTTCCCAGATATTGACTGGGAAAGCTATATCTCGAGTTCGTTAAATGGGTTGGTGTTTGTCCAATGTGTGCAGGAGGTTTTCCTGACACAATATGTAGACAGGCCAACAAGAGGTGAGGCTATACTGGATTTGGTTCTAGGTAATGAACCAGGCCAGGTGTTAGACTTGGAGGTAGGTGAGCACTTCGGGGACAGTGACCAAAACTCGGTGACTTTTATTCTAGTGATGGAGAGGGATAAGTGTGCACTGCAGGGCAAGAGTTATAGCTGGGGGCAGGGAAATTATGATGCGGTGAGGCATGACTTAGGATGCGTGGATTGGAAAAATATGCTTCAAGGGAAGAACACAAATGATATGTGGAGATTGTTCAAGGAACACCTAATGGGTGTCCTTGAAAGGTATGTACCAGTCAGGCATGGAGTAAAGGGTCTTGTGAGGGAACGGTGGTTTAATAAGGAATTGGAATCCCTTGTGAAAGGGAAGAGGGCCGCCTATGTACAGATGAGGCGTGAAGGTTCAGTTGGGGCGATTGAGAGTTATAAAGTAGCCAGGAAGGATCTAAAGAGAGAGCTAAGAGCAGCGAGAAGGGGACATGAAAAGTCCTTAGTTGGTAGGATTAGGGAAAACCCAAAGGCTTTCTATAGGTATATCAGCAATAAAAGGATGACTAGGGTAGGTATCGGTCCAGACAAGGATAGTAGTGGGAAGTTGTGCGTGGAGGCGGAAGAGATTGGAGAAACATTACATCAATACTTTTCATCAGTATTCACTCAGGAACAGGACATTGTTGCTGATGTGAATATTGAGTCACAAGTGATTAGAATGGATGGCCTTGAGGTATGTAGGGAAGAGGTCTGGGGAATACTGGAAAGGATGAAAATAGTTATGCCCCCGGGCCTGATGGCATTTATCCTAGGATCCTCTGGGAAGCTAGGGAGGAGATAACGGAGGCATTGGCATTGATTTTTATGTCGTCGTTATCTACGGGAATAGTGCCAGAAGACTGGAGGATAGCGAATGTGGTCCCCTTGTTCAAGAAGGGGAGTAGGGATAGCCCTAGTAACTATAGGCCAGTGAGTCTCACTTCTCTTGTGGGCAATGCCTTAGAGTGAATTGTGAGGGATAGGATTTATGAACATCTGGATAGGAATAATGTGATCAAGGATCGTCAGCATGGTTTTGTGAAGGGCAGGTCGTGCCTCACAAGCCTTATTGAGTGCTTTGAGAAGGTGACCAAGGAAGTGGACGAGGGTAAAGCAGTTGATGTGGTGTATATGGATTTTAGCAAGGCGTTCAATAAGGTACCCCATGGCAGGCTCATGCAAAAACTACGGAGGTATGGCATTGAGGGTGCATTCGAGGTTTGTATTAGGAATTGGCTGGCTGGAAGGAGACAGAGGGTAGTAGTTGATGGTATAGGTTCATCTTGGAGTGCAGTTACTAGCGGTGTTCCACAAGGATCTGTTTTGGGACCATTGCTTTTTGTCATTTTTATAAATGACCTAGAGGAGGGGCTTGAAAGCTGGGTGAGCAAGTTTGCGGATGACACGAAAGTCGGTGGAGTTGTGGACAGCGAAGATGGATGTGGCAGGTTACAGCGGGATATAGATAAGTTGCAGTTCTGGACAGAAAGTTGGCAAATGAAGTTCAATGTAGCTAAGTGTGAAGTCATTCACTTTGGTAGGGGTAACAAGAAGTTGGATAACTGGGCTAATGGTAGGCTACTTGGTAGTGTGGTTGAGCAGAGGGATCTTGGTGTCCATGTACTCAGATCTCTGGAAGTTGCCACCCAGGAAAATAGTGCTGTGAAGAAGGCATATAGTGTACTGGGCTTTATTGGTAGAGGAATTGAGTTCCGGAGTCCTGAGGTCATGTTGCAGTTGTCTCAGACTCTGGTGCGGCCTCATCTAGAGTATTGTGTGCAGTTTTGGTCGCCATACTATAGGAAGGATGTGGAGGCATTGGAACGAGTGCAGAGGAGGTTTACCAGGATGTTGCCTGACATGGTAGGAAGATCGTATGAGGAAAGGCTGAGGCACTTGGGGCTGTTCTTATTGGCGAAAAGAAGGTTTGGGGTGACTTGATAGAGGTGTACAAGATAATTAGGGGTTTAGGTAGGGTTGACAGTAAGAACCTTTTTCCGGTAATTTAGTCAGCTGTTACTAGGGGACACAGTTTTAAATTAAGGGGTGGTAGGTATAGAACAGATGTTAGGGGTAGATTCTTTACTCAGCGGGTTGTGAGTTCATGGAATGCCCTGCCAGTAGCAGTGGTGGGCTCTCCCTCTTTATGGTCATTTAAGCGGGCATTGGATAAGCATATGGAGGTTATTGGGCTAGTGTAGGTTAGGTAGGCTTCGGTCGGTGCAACATCGAGGGCCGAAGGGCCTGTACTGCACTGTATTTTTCTATGTTCTATGTTCTATATGATGTTGTGATGAGGAAAAGCAGGAAACTGATGTGGAAATGTACTCGATCAGCGGTTATCCAATTCAATGGCTGAACAGACAGGGGATGAATGGAAGCTTCATGAGGACAAATATGTTTTCTTTGTGAAACTTGCTGACTCACAAAGTGACGACGGTCGAATTGAAGTCGTGATGATGATTTTCTTTTCTGCTTGTTAAAGTTTTGAACATGACTGCTGCTTTTCATGTCCATGGTAGCAACAAAACATTTTGGTTCCCCTCCGCGTTTGTTAAGCATGCGCTACTTTGAATATAACGACAGAAAATGACAATACTGTAAGTCAAATTCGCAGTGATCTTTCTGCTGCCGCAACGCAAAGCGCTAACCACTGCACGATATCGATACCACACGGAATAGCATGATGCGAAAAGCAGTAAAGACAGTGAGAGAGGATATCTTAGGAACAGAACCACATGAACGATTGGAATATTTCACAGACAGTGACTGAGGCAGGCAAATTCTGGGTGGGCTGAAACGTAAACTTCGGTAACTCCAAAGCCGGTGGAAATTTCATCACTGAGTTTGATGAAGGCTAAGATTGATATACTTCTCCAGAAGATGAGAGCATCCGGTGATATTGCAGGGCATTGGTGGAATGTATTTCAACAAAAAAACGTAGTTTAACATTGGTTACTTCACCAATTTCCTCAGACAAGGAAGTGACCACTGCTTTGGAATATCATATAGTCCCAGTTCCCAGGCCTGGAATCTGAGAAACTGGTGGTGCCGCGGCGAGGCAAAAACGGGAAAGGGAATTGGGATGAGCCAGTGGATGTGGTTTCAGTGATGAAATTAGTGATTGCGAAGTATTTCACTGAAAGTATGGAGTCAAATGAAATGCTGTGGCTGGGAATCCAACCGCACCTGCAGCAACTGCCATTGACAGGAATCAGGGATCATGGGACATCAAGCTGGCAGATCCAACCTCACCTGGAGCAGCGTCTATTGACGTCTGCACAGACAGAAACGTAGGTCATGTTTTTGACTTCTCACCTTTCTCATATGCCTTACTCTACTCTTGGTTAAAATGCAGGAAGAGGTTTTTTGTTCATTTCATATTATTCAATTTCTTACAATCTCGCACAGGTCGTTAAGTATTCTCGACCTTCGAAAATTAGCGGGAATACGATGATATGATTAGGCACTAGATTACCAGGGGTGATGGAGCAAAAGCAGGAAAGTGAATTTGTACGTCATCAGACGAGCAGAGATCCCATTGAATGGCTGACGCGACACAGGGTGAATGGAAGCTTCATGAGGATGAGTGTGTTTTCGTACTGAAACTTCCCGCTGTACAAAGAGTGGATCATTGGAACGAAGCTGTAACACTGGTTACCTTTCCTGGTTGTTCGACTTGTGAACATGAGTACGATTGCTCATGAATGCAGCATGCCAACGTCAAGCACGCGCAAGACAATGTCACAACAGATAATGCGCTTGCTTCCGGTCCAGAGATTGTAGATTAGTTTTCGACTTGATTCAAGAACAAGACTGGCAGGCTTCAAATCCCCATACAAGTTAATCTTCTGCACTGTTCCAAAGCCGAATTGAGGTTTGAATTCTTAACCTGCAGAAGTGAAAGTCATTCAGGAAATGTACGAAGAACATGAGAGTCAATATCCCAGTTTCATCACAAGAGAGGAAGCTGAAAGCACATGCTGCTCAAGGGTACCTTTCAATTTTTCAAACCCACCACAGAACTATATCCACAAGAGGTATACTTGGAAAACATTGACTGAGATGTGGGAACTCAAATCCAGTTGAACTTTTAACTACAATCTTCCTCGAGACTGTGGAGATTACAACACTGAATTTGTAGAAGACTAAGGTTGAAAGACTCTTTTTTAACAAAACTTCAAAGGGTCATGTGATGTTGCACGGTTTTGTTGAAATGAATTTCTCAAGAACAATGTAGTGTATCATCACTTACTTCACCAATTTCCTCACGCAATCACGGCTGTGAAATATCACATAATCACACTTCCAAAGGGTTAGGAGTCCGAGAAATTGAGTGACGCATTGGAAATGAGCATAACAATGAGCGTGAAGATTTGGCTGCAGTGATGCAATCTGTCAGTGCAATGTCCTTCTCTGATGATAGAGAAGTGCATGAAATGTGAGCTCCATTTTCACCTGGAGCAACTTCTATTGACATGGTGAAGGGAACATTGGAACATTAGACTAGGGGAAAGGGTACTCAGCTATTAACATCTTAAGTGACGTAGTTTTGTGGCAGGACATATGTTTGCAGATTGAGGGAGTATCTGTCAGAGGGAACTATCTCAATAACAAAGAAAACATCTGCAAAGATTCAACTCTTGGGGGAGCAACTGTGTAGAGAGAAGCAGAAGTAATGTTTGTCCTATCTGACCATTCCTCTCTGGCAGACTCTCCACTGGGTTAAATTGGATAAAGGCATTTTTAGCTCATTTCACAGTATTCAATTTCATGCATACTCGCACAGGTCGTTAAAGTAATCAAAACCTCCGATGTGCTGATTGGGTTCGGGTTCACTTCAATTCTGGAAGAAAAGCAGGAAAGTGGATTCGAAATTCAAAAGACCAATACTGATACCATTGAATGGCTAAGCAGACAGAGGTGAGTGGAAGCTTCATGAGGGCATCTGTGCTTTCATTGGAAAATTCGCCACTGCGCAAATTGGGGAACAGTGGACTGAAGCAGTAAAAGTGATTATCTTTTATTCATTTTTCAACTTGTGAACATGACATCTATTGCTGATGTCAATCATAACATCACAACTCTGAAGTGCAAAGCCTGACTGGGGTCAGTGGCAAAATAAATAACACGCCTGACAACAGCGATTGTATGTTCGAATCTTACCTGGCTCCTGGGCGGTGCTGAGTTTACCCTGCTCTTCTGTCGTTGTGAGGCTGAACTGCGGTTTCAAACCCTGAACTGCTGGAGTAAGATCTATTTCATTAAATGGGATGCGGAAGTAGTCGCACACGCTGCTCTTCACATCTTTCAACATTCCAAACCCACCTCCAGTTCACTGCGGCAACTGGGTCTGACAAGTAAAGGATAGAGAACCAAGAGTCAGCCATGACAATCTTGAGAAACTGTTTGTGAAGTGGAAACAGAGAAGGATGGAGTGTGAACTGTCTGACTGAGCAGTGATTGCTGAGGCACCATCACCTTCTTTAAGAGGCCGTGAAATTGATTCTCATGTTTCAATGTCATTAATTGATCTGAGGTATGAAAAGCACTCCCATTGCAAGTGCTCTGCTTTTGCTGATGTCGCTCTCAGGATCAAAAGAAAACCCAAGTCCCTGACTGAGAATCAAAACCAGGTCACCGCGAAGAAAGTGAAGAAAATGGAACCGCTCCCCCAACAGAAACAGCTACACGAATCGCACTCATGCTCTCAAGATCGTTGTACGTGTTCTTGTCAAAAGAAATCGCTTGACGATCTTTATTCGTTTTCCATCACTTGAATCAGTATGCATTAGCATCTCAAAATCACATCCGAGTACCTCTTAGGGTTATTTGGGTACAATTCTGTGAACCCTTCGCACGGTGAACTCGAGATTCAACCATCCACTGCCTGATAAACGTTTTCTGCGTATCTCCCCAACACTTTCTACCTCTTAATACAAATCTAAGACCCCTGTTGGTCGGTCAAGACGCATCATTTCTTTCAGTCTGCATCGTCTATGTCCCTCATTATTTAGTACATGTCAAACATGTCCCCTCACATTCTCCACTAAAAAAAACCCAGACGAACCAACCTCTCTTCATAACGTAAAGACTTCAACGCGACGATTGTTTGGTAAATCCCGTCTGCATGTTTCACGTTGCTATCACGTGCTTGCTAGAATGTGAATTGCAGAACAGCATGCAATATTCTCGAGGGAGCCGAATGAACAAATGCCATAAATGACTGAAGAAAGGCACAGAAACTTACCTTTTCCAATAAAGCATCTTTTGCTCAATACTACGCTCTGTACTGTTTCTGAGCCCCTGCTCCAATTAACTGTTGTCCGTGCCAGTAAGAGCTGTGACATGAGGATTAATCTCAGAAACGCTGCATCTAAATGGATTGAATTGCGAGAAGGTCCCGACCGTAGGATTGCGCCACTTCCAACCAAAACAGTGACCACAGCAGCATAGACCGAAAAGTGACAAGGGAGTATTGTATTGTGTAATACCTCAGTGAAATGGGGGAATGGATGTACAAGAGAGTTAGTGCTTGTGGGAAGGAGGTAAATCTGCGATAACGGATGGTTACGATATTTGAAACACAAAAATGTGAGAGAACAGTTGTTTCAAGAAGTAAATGATTCACCAGGAAGAGTATTTTCATGTAAAAAACAAACATTGTTTTGTTTCCCGCTTTTGCTAAGCACATATTACATGGATCAAAATGGGAAGAATGCCGACTGCTGTCACTGCGATTCGAGCAGAACTTGCTGTGGCCACAATGCCAAGGATGAACCATTTCATCATCCCGGCGCTGCATGGGAAAGCACGAATGAAAAAGCAATACGCATCGTGGGAGAGGTTATATCAGGAACAGAACCACATGCACAAAGGAACACTTGCTAAACAGTGACTTAGATAGAACTTTGAACGTAGAACAGAGAACAGTACAGCCCAGGACATGCTCTTCAGCCCACGATGTTGTGCAGACCGCTGATCCTCATGTACACACCCTCAAATTTCTGTGACCATATGCATGTCCAGTAGTCTCTTAAATGTCCCCAATGACCTTGCTTCCACAACTGCTGCTGGCAACGCATTCCATGCTCTCACAACTCTCTGTGTACAGAACCCGCCACTGACATTCCCTCTATACTTTCCTCCAAACAGCTTAAAACTATGACCCCTCATGTTAGTCATTTCTGCCCTGGGAAATAGTCTCTGTCTATCGACTCCATCTCTGCCTCTCATTATCAGATGTGGGAACTCAGGTTAAACTTTAATGTTACGAGAAACTGTGGAGATTCCAACACTGAGTCTGTAGAAGACTAATATTGCTCGATTTCAACAAAAGTTTGAAGAGTCATGGGATACTGTGGGGTATTGTTGAAATGTATTTCTCAATAACAACGTACTTTAACATCGGTTACTTCACCACTTTCCTCACTCATTAACGTAATCATTGTTGTGGAATATGATATAATTCAATTCCCAGGAGTGGAGTCAGATAAATCAAATCGCACAGACCCGAAAACCAAGTGGAAATGGAGATGGCGATGAGCGCGAGGGTATGGCTGCAGTAATGCAATTGGTGAACAGTGTGCCGTTCTCTGATGGTGCAGAGGCGCCTGAAGTATCGACGCTAAAATCTTAAACCTCACCTGGAGCAGATTCATTTTCCGTGCATGAAAAAGCAGTGGCACATCAGCCTGAGATCTCCAATCTCACCGGGATCAGTTATATTGACATGCAGCAGGGAGCCTTGGGGAATCTAGCTGTGAGCTCCGATTTCACCTGGAAGACCTTCTATTGGCATGGGGCAGGGGACATGGCGATATCGGCTGGGGGATAGGATAGTCAGCTGTTTTAATCTTAAGTTAAGTAGACTTCAGCATGACATATATTTGTCCATGGAGAGAATATCTCAAATACAAAGAAGTACTCTGTAAATATTCAACTCATGGAGGAGCATCTGTGCACAGAGAAGCAGAGGAAATGTTTACATTATTTGACCACCCTGATATGGATGACTCTGCACTGGATTAATTCGCATGAAGGGTTCTTTTTGCTCGGTTCATAGTTTTCAATTTCTTGCATACTCACACAGGTCGTTAATTTAATCGAGATTTCCGACAAAATTCTGGCATGCAATGTGGTGATCAGGCTCAATTTCACGTCAGTAATAGTGGAGAAGTAAGAAAGTGAATTGGAAATTCGTCAGATCAGCACTGATCCCATTGACTGGATGAGGAGCAAAGGCGGAATGGAAGATTCATGAGGGCATAGTGATTTCTTTGGGTAATTCGCTGCTTCGCAGGATGATGAATATTAGACTGAGGCAGTGACAATGATAATCTTTCTTGGTTTTTCAACGTGGGCACATGACTGTTATTACTCATGCCCATTTTAACAGCAAAGATCTGAAAGCTGTAATCGCGCATAGGGCGAGTAGTGCATTAGGTAACACGCCTGACTACGGATTAGGAGATTGCAGGATCGGCTCATACCTGGCTCGCGGGAAGCACGCACTTCTTTTGCACATACAAACTTTCTGGTTGTTCTGAAGCCGAAATAAGGTTTGAGATCCTCCTCTGAAGGAAAGAGTATGGCTTCATAAAGTATCTCCGAGACCATGAGAGTCACGGTTCCACTGTCAGCACAGGAGAGGAAGCTGAAATATTCGCATACGTTGCTCATCGTTACATTTCCAATTCACAAATTCACTTATCCAATCACAGTGGCTTGCAGGAATGGGAAAGAAACATTCCAAATCGCTCATTCATAGCTTTGATTATCTTTGGAAACTCTTGGCACAACGGAATTAGTGGAGAATGAAGGGTTAAATTTCCAACTGAGCAACGACTGTCGAGGAACATTCTCCTTCTTTCAGAGGCTTGCATATTGAGTCTCATATTGTGGGGGGCATTAATTGATCCGAGGCATTGAAAGTACTCCCGTCAGGGTGTAGGTTTGCTGGCTGAGCTGAAGGTTGATATCCAGACGGTTCATAACCTGGCGAGGTAACATCATCTGTGGCGACGTCCGAGAGAAGCAAAGCTGTTGTCTCCTGCTTTCTGGATATCAAACTTACAGGTCAGCGACCAAACATGCACCCGAAACGTGAACCTGTTCTCCAAACCTTCACAAAACTTGCAGTACTCCCGTCACAGATGCTTCGCTGTTGCACAGTTGTTGTCGCTGTCAGGAACGTAAAGAGAAAAAAACAATCCCTATTCCCCTGCTGGGTATCAAACCCAGAACTTGGCAGCAAAGAAATAGCTCAATCCTCACCAGTGGAACCAGAGATGATGACCGGAGATGAATGCACGTGTGAGGTGTCATTCTCCTTATACGTGTTCTTGCTACAAGACTAACTTCACCCTATTTTGCATCACTTGGCCTTGCATGTTTTAGAGTCACAAATTCACATTGAAATACTTTTGAAGATTATGTGAGTTTCTACCTCTGTGTTCCTTACAGAGAGTGAGTTACAGAGTCTCCCACTCGCTGACTATAACGTTTTCCTGCATATCTATTCAATTCTTTCTGCCTCTTATCTAAAATTTACCAACATTGGTGATCGATCTGGAGAAATCGTTTTCTTCAATCTGTAATTCCATGGTCCTCATTAACTTATACACCTGAATCATATCTATTACCCTATGTCTCCTCACAATCAACTTTGCTCTGAGAAAAACAATTCCTGTTTTGGCGAGGCCAGACCACTCAACTCATGCTTAGGTAGGCAGTCCAGAGCGTAAAATCACAATTTGTTTCGGAAAATGTACAGTGAAATTTATTCGGAATAAGTTCGCGAGGGTGACTTCCAGGTTTTCAAACAGACAAAAAAATTATTCACGTAATTACGGAATTAGAAACAAAGAGCAAAATATAGAATATGCGCGGAACTCAGCTGTCCAACTCGACTTCATTATACTTTTTCAAAAATACTCAACAGTGAAAATGAAACGGAGGTTTCCAGGTCGAAATTAGACAGGCAGCACACATCACTGGCATCGATGGGCACATTGAAAGTCTTCGTGAAATTTGATATAGCTGATACTTTGGCAATGGTTAATATAGTATGTAGGCTGTCAATGACGTTCTGAAAGTCTTGTGTACACTAAAACTTCTTGTTTGTTTATAAAATTCGTTGTGTGGAGTAGTGCCCTGCACACATTAAGCACAAACTTTCCGTAAAAGCACTCAATCTGTGGAACTGTAGTACTGCTCTTTTCGTTAACGGTGTGAAATAGTTCCCTGTAACTTTTGTTTTGGCGTCCCCTGAGGCTATCTGTCCTTGTTTAATAGCATGGCCATAGGATGGTGCCTTGGGCTTTGGCAAATTCACTTTCAGCTAGGTTTAGCAGACAGTCTGACGTCTGAATTCGATCAAATAAATCCGATAAATGATAAAAATGTTCAATCCATGTGTGACTGAAAGTCACCACGCACAATATACCCCATGCAGTTGGTTATTCGGCAATCACGTTGTTAATTAGTTTCTGAAATGTGGTGTTGCGTTTTCTGTATAAATGGCATTACTTTAAACTGCTGAAGTCCAATTGTCGTGACAAAAGCTGAAGTTGCCTTTGATCTTTCTGACAAAGTTCATTTTCAGTAACCCTTGAGCAAACCCGACTTAGAAATGTAAGTTGCTTTTCCCATCTTTTCCACAGAGTCCCCCATCCACAGATATGTATATGCATCAGTGTTTCGAACAACATTAACATTTTTGTAGTTCACACATAACTATTGAGTCTTATCTGTGTTTGGCACCATGATGATGCGATAACTTCATTCATTGAAAGTCAGAGCGATTATGCCATCCTCAAGCATGTGTTCTATCTACTTGTGAACTTGTACCAACTTTAGAGGGTTATGCTCACCAAGATGTTACGAAATCAGAACAGCCTCTCCTATATTTGCATCATCTATAATTCGGTTAGTAATTCAGTTTATTTCTGCATATCTCCATATGCAAGAGTAATAACTCTTTCAGGTCATTTCGATTTTCTTCCGGAAGATTACTGAATAGTTATACCAATTGTTGACAACTGTTGCATTGTCCAATTTTATTTAAGAAACGTCCAATGCAGAATCCCCGGCCATTGGTTCTTCCCACTGTATTGTCGTCGACAACACATTCACCTCTTGCATTATTTCTCTGCCCAAATGTCTTTGCAGCATATTCACGTGACACACTCTGTGAGTTTTCCTCATGTCTGGAGTCCTTATTAAGTAGATAACCTCACTCAATTTCCTCTCAATTTCATAAAGTCTACTAAACCTTGCTTTAAAGTTTCAACTATTACTGAACGTTAGACAAATACATTATTCCCAGTGGCAAAACTGTGAACTTTTTATTTCTCAATAACTTCCAGCTTCACCATATGCTGCGAAAATTTTAAATGCTGTCTCGCCAACTTCCTAGCATTATTTCATCAAACTCAAAAATTTGACACAACATCCAATTGCGTCGTCTCTGCAATCTGACTTATTAATTTCTCTTTAATCAATTTTACTGGTCCTTCTACATGATGCCCAAAATTCGTTTCAGATGGACTTAATTTGGTGGATTCGTTTGGTACATCTCTGATCGCAAACAGCACAAATGCAACTCCCTTATGGAAATCATCCGGCTACTCTTAACCATAAAACCTCAACATCGTCTTTAATATTTGACGTCACCTTTCTAGTTTTCCCTGTGATTCTGAATAGTACACAATACATATGAATTGTTTTAGACGCAAGCTATAAATGTACTCCTTGTAAAGTTTCGATGTAAAGTTTGACTCTTGATGTAATTGTTTCTCTGATCGTAGTCTTAATCTAGTAACAAAAAAAGTGTAATTGTTCCACAATTCTTTTAGGTGCAACATTGCACAACTGAACAGCCTTTGGAGATCTCGTCAAATATATCCATTAATGTTAATAAATGCTTATTCCCACCTTTATTGGAAATAGGGAACCTACACAATGAATGAAGACACTTCAGAAAGATTCCTCGAACGCTGGAATAGTTATTAAAGGTTCAGGCTTTATTATTGCGCACGGTTGTTCAGATTAGTTGAAATATATGACACGTCCGGCAAAATTCAACTACATTCTTGTGCAGACCAGGCCAGTAAAAGTGTCTTTGCATTTTAGCCTATGTTTTCCTCACGACTAAATGACCTCTAATTTGAATCACATGCGGCAGTCTGAGCACCACTTTTCCGTACCCTACTGGAAAAAAAATTCCTGCCCATTTCAAATCTGTCTGAACATATGATGGCCTCCATTTCCTCATTAATAAATCATTTATTAAGTAATATCACACAGGGATGCCTTCACTCTCCTTCCATGTATATGTCTTCTGATAGAACTGCTTTAACTCTTGGTCATTCTACTGTAACTCTGTCGTATATCCGAGATAAAGATACTTGAATTTTTAACATTTAGCCCCGCTGTGTCCCACGCAATTAATCAAAAATATTTTGTAATCATATTTCATCTTCCTTCTTTGTGCCTTTTGATTTCTCCTGCCTCAGCTAATCACTGTGTGATCTCGTTAAGACGCAATCTGAGAAAGGTCATTGATAAACGGCCAGCATTGCTTCACTTGCCTGCATCTCCACAGGCTTTTCAACCAGAGTAGGCAGCACCCTTTCCGGTGAATGAGCTATATCATTTGCAAGCACAAATTGTATTCCTGGATATGAGAGTTTGTCCAGAACTCACACCACAAAGCCTCCGCTCTTTTCTGCACAGTTTATTCTCACTTTACCTAATTTAGCAATTTTTCGTCTCACCATGAATTCGCATACACAGCACCTTTCTGAGAATAGTACTTCAGGCGTACATATTTCCCAGACATCAGTGTCACTGACTTAGAAAATGCTGTGTGCATAAACATTGTTACCTCTCTACCAGCCACTCCTGGCCAATGTAAGTAAACTTTACCTTTGCAGGTATATATTAAAAGCAGATCTAGCACTCCTTCCTTCTCAAGCTGCGATCAACTTGTGCTCTCTGATGCTGCTTTCTAGCTTCCACTGTATGTTCTGTTACCGTGCCAGCAAAATATCCAGACTTTTTTGTTGTTTTCCTCCATCTGCCTTTCCAGTGATTTCTCTAGTACTACAACACGTTGATTTCATTTGACCAACTTTATTGCAATGAAAACCCTAGATCTTGTTCCCTTCAAGTGTTTCTGATTTACCCTGTGATAAGTTATCCTTATGATCTTCACTGAGATTTAAGTTTCCCTTTACCCGTGAGGATTTCTCTTTGCCATCAAGAATTAAAATGCTTCTGGAAACCAGTTTATAATAATCAGCCATTTAACATTATGCTGTTCCAAACTAAGCTTACCTTCAAACTTTATCTTCAGCACTTTAACGTGAATTCCTTTAATAATTGTCAATTTCTGAAGTTCAAACTCTGTCTCCCTTTCTCGCTTCTTCCCTCTCTCTGCTTCGTATCTTAACTCAAACTGATTCAAATCTGGTGTCCTTTCCTTATATCTCGCGTCTAACTCAAACTGATTAACTTTCAATTAGATTTTTATCCATCTCGATAGATTCTCATGGATTTTCCAACTGAGTTAAATGTGGAGCTACTGCGGGAATGATATCTCCTTTCGTCAGAGAAAGAGGCAAATACAACCCCAGCTTATCTTGTAATTCCAGAAGCCTGGCCTGATCCATTTTTGTTTGTAAAACTACTAATTTTACCTTGGCCACAGCCAGACAACTCTTGGTAACTAAATGAGACATTGCTTTCCGAAGCATTGTCTTCTGCCAGCCAAATTAACACCTGAAACGAAGACGCTAGCACACATCACTTGCTCCTTTAATCGATCAACTACCTCCCAATTTGTGATGGACGAGGCTAAAGCACTCAAAGCACTTTGGAGCAGGCAACCCACATCGTAACATTGTTATTTGTTTCGTTAGGAGTACCCTAAAAATTATTCGAGTAACCAAGATAGGTTGACTAAATATTATTCACAAAATGACAGATTGAAAAACAAAGAACAGAACATAGAATACCCACAGAACCTAGTCTATCCAAACTAGACTTAATAAGCTGTTCTGAAAACACACAACTCTCCCAAAAAAACAAGCACCTTAAACACAGTAAAATGAAACATAGGCTTACAGGTCGAAATTAGAAGGGCAGTAGGAGAGAGGTTTTTCGTTAGTGCACCACTGCTGCACGAACTAAAATCCGGAATTCAGCTTTCCAGAATAACCACTGTTCTGTCATTATGCAATTTACTTCTAAAGCATAAAAGTTTCGGCCTAAAGCCACAGCTATTGATAAAAAAAACAGAAGGCCTCACAGCGAAAACTTTCATCTCTGTACCACTTCATACAATTTGGAGACTGAACTGTTTCACAACGCCTCCGATCAAAAGAAATCAAGATACAGTATCCTTGAGAAAAGGTAGAGCTCTGTTTTTTTTTAATACACACAACACATTTGTGACAGCCAAGTCCGTCCAATCTATCTTCATAACTGAAACTCTTCGAACAGAAAATATCCTGTTAAATCTGTTCTGCTTCGCTTCCAATTCTATCACATCTCTGCTATGATAGGAATTGCAGAATGACACACTATACGCCAGATATAGCCGCTTGAACAAATGATATTAACGAAGTGGAAGCCACAGAAAACTGGACTTTTCTAATAAAGTGACTTTTACAAAATACTGCGCCATGGAGAAAGTGAGGACTGCAGATGCTGTAAATCTGAGTCGGCAGTGTGTTGATGGAAAACACAGCAGGTCAGGCAGCATGCGAGGAGCGGGAGAATTGGCGTTTTGGGCAAAAGCCCTTCATCAGGAATGAGGTTTGTGGTCGTGAGGACTGAGAGAAAAATGGGCGGTTTGTGAGTTTGGGGGCGTGATAGCTGAGAATGCGGTGAGGAGAGGAAGGTGCAGAATAAGATAGCAGTTGAGAAGGAGGTGGAGTGTGTAGGCTGGAAAGATGATGTGAAGGTCATGACTGCTGTGCTCAGTTGGAGTCATGAAACTGGAATAATGTGAGGGGAGGGACAATGTGGTAACTGGTAATCACATGTGGGATCAAGGTCCCAAGCGGAAGATGAGCCCTTCTACTTTCAGGCATCAGGTGGTTAGTGTTTAGCAATGGAGGAGTTGCAGGAACTCCATGTCCTTGGCTGATTGGCAGGGGGAGAATAGCTTGCATCACAGATGAGATTCCAACTTCATATCCAAACTATCATTATGAACCTGAGACATTTCAGGAACAGTTTCTGACTCTACGAAGTCTGAGGAGAAATTGAGGATTGCAGATGCTGGAGATCAGAGAGAGGAAGTGTAGCTCTAGAAAAGCTCAGTGGTTAGGCAACATCTGAGGAGCATGAGTGTCAATATTTCGAGCATTCCTGATGAAGGACTTATGCTCAAAACATCAACTTTCCTCATCCATGGATGCTGCATTGCCAGGTGTACATTTCCAGAATCACTCTTTTCACTCGACACCACCTCAGCTCATCTGCTTTGGGTAATTAAGTGAAACACCTGTCACCACTCACTTGATTCTTCTGTCGCATGCTGGACAAATTGCAACATTCTATTCCCCATACATCTCAGATCATTCAGATCTCTCAAGAAAAGATTACTGCAGACGCTGAAAATCTGAAAGAAAAGCAATAATTGCTGTAGAATTTTCGAATCTCTCAGATCAGCTGAATGTTCGAGTGTTAAACTTGGTGAAGGAAAAGAAAAATCTGCAATTTCGTAACTGCTACATTTTGTTTCTCAAAATAGAATGAGTTTCATGAAGTGGACTGTTTCGATTAGGCAATGCACGCTCACCTTGTCAAGTGCTGCTGGGAATGCGTGAATATGTATTGGCATCGCCATTGCTGAACTGATGAAAAATATTATTTTGCCTTCCGAATCAGTTAATGCTCCTGCAGAACAGTCAATGTGACCCATATTCTAGCACAGTCAGATCTGTGTGCATTTCAGTGTCCTGCAACATCACATTTAATTTAAAAGATCTTTACTGATTGTTCCTTATAAATATCGTATTCTCGATTTTAGACTGCAATAGGCAATGTTTTACCCACTCACTTACTCAACGGTACATGACTCTACTTTAGTACGCCTAATGTTCCATTCACGATTTACAGACCAAACTACTTTCTCGAAGAAAATTTTTATTTTTACAACCGAAGACTGAGCTGAACCAATGCCTGTCGGAAATCAAGTATCATTCTGTCACTCTCTGTATCGTGGGTAAACGATTTAGATCACTTGCCTTTCCATGACCCTCGTGACTTTATAAACGGTGAAAACGTTACACACTGCCTGTAACATTCCAGCGAAAAATGCCTTGCCTACCCAGTCTCCACGTATAACTCAAGCCCTCAGGTCCCAGCAACATCTTTGGAAATCATTTGTGCACAGTTTCAATTATCACAACACCCTTCCTGCAGAAGCTGACTACAAGTGCAAGCAGGATTCTAAACGTGATCTCACCAGTGCTCCACAGCCACAATATGGCATTCCAACTCGGATAATCGATTTCCTGACAAATGACAGAAAGCGTGCCAAGTACTTTCTTCACCACCTTGTTTAGTTGTGACACCACTTTGTCTGCTTTTATAATCTTTGCCTTAACTGATTTGTCTTATTGACTACTACTATGTTCTGCTGCCTTAACGGATATGTGGCCCAACATGCAAGGTCTCTCTGTTCTTCCATTAAGTCCTTCGTTGACGTATTTCTTTCAATGTGCAACACCTCATATTTTTCGTGGTTAATTTCAAAACCCCATATCTGAATTTGACATTTGACAAATCCAACGCTAATCTCCTCGAACCTATGACCTTCTTCCTTCCTGTTCACCATTTTGCCAATATTCGTATCATCGACAGTTCTGCTTATTTTCCCCCTAATTTGTTCTATGTGCACCATTGAATACCAGCTTCCAGTCACAATAAGAGCCTTCTATCACCATCCTTTACATCCTACCACCACCAAACTACGTTTGGATGCAACTTATAATCCTTTTCAGTTTTACCCTGTTACCAGTCTCCAATGTGTTCACATATGACATGAGGGATGATTTGCTTCCTATTGTTTGTCATATCCACAACAGAACTGTGGCTCAAATCGCAACTACATGACTGCTATATTCATGGACCTATGAAGTTGATGTCAATGGCTCATATTGTAATGGAATTCATCAACAAGAGAACTTTCCAAGAATAACACAGCTCTGTCTTATGTGCGGGGATCATTACACAAGCAAAGTATCAGGCTTCCTCTGTGTCAAGAGAAAACGACGTTGTAAAGAGAAATCGGAGTTAACATTTTCATTCCAGTTACCCGTTCCTTAGCATTGATGGTTTCCAGGAAAAGTTTGGTCCATATTCATAAGATATGTACCAGCGCAGTAAATAAGAGAAAACGAGAAGTCCGGAGAGAGTCGAAGAGAGAGACTAACAGTTGGACATGGGAATTGATAATTATCTGTTTGGATGATTAATAACTGTTCATGGAGACAGTTAATCACTAACCATAGTTAGTGTGTAAAATCTGATTATGCATTACTAGGCCTGATGGGTGTGTAGGTGGCCAGGACATTGGAGATTTCAGGCCTCTAAAATTATTGAAATTGATGTGGAGTGCCGAGGGTTGCAGGATTCTCAAGCAGAAAACGGTCTGTTCCTTTTTCAGCATGCGCTGAGCTATGCTGGAACACTGCAGTAAGCCTGTGACAGAGGCGTTGGCTCGGGAACAGAACTCTGTGCTGAAGAAGTAGTCAATTGGAAGCTCATGGACATTTTTGAGGATAGAACATGGATGTTCTGAAAAACGGTCATCCATTCCAGACTTCGTTTCTCAAGGTAATGGAGACTACAATGCGAGCAATGAATGTAGTAGACTGGATTGCAAAGTGTCAGAAAAGTGTTTTTCAGAGTTACAAGTTAACCAGGAAAGACCTGAATAGAGACTGAAGACGAGCCAGGAGGGAAGCTGTGAATTTGTTGGCAGATAGGATTAGGAAAAATCCTAAAGCTTTCTGAAGGCATGTAAGGGCTAAAAGAATGAATGGAGTAAAATATGACAAACGAAGGGCAGGTATGGTATCTAGTGCGTGGATTCAGAAGCGATAGGGGAACTGCTAAAGCAATATCTTTTGTCAGTATTCATACTGGAAAAAATAATGTTGTCCTGGAGAATAATGAGAAACTGGTTACTAGTCAAGATGGGATTGAAGTTCCCAAGGATGAGGTGTCACAAACTCGGATAATGAGAAAAATATAAATTTCCAAGGATTTATCCTAGGATTCTCTGGGATTCCAAAAACCTGTTTTCCGAGCCTTTGGCATTGATGTTTACGTCGTCATTGTCTAAAGGTATAGGACCAGAACACTAAAGGATCGCAAAAGTCGTTCCCTCATTCAAGAAGGGGAGTCGAGACAACCCTAGTAATTATAGACCATTGAACCTTCTGTCGCTTGTAAGTGATGTGTGGGAAAAGTTTATAAGTGATAAGATTCATAAGCATCTCCATTGTAATAAGTTAATGATGGAAAGTTAAGACGGTTTTGTGAAGGGAAGGTCGTGACTCACACATATTACTGTGCACTTTGAGTAGGCCATTAAACTGGATGTCTGTTTGCTCGCTTAATTTGAAAGTTCATTTCCAGATGTTTTCTCACCCTAGCAGGTAACATATTCAGAGGGTCTCCAGGCGAAGCACAGTTCATGATTCCTGCTTTCTATTTTTGTGTTTGAGTTTCTTTGGGTGTGTGATGCCATTTCCGGTGGTGATGTAATTTCCTGTTCTTCTTTCTCAGGGGGTAATCGATGGTATCAAACTCGAAATGTATTTTCATCGAGTTCGGTTTGGAGTGCCATGCTTCGAGGAATTCTTGTGCAGGTATCTGCTTGGCTTGTCCTCGGCTGGATGTGCTGTCCCAGTCGAAGTGGTGGCCTTCTTATCTGTATGGAAGTATACCAGTGAAAGAGCGTCATGGTTTTTTTTATGACCAGTTGATGTTCATGTATTCTGGTGGCTAGTTTTCTCCATGTTTGTCCAATGTAGTGTTTGTTACAGTTTTTGCAAAATTATGAGAGGCATGGACAGGAAAAACAGACAAAGTCTTTTCTCTGGAGTCGGCGAGTCCAGAACTAGAGTGCATAAGTTTTAGGTGAGAGGGGAAAGATATAAGAGTCATCAGGGCAACTTTTTCACGCAGAGGGTAGTACATGGATGGAATGAGCTGCCAGAGGATATGGTGGAGTCTGGTAAAATTGCAACATTTAAGAGGAATTTGGATTGGTATATGAATAGCAAGGGTTTGATGAGATATGGACTGTACGCTGGCAGGAGAACTAGATTGGTTTGGATATCTGATCGGCATGGACGGGTTGGACCGAAGGGTCTGTTTCCATGCTGCTCATGTCTATGACTCTCTGACTCTATTGCTCTGTATTTTGTAAATGACATTAGTTTATGCATATAAAGATCGATAGCAGAAGTTTCTGTTAAAATTTAAAATGGAAAATAGTGGCAAAACTAAACGTTGGTCCTTTCGTGGATGAGATGGGTCATTTCCTTGTGGGATATGAGGAAATAGCCGAGACATTTAACAGGCATTTGCATTGGTCTTCATAGTGGAGGCCATTAATAACATGCCAGTTGACAAAGAGATGAAGGTAGTTGACGACCAGGGAACAATCTTTATAACGGAAGAGCTACCGTTGAATTGTTGCAGCGAATTGACCAATGAATGGATAAGTCTCCAGGCCCTGGTGGAATGCATCACAGGTTACTACATGCGTTGGTGGGTGAAAAACAAGTGCACTGGTGGTAATTTTCCAAAATTCGTTGGTCTCTTGAGAAGTCCCAGCCAACTATAAAACAAAAATGTGACGCCACTGTTGAAAAAGGGAGGCAGACAAAACGTTCAGAATCATAGATCTTTTGCTTAACCTGAGTAGTGTGGAAATTTCTTGAGACTATTATCAACGAAAAAAGTAGCAGTGCATCTCGACAGAAAATGGACTTACGCAGCATGGGTGCATGAAAGGGAGGCCATGCCTGCGAAATCTTTTAGAATTCTATGGTGGCATTATGTATGACAGGACCTAGTAATTTAATGTGCCTAGATTTCCAAAATGGCCTCGACAGGGCGCCGGACAGGGGCTGGCAGCAAACAAATGCATGCTGTTAAGGGTGAAATATTAGCGTGGATTGAAGATTGATTGCCCAACAGGAAGAAATGAGTGGGGATAATTGAGTGTTATTCTGTTGGCCATGAACGGTGTGCCTCACGGATTGGTATTGAGACCGCAATTACTTACAACTTATATGGATGATTTGGAGTTCGGAGACATGTGTACAGTGTCCAAGGTTTGCAGGAGACACAAAGATGAGTAGCAGAGCAAAGTGTGCAGAGGACTGTGTCAATTTGCAGAGGAACATTGAAATATTGAGAGAATGGGCAATGGTCTGGTGAATGGAATACAATGTTAATAAATGTGAAATAATACATTTTTATAGAAATAAAAGTTAAAAATAAGATTTTTTATAAAGGAATTAAAGAATATTTCAGAGGGTGGTTAAGTGGATGTATGTCAATGCAAAAATCAGACATGATCTTATTGAATGGCGGAGCAGGTTCGGAGGCCCGTACGTAATACTCTTGCTCCTACTTCTCATGTTCTATGAATGTATGAATGTATGTGTCACATCATCAGCGAATATAGGGAAAGCTTCCCTTGGGCTGTAGGGAGTTGTTGGTAGTGAAGGCAGAGTGCACGGTTACCCAGAGGGAATTGTACCTGAAGTAGGCGGACAAGGATGAAGAGGGGAATAAATGTTTGGTGATAATATTTCGCCAGAGATGGTGGATTTAGTAACATTTCATTGATCACTTGGCGTATCACAGCGATTAAGGCTCCAGACTAAGTTCTGAAAAAGTGGGATGAGACTGGACAGTTGCTTGATGATGGACATTCGCATGATCTGCCCGAAGTCCTTCTTTGGTGCTGTAAAAGTCACAATGTCTTCGAGATAACAAATTCACCAGCCGTATAGCATTGTCATCAGAAGAGCAGTGATTTTCTTGACTCGCTAAATCATGTCTATCATATTGCCTGCTACTCACGCCACTGATGATTAGTCACCAGCAGTCTCCATTAACAGCTATTCAAACTTCTAGCTAGATCGTTATTCACTTCATTGTCCAAATATTTTTCCCTATCATGGTGTGCTTTCCCGACCAACTGTTTACTATTTTACAATACAGAAAGCGGCATGATGAGATAGTTCCTGCTTGCCTGAATGAATGCAGTGTTAAGGAAACAATGCGAACGCGAATCACAGCAGATGAGACAGCATCTGAGTAGAAAGAGATATTTAAATCATAACCTTCTTGAGGACTCTTGACTGCAGTTGCAACAGTACTGAAAAGCTCAACACCATCCAGAACAGGGCAGCTGAATTGCTCAGCAGCACGCAACGAACACAACGTCAACAAACATCCATTCCCTTCACAACCAATCGTTCAGCCACGCAGTTTGTACCATCCACAAGATAAATTCCAGACAATCACCAAAGGTCCTTCACAGTACCTTTGAAACTCACACAACTTCCAACAAAAAGGATAAGGTCAGTAGATAAGGGCAGTAGGAAAGCCCGACAATCCACTTACCATTCTGACCTGGAAATATATTGCCGTTCCTCCAGTATCACAGGGTCAAAATTGTGGATATTACTCCTCAATAATTTGGGTCTCCTGAAAGCACATGGAAAAGATGGTTCAAGAAGTCAGTTCATCATCACTTGTCCAATCATTTCAGGAAGAAACAGTAAATGCTGATCTGTTCTGTCATTCTCGTGTCCGATGAAGAATGAAAATCATATGCTTTGGTATTTCGAGAAGATTTCTCTTACTGAGGTATTTCTGTTTCTGTTGGAAGGGTATCAAAGATTCCTCATCTTTGATACCCTTTGCTTTTGGGAAACTGAAACGAAGCATCACGTCAGAATTTGGAGTTGGAGTGTTCGATGTAGAATGAAAATCATCGGCCTTTGGAAATGAAAGGAGAAAGCAACATTAATAGTGGAGTGCAACGATTCATTCTCTGAACTATCAAGACATAATTGGATGAACGCTGAAGAGAAACTGCGGTAATCTGGTGACAATGGAAAGGATTTAATTACTTGTCTGTCCTGAAAATTCATCAGTGCAACCACATTGATGAAAAAGCGATTCAATTGTTCCGAGTGTGGGAAGGGATTTGCTCAGTTTTCGAGCATGCTGATACAGCAGTCGGTTCAAACTGAGTAGAAACCATTCAAATGTCCAGAATGTGGAAAAAACTTTGAAAGTTCTCTCTAAATGCTTTACCATAAATGTGTTCACACTGATAACAAACCATTCAAGTGTCTCTGTACCTCTCTGTGTATTTGTGTGTAACTCTGAGTATCTGTACATATTTCCGTCTGTCACACACACACAAAGACAGACATAAAACACACACACAATACACACACACGCCCACACGCACGCACACAGAAACACACACACCAACATGACCAAAAGCAATGTATCACTTCAAACACAAGAGAAATAGGCAGGGATACAGATAGATGGAGGCTTAAACCACAATATCAATGGTTACAATCCCGAAAACGGCAGAGAACCCATACCATGCATAAAGATGGAAACACACACAAATACACACAATGAGACGCACACATACTCACATGGCGACAGCTGGTCCGGCAGAGATAGATTGGTCGACACCCACCGAATCACAGAGACAGGAACACATGATAATGCACACACCCATTCAGTAAAACACGTGCATAAAGCCACACAGAATCGGTGTGCAGTAACTGACACTGCCCTGTGTTGAACCATCTGTAGCACAATCTGTGTCCCATTAGTTCATTCCCAGTTTTAACAGATGAAATGTCTTTGAGAAAATGAACAGTCACGTCATGTCGCATCGCGTCAGTTATTATCAGTGTAAGGGGCAAGCTATTTGGGATTGAGCTGAGGCCAGACTGACTAACTGTAAGGCCTCTAAATCCTTAATATTCTCTCTCCCTGAGGATTGCTGATGCTCCCTCACTGAGTGCATTTCATTTTGGAAGACACAGATTGCTGGTGTCTCAGGGAGACACGGGATATGTGGACATTGACAGAAATCTGGATTATAATCGAAATCTAGCTCTGGTTGGATTGACAACCAAAACAGACTGAACACTTTTGACAGGCCATGCAGACTCCTCCTGCTCAAATTTCCTGAATTCTTAGATGTTTACTGAACTGATTCCTAATCCCTTTAGATTTAGTTCCATGTAACCGTTTGCCTTTAATTCTCTGCAGCCTCCACGCTATTTCGAACCATTTAATTCTTTCGTCAGCGTTACCATCATTCCAATTATTCAGTAATATTTACTTTTCTAATTTCCTACCGCTGTGCCTAATTCTCCTCCTCTCATAAAACATGAGCTATTCTTTCCCTTCTCTCTACTGATTCTGCGTGACCTTATCACATTTCTCAGAATTGCCTGTGCTAATCTCAGAGGTAATGGCATCTGCCTATTCCTGTTTCTGTGAGAGGAAACATTCTCCAATCCGACTCCTTGATATCCTGTTTGTTCACAGAGAAAGGAGGCATCGCTCTGTCCAAATTCATAACAGACTCAGAAGGGCATTAATATATTGTGATGATTTTAAAAATAAAATATCTTAAACATAATGAAATTCACGGTGAAAACACGAGGCGCAATTCGATCTGTAAGGAGAAAGAATTCAATCATGCGAGGTTAAAGTGAGGACTGCAGATGTTGGAGATCAGAGTCATGATTAGAGTAGTGCAGGAAAAGAACAGCAGGTCAGGCAGCATCCGAGGAGCAGGAGAGTCGACATTTCGGTCAAAAGACTTACATCAGGAATGTGGCTGGGAAAGTACAGCATGGAGAGATAAATGGGAGGGAGTGGGGCTGCGGAGAAGGTAGCTGAAAGTGCAATAGGTTGATGAAGGTGGGGGTAAAGTTGATAGGTCGGAGACAAGGTTGGAGCGGAGGATACTGTTGAGCTGGCAGAATGGAAGTGGAGTCAGGTGTGGGGAAGGTGCAATCAGAAAAATGGTGAAGTCCACATTGATGCCCTGGGGTTGGACAGTCCAGAGGTGGAAGATGAGGCGTTCTTCCTCCAGGCGTCGGGTGGAGAGTGAGTGGTAAAGGTGGAGTTCCTGGGCACGCAAGTCCTCGGCTGAGTGGGACGGGGAATTCAATCCAATCCCCCCACCTTGTTGTTATTGTGTATGATGCTCCTGACCAATCAAAACACAGATCTGCGTGAATGCACAAACAACCTTTCTCCTTGCATTTCCTGCAGATTAAGGTCAACAACAGGACGGATTAAAGCAAAACGAAAATTGTGTTGAATGCTGCATATCGGGAGTCATGTTACTGCAGAGATTTTACAACACTGAAATCAGGCTTTCGGCCCATCATTCACACGCCAGTCTGGACTCCCTGTCGAAAGCTCTCCAATTTTCCAGATTCCTCTCTGATTGAAGACTGTCTGGGTGGCATTTGCACATTCTCCTCGTACCTGCGTGTGTTTCCTCCTGGTGCTTCAGCTTGTTCCCCCAGTCCAAAGATAGGCAGGTTAGGGTGGATTTGCCACCCTCAATCGTCCATTGTGTCCAGGTGAGTGTAGATTAAGTTGTTTAGCAATGAGAAAGGTGGGTTTACAGGAATAGGGTAGAGAGCGAGTATTGGTGGGTTGCATGATTGTTCGAATGGCCAGTTTACACAGTGCAAGGATTTTATGATCCAATGTTCCTTCGAATCTGTGTCTACGGATGAAGTGGACGATTACCTGTTCAACTATCCCCTTCAGTGGGTCAACGTTTGTTCTCTATCTTACAAAGAACTACGGATGCTGCAGATCTGAGAGACAGCACAGAAATTACTGGGGAAAGTTTGCAGGTCTGGCGGCATCTGTGGGGAGTGAACGCTTGGGATTCAGTGATTATTCTTCAGAACTGAAGGCTTTTGAGTCTGGTGCTATCAGGCCTGCTGATCTTAACCAGCAATTTCTTGTTTTGATTTCAGACCCACTGCAGTTGGTGATGATCACGGCCTTGATAAGTGGGTTTGGGAATGGGGGCACTGGGCAGTTTTCAGCGTGATGGTGATGTAGAGGTGAGCATAGCTGCTTCTTAAACAGTTGATCCGCGTTCGCTTCCCGGCCATCACAGTGTTCTGGTTTCTAAACTAACTTTGAAAAGAAAGCTGTTAAGAGAAGGATCTTGCATGGGTGCTGTATTCTGTGGTGAACCAGGTCGTCCTTCGCTTTTTCATGACTATGGTTACTTTGAATTGCTATGTGAAACCAGGCAGCATTGCAAGGCATTTTGGAAGCTTTCCCCTGTGCTGCTGGCCCTTTCTTATTTGACTATTGGTTGCAGCACAAATATGGTTTTGCTTTGTTCGAAAAGTGAGAGACTGCTTCCGTCAGAAACGTGAAATAATTACGGAAGCCGCTGGAAACACGGAATAGTTCCAACATCGTCTGTCGTGGTGGAGAGGGAGGATTAAATATATCAAATTGCTTCAAGGTTAAAATAAATTCGCAACCCTAAACTTAAGTATTACAAACATCGTTTTATATTTTTCTGAATCCGTTCAAGTTTCACAATATCCTTCCGATAGCAGGAAGACCAGAATTGTGTGGTTTATACAATGTTATTCTATTCGAACAGTTGTTACTTTATGGCGCTTCATTTCTTTAAGTTTTCCAATAGAGTGAGATTATTTCAAACTTTCATTTGTTTGTGTTAAAACGATAGTGTGAAGTAAATTTTGTTTTGGTTCAAACCTGGCACTTTCACCAATTGTATTGCAACGCCTTACACTTGCCTTTAGGATTAAAAAAAGGCTTCAAGACCATCTTCTTCCTGGAAAACGTCCTCAATTTCTTCTACAGTCTGCAACAATGATGTCCAGAGATTAGAGAGGATAAACGGACATTGTGTGCAGTTTTGGTCGCCATACTATAGGAAAGATGAGGAGGCACTGGAACGGGTGCAGAGGAGGTTTACCAGGATGTTGCCTGGTATGGTAGGAAGATCGTATGAGGAAAGCCTGAGGCACTTGGGGCTGTTTTCATTGGAGAAAAGAATGTTTGGGGTGACTTGATATAGGTGTACAAGATGATTAGGGGTTTAGATAGGGTTGACCATGAGAACCTTTTTCTACGTATGGAGTCAGATATTACGAGGGGGCATAGCTTTAAATTAAGGTGTGGTAGAGAAAGGACAGACGTTAGGGGTAGATTCTCTCCTCAGCGAGTCGTGAGTTCATGGAATGCCCTGCCAGTAACAGGGTTGAACTCTCCCTCTTTATGGGCATTTAAACGGGCATTGCATAGGCATATGGAGGATAGTGGGCTAGTTTAGGTTAGGTGGGCTTGGATCGGCGCAACATCGAGGGCCGAAGGGCTTGTACTGCGCTGTATTTTTCTGTGTTCGATGTTTAATATGAACCGTTATTACCGTGGACATGAGACATTTGGAAATTATATTCCTCAGAACATCGACTATCAGCTCAGCCAAGGATAAAAGCCAGGAATCCGGTTAAATTGGGAACAGTGCAATTCCCAAGGAGACTGAGGTGTCAGTAACTGAGCGGGAGCGAGGAAGGCACGATGAGAACAACAGGGACAGTCCGCTCTGTTCACTGACGCTTCACCCTCAGTGAATCCAGTGCCAGGAATGACTGACATTAGTCAGAATAACAAAATATTTTTATGGAAAATAAAGAGCATGAAAGCAAGTGAAGGGTTAATGTATGAAGACCTATGACGATCTCTTGCAAGGGTTTTGGCGAATGCAGAATGTGATAAACATAGTGGAATGCTCTTACACCAATTAGCATAGTAAGGTTGAGGCTGAAAGGTCACTGTGGTGATATGAGATTACACAGTTAGGAAAGTTAGTCTTCCTGCTACATATCAATATGAAAAGATTGGGAACATAAATATATGGGACATGATATTGAAGATCTAATTAATAGATAGTAGAGTCAGCCTGCTTGAGACTATTGACAAAGAATAACTAATCATGACATTGGGAAAATATTAAGTAGGTTCTGGAATGAAAGATTATTGTTGCAAAAGCTGACACTAAATATCTAGCCGTTATTTTAGAATAGCATTAAGTAGAATGAAGAATTAAAGAGATGATGGGAACTAATATCACTGCTTTATTGTGTAGCTAGAGTGAGGTACTTTGATTAATATATTTGGACATGCTGATAAACTTACAGAAATTTGATAATAAAGATATGAAAAAACCATGGATACTGAAGTTTTTTGTTTGAAGTTAGTTTTGTCAGCATTTTCTGCTTTTATTTCAAATTCCCAGAATCCACAATTCATTACATTAACCACTGAAACATTGCAGAAACTTCAAGAACAGCGATCACAGTTGCCCTTGGAGCCCTTGAACCAGCAACCTTTAATTGTACGATCGAATGCCCTAAGAGTTCCAAACTAAAACTTTGCCCGACCATTTAAAGTTGGCTGTGACTGACCTCCAACTTCAGTCTGTCCTTTCCAGAATGACAAGTGTCCTCTATCAGCAGTATTTTTCCAAAGTAGAGCCTGCGACATTCATAACAGAGACATGGGAACAGTTTGATCCCATTCACGACAGACAAACCCCTGTCACTGAGAACCAGCTCGCCTCCATCTGGGGCCATCTGCCTGAGAGAGTCTCAATGTCTTGTGTGGTCCCGAACGTTTTCATTGCCCGGAGTCCAGAAGAGCTTTGTATTCATCATGTCCGGAAATGAGAAATATTCGGATCAGTTCATGTCCCAAAGACATCGAAGTCAATGTTCTGTCTTCTTAACGAAGTTCAAGCTGTCATCACTCTCTCTGATCAGTCGAACAGTTCACCCTCCTTCATTCTCCTCTGATTGCACTTCTCAAAGAGTTTCTGAAGATTTACAAAGCTGGAGACTGGGTGATATGGTTTGCCTCTTTACCAATTTTTCCACCTGCCAAGTGATAATATTTTCCCAAAATCTCTTCACAATTCTCGGGCTTGCCCCGTATCCAGAAATGAGACGTCTCGGTTTTCGGAGGGATTCCCGAAGTTATCTTTGGAGAAAAGAATGTTAAGTGAAGATTTCCTGCAGCTGTTTATCTTGATGGGCGAGTGAGCGATGGACGTTGACACATTGACGAGCAGGAGGAATTATTGCATCTGACTAGGGGCAGTGTACAAAGGACTGGGATTGAAGGAATGTAATAAACTGCAGCACTTGTGCACCGAACATTCACAGAATACTGCAGAAACCCGTCGAGTCTGGCGGGAAATGTGGAATGAGAAACAGAGATAAAATTTTGAGTATGTTATATTTCTGATGAAGGACTTGAGTTTCCAAAGTCTATTCGCATAACTGTCCTGGGTTGTTGAGATGGAATTCGTGAAATATGAGTGAAAATTCGTATTGCAGGGGGTCATTCAATACATCGTTGGCAGGATTCGAACTTGAGCCAGGAAACCCCAAAGAATTTCTCATTCGTCATTGCTTAATATGTCTTATGAAATGAATGGTTCCTACCTGAAACTTCAGCATTTGTCTTGTCCTCAACATGACGCCAGTATTCGCTGTCCACTATTTTGCTTCAGAACGATGGAGGAGGATGGGAGATCAAGTTGCAAAACATACTTTGATGAAAGGTAAAGTCAATGGGAACGAGGCATTTTCAAGTGCAGATGGATTAATAAACACATCAGTTTAATGCCCTGCACCGCCAGTGAAATTACAGACAATGAAGGGCTTTTGCAAATGATTCACTATTGCCAAATCTGATGTGCAAGTTAGGTTATTTCTTATTCAAAAGTCAAAAAGGCAATGCTTCCAATACTCACAGCTGGCAAAGGGCAGTGCAGATCGACCATGACGGGTTTGTTTCCTGCTCTGATTTACATCCTGCACAATGTGGGACGAAAGGGCCTCATCATAGTGGAAGGGGTCAGATATGTAAGACTCAGATCAGGAGGATATTTCCTCTTTGAAGGGGAAGCAAATCTGTGTGGTTTCTTACAACAGAGGATTGTCAAGACTGCATATATTCAAGGCTGATATAGACAAGCATTTCGTCACTTCGGAAATCTAGGACCAGAGAGATAAGGCTGAAAAGGGGAGTTGATGATCAGCCAAATCAGCCGTGATCTCATTGACAGTTGTCACTGACATGATGGGCTAATTTGCATCCATCTGCTCTAATGTCTTTGTTGTCATTTCGAAAATGTGAAACGCCGTTGCAAAAGAAGAAAAACAGAAAGTTTAGAAGAGAGTATTGTAGTCAAACTAAGTCAACATCATTTGTTGAAAGGAAAATTACACATGGCAATTTGCCAAATTTCGTTGCTAACATGACCTGCAGAATTGATCATGGTACCTGTTAGGTAAAGTCAATTAGAATTTCTAGCAAGCATTCAACAAGGCAATATGTA
Source organism: Hemiscyllium ocellatum (assembly GCF_020745735.1). Taxonomy (NCBI): domain Eukaryota; kingdom Metazoa; phylum Chordata; class Chondrichthyes; order Orectolobiformes; family Hemiscylliidae; genus Hemiscyllium; species Hemiscyllium ocellatum. The sequence continues at coordinate 2,151,763 of NC_083418.1, forward strand.
AAAATCCGTTGCACAAGAAAGAGGTTCACGGTGTCGGGTAGCATTGCCTGTGCATTGTCTATTTAACCTAAATCCCCTAATCGAGATTAATGAGCAGTTTTCAAGTTGGAAAGATATATTTAGTGAAATCCAGCTTGGTCTGTCATTGGGCTTCAATGTTTTATCTCTGTCTTGACGACGTGGAGGAATGACAAAGTGAAATGTGTCCAGTTTTGCTGCCAATACACAATAGGTGGGCGGGTAAATTTGAAGACACGTGGAAACCGTCAAACAAATAAAGATCGTATGAGTGCGTGGTGAAATCTCGGCAGATGCAATTTCTTGTCGAGAGTGTGACGTCATATATTTTGTTCAGAAGAATCAAAAGACAGGCCACTATTAAAATCGATAGTAACACCAAAAAGGTGCGGGGCAGAGGAGTTTGAGTTTTTCTGGACATGAAACCAACAAAGGTTTATGACATGTCTATTTATTTCGAGCGAACAATGGCCTTTTCTGATACTCACAATGAACGTGATGTTTTCCAAGAGAATACGCAAACTAAGTCGCCTGCAAAGTTATCGTCTCTCAAGGTATGTCTCCTTTTGTTCGATGGAACATGTGTGATTGATTGCTTATTGTTCTCCAGACTTTCTTTCCAATGGAACCGGGAGTTGAAGAGAGGGAATTAAGGTCTCCTATGATTATTGTCATCTTTGTTCACTCACTCAATTTTTTTTGTTCTATGTTTTATTTCGTATTGTGGTTATTGCATGTGAGCTTGTAAACTGCACCTGCTGGCGAGTTCTTTCCTCACTGTTCTTCAACTCTACCCAAACAGAGTTTACATCCTTATCTCCTGAATCAAGACAGTCTCTTCCCTTTGCATAAATGTCATTAAAACCTCGGCATTTCTCACGCCTCTTCACTTCATCTTAAAATATTACTTGATCCTTTACTGTGTTGCAATTAAACCTATTAAGAGGGAAAAAAAGTGAATGGGCTTCACACGCACGTTATTGCTACGAAAACGCAGATTACTGCCCACAATACGATCATGGAAGCACGCACCAATCTATCAGGAAGCACTGCATAAGAACAGTGCCAGAGGGCATGTCAGGAACAGCACCAGAAACAGAATAGAAAACGTCTTTGGGCTACTACTTTGGATATATTTCTTAATGAGCAATCGAATGTAACCTGTATTCAATCAGTAGTACCTCACACAAGGAAGTAACCAGTGCTACAGACGGTCATATAATCCCACTTCCAAGTCCCTGAATCAGAGGCAATCAATGTCCTGTGTATAATTATAAGTAACAGCTGTCTGTGGCGTTTACGGTCGAGGTGAAATTTATGAAAGCAGCTCGCTAGTTGTCTGCTTCTTTCTCCTGTTTCGTGCTGTACCTGAGTGGAATTTCGTCAACAACGTTTGTACTGCACAACATGGGTATTAGTCTTGTGTTCTGATGAGTTGTTACCTGAGTGAGGCTGTCGGTTTCTGTCCTGTCATGAGTCCGAGTATTCGGTGGAGTCTGGATATCGTTTCTCAGATTTGTTTGTAACACAGGGATGCATGGTTTAAAATTACCTCATTGGATATCCTCGTTGCGAAGTTCGTCGGCCATGCATCTGCTAATGAAGGTGTGGGGATACTGGTTGTTGGCAAAGAATTTGTGTGGAAGTCACTAATTGCCACGACCAGCTGTCCCTCTCAGCAATACGTACGGACGGCATGACCACATATTCGACGAGAACAGCACAACAATAATAGGACAGGGCAAACAGAAATATACCAGAGGATTTCTGGAAGCAGGGCTCTCATCCACCGATTCCATCCATTGGAGCCAAACTGCAACCCCAACAACCGGAAGCAACGGGATTGAAACCAAATGAATTCGTATCAAAACAAGAGAATGGCACTCCAAATCAGACTCTGCAGCCCTGAGAATGTCACCCAGAAAGATGATTAAAAGCTGCAAATCATATTAAGATCTCGCAGAACATTCCAGCAAGAACTCCAGAGACACCCGATCTTCACATCTTTCCGCTCCAAAACACTCTGCTTTTCTGCAGCAGACAATTGCACCGTAAATTCCCGAATGCAAGATGAGGATACCAAACCCCTACCCTACCAACGACAGTAGTAAGAGCGAGAGCAACATCTGCAACTGCCATTGGACAACCACAACTACTCTCTTTACATAGAAGCAGTAGAATAGGGGACCCAAACAGCCGGCGCTGAGTGTTCATATTCCAGACAGTTTGCATTGTTTCTTGTTTTCCATGAAAGTGAATGGAAAGCGTTACTTCATCGCTGTTGTGAAGCAAGACCCTGCATTTTATCTGCTCGCTGGTTTTTGTTGTTGTGGCGAAACGGTGGGCAATCGCTATGTGAAACTTTTTTATACTCTTCTCATTTCCTTCATTATTGCCCTGGTAAGGGAGGCTTGTGATTGGCTCTCTCGATCAGATGCCTTTGAAATATTGTGAGCGCAAAAAAACGCTGGCACTAAATGTGGCAATTCATTGCACACACAAAAATAATTATGTTTAAAAAACGACTCTCCCTCATATCCCTTTCAAAGATTCCCTGTCTTCGAATTCACGTGCCTTGTGAAAGACTATTGCTCGACTATGTTCACTGCCCGTCTTCCTCGTGATTTTATTTAATTCTCTAAGGCCATCCCTCAAACCTGAATCTCCAAAGAAATCCGTCAAAGCCTATTCTGCATTGTGCTCATGTCCAAACCATGCTAGCCTTGCAAATGCTTCAAACTATTCTCTTAATTATGCCGAGTTCGTCATTGAATGCACGAGGGATAAGTGACTGAAGTGAAGCGCTGCTTAAACATTAGTCATGACAAGTTTGGCGCTGTGCATTTGTGTGGTAGCGTGGCCGAGTGATGTTAGACTTTAGCTTACATTTCAGTCTTTATTGTGTCATGAGTTCAAATCTCACAGCTGCTCAGGTTGCAATTGAAACGCTGCAGGCAACTGTGTATAATAGAGCTACACAGCTCCTGATATTGCTTCATTGGATAGTTTTTGGCTCCTCAAGCCTCTCATGCTGTCTGCAATAAACATGGGAAAATTAGCGACTGACTCTGAAAGCAGAGATGCCACCGGCTGTCCAAATACTCTCAACGACTTTGCTTTCTGATGTATTCGTGGCCAACTTTGGTGCCAGTTTCTGTGTTTCCAATGGTTAACGCATTTGTCTGAAAGGTGGAGGTCCCAGCTCACGCAGGGCAGACCCTCGCATATTGCCGCTAAGGCATTGAGACCGACCATGTCACGTCATTGCAACCACGAGAACTCATCCACGACTGACTGTGAGTCTGCAGTAAGTGAGACGGTTATGCGCAGCAACATGTCACCCCACTCTCCAGAAGTCCCCGCTGCCAACAGAAAGCGGCCACTGCAGCTTCAATCAGCGGCTTCCTGCCCAGTCCTGGAACACAGCTCATGGAAATCCCTTCCTCATGAACGGCTGATACCATGTGAAAGGGTAAACAATCGAATTTAAATTGGGAATGGCTTCAGAAGATTGTTCCTGTTCTTGGAACGTTTTATAAACAAAACCCCTGTCTCGAATATAAGAAGTGGTAAACGTTGTAGGCAGGTAGAACAAAAAAAGTATTGATTGCGTGGACTCTGTCTCATCAGCGGATGGGATTCCCTACAGTCTAATCAGAAATGATGTAGTTTCCTGAGGTATTCTCCCAATTGATTTGTTGTCTGCCAGAGTGACTAGGAATCACTTCCGCGACCTACGGATTCGGGTAAAATGTGAAAATGTTAACATTGAATTTTAAATACTGGTGCAAGTCCGAAATGAATTGCAATATTCTGAAGGTATAACATCTGAGAAGTGAAATGTGTGAATGATGTCATTCGTAAATGGGAGGAATGAACTCGATTCTTGCAAAATCCAGTGACAGATGTATCATGCTCAATATGAAATGACAAACTAACAAACCACATACCAGGCCTGGCAGGCTCAGTCGATAGACCATGCGAATTTAATCTCAGTGTCGTTGGTCAGAGCCCTACACTGGGCGTTTTCACCTGTTAATAGGTTCACAGCACGACATTCCATTTGTAGCGTTGAAAGAGCGCTCTTGATGCTCTAACTGCTTCTGTTGTCACTTTAGTCCTACTGTTGTTGATCATCTGTTGGTTTCTGAGTGAAAACTCTCTCTACTTTATCAGTGCAACCGCATACACGATAAACGATGTGTCTTTCAAAACATAAGGTTCAACTTCAACCGTACCCCAAACAACATATCCAGAAACCTGGAAAGCGAATGGCCATTTGCTGGGTGGATTGACAGTGACGGCTCCATGTCAAATGGGGCTGAACCAAAATTAACTGATTCTGATGGATACCAAATGGAACTCCCTGAATATTTCCCAATTCTTTCGGTAAATGACCCTGTTGTGTGTCCAAGTGGGTTTACATAATTCACAGTTTTTGTCAGGAACAGGGGTTCGGGTGGGGCAGGAAAGTGAGGTTGCCCTGTGGGTCAGAAGTGATCAGGTTAAACAGGGATATCAAACATCCACATAGCAGAGAGAGCTGATCGGTCCAGGAACATACTCCCATCTTCTGTTTCTGTACGAATAAAATAAATTCATGGAAAATCAACAATTCTGGTGGCATCTTCGAAAGGAAAACAGAGTTATGACTTCAAGACCAGTGACATGTCTTTTTCCATGTTCATCTCCCTCCACTTTTCCTCACACGCCCTTTTGTATGTCCTTATTCCCAACTTTACACTCAACTTCTCTTTTATTACTTCCTCCCCAACGATTTTCCCAGTCTCTAAATTTATATCAGACTGTTCCATTTCTAACTTCACTCAGTTATGTCCAGGGGACATTGAAGTTAACCATTAACTCTGTTTCTAATTCCTTTGATACCGGATGAGTAGAGACGAGAAGGCATTTGAGGACAGTTAGAGCTTTCACCCCATCGAGCCAGTCCGGCCGTTTGATCATGGCTGATATTGTTCCCAACCCAATTCTCCCACCTTGTCTCTGTGACAATTAGCCACCCTGAATTTAGGATCCAGTCTTTTTCCTGGACTGATTCTGAAACCGCCACAAACGTCTCCACATCTGGTGGCAGCTGTTACATTGTGTCTGTGTGTGATCGAGCTCTGTTTCAGTGCCATACAGCAAACCCAGTCTGTTCTGAGCAAAGAAATCCCCACTACGGGACAGATTGATCGTTCTCTTGCCCCACTGTGCTTCTGCCAGGGAGTAGTTAGCTCCTTAGCCACCCATGGGATGGACTGTTGCTTCAAAACATGTGGAGAAAGAACGAGAGGCACAAGAGCTTGGACAGGTCACATCGCAAGGGTTATTGTCAGCATCAGTGGGGTCCGTGCTTCAGAGTCTGCGTTTGAATCGCCTACACATGGATCCAATTCACAGTCAGGAAATGAAGATATTTCGCTCTTCTTGTGGCTTATCAGAATTAAAACCATTTCCTGCTTCCACGCAGTGCTCAAACGCGGATCCTGTCAGAATCAATATAGTGTTTGCATCTATCTAGAAGGATATTGGCAGCTGATGTACGAGACAAATGTCACCACAAATCCCCTCTTATGACCTCGCCTTTCTGAGCTGCAACTATCTCGCTGTTCCTTCAACGTCGCTGGGTCGAATTCCTGAAACTCCCTCTCGAGCCGCATCATGGCTGTATCTCTGTACTGAGTACTTCCAGGATTATGTAAAGTAACTAAGCATCTCAATCTCTGGAGTAATTATGGATGGGCAGTGAAACATTTTCCAGACATTCATTTCCAAAACCTGCAGTATCTAAGTGGACACTCCAAAGTGGTCGGGAACAAATGAGAAGAAAAGAAGGGGGAGAAGCATAAACTGAAAGTCAATGATGACGAGGAGGGATGAGACAGGAAGTGAGTTAGGAACTGGTCGTGCAAAGCTCAATGTCAGTGCTGATGGGTTCGCCCTTCCGGCCCACTGTTAACGCCGACTCACACAGCACACCTGGTAATTTTACCACTATTACCCTGGTCTCTTAGTTTGAGTTTCCTCTGTGCATATTCATGTGATTAATCTGTCCCGAGATGATGAATGCACCCTCTTTATCCATCAGATTAAAGAGGTGAAGGCATTAGTTTGAAAGCAAAACAAGACGAGTTTGCTTCTTTCTGTGCATTTTTCAGTGGAGTATGACTAGCTGTGAAGTGTTCATTCCTGCATAAGAGGAGATTGATATAACTTCTCATCAAGCAGCTTTGTTAGAGAAAGGAAGTCTGTGATTAAATCATTAATTAAATGCACATATCGATTTGAAGAACACTGTCTGTGGCTTCGTCAGTTAAAGCATTTGGTAATAACCAGGCGAGCATGGTGTTAAATGCTGTTAAATGTTCTGTACATTGAAAGTTTATTGCTTCAACTTCTTGTGAAAGCCGTATTGTTGATCCAACATCGCGAAAGTGACGGCTCAGCATGCTTCTTGCGTCTGAGCGCAGGCCGTTGTTATTTTGGCAACAATGGGATGATTCAGGAGACACTGCAGACTTGCCAGACAATGTTGTGGCAATGACACATTCAATGCGAGATGTTGGCTCTCATTGTCTGCTCTCACCATGAACTAATTTTAGACAAACAACAGTGGCGCCATTGATATCCTATAATTGGAGTGAAACTTTTTTTTTAACTGCTCGATTATGAATTCTATTTTGAATTGTAAGAGTGCAGCATGTTTTGAGTGAAGAAGTGTCACTTGACCTCAGACCGAAGTGACAGAGACATTACCTGGAAAGTGTGAGCCCAGTACTACACACTCTCACCGGGGGAGGAGAAAGCCACTTCACAGGTGTACCCTCAAACTTTCATCGAATTTCAGACATTTCTAAAGTAGAATTGGAAAATGAGGGATATTGACAGATATAGAGTGGGAGAATGTAGAAGAAAGTGAGATAGTACGAGAGACAAAAGGAGACAAATAGATATGCAAATAATGGTAAACACTGAAAACAGAAATTCTCCATTAAACGTGGTTCTTCATGAACAGAAAGGAGAACGAAAAGGTAATGGATGAAGACCAACCTTTCACCAACTCAGGACAACAGGAACAGCATTAAAGCTGATGACGGCATTTCACGAATTAAAGATGAAGGCTGTCTGCAAATGTGAGATTCTGAAAATATGTTGAGTCACGAAGTGTAACTGACAATTACCCAGGAATTAAAACAATAAAATGTATAGGTAACCTGATTCTGGCGATCTGAAACATTAAATCTCTTTCTCTCCACGGACACTGTCAGTCCGACTGACTTTCCCTGTCACTTCCTGCCCCAGCAATGAGAGCTGTGAATCCTTACCAGTAGACTTCCGGGGAAAGTGAAAAATGGCGCTGTATGTTTTCTAAATGACTTCCCTTTTACTTGTTGATTTGTGATCATTTTAGCTGCACATCAGGTTCTTTCTTTCTTCTTTCCATTTCTTTCAGCGTGAAAAAGGCCTTTCCGCCCATCCGCAGTGCACGTTATCGGACATTCAACTATTCTAATCCCAGTTTCCATCATGAAGCCCATAACCTCCCGTGTTCTGATGTTTGCAATGTCAATGAGTTCTCCCTGTGCTCTTAAATGACACAATAGAAATTAACTTTGACCTGGCAGACTGTGTTGTAATACCCCTGAGGAAATCATCCTCATTTTCACGCACACAGTTGGACACACAGACAAATCCCCCCAGAGAAGGAGATATCACAGGATGAAATCAGTTTAAAGTGCTTCACATCAGCCAGTTTCCCCGACCACCTCACGGCAGTCATTCAAAGATTTCTGCAGCACAGAAAATGCACTTCAGCTCAACGAGTTTTCACCAGTCAAACACAGGTCCATGACTGTTCTTGTCTCATGTTCCAACACTTGGCTCACAGCTTCAAACGCAGTTGTTATTAGAAGTATGCATCTCTATGCCTCTCAATTTTCTCTGCAGATTTCTGCTTGTTGAACCCTGACAGGCTGTGGGTTGCAGATTTTCACCATTCCCAATCTGTCCGTTTTTGTTTTTCCTTTTTATTTGACTCTTAAATTCAAAGACAGGAATCAATCTGCCTTTTCATTTTTTGATATTTCTCCATCACAACCAGTATGATTCGGGGTTGCATGATGAAAGCCATTTTAATTCCATTGCCTTGACCATTCATCGAGGACGACAAAATTACACTGGCCACTTCACTTTCCAGGTCTCCCTCTCTTTGTGGAGATGAGGAAGAGTAAATCATTTTTGGGTTTGTTTGAATTAAATCATTTCACAGTTTACAAATGCGTAAAATGTCGGTGCATGGTGAGTCTGGGTGTATCATCCTGATAGGTGGAATGAGCATTCAGTTAAAATATAAAACAGAATTTGCAGGAGAAACTCAGCAGGTCTGGCAGCATCTGGAGAGAGACAATCAGTGGGAATGTTTCAGAACTTCATCAGCACTGTGTTTTCTCCCAGAGGAACTCCCAAATCGGCTACTTGCTACAGCTTTTTCTCTTTGGTTTCAGATTCCCACAAGTCACAGTTCTTGACATTGATTTTGAAAATAAAGCGAAAATCTGTTTGTAGTTCGTCACTCAATAGTGTTTCTATTTGGAGAATAGAGGCCCTTCGGCCCACGGTTTTGTGCCGAACATTTGTCCGAGATTAAGCACCTATCCATTTACCTATCCAATTGTCGCTTAAAGGTTACCAATGATTCTTACTCTGCCACTCCCACAGGCAGCGCATTCCATGCCCCAACTACTCTTGAATCTTACTCCTGAATCAAGTATCTTTCATTCTGAAGCCTAATGCGCTGACACTTGCGATCCAGCACCTCGCACGATCCTCTAAAGTAGGCTGTTACTGAATCTCAATTACAGTCTGCCATTCCCAGAGTGACAACTCTCCTCCGTACAACTCCGTTGTACTTTTCCAAACTAAAGCCTGCGACATTCATTATGGAGGCAAGGGAAGAATCTGATCTCACCCACTGTAGACATACCCATGTCACTGGGAATCAGTTCTCCTACAACCAGGACAGGCTGTATTCGAACCTTTCATTGTTTTTTTCTGGTTCCAAGCTTTTTCATTGTCCTAGAGAACGGGTGAGCTTGGAATTCCTGAGGTAAAAGAATGAAAAATCTTTCAACGTCTCAGATCCGCTCATGTTCCGAGAATATCAGAGTTAATGTCCCGTCCTCTTAAAAAGGGGAAGCTGTCTTGACTGTTTTTGTTCAGTCCAACAGTTCACCCTTGCTCATTCCCCCCCATTCCACTTCCCAAAGAGTTTCGGAAGATTCACAAAACAAACATTGGTTTCTATATTTTGCTGCCTGAACATTTTTCAGCTGTCACATAACAATATTTCTGCAAAATCTGTTCACAGTCCTATGTCTCGCATCATCCTGGGGGATGAGAATTCCCTTTATGAGGAGAGAGTCCAGAGACTGGTAACGTTCACTTTGGAGTGAAGAAGGTTAACCAGAGATATCCTGCGGTTTTCTATCATGATGTGGGAGGGAACAGTGGGGCTGGGCACTTTGATGAGCAGGAGGGAAACTTGCCACTGACTCAGGTCAGTAAACAGAGGACTAGGATTAAAGGAATGTAACGTAAAGTAGCAATTTGCACAGTACATTCAGAGAATACTGCCGAAACTCGAAGAATCCAGCAGAATCTGTGGAAACAGAAACAGTCAACGTTTTGATAATGGGACATTTCTGATTCAGAACTCGAGTTCATGAAATGTAATTGAATAATTGGCCGGAATTGTTGAGAGGGTTGGAGCGCGAATTCGTCCCACAGAAAGTCATTGGAAAATGTAGTCGACAAGATCCGAATTTGGGTGGAGAACCCGCCATTGAATTTCTTACCTATCACATTAACCACAATGCTACGACTTCATCTTTGACAGCGACGCTTAACGCATCTTACGGAATGGAGGTTTGCAACATGAAAGAGTATTTTGCTTGTCCTGTTCGCAGCATGATCCCAGTATTCCCTGACCCCTCTCTTTTATCACAAAGGAGTAGGATGCCGGGAGACCAAGTTGAATTACACGCATTGATGAGAGGTAATTGTAGCACAGCTGTCTCAGAGCATCAGGTTCCCAGGTTTACTTCCAACATCGGGCGGTTGTCTGTGTGCAGTTTACACATGCTTCCTATTTCTGTGTGGGTTTCTCCCCACAGTCCAAAGATGTGCTTGTCCGGTGAGTTGGCCATGGCAAATTGCCCATAGTAGGAGGAGCATTAGTCAAAAGGAAATAGGTCTGGTTGGGTTACTCTTCAGAGGGTTGATGTGGACTGGTTGGCCCGAAGGGTAATACTGGAGGGATCCCATCAAATAATGTGGATGGGAAGTATCCATTTTCATGTGCAGGGAGATTAATAAACAAAACAATGGATCAAAAAAAAGTCCTTGTATTTGTATGGCGCCTTCACCGCCAGCTGAACTGCAGGCAACGAAGTGCTCTTGACGTGGATTCACTATTGGCAAATCCAATGTTCAAATCGGATCTATTTGTTTAATCAAAGGTCAAAATACGAAAATGTTTCAAATTCACGCAGCTTGATCTGCAGAGTGCAGACTGATTTTCAGGTGTTTATTCTGCTCTGACATGCATCTCAGAAGATGAGGGAACAGAGATCTCAAAAATGTAAGACCCAGATGAGGAAGATTTTCTGTCTTTCAGAGCGGGAAAATCAGTGACTGACTCTGAGAACAGTCCAAAATCTCCCCAAATCTCCTGGACCAGCTGTCTTTTGGATACATGGAGGGCCGATTTTGGTGCCATGTTGTGTGTCTGAAATGGTCAGCGCATTTGGCTGATATTTTCGTGGTCGAGCCCACCCAGGCACAGCGCCTCAATTATTTCCGATTAATCATTGAGACCGATCAGGTACCGACATTGTAATCACAAGAAATTCACTCCGAATCCGCATGGAGTGAGACAGGAACATGCAGCAGAATGCGACCTCACACCAGGCAAATCTGCGCTACCAGCAGAAAGCGGCCACTGCAGCTTCAATCAGCGGCTTCCTGCTCAGCCCTGGGACACAGCTCAGATAAACACCTTCAACAGCAAGAGCTCTTCCGGTGTGAAAGGGGCAAAATATCCACTTTAATTTGGAAACAGCTTCAGAAGATTGGGAGTTTGCTCCCGTTTATGAAAAGGTTTTTCATCAGAACAATTGCCTCGGAAATGAGAAGTGGTAAAGGTTTTCGGCAAGAAAAAGAAATAAAGTGTTGATTGTGAGGACTGTGTCTCCTCAGGCAGATGGGGTTTCCTACACTCGAAACAGAAATTATTGTGTTTCCTTAGGTACTTTTCGGAATGATTTGCCGTCCGTCAGAGTGACTTGTAATCCCCTTGGCGACCTAATCATGAAGTCAAAAATATCAAAGTATTAATATTGAATATTAACTCCCGCTACAAGTGATAAATAAATTATAATGTCCCGAAGGAATAACAATGGGATGTGAAAGTTGTGAATGATGTTAGTTTTGATTGGGAGGAATGAATGAATCCTTGCAAATTGCAGTGCCACGTGAATTATGTTCAGAATGAAATGCCAATTAAGCCACAGCGCCCCGGGTTGGCTAGCTCAATATGTAAAGCAGAAGACGTTTGGTCACAGGATCGTGGGGTCACGCCGCACGATATGGCCTTTCCTCAGAAATAGAATCCTGGCTCTTTGGGCGGCACGGTGGCACAGTGGTTAGCACTGCTGCCTCACAGCGCCAGGGACCTGGGTTCAATTCCCGACTCAGGCGACTGACTGTGTGGAGTTTGCACGTTCTCCCCGTGTCTGCATGGGTTTCCTCCGGGTGCTCCGGTTTCCTCCCACAGTCCAAAGATGTGCGGGTCAGGTGTATTGGCCATGCTAAATTGCCCATAGTGTTAGGTAAGGGGTAAATGTAGGGGTATGGGTGGATTGCGCTTCGGCGGGTCGGTGTGGACTTGTTGGGCCGAAGGGCCTGTTTCCAAACTGTAAGTAATCTAATCTAATCATTCCTCTTGCAGTATGAGAACACAGGGCTGCTTTTGTTGACACGTCTGTTCCCCTGTTTTTGATCACACGCCGCTTTCTGAGTGAAAACTGTCTCCACTTTACTTCAAGTGCCAGAGACAAGTCTATCAGAGACCCTTTCAAAACGTGATGTTCCACTCCAGCCGAGCAACAACCAAAGTACTCAGAAACATTGAATGGGAATGGCCACTTGTTGGAGGTACTGACAGTGACGGCTCCACCTCAGTTGGTTCTGCACCAAAATTAACTCATTCAGAATGTTCTGATTGAAAGCGAACGCAACTCTGCCAGAACGTTTCCCGATTCACAAGGAAAGTTATCGTGTTGTGTGGTCATGTCAGTTTACATAATGAACAGTTTATTGCCAGCTACTGGAATGGGGATGGGGCAGGATTGTGAGGTTTCACTGTGGGACAGAAGTGATCTGGTTGAACAGGAAATTCAAATATCCACAAAGCAGAGAGATTGGATTGCTCCAGGATAACTCTCCCATCTTCTGTCTCTGTACCAGTAAACAGACATCGCTGAAAAAATCTCAGCAGTTCTGGGAGAATATTGGAAAGTGAAACAGAGTTAAGACCGGGACCAGTGACACTTCTTGTTCCATTTCCATCTCCCTATGCCTTTCTGCAGACATAATTTCATTGAATATCTCCAGACTTTCTCCAGACATACTCTGCTTCTCTTTTGCTATTTCCTCTCTAAACATTTTCAATCATGCTAATAAACGCGTCCAACAACGATCTACTCGAAACAGCAAGGTAGTGCATTTAGCAGCTGCCAATTGCATGGCTGTACATTTGTCAGGAGGCACGGATGCATTGTTGTCTATCCATTTTTCCGTCCCGTCACACCCTAAACGTCCCCGGTTCAATACCAAGCGGCATTTGGTTTGTTGCCTTGTTACATTCTGCGGCGTTTTGAATTGTTAGGAACTGAGCATTCGTGCTTGTTGTTCTCATTAACAAACCTGCTTTGAATTTGTTCACCCATATCTGCCACTGCGCTTTTAATAATTACTGTTCCAATTTATTGTTGTGCGAAACTTTGTTCAGCTTCTCTCCTCGGATACTCTGAGGACTGGAGATGATGGAGCGCTCCTGCCAGATACGCCGTTTCTCCTGATTCTGGGATGCGGCCTGACCTGCTGTACTTTTCCAAGATCACACTCCCAACTTAATTTCTCTCCTTCCTGGTTGCCGATATGCTTCAATTTATATACTCCGACGGGCGAAAGTGATGACTTCAGATGCTGGATATCAGAGCTGAAAAATGTGTTGCTGGAAAAGCATAGCAGGTCAGGCAGCATCCAAGGAGCAGGAGAGTCGACTCTCCTGCTCCTTAATGCTGCCTGACCTACTGCACTTTTCCAGCAACACATTTTTCATATTCTGAAGGGCGTCCAATTTAAGGCCACAGTTTTGGGTATTGATTCTTTCTGTATCTGTTGGAAGGCATTTTCTTTACATGTGAAGGCGGCCTGGTTCAGTGTCAAGGAGAACACTTATTTGGTCCTTTCACAGCGAACACTCTATTCCTGATGTACAGGCTCTGTCAAATGCATCACAAAGTCGGCTCTGAAATGCCTCATCTGGACTCTCTCTAGTGCAAATCAATCTGTATGAAACGAAACCAGAAATCCTCAATCAAGTTTTGGAGCAGTTCACACATTCGTGTTTCTTAGCACTGGGCATGCTTACACTTCATTCAGTCATCAACAGGAATGAAAAGATTTCCAGACGCAGATGAACTTGTTGACTCACGCTCTCATACAGTCACTAATATTACCGTGTGGTCTGAAATCAATCCACTGAAATTGAGGAAACTACGGACAGGGTGCCGAATGTCATTGTATCCATTTGTTTTCTTGATATCACAGAGTTGAAGGAAACTATGACCAGGGAGAAAGGGAATGCAAGTCAAATGCAACTCCTCTCAAACGGCTTCTGTCTGATTGTCATCAACAAAAGATTTGAATGAGGTGAAAGAGGGAGACCATTTCGTACATCGAACAAAGAACAATCGTGAACACTTAACACCTCTTTCACATCTTACATCGCCTTTGACCTTCCCTCAATACAAAGACAAAGTGATTTTTTGTACATCTCTAAGTAAGAACTGTTTGATTGAAGAACAGAATGTGAGTTCGCATCTCCTCGATTCCCACAGAGTTTTCCAACTCAGCCGGCATCCAGGTGGCAGATGCTCATGGCTCTGCTGGAAAATACACGTTTAATGAGAAACACAACGGAAGTTGCAACTCGTTCTCGCACGCGTATCGGATAAGCTCGCTACATGGTCTGCCAATCACGGATTTGAAAGCCAGCGTTGATTTTCAGGTGGAGTAATACCTTTCCGCAGCTTATTCTGCAGAACAGGTGCACTCGCTGCGAGCATGCTGCAGGGTATTATCAGGTACACGGTCTTCTCTTGCCAGTTTTTGCCTGTCTGCCAGGATGGCAGAGCAAGCTGAGACGCTGCATTTCAGATTCCCATCCTGAAGAAGGATTAGGTTTGAATCCCAGTGTTGCCACTTATGCTCGTGGATTAGGCTGGCAACGTTTGGGAGAGATGAGCTGTCTTGAACAGAATACAACAAAATCCTTTCTTCTAAACCGCGCTGCGTTGTGGCACAGCACAGAACCTCCAACGTATCAATGTCCACGCTGCGTTCCACTGCCGCTGTGATTATTACATTAGTCACATAATATGGGACCCAAATACGTGCGTCATATTCCAGATTATTTGCGTGGTTCGCCGTTTTATCTGAAAGTGAATACAGATCGTAATTTCACCGCTGTTGTGAAACCAGATCCTGCACTGAATCCCCTCCCGGTTTTTTGATTTTGTGGTGAAAACGAGGCCAATTGTAACGTGAAACTAAGTGATATTTCTCACATTTCCTGCATTTCTGTCCTCATGAGGGAGGCTGGTGATCGGCCCTCTTGATCCGGTGAATGGAAAAGCGCATTGTGAACCTAATCTAATACACACTTCAATTGGTAATGTTCACTTTTCGTGGTTCACTGCCAGTCTATTCAGTTTTATGTTACTTCAGCACTTTCCTGGTAACGGTGGAGCACTAAAGCTTCTGTGAGTTTGGAAGCCACGTTTAGAATTGCCTTGCTGCCATTTGTGCTCGCAGTTCGTGACTAAGATGACTCACACTGCCTCACAGAGAACGTTCATGCTTCGGTGGGGCAGGAAATAAGTTATCTTTGTCAGTTCTTTTTCTGTTCCATGTTAATAGCTGGCAGTTTTTGGATTCGCTGGAGAGGTGAGGGTCAACACGATTTGTGACGTATTTTCTGCAGCAAAAATCTTTGACAGAGAACTTGGGAATGTGTCAAGAATAATGGTCATTGGTAGCAAAAGTCCGGATAACCTTCAAAAAACTAGCAGAATGTGCTGGCTGATGGACAAGCGCCGTCTGCTCCTGGCAACAAACTTTTCAAACTGGTGCTCGCCACTGAAGCGCCTCAGTTCTACTGTCATGGATATTAAATCGACTGGAATCAAATGCTAGTAAGAGCAAAAAAAAGGTTTATTTTAGACCTTTGCAAAGGGACTCGATACATTGGCAAGCGGCCACATGTGAGGAGCGCCTGATAGTTTTCACATATTCCTTTTATCAAATGATACTATAAAGTAAAGATTACCAATTGCAATCTGGATTAGAATAGGTTCACAATGCTACTCCTTGTCAACACCTCAAGGCCAGCTGCCTGTAACATTCGAGATCGTATCCAGATATGGAGTTCCTTTTCTCATTATTTGACTGTTGATATGGCAGTTTAACTGGCCTTGTAAGTCCGCTGTTCGGTCAGTTTCTCTTCAGCTTTTTTATTTCTGTCTGCCTGCAATACTTGCCACTCGTTTCAGTCAGGTCCTTAACTCTTGGTTTTCCCTTTGCTTTAGTAGATTTCAGTATGAATGTTGATTTTCCATTTCATTTTCCCCGCTTTTGTCATTTTATGACAAAAAGAAAAAAAGGCACATAGCTATACATCAAACTGCTTTGGGAGCACAACACCTTTCCACAGACACCAGCTACCTGTAACACAGCTTTCTGGTGGTATCTACACTTGCCCTTGTACATAGCCCATTTTTCACACGTCACGCACATTAACGTTAAGGTATGGTGGGATCAAATGTCATCGGATATTCCTGCCCTGGGGCCTCTGATTCTTTTACCAATTGATACCCCGCTGCAATGATAAGCAAATGCCGTAGGAAGGTACACAGGCAGGGTCCTTTACAAAGCATTATTTGTAAGACCACTCCCAGATTTAGTAGAGCGTGTAGGATCCAATATCCCCATCCTCCCCCATTGGAAAAAGGAGCCATCTGCTGGGGAGGCGGTCCTGTTGCCTCCTTCATCGGACTTATTACACTGGTGATATTCTGGAACTCATTAGGAATATTAAAGCAGCATGAGGTACCAAACATTTTACAATCGCCACTTCTCTTGCCCGTCAGTCTGTCTGTTACTAGTCGATTTTGTATTGCTGCTTCGCTTACTGCAGTTAACTCAGCATTAATCAGTGTTAGACCTTCCTCCATTTCATTTGCTAAAAGTAATACACGATTTGCGAGGCCATTCATCTTGTTTATTGCCACCGTTGTCCATACTCGTAAACGCAATGTTCGCACCTATGTAGTCCAGGGGTCTGCGACTGTGTACATATTCCAATGCAGAGGATATCATCCGTTCCTGGTCTTTGGGACGAGCACTATCGTACCACGAGACATTATCTCAGGGCAGCAGCACCCCAAACATCCCAGGGGATGGCGGTGACACCCTCTCTCTCCACAGGACCACTTTCTAACTGTCATCATGATCTGATGATGGATAAAGGAACATGTAATGTTAATGTTCATACGATTTGCGTAGGTTGTTGAGCAAGACTCATTGTTCAAGTACAGCGCCTTAGTACACTAGGAGATCCCAAAATGAAGTCTCCCCTTTTTTGTGCAAATACAGGTTACTCTCCTGCCTTCGACTATATGGATGTCTGTGGTTGGTAGCGTGTCAGCATTGGGGCTGGAGTTCGAATGGTGGCATGAGATTTGAAAGCAGGCAGCTAGCATTTCTTGCCAGGCTCTGTGTAATTTGTTCATCAGTCCACCTACGGGCTGTGTGCAAACATAACCAACAAGGGTAGCCAACTTCTAATCTCGCATGTTCTATTAGTGCGAAGGCACACGCTCTGTTCCCTTCACATCGAACGATGACACATCACACCTCACAACTTACCGGTGTCGCATTTACGCCATTTATCTCAAGAAGAGCCAAATCCATTATCGAGTTAGACTCGCTCCTGAGCCCTGACCAATTCCCTTCTGGTCCTGGCGGGACATTAATGCTCTCTATCCTGCTTGGGGATATGTTCATGATTTGGTTTGGACAGTTGCTGTGCCTGCTGCTTCTATTTCCTGTAGGAACTTCTGCATTGCGTCTCAGAGGGGGTGGGGCGCTTGGTCTCTATATTCACCTGTGAATAGAAGCTGGAGAAGGGTCTATCTATTCCACACCACCAGGGTCCCTCATCAATCTTCTGAGGCTTGGTTATTTTTACCCGTTCCATGGCATCTCCTTCCATGATAATAGAATACCTCTTTCTCGTGTCAGGTATCCCGGTAGCCGCGGTGGCTACGACTAAGTGGAACTTAGTCACTTGGAACACAATGATCCCTGCTTAAATATTTGTCGTCCCATTTATAGTCATCCTGGTCACTGTAGGGCCATGTGTCGGATGTAAAGATCTCCTTTGCAGCGTCGGTTAAGATTACCATCTGCGATTGTATCCCAGACGCCCCTGCTTTCAAGAATCGTTCCGTCAGGGCAGCCACATATTTGTATTATGCTTCTAATCACTACTTGCCCTTATTTGTTTTCGGTGTTTTCTGATGTCTCCTCAAGTCCATCTACACGTTTGCAATGACCGGCGTGTGTCCACGTTGCACTTCCGGCGGTCTTAACAGCTATCAGATGTTTTGTAAGGAGCATTTCAATCGGTCCCAGCCACCTCTTTGCCTTCCAACTGTTCCGTCAGAGGTCTTTCACCACTATCTTGTCCGGAGTTTCCAGATCGTGCATTTTCCCTTCTGCTGATTGGGATAGTGCTGCCTTCAATTGATTCTGTATTTGAAACAAAAGTGTAGAGAGTTTTATACAATAACATATCATCGCATCCTCGCAGTGCTGTGTTAAATGTCTTTCCTTAGGTATTGGGCCAATTCCTATATTGGGTACTCTACCAAACAAAATTTCATTACGGGCAACCGTTGACTCTTGCTGTCCCTCCAGAGCTCAGAAACATGCGCACAATTGGAAGTGTCTTTGTCCATGTCATCTGTTGTTCCTCACAACATTTTGTTTTTTTTTATGGTAGAATTCTCAGTTTGCACTGCATCACCATTCGCTGGGTGGTAGGCACAGTACTGCCTAACATTTATTCCCAAGTAATCACTGATCCACCATCGGGAAATATCGAGAAATAGTGTCCAATTGTCGCTGCCAAGCATTTCAGGGATGCGCCACCTCGAAATTATTTCAGTTCGCAAAGCCTTGGCGACTGCACTGGAATACTGTTTAGACGTGTGGAGGGCTTCCACTCATTTGGAATACATATCAACCATTTGCAGACAATACCTTTTCCCTTCGTTGGGTGTTCGTTCAATAAAATCCATCTGTAAATATTCAAATGATATTTGTGTTTCGGTGTGTGCTGCCTGACTCATCTGTATTCCCCTCCCCACATTATTAGTGGAGTCGATAACACATCGTTTGCAATATATCTGGGAGTAGTGACTAAATCCCATAGTGTACCGGTGTGCCAAAATACTGTCATACATCCCCCCTTTTGACACATAGTCCTTACTGTGTGTCAGTTTGGAATAGAACAGGAATAATGATCAAAGTAGACTGGGTTTAAAATTCAAAGTTTGTGAGAAGATTTGTAGCTGGTCATGTCGTTTCGTGGCTAGTTGGTGTTCATGGATGCGGGTTGTTAGCTGTCTTCCTGTTTGTCCTATGTAGTGTTTTGTGCAGTCCTTGCATGGAATTTTGTACACTACATTGGTTTTGCTCATGCTGGGTATCGGGTCTTTGCGTGGTGAGTTGTTGTCTGAGGGTGGCTGTTGGTTTGTGTACTGTTATGAGTTCTAGTGGTCGCAGCAGTCGAGCTGTCAGTTCAGAAATGCTCCTGATGTATGGTAGTGTGGCTAGTCCTTTGGGTTGTGGCATGTCCTCATTTTGTTGTCTTTCCCTCAGACATCTGTTGATGAAATTGCGCAGGTATCCGTTTTTGGTGAACATGGATGTGCTGCAGTGTGTTGTGGCCTTTTTGAATAATGTCTGATGCAACTTCGTTTGTGTGGATTGGGGTGGTTGCTTTCATAGTTCAGGATTTGGTCTGTGTGTGTGGCTTTTCTCTATACCTTCGTGGTGAATTCTCCGTTCGATGTTCTCTGTATCATCACGTCTAGGAGTGGGAGCTGATTGTCCATTTCTTCCTCTCTCGTGAATCGGATTCCTGTGAGTGTGGCGTTGATGATCCGGCGTGTGTTCTCTATTTCTGTGTTTTTAATGATTACAAAGGTATCGTCCACATATCTGACCCAGAGGTTGGTTTGTATTTGCGTTAAAACTGTTTTTTCTAACCTGTGCATGACTGCTTCTGCTATGAGTCCAGAGGTCAGTGAGCCCATGGATGTTCCGTTGATTTGTTCTTATATCTGGTTGTTGAATGTGAAGTGTGTTGTGCTGCACAGGCCCAGTAGTTTAAGTATGCCGTCTGTGTTAATAGGTTCAACGTCCTGTTGTCTGTTATGTATGTCCAGCAGGTTGGATATTGTTTCTCTGGCTAGGGTTTTGCCAATAGAGGTGAACAGTGCCGTTACATCGAATGAGACCATGGTTTCTTCCTTGTCTATGTGTATATTTCTGATGATGTCCAATAATTATTGTGTTGACCGTATAGAGGTCTGGATCCGCTCATCAGGTGTTTCAGTTTCTGCTGTGCTCTTTAGCCAGTTTGTTTGATGGTATTGCTGGTAGTGATACTATGGGTCTAAGTGGGATGTCTGGTTTGTGTACTTTAGGTAGTCCATAGAATCTGGGTGTGTTGTTGCTTTCTGGTTTCATTCTTTGTAGGTTAGACCTGGTTATCTGTCCGTTTTTTGTAGCTTCCTCAGTGTGTTGTTTATCCTATTGGTGAGCTGTGGGGTGGGGTCTAACTCCCTCTTTTGGTAGGTGTTGGTATCTGCAAGTTGTTGTTCTGCCTTTTGAGTGTACTCTGATTTGTCCAGTATGATCGTCATTCTGCCTTTGTCTGCTGGTCGTATGATTATGTTCTTATCGTTTCTTGGTGATTTTAGTGCTTCTTTCTCCTTGGCATTGAGGTTGTGTGTTTGTCTTTTCTTTGTTATCAGAGGTACGATACTTTGTCTCACTGTTTGTTGTGTTTCTTCTGTCAATCCCTTGTTCCTGAGTGTGCATTCTAGTGCTGCTAGGAAATCTGCTGTCTTGGCGTCCCTGTGGTTGTAGTTAAGTCCCTTGGCCAGTATTGTTCTTTCCGTGTCTGTGAGCTGTCTGGGCGAGAGGTTTTTAACCAAGGTGTGTATTGTGGTGTCCTCTTCGTTGTGTGTTAGTTTGGCAATTTTTTCTTTTAGTGCCTTTTTTTGCAGTGTGTCGTCCTGTTCTGTACTATGGTGACAGCCTGTTCTATGGTCCGAGTCCATTCCTGATTGGTGGTTTTTGAAATTAACGATTTTTGGCGCGCAATTTCTTGTCTGTATTTGTGAAGTCTGTTGTGAGCGTTTGTAATCATTACCTGGATCATCCCAAGTCCGTTTTGTCTGACTGTGTCCCTGGCTTGTGGGTTGATGACTGTTGGTCTGTATCTGACACATGGTGGAAGGATTCGATTCTTTCGGTATTCATGCAGGAATCGGAGTTGCTCATATGTGGCGCTGAGGCAGTTACCACAGGATTCCCATTTCCTGGCTTGTTTTAGCGTCAAAGTTTGTAAGAAGATTTGCAGCTCGGGTGCTCATTGTTGTGGTTCTGTTCGCTGAGCTGGGAGTTTTTGTTGCAAATGTTTCGTCCCCTTTCTAGGTGACATCCTCAGTGCTTGGGAACCTCCTGTGAAGCGCTTCTGTGCTGATTCCTCCGGCATTTATAGTGGTTTGAATCTGCCGCTTCTGGTTGTTCAGTAGCTGTCCGCTGCTGTTCAGTGGCCGGTATATAGGGTCTAGGTCGATGTGTCTGTTGATAGAATTTGTGGATGAGTGCCATGCCTCTAGGAATTCCCTGGCTGTTCTCTGTTTGGCTTCCCCTGTAATAGTGTTGTTGTCCCAATCGAATTCATGTTGTTTGTCATCTGAATGTATGGCTACTAAGGATGGCTACGCCTACTGGGTATCTTTAGAATCTTATCTAGTCGTGGGGTCTCAGGCGAGCCCCCAAGTTTGCTGTCGTGGAATTAAATCAACTCGACTCAAATGCTAGCCAGAGGAAAGTAACTGTTGATTTTTGGACACCGCAGAGTTGACACGATGCTTTAGAAAGACGCCTCACGAAAGGGGAACCTGACGGTTTCTGCATATTCACTTTATGCAATGCTTCTCCTTTCCTTATCACACCTCAGGCCAGGATCCTGGATCATTCGATTTCATTTCTACATATGGAGCTGTTTTTCTCATTCCTTGACAGTTTATTGGCATTGAGAGTCTGCTGTAAGTTTGTTTTCACTTCCTTTTTTTCTGACTTCCTGCAATACTTTTTCAAAGTCAGGCACTTACTTCCTAGTTTCAACTAGGCTTTTACCGATTTCACAATGAATATTAATTTTCCATTGCAGAGGGTCAGGCTGATAGTGACTCAGTAAGTGTGAAGTGGTCAAGGACGATCGTGACGCAATGAGGGTGAGCTGTCAATTCGTCGTGACGCAGACTGTGTCGTGGGTTAGGGTGATAGTAGCGCAGTAAATGAGAGGGGAGTCAAGTTAATAGTGGTGCAGGAATTCTGAGGGATCAGTCAGACAGTGATGCAGTAAGTGTGATGGGGTCAGAGTGATAGTGATGCAATAGGTTTGAGCAGCTCACGATGATAGTGAAAGGTGAGTGTGAGAGGGTAGGATGATAGTGAGGCAGTGAGGGTTAATTGTCAGTGTGACAGTGACACAGACTGTGTGGGTGGGTGGTAATGCCATGGTAAAGTGTGATGGAGTGAAGGTGACAGTGATGCAGATGCTTTGAGGGGTCAGGTTGTAGTGACACTGTAAGTGCGCGGGGTCAGGATGAGAGTGACGCAGTGAGTGTGAAGTGTCAGGATGACAGTTATACTATAATTGTGAGGGAGACAGTGTGACAGTGACGCAGTAATAGTGCGTTGGTCAGTCTAATTGTGACTCAGTTTGTGTGAGGCAGTCAGTGTGACAGTGCCGCAGAAAGTGTGAAGTAGTCAGCATGTAAGTGACGAAGTAAGTGAGGGGGAAATTGTGATAGTGATGAGATAAGTGTGAGGCTGTCAGGCTGATAATGACTCAGTAAGTGTGATGGGGTCAGGATGACAGTGTGGCAGTGAGGGTTAGGTGTCAGTGTGATAGTGACACAGACTGTGTGGGTGGGGCAGGGTGATAGTGACGAAGTAAATGTAAGAGGTCATCGTGAAAATGATGATGTAAGGGTGAGGAGGTACAGGAGGATAGTAACGTATGTGTATGGAGTGATAGAAAGTGTATGGAGTCAAGGGGTTAGTGACACAGGAAGTGTGAGGGCGTGAAAAATCGTGATGCATTAAGTGTGTGTCGGTCAGCTGATAGTGACACAGTAAAAATGAGGGTGTCAGGATGAAAGTGACGCAGTAAGTGTGAGGGAGTCAGATTGATAGTGATGCAGTAAGTGTGAGGAATATGCGCTGATACTGAGGCAGTTGGTTTAATGTTGTCGGCTGATAGTGACGCAGTAAGTGTGAGGGCGTCAGGGTGGTAGTGACACAGTAATTGTGAAGGTGTCAGCGTTTTAGAGAAACAGTGAGTGAATGAGTCGGTCAGGGTGATCATCATGCAGTTACTGTGAAGTGTTGAGCGTGGTCATGACGCAGTTTGTGTGAGGGCTTCAGTTTGACTGTGAGGCAACACGAGTGAGGGTTTCAAGATGATATTGATGCTCGAAGTGTGAGGGAGTCAGACTGATACTGATGCAGTATTAAGATTACTACGATGACTTACAGTTTGCAAACTGGCTCTTCAGCCCAACAAGTCAACACCGACCCGACGAAGCACAACCCACCCAGACCCATTCCCCTACATTTACCCATTCGCTAACACCACGGGCAATTTATCACGGCCAATTCATCTAACCCGCACATTTTTAGACTGTGGGAGGAAACCGGAGCACCCGGAGGAAACCCTCGCAGACACGGGGAGAATGTACAAACTCCTCACAGTCAGTTTCCTGAGGAGGGAAATGAAACCGGGTCTCTGGCGCTGTTAGGCAACAGTGCTACCCAATTAGCCACTGTGCCAGCTTGAGGTGGTCAGACTGATAGTGACAGAAAAAGTGTGAGGGTGTCAGACTGATTGTGACGGAGTAAGTGTGAAGTGGTCAGGCTGATTGTGACATGGTCAAAGTGCGTTGGTCAGGCTGATCGTGACGCAGTAAGTTTGAGGATTCAGGGAGATAGTGAAGCAGTAAGAACGAGGTGTTGAGTGTGATAGTGACGCAGTACGTTTGAGGTATCGGGCTGATAGTTACGCTGTAAGTGTGAGTGGGTCAGGCTGATAGTGACGAAGTAAATGTGAGGGAGTTGGGAAGATATTGACGCAGTAAGTGAACAGGGTACAGGCTGGTATTGATGCAAAAAGTGTGAGTGTTGAAACTGATAGTGACACATTAAGTTGGAGGGGTCAGGCTGATCTTGACGCAGTAAACGTGACGGTGTCAGGTCATAGTGATGCAGAAAGTTATGGGTTCAGACTGATTTTCACAGAGTCAGTGTGAAGGGGCAGGATGATACTGGCGCAGTAAGTGTGAAGGTCAGGATGAAGGTGACACAGTAAGTGGAAAAGGGACAGCGTGATCCTGACGCAGTAAGTGTGGGAGTCAGGGTAATTGTGACACAGTCAGTTTGAGTGGTTCAGTCAGATAGTGATGCAGTATGTGTGAAGTGAGCAGGCTGGTAGTGACGCAGTAACTGTGCGGTGTTCAGGGTGGTAGTGATGCAGTACGTGTGAGGGCGACAAGGTGATTGTGAGGCAGTAAGTGTGGATGGTCCAGGTGATGGTGACGCAGTAAGTGGGAGAGAGTCAGAATAATACTGACGTAGTAATTGTGAAGGGCTCAGGCTGAGAGTGACGCAGTTATTTGAAGGGCTCCGGGTGATAGCGATGCAGTAATTGTGAGGATATCAGGGTGATAGTGTAACAGGAAGTGTGAGTGGTTAACATTTATAGTATGCTTTAAGAATGTTTTAAGTATGAGCTGGCCAGGGTGACAGTGATGCAGTTATTGTGAGTAGTTAGATTGATAGACACTCTGTATTTGTTTGAGTGTCAGGGAGTTATTCACTTAGTAATGGTGAGGATATCACGGTGTGAGTGGTGCAGTAAGTTTGAGGGGGCCAGGCTGACATTGACGCAGTACGTATGAGCATATCAGGCTGATAGCAATGCAAGAAGTGAGAGGAGGTCAGGCTGATAGTGACGCAGTAAGCGTAGGAATTCAGTGAGAGAGTCATGCAGAAAATGTGAGTGGGTGAGGGTGACAGTGACACAGTATTTCTGAGTGTGTCAGTCCGATAGTCACGCAGCATGTGGGTGGTTACCAGGTGATAGTGACACTGTCAGTGACGGGGGGTCAGTGTAATAGAGACGCAGTAAGTGTGAGTAGTTCAAGGTAACAGAGCAGAGACGCAGTGAATGTGAAGGGGTCAGGCTGTTAGTGAAATAGTATGTGTGTGTGTGGCCAGGATGATAGTGATGTGTAAGTGTATGGGAATCGGGCTGATAGTCACGCAGTATACGTGAGCGGTACAGGGCGATGGTGATGCAGTGTGAGGGGGTCAGGGAGATAGTGTCGCCGTAAGTGTGATGGTGACAGATTGATAGTCACGCAGTAAGTGTGAAGAGATGAGGCTGATAATGACGCAGTAATCGTGATGAGGTCAGGCTGAGAGTGATGCATTAAGTGTGAGGGGTTAGGCTGATGCTAACGCAGTTAGCGTGAGTGGGTCAGTGTGATAATGACAAAGTAACGGTGCGGTGTTCAGGTAGTAATGACGCAGTATGTGTAAGGGCGACAGGATGATTAGGAGGCAGTAAGTGTGAGTGGTTACAGGTGATGGTGACGGAGTAAGTGGGAGAAGATCAGAACGACACTGAGGCAGTAAGTTTGAGGGGCTCAGGCTGATAGTGACGCAGTTAATTTAAGGGTTCGGCGTGATAGTGTTGCAATGAATTTAGCTTATCAGAGTGATGGTGTCACAGGAAATGTGAATGGTTAAGTTTATTAGTGATGAATTTAGTTTGAAGTGGTCAGGGAGATAGTGACGCAGTAAGTGTGAGACGGCAGGCTGATAGAGACTGAATACTTGTTTGGGTGTCAGGCTGATAATGCTTAAAATATTGAGAGCATCTAGGTGTTAGTATCACAGTAAGTTGGAGGGGATCAGGATAACATTGACGCAGAAAGTTTGAGCACATCAGGCTTATAGCGATGCAAGAAGTGTAACGGTGTCAGTATGATAGCTACGCAGTATGAGGGTGGGATCCACAGCAGTAAGTATAAGGGATCAAATTAATAGTGACGCAGTAAGTGTCGGGGATCTGGCTGGTAATGACACAGTAAGTGAGGTTTCAGTGTGATAGTGACACAGTATGTCTCGTGGCGGGTGGGGTTAGCGTATTAGTGATGCAGTAAGAGTGAGGAGGTCAGACTGGTAGTGACGCAGTATGTGTGAGGGGTTCATGGTAACAGTGATGCAGTATTTGTGA
The DNA here is from genome assembly GCF_020745735.1 of Hemiscyllium ocellatum. Taxonomy (NCBI): domain Eukaryota; kingdom Metazoa; phylum Chordata; class Chondrichthyes; order Orectolobiformes; family Hemiscylliidae; genus Hemiscyllium; species Hemiscyllium ocellatum. The sequence continues at coordinate 2,177,798 of NC_083418.1, forward strand.
TGGGGTCAGGCTGGTAGTGACACAGTACATATGAGGGGCTAGGGTGATAGTGACGCTGTAAGTGTGAGGGAATCAGACTGATAGTGATGCAGGAAGCATGAGAGGTTCAGCGTGAAGGTGATGCAGTAAGTGTGAGGGGGTCAGGGAGATAGTGACTCCATAAGTGTGAGTATGTCAGATTGATAATTACGCAGTAGGTGTGAGGGGCTGAGGCTGGAAGTGACACAGTAAATGTGATGAGTTCAGGTTGATAGTGATAGAGTAAGTATGATGTGCCAGGCTGATGCTGATGCTGTAAGTTTGAGTAAGTCAGCGTGATAATGACACAGTAAGTGTGGGCATGTCAGGCTGATAGTGACGTATTCAGTGTGAGGGGATCGGGCTGATAGTGCCGCAGTATGCGTGATGGAGTCAGTCTGAAAGTGTCGCAGAAAGTGTGAGGTGGTCAGTCTGACAGTGACGCAGTAAGATTGTGGAGGTCACGCTGATCGTGACGCAGTAAAAGTGAGGATGTCAGGGTGATAGTCACATATTAAGTGCGAGTTGTCAGGCTGATAGTGACGCAGAAGGTTTGAGAGTTTAAGGCTGAAGTTGACGCAGTAAGTGTGAAGGGGTCAGGGAGATAGTGACACCGCATGTGTGAGGGTGTCAGACTGATAATGACGCAGTAAGGGTGAGGGGATCAGGCTGATAGAGTCGCAGTAAGCATGACGGTGGGATCCTCAGTAGTAAGTATGATGGTTCAAGGTAATAGTGACGCAGTAAATGTCGGGGGTCGGGCTGGAAATGACGCAGTAAGTGAGGTTTCAGTGTGATAGTGACACAGTATGTATCGGGGAGGTCAGCGTAATAGAGACGCAGTAAGAGTGAGGAGGTCAGTCTGATAGCGTCAGAGTAAATATAAGCGGTTCGGCTGATGCTGATGAAGTAAGTGTGAGTGTGTCAGTATGATAATGACGCAGTAAGAGTGAGGATATCATGTTGATAGTGACGCAGTTAGTGTGAGGGGATCAGGCTGATAGTGACGCAGTAACCGTGACTGGGTCAAGCTTATAGTGACACAGCAAGTTTGAGGGAATCAGTGTGATTATGTGGCAGAAAATGTTCAGGGTGATATTGAACCGGTAATTTGAGTGAGTCAGGCTGATAGTGCTGCAGAAAGTGTGAGGAATTCAGGTTGATAGAGACAAGGTAAATGCGAGGGGTTAGGGTGATAGTGACGTAGTAAGTGCTTGCGTATCAGACTGACAGTGATGGAATAAGTGTGAGGGAGTCAGCCTGAGAGAGATGCAGTAAGTTTGATGGTTTCAGGGTGATAGTGACTCAGTATGCGTGAGGGGATCAGGCTGATATGGATGCAGTAAGACGGAGAGGGTGAGGTTGAGGGTAAGTGTGAGGGGGTCAGGGTGATTGTGATGCAGTAAACGTGAGGATCTCAGGGTGAAAGTTCGAAACTAAATGAGACGGGATCACGCTTATAATTGCAAGGTAAATTTTGATGGGGTTAGGCTGAACGTGATGCAGCAAATGTGAGGATTTCAGGGTGATTGGAGGAATTAGTTGTGAGGGAGGTCCGGGTTAACAGTGATACAGTCAGTGTGAGGGGACCACGGTGACAGTGACGCAGTAAGTATGATGGCGGCAGTGTCATTGTGTCACAAGAGGTGTGAGGGTGTTAGGCTGATAGAGTCGCAGCCAGTGTGAGGGAGTCAGAGTGATCGTGACGCAGCAAGTGTGAGGGGTTCAGGCTGATATTGACGCTGTAAGTGCAAGTGAGTCAGGTTGATAAAGGAGCAGTTGGTATGAGGAGTTCAGGGAGATAGTGGTGCAGGAAAGGTGAGGGGGTCAGGGTCATTGTGACGCAGTAAGTTTGAGTTATCAGGCAATATGGACGCAGTAAGTGTGAGGGGGTCAGGCTGATATTCACGCAATAAGTGTGAGGAGGCAGGGTGTCAGTGATGCATTATATGTGAGGGGGTTTCAGGCTAATAGTGGCACAGTATGTATGACGGGGACAGGCTGATAATGACGCTGTAAATGTGAAGGTGTCCGGTGAAAGTCAGGGAGTAAATGTGTAGAGGTCAGGCTGATAGTGACGAAATAAGTGTGAGGAGTCAGGGTATAAGGATTGTTGTAAGTGTGAAGGGGGTTCAGGCTGACATTGCGCAGAACGTGTGAGGGGCCCTCAGGGTGATTTTGACGCGATAATAGTGAAGTAGTCAGGCTCGTAGTGATGCAGCAGACTTGAGGGGCGTCAGCGTGATAGTGACGTAGTAACTGTGTGGAGGGTCAGGGTGACAGTGAAGGAATGAGTGTGAGGGTGTCAGGGTGACAGTGATAGTGTGAGTGTGCCATGTCAGATTGACGGTGACGGGGTGAGTGTGAGGGTGTCGGGCTGACAGTGACGAAGTGACTGCGAGGTGGTCAGGATGAGAGTGATGGTTTGCGTTTGAGGGTATCAGAGTGATGGTTTTGGATTGATTATGAGTGGTTCAGGGTGACAGAGAGTGAGTGAGTGTGAATGGGTCAGGATGGCTCAACGGGTGTGAATGAGGGTTGACAGAATGTGTGTGAATTGGCGAGCATGACAATGACAAAGTGAATTTGAGGGGTCAATGTGTAGGCAGCTGAGCGATTGGGTCGTGGTCAGGGAGTTGGAGACGGATTGTGTGTGATGGGTTTAGGCTGACTGTGACGGTGTGAGTTGAGGGGACAGGGTGATGATGATGGTTTGAATGTGAATGGCTCAGAGTGGCAGTGACAGACTGAGTGTGAGGGGCAAATGGTGACGGTCATGGCATGAGTGTGAGAGGTTAGGGTGACAGTGATAGAGTGAGTGTGAGAGGTCAGGGTGATGGTGATGGAGAGAGATTGAATGGTCAGGATGACACTGTTGGTGTGATTTCGAGGGAGTCAGGATGATGGAGATAGAGTGAGTGTGAGGGGTCAGGATGATGGAGATGAAGTGAGTGCGAGGCCGTCAGACTGACTGTGGTGGAGTGAGTGTGAGGGGGCAGGGTGATGGTGATGGAATGAGTGCGAGATCGTCAAGGTGTCGGTGATAGTGTGAGTGTGAAAGGTTAGGATGATGGATTGATTCTGAGCGGTACACAGTGACAGAGATGCAGTGAGTGTGAACGGGTAAAGGTGGCACAGTGAGTTTGAGGGGCTCATGTTGACTTTCACGTAGTGAAAGTAAGAGGATCAGGGTGACGGTGCTAGAGTGAGTGTGAGATGGTTGAACTGACTGTGTCAGACTAATTGTGAATGGTACAGGAGTGAGAGTGAGGGGGTCATTCTGAGGACGCCAGTCTGAGTGTAAGGGGCTCGGCTGACAGGAAGTGTGAGGGATACAGTATAACGGTGATGGAATTAGTGTGAGGGGTCAGGGTAATGCATTAGGTGTGACTGTGTGAGGGTGACAGTGATGGCATGTGTGAGCAGTTCAGGGTGATTGAGGCATAGTGAGTGTGAGGGGTGCAGGGTAACAGTGAAGGAGTGAGTGTGACGTAGTCATTGTGACAGTGATTCAGTGAGTCTGAGGGTTTGATTGTGAAGGTGATGGAGAGAGAACAAGGGTGTCAGTGTGACTTTGGGGGATTGACTGTGAGGATGCCAATGTGAAAATGATGGAGTGGATGTGACAGGGTAGAGTGAGGGAGTGATTGTACGGGGGTCATTTTGACCGTGACAGTGTAAGTGTGAGGGGGTCAGGTTGACGTTGCTGGCGTGACAGTGACAGGCATCAGTGTGACCCTGGGGGAAAAATGTGAAGCGGCCAGGGTGATAGTGATGGAGTTTTTGTGACAGGGTATGGGTGACTGAGTTAGTGTTTAGTGGTCATGGTGACTGTAACAGAGTGACTGCCAGAGGGTTAGGGTTACACTGACGGAGTGACTATGATAGTGTGGGGTGACAGTGATAGAGTGATTTTGAGGGAGTCAGCGTGATGATGAAGTTGATGGAATGATTTTGAGTTGTCCAGAAGTAGGTGTTGAAGTGAGTGTGACGGGGTCAAAGTGACAGTGGCAGATTTTGTGTGAGGACGTCAGGGTGACTGTAACAGACGGAGTGTGACGGCATTCGTGTGATGGTGGAGCAGTGATGGCATTGGTGTGAGGATGTGTGGATGACAGTGAACGAATGAGTATGAGGAGTTCAGGGTGATTGTGGTGCAGTGAGTGTGAGGGGTACAGTGTGACAGGGAAGAAGTGAGTGTGAGCGGGTCAGTGTGACAGTGATGAATGTGAGGGTGTCAGTATGAATGTGATGGAGTGAGTGTAGGGGTCAGTGTGAGGGTGATGGTGTGAATGTGCGTGGGTCAGGGTGACAGTGTCCGAGTGAGTGATGCCGGATCAGTGCGATCATGATGATGCAGTGAGTGAGGGTGTCAGTGTGACGATGAGGGTGCTGGTGTAAGTGGTGAGAGTGACAGTGAAGGAGTGAGTTTGAGATGTTAACGAGTACGTGATGGAGTGAGTGTGACAGGGTCACGGTGACGGTGACAGAGTGAATGTGAAGGAGTCAGGGTCACAGAGGTGGAGAGAGTATGAATGGGTCAGGGTGACAGTGATGAAGTGAGTGCGAGGTGTCAAGTGACGTTGATGCAGTGAGTGTGATTAGGTTATGGTGATGTTGATACAGTGCGAGTGAGGAGGTCAAGGTGATGGTGATGGAGTGGCTGTGAGCAGGTCTGGGTGACTGTGATAGATTTGTGTGAATTGGACAGAGTGATGCAGTGATTGAGAAGGAGTCATACTGACAGAGACGGTGTGCGTTTGAGTCGGCAGGATGTCATGCCTGCCTGGTTTGGGCAACATGTGATTCCTGAACAAGATAAATGTGTTTTGCTCTTCACTGCCCTCTGAGCAATTACGGATGGGCAATAAATTATGCCTAGCCATTGACACCGATATCCCGTGAATATACAAAAAAAGAGACTCCATGCATAGAATTGGATCAGTTTTCACAAGCGTTTTCGTGATCGCTGAAGAAGGAATAATAAAACAATAAACACGGGAGAAAAGAAACCAATGTCTGCAGGAACAAGGAACAATTAAGAAAGTACGTGAAAGCAATGAGGTAGTTGATCAGATGCTTTTAACTTTCGGCTACGGTCGGAACATGCCCTTGCTAGTGTCATGTTTGGGAAACATCTTTTGACAGGCAGAATCAGGAGACCTTTCCTGAGGATAGGAGTTCCACCTCCAAATTCTGGAGTTGAGTATATGGCGATGTGAAGCAGATAAATTAGCTAAACGAATGTTGGGGCGGGAGTTGGGGGTGGGTAACGGAGACTGTGAAATGAGTTTACAGAGAAAAGGAGTCTGTAAAATGTGTGTTGGAGGGTAAGGCACTGCAAGAGTTTCGGGAGGGGATGAAGAGGCCGAAAATGAGCGTGCAACAAGTGGGCTTAAAACCGTTTCAAAGTGCAATGCAAGTTACCAGGATAAGAAAGGAAGGCTAATGGAGTCAGATATTTTACACCTGACAATTAAGGCACATATATAGTCAACTGGGATCCACTAAATCTTTTCAGTGACTATTAGTTTCGTGCTAATTAATATGGAACTTCTTGTTCACGGCTGCAACAATTGTGAAGGGAGGAGGAAAACTTCACCGCCCTGTTGACCTGACAATCACACTCCCCTAACATTGAATTCAACATACTCGAAATCTCCCCTCACCCCACCCCATCCCAGATCCAACCCTCCGACTTGGCACTGTTCTCTTGGCATGTCCTACCTGCCCATCTTGCTTCCCAACTATCCACTCCACACTTTCTACCAAACTATCAAAACCAATTCCTACCTTTGTCTATCTTTCATCATCCCTCTTACATTTCACTCACCACGACACACCTTTCTCTAATTCTCAGCCCCCTCCCCCCTGCTCAGGAGTGTGATGCACGAAATGGTGACTCTCCAGCTCCTCAGATGTTGCCTGACCTGCTGTGCCTTTTCCAGCAACACAATTTATCAACTCTTGTTGTCGTTTTGCAATTTCAGGAGCTAATGCTACTCTTAGGAAATATATAGTTGAACTGAATGTAACGGCACTGTGCTAATTAATAATTTAAATTAGAGATGCAGTGAAAAATAAGCTAGTAACTACCTGGTTAGATTTGTAGTTGTGATAGAAAAGTGTCAATTGTGACCTCATTAATCTGTGGAAGATATGTTAAGGCTTACCGAATTTTGTATGTGGAAGGGTATAAGACTTATTTTGGAAAATAACATTGTTGCATGCCTCGTACCTTGTGCCAATTCAATCCTGTGGTATCCAGAAAACGAATGCTTCCATTGTATGTTGCAATCTTAAAAATTAATTGAGAGTTGACTGCATTTGAATTGGTGAATTCTAATTATTGTTTCTGTGTGAGTCTAAATTTCAGTTCAGGAGTAACTAAAATAACTGAGTCCAGTTACTGCATGGCAACATCATCCATTTAAATTGAAAATGTAGTCCTCAAACAAAACCAAGAGGTGCCCTCAAAATAGTTCTGTTCCATCATGAAATGTCATATTACTAGATATCCTCCTATTCTTTGTTACTCTTTTTGAAATGAAATATAGAGCAGAACAACCCAGAGAAGATGCTTGCAGTTGATTCTTTTGACCCTATTTGATATTAACAAGTCATTTCTAACTTCTAGTTAGTTATCTTAGGATTAGGAAAATGAATGTTTCGATGTGCATCACAATGTAGGCAATTGGCAACAATTTGCCAATCCAATAATGAGCAGAAAAAGAAAACTTAGTTTGAAAAAAAATTAAACTCCTGTCAGCGGATTATGACTCTCAAATTGCAAGTTGGAAGTAGTATCAGTGCTTGAGCAAAAGAAAATCAGTAGGTCCTTTAAGAATGCAGACCCAGGCTCAGACCAAAAGTGTCCAGTCATTTGCAACCTTACTTCCAAACAAGTCCTCATTATTCGTTAGCACTTATAAATTACACCTCACTCTGTGCAAATTCTGTGGAAAGACGTAATAGGAAAGAGATTGAAAAATAGAAAATATATTCAACAGCAGAGCTAATGTATTGAAGCAATCTAACACACACAATCGAAAGAACAGAAGAAAAGTGAGGTCTAAAGAAATAGAATCACTGTCACAGGAGCTCTCTGTCAACTCACATTAGAAAGAGGAACGGATTGAACAAGACAAATGGAACCACCATATTATTAAGCACAGGACAACCTCACAGCAAACCTCCCACTTGCATCTCAATTCTGTTAAAGCGTAATCAGAAAGTGAAAGTACTCAAATCCTAGGAAGGAGATCAACAGTTTGGTCTCTTCTGGAACGTCGAAAGAATAGGAATGGCAGGTAAGATTTCAAGGTGTGCAAGAGGTGCAAAACATGGGAGTCATGACAGCAAAAGAGGAGCAGTAAGCATGTGGAGAAACTGAAGCAGCAGAGACTGTGGGGGAGCAGCGTAGAATGCAGGAGTTCGGGGCAGTCAGGTGCCGTGTCAGGGCAGCAGGAGGATTGGGCACAGGGAGAGCCGTGTGAAGGAGAGGAGACAGGGAGCAGTGACACAACACCTCAACTCCTCCCCACCCACACTGCCATGAACTTGCAGATCCTGGGCCTCCTCCATCACCACTGTCTTACCACCTGACGTCTGGAGGAAGACCGCCTCATCTTCTGCCTTGGCAAAATTCAATTCTATGGCATCAATGTGGATTTCACCAAATCTTTCATTTCCCCTCGCCTTGCCTTATGCCAGTTCCAAACTTCTTACTCAGCACAATCTCATGACCTGTCCCATCTTTTAATCTTCCTGACCAACTGTCCACTAACACTCCCCTCCTACCTATCACCTTCACCCCTACGTCCATCCACCTATTGCACTCTCAGGTTCCTTTTCCCAGCCCATGCACTCCTATTTATCTCTCCACGCCCGAGAGTCCCAGCCTCATTCTTGTTGAAGTGCTTTTGCAGGAAATGTCAACTTTCCTGCTCTTCGGATGCTGCCTGACCTGCTGTGCTTTTACAGCATCTGCAATATTCGCTTTCGCCTCGCAGTTAGACAGGGAAGTGGTGTGGAGGAAATTCAAGGCACAGGAGCTTTGGGATGCTTACGAGGCGGTAGGAGGCAACGGAGGAAAACAGGTACAGTGATTCATGTGTACAGTAGCAATTGGAGGGGCGAGAAAAATGCGCGAAGCATTGAGCAGAGCCGGCACGGGGATGGGTAATTAGGAAGGCAGATAGCAGGCAAGCTTGAGAAAACAGTAAAAACACAGGTTCTAAAGCAGTGAGGTTAGGTGAAGCAAACAAGTGAACGGGCAAGAGACATCGTGATAGGACGAGGTGGGCAGCAGGAACAGGAGGACAGCTGGGAAGAGAGTAGAAACTGGCAGGTAAGAAGGTGATTTCAAGAGGAGAGAGCGACAGGTGAGGGGAGGGTGTCTACAGTGATGGGGCAGGAAGAGAGTCACTGGAAAATTTGGGCAGAATCAAGGGACGACAGGGAGCTGGACAAAGGAGAGGAGTAGTTACTGCGGGGAAGTGACCAGATAGGAGAAGGAACAGCTGGACGGCGATGAAATGGGGGAGGGGAACAGGCCTCCGTTGTTAAACGGGGGATTGGACGGATGGTGGAGTGAGAGGGCTGAAGCAGGACCAAGGGATAATTCCGGTGATGAGAATGCCCCTCGCCATTGTGCTCTCTCAATGCCCAGGATTCACAGTGACACCAGCGTTTGTTGGAGCGTAAAAAGCCGCCACTCTAACTGTACCGTCAAGGCAACAAGCCCACGTGTGGTCACACTTGACCCCATTCCAAATCCTCGACAGCATTCACTCTGGAGGCTTTGCTGTGGCAGCGCCTATCAAACTGGGTGCGAACGGAACGCCGACCCACCTCGGACGACGTTGATCGTAACCAGGCTCAGTTCGTTTTAAAGGCTGAATCCGGCTTCTGGAAGGAATAACCCTGCACGTCTGAGTTTTCACTTGGACGTAAGGCGCAGTGACATCGTCGTGTATCGACGTATGACGTTGAGCGTGAAGAGGTGTCAATCGAAGTAACTCGGGCTCATTATTCATTCATCATAATTGCAGGTTGGCACCTGATGGCAACAGAAAATGGCACACATATAGTTAAAGGTTGTCACTCTCTGTTTCTGTCCAATCAAAACCTTCCTTTTCACCAAATCACCTATGATTGCTGAGTGATCTCAGCGTTGAACGGATAATCTCAAGGGTTTTCCTCTTGCAACTTTGAGTCCAAAAAGGTGGAATGTTTCAAAAGCAATTCCGACCAGAATAACATCAGCCATCAACTTGCTAAATGGCGGAGCTGGCTCGAAGGGCTGAATTGTCTATGCCTGATCCTAATTTCAACTTTTCCCTCGGGAACAATACTTCAAGTAAAATTCTGGAATGAATTTGGAATGTTTTTTTGCAGAATATGACATCAACGATTCTCAGTTTCAACGACAGAAATAAGTTATCTTTTTGTTGCTCCAAAACATGGTTCGATTTCCAACTTCACAGAAGTAAAGATTCGAGAACATATTTGTGCTGCTGGTCATACTCGCTCACAACCTATCTCCTGACACCAGGCAAACATCCCACGAAAGTAACATTACTACTATGCGTGAGTCACAGAGTCACAGAATGTCAGCTGTTGGCAACTGATGACATTCACAATTGAGATCCATCTGTAGGATCTGAATTGCATTCACGATAGATGCCAATTGCAGATGTCTGGCTATTTTCTGAAAAGCAATCGGGCTCTGTGCACTTGTCTGTATTCGCAATATAGATCTACCTGCAGGTACTTGGCTACATTTCCATATAACTGTACCTGCTTGTACTTGGTCGTGTTACTTAAAATTGGGACCTGCCGAAACATAGTTAAACTTTCGGCATAGTGGCGACTTCCAGCGACTGAAAGAACTTAGCCTGATCTCTGTTGAAAATTTGCCAGTTTTGGGTATTAATGCTGCATTAACACAGAAACAGAGTGACTGTGAAAATGAATCAGAATAAAAACACTTCTTGGCTCATGAAGACATGGGATAAAGAACGAGTAAGCAATCACCATAGACAACAGGATACGAACCTGTGCAGGGAAAACCCTGCAGATTTTTCGGAAGTGCGGAATTGCTTCCATTGTCAAGAATCTGAGATATTCCAGAGCGCCCTCAGATGTATGGTCAATAACTTGGTGTTAAAACGCCGATTTTGCAAATGCTAATGTAACATTTTAGGAGCAGAACATAATTATGCTGTTGTTTTTAATTTTTATTACATATGCCATTGTTTCTGAGCTACAAATATAGTAGATATGAAAATAAGTCGAATTTTGAACTGATTGATCAGTTGAAAATTATATCCACGAAGAAAAAAAAATTGGGTGAAGCAAATCTTAGCAGGAGTTATACAGTTATTGGAATTGTCAAAGGGTGTGATACTGAACAAAGAGACCTTTGAGTGCAGGTTCATAACTCCTTGAAATTGGAGTCACAAGTAGATAGCATAGTGAAGAAGGCTTCCGGTATTATTTCCTTTATTGGTCAGAGTAGTACATACAGGAGTTTCGTAATTTCTGCTCCTATGCCTTATGGTATATGACATGTCGAATGGTGTACTTTTCCGACATGACAGTTTGGTGATTGTATGAACTGCGTCTTCACACCAATCGGGACTTCATCTCCATCTGACTTCAGATGCTCCAAAGTATTGTTGACTTATGGAAGGCCAGAGGTAGCATCGTTTGGGAACATTCTATGAGGATTCTGGTGAGGCTGTCAATGTTGGCTTAACTCTGGACCTTTGGTCTTTATACTTACTGACAAAATTGAAAAAGAAAACGTTTAAATGAATTTTAGAATGTGTTTTTGGGACCAGTGGAAGAGCCTTGTATGAGAGAGAGTGTTGTTAACGGAGCAAGTTCACTCTGAATAATTATCTTTGGAGTCTATACAGTGCAATTGTGAAGGACAGAAAATAACGAGTACGCGATTTAATGTAAAAAGCCTGCTCCACTATTTAAGTTGATCATAGGCGCTCGAACGCATCTAAGACTTGTGCAGATCCAACCGCATAAAGCTTCAGGTTGTTGTTAATTCGAAAACGAACAACTTAAAGGCACACAAAGACAGAATATCCACGGCTCATTGCAGTGGAGAATTGCAAAATATAAGGCTGAGCCCAAAATCAAATAGTCCTTACCTTGGTCATACATTAGAATGCCTTATGTTAAAATGATGACCGCTTGTTTACAGATTCAGCTGTGTAAGAATGCAGGTTGTGAGAAAGCCTGTCAACCTGAAAAGGTAACATTCGTTTCAGTGCCTGCGAAGGATTTGTCCAAATCGTTGCATCTTGACAATTTGTTCTTCCAACAACTTACATGTTATATGCATTCGGTTGTTTTACTGTAAAACTGGCGGAGTGCAGGGGTGCTTTAATGGACGAGAAGTTAAGGCGTTGGAGTTAATATCCAATTATGGCTTCCTATGCAGGTTCGAAAATTGCTCCCCGCGTTGACGCTTCAAATGGTCAGGAACACCTTTGGCCAATTTTGAATATCATGGTGCTTGAGCTTCTGTTCAATTCAAAGTCAATTTTCGACTGCAAAGAATCAGAAGTAATTTCAAAACTGACCTAGTCACTTAAAATAATAAATTACATGTCGAGGCAGAAAAAAAAGCCACCAAATTCCAACACGAGTATGTTGCAACACGAATGAAGAATTATCATGAAATTTGGACGTTTGGCTGGGAATAAAACAATGCATGAGCTGAAAATGTGTTGCTGGTTAAAGCACAGCAGGTCAGGCAGCATCCAAGAAACAGGAAATTCTCTGTTTCGGGTCAGAGACCTTCATCAGGAATGATGAAGGGCTCTGGCCCGAAACGGCGAACTTCCTGTTCCTTGGATGCTGCCTGACCTGCTGTGCTTTAACCAGCAACACATTTTCAGCTCTGATCTCCAGCATCTGCAGATCTCACTTTTTTACAATAAAACAATGCATACCATGTAACTAGCAGATGATGAATGCTTCGTTTTCGAGGATCTGTTGAAAGACGATCATATTTCAGACCCACAATTTGTGATTATTCTAGATTAATACAGTCACGGAGCCATACAGACGCAGAGCAAGGAAACAAAGTCCTCGGTCCAATTCGTCCATGTGTACAAGATGTCCTAACCTAATCTCTTCCCATTTGCCAGCACTTAACCCGTATACCGCCAAGGCATGCTTATTCATAGAATTATAAAAGTGATTTTAAATACTTTAATTATACCAGCCTCCACCAGTCCGAATGGCAGCTCATCCCATGCACCTACCACCCTCTGCATGAAAAGAAATTTGCCACTTCGGTTCGTTGTACGGCTTTCCAGTCTAATCCTGAACATATGCCCCCTAGTTATGGTCTCCACCACTCGCGGGAACAGACCTGTTCTATTTATTCTATTCATATCCGTCATGATTCCATAAATTGCGGAAAAGCCACACCTGACCCTTCCATACACCAGGGAAACCAACCCCATCACATTCAGACTCTCCCTCTAGCTCAAATCATCCAAACCTCGAACCATGCCTGTGAAATTTTGTGAACCTGTTAAAATTTCATAACATCCTTCTGATAGGAAGGAGATCAGAATTGCACGCAGTATTCTAATCGTAGCCGAACCACTGTCCTGCGTTTTCCAAACACGATCACCCGTCTTCTACACTCAAAGCTCTGACCAATAAAGGAAAAAATACCAAGGAGCTTCTTCACGATCTTATCCATATGCATCTTTACTTTCAAGGAACTATGCATCTGCACTCCAAGTTCTCTTTGTTCAGCAACACTTCCCAGAAGCTTGCCATTAAACGTAGACCTGGACAAATCACAGGCGGACCATAGATGTTTCCTGAACCGTCCGCAATTTTGTGCTCGGTCACTCTGATGGAGAGGAGACCACCTCAGGATAAACAGATGCAGTAAATCAGATTCGAGGAAACCCAGGTAAATTTCTAGCAGATTGCAATAATTCTTTGTTGTCTTGGATGAAGATAATAGAGAGGAGAGTAGGGGAGAGAGAGAGAGAGAGAGAGAGAGAGAGAGAGAGAGAGAGAGAGAGAGAAAGAGGAGTAAAATGAAAACGAGACAGCTTCGCTCCAAGACCAAGATTCTATTTGTATACACTGACCACACGACAGGACAGTCATACACAGCCAGGCATAAAGTGCAATAACAGGGCAAAACATACAAGACAGAACTGTAATTCCTAAGAAAAGACACTAGAGACAATTGAGGACCAACTGGATTTTAACAGTGAATGGTTATTAATAAAGCATTGTTTTAAATGGAAGAGAGTGGGATCACACAGTTTTAAGAAGTCTCATGGTTTAGATGAAGAAACCGTTGTTGAGTCTCGCCGTGAGAGACTAAATGTTCTGGTATCTTTTGCCAGATGGCAGGGGTGTGAATAATTTGAATCAAGGATGTGTGGAGTCGTCACAAAGCCGTTTGCTTTGAAGATGCAGGTGGTGGTGAAGGTGTCTGCAATGGAGAGAAGATTTCGATGACCGTTTCTGCTGACCTCATCACCAGTTTGCGGGTTTTACGATTCAAGACGATGTTGTGCCAGAACCAGGCAGTGATGCAGCTCCTCAGTGTATTCTCAATTAAACCTCTGTAGAATGTGGAGATGACAGAGGATGTTCGGTGGGCTTTCCGCAGCCTAATCAGACAATAGAGTTGTTGCTGGGCTTTTTTGGCTATGAATGTGATGGGGAGAGACCAGGTGAGTTTATTTGCCAGATGGACGCAAAGAAATTTGGTGCTCTCAACAGTCTCCACGGGATAAAGCATCGACATTCAGCAGAGAGTGATCTGTCTGTGCCGTGCTGATGTCAGCAAACATCTCTTCCGTTTTGTAAATGTTCATAAACAGGTTGATGGCTCTGCACTCGTCTGTTAGCCGCAGCACATTGCCTCTGTATGCTGACTCTTCGTTCCTACTAATGAGACCCACAACCGCCTGTCAACAGCTAACGTAATAATATAATTTGAGCTGGACATCAATTGTCTGGAGTGGGAAAGCAAGCTGAACAGCAGTGTAGTCACAAGACAGCCTCGGGGTGCCCAGTTGCTCAGTGTGATGCTGTTGGAGATGCTTTTTCCAATCCGGGTTGACGGGGGTCTCCCATTCCGAAAATCCACGATCCTGTTACAGAGGGACGTCATCAAGCCCAGCAGACTGAGCTTCCCAAACAAGTGCTGACGAACGATACTGTTGAATGCAGAACTGAAGGCAATGAACAGTAACATGATGTAAGTGTCCCTCTGCAACGATTGTGTGAGGGCCAATGCAAGGTGGTGAAAATGGCGTCATCTATTGAGCGGTTGGAAGGAAATACAAACTGCCAAGTGTCAAGCGAAGTTGTTTGGGGACAGTCGGGATCAGCGTCTAAATATGCTTCATCACTAGCCTCTCGAAACACTTAATGCTGATGTGTGAATGCAACGGGGCAGTTGTCATTGCGGCACGGCACTGAAGACTTCTTCGGCACAGGGACGATGGTAGTGGCCTTGAAGCACGTTCGAACGATGTCACAATTCAGGGAAATTTTACAAACCTCCATGGGAACAGTGGCCAGCACATCAGATCATCCTCTGAGCAGACTCTGACGGATGTTAAATTGTCCAGCAGCATTACGTGGTTTGACTGTGCATTGAGTTTGCCCCACGTCAGTCGTGATAAGTATCAACACCTGGTGATTGGGAGGGAGAATTGCCTTCCTCGCATCCACATCATTTCAATGCTCAATCCATGCACAGAAGGAGTACAACTCATCCTGGATCGGGACGTCACCAGCACAAACAGGCAATGCTATGCTGTAGTTGGTGATGACCTTAATACTCTTCGACATGGTCTGCATATCACCACTGTCCTGATAAAGTTTATATCTTCTCTATGTGTATGCATGCTTTGCCTCTTTGATGGCCCATGACTACTATCGATAGCTGCTGACCGATTGTTGAATTAAAGTCACATGGATTGTACTTACGTTTTGTACATGTTTCACTGTAGCTGTTTTAAAATTAAATTTCACTGGATATTTGATCATAAATTTTCATCGTCAAGTTACAATCTCGCGTCATCCCAATCTTGCAACATCCGGCAGGGATACTTAATGCAGTAACAGCAAATCAGTGCCAGCATGTTCTGCCCCACATTTCATACAGTTTAACAACCAAATCGTGAAAAGAACTTTCATTGCAATGCTCTAACCGAGAGGGACTTCGTTTGAAATTCCAGGAAGAGACTCGGGGTTTGCAAAGAGACAGAGACAAAGAAAGAGAATGAGGTAAATGACCTCAGTTGAAACAATGTGACTTATTGACCATGAGATGTATGGACACGTTTCACGATTCCAGTTGTTTGACAGTTCAGGAAGTGAGAAATTGCTTCCATTGTCACGAATTGGCGATGCCCCAGAAAGCCTTAATGCATGTGCTCAATACATATGCCTTAATACATATGCTCAGTAATACACCGATTCTGCAGATACCAAAGTAGCATTTCATTGACAATATATAGTTATACAGTGTTTGTTTTAAGTTTTAATAGATATGCCATTTTTTATAAGATGCAGATGTTAGATATAAAAATTAGGTGATCTAAGAACTGATCGCTCCGTTGAGTATAATATACTCCAGGAATCAAAAATAAAGCCTACGGAAAGGTAATTATTAGATCATCAACTATTTGCCTCTTGCAAACAGAGACAGGAGAACGTTTAAAATTGTGCAATGTAAAAATTTCAAAATAAAACCTGAATTATCACCACTTTAAGCCAGCGGCTATCACCCTGTGACTGTCTTCATAGATAACGGGCAAGGGATGGTCCGTTAGATTGCTTAGAACACTGTTGATGCATAGCAGAAAAAAAACCCCAAACTCAACAGCCATCGTTCAGCTTCACACAAAAAATACTTTTAACTGCTAGAAATGCACAGCAGCGCAGGTAGCACCATGGCATCACAAGTGGGTTCGACTTTTCACCTGATAACCTTCCATTGGAATTGGAAAATATTGCCAGATTTGCTGAGCATTTCGATAATTTTCCACCTTTTGTTTCTCCCATCTGCAAAGGAGTAAGGAGAATCTCCATCAGCAGCAGCCATGTATCTGGTCAATAACTCAAGTACTTGTTCAAAATAGAAATTCTCCGACAGTTTTCAAAGAATTCAAAACGTATCGAAAAGTGAGGGCTCTGGTTCACTTACCTGCTACCTGATATCAGACTCCCATTGCAGAGTTGATTCAGTTCGCAAGCTATGGCCCGGTTGATGACTTATAAAGTCAACATAGATGTCGCACTTACGGGAGTAGAATTGATCGTTAATTACTCCTCAGTGCAAGGTGTTCAGAAAAGATAGGAAAACAAGGAAAGGACGTTTATTGGTGACATTAGTTGAGGAGAATATTGACGTGATGAAAGAGAACACCCTATGAGCTTCAAAGGCAAAATTGGGTCAAGGATGAATATTAGCAAGTGTTCAATTTCACTGTGCTGTGTCGTTCATACATCACCTATTCTGGAAAGGTCGTCGCTGAACAAATCTGGATCGCAGTTCATATTGAAAAAGAATATGATATCATTTTGTTTCATCATTCATAAACGTTATGTTTACAGTGGCATCTTATTTTGAATATTTTTCCAAATATTCGCACACAGAAAATTTATCATAATTCCACGTTTTAGAGACATGGATTTGCTTCCTATTGATTCTCCCATGCTGATCAATATTGAAAATAATAGTCAGGAACATCTGATCATTTCGCCAAATAATTCAGAAGTGTTGGTCTTTGAGCACTCTACTTTGAAAACGTTGGCAATTTTTTCTCTCTCTTAATTTAAGTTTGTGCGTTCATAACTTCTTCGGAGTATACATTGATCTATTCACCCATACTCCAAGTTTAATAGGTTGCTCTGTCCTCTTCCCAAAGTTCCAAATGGACATTCTGTCAAGTTCCTTCACATTCAACTCACTCCATTCCTTATTTGTCTTCAGGAGCGGGAAAAGTCAACACAGAAGTTGGTCATGACAAAGATTCAGAAAATGACTTTAATGAAGACTCACTTGGATAATCTATTTGGGAAAATTGAAAGACTGGACACTTGTGGAATATTTTAATATGGATTTTGAATTCGTTGGCAAATAGAAACTGAATGGAATTGTGTTGTAATTTTTTGTTGATTAACAGCATGTTGCTGCAACATAAAACTAATTGGGGTTGTGAGTTGTGAGGAAGACAAAAAGAATTAGAAGTGCAGTCTAGAAAAATTGAATGTGCAAGGAAGCTGATGCAGTACAGTGTGAATTGGTATGAATCTATGCAAACTGGAGAGGGATTACAGCACCATCACCAGGCTGACACCGGAAATGGCAATAATGTCATTTGGAAGCGATTGATTCAGCGAGGTATGGATCCACAAAAGGTTAGAAAAATGGAACGGAATCTGATTGAAATACAGAAAATTCCCACAGGAATAGAGAGATTTGCTGGATGTTTCCCCCGATTACAAAGTATACAACGAGGTGTCTAAGACGTAGTATGGTTCGTAGAACAGTTAGGACTGACATGAAGAAATATTTCTTGAAAAATGTCTTTAAAAATTCGCTACCTCTGTAATTCGCTACCTCTGTAATTCGCTACCACAGAGGAATACGGAGAGCAGTACCACATACGTTATGGAGGACAGGTCACCGAGTATATGCAAGGATACATTAATTGTATTTGATTTTAAAAAAAATGTTCAACGGGCGTGAAGTGAACGCCGGAACATGGTATGAAGTGTGCGCATTAACCGAGATTATGTAGAATGACAGAATGTGCTGGAGGTGACTGACTTGGATATGGAGTGGAACTAAAAGTCAACAGCTTCAGATGAAAACGAGTACGATGTTTGTCGACGCTGACGCTGAAGAGAGGAATTCGGGCAATGAATCGTGAGGCCGTAGATAGAACCTTTTGTGTCAAAAGAGTTAATTGTGCGGGTCAGGAGAAGTCACGACAGGAGATTCTCAGGCTGCACGTTTTTTTAGATAGCAATGAAAACAAACGTTAGTGCAGTTTCTTGCAGTTGAAGGCCAATGCAAAGTTGTTCAAGCAATATGCTTGACCTTACTTTAACAGACGAAGTTCTCTTGAGGGCTGGTATTTAGTTGGCGTTTTCTTCACTGTGATTCGCCATACACTTCTATACAGGGAATTGAGCTTTCTAAGCTATTTTCTCGATTGCATGAGATTCGTTCCTGAAAATAAAAGAAATTGTCTTCACTACGGAAGCAGACAGTTGTCATAAATAATCAAGGAATACCTCCAGTCCGTTAAATCTTATGCGCATGGTGCAAAATGCTAACTTTTTGACTGCACTCAAGCAAGTGACATTTCTAGATTCGACCGGTAACCCCGTCCCCAATCACTGTCAAATCACCATTCATGAACTTCACTACATGCATGGGAAAAATCTACAACGCAATTTTCTAGTCCTGAAGAAATTTCCCAATTTTGGTAATTACATCTGTGGAAACCGATTATTTTGATTGCAGGAACACCCTTTGAATTGGGTGATTCTGGTTAAATTTCATAATATCACTCCTCCACATTAGCGCAATCGGGTTTCCTCTTATAGTGTTTATCTTCCGTAATGTTCAGCAATTTCCCACATACATCCACGCAGGGCATTGTGCCAATGGATTGCGATTGTGGTAGGATGTGTAGTGGAGCTGGGTGGCGTTTTGAATGTGTGCAGATGCATATTAGCTAGAATTCGCACTTTGTTTTTTTTTAAGTAGAATCCTAATGGAGAAGAGACAGGTCCTTGAGATCAACAAGTCCACAACGATACCTCAAGGAGTACCCTAATCAGACGCATGTCCCCTCCCCGATTATCCTATATTTACACGTGGCAAATGCACCTAACCAACACATCCTTAAACACTAAAAGGAAATTCGCAAGGCCATTCCGCTTACTTATAAGTCCTTGGGTTGTAGGAGTTTCTTACATTATCTAACAATCGAAATTCGGACGGTAGAGAATTAGAATGGAATGCGTCAATGAACCATTTTGTACTCATTACACCCGAGGTATGACAAAGGCCTGCTTGACATTTTGTTGTTTTTTCCTGTGATGGTCTCTAAAAGTAGGAAAGAATGAACTGAGCTTGCATGCAGAAAGACTTACTTTTCTTAATGCGCCATAACATTTTCTTCAGAATGTAACCTTCTTACAAGTCTGTACTTCGGGTTGAAAAATACAAAACCACATCGTTTTAATTTCTGCTTCACCCCACTCGCATCTGTCCATCAATTTCCTTATAATGTCATGCAATACTTTAACTACGTTGACAATGCTACGTGGTTTCTGCTGCCATGCTGGTGAGCGGAAGTTCTTGTCAATACTTCAATATTCGATTCACAATTGTCCTTTGCGGTGGGAGACTAGGTACAAAGTAATTCCATATTGACACAATACTCGTTGAAACTCAATGAGCAATTTGGGATGGACAATAAATGTTGGCCTAGCCAGCCACATAATCACTCCATGAATGAATTTTTAACAATCAATAATGGGAAGGGAGGGAATGGAATGCACGACATGGAAATGTCCTGGGAAAAGAAATAATTGAGTAAATCAGGAGAGAGCATTTGGTAATTATACAGAAAGAAATAGTATGCAAAGTTAAGGCTAAAAATCAGGAGACATTCAGAGGTAATAATTCTCATTTAACAATTGCCACCAGGCACGTTTCAGATTGGGTTCGCTAGAATAGTCCCAGGAATGGAAAGCTTCACATTTGGGCAATGTTTGAAGACATTGGGTCTATACTCGATGGAGTTTGGAAGGATGAAGGGGAATCTTATTCAAACATAAAGAATACTGAAATGCCAATGCAGTGTCGATTTTGGAAAGGTATTTTGCATTTTTGGGAGAGACTCCTAAACGAGTGCACAGCCTGAGCATAAAGGGAAGACATTTTACAACGGAAAGAAGGAGAAACGTCTTAAGCCAGCGAGTGGTGAATCAAAGGAACTCATTTCAACGGAAGACTATGGAAGCCACGTCATTGGATATATTTAAGACTCAGATAGGTGAATGAGTATCAAGGGAATCAAGAATAAAGTGCATAAGGCAGAACACTAGTGCTGAGAAACTGAACATCCATGATTGAAACGTGGCGAAGACCCAATGGGATTAATTGCGTAATTTCTGCTCTTATGCCTTAATGTCATCGATATGTCGAATGGTGTCCTTCTCCATCAAAATAACTTTGCTATTCTATGAACTGTATCTTCAATCCAATTGATCATTATTTCCATCTGACTTCAGGTGCTCCAAAATATAGTAGCCTTATGGAAACGCAGAGGTAGGTTTGTTTGACAACATTCTGTGATGATTCTTGCTATACATTCAATATTTAGCTGAACTCTGGACTTTTATCCACAGTGCAAATTTTAAGCGCCTGAGACATGGTCGTTTTCTTCACTGAAAACATTGAAAACTTTAAAATTAATTTTATCAATGTAAATGTGGTTTTGGTAACAATGGAATAGCCCTGTACGAGAGAGAGAATGTCGCATCTTTGGGCTGTCCGCTGGAAAATGGTGAAAGGACAGAAGAGCTGATTTATTCTGGATAGCATGCTCCACTATTTAAGATGATCACGTGCGCTCGAACACATCTAAGCATTGTGCAGGCCCAACAACATGAAGATTCAGGCCGTTGTTATTTCGAAAAATGAACAAACGTAACTTAAAGACACTCAAAGACCAAATATCAACGGCTCACTGTAGTCGACAATTGCAAACCATCACAAGGATTAGGTTAAAATCAAATAGTCCTCACCGTTTTAATAAATCAGAATACCTTGTCAAAAATTGTGCCCACCTGCTTCCAGATTCATTAATGAGAGAACACAACTGAACTGCACCATCCTGTATATCTCTTCAAATATTTTGCAACTTTCGCTGAGATTATCTCTCATGTTTTGAAATTGTGAAAAAACATAATGCCGGATTTGCCCAATTTCAACTCAGAGGACAAACACCCAGCTATGGAGTCAATGGTAATGAATATTCGTGGTATTCTATATATGGCATAAGTACCATTTCTAAATTAAGGATTAAAAGTACCCATACTTTACTCCAAGTACGGTCGAACTGAGCTAGCATACATTGGAAATAAGACTTCTTACGCGTTCCCTAAAATCCTTCAGCTGGTAATGTTGTCATTCTGAAGCTTAGGCAGCAGATTCCTGCAACTGCTGCGAGATTTCAATGACTTATTAAAAACGATGCCGAGATTCATTTTTAGAAGTCGGTACATCAGACTTACTGCATCAATCAGTTTTCAAAGTGTTACATTCGAAGACATAATCTGCACACATTTCCCGCCTTACAAGCATGATAAAGTCAAATATTTGCTATTTATTAAATCCTGAGGGACATGGATAGTGTGAGTAGACAAGGTATTTTCTTGCAGGTGAGGGAGCCCGAAATTAGAAAGCATAGCTTTAAAACTAAAGGTTAAAATTTAAAAGGGACCGAAAGGGCAACATTTTCATTCATGTCTAGAATGAACTGCCAGAGAAAGTGATGGGGACTGATAAAACTGCAACATTCAATGACATCTTTATGGGTATATGAGTAACAAGGTTTTGCGAAATGTGGGTCAAATATTGGCAAATTGGACGAGATTAGTTTAGGATATTTGTCCAGCATGTCAATTTCGAGCAAAGGGTCACTTTCCTTGCTGTATTGCTGGATGACTTGATGACTCTTGAACAACGGCACAAAGGATGCAAACGATTTCCTCAAAATAGTTTCCAGTTACAAATCTTAGGTCAATCTTCCTCTCTTATGCTCACAAGTTCTTTACCTGATGTCAGAACTTAAGAGTTTCATTCTTGGATCCATTTCTGTAAATCGAGTCTGCATTCTTTCTTATTCCAATGTCTTTTCTCTAATGTGCGTCCATACTTAGGTACACAGCATGGATATTTCTGATAGCATATTTCCCGGAATATTAAAACTCAGCTGCATATCCGTTTCGCCGCCAGGTTCTGGACAATTAAGTCAAAATTGATTGCAAGTGCGGATATAATTAGGCAAAAGACTTGTTTACGTGTGGCGAATATTGCGTGTCTCTATAACTAGATGACGAGTCATTCCCGCAAGTTCAGCTGTATCAGATTCCAGATTATGATGAAAGCTTGTCAACTTGCAAAGCTGACCTTCATCTGGGTGTCTGCAATGGATTTGGCGAAATTGTTGCATCTCGACAATTTGTTCTTCCAACAACGTATTTGTTTTATGGAGTCAATTGTTTTAAAATGAAATTTTCTGACTTGGCATGAAGCTGCAATGGCCGAGATGTTAAGCCATTGGAGTACAGACACTTGTGTCGAATTTGTCCATGCAGACCAGATATCCTGACCTAATCTATTCACATTTGCCTGCAGTCGGTCTATAACCCCCTAAACCTTCTTATTCATAGAATCATCAAGCTAGCTTATAAAGTCATTACAAGTTCCAGCCTCTACCACTTCCTCTGGCAGCTCATTCCATGCACGTATCTCCTTCTGCGTGAAAACGTTGTCCCTTAGTTTCCTTGGACATCGTTTGCCTTGAACCCAAAACATAGTTGTCTACTTCTGGACGACAGCACCCGAGGGGAAAGACATGTTCTATTTATTATATTCATGTCCGTCATGATTTCATAAACCTCTTAAACTCATCTCTCAGTCTTGGTGTTCCAGGGAAAACACTCCCAGCCGACTCAGTCTCTCTTTCCCGCTCAAATTCTCCAAATCTGGAACCGTACCAGTGTGCCTTTTAAGAACCTGCTCAACTTACACAAAATTCTTCTGATAGGAAGAAGAGCAGAATAGTACGCAATACCTTAAAAGTGACCGATACAGTGTCCTGTACAGTCGCAAGATGATCTCCCCACTCCTATACTTAATGCACAGACCAATAACGCGAAGAATACCAAGCAACTTTGTCACTGTCGTATCTGTATGCGATTCTACTTTCAAAAAATTATGAACCTGCACTCCAAGGTCACTTTTTTCAGTAATACTTCCCAGAACATTGCCATTGAGTCTTGCTCAAGAAAAAAGCAGAGCCGACCATAGATGTTCCCTGATCCAGTCCTGAATTTAGGAGCAATGGATGCAGTAAACCATGTTCTAAGAAATCCAGGCAACTCTATGGTGAGTTGCAATCTTTCTTTGGGGCCATGCATGGAGATAACAAACAATAGTGTAGGATAGATAGAGAACAGATAAGCTTTATTTATCATTTCTACCATATGCAACTGGAACATAAAAACGAGACTGCGTTGCTCCAGGAGCAAGGTGCTAACTGCACACACAAGCTACACGACAGTACAGTCATACGCAGGGCAGCATAAAGTGCATAAGAATTGCAAAATATGCCAGGCAGCGCAGTAATTCCTGACAAGACAATAGGGACAATGGTGGACAAATTAAAATGTTCCAGTGAATGGTCATTAATCAAATATTGCTTCAGCAGCCATTCAAAATTTCGTCCAAAAACTGCAATTAGAAGACAGTGTAATCATGCCGTGTTAAGAAGTCTGAAGGCTTTTGTGAAGAAATTGTTCTTTCAATAGCTTATGTATTTCAGGGTTTTGGGTGTATTACAATGAAAAGTAGAACGCTGGGCGTCGCTGTGATGGCCGAGTGGTTAAGGCGTTAGATTCGAAATCCGACGGGTTTTCCCACGCAGGTTCGAATCC
The DNA here is from genome assembly GCF_020745735.1 of Hemiscyllium ocellatum. Lineage (NCBI taxonomy): Eukaryota > Metazoa > Chordata > Chondrichthyes > Orectolobiformes > Hemiscylliidae > Hemiscyllium > Hemiscyllium ocellatum. The sequence continues at coordinate 2,201,591 of NC_083418.1, forward strand.
TGCTCACAGCGTGGTACTTGCTTAAAAGCCGCTTACCTCTTAGTGGGCTTTTGCATATCGTGACGTTCAATTAAATGTCGATTTACCAACGTCAAGATTCTGAAGTAATTTAAAGAGTGACCCAGTCATTGAGAAGAATAAACAATCTGTTCAGACAGAAGGAAGCTCCCAACGTGAATGAGGGTCAACACAGGTGATGAGGTGAAAAATTTAGATGCACGGGTGGGAATGAAGCTAAGTAAGATGAAATACAAAACATGTAACTGCAGGCGATGCATGCCTCATTTTCGAGGATGTGTTGAAAGCCAAGCTGAGATAATGTTTCAGACCTACTATTTGTGATTCTTCCAGACTAATGGAGTCACAGAGTCATACAGATGCAGAGCAAGGAAACTGACCCCTCGGTCACATCGTCATGAGACGGGATATCGTAATCTAATCAATTCCCATTTACCAGCACTCTGCTAATATCCCTCTACATCCTTCTTATTCATAGAATCATCCAGGTGGCTAGCAGACTCCACCACTTCCACTGGCAGCTCATATCGTGCACATGCCCCCGCTGCCTGCAAATGTTATCCCTTAGGTTCATTGTACAGCTTTCAAGACTAATCATAAACATATGCCTTCTCGTTCTGGACTCCACCACCCAAGGAAAAAAAACCTGTTCTATTTATCCTATCTCTGCCCATCATGATTTCATGAACCTTTATAAAGGTACCCCTCAGCCTTCGATGCTCCATCAAAAACAACCTCAACCTCTTCAGCCTCTCCCCATAGCTCAAGTCTTCAAACCCTGGTAACATCCCTGCCAATATTATAGGAACCTGTTCAAGTTTCACAGCATCTTTCTGAGAGGAGGGAGGACGGAATTGCACATAATATTCCAAACGTGGTCTAGCCCTTGTCCAGTATAATTGCAACATAATCTCCCCTCTTCTGTGATCAGTGCTCTGACCAATAAAGAAAAGAATATCAAGGAGCTTCTTCATGGTCCTACCGACATGCGACTCTACATTCAATGAATTATGAATCTGCACTCCAACTTCTTTTTGTTCAGCAACAATTCCCAGAACCTTGCCATTAAGCATAGACTGGGAAAAGCTAAGGAGACCATAGATGTTCCCTGAACCGGTCTGCACTTTTGTGCTAGGTCTCTCTGATGTAGAGGAGACCACACCAGGAGCAATGGATGTGGTAAATCATGTTCGCGGAAATCCAGGTAAATCTCTCGTGAATTGCAACAATTCCTTGAGACCAGAGACGGAGATAAGAGAGAGTAGAATACTGAAGAGAGCGCGGAGAGTAGCTTTTTTGACATTTCTACCATATACAACTGGGAAAACAAAAACGCGACAGTGTTGCTCCAGAACCAGTAGAACACAGTCTACACGACAGTACAGTGATACGCAGGGCGGCATTAAATGCACAAAAAGTGCGATACTTGTAACACCGTGCAATAATTCCTAACAATAAAAGACAATGGAGGGAATAGTGGACAAATCACAATTTAACAATGAATGATCATGAACAAAATATTGTTTTATCTGCCATTCAAAAAAGTCGTCCAGAAATTGAAAATGGAAGAGAGTGTGATCATGCAGTGTTGAGAAACTTGAAGGCTTGGGGGAAGAAGCAATTGTACAGTCTGGCCATAAGAGACTGAATTTTCTTGTATGTTCTGCTAGATTGCAGCAGTGCAAAAAATTTGAGTCAAAGATGTGCAGGGTCGTCCAAAATGCTGTTCGCCTTGTGGATGCAGTTTGAGTTGCAAATTCCTTGGATGGAGGGAAAAACACCGATGATCATCTCAGCTATTATCACTACCTCTTGTCGGTTCAATCCGGACTGATACTGGTCTCCCAGTCAGTAAGTCCAGGATCCATTCATAGAGGGAGAAATTCAAGCCCGTTGTTGTGGTTCTGCTCGCCGAGCTGGAAGCTTTTGCTGCAAACGTTTCGTTCCCTGGCTAGGGAACATCATCAGTGCTGTTGGAGCCTCGTGTGAAGCGCTGCTTTGATGTTTCTTCCGATATTTACATTGGTTTGTTCTTGCCGCTTCCGGGTGTCAGTTTCAGCTGCAGTGATTTGTATGTGGGGTCCAGGTCGATGTGTCTGTTGATGGATGTTCTTGCCACTTCCGGGTGTCAGTTTCAGCTGTAGTGGTTTGTATATGGTGTCCAGGTCAATGTGTCTGTTGATGGAGTTTGGGGATGAATGCCATGCTTCTAGGAATTCTCTGGCTGTTCTCTGTCTGGCTTGTCCTATGATAGTGGTGTTTTCCCAGTCAAATTCATGTTGTTGGTTTTCTGAGTGTATGGCTACTAGAGATAGCTGGTCGTGTCGTTTTGTGGCTAGCTGATGTTCATGGATGCGGATTGTTAGCTGTCTTCCTGTTTGTCCTATATAGTGTTTTGTGCAGTCCTTGAATGATATTTTGTAAACTACGTTAGTTTGGCTCATGCTGGGTATTGGGTCCTTTGTTCTAGTGAGTTGCTGTCTGAGCGTGGATGTTGGCTTGTTGACACACTAGAACAAAGGACTCAATACCCAGCATGAGCCAAACTAACGCAGTTTACAAAATACCATGCAAGGACAAACAGGAAGACAGCTACCAATCCGCATCCATGAACATCAGCTAGCCACAAAACGACACGACTAGCTATCTCTGGTAGCCATACACTCAGACAACCTTCAACATGACTTTGACTGGGAAAACACCACTATCATAGGACAAGCCAGACAGAGAACAGCCAGAGAATTCCTAGAAGCATGGCATTCATCCCCAAACTCCATCAACAGACACATTGACCTGGACACCATATACAAATCACTGCAGCTGAAACTGACACCCGGAAGCGGCAAGAACAAACCAATATCAATACCGGAAGAAACATCAAAGCAGCGCTTCACACGATGCTCCAACAGCACTGATGATGTTCCCTAGCCAGGGAACGAAACGTTTGCAGCAAAAACTTCCAGCTCGGCGAGCAGAACCACAACAACGGATACCCGAGCTGCAAATCTTCAATCAGATTTTAAAATTCAAGCCCAGCAGACACTTATTTGCAGTCGGGTGCTGAGGGAAGACAGTATATCATGTGGAACTGTAGGTGTCCTTCTTGTCAGGTGGATGAGTGCCAGACGGAGGCATGCAGAGATGGTATCGTGTGTTCAGCGTTTGGGATGAAACACAAACTGCAGTGTTTCCAGTATTGGAGGAGGGGAGTGCAGCATGGTCTTGATATGTCTCGTCAAGAGCCTCTCGAAACAATTCATGATGATGAGTGTTAACACAACGGGGGAGCAGTCATTGAGGCAGGACACTGAAGACGCCCTTGGCACAAGGACGATGGCAGTGACTTGAAGCGCGTTGAAACTATGGCATAACTCAGGGAGATTTTAAAGGTGTTCGTGAGAATATCCATCTGCACGTCAGAACATTCTGCCAGTGATGTTATGTCATCCAGCAGCCTTTCGTGCGCTAACTCGACATTGAGGTTTCCTCATGTCAGTCGTGGTAAGAGATAGCACCAGGTCACTGGAATAGTCTTCCTCGCTGCAACATCGTTTCATGGTCCAAATCATGCATTGATTTGTTCAACGTATCCGGGAGGGATGCATCACTAACACCAGAAGACGATGCTATGCTGTGTTTGGTGATGGTTTTAATACTCTTGAACATGCTCCGCATCTCACTGTCCATAAAGAGGGTGTATATTCTCTGCACGTGTACACGCTTTGCCTCTTTGATGGCCCGATCAAGATTGGTTCTTGCTGTTGTCAATGCCATGTTGTCACGTGCTCTCAAGGTTGAATCATGGGTCCTCAGCAGTGCACACCCCTTTACAGTCATCTACGGCTTCTGGTTGAGGAGAGAGGTGATAGTCTCAGATACAGTGACTTCTTCAATGCACTTACTCCTGCAGCAAATCACTGATATCGTGTACTCTTCTAAGTTGATGGAGTCACCATCGGTTGCTATCTCATTAAACACGTATCAGTCAGTGTGCTCAAAGCATTCTTGAAGAGCAGAAATGGCTCCTGCTTTCCAGATTTTCACCTTGTTAAGAATCGGTTGGACACATCTGACCTGCGGTTTCAATGTTAGAATTAGCATAGCAGTGATGTCGCCTGAGGACCCAAAGTGCAGGCAGGCTCTGCTCTGTTTGGACAAACAAGTTACAGCGTTCTCCCCGTCTCAACGCAAAGTCCATATCCTGAAAGAATTTAGGGAACACAGACTTCAGATTCACATGGTTAAAATCTCCATCAAAAGCAAACATTCCAACAGACTGTGCACTATGCAGTCCGCTAATACCCTTATATAGTTCATAGAATTCGTCCTGAGCCTTTAGCATGCAAGGAATATCGAGGTACACTCCAACTATAAGGACAACAGTGAATTCCCCTGGCAAATACAATGGTCTGCATCCAGAAATCACCAACTGCACCAGTGATAAGCAGTAACTGGAGACTAGTGCAGAATCTTTGGACCATTTTGTGTTTATGTTGACACATAGACTCCCAACTCGAGCATTCCTGCGCAGAGCTGCATTACTGTCAGCGGGAAAAATGCACAACGATCTAGCTGCATGGAAGTGTCAGGAACTCTGTCACTAAATTATGTATCCATGAAAACAAAGACGCAGCAGTCACTACACTCACGTTGAGAAGCCTGCCGCAGTGGAATGCAGTCCAATTATTGTCCACGGAGCTGACATTACAGAGTATAATGGATGGGAGAGCTGACCAGCTTTGGTTTGCTTTTAGCCGGGCACGAACCCCTGGTCAGGTTCGTTTTCGGCCTTTTCCTGGAAAATATAATTGTTTGTAGACTGTAACAGTACTTGTAAACACTAGCTAAGGGTCCTGCTCGAAACATCGACTCTCCCGCAGTTCTGATGCTGCATGAACTGCTTTTCTAGCTCTCCGTTTTTTTAATCGACTCTGACTTTCCAGCATCTTCTGTCCTCACTATTTCCTTTTGCTGATTTTCCTAATCCTTTATAAAACTTGCAGACACCACTTATACTTCGTTCTCCAGAATTTACAAGCAGTTTTCTTGTTGCTTTCAAATTATGAATAAAGTCTGTCCATGAAATCAGGCAGCAAAAGTGTTCAATTCGACTTAACAAGAAATTGTTGACTGTGCTCCAAGCGGATTAGATGCAGAATTATTCGTGGAATAGTGGTTGATCCAGAAATTCTATATCTCCTGGGGCCAGTTAAATGGATAGTTCATACATTGTTCAGCAAAAACTGCCATTCAAAGCAGATCAGGTAAACTGTCAGATAGCCACGCCAAAACCAAAAGACAGCTCTGGAAACATATGAGAAGAGATAAACAGGATCAACCTGATCAACGAATTCGAAAATAAGAAGATTTGAAGCATTCTTTCATTCAGAAACCGGACTACAAAAGAGATCACGAGTGGAAGGAAAGTAAATATAGTATCAGAGAATGTTTAGAGCGTACAATGACACCATTCGTTTTGTCCCATCAATTCCAGCTGCCAGGAAGAAGGATGGCTCAACGGTGTAGAAACTGTTGATCATAACAATCGAATATTAAAGAGTATCCACTGTCCACGTTCGTAAGAAACTGTGCATTAAGAACTGAAATTCAAAATTAATGCTGAAAAGTAAATTCAGCCCTCTGTATGTGGTGTAGCATCGTTCAGAACAATAGGTTGTTGCTAAGGCTAAAATTTACAAACAATTATGGACGGGGATCTTATCTAATATCTTCATTGGAACAGTTGGTATGGAGAGCTAAGCTTGAAGAACCGACTGCCAAATATTCGTCTTGGCAGTCTGAATTATATGGTTAAATATACTCCCAGTTAAATGGAAAAAAAAAACTTAGCTATCATTGCTAGATATTTTCATGTCATCGTGTTCAGATATGAGAACACGTTCCATGGAGTAGATGCGACTTAAATATTGGCTCTACCGTCAGAGATGTTGACAGACTTCCGCACAAAAACATCACTACCATAGATATCAAATCAAAACTACCAAAGCACGAGTCACTTCCTGCCTGTAGACTCTGTCAATGGACCGTTTCAGGCCCGATGTAAGAATGTGGCGTGGTGACATCTCTTCGCTCGCGGATCATTTCATTATTGCTCTCGATCCACAAACCGTAATTCCTTTTGAACTTCTTATGCATCGGTATGAATATAGTTGTATTGTGCACAGTTTTGTTCCTTGAAAGAAACAGCGAAAACTTAATCAATGCAGACGTAAATTCACGTTGTTTCTCGTCGACCAGAAGGCAGATATGGCGACACAAAGTGAACACAGTATACAAATCAATGTTTTCTGGGAGTAAAATAAATGTACTGGGAGATTTGAAAGATATATTTCGAAAAGAGGTCACTTCCTACTTACAGAAACTACATGTTCTTCATGTCCATCAGCGCTACAAAAATTCTCCAGCAAATCAGTGATTTGTGTGCTTTAACATTCTCTCCATCTTGTTTCTCTTGATTTTGAAACTAAAACCAAAAAAGAGTAATGCACACTATTTCATTGCAAAGATCAGAAGGAGATCAATTTATAAGAAAACAGAGATAAAGTTACGTCTGTTTTTAGACAGAACACACAGTTACCATTTTGACTTCAAAACGTCTTCTTCAGAAGTCTTCACAATGAACTCGAAACGACGAAAATGAAAGAGTAAACACAAAATGAAATGAAAAGCCAAACTCCCGCGAATACACCACCCGCAAGCGCAGCAAGTCTAACTCAAATATTCTGTATTATTACTATCAACATCATTGGATTACGAAAAGAAAGTTAAGTCTTCAGTTCCCAACCTGTTAAGATGTAGATGCTAAAGTCAGAAATATGATTAGGTTCAGGTGCATGAAAGCGGGATGTATTAACACTGAAAAAGAGAACAAGTGCGTGATCTGCTTTGAAGAAACTTTGCAGTGGTTAAAATGGAATTTAATTACAGTAAGAAGGCTTTAATTAATAGTCAAAATCATTGCCACACTCGCGGACGCTATACTTTTTGCGAGGTTTGTATTTAGACATTTTGTAATCATGACTGCTGTCGGGTTTGATTTCCATTCCAGGTTCGTTGACTGCCTGAGTGGAGTTTGCACATTCGTCCAGTTTTTGCGCCTGCGCCCTGGTTTGCTGCCACATTCTAATCGTTTGCTGGTAATTTGGAATAGCCATGGAATATACATGGTTACACAGATAGGGAAGTGGAGAGCGTCTGGATAGAATATAATTCAGAGGATTTTTATGGACTTTTATCGACAGAGTGCTCAGTCTGCTCTTTACTGGATAGGTTACATGGACAGAGAGCGGCCAGGCTGTCCTTTCCTGAGCGAGGTACATTGACAGGATAGCGTTAGTTGCTCTTCCCTGGGTCAGTAACACAAATAGAGTAAGGTCAGTTTGCACATCCCTGGGCGAGTTGCTTCAACAGAGTGGTGACAGTCTGCTCTTCACTGCGTGAGTTAAACTGAAAGAGCGGGGTCAGTATTCTCTTCGTTCCATAATTTATGCTGACAGTGTGGGTTCAGTCGGCTCTTCCCTGGGAGAGTTACATTAGCAGTGTGGAGTCAGTGTGCTCTTCACTGAGTGAGTGACATAGAAAGAATAGGATCAGTCTGATCTTCCCTGTGTGAAGGACATTGACAGAGTAGGGTCAGACTTCTCTTCAGTGAACGACTTAAATTGACCATGTGGGATCAGTCTTCTGAGTTACACTGAGAGGGTGGGGTCAGTCTGCTCTTCCCTGGGTGAGTTACACTGACTGAGTGGTATCAGTCTGCTCTTCCCTGAGTGGGTTACATTGACAGCGTGGCGTCAGTTTGCTCTTTCCAGGGTAAGTTTCTTTGTTAGCGTGGTGTCATTATTCTCTTCCCTGGTCGAGTTGCATTGACAGAGTGCGGTCAGTCTGCAATGTCCCAGTGGTGTTACATTGATGGCATGAGGTCTGTGTGCTCTTCCCTGTTTGAGACACATTGACATAGTGGGCTCCGTCTGCTCTTTCCTGGGTGAGTTATATTAACATAATGGAATCAACCTGTTGCTTTCCGGCTGACTATTATTCACAGAGAGATGTCAGTCTGTTCTTCTCTGGGTGAGGTCAGTAAACAGTGTGAGTTGAGTCTGTTCTTCCCTCGGTGAGTTACTTTCCCAGAGTCGTGACAGTCTGCTTTTCCCTGGGTGAGTTCAACAGAAAACGTGGTTTCAGTACTGTCATCCCTGAGTAATTTATATTGATAGTGTGGATTTAGCTTACCTATGTGAGTGACATAGAGAGAATGGGATCAGTTTGCTCTTCACTCGCTGAGTGACTTTGACAGAATGAGGCCAGTCTCGTTTTCCTACATGTGTTTCATTGACAGAATCGGATCAGTCTGCACTTTCTTGGCTGAGTGACATAGAATGAGGTCAGTCAGCTCTAATCTGAGTGAGTTACATTGACAGAGTGGCGTCAGTTTGCGTTTTCCTGAGTGATTTTCATTGATAAAGTGGTGTCGGTCTGCTCTTTCCTGTTTGACTTAGATTGACTGAGTGCCGTCAGTGTGCAATTTCCTCTTTGAGTTTCTTCAATAGCGTGAGGTCAGTCTGTTCTCCCCTGGTTGAGTCACACTGACAGTTTGAGGACCGTAAAATCTTCCCTGGGCGAGTGACCTTAACAGAATGGGATCAGTCTGTTCTTTTATCGGTGAATTACATTCACAGATTGCGGTCAGTGTGCTCTTCCCTATGTGTGTTACGTTAGCAGAGTAAAGTCTGTCTCCTCTTCCCTGGATGAGTTACACTGACAGGGTGGGGTCTGTCTACTCTTCCCTCGGTAAGTTACGTTGACAGAGTGGCGCCAGTCTACAATTTCCTGGTTGAGTTACATGAGGTCAGTCTGCTCTTACCTGGGCGAGTTACATTAAAAGAATGGGGTCCGTCTGCTATTCCCTAGATGATTTATATTCGCAGAATGGGGTCAGTCTGCTCTTTTCTGTGAGCGGTACATTCAGTGCCTGCGGTTTGGCTATTCTTCCATGGGTTAGTTACTGCAACAGTTTGGAGCCAGTCTACTCTTCCCTTGGCGAGTTACTATCACAGAGTCGTGACAGTCTGCTCTTCCCTGAGTGAGATAACCAGAAAGAAGCCATCAGTTCTCTCTTCACTGTATCAGTTACAGAGATTCTGTGAGTTCAGCCTGCCTTTCCCTAGGTGAATTACATTGATAGTGGGATCAGTTTGCTCTTCCCTGGGTGAGTACCATAGACAGATTGGGATCAGCCTGCTCATCTCTGGGTGGGCTACATTGACAGTGTGAGGTCAGGCTAGTCTTCCCTGCGAGTGTTTCATTGACAGAATCGCATCAGTCTGCTCTTCCCTCAGTGAGTTTCATTTACAGAGTGGCGTCAGTCTGCTCTTTCTTGGGTGAGTTCATAGATAGCGTGGGGTCATCCTTCTCTGTCCGGGTGGAGTTACATTGACAGTGTAGGGTCTGCCTGCTCTTCCCTGGGTGAGCTTCATTGACAGAGTGGTGTCAGTCTGCTTTTCCCTGGATGCTTACATTGACAGAATGCGGTATGACTGCAATTTCCTGGTTGAGTTGCATTGACAGATTGAGTTCAGACCGCTCTTCCCTGGGTCACTTTCATTGACGGAGTGGGTCAGTCTGTTCTTCTCTGGGTGAGTTACAATGTCAAAGTGGAGTCCGACTGCCCTTCTCTGACCGAGTTCCATTGACAGTGTGGGGTAAGTCAGCTTTTCTTTGGATGTGTTATATTTACAGTGTGTGGTTAGCCTGCTCTTTCCTGGGTAAGTCACATCGACAGGATGGAGTCAGTCTGCTCTCTCCTCGGTTGGTTACATTAACAGAGCGGTTTACGTCTGCTATTACCGAGTGAGATTTCGTGGCGGATTGGCGTCTGTCTGCTCTTTCCTGGATCAATTAAATACGAAGGATGGGGTCAGTCTGCTCTTCACTGGGTCAGTGACATTGAGGGACAGGCGTCAGTCTGCTCTTTGCCGAGTGAGTTTCATTGACAGAGTGGGTCAACCTTCCTTCCCTGGATGAGGTACTTAGACAGTATGTGGTCAGTCTGGTCGTCCCTGATTGAGTTACATTGACAGATTAGCATCAGGCTTTTCTTTCCTGAATGAGTAACATTGACAGTGTCGCGTCAGTCTGTTCTTTCCTGATTGAGTTACATTGACAGAGTAGTTCAATCTGCTCTTCCTTGGTCAAGTGACAGAGACAGAGTAGGTACAGTCTGTTCTTCCATGGTTGATTTACATCGGCAGCATGTGGTCAGTCTACCCTTCCCTGGATGAGTTAAGTTGATAGAGTTGTGTCAGTCTGCTCTTCCCTTGGTGATTTGCACTGAACGTGTGGGGTCAGTCTGCTTTTTCCTTGCTGAGGTATGTGAGGTAGAGACTGGTGTCTGTCAGAGCGGGTTCAGTCTAATCTTCCCTGAGTAAGTTACATTGACAGAATGGGCTCAATCTGCTCTTTCCTAGGTGATGTTGTATTAACACAGTGGGTAAAATCTGCTCTTGACTGGGTCAGTTGCATTGACAGAGTGGCGTCAGACTGCTCCTTTCTGGGTTCGTTACATTGATGGAGTAAGCTCGGTCTGCTCTTCCCTCAGTGAGATGCATTGACAGAGTGGCTCCGCTAACTCTTCCCTGGGAGGGTTACTTTGACTGATTTGTTTCAGGATTCTCGTTCGTGGAAGAGTCAAGCAGAAAGAGTGGGGTCATTTTTCTCTTCGACGGAGTATTGTCAGTCTGTAATTTCCTGGGTGAATTGCATTGACAGGCAGTGTTTACAACGCCCTTCCCTGGGTGAGTGGCTTTGACGGACTGGGCCAGTCTCCACTTCTCTGGGTGAGTTACATTGTCAGAGTGTAGTCACTCTGCTCTTCTCAGGATGAATGACCTTACCAGAGTGGGATCAGTCTGCTCTTCCCAAGGCGATTTACATTGACAGAGTAGAATCAGTCCGCTCTTCCCTGAGAGCGTTTCTTTGACAGATTGGCATCAGTCTGCTCTTTCCTATATGAATTACATTCACAGATTGGTGTCAGTCTCTTCTTCCTTGGGTGAATTACATTGACAGAATGGGGTCAGTCTGCTCTTCCTTGTGTGTGTTACATTGACAGAGTCAGGATAATCTGTTTTTCCCTCAGTGAGTTGGATTGACTGAATGGGACAGGTCTCCACTTCCCTCAGTGAGTTTCATTGAGAACGTGGAGTCAGTCTGCTCTTTTATGGGTGAGTTACATTGAACGAGTTGTCACATTCTGATCTTCCCTGGAGTTACGTGGACTGGTTTGGGTCAGTCAGCTGTTCACTGGTTGAGGTCCAACGGTAGAGTTGGGTCAGTCTGCTCTTCCCCGGGCGAGTTACATTTACATAGTGGAGTCAGTCTGTTCTTTCCTGACATAGTTACATTGACAGTACGGGGTCAGTCTGCTCTTCGCTGGGGGTGTAACATTGACCAAGTTGGGTCAGTCTGCGCTTCCCAGGGTGAATTATATTGACAAAGTTGGGGTCAGATTGCTCCACCCTGTGGGAGTTTAATTGACAATGTGGTGTTAGTCTGCTGTTCAGCCGATGAGTTATTTTGACATGTGGGGACAGTCTGCTCTTTTCTGGGCGAATTACACTGACAGGGTTAGGTCACTCTGTTCTTCACTGGATGAGTTGCACTGAATATGTGGTGACAGTCTGCTATTCCCTAAATGGCTCACATTGACAGAGCGTGGTCAGCCAGCACTTTTCTGGTTGAGTTACATTTCCAGACTGGGTTCAGACCGCTCTTCCATGGGTGAATTCCATTGTCAAAGTGGCGTCAGTCTGCCCTTCTCTTGGCGAGTTGCATTGACAGAGTGAGGTATATCTGTTCTTCCCAGGGTGAGTTACACTGACAGAATTTGGTCAGTCTGCTCTTTCCAAGGTGAGTTTACTTTAATAGATTATCAGTGGTTACTGATTTTTGCTGTCTCGAAACTTTTTCAAGGGTCAGTGTTTACTGATTTACTTTGGAATGAGTAACAGGAATAAAAAGTATTGGGTAAAGGTAAATTATTGACAATGTAGATTAGCAGAGAGATCTTGGTGTCCATCACATACGTCCCATAAAGTTGCCACACAGGTTGATAAAGCTGTTAAAGGCATACAGTGCGTTAACTGTTATTGGTAGAGGGAATGATTTTCGCATGTCGTGTGGACATGCTGCAAATGTACAATATTCTGATGTCGTCGCACTTGTCGCTTTTCGTATTGTTCAGGTCCACGCTTTATAGGAAGAATGTGGAATCAACTGAAAGGCCCTAAGGGGAAATTTACCGGCATTTTTCTTGGTATAGAGGGAAGGTCTGATGAGGAAAGGCTGATGGACTTGTGGATCTTTTTCACTGAGGTGAAGAAGGTTGAGAAATGTCTTATTAGGCGCATGCAAGAAGATGCGATGATTGTTTGGTTAGATAGTAAGTGTATATTTCCTCGGATGAAGATGGCTTGGACGAGGAGACATAGCTTTAAAATGAAGAGTGTTAAGAGACCACACCTGTGCACAACGCTGTAGAGTGTTCGAGATGAGGTCTCACTAAGAAAGTTGCAATAAGACAGCTTTACATCTTTGCCTTTTAGTTTCTGAATCTTTTCGTTGCAGATTAATTTCTACTTGCCTTCGAAGGTTTACAGAGTGGGATAAGGCCCTTCTGCCCATTGTGCATTGCGGCTTATCAGAGAGCCACCTATTGTGGTTCCAGTTTCCATGTTTGGCCCAAAGTCTTGTGCGCCCTGATGTTTCCAGGCCAAATGTCAATGAGGCTGTCCCGTGATCTTAAATGATGCAACAATGGGACTGAAGTTTGACAATGTATTGTTACCCCCTGAGGAGCGCATCCTCATTTGCCCGCAAACAGGGAGACACACAGGCAGATACTACGAGAATGACAGAGGTCTCGGGACTCTATGAGCTCCATGTGGTACAGGAGCGCTTTCCTCCTCCATTCATAATTTCTTATGACTATAGGCTGCTTTTGGTGAAACACATGCCAGTTCTACAGCAATGAGACTAATTGTGGTGAGCCGGAATTTAAAATGAACAACAGAACTAAATCCAAGTTTCAGTTTGGGAAGCGGAAGCCAAGTCATCCCTGCAGCATCATACAGAGGAGCTTCACTATGGACCACGTTTAAAGAAGCAATTGTACTCGAATTAGGAAGGACTCGAGCGTACGCTCTTCTCATCCGAAATTGGACGCATTGCCTATTATGCCACAGGCCCAAAGCACATGTGCAATGCTGACAGCTTGTCGATGTACAATATAATGGACTTTCACAGAATCAGAATTAATAAGGTGAAAAAGCACTCAAGATAATCAACGTTAACACTTCACTTCGAGGATTCAAATTCGTAAGTAGTGCCTTTCACTAGCAAAGGAAACACATTTGTCTTCAGGTGCATGCTTTAGGTTCCCCTCCTTCTCTGTTGGGGGTTTTCATCATTTTATTTACAGTCAGGACGTGATTCCATGATTCACTCTCATGTAAAGAGTCATGGTCTTTTCTCGTCAAGACTGAGGGCAAACTGTTCGAGAGACTAATGGACATTTCTAGCCCGGGATATAAAATTAGACGAGGTGAGTGACACTTTTTTTTTGGTGCTGCGCCTTCCCTACAAATTAGCTCTTCACAACGAGCCGTTGTTCGCATCACCCTGTTTTGTACCTTCTTGCAGTGCATTGGCTGAACCATATCAGATTATCACAGCTTGCTTTTTTCAGTTTGAAACCCAAGGCGATACTATGAACTGTTTGGAAATTTGAGAGAGAAATATTGATATCAAAGTAGGTTATGATGTGAAGAACAGTAACGAGACTGTGTACAAGTCAGGTCGCCAGGGATTTTGTCAACATCATTGGGTGGTGCCTGCAAAGGAGTCCGCGGTTGTATCGCCCAGACCTGAATGTAACTCCAGTCAGGAAAGGAAGACTTATTTCATTTCATCCGACTAAAAACAAGTTCCTCGTCAGATATAGAACATACACCCAGATCCAGCCAGAATCAGTCCAGCGATTATTGTATTTTATTTAGAAGGACAATGGCAGCACATGCACGGGGAAACTATCACGGAAAATGCCCCGCCAACCAACTCACCTTTCTGAGTTCCAAATATCTTGGTGTTCCTTCAGTGTTTCTGGTTCTCAATCCATGAACTCCATCTCTTGCGGTTTCATGTCTGTACTTCCATGCTCAGCAGTTGAAGAGTTCACAAAAGTCACTCATCCCCTCCCTCGCAGGCTTAATTAGGGATGGGCAGTGAATTTTATCGCATTGAAAGACAACTACGTCCCAGAACTGCATTTCTAATATTTGTGTGTTCCAGTTCGTCGCCTGCAAGCGATCGGTAATAAGCTGAGAAGTGGTGCAGAGGAAACAAATAAAGGCATTGATGACTGGGAGACATGAGGCAAGATGTGAGTGTGGAACTGTCAGTGCAAGGCTCGGTGTAAGTGTTGTTGATCAGCCTTTACTGCCCACTGTTTGCAATGACTCACACAACACTGCTCGACAATTCACAATGAGCCTATTCCTCTTGGTTTGAAAATCTCGGCATGTTTATCATTAACACGGTTAATGGGCCCCTAGAGGCTGAATGCATCCTCTTTATTCTGTCAGTTTAAACAGCTGGAAATATTAGATGGAATACAATGCAAGAGGAGATTGTCTTTTTTCGGTGCTTTTTCAGAGGAGAGTGATCCACCATGAAATGTCTTTCTTTGCAAAAGCGGAGTTTGATTGCAATTCATACGAAGCAACGTTTATGCAGAAAACACATTTTCGAATTCGTGTGATCAAGTTCGTTAAGAAATTGCACATATGGACGAGAAAAGTCTCTTTTTGCGTGACACAGTGGCTTAGCCGGTTCAAGCACCTCCCATCACAATGGTGTCTTCTGATTATATTGAAAGCTCATTCTTTCTTGCAAGTTTTGTGTTGCTGATCGAGCAACTCAGCGTTCTTTTTGAATTCCAGTCTATTCTGATTTAGCATTCCTGCTTCTTTTTCCTGGTTTATTTCCAGTCGTGTATGCTGTTCTTTCTAACTATTATTTTAACCAGGAGATTCTTCCCACTGTTCCATAAGCAGGTCTGCTTCTCCTCCTCTTTTTCCACGTCCGTCATTCCAAGTTTGGTAAGAGATGAGGCAGGAGACACTGCAGAATTACCGGGGAATGTTCTGGGAATGGCACAGTCACGACGAGCTGATCACCCTCATTCTCAGCTGTCACCATTCATTCATTCTATACCAATAGTAAATACATCCTTGTTCTCCTGTAGCTGTCACGTAATAAGTTTAACTTCGAAAGAGTCATAATATTTTGGGGAAGAAATGTCTCCTTGCCTCAGTTTGAAGTGTCAAACGGATTATCCGCAGAATGTGAACCTACTTCGACCGAATCGAGACAGGTGCCAGAAAGGCTCTCAGCAGCTCTACTCTCAAGCTATCTCTGAATGCCAGCCTTTTCAAAGAGCAGAAATAGGAAATGAGGGATATGGACAGACACGAAACCAACAGAGTTAGAGAATGTGAAATAGTCTCAGGAGGAGACACAGAGACAAATAGAGAAAAACAGAGACACATACTGAGGTAAACACGGAAAGAAACAATTCTCCATTCGACGTGACTGCTAACTGACAGAAAGAAAAAGGAAAATGTCATCATTTAAACGCAGCCTTTCACCAGTTCAGAAAAATGGAAGCAGCATGGCAGCCGATTAAGTCCTTTTATGTTTGTAATTTCGATGGTTGTAAGCTGAAGATATATCTTCATAAGTATCCCGCTTCGACAGTTAAAACTGATCATTTTCCAAAACGTATAATGTAGAAATATGTGCAATTGAAAATAGATATGATTCTCTCACAGATGTTGCCAGTCCGACCGAATTTCTCTATCAATTCTCGTTTTTAGTTCCGATTTCCAAAGTCTGCATCTTTTTGATTTCTGTTCATCTGAATAACGTTTGCACAAAACCAATCACCTGCCAGGTTCGGAAAAGTGATCAGAGATACTGATGGCAAGGCACATTTGCGTAACTAAACATCCATTCCCTGAACGAGAATAGAACAAATGCCGCGGCGGTGACGGCTGCAAATCCTAACTTCAAGGTTACAAGAGTCGAAGAGAGATGCTGTTGTAATTTTGCCTTGTCATTTCTGATCAGTTTCGCTGCAGATTGTTTCTGATGGTCTTCAAGTTTTGCAGAATGGAAAAGCCCACTTGGCCCATGCTGCATGGCGCTTCAAAGACATTCATCTATTCTATTCCGAGTTTCCTGCTTTGTTCCATAACCTTACATATTCTGATGGTTCCAGTGCAAATGTCAATGAGAGTCTCGCTTTGATGTTAAATGTCACAACAATGGGACTGAATTTGACATTGTCTCACTGCGTTTTCTCACTCTGTGTCTCACAGAGGGAGAGACACAGACACATATTTTAGAGCGGCAGAGGTCTCAGCATTAGCTCAACTCCTTGTGTTTCACTGGTGCTGTCCGCTCCCACACACAAGTTTACGCGCCATAAGGCAGGTTTTGGTGAAATGCAAGCCGGTTCTACAGACAATGAGAGACGTTGCTGTGAGTTGGAGTTTAAAGTGGAAGAGAGATGAAAATATAAGTTCGAAAACCCAACCCCTTCCAGTCCTGTCGGACAACAGGTTGCAGAAACGAACTGGCATGTTGCATCCTCGCGATGTTCAATTTGAATCAACAATCCCCTAACTCGACATCAGATGCGTTACAGGAGCTGCGAGTGGACTCACGGTGGAGCATCCACGAAGAGGAGGTCTTCGATATCACTTTTAGTTAGCTGGTCACAGTGCAGGTTAGAATTGCTGAGGGTGAGCAAAAGGCAGAAAAAGTTTAGAAAGGCAGTGCATGTGTCCCCTGCATATACCGTTTTGAACATTGTTGGGGGTGGTGATTCACCATGGAAGGACAGCAGTTGCCAAGATCATATCACCGTGGCGGGCACTGTTGTTGATATGGGCGGCAAAACGTCTCGTAGGATCATAGTCATAGTGAATTCTATTGTTAGTGGGATAGATAGTCGGTTATGTGACCAAAAACGTGACTACAAGATGATATGTTGCCTCCCTGGTACTCGGGCAAGGGATGTCACCGATCGCTCCAGAGAATTGTAAAAGTGGCTGCTGAACAGCCAGTTGTCTTGATGCATATAGTCAACAACAATATAAGCTAAAAAAAATGATGTGTTGTCCTGAAAAAATTCAGGGAGCGAGCAGAGAGGTTGTGGTGGAGGAACTCAAAGGTCGTGATCTCAGGATTACTACCAGTGACACGTGCTAGCCAGAATAGAAATGACACAAATAAAGGACGATGAAGACGTGGCTTGAGTGATGGTGTAGGAGGGAGGGGTTCAACAAAAGTTGGACATTGGGACGGGTTCTGGTGAAGGAGGGACTGTTACAGAATTGACAGTCTACATCTGAACCAGAGTGGAGCCAATGTCCTTGGAGAGTTTTTGCCACTGCTATTGGGGAGAATTTAAGCTCATGTGGTACGGGGCTGGAACCAGAAGAGACGGCAACTGGACAACGAGGTGGAAACTGCAACCCATAGGAATCACGAATATAGCATTGATAATGGGAAGAGTTGACAGAGAACAGATGAACGCAAGAGAACTGGTGGTCTGACGTGCATCTGCTTTAATTCTGTATGGTTCACAATACTCGTAGACAAAGATGAGAATGGTCCAAAGGGAAAAGTAGTAAACTGGGCCAAGGCGAATAATATCAAACGTAGGCAGGTACTGAGAAATGTGGATTGGTCCCAACTATTTGAAGCAAGTCCACATTTGATATGTGGGATGCTTTCAAAGATAGTTTAAAGAGGCATAGAGCATAGTATGTAAGACAGATGAATGTAGGGTTGGATTAATGCCTGGGAGTATGACATTAATGCAATCACAGAGACTTGGTTGAAGGAAGGGGACGATCAGGAACTAAATGTTCCAGGATATAGACGCTTTCAGACAGGACATGGAGCGAAGCAATTGGTTGGTGGGGGGGGGGGGGGGGGGGCGGTGCGCGTGGAATTGCATTGATGGTTAAAGATGAAATCAGAGCTGTGCTAAAGGAGGACGCTATGGAGGACTTGGGTAATGAGGCATTATGGGTGGAACTGAGAAAAAGAAAGAAGGGTGGGATTACATTGTTGGGGCTGTGTCCCAACAGTGCCTCCCGACAGTGAGTGTGAGATCGAAAAACAAAAGGGGAAACAGGCTTTGGAATGATATAGTGGCAATAGGGTAATGGTGTTGGAGATTTTAATTTTGTCAGCAATGATTGGGATACACTTAGCTTCAGAGGTCAGGATGGGGAGAATTTGTGAAAAGCGTCCAGGAGAGATTTCCAGAGCAGTATGTCAATTGTCCGACGATGGAAGGTTCCATATTGGGCCTGGTATTTGGGAATGAGCCAGGACAGGTGGGAGAATTTGCAGTGTGGGATTTCTTTCGGAAAAATTACCACAATTCAGTAAGATTTGGAATAATCTCCGAAAAAGTTGAGAGTGCTCACAAGAGAAGAGAAACAAACAGAGCCAAGGCTGGAGCTGGGAAATGTGGATTGGACAAAACTATTTGAAGGTGAATCGACATGTGATCTGGGCGATGCTTTCAAAAATTGATTAAAGATAGTGCAGGGTAGGCATGTCCCGATTCAGGTAAAGGCTAGGTAAGACAAGATTCATGAACCATAGATGACAGGTGAAGTCGTATGATGAGTCCAGGGTAAAGGGGAAGTTTAGATTAGCTTACCTACACTGTCGAAACAAGACCTTCGGTCCAACAAGTACGCAACTCCCCGGCGAAGCGCAACCCACTCAGAAGATTCCCCTACATTTACCCCTCCACCTAACACTCCGGGCAATTTAGCATGTCCAATTCACCTAACCTGCACATTTTTGGACTGTGCGTGGAAACTGGAGCACCCAGAGGAAACCCACGCAGACACGAGGAGAATGTGCAAACTCCACAGTCAGTCGCCATATAAGGTCAAGGCAGCTAACAACAGAACGGGCCCTGGAGGAACATCGGAAGAGTAGGACCAGTCTTAGGCGAGGAATGAAGCCGTCTAAAATGAGACATGAAATAACTTTAGCGAGCAGAATTACGGAGAATCCAAAAGTGTTTTATTCTCATATAAGAATCAAGCGGGTATGATTAACTGAAGGTATGATGAAGGAAAGTTGTGTGTCAAACTGAGAGAATAGGTGAAATTCTGAATGATAACTTTGCTTCAGTGTTCAGTGAGGAGACGAATATGGTGGATGTTGAGATTAGAGATAGAAGTTTGATTCGTCTGGATCACGTTGACATAAGTAACGAAGATGCATTTGGTAGGCTAGAGGTTACTAAGGTGAACAAATCCCCAGAACCGGATGGGATATATCCCAAATTGCTGAAAGAGATGAGAGAGGAAATAGCTGGGGCCCTGACAGATATTTTTGTGGCATTTTTAAACACAGGTGAGGTGCTCATTTTGTACTGCTATAGAAAAAGGTTATTGTGGATATTCCGGGTAACTACAGACCAGTGAGCCTGACGTCAGTGGTGGGAAAGTTGCTGGAGAAGGTACTGAGTGATAGGATCTATGAATGTTCAGAAAATAATGGCCTTATCAGTGAAGAACAATATGGTTTTGTGAAGGTAAGTTTGCGCCTTACCAACCTAATAGAGTTCTTTGCAGAAGTGAACAAAGTAATAGATGAAGGAAGGGCTGTTGATGACATGTGCATGGACTTTAGTAATGCGGTTGATAAGGTTCCCCATGGTAAACTAATCGGGAAAGTGTAGTCACATGGTGTGCAAGGTGTTCTAGCTAGGTGGATGACGAAATAGTTGAGCAAAATGAGACAGACAGTAGTTGTTAAAGGGAGTTTCTCGAAATGGAGAATTTTGTACACTGGTGTTACACAGGGATCAGTGCTGGGGCCACTGTTGTGTCTGATACACATAAATGATCTGGAAGAAGGAACTGTTCGTAAGATCAACAATTTTGCAGATGACACGAAGATTGTTGGAGTAGCAAAAAGCATAAGAGGCTGTCAAAAAATACGGGAAAATATAGATAGACTGGAGAGTTGTGCGGAAACGTGACAGGTGGAATTCAAAACAGACAAACTTGAGTTGATGTTTTCGGCAGAGGAGGTTGAGGCAGTCATGGTTTATTTATTTCAGATGCTTCTGGACAGATGCATTAGTAAATGGGGAGCAGATGCTTAGGAATTTGGCGACGGATTTAGACACGAGTTTTGGAGCTGCTCAGACGCGGAGGGCCGAAGAGCCTATTTCTGGGCTGTACATTTTCTTCGTTCTTTGTCCTTATCCTATCACAACACAACGCTTTGGATTTTATTTTCTAAATTAAACTCGATTTGTTACACTTCAGTACACTTTCTCAGTAGACGAAGGTCTCGCTCCTTGGCAAGTGCGGCTTAGTGGTTAGCACTGCTGCCTCATAGTATCAAGGATGCGTGTTCAATTCCCATCTCTGGCTACTGTCGTTTGAAACTTTTCCCCGTGTCTGAGTGGGTTTACTCCAGGTGCTCCGATATCCTCCCAAATTCAAAAGTTGGGCAGAGTAGGCGAATTGGCCATGCTAAATTACCCATAGTGGAAGAAGGTACATGAGTTAGGGGTAAATGTACGGCAATGGGTTTGTGTGGGTTGCTCTATGGAGGGTCGGTGTGGACTTGTTCGGCTGAAGGTCCTGTTTCCATACTGTAAGTAATCTAATCTAAACCTTCTTCGCTGGACACTTTTGCACCAATTTTGGCGTCATACGTAAATTTGAGAATCATAATTCCTCAATTCTCACCAGATCATTTCCATAAGTGACGAATAACTTGACGATCCACCAAAAATTCCTATGGCACACAAGTTGTCACATACCTCCTGTCTGAAAACCAACATTCGCCGTCTACCCTCTGTTTTTCTCGCATCTTTTAGAAATGACAAAACACCAGGTTATAGTCCATCAGGTTAAAGTGGAAGCAGCCGCCTTCAGAGTGCTGATCCTTTTACAACTACCTGATGAAGAAGCAGAGCTCCACGAGTTCATGATTCCAAATAAATCCCTTGGACTATTCTTCAGTGTTTCTAGCTTTTCAATTTGTCTACCCTCGCCCGACAGCAGCTCATCCCCACTCTTCTTGCATAAATTGTGTTCAATTGGCTTGCTGCCTCTAGATCCTGTGACACTTACGTTCTCTCAGTCGCCTATTAGGGCTGTCAAAGGACTGGTTAACGTCCATGTCGACAAAACCAACTTCACTGCCCTCGACAACATTTATGATAAAGCCTTCAAAAACGAAACTCAATTTGGATGCTGTTTGGACGAGAGGTGCAATATCAATGGAAACTTTGGTCACTGCAACAGAAGAAGAACGCAATTCCATTAGAAGGCGTGCAAAGGTGATTCACCAAAATGTTGTTTTGGAAGTAGCAGTTCATGTATGAAGAGAGTGGTTGGAAAAGCTCGGCTTGATTTCTTTTGAATGGTGACTGGGATATTTTGGATACGTGTGGCATGGACAGCATGAACCAAAAACACTCGGTCCTCTTAGTAAAAGAGCTAATAATAGGATAACACGATTTTAAGATGAAAACCGAGAGTTTTAGAGGGACATGAGGAAACATTGTCTCACCAAATTCTTGTGGAGACATGCAACGACTTTCCCAGCAAGGTAATTGAGGCGGGAAGCATCACAACCTTTCGAGGTAACTTGGACACGCTTTTGAAATGCCATAATATTCAAAACTACGGACTAAGTGCTGGGAAGTGAGACTTGTGTAGCCATCAGTGGAACTTGAGGGTAAACTCGATGGATCGATGGGTCATCTCTGTCTTATATGATTGCATATTTCCATGATTCTGAAGTAAGGTGCCGTTTTTTTTTCAATGTATTCTGAGAACAAAAAAGACCTCGTGGAAGTTCAAGGTATTGCTCTGTCACCTTTGGGTTCTATATTGGAGTACTCATTCACAGATAGAGTTTCCCACAGGAGTCATATAATTGAATTGACAGCAAAAACAGTGGAAAACTGTGTGCAGTAAAATAGCTGTCAAGAAGCTGCACAGCATGAGGCATTCAATAACTGAATACCCTAAGCAAAATGAAGGTTGCCACTAAAATGAATGTCAAAAGATATTTAGATCTTGATGGGACTGATAGTGTAACGATTTTTGTTTCCCGACAAATTGCAATTTACATTTGATAACTAGTTGTTGACATTCATCCGGTCTTGGGGATTTTCAATTGCTGATTTAAATCTCAATGGTGTCATATCAGTAAAATAGATATGTTCTCAGAATCTGTTCAAATAACGAAGAAAAAGATCATATTGTTGATGGATTCATAATTTCCCTTTGGGGATATGACACAACTTAAATTAATGTCTCTGGAACGGTGTTTTCTGCAAGTCCAAGTCAATTCTGCAATTCTGAAAGATTGCAGGAACGGAGTGGTTGTTTGTCAAACAACAAAATGCACCTTCTTAGGGAAAGATTCGAAAAGGTTTATGAGACGGTCCTTGCAGTTATTGGTGCTCCTGGTAGGCGTTGTAACAACCGAACATGTATAAATGTCCGCACTGATTCATAATTATTTTTTAAAAATATTTCCAGTTGGCAAGATAAATATCCTTGCCAAATCAATGCTCTCACTTACTGAGTTTAAAGTGAATACCTTTTCACTTTGAAGACTACTCAAGTCCCGTGCAGTATTTCTTGTTTCTTTTGTGTGGAATGGGTTGGTACTGTGGCCACATTGTTGGAATCTGGCTGTGCACTGGTATTGTGTTAGTAGATCTGGCTCAGGCAGCTGTGTGCAAATGTGAGGTCACATACCACACGGGCAAAGATGAGTTCAGCAGGTCGTTACGGAGCGATAGGTAAAGGTCAGCACAGACGGTTTTGACCATCTAATGTGCTTTCAATTATTGGATGTGTGGGTGCATGATATTTATGACGCCTTGTCATTGGGAGTGATGATGGCAACAGGGTTTAAATTATGATGTGAATTGTTGAATTATTTGTTTGCAAAGGACGTGTGAGTTCTACTGTTTGTCAAAATATGCACAATGCTCTGGCACAGAGTCTAATATGGCAAGTACTGAGATCTAGAGTGATGCCGTAACAGCATTTCGACTGAGGATCCAGCAACATTATCAAACAGGACGTTTCACAAACTGCCCTTTGTTATGCTATATTTTTGTTTTCCCCAAATGACAATGTGCTCTCATGGTCCTTCGTTTGGCATTTTAATTTTTTTTTAGATTACTTACAGTGTGGAAACAGGCCCTTCGGCCCAACAAGTCCACACCGACCCGCCGAAGCGCAACCCAACCATACCCCTACATTTACCCCTTACCTAACACTACGGGCAATTTAGCATGGCCAATTCACCTGACCCGCACATCTTTGGACTTTGGGAGGAAACAGGAGCACCCGGAGGAAACCCACGCAGACACGGGGAGAACGTGCAAACTCCACACAGTCTGTCGCCTGAGTCGGGAATTGAACCCGGGTCTCAGGCGCTGTGAGGCAGCAGTGCTAACCACTGTGCCACCGTGCCGCCCACAAATTTGTATTTGAACATCAAACATGACCTATTTATTAATCTCTGCCAAATTATAGTACAACTCTGATAGACTCCGCGGAGAATTCTGCTTAAATTATTGGGATTTCGTGGCGCAGAAAGCACGAAATGTGGGAAGGGGATCTCTGTTCACGAGGAAATGGTCTCAGAGATTATCTTGGTCGCGTCAGCCTGAACATTTGGGAAGAAGATTGGTTTTATCCCAGATGAGATGCTTGATTTCAAAAACAAAAATTTTTGCAATGATAAATGTTCCAATGATTTAGATTTTTTTTGTGTGGGGGGTGGGCCTTGTGGTGTCGAGTCTTGGGCAGTTTGAGTGGTAGTCCGTATTAAATTCTGAAGATGTTTGGATTGTGTTGTGTGTCAAACCTGGGACATGGAGAATAGATTCTCTCTGCATTCCTTCGTGTTTCAGATTGGCATTACGTTCGGTCGTTTGCACGAGCAATGGACACAATTTCTGATCATTCATTTATCCAAATTGTGGAGGGGAGTCATTTCTAGATACTGTGGTGCGATTCCTTGCACTGTACTATCATTCATTCAGTGTTATGTACAATTCTGGAGGCAGTCTGATCTGTGGTGACTCCAAAATATGAATACAGATTTTTTTTAATCAATGTCCATAGTAGATGTCTCCCATTCTGTGTTTTATTGATCCCAGGAGATTTGGTGTCTATGCTGTGGTTTCTGCCAAACTCCAGCCAGTAAAAATAACCTATAAAGAAGGTGAAATCAAACGCTGACGATCCGACCCCGAAGAAGGTGGAGCAATTGACGTGTTTCAGTGAGCAACCTGCTGCTCATACTCGCCCCTAGGTCTTTTAAAATTGCAAATAGGTCATGGAGATAGATTGTGTTGCAATGGTTCTGACTAATTAAAATTTATATAACATGGAACAAGAATTATCTTCGTGCCATTGTTTACAGTCGGGGCTCAGGCACAGAGCATTTTTGGTCGGTAACATCAATCTCTTTTCTCCTTTCTCTCTCCTACAGTTAGTCTCGTGGCGATTATAATCCTAGTCCGGGGCAAATGTGGGATTACGGCATGCAGCACGTGCTATCTGGTGGCGATGGCAGCATCTGATCCACTGTTCATTATTTTTTACATGTTCTTTCGGCGATTTCGGTATTACTATTATCCACAGTGTTTCCTGCATATCACTCCGGTTTGTGCTGTTCTCACTGTCCTGAGCCGCTTGACTGTTGACTGCTCTGTTTGGTTCACTGTTGCTTTTTCTTTTGATCGATTTGTCGCCATTTGCTTTCATCAGATGAAATCTCAGTATTGCACGAAAAAAACTGCTACGAAGGTTCTCTCAACAATTTGCATTTTCATGACTTTAAAGAACATGCCCAACTACTTTCAATTCAGACCTGGAACGATAATTAACAGTGTTCCAATGTACTGTTACTCGACTTACAGTTATCAGAATGACAGGCGGTGGGAAAGTTTTAGATATTTTGAGACATTTTTAACACCAATGTTCCCATTCATTTTTATTATTTTTGTCAACGTTCTGACTATCAGACATATCTTCGAAGCCATGAAGACGCGTAAGGGACTAAAGAATCAAAGTAACAAAGAGACTGACACAGAGATACAGAGCAGACGCAATTCTGTAGTTTTACTTTTTGCCATATCTGCAAGTTTCATATTTCTCTGGTTGCTGTATGTTTTAAATTTATTTCATGCCGTTTATTCCTTGGATTATAATGCGTTGGATATTTTTGTAAAAACGGCCTATATGCTGCGGAAACTTAGCTGCTGTACAAATGCATTTATTTATGTGGTGACACAGAAGAAATTCAGAGACCAGATAAAGTATGGCGTGAAATTTCCACTAATAAAGGTAATTCAATTAATGAAAATATCAAAGTAAGTAAAATAACATGAGATGCAGCCGATAATGGAATGAGGTTTCGCCGTGTGGAGTGGACTGAAACGAGAAAGACGAGTTTCAACATGATAACTCACTCCTTACTAATGGAGACGGAATGATTTATTTTGTTCCATCTGAGGAACAAAATGAAAAAGAAAGATTGGAGGCGTAAAGAAGCTTAAGATGATGTTAACAATGAACAACAGTTAGAAATCCGAACAACAAAGCAAAACCGAAAGGGGAATTAGACATGAACAAAATATACATTCATCCCAAGTAATAAGTTCACTGGATATAAAAAAAACTAGTGATCTTCGTTCATTGCCGGCATAATGTGAACTGCAACAACAGACTCCTGTCTACTCTTCATCATGGAATTCTCTGATTCATGTATCTGTGCAAAGGTTGACTGAATTAGGGTTTCAATTATAAATTACTAATATTACCCTGTGTATGTTCGGTGTCTCTTGATTGCAAATTCATTTCCAATCATAATTTACTTTGTTTCCTTTCAATTCACTGATATCATTACTTTTCTTTATTAGCTCTTTCGGTCAACCAGCTGATTCATTAGTGGAGTAACACAGGCCGGACTAGAGTGACTTCTGGACTCCATCCCCGAATCCTGCCAATGACCCAGCTCCCTCTCATATTTAAGATCCTCCTTAAAAACTAACATTTTATATCATTTATCATCATCCTGACATGATATCACCAGCTGTGCATCCACATTAATTCTATTAAATTTGTCACAAGAAAGGCATTTAAGTACGTTTAGGGGTGGTTTTGTGCGCAGAACACACGACAAAGATGGTGAGATTATAGTGAGCATAACTGCCTTCCGAGAAGCTGACTTGGGTTTAATTCCTGGCAATCACAATTTGAAACTTTTACATGGTTCAGTAGGAAAACACAAAGACAAACAACATTTGCCCAGTTTGAAATTAACTATGACGTTGTTTCAATGACAGCAAAATGGTGAACCGAAGTAGACAGGTGTAACCTCAACTAAAATATTTCGCTGCTGCTTTCTCTCAACATCCTTCTTCCCTCCCTCCCACCTCGAAACCAACAGAGATGACACTGGTTATGCTGCATTCCATGGCCAGCTGTGCCCCAGGTAGAGGCAGCAGGATTCTAATTGGATGAGCTGAGCGTTGAGTAGAGAGGGGCTATTTGAGTGACGGATCTCTAGGTATTCCAGCCATATTCTGACAGCCCTTACCAATTTCACCAAGGGATCTGAGCGGGCGAAGTTTCTGCCTGTCTCTTTGTGTGCGTTTCTGGGTAAAGTTTGAATTTCATTCCCAGTTTTGATCCTTTAACCTCACCCCCTCCCTGAATTCGCCGTTCCTAAAGCCTTGCCTTGGAGAATGGTCTGCCCCTAATGCAACAGACGGAATGTGAGAGACCAACGAGTGAGCTTGGACCAACTGGAAAATTGAGTATTGACCCTTTAAACTTGTCATGTATTTATTTAAGCCCATTTGTATCATGTGTATCTGTGTGATATTTCATTTTTTTCTCTCTGTCTCTACCTCTTTCTCTCCCTTACTGACAGCTTCCACTTTCTACCTATCATGGTCTCTCAATCTCTCTCAAACACTAGTTTTCTTTCTCTTCCTCTCCCTTACTGACAACCACCACTTGTGTATATTTTCCTCTCTGAACTGTTCTTTCTTCCTTTGTGCCTTTTTCCCACTCTCTTGCTTTCATTCTTCTTCTCACATTTTGCCCTTTCCCTTTCCATTTTTACCTTTCCTTCCTTCCTTAAGTATTTCAATCCTAAAACTGTCCTCTCCTCCAGTTTTGCAGATGCCCAGCTGTTCAACATTTTCAGTATTCCAAATTTAGTATCTCCCTCGTCAATGACTCCTGCCTAATTGCCCTCCCCGTATACCTTCACCCCCAATAAACTGACTACTCTATGGTTCTGCCATTACATACCCACTGCATACAAAACACAGTCAGTATCCTCATCTGTCAACACCAGCCTTCCCTCTAGCCATATCCCAACCCTGGAATTAATGACAAAGTGAACAAGTGCAGAGACTAACTTTCTATTGAGTGCCTCCCACAGTGTCATAATGTTATCAAGTTAAAATCACGCAACACAAAATCATTGCCTTCAGTCCAACCAGTCTATGACAACCATGTTCCAAAACTAAACGCAGCCTTCTTCAGTACTTGTCCCATATCTGTTCTAAACGTTCCTATTCACGAAGTTATCGAAATTATTTTAAATGTTGTACGTGTACCGGCGTTCATAACATTCTCTGGTTAGTTCTACGCATGAAACTACTCTGTGTTACAAAAGTTGTCCCTTATGTCCTTTTAAAGTCATTGTCTTGTCACCTTGAAGTAGATATCCTCCAGTTTTGGACTCCATCACACCAGAGAAAATAACCTTGTCATGCAGCTTATCAATATCACTCTTGATTTTATGATAGTCAAAACTGTTACCCCAAACCAGTGAAAAGATGCCCCTGCTTTTCCAATCCACTTTTGTTTCTCAAACTTTCTATTGCATGTAACGTCTTGTAAAATCTTTTCTGAACCAACTGCAGTTTAAAATTATTTTTCCGATGATAGGGAAACCTTAAATGCACGCATTAAACCAGAAGGAGCAACAGCAAAGTCATGTATAACCTCAGTATGATGCACCAACTCCAAACATCAATGGTCTACGCAGTGAAGTCAAGCGTGCTTGTCGCCTTCTTAACCATCTGTCTACGTGTGATGCAAGTTCAAAAAATTGTCTATGTGAACCACGAGATTTCTCTGTTCATCACCAATACCAGGGTCCTACTATCAATTGCATACGCCCTGTTATCAACTTATCCACGTTATACTCCACCTGCGAATCAGCAGCACATTGGCCAAATTGATTAAGCCCTCTTCGTCATGTCTGTTAAGGTTCTTCATGACCTGCATTACTCAATATTTTGATGTTATCAACAGACTTACTAACCTTTCCTTCTATATTCTCATTCAAAACAGTAATAAATGATGCACAAACTTGGCCTAGCATTAAAACCAATGGAACATTACCCGTCACAGGCCTCGGGTCTGAAAAAACAATACTGCATCAATATCCTCTTTTACCACAAAAAAAACATTTTTCATCCAACTGGCAAGCTCCCTCTCAATCCCGTGCGACCTAACGTTACTAATTTGTCAACCAAATTTGCTTTAGGCTTTTCTAAAGTCCAAATAAACAAAGCCTCCTACTCTGCTCCCATTAATCTTTATTATTTCATGCAAAAAATCACGTTCGTGAGACACAATTTTCTTCGCACGAAATTATGCTGTCTATTCCTAATCAATTCTTGCTTCTCCAAATGCATGCAAGTTGGATCCTTCAGAAGGACCTCCAACAACTTACGCATTGCAGATTTCAGACCTACAGTCATGTAGTTCCCAGGATTCATCTTACCGATTTTAATCCAAGATGGAGGACGGTAAAATGTTTGACTGGAACAGGCTGCTTCTCTTTTGAGGAATTTTAGACGTTGGAAGCAATTTTCTTGAATTATGGGAGCAGCAATTATTGTTTCATATGTTTTGCATTGCTTTGGAACTTTGCAGGAAAAATGGTCGAAACAACGGCACTTTAAAATTGAGAGAAACAGACAAAGACAGCAAATTTTCTGTGCAGGAGAGAGAGTGAGGGAGAAAGAGACAGACAGAGAGAGAGAGAGTGAGAGAGAGAGCTACACTATTAGCAGACACAGCGGTGAACCTGCGCCACTAATGCTTTTGCTGCTGAATCCATGTGTCACTGGACACTGGAGTCCAGTTGTGAAATTCACAGCTGATCTTAGAGGAACCTGTCTGGGAACGGTCACAACACAGACAGAGAAAAGTGAATAGTTTAAGTGTGGCCTTGCGGTCTTGCTGCAAGACAGCAGTAGTGAATATGTTGATTGTCTTCTTCATTATGTCCATTACTGAAATATGTCTCTTGATTCAACTTAAAAATATGAGGAATAAGTATTAAGAGAGCCGGGAACAGTGTTTGTCGAGGAATAAGACGGATTTCTTTTCCGAGTATTCAACTTAGAAGAAGCAAAAATAGCTCTTAGTGTAGTGGCAAGTTCTTCTTGTCGGATGTGAGAGTGTCGCGAGTGTTTGCATTTACTCAGAACTTTATCAGCAATAAATGCCGTGTGTTGCAGATCGAACTGAACAGTTGGAGTGACCGTTAGAGGCAATGCAAGTAATGGGGTGTAATGCAGGGCCGTTATAGGAAGGGAGGAGAGTCTCAAATAAAGTCAGAGAAATGGAATAACTCCAGGAAAGATAAGAGAGGAAAGCAGGTAATGCAGGATTCAAATGTGGCTCTCCACATTCCAAGCAAGTATGCTGTTTTGTAAAATGCAGGGGGTAATAGATTCTCAGGGGAATGCAGCAGGAACAGACAAGTTTCTGGTATCGAGAATGGTTCTAACGTCATGAGGGGTACTTCTGATTGCAACGGATTGAATGTATTGGGGGACAAACTACACCAAGGCACAGGCATACGTTTCTGCTAGCAAAGAAAAAAGAGAATGATGTGTTGATCCACTTGTGCCACGGTCAAGCATGTCTCAGAGAGGGTGCAGAATGTTGTCAAAGTGGAGCGGGAACAGCTGGAGTTCATTGTATACATTGGAAGCACAAAGGAGGTCAAACGGATAAGATTCTGAAGGGAGAATATAGGGAGATAGGCAGGAATTTAAAAAGGACGTCCTTTTAGGTAATAATATTTGGATTAGTCCCTGTGCTGTGAGATGATGAGGGCAGGAACAGGAGGGTAGATCAGATAAATGCATGACTGATGAGATAATGTATAGGAGATGTATTCACATTTTGGATCATTGGATTCTATTCTAGGGTCGAGGTAAATTGTACAAGAAAGCTGGAGGGCAACTGAATTGTAAGTGGTCTAATATACTGGCAGGGAGAATTTCTATAGAGGCGGGTGAGCATTTAAACTTGTGAGTTTTGGGAGGGTCCCAAAGAGACAGTGAGGAAAGAGATCAATCTAAGACTGGTGCAGTTGATAAAAGGATGCAGTCAAACTGTCAGGGGAGGCAAAGACAAAGCAGAGAACAAGGTCGGACGAACAACTAAAACCGAATTAATTTCAATTCAAGGGGCCTAACAGGGACGTCAGATGAAATAAGCGCATGGTTAGCAACTCGGATAAAAGAACAATTGCAGAAACGTGAGTCAGGGGTTGACAGAACTGGCAACTTAATGTTCCAGAATGCAAATGTTCTGAGAAGGTTAGAAAGGAGGTCCAGAGAGGAGGAGAGTGGCATTTCTGATCTGAGATAGCATTGCTGTGCTGAGGGAGGATATTCTTTGAAAGACATCCAGGGAAGTTATTTTTGCAGAACTGAGAAATAAAAGAGATTGACACTTTTTTTGAGTTTGCAATATAGACCCCCTAATAGTTCGAGGTAAATTGAGAAACAAGTAAATAAGGAGACTTCAGTTACCTGAAAAAGTAGTTGGGTAGAAAAATGTGTTGCTGGAAAAACACAGCAGGCCAAGCAGCATCCAAATAAGCAGCAGAATCGATTTTTCAGGCATAACCACTTCTTCAGGAATGAGGTCGGTGTGCCAAGCGGGCTGAGATAAAAGGTAGGGGAGTGGGAACTTGGGGAAGGGGCTGTGGGAATACGATAGGTGGAAGGAGGTGAGGGTGAGGGTGATAGGGCGGAGAGAGGGTGGGGGCGGAGAGGTCGGGAAGAAGATTGCAGGTCAAGAGAGTGGTGCTGAATCCGAGGGTTGGAACTGAAATAAGGTGGGCGGAGGGGAAATGAGAAAGCTGGAGAAATCTACATTCATCCCGTGTAGTTGGAAGATTCCTAGGCGGAAGATGAGGCGCTCTTCCTCCAGGGTTCGTGTGGCCAGGATCTAGCGATGGAGCAGGCCAAGGACATGCACATCATTGGAGGAGTAGAGGGGGAATAAAATTGTTCAGACACGGGTTGGTTAGGTTGCTTGTTGCAGGTGTCCCAGTGGTGTTCCCTGAAATGTACCGCAAGTAGACGGCCAGTCTCCTCAATGTAAAGGAGAGCACATCGGTTGCAGTGGATGATGTGTGTGGAGGTGCAGCTAAATTTATGACAGACATAGAATGATCCATTGGGGCCTTGAAGGAAGGTGAGGGGGAGGCGTGGGCGAAACTTTTGTGCTTCTTGCGGTTTCAGGGGAAGGTGACGGGAGTGGAGGTTGGGTTGGTGGCGGGTGTGGACCTGACGAGTGAGTCGCAGAGGGAATGGTCTCTCCTGAATGCTGATGGGGTGGAGAGGGAAATTTCTCCCTAGTGATGGGGTCGGTTTGGAGGTGGCGGAAATGCCAGAGGATGATACGATGAATCCGGAGCTTGTTGGGATGGAAGGTGAGGACCATTGGGGTTCTGTCCTGGTGGCGATTGGAGGGGCGGAGTTCAAGGGCGAAGATGGGGGAAGTGGAGGAGATGTGCTGCATAGTGTCCTTGACCAAGTCGGAGAGAAAATTGCAGTCTTTGAAGAAGGAGGCCATTTGAGTTGCTGCATTGTGGAATTGCTCCTCCTGGGAGCAGATGCGGCGGAGGAATTGGAAATATGGGATGACGTTTTAACAGGTGTCAGTGTTGGAGGAGGTGTAATCTAGGTAGCTGTGAGAGTCGTTCGGTTTGTAGTAAATGTCTGTGTTGTGTTGTTCGCCCGAGATAAAAATGGAGAGGGCAAGGAAGGGGAGGGAGGAGTCTGAGATGGTCCAGGTAAATTTGAGGTCGGGGTGGAAGGTGTTAGGAAAGTGGATGAACCGTTCAACCTCGTCGTGGGAGCACGAGGTGGCGGCAATGCAATCATCGATGTAGCGCACGAAAAGGTGGAGGTGGTGCCAGAGTAGCTGCGGTGAAATTGACTGTTCCAAATATCCGACGAAGTGGCAGGCATAGCTGGGGCCCATGCGGGTGCCCATGGCTATTCCTTTGGTTTGGAGGAAATGGGTGGATTGGCAGGAGAAGTTGTTAAGAGTGAAGACCAGTTCATTCAGTCGAAGGAGGGTGTCAGTGGAAGGGCACTGGTGTGGTCGGCGGTAGAGGAAGAAAAGGAGGACTTGGAGGCCTTCGTGATAGGGGATGGAAGTGTGTAGGGACTGGATGTCCATCGTCAAGATAAGGCGTTGGGAGCCGGGGAAGCGAAAATCATGGAGGGGTTGGAGGGCATGGGTTGTGTCCCGAACGTAGGTGGGGAGTTCTTGGTCTAAGGGGGACAGGACAGTGTCCAGGTATGCAGAGATGCATTCGGTGGTGCACGAGCAGGCTGAGATATTGGGCCAGCAGGGGCAGTCTGGTTTGTAGCTTTTGTGCAGGAGGTAGATGCGGGCGTTACAGGGTAGTGGGACATTGAATTTGGAGGCAGTTGATGGGAGATCTCCTGAGATGATGAGGTTATGGATGGTCAGGGAGATGATGGTTTGG
This sequence comes from Hemiscyllium ocellatum, assembly GCF_020745735.1. Classification (NCBI taxonomy): domain Eukaryota; kingdom Metazoa; phylum Chordata; class Chondrichthyes; order Orectolobiformes; family Hemiscylliidae; genus Hemiscyllium; species Hemiscyllium ocellatum. The sequence continues at coordinate 2,234,627 of NC_083418.1, forward strand.
TCTTGTGACTTAGGGTCATGCTCAAGGGAGCAGGAGGAGAAGGTGTGCGCGAGTTGGCATCTAGCTTCAGTGGTGTAAAAATCGGTGCACCGAACTACGACTGTGCCTCCTGCCTGCCGATTTGATGGTGAGGTTAGGATTGGAGCGGAGGGAGTGGAGGGCTGCGTTTTGTGAGGGTGAGAGGTTGGAGTCGGTGCGAGGGGTGGACAGGTTGAGGCGGTCAATATCACGGTGGCAGTTGGATATGAAGAGATCGAGAGCAGGTAAGAGGCCAGCACAGGGTGTCCAGGTGGATCAGGTGTGTTAGAGGTGTGAGAAGGGGTCGGCAGAGGGTGGGCGAGAGTCCTTGTTAAAAAAGTAGGCGCAGATGCGAAGGTGACAGAAGAGATGCTCTGTATCTAGCCACGTGTCGAACTCATTGATCTGGGAGCAAGGGGGTGCTGAAGATGAGGCTTCTGCTGAGGAATGATCGTTCATCCTCAGAGATGGGGAGGTCTGGAGGGACGGTGAAAAGACGGCAGGGCTTGGAGCTAGGACCTGGTGTGGGGCTGGAGTTGGGAATGGGGGTGGAGTTAGTCGTTGGGGCGGTATTAGACATGAGGGCAGAGTCGGTCATGGGGGCAGAGATCGACGTGGGAGCGGGGTTTGACGTGGGGGCGGCGTGGTCCTTGAGCAGATTAGTGACTTCACTGCAGGCGACAGTGACTGTGGCGACAGCCACTCCAGGGTTGGAAGTGGTGCGCCAGGCAGAAATGGCGCTGATCCTGGTGGCCATGGATCCCGCGGCGGCCGCGTATCTGATGGCGATGGTCTTCCTCGTGATCGTGGAGGCGGTTGGCTGGGTTGCGATCGCAGAGATTGTATGGTCGGTGGTGGCTGTAGCCCATGCGACGGTGGGGGCGGAAGTGATGTTTCTTTTCGCCGCAGCGGTGCTGGCTACAGCGGCTGTTTGGGCAATGGCACCTGAGTGGTTCTGGAGGTCGTGAGAACGTTCTGGAAAAGTCGAGGAAATCGGAGTGTAGGGGTGAGTACATGGAATGTTTTTGTATGTACTTTCTGTGATGTTAGATATGGCTAGGAAAAAAAACGTTTGTTCAGTGTGTGAATCCTTCCGAGGATGAAGAACAGCAATGGTCCTTTGTACGTCTGGGAGAGTGTTGTCCTGAGCTGGGGCAGGGCTGACTGCAGGGAGTGTAGGTGGAGGCATATGGCTTGAAGCGTGGAGCGGAGGATCCAGAGGGAGGTCTGTTGTTGGATGCTTCAGATTTGTTGCAGGTACAGATTGTCCTATTTTGGTCCAAATTGTGTTGGTTTGAATGTAGTCCGGAGTCCATGCAGGGTCAAACGGTTCTTTGCTGGGGAGGGCTAAGCAGGTAATGTAGGTGGTGGCGCATGGCTTCCAGCGTGGAGCAACGGATACGCTAGAATAGTAGGGTAGGGGATTTTGAATTTCCAAACATGGACTACTACTGCCACAGAGGTTATGGTTTAGATCGATCGGACTTTTCTGTACAAAAAAAAGATTTTTAGAGTTATTTTGTTGATATACCTAATAGAGAAGGTGCAAAACGTGACATACTCTTGGAAAACTATGCAGGACAGTTCACTGAGGTGTCCATTGGGGAGCATTTTGGGTCCAGAGACCATCAATATATTCGTTTTAATATCATGATAAAAAAAAGAACCAGATCTTAATTTTGAAGTTCGACATTGGAGACAGAACACTTTTGACGCCTTTAGGCGAGAAATTGCAAAAGCTGCTTTGTGGCACGTATTCACAGATAAAGGGATGGCTGGATAAGGGATGAGTTCAGAAATGACACAACGAGACTCCAGAGAAGGATATTCCTGTTAGGAAAAGAAAGACGAGTAGGTAGAGGGATTTTTAGATAAAAAATGTATTGAGGGTTTTCTTCTGAAAAAGAAGAAAGTATATGTCAGGCATAGACAGGATCGATCGAATGAATCCGTGGAAGAGTACAAAGGCAGTAGGAGTATACTTTAGTGGGAAATCGAGAGCGCAGAAAGGTGACATGAAATAGCTTTGTCAAATAGTGTTAAGGAGAATCCAAAGGGTTTTTGTAACAAATACATGAAGGACAAAGGGTAACTAAGGAAAGACAATGGATTTGTATATGGACATTAAGGACAAAAACGTATCCAGAGAGACAATAAGGCCCCTAAAAAAGCAGGAACGTGGCCTTTGTCTGGAGCCACAAGAGATTGGGGCGATACTAAACGAGAATTTTGCCTTCGTATTTACTGCGGAAAATAATTTGGAAGATATCGAGTGTAGGGAAATAGATGGTGACACCTTGAAAAATATCCATATTACAGAGGAAGAAGTGGTTATGTCCTAAAAGCAATAAAAGTACATCAATCCCCAGGCCATGATCAGGTGTACCCTAGAACTCTGACGGAAGCTAAGGAAGTAATTTCTGGGCCTCTTGCTAACAGATTTGTACCATTGATAGTTACAGGTAAGGTGCAAGTAGGTTGGCTAACATGGTGCCACTGTTTAACAAAGATGATAAGGACAAATCAGAAACTATCGACCAGTGAGCCTGATAGCAGTGGTGGGCAAGTAGCTGGACGGAAACCGGAGGGACAGTATGTACATGTATTTGGACAGGCAAGGAATGATTACCGATAATCCACATGGCTTTGTGCATGGTAAATGATGTTGCATAAATTTGATTGAGTTTTGTGAAGAAGTAACAAAGACGATTGATAAGGCCAGAGGGTAAAAGTGATCTATATGGAACTCAGTAAGGCGTTCGACAAGGTTCCCCATTGGAGAACAGTTAGCAAGCTTTGACCTCATAGAATGCGGGAAGATCTAACTAGTTGGATACAGAACTAGCTCAAATGTAGAAGACAGAGGGTGATGATGGAGGGTAGTGTTTTATACTGGAGGCTTGTTATCAGGAATGTGTCACAAGGGTCAATGCTGTGTCCACTACCATTCATGATTCACGTAAATTCTTTGAATGTGTTCTCAAGAAATACAGTTAGTTTGTTGCAGAAGACACCAAAATTCGAGATGTAGTGTTAAGGGAGCAAGGTCACCTCTGATTACAGCGGGATCTTGATCAGTTGGGCCAATTTGCTGAGATGTGGTGGATGGAGTTTAATTCAGATAAATGCGAGGTGCTGTATGTTGGGAAAGTAAACCTCAGCAGGAATGATACACTTAATGATAAGGTCCCACGGAGGGCTGCTGAACAAAGAGACCTTGGAGTGCAGGTTCATAGCTCTTTGGGACTGGAGAGTTGGAGACTGAGGGGTGGCCTTATCGAGATTTATCAAATCATGAGGATCATGTCTTTGATAAATGGACAGCGTATTTTCCCTTGACTGGGGGAATCCAGAATTAGACGGCATAGTTTTACGTTGGAGGAGATAGATTAAAAACAAGCGAGCAAAGGAATAACTTTTTTCACAGAACGGGAGTTATGTGTATGTAATGAACTGCCAGAGGAGTGGTGGAGGATGGTACAACAGCAACATTTAAAAGGGATCTCTATGTGCATATGAATAGGAAGGGCTTCGAGGGATATAGGCCTTGTGCTGGCAGGTGGGACGAGATTGGGTTGAAATATGTGGGTAGCATGGACGGAGTTGTTTTATACGGACTGTTTCCGTGCTGTGCATCTGTATCACTCTATCCCACCCCACTCCGGCCTATCACCCTCACCTTGACCTCCTTCCACCTATCCCACCTCCATCGCCCCTCCCCCTAGTCCCTCCTCCCTACCTTTTATCTCAGCCTGCTTGGCTCTCTCTCTCTTATTCCTGATGAAGGGCTTATGCTCGAAACGTCGAATTCTCTATTCCTGAGATGCTGCCTAACCTGCTGTGCTTTGACCAGCAACACATTTACAGCTGTGATCTCCAGCATCTGCAGACCTCATTTTTTACTCGAAGAGTTTAACCTACTGCGAATCCTCTTACAAGGATGCCTTCCTTGAAGAAGCCTGACGAGCAGCTGCCATGTTCCAGTCCCCAAGGATTTCTGAAGCAATATATTGCCACAAAACAACCAACTCCCTGCTCAATTCCTCCATTTAAGAGAATGAAATTATCTGTTCAGATTATGCCAGAGGAAGAGAGAACAAGGCATGAGGCTGCGTCAGGATGACAACGATCTATGCAGATTGGAATTTTTACTGGGAGCAGGAGCTAATGTGGAGATGATGTCAGAAAAAAAACAGCTTTTACTGTCAAAAACACAAAATACCACTTTGTTCAGAAAAAATTCAGAGAGTGCTGAACACTCTGAACACCCGCTTATGGCACCAGTACACATGCGTTGAACTACTCCAAAGTTTGTGTTAATATTGCTGCTGAATTTTCATAATATAATAAACAAAGACAAAAATGCCCTAACTTCCTTATAATCTCATAGAAGATTGCGCAGTAATACATTGCATCAATGGACACATCGAGTAGCCCCGCACTCTCATTCCCATCCCACTTTCCAGTTGGATCTTCGTGGTTGTTTGTCACTGAATTTCTTTGGTTCTGCTCCTGTGAGTTCGGATGATGTAATTGTCTGCAGCAATTACTTCCTTGTGTGGGAAAGTGGATGACGCAACCGATGTGAAACCGCATTGCTATTGAAGCATACATTTCAACAATAGTCTGCTTTATCCTCGAAGCTGTTGATGCCTTGCATAAATGTATTAAGTTCATCCTTCAACATACAATACTTAATTATGGAATTTCCACAGCCTCTGCGAACACCTTCATGAAATAATCAGCCAATTCTACTTTCCCATATCTCAGTTCACTGCTCGACAACATTCTTGTTATGTACCTGCTGCTCTTCCGAGAGTATCCTCTGCCACTGTACTTATTGATATTTTCAAACATGCTTCGTTGCGTGGCCCGGTGTAGGTATTACAGCCACTATTCAGCGTTGTGGTCGGAGTAATCTCGTTCGAATCCCAGTAACTACTTGTGATACATGTTGAAGAAAAGCGGAAAGGAATTAGTAAATTGGACGAGAAAACATTCTCCCAGATAATGAGGTTTTTTTAAATAGTCAAACGTCTCTCTCACACATCTCTGCAAGTCATATATCAGGATTCAAACTCATCCATTCTTGCAAATTTCTCTCCCTTCCGCAATCACTTACCCTCCTTTAAGTTCCACCTCCGATTTCATTGCATTCACTTTTCCAGTGACTCAATTCATTCTGTGCTAGCACGGTCACATTTACTGACTAAACCTGCCCGAATCTCGCCATTGGGACCTTCAAACCAGTCCATTTATTTTGATGCCGTAGCTGTGGGAACAATCCTCCTGCGGCAGAGATTATTGGAGCAGCATACTCACGAAAAGGGCATAGGAAGGCATTGTAAAGAAAACAATGATAAATGGAAAATATTGACTTGTGTGGATTTTCATGTCATTTACTTATTTGTTCATTTGGCTCTAACTTGAGTAGTGTGTGCAGTTCTGAGATTCACACTATGGAAGGGATGTGATAGCTTTGGAACCGATTCCGGCCTGATTTACCTGGAAAAAGTATGAACTGAAGAGATTCAGTTTTAAAAAGAGTTTGGACATATTGGAATTGTTCTTCTTAGAGCAGAAGAGATTGGGAGAGACGTGATTTAGAATTGCAAACTGAAGTGGAATATTGATTGGATAGACTGGAATAAAATTTTCAGATTGACTGAACAATCGATCACCGGGGGGGCGGAGGGGGGTGTCGGGGGGGTGCGGAAGTGGAACAGATTTAAGGCGAAAGGTAGAAAGATTCGAGTGAATGCGTGGAAAAACGCTTTCAGACAGTGGGTGTTTCAGAATTCAGATGTGAATCTGTGATACCAAGGCATACAAGGCTATTGATGAGGTGATTTAAAAAGGAGTTCGGATTGCTACACGATTGCTTTGAAGAGAAGTGACACTTCCGGTGACTGGCTTCCTTCTGCATTGAGATCCAGGGTTGTACCTCCACCTGCCACCCTGTGACACCGAATTCAATGATACTCCCCTTCGGATATTGGGAGAACTCAGTTGGTAATACTGCATCTTACAGTGCCAGAAACCCACGTACGATTCCTAACTTGGGTCACTGGCTAAGTAAACTTTGGACATTCCGGTTCTCTCTCTCCCGTGCGGGGTTCCACTGGCTGCTCTGATTTCTTCCAACAGTCCAAACTTGTGTAGTTTTGGTAGATGGCAAACATTACCCGTTACACTGTTTGTGCTGAAAATCAAAGAAAAACACAGTAATTTCAGCAACAGAGAAATCAGAGTTTGCATCCTCTGTCGAGAAACTCTTTGTCAGAACGGTTCGTGATTCCTTCCATAAGTTTGATCTCTGTTCACTAATGCTGTATTAACTTCTGATGTTTTTCCGAACATTATCTGCTCTTGTAAGTGGGTGGTAAGTGCGTGTTTAGAAAGAAAGAATGTGAAACTCTTCCAAACATGCTGCACAAAATTGCAATTACATAGTTTACCCGAGGGAAGTGTCCATTTATCTTTCTCAACATCTGAGGGTCTTTCTCTCTGCCTCAGATAGATGATATTTGGAAGAAGTTCGCAAACAAAGTCGCTGATTTCCAGCATCTGGTGTCATGGAAGTTGCTAATGAGATAGAGTTGCAGAGTGCATCGGCACTTCCTTCCCCTCACATTGGCCGAAAGTGGAGGGAAATTGCTGAATACTGCCCCAATCGACACAGCTTCGTCCAAGGGGTAGGGTGTGAAAAGCATTGGCCTGTGAACAAGGAGGCAGAACGGAAATGAAAGTTTGTTGAATCTCTTTGTTGCTTAGAATTCAAGGAGCTGGGTGGGATGTAGTTTAATTTGAGCGACTCAAAGCTGGTTTACTGTTGGAAATGAAAGCGTGCCACTGCTTCGTTTGTCATGGGGCACATTGTCGCTTTGAAGCTTGTGTGAAACTGGCTTGTGAAAGATCCTTGATTCAAGCCGCCATTGTGCCTTGTTGTTTGCTTTCGCTTTTGCCAGGTCACCTTATCAGCTTTTCAATAAATACTGGCAGTTCATGAGGTTAGACTTCTGGAAATATGTTTGTGCTTTGTGACCAGAGGTGTCACTGCAGCGAGCGTGGCACTGCAGCACACGTGATGAAAGCGAAACAAGTATTGCAGCATGTTTGCCACATAACCCAATGTGAATGAATCCTCTATCTGGATATGTGCACAATTCTGGATGTGACATTTTAGGAGGCAGCCACGTGATGTGATTGGAGACAGATTGATGTGAATGGTGCCGTGTGAGGAACGTCGGCAGTGAAGGTAGATGGGAAAGTTAGGATCGTTCTTCTTGGAGACCGGAGGGCTGAATGCCGAGCTGATTGAAACTTTCCAAGTCATGAGGGATCGAGATCGAGGAAAGAAGTTTGTGAAAATGCTTCCACAACTGCAAGAAAAGAATGAAAAATAACGTGAGGAGTAACTTTTTCACAGAGGACATAATTAGGACTTGTACATCAATGTCTGATGGAGACAAACAGTCAGGTTCAATCGAGTTATTGAAAAAAGAATTCGATGTTTATTTTGGAAGTAATAATGTCCAACTTACAGTAAGAAGGCAAGGGAATGATGTCAAAGGAGACACACGTTTCCTCACTGTGGAGAGCCAGCTCAGCTAAGGTGGATGGTGACACATTTGTGCTTCTGAGTAAAATCACAATTCGTACTTGGTCAGACAGCGGTTATTGTGACAAAGCCGGGGCATATCTGCACAACAGAATATGACACAACATGTACATGTCACAAGATGGATGGCACTAAATAATTAGTGTGGGTAAACTCTGCAGGGTGTGCTTCCCGTCAAACAGAGCAAATCATGCCAGAGTGAGAGAGACAGAGAAGGAAAAATGGTTACTCGGACCTGTGACAGCTCGCGAGTTACAAATAAAATTGGTGAGAGTGCAAAAACTTTTGATTTGTTTAGGTTTGAACTGGCTATTGGAAGCAGTGGCTGAAGAAGGCACAGGGCAAGGCTGTTGTGATCTGAATACAGGGCAGGCAAATACAAATTGCAGCGCAGAGGAAAGCATTATTGTGTTGACTTCGGGTTGATGTGCCGAACAAGCTTTCACTTCGGCACGCTGTCGCAGAAGATTATAGGACAGTGTCTCTCAGCGTTGTGATCTAACAAGGCAAATATCAACATTACTTGGCAGGAAATGGATTTTTGAAACGTGAGAGCAGCCTGTAAGTAATAGACGTTATGGAAACTACTATTGTCATCAATAATGCCGCTGTATCTCAATGTGTTGCATTGTTTCCTTCCCGCATTACCTGCCATTGTGCCTGCAATGAGGCTGTTTTGCTCCTTGTGCGTTTCTTTTACGGACGTGACCCAGCGGAACTAACGTATCTCCTGGCAGACTTTTCCACTTCAGATCCGTTAGCCCCAATTTCGCTTACTCATGCCATTCCCGTTGTTTAGGTTTTAAGCACTCGTCGTAGATACCGCCTGCCCTCCTCCAAAATAAGGTCGAAAATCATTCACGCTATAATCACGGCAACGCGGGTGTTGGGGGGGGGGGGGGGTGTTGGTGCCCGCGGCTTTCACTCCGAGGTCATTCATTACTCCTATCTCGTTTCACATTGCCAGCTTCCGTGGTCTCTCGCTGAGTCGAGAATGCACTGTTCAAATAAACTGCTGCAACCTCTGCCAATCTGAAAAAAAGTTAGAAATTGTTTCGAAAAGCTCAGCAGATCTGCCAGCATCTGTGGAGTGGAATTACAGTACATTTTTAAAATCCACAGGTCCGCGTGGCAACAGTTGCTTGCAGACGTTCTGAACTTTTCCAGCAGTTTCTCTTTTTACGTCAGATTTACACCATCCGCAGTTCATTCATTTTATCCCTGTCAAAATGATAGAACATTGTACATAGAACATATAACAGTACAGCACAGAACTTGCCTTTGAGACCACGATGTTGAGCGACAATTGATCCTCATGTAAGGTACACGTAATCTACGAACCCTCAGATTTCTTTGACCATGTGCATGCCCAGTAGTCCCTTAAATATCTCCAATGACCTCACTTCCACAACTGCTGCTGCCAACGCATTCCATGCTCCCACAACTCTTTGCGTAAAGAACCTGCCTTTGCTTTTCGCCAATCAGCTTAAAACTATTACCCCTCGTGTTAACAATTTCTGCCCTGGAAAAAAAAAACTCTGGCTATTAACTCTCTCTATGCATCTCATTATCTTGTACACCTCAATTAGGTCCCCTCTCTTGTTTCTTTTACCAATGAAAATGCCCGGGTTCTGTCAACCTCTCTTCGTAAGATAAGCCCTCCATTCCAGTAGAGTTCTAGATGACTTCTCGACTATATCATTAGGTGAATAACTTTGAAATACTTCCATTACCGCATTATGACATCTCTTGTAGGAAGACTGTGATGCTCAATGCAATGTAAATAACAATAAAATATGAAACATAACCTCAAGTTCACCCATTAAAAGCGGTAGCAGAAGTAAGCCAGATGCATAGAGTGGAATATGAGAACACAATGGGGAGAGCATTCTAAGTTAGATCCAGAGGAAAGATGGGAATTTATGTGATGATCTGAGATTGGGAGAGGATAGGTGATGCGACTGATGTGGAATTGTGTAGGCATGGCAATGAAGGGGAAATGTGATTGGAAACCCACCTCGGGATCGAAATTATTCATCGAAGGTATGACATATTTGCTTCATAGTTAGACAGTCTTCTGCAAGTGGAATTTAGTCAGTGTGTTTCTGGAAAAGCTCAGCAAGTCAGGCAGCATCCAAGGAACTGGAGATTCGACGTTTCGGGCATAAGCTTTTGCCAAGTATTAGAGCTGCCAAACCACAAATGTAGTCACACTTGGGAGAAACTGTGAAAATGTAGAGATTGTCGAGACATTCATTTCTGCATCTGAGCTGGAAACTCAGCTACGTAATCACCAGTTCACCTGTTCAGAGTGTGGGAAGGAATTCACTGTCAAAACTTGTGTTGTTGGACAAGTACTTTCGAGGAGCATAATTGTCAATGAGTCGAACATAAACGCTTCATGAACTAGAAATGACGACTATCCTGCTCCTTCAATTACAGACCGCCTGTGTTTTTCCAGCATCATTGTTTTTAACTGTGATCTCCAGCTTTCTCCGATAGAGGGAGAGGTTCGAGCCCTCTCCGTGGAATGGAAAATTGACGAAGTCTTGTTGGAAGACAGCCTGAATTCATTCAATTTTGCAGGCAGACATCTGGGCCTTGCAAAGTTTTGCAAGCAGTCGATTCAGCAGAGTCTGCAAAAACACAAGGGCAGTAAGCAATTATATTAACAGCAAAAGAATGAGAAAAACAACTTCAAATGTGGAAAGGAGCTCGAAATTACCCAGCAATTGTCCTTAAGTGGTGTGATAATGCTAAGTGGAGTAGAGTATAAAGAGAATATATTCAGGGCCCTGTGCATGCGGCATTTAGCCAATGTGTTACGTCTCTTTGCAAAGGTCTGAAATAAACCTTGTCTTCGCTCTGTCTAGCATTTGAGTAGAGTCGATTTAATTTTCTCGACAGAACTTTTGGGGGCTCGGTCGGGACCCCACGACTGAGTAAGATTTTGAAGATTCCGAGGAGGCGTCGGCGTTGGCGCCAGTGCCTTGAAAGACTTTCACTTCATCTTGAGCGCTACATTGGCCCTTTCATGTGGGAGGACTGGGAATCTGTAGATCGCCCCAGTGCCCTCGTTCGAATCGAACAGGATCAGGGCTAGAGTCGTAGGGGCTTAAGTAATCCTACACAGTGACTCGTTCTAATAGAATAAGTAAATCAGGAAGACGGTCGAGTGAACTCTCGCACTTTAATCGAACAAAACTCATGGGAAATGGTTGCCGTCTCTGGAGTGTTTAAGAGACAACAAGTTTCATGAAGGTTTTAGACTTGGAACAATCACTGAATGAGTTGGACTCGCCAAAGATGTACCGGGTACGTGGTTTCCTGCTTAACGAAAACCAAGGCATTGAGGCGGCTGTGCCAATGTGAGAGTGGATTTCCGGAGGTAAAAGCAAGTCAACGGGAAAAGATGACGGTTTCACGAGAGAGAGAGAGCTAAACACTTTTCCAGTAAAGCTGAAAATGAGCGCCAGCGAGAACAAACAAAAAGAGGGTTCACGGAGGCCTTGGAATGGCCAACTAAAAATAAAGCACAGGTTAAAAAAATACAATACATGTAACAGCCCAGAGTCTACAAAGTAGTTAGAATTGTGGATAGAGGAATGTGGTTTTCCGGAGGGAGGAAGGTTTAGTAAAAAGCAGTTGGAAATATTGAGGTCGAGGTTGGAGGAGAGAGAGGAAGAGAAACAGAAGGGAGAAATAGAAGCTGTGAATTAGAGTGCGTATGACATCTGGAAAGCTGCGGCTGATATCAGGGAAAGGAAATCTCAAGTAAAAGATTAATCGAATACATGAACAAACACTACCGCACATGGACACGCGCATGGAAAGCAACACAATGAATTTGTAAAGTGTCTTCAGTCTGTTTCAGATCCTGATATTGATGACTGCCCTCCGAGACCTGTATCTCCCCAACAAGATCCACCTGGCGAAGTTTCCGAGTCGGTGGCCTCCGCCTCAGTGTCTGCTGAATCATTGATAGCATATTGTACCCGCAAACAGTTGAAGCAGGAAGTCAAAAAGGAGGACGACCACTCCGAAAAGGAAAGGCATCCAGGGCGTGTTCGTGATCACCTCACGATAGACGATGTGTCAGACGGCGGGAGCACTGGCGTACGATCAACTTATCAGGTGGTTCTACAAGCACCAGTGTTTGAAGTTGCAGGTACAGCCGGTGTTGGTCCACTGACCATTGAGCATGAAGGATTTGGAAAGTGTCTATGGGCAGTTGCCTGACTCACGTGAGGTTGACAGTAATAAATTCGCCTAAGAAGTGACAAACTACTGTGACGAGTTCCTTCCAACGTCACATCAGATGAGACTCCTCCTGGGACGAAAACTGGATTCCGATGTCACCAAAATCAAGTATAAATGGCCAGCCGCAAACATCCACATCAGAACAGGCGCCCCGCATTTGGAAGAAAACGGAGACTTTGGTGTTTTGTTGCAGCGCTGGCAACCGCCTGGATGGAGGCATTCCCAGTGCAAATGCAATGACCAAAATTGCAATGCGTAAACAACAAGATGGCGAAACAGTGTCCCATTACCTTACGTGCCTCACTGAAGTCCAAAAAGACCATAGTGAACTGAGGCCACCCGACGATAGAACGGTGACAGAAATTACACTAATGAGACACACCTGCGGAACAGATTCATCATTGGAATGTAAGATGAAATTGTGAAAAAGGTAAAAGACGCATGCATACCTTGATCATGGGAACGCTGTTTTTGGTATAACAATAAGTGATACATGCTCAAACATTGCTGGCCCAAGAGACGGACAAGAGGAAATTACAGTTTGGAAAGTCTAAACAGGATGTCAGTGCAGTAGCTAAGGCTTTGCTATCTGAATTAATTCCGAGATTGGCATCCCTGAAAGGCTTAATAGTGACAATGGGACACCATTTGTCAATAATGCCCAACAGCAGATCAGTGATTATTTGGGAATAAACATGAAACAACACTGTGCCTTCCAACCGACGAGTGGTTGGGCACTGGAAAGAGAAAATGCTACCCTCAGAAATAAATTGACAAAATGTTGAGAGGATCTAGGGGTGACATGAACAAAGGCAATTTCGATTGTGTTAATTCATATGAGATAGAGAATGAGTGGACGACCACATCTTAGTCCGTTTGAGATTTTGTTTGGTCGGCCGCCCAATACAGGATTTGGCCCTAAACCTGTGGTAAGACAGATTACAGACCATTGTGAGGATGATATGCTGTGTTAATGTTAGAAAATCTCCACACCTTTGTCTCCAATACAGAATCAAGTGAAAACAACACTACCCAAACCAGCAGAAGGGAGGCTGCATGATCTAGAACCTGGAGACGGGATAGAGGTAACTGACTTCAGGAAGAAAATCTGGAAGGCAAATAAGCAGCTGGAATAGATTCACGTGCTCCTCACAATACTGACAACTGTTAAGATCACCGAAAGAACGACATGGATACACGCCAGCCATTGCAAAAGTGTTGCTGGGCCTGGGGAGACATCAGACAACACAGGAACGAATTAAGTGCAATTAGTGATTAATAGCCTCATACAGCTCAATCTGTCAGCAAGCGCCCGTTTGGGACTCCCGTCTGGGATACACCGCAGATGGCAATCTTAACTGATGGTGCTGGAGGGACCTTTACATGTGACCCATGGCGATGCTGAAACCATCACGACTGTAAATGGGATAATGAATATTTATGCACGGATCCTCGCAGCGTCAGTGACTGGTACTTAGTAGTTTGCACCATGGCGACAGAGAAACCTGACACAGGAAATATGTTTTCTATTAATAAGGAAGGAGGTGCCAGGGCACAGAAGATAATATCCAGTACTCACAAGAGCGATGAGGGAGCCTGGTGGTGTCGAATACATAGAACCCTCTCCAGCACATCTCGGCAGGTGAATATAGTGGTGCAGTCGTCTCCTCGAAATGTAGTGCAGAAAGACCTACAGGAGATAGTAGCACCAGGGCACGACAACGAAATAAACCAGATCATGGACCGAACTCCAAGAAAGGCAGAGGGCATTAATGTGACGCCAGAATCAGAAGGCGGCGGCCTGGTCCCCAGAGCGAGTCTATATCAGTAGGGGAATTGGTCGTTCATGAGATAAATGGTGTAAATGCGACGCCAGTAGTTTGGGGGGTACGAAGAGCCATCACGAGTTGTGAAGAAAGCAGAGCATGTGCTTTGGCTCCACTAAAACAGTGGAGATTTGAGGGTGGCTACCCTTGTCGGATATGTTTGGGTACAGCCAAACGGTGTATTCCCCAGCAGAAAAATACCAGAACAAGACGCAGCCATTTGTTATTTCCAGCCTGCCTGTATTTCAATATAATGAATGATAGTCATTACAATCAGAGAAACTCTACCACTGTAACGGCAATATCGATATTCACACAGATTTTTATGGATATGTTTGATATGTAAACTCCACAAAAAAGAACCAATCAAATCCCACCTATTCCACAACTCCAGTCAATCAACAAATATAAAAATCTCTCCATCCCCGAAACTCCCCCAAAACGTCGAATTTCCTGCTGCTTGGATGCTTCCTGACCTGCTGTGCTTTTTCAGCACTGCAATTTCAATTCTACTCTCCAGCATCTGCAGGGCTGTCTTCCGCTAAATGGAGTAAATGGACAGTTTGAGAAGTGGACAGGAATGTATTGGAATAAGTAAATCTAGAGTTAACAAAGACATGGGCAGTGATCTCAGAAGCATCCTACCTGGGATGGGATGGAAGCACGTGTATTATGGAGCTCTGCAATCATATTTCAGAAATATGGTGAGGATTGCATTGCGTGGTTAAATCAAAGACCCGGATTGGGAACAGTTTTGAGACAGTTTGAACTTCGATTGCACTTTAGAGGGATAGAATTAGGTTAGGAAGCAGAAGTAAGTGGTGATTTTCGCAATTTGTAAATGGACCAAATGCGTGTTCATGGAGGCAATGCCTTAGTTAATTAATCACCAGAATATTCATCCAGAGAGCCAGGTAATGCTCTGGATGGAATGGTTTTAAATTCTACCTTAACCGATGATACCCCAGTAGATTGTTGGAAAAATCGAAGTTGTACGTGAATTCCTTTTAGGATGGACATCCGGTTCCCTCCCAGTCTGGTCAACATGTAGCTCCAGATCGAAAACAATATGATTGATTGCTAACTGCTCTTGATCAACAATAAATGCGAAACGACCCAGTGATATCCTCACCCACTGTATAAATAAATAAAACACCGACTAGTGTGGGATGTACAGTCTAATAATTTAGCAATAGTTCAATAATGTTGATGTTTGGTTGTTTTACCAGGTAGATTTGGGCTATGCCACTGGACATGTGAGAACTTTTCAGTGCCTTTGGCTGAGGTTACCTATTGATGAAAATGTGTTGCTGGAAAAGCGCAGCATGTCAGGCAGCATCCAACGAGCAGGAGAATCGACATTTCGGGCCTGAGTCCTTATTTGAAACGTCGATTCTCCTGCTCCTTGGATGCTGCCTGACCGGCTGCGCTTTTCCAGCAACATATTTTCAGCTCTGATCTGCAGTCCTCACTTTCTCCTTGAGTTTACCTATTGGTCATGTACAGCTGAGAATAAGAAGATTGAAGTCGATTCCTTTGAGTTTACCAGTTAATTGGAGTTGACATTCACTGCAGCGATGATCATTTTGGTTAATAATTCAGAGAGACCACGACCGACGAGAATAAGGATAGTTAAGGTTATCAGCGAATCAAGGGAGGCTGAATGCTCAGCGATTGAGTAGCAAACGGTTCCAGGAACTTAAAGGTATGTCTCAAAGGCGTGAGGACTTTGGAGGTAGGAACAGAAGCTAATTAATGAATTTTAGGAAAAGCTACGGCTCGCAGTCCAAATCGCACCGGTCAATTACGTAGCAGACCCAGATTATTGGTTTGAAAGTTGATAGGGCTGTTTGTTCTATTCTTTGCATTACCGCTTCCGCTACGAATCCTGATAGTGGTGATCTCAGAAATGACAGCCAGACTACTAAGATCCCTCGGAATCCTCGTAGTACACAAACCCATCAACACTCTCAAACAAAAACTAAACAAACTTCAAAGGGCTAGTACATACTCTGGACAAAACCATCGTCGGCGACAAAATTCCATGCAAGGACTGTCAGTAACACTACGTCGGAGAAACAGGAAGAAAGTTAGCCACACGAACACCAGCTCTCCACAAAAATACACGACCCTCTCTCCCTCGCAGCCCGACACACGGAGGAAAAAAACAACCATTTGGACTGGGACAACACATTCATCCTGGGACAGGCTAAACAAAGATATGCCAGAGAATTCCTAGAGGCCTGGCACTCAAACCACAACGCCATAAACAAACACATAGATATAGATGCCATTTATCAACCCCTCAGAAAACGAACAGGAAATGACATCACCACAAACCCCTGGATCCCCATCCAGTACAAACATATAAATAGAAAGCAGGAGACAACAGCTTCGCTTCACTTGGAGGTCGCCACCAATGATGTTACCTAGCTAGGTATTGAAACGTCTGGATATCAAACCTACAGCTCTGCGAGCAAACCTACACCCTTAAAGTCAACCTGAGGTACAAACCTTCACAAACCTTCTATAAACCATACTTGTGTCTATGTACCCAGTGGTCCAAATAACAAGTTTCAAAGAATGAGGAAGTGTCTCACACAAAAGCTGCAAATGTCAATTTCGAAGAGAATTACAAGCAGTTTATATGGAGAAATTGGTAAATAAATGGGCAAGAAGTTCAAAATCGAGTAGAATGTCGGAAAAAAATGAAGTTGTTCATTTTGGAGTAGATAACAAAAGAACAGAGTAATATTTCAGCAATGAAAATGGTAGAAAGCTGGAGCACGAAGAGATGTTTGCGTGACTATGCATTAAAAAAGGAAGCTAAGACTCAGTTTCAGCAGGTAATAATGGAGAATATGGAATGTTGTCCCTTATTTCGAGGTGCTTGCAATTTAAATGCTTGAAAACTGTCTCTCCGATAATTGTACCAAGTACTGATCAGACCAATTCGTTCGCTCTCTGAACAGTTTTCGTTCACTTATTTAACGACTTAGATTACTTTATTGGAGGAATTTCAGTGAAAATTCACAGGAATCATCTCTGACTTGGAAAGCGTCTCTTCTAAGCAAAGACTAGATGAATTTTCATTCCACTAACTGGATTTTAAATGACTGAGAGGTGGTCGGATTGAAGCATACAGGGTATTTGAAGAGTGTGGCAGGTTAAATGCTGAGAGGATGTTTCCCATCATGAGTGACTATAGAACCAGATTCTGGGTCAGTTGGGTAATGAAGGGTCATGTATGAGAATCGTCAAGGTTAAGGCAATGCATACACGGGTAAGCATGTCAATCGCAAATGAGCTTGGATTGCATGGAGAGAAGGGAAAGTTTAGAGACTGAAATTTTGATGTTCATCAGATGTATAGATTTGATAATTGAGTGGATGTGTCGTCAGAAGCTCATACTGGAGTCTGATAAGTAAGCTAGAATGTGAAGAGTCTAATTCAGACTCAGGCACTTCCCACCTGGAAGGAGGACCTCAATATAAAATGAAAGTATGTTAACATAACAGTTCAAGGCATTAGGTTTAACCATCTCATCGTTTTATTGAAGGCAATTTCTCCGGACCGAAAATGAGAAACGTAATAGGCAATTTGATAACAGAGTAACAGTGAAACAATAGAGCGGGGTGGTGTGGAAGTCGAGCTGGCCATTGTCTATGTTCATGTAAATCCTGACACTCTGTTTTTGGACAATGCCACATCTTGGCATTATGTAGATGGGTCAAGGATAGATCTTTGAGGGGCACCAAATATCCAGAATTCAGAAGGAATAGGAGAATGAAAATAGATCGGGATTTTCCAACGACTGTGAGATCAAATGTTAGTTTGTTTAGTAGAATGAGTGAGAAGGAACTGACCAGATAAGAGACACAGACAGAATAATGAACATTACTTCTCATTCAGTGATGGGGTTGTGACGAGAAGGAGAAGACAGAGAGTCATGTCTGTCGTTTAGCAAGATGAGGTGAAGGGTCACGATGAGCTCTGCTAAGCCTTGACAAGAGACGAGAAAAAGATGCAAGTTTTGGAGCACAATGCAAGACAGTTGGCTGGCGGACAAGTGGATGGGAAGGAAGTAGTACAGGTAGCTGATTGGACTGTCTCATTCTTGGTGGCAAAGAATCACGATGTGCTCCACATTCTATTGATGGGGGAAGGGGGAAAACAGAAAGAAAATAATGGATAAGTCAGGATGATGGACTTTGTTTCGCAAAATAAATTTAAAAATCTGCGTTAGTAATATAAACAATAGGTTAAAAACGGATATATCTAAATTTTATCGAGACTATTGAATCGTGCAATTGAAGGCTGGTTTTTAAATCGTCGTCGGCAGATGGCGAAATTTTACTTCCACAAATAAAAACATTAACTCAGAATTATCTGGTTGTCATGAAACCACTGTCAATGGCAAAATAAAACCCCTGATGTCCTTAAAGGAAAGGAACCTGCCAAACTGATATTGGTCCCGCAAGCTACTCATTGCTTTGATCAGAGCAAGGTCTCATCAAACGAATGAAACTGGTTCGACCACATGGTGTCTAACAAGTTACCAGAAAATACAACCACAGTATCACTCCTCTCGACACTACACAGTCCGTCTCATTAATATCTGGGAGCTAGTAACAAACTGTGGAGAGGTATCACCACTAGACAGGGAACAGCCTGACATAGTCATACCCATGGAATCGTACCTTACAGACAGTGACTGGATCTCAACATTACAGTCCATTGATATGCCCTGTCAAAACCGCAGGATAGATCAGGCAGAGTTGGTGGCACGTTTGTGTACAGACAGGAAGGATTTACCTTCGCAGCACTCAGCATTGACTTCGGTAAACAGGAAGTTTCTTGGTTCATGCTGTTTTCCACGTGCAGTCCTCCTGCAGCAGATGAATCAGTACTCTTTAATGTTGAACAACACTTTTTGGAAGCACTGAGCGCTTAAATGTCGTCTATGTGTGCGATGTCAATGCCCATTACCCAGTGTAGCTCAATAACAGGATTATTAATTTTTCTGGTAGTGATCGAATGGTCATAGCTGCTTGACTTCAGCAGGTGGGGAAGGAAGCAGCACGAGGAAAGCAATGTACCTGACATCACCATTATGAATTTGCCAGCTGCAG
The DNA here is from genome assembly GCF_020745735.1 of Hemiscyllium ocellatum. Taxonomy (NCBI): domain Eukaryota; kingdom Metazoa; phylum Chordata; class Chondrichthyes; order Orectolobiformes; family Hemiscylliidae; genus Hemiscyllium; species Hemiscyllium ocellatum. Next base: position 2,253,484 of record NC_083418.1, read on the forward strand.
TTGCATCTGTCCTTGGCATTATCAGGAAGATAATTCACTGCAGAATCTTCGTGAAGACAAAGCATCGACTTGAAAATGACAACAGATTCCATTTCACAGAATGACAGCATCAATGTGTTAAAAGAGATAGGCATCTAACAAATGTAAGAACTCGAAATAGGGCATTAATGACGTACAGCAGCAGAACTGCTCCCCAACATAATCTCTAAACTCATGGCCGAGCATTTCTCAAAAGAAACAATCCCACCAATCCATGATATTAAGCTTGCTCAATGGATAGTACAGGACAGCATACCAGGAACACCACTAGGCACATCTAAACATAAGGTGCTAAAATTTCGAAACGAGCAAAAAGGATTTTCTTCATGCCAAACAGCATAAGCAGCAGAGATAGAGCTAAGTGCACGCACATCCCATGAATGAGATCTAAACTCTACAGCTCTGCCTCACTCAGTTATGAATGATGACAGCAAATGAAACAACACGCTGGAGAAAACGTGTTAAAATCCCGACCTTTACTAATGGAGGAACCTAACCTTCCAAGCAAAAGTTAAGACAACAGCATTTGCAGCAATCTTTACCCGAAGTTCTAAGTGGCTGATCCATCTCACCCTCTTCCAGTGGTGCGTGGATAGCCAAATACACATGGTCTTTTTCCTGAGTGGACCGACTCCACCATTAGAGAACAAGGTTTAGTGTGAAAGGAAAAACATGTAAAAGGGCCTTAGGGGAACCCTTTTCATGGGAAGGCGGGTCTATGTATGGAATATGCCCCCAGAGAAAGTGGTTGATATTTATACAATTACATCATTTTAAAGCATTTGGATCAGGTCATGAATACGAAAGATGTGGACGGAAACCTGTCAAGCATTGCTAACGGCACGTGATTAAATGAGGCTAATTTGTCGGCATGGAAGAGTCGGGCAGAGTGGTCTGTTTTTATCTTGAACATCTCTACGAATCTACTTCTCTTGCCTCAAATGTTCTCTGTCATATCCTACCCTCATTCATTCTTACAAACCAAGGTTACACTTGTCGCCCACAGTAGCTTGCCATCTTCAAACTCCTCCCCAAATGCAACAATTAAACCGTCCCACTGTCCTCCCAAACGCCCAACAGTCTCCGAATCCATCGTACCATCCTTGAACACTTCCAACAACTCTAACTAGACTGCACCATACATATTCCCTTCCCACCCCTCTCTGCCATCGGCAAGAACTTTTCACTTCACAAATCCTTGTTTCGCACCACTCTCCCCAGCAAATCCCATAACCCCAATCACTTATTCGTCATTGCCACAAATATCACATGCATTTCTACCTAGGTAACACTTCAATTCCTCTACTGTTGAAATGCTCATCCAGTCGTTTTCTACCTCTAGACTTGACTCCCTGTACACGCTTCCGGCTGGACTGCCATATCCACCTCCATTAAATCAAAAATCTGTTGCTTATGTTTTTACATGCACTCAGTGCTGCTTACTAATATACGCATTTTCTGTGTGACAAATTGAATTTGTTGTCTTCATTTTCAAATTTGCAAAGCGACTCCCTCTTTATGTAATCCCCTCCTGTCTTCTACCTTCTGAGATACATCTCACTTGATTTGAAATGCTAAATCAGATATCTCTCCACAGAGGCCGCCAGAATTCCTGAGTCTGTCCAGCAATGCCTGTTTGTGTTCCTAATTTCCATCATTGGCAAATCTTTTGGTTTTTGTTGTAAAGTATTTGCCCACCCCTGCAATCCTATCTCCTCTGAATTTCCAATTTAACTCTTGCACCATTTTCACATTTCCATGCTTTCAGTTTCCAAAGCCATAAACTCTTGGATTTACTCATCATCCTGTCGGACGTTTTTACGTCCATTTGCTTGTTAAGGATATCCTTGATACTTATTGCTTTGGCATGGCGTTTGGTCAATATACCTCCTCCAGGCGAAGAGTGAAACACGACGGAGATCAACACACATTGTAAGGGATCGGACGGTCCTGAAAGGGGATGTTCTAATTCGTTTACTTGGAAGCTACAGGAATGTTGGTTGCATGATGATGAAGCAAATTGCATTGAAGGGAGATTGGATACTTTATGAGTTTATGAAAGGTTAAGGTTATTTAGGAAAACAAACAAGCTGATCACATTAACTGAGCGGAAATGTAATATGAGATGTAGATTTCCGAATTTGGGCAAGATTAACAAGGAGGATTTAATGAAGAAGTCTTACAGAAGTGATTCTGTGCCATATTCATAGCATTCACAGATCATTGGACTGAGCAATATGAAGAGCGGTATTTGAACTCTCGTCCTTATTGAGTACTCGCGGTACCAGTAAAACGATTGATGTACCTCAGGCAATCACATTGAAGGGGCTGGATAAGTTCAAGTTTATAATGTTTCCTCTCCTTCAGGGTGTTTGCAGCTCCTCACTTCTCTGAAACTCTCGGTGACAAAAGCGGGAGATTTGGTTACAGAATATGAACTCAGTGACAGCTCCAGCTGTCCAATGGCACTTCAGATCGCTGCTAACTCCCATGCTTTAGAGGAATCAGCATGGCTTGTTACTGGTTGTGTCTGCCTTTCAACTGGTCAGAATCGTCTTGTCACCTAAAAGGGTGAATTTCTAGTTCATCTATGTCCAGAGATTTAGTTGTTTCAGATCAACTTCTTACAGTGACGTTGTACCGACATTTGATTCGGAAAATTCAGGACAAGATTGGATTGCAAACCTACTCATCAATGATTCTGTGTTAAACCAAACAGACCATGCTGTTTCCAATCTCCTGCTGACATCAAAAAGAGGCTACTACAGCTTCAATAAGCCACTTCCTGCCTAACCCTGAGACACAGCTCATGGAAACCCTTTCCTTATGAACGGATCGTCTCGTGTGAAAGAGGCAATGATCCCTGTGTTTCAATGTGGTAACTGCCACAGCAGATCATACTTGTCTTTGGGCTCTTTCTAACCGAACCTCTGTTTCAAGAATTAGAAGAGGAAAGATTCTGTGAGGAAAGTACAATTATATTTTTTTTAAAAAGTGCTCTCATCGCATTTATCGGCAAGTGGGAACGACATCCTTGTCTAGACAATAAAAGTGCACTGCTGTTTCTGCCCGATATTGGGTGGGGCAACGTTCCTGTGTAGGGCGAACGTGACAATCACAATAGCACAGAATCCCAACGGTCTACTCACCTCATAGATTTGTCACCCACGAGGGATTGCTTTAAATTTCTAACCTGCAGTGATGGTGTGACAAGCTGCCAGCACATGTAGCGAAGGCCTGATAACGGCTGGGACAGAGACTTGACCTAAATTCAGGAAGGCACGTGTTTTTGGGACAAAGCTGGGGAATAGGTTTAATAACTATATCAGCCATGATCAAATGACCGAGTACACTAAATGAACCAATTTGTCTAAATGTACTATATCTTCTAGTCTCTGACCATCTGGTATCTGAGGAGATCGAAACAGAATTAATTGTTCAACTCAAAGCCTCCCATCAGAACTTGGCAAAATGAGAAATGGAAAATATTCTAAACAAATCTTCAGATTGGGAAAAGGATGGAGAGGACTTTCTGGTTTAGTTAAAGAAACATAGTTTCGTACAGCGATTCCTGGACGAAAAAGCTGTCTGTGTTCTCGGAATGGTTGACATCACCGTTCCCCAAGATCACTTCTCTCCCACAATGAAACCTAACAATCCTGCCCCTCTGTTACGCAGAATTACGTGTTCGTTGTGTAAACCTAGACAGTCACATAAGAAGATCAATTTCCGTTTGAATTGTGTAACATTCACCAAGAGTTACCTAAGGTTTCCAGCAGAACCTTCTGAATCAGTTACCTCTGGTTTAACTCCAGCTGACACGAGGTCGCCACTGCGAGACCCACCAGGAAGTGTCCATTCTCATTCTGAGATTGTGAACGGTTCTGTTGCTGCAGGTTTAGAATGAACCCTGACACTTTTAAAATGACATTATTATTGTACATTCGGCTGAACCTCGAAACTTGTCTGTGGCACTAGTGGAGCAGAGACAGTTTTTCTCAGGAACTGGTATCTGATCAAAAGCAAAAGAGCGAGAGAGACAGAGAGCCCCTGCTTTGAGCGGTGATCCTGTCAGTAGAATGTGCAGCTGGGCTTCACCACGGAAAGTGAAGTTCGACCATTAAGACACTCAATATGAGGCCAGAACCTAAGACCATGATAAGAAGAATGTCATGCATCCCTGCCAGATACCTCAGGGGTGAGCAAACTATTATCTGTTTATATCACTGACTTATGGGATTTCGTAACATTGAGTGAGTCTCTTCTCTTTGTTGTCTTCACAGTTTTCCAACTCAATGGGCAGTTATGTGGCAGTTGTTCCATCCGGTTTTGGAAACTGCAGGAAATAACATGGTTAAGGAGAAAGACACGGAAAGTAGTTATGCAACCTGGCACTGAGGTCGCACATAATTCACGTGATGATCTCCCATGTGCGGATTCTACTGCTAACTCAGCTTTTCAGTTTCTGGTTCAGTCAGAAGACCTCCAGTAAGAGACGAACGTATCTGCAGTCCTCTTTAGTTTTTCCTTCCTACTGAGACTTATGTTAGCCAAATCGTCTTGCTGCGCAGTCTGTGAAAATGTCTGGATATTTTGCTTTTAACTCTTCATTTCTCGTGTTTTCATTAGGTTTCTCCACAAGGGGTGTAATTCTCACTTTGGATGCTGCTAAATCGTTTCCAAGAACAAACAGCATTCCTGGAACTCCCTCTGCACTTTCCCAAATCTAGATTTGGTATTCCAATTTGATCTTACATCGGTGACCGCGATATTTCTGTTCATCTACTCCATTACTCTCTTGGGTAATAGAGTGCCATGTCAAGAAGTAGAGTTGCTTTTTGGGAACGATTTAGCACATAATGTATCGAAATCTCAGTCCATTATCGGCTAAAGAAGGCCAAAGCCAGATCATTTGTATATCATTTGCTGACGCGAGTGACGCCCCTGGCTGTGGAGTAGCGAAAAGAAGAACAAAGAATTGAGGAGTTAAAAGAGAAATACCCTTTATTTCAGATTAAAAAGTAAGAGTATCTGTCTAAGATAAGTCGCAGCACGCATGTAAAACTAAAGAGGGCTGCAAATATGTTCATCTCTTGCTATTAGAGATGGGTTACGTTCTGTAACTATCAGTCTCGTTCTTCTTCCCCGTTCTTTCTGAGTAACTTTACCCAAAAAGGAGAAGTCTTGTTGATATCAAGCACTAATTCCATCCCCAGCCCCTAGCTCAGCTGTGCACTCTCGTGCAGCTCCTCTGGTCTTCTTGGGGTTTCCTTTATGAAGTTATGTAATGCCCCTGGCTTCGCCCCTTTTTAAACAGATATTTTTCAACCTCACCTTGCTTTAACAACCAAAAACGGTGACCTGTGTGTCCGAATTCCTGGCAGTGAAAAGAAACTTCGTCTCACTGCCCTTCATAAATCACTAATACTGTTTGTTGTGTCTCACTCCACTGCAGCAAAAAAAACACCTGAGGCCTTTTGCTTATTTTCCGCTTCTTGGGATTCTTTTTTTTACCTTTGATAAACTATTAGCATGTGTGCTCTATACTTTATTTTGTATTGAAGGATCTCCCCTTCTTTCAGATAATCTGAGTCCCAACCTAAACTTTGCATGAGCAACGAATGTACATCTGCCATATCGGCTGCTCTTCTCAGTTTTTGAACTTTTCGCTCATCCACGCGAATGCCTATCATCGCTGGAAGTGTGTTTTCTAACTCGTCCTGCAAAATAATGTCTCTTAGTGTCTAGTAGATTTTAATCTATATTTAAGGCCCTTACTGAAATATCAAAATCGATATGTTAATTATTTTAAATACAAGCAAGTCAGAATTGTTTTCGTTAAATCTATTTTTCTGAATCACGACCTATGTAGTTCTCATACCAGTTCACAAGCACTCAACATAACATGTTTGATCTCTGCATAATCACCTGGCCCTTCCACTAAGAGCGCTGCAAATATCTAACACGCTCTACCTGCAAGTTTTTATTTGTTTTTCTTCAAAAAAGGACATTTAAACAAAGCACAATCACAAGCAATAAACAGCAGTTAACAAAACGAAGACCAACCTCCCCAAGACACATACATCCCCCAAAAATATTATCAAAAAAATGAGAAACAACAAAATTAGATATAAATATGGACAAAGCCCATCCCACACAAAATGAAAATAGCAGTAAGATAACCGTATTCACCAAAGGGAAATAACAAGAATACAATTTTCACCACAGACGATACCTCAATATGGAACAATGAGAAAGACAACATCCTCAGCATATGAAAGAAAAAGGCTGCAATTTTTATTTGGAAATTTGTTAGATGAATCAGGAAAGGATAATCTAATATTTTCTAAGTTCTTCTAAGGTAGTAAAGCACATCTATAACACAGTGTGAATGAGTGGGTGGTGTTAGTAATTACAATTCTAACCCCATCAGTCTTCTGGTCAATAAAGTATTGAATGTTAACACGAGGAAGACCAATTAGTTAAAGAGAGTGACACCTAAAGCAAAGCATTAATAGCACGAGGCGTAAGATTTTCACCAGATACCTGACATAATGTGTCAAAATCTCAGCCCATCATCGGCTAAAGAAGGCCAAAGCCAGATCATTTGTATATCATTTGTTGAGCTTGTTGCTACAGGGCACATGACAGGGATTCCTCCTCAAATAATTTTAGGAATTGAAACCTGGTAAACTGATTGTTGAAATTATATAGAAACAGTATCAACATTTAAGTCTTTCACAGTTATTAATGTGCTACCAGTTTAGTCAGAACTGTCATCGCCTACAAGAACTCTGCCCACAACAATTCCCTGCCAATTTTTCGAATGGACTCAAGTAGACTGCGACATCTTTCTCACCAAAATGTGGCAATGCTTTAACATACTTGTGCATATCACTCCTTCTCTCTTCACCAACATTCAGTCAACTTAACATTGCTGACTAATTCGCAAATGGTGAAGTTCAAAATCTCTCTCGCTTTCTCCTTCTCTTTCTTCTCTCTGTCTTTGCTAAGCAAAGATCCTTCCCACTCTTTATTTTCCTTCTTTGTCTCTTCCTGTTCTTTCTCCTCTCTCTATTTAGCTTTATCTCATCTCTCCTTTTCTGCTCACTCTCTCGCTCTCTTTGTCTCTCTCTCCTTCTCTCTTTCTTCTTCTCTCTTTCTCTCTATTTCTTTTTCTCTTTCCCTTCTCCGGTGGCACTTCCTTCCCTTTCTTTACTGCACAAGTCCTTTTCGTTGGAATGTAATTTAAGATTTTTCTAATTCGACTTCCTGTCTGTTTCTCTGAAACACCTAAGTGATTGACTCACTCCCTTACAATATCAGCTTTCTTCTTCCCCCTCTTCAGACACATTGCTAACTTTTTGTTTGTATGTAGATTTATGGCTGTCTTCTATCTTTCTGAGACACTTGCGCGTCATACTCAAATCCCAGAAACACTTTCACTTTCTTAACAGCTGTTTCTCTCACCTTTAATCTAACCAACAATAAATAACAAAAATTTTTTAAAAACTGTCCGACCCACGTTTTATTTAAAAATCTAGGATATTAATTGCTACTTGGTTGAATCTGCTGGAATCTTTCCAAAAGCAAACCTGTTCAAATACGGCCCAAATCTCCAACTGGAACTGTCTACACCTGTCCAAATCACTCTCCTGGGTCCCCAAAATGCTACAGCATGGCAGTTAGTTATTTAATCCAAACACTTAGGAATGATATCATAGCCTCATAATCTGAGTGACAGAGAATTGCCAAAATCGGCAATTAAAGGTATGATATAAATTTATTTCTTAACCCTAAACGTAAAACCTTAAACAACAACTATTCACAACAGTAAGAACCCTTTTGTCTCGCCTGCTTATTACCTGCCCTCCAACTCTAGTACAAGATGGAGTTCCAATTACAAAGGAAACATTATTAAAATTTCATCAACTTAATTTCAAATCAACACAGTGGTTATCTTCTCCGATTAATTTCCTCGTTTGCTGAATATATACTTAGGTAGTTTTTCGTTTTTACTGTGAACGTTTTTGAAAACAGAAATAAGTACTTTTGATAGAGAATATTTTTGAATGGCATAGTCTCTCGATAGCAATTATCTTCTCAATGGCCGTTACTCGTTCGATGGCAGCTATTCTGTCTGACTTTCAAACTGTCTGCTTATACTTAACACCAAACCATCGGATCGTCTCATTGTTTCTGTGATACCGAAACAATAAATTCAAAATTGCATGTGTTTTATTCTACTGGCACATAATTTGAACTCATTGGTTGCATTCGAATTGCGGGAAATACAGACACCAACTCACGTATCTATTTCACAGCCAAGTGCTGCATGTTTCCACTTTTCCAATGCACTCTTAGACTGCTAGCTCGTTATATGATAACAGCTTCTCAGCTCTCAGTGCAAGAAAAGAATTCTTTCTCTCTTAAAGATACAATTGACTTTATTCTCATACCAGTGTGTTTCTGTGTGTGTGTGCGAATGTGTGTGTGAATGTGTGTGTTTGCGCCTGCCCACGCAAATGCTTGATAAATTCTTCCAAATTTTGAGTATTTTATTTAGAAAATTTTCTTTCACATCATCCTCAACGAAATTATTAAAATTCAGATTCAATAATCATGTTTCTAGGAACTCAATTTGCCACACCACAGTAAGAATGGGAACAACTTTGTAATGGAAAACTAGGAAAAAAAAGAAGAAAACTCACTCTGAGCCTCTGTTGGACAGATTCTGTACGGCTGTAAAGCTTAAAATGGGGCAAAGCTGAATGTCCACAGAGGTTGCAACTGCGGAGACAACGAAGAAAATTACAGAGGTTCTGACCATCTGTAGAATCCCTCACTGGCCACAGGGGAGGTGTCACTGGACTGGAGGCCAGCTGATGTGTTTCCACTTTTTAAGAAATGTGGTTGAGATAGACCGTGAATAACAGTTAATGAATGCCACCTCAGTATTACAGAAGTATTGGAGAAAACTCCGAAGGAGTTAGTTTATCTACATTTTAAACGAACAGGTCTGACCAAAGATAGCTGGCATGGCCTTGAGGGAAGGCCATCATGCCGTAAAATCTGGGAACGTTTTTGACGACGTCACCAGGTCTGTGGATGATCAGAGGAAAATTGATTCCAGTCATATACATCTGGCAAAGACAGATCCAACAGAGAGGTTGAAGACGAAAGGGGCAGCACGGTGGCACAGTGGTTAGCACTGTTGCCTCACAGCACCAGAGACCCGGGTTCAATTCCCGACTCAGGCGACTGACTGTGTGGAGTTTGCACGTTCTCCCCGTGTCTGCGTGGGTTTCCTCCGGGTGGTCCGGTTTCCTCCCACAGTCCAAAGACGTGCGGGTCAGGTGAATTGGCCATGCTAAATTGCCCGTAGTGTTAGGTGAGGGGTAAATGTAGGGGTATGGGTGAGTTGCGCTTCGGCGGGTCGGTGTGGACTTGTTGGGCCGAAGGGCCTGTTTCCACACTGTCAGTAATCTCAATAATCAAAGCGCATGTCTTTCAGCGTATCTTGGGAATTGGCTTTGTCAGAGGTATCAGAAGATGCTGATAGAAGGCTGCTTGCATAATTGGAAGCTGGGGTTTAGTGCCAGGTCTCTTATTGTTTGTGATCGTCAGAAAGTGATAAGAATGTGCGTTTGTTGATCAAAAGCGATGGGAGGATGCACGAGTTGAGTTTGTGTTTTAAGCAATTTCGAGGATGACACAATATTGACCGCAATGAGGGAAAAATGCCTTGGGCTAAAGATAAAAGTAAACAGATTGGTTAGATGGTCAGATTAGTGACAGATAGAATTCCAACTCGATATATGTGAGTTGATGAACTTTGTAAATTTCAAGACAAGGCAGTACTCAATGAATGGCAGGAAAATAGGAAGCTCAGAGGAACAGAAAGAGTGTGGGGACTGCGATAATATTTTCTGAAAGAAGCACGCCGGATTAATACGGAGATTAAGAAGGTATACGTGCCTTTACCCGTCATGCATGGATTGCTACGTTATGGACATAGTGTAGAGCATTACAAGAGTTATAGAATCAAAGAGAGCCACAGCACTGGAACAGGCACTTTGCCCCAAACGGCCCATGCGGACCCCACCTGTTTCACAGTTAAAATACTCCTATTGAACTACTTATGGTTCATTTCCCTCCATACCTATCCTATTCATGCACCTGTCTAAATATTCCTTAAATAAAGAAAATTGTTCTCGTTTCCACCATGTCGTTCTGCTGACTGTTTGAGACACTGACCACTTTCTCTGCGGTCATTTTCTATCACTTCCCTCACATATTAAAGCTATGCCTTCTCGTTTTCCACTCGCCTACCACGGGAAAATATATTGATACCAATCTTACTTGTGACTCTAATAGTATTATACGGGAAACAACTTCATCCCTCAGTTTCGTATGCTGCAAGGCCAACCATATCTAACCCCTCGTTATATCTCAGATCTTCCAGTCTCGATTGGATCCGATCAAATCATTTCTGCTCCATTTCTCATTGAATATTGTCATTTCGAAAAAGGATAACCAGAACGGTATTCCAAAGAGGGACTCAGTCATATATTGTCCACGACAGCAAGTTGTCTCAAATGTAATATGCAATGGTCAGATTGAGCAAGCAACACAAGACTCTCCAACGTCCACAACACTCTCCAAAGCCCGAGGATTGTCTGTGGAAATCCCGCCCTGGTTTGACTTCCATTTTAACAGAACAGCAAGGAGAGAGGGTGGAGAGAAGAGAGGCTGCCGGGAAGGATAAGTTTTCCCACGTAAATAGCAAGTTACCTCGGGAGTCGTGTTACCATTTTTACAGAGTGGTGACGAAGGAAGGTGGAGAGAAGCGAGAACTGCCGGGCAGGGTAAGTTTTCCCACATTCGACGGAACATACCTCGGGTATCTGGCGAGCAAATTTACAGAGAGGCGAGGAGAGAGGCTGGAGAGAAACGTGGGCTGCCGAAAGGGAAAGCTGCCAGTAGAGGTGGGGGCCAGGAGAGCACCGGGAAGGTAAGGACTGAGTACATATTTGTGCAGCGGCTAAACCCAAACCATTACACATGTAATGTCTCCCACCAGCCGCCTCCTCCAATCAGAAGAAAAAAAATCTGTAATTTAAGGCTTTTACTTTTTTTCTTTCTGTTTCATATTTGTTAGTACAGTTTGATATTACGCTCAGCTTACAATGGCAGGGGACCTCAGACCCGTGGCATGTGCAACCTGCTTGATGTGGGTACTCAGGAAAGTGGCTGAAGTTCCTAACTCTTACACTTGCAAGTAGTGTGTCCAGCTGCAGCTCTTGTTTGACGACATAGTGGCTCTGGAGCTGCGAGTGGACTCATTGTGGAGCATCCACGAAGCAGAGGAGGACGTGGATATCACTTTTAGTGAGCTGGTCACAATGCAGGTTAGAATTGCTGACGGTGACCAAAAGGCAGAAAAAGTGTAGAAAGGCAGTGCAGGTGTCCCCTACATATACCGTTTTGAATATTGTCGGGAGTGGAGATTCACCATGGAAGGACAGCAGTTGCCAAGATCATATCACTGTGGCGGACACTGCTGTTGATAAGGGCGGCAAGAAGTCTCGTAGGATCATAGTCAGAGAGGATTCTATTGTTAGTGTGATAGACAGTCGGTTAAGTGACCAAAAACGAGACTACAAGTTGGTATGTTGCCTCCCTGGTACTCGGGCAAGGGATGTCACCGATCGCTACAGAGAATTGTAAAAGTGGCTGGTGAACAGCCAGTTGTCTTGATGCATATAGGCAACAACAATATAAGTAAAAAAAAATGTGTTGTCCTGAAAAATTTCAGGGACCGAGCAGAGAGGTTATGGTGGAGGAACTCAAAGGTCATGATCTCAGGAGTACTACCAGTGCCATGTGCTAGCCAGAATAGAAATGACACAAATATAGGACGATGAAGACGTGGCTTGAGTGATGGTGTGGGAGGGAGGGGTTCAACAAAAGTTGGACATTGGGACGGGTTCTGGTGAAGGAGGTACTGTTACAGAATTGACAGTCTACATCTGAACTAGAGTGGAACCAATGTCCTTGGGGAGTTTTTGCCACTGCTATTGGGAAGATTTTAAGCTCACGTGGTATGGGACTGGGAACCAGAAGCGAAGGCAAGTAGACAACGAGGTGGACACTGCAACCTATAGGAATCACGAATATAGCATTGATAATGGGAAGAGTAGACAGAGAACAGATGAACGCAAGAGAACTGGTCGTCTGACGTGCATCTACTTTAATTCTGTATGGTTCACAATACTCGTAGACAAAGATGAGAATGGTCCAAAGGGAAGAGTAGTAAGCTGGGCCAAGGCCAATAATATTAAACGTAGGCAGGAACTGAGAAATGTGGATTGGGCGCGACTATTTGAAGGAATTCAAATAGTGGGATACTTTCAAAGATAGTTTAAAGAGGCATAGAGCATAGTATGAAAGACAGATGAACGTAGGTTTGGATTAATGCCTGGGAGTATGACGTTAATGCAATCACAGAGACTTGGTTGAAGGAAGGGCACGATAAGCAACTAAATGTTCCGGGATATAGACACTTCAGAGCGGACATGGAGAGAAGTAATTGTGGGTGGTGTTGCGCGTGGAATTGCATTTATGATCAAAGATGAAATCAGAGCGTGCAAAAGGTGGACACGATGGAGGACTTGGGTAATTAGGCATTATGGGTGGAGCTGAGAAAAAAAAGAAGGTGCAATTACATTGTTGGGGCTGTGTCCCAACTGTTCCTCCCGACAGTGAGAGTGAGATCGAAGAACAAAAGGGGAAACAGACTTTGGAATTATGTAGTGTCAATAGGGTAATGGTGTTGGAGATTTTAATTTTGTTAGAGGTCAGGATGGGGAGAATTTGTGAAAAGCGTCCAGGAGAGATTTCCAGAGCAGTATGTCAATTGTCCGACGTTGGAAGGTTCCATATTGGGCCTGGTATTTGGGAATGAGCCAGGACAGTTGGGAGAATTTGCAGTGTGGGATTTCTTTCGGAAAAATTACCACAATTCAGTAAGATTTGGAATAATCTCCGAAAACGTTGAGAGTGATCACAAGGAAAGAGAAACAAACAGAGCCAATTCTGGAGCTGGGAAATTATTTGAAGGTGAATCGACATTTGATCTGGGCGATGTTTTCAAACATAGGTTAAAGATAGTGCAGGATAGGCATATCCCGATGAAGGTAAAGGCTAGGAAAGACAAGATTCGTGAACCTTAGATTACAGGGGAAGTCGTACGATGAGTCCAGAGAAAAGGGGAAGTTTAGATTATATTACTTACAGTGTGGAAACAAGCCCTTCGGCCCAACAATTACTCAACTCCCCGCTGAAACGCAACCCACCTAGAAAAGTCCCCGAAATTTACCCCTCCACCTAACACTCCGGGCAATTTAGCATGTCCAATTCACCTAACCGGCACATTTTTGGACTGTGCGTGGAAACTGGAGCACCCAGAGGAAACCCACGCAGACACGAGGAGAATGTGCAAACTCCACAGTCAGTCGCCACATAAGGTCAAGGCAGCTAACAACAGAACGGGCCCTGGAGGAATATCGGAAGAGTAGGACCAGTCTTAAACGAGGAATGACACAGTTTAAAATGAATCATGAAATAACTTTAGCGAGCAGAATTACGGAGAATCCAAAAGCGTTTTATTCTCATATAAGAATCAATCGGGTCAAGGTATGATTCACTGAAGGCATGATGAAGGAAGGTTGTGTGTCAAACTGAGAGAATAGGTGCAATTCTGAATGACAACTTTGCTTCAGTGTTCAGTGAGGAGACGAATATGGTGGATGTTGAGATTAGAGATAGAAGTTTGATTCGTCTGGATCACGTTGACATAAGTAAGGAAGATGCATTTGGTAGGCTAGAGGTTACTAAGGTGAACAAATCCCCAGAACCGGATGGGATATATCCCAACTTGCTGACAGAGATGAGAGAGGAAATAGCTGGGGCCCTGACAGATATTTTTGCGGCATTTATAAACACAGGTGAGGTGCTCATTTTGTACCGCTTTAGAAAAAGTGTAGTATGGATATTCCGGGTAACTACAGACCAGTGAGCCTGACGTCAGTGGTGGGAAAGTTGCTGGAGAAGGTACTGAGTGGTAGGATCTATGAATGTTCAGAAAGTAATGGCCTTATCAGTGAAGAACAATATGGTTTTGTGAAGGGAAGTTTGTGCCTTACCAACCTAATAGAGTTCTTTGCAGAAGTGAACAAAGTAATAGATGAAGGAAGGGCTGTTGATGACATGTACATGGACTTTAGTAATGCGGTTGATGAGGTTTCCCTTGGTAAACTAATCGGGAAAGTGTAGTCACATGGTGTGCAAGGAGTTCTAGCTAGGTGGATGACGAAATAGTTGAGCAAAATGAGACAGACAGTAGTTGTTAAAGGGAGTTTCTCGAAATGGAGAATTTTGTACACTGGTGTTACACAGGGATCAGTGCTGGGGCCACTGTTGTGTCTGATACACATAAATGATCTGGAAGAGGGAACTGTTGGTAAGATCAACAAGTTTGCAGATGACACGAAGATTGTTGGAGCAGCAAAAAACATAAGAGGCTGTCAAAGAATACAAGAAAATAACGATAGACTGGAGGGTTGTGCGGAAACGTGACAGGTGTAATTCAAAACAGACAAACTTGAGTTGATGTTTTCGGCAGAGGAGGTTGAGGCAGTCACGGTATATTCATTTCAGATGCTTCTGGACAGATGCATGAGTAAATGGGGAGCAGATGCTTAGGAATTTGGCGACTGCTTTAGACACGAATTTTGGAGCTGCTCAAATGTGGAGGGCCGAAGGGCCTATTTCGGGGCTGTACAATTTCTTTGTTCTTGGTCCTTATCCCATCACAATACAACGCTTTGGATTTTATTTTCTAAATTAAACTCGATTTGTTACACTTCAGAACACTTATTTAGTAGACGAAGGTCTCACTCCCTGGCAAATGTGGCTCAGTGGTTAGCAAGGCTGCCTCATAGTATCGAAGATGCGCGTTCAATTCCCATCTCTGGTGACTGTCTACGTGTCGCTTGAAACTTCTCCCCGTGTCCGAGTGGGTTTACTCCAGGTGCTCCGATATCCTCCCAAATTCAAAAGTTGGGCAGGGTAGGTGAATTGGCCATGCTAAATTACCCATAGTGGAAGAAGGTACATGAGTTAGGGGTAAATGTAGGGCAATGGGTCTGTGTGGGTTGCTCTATGGAGGGTCGGTGTGGACTTGTTCGGCTGAAGGTCCTGTTTCCATACTGTAAGAAATCTAATCTAATCTAAACCTTCTTCGTTGGACACTTTTGCACCAATTTTGGCGTCATATGTAAATTTGAGAATCATAATTCCTCAATTCTCACCAGATCATTTCCATAAGTGACGAATAACTTGACGATCCACCAAAAATTCCTATGGCACACAAGTTGTCACATACCTCCTGTCTGAAAACCAACATTCGCCGTCTACCCTCTGTTTTTCTCGCATCTTTTAGAAATGACAAAACACCAGGTTATAGTCCATCAGGTTAAAGTGGAAGCAGCAGCCTTCAGAGGCTGGTCCTTTTGCAACTGCCTGATGAAGAGGCAGAGCTCCACCAGTTCATGATTCCAAATAAATCCCTTGGACTATTATTCAGTGTTTCTAGCTTTTCAATTTGTCCACCCTCGCCCGACAGCAGCTCATCCCCATTCTTCTTGCATCAAACTAATTTTGTGTTCAATTGGCTTGCTGCCTCTAGATCCTGTGACACTTACGTTCTCTCAGCAGCCTATCCGGGCTGTCAAAGGGCTGGTTAACGTCCATTTCGACGAAACCAACTTCACTGCCCTCGACAACATTTGTGATAATGCCTTCAAAAACGAAACTCAATTTGGATGCTATGTGGACGAGAGGTGCAATATCAATTGAAACTTTGGTCAATGTAGCAGAAGAAGAACGCAATTGCATTAGAAGGCGTGCAAAGGTGATTCACCAAAATGTTGTTTTGGCAGTAGCAGTTCAGTTATGAAAAGAGTGGTTGGAAAATCTCGGCTTGATTTCTTTTGAATGGTGACTGGGATATTTTGGATATGTGTGGCATGGAAACCATGAACCAAAAAGAGTCGGCCCTCTTAGTAAAATAGCTAATAATTGGATAACACGATTTTAAGATGAAAACCGAGAGTTTTAGAGGGACATCAGGAAACATTGTCTCACCAAATATTTGTGGAGACATGCAACGCCTTTTCCAGAGAGGTAGTTCAGGCGGGAAGCATCAAAACCTTTCGAGGTAACTTGGACACGCTTTTGCAATGCCATAATATTCAAAACTACGGACGAAGTGCTGGGAAGTGAGTCTTGTGTAGCCATCAGTGGAACTTGAGGTTAAACTCGATGGATCGATGGTTCATCTCTGTCTTATATGATTGCATATTTCCATGATTCTGAATTAAGGTGCTGATTTCTTTTTCAATGTATTCTGAGAA
The DNA here is from genome assembly GCF_020745735.1 of Hemiscyllium ocellatum. Classification (NCBI taxonomy): domain Eukaryota; kingdom Metazoa; phylum Chordata; class Chondrichthyes; order Orectolobiformes; family Hemiscylliidae; genus Hemiscyllium; species Hemiscyllium ocellatum. Next base: position 2,270,001 of record NC_083418.1, read on the forward strand.
AAAAAAATACCTCGTGGAAGTTCAAGGTATTGCTGTGTCACCTTCGGGTTCTATATTGGAGTACTCATTCACAGATAGCGTTTCGCACACGAGTCATATAATTGAATTAACAATAAAAGCGGTGGAAAACTGTGTGCAGTAAAATAGCTCTCAAGAAGCTGCACAACATGAGGCATTCAATAACTGAATACCCTCAGCAAAATGTAGGTTGCCACTAAAATGAATGTCAAAAGATATTTAGATCTTGATGGCACTGATAGTGTTTGTAAAATAATGTAGCGATTGCTGATTACCGACAAATTGCAATTTACATTTGATAACTAGTAGTTGACATTCATCCGGACTTTGGGATTTTCAATTGCGGATTTAAGTCGCAATGGTGTCATATCATTAAAATAGATATGTTCTCAGAATCTGTTCAAGTAACGGAGAAAACAATCATATTGTTGATGGAATCATAATTTCCCTTTGGGGATATGTCACAACTTAAATTTATGTCTCTGGAACGGTGTCTTCTGCATTTCCAAGTCAATTCTGCAATTCTGACTGATTGCAGGAACGGAGTGGTTGTTTGTCAAACAACAAAATGCATCTTCTTAGGGAAAGATTCGAAAAGGTTTATGAGACGGCCTTTGCAGTTATTGGTGCTCCTGGTAGGTGTTGTAAAAATGAACATGTATAAATGTTGGCATTGATTCATAATAATTTTTTAAAAATATTTCCAGTTGGCAAGATAAATATCCTTGACAAATCAATGATCTCACTTACTGTGTTTAAAGTGAATATCTTTTCGCTTTGAAGACTCCTCACGTCCCGTGCAGTATTTCTTGTTTCTTCTGTGTGGAATGGGTTTGTACTGTGGCCACATTGTTGTAATCTGGCTGAGTACCGATATTGCGTTAGTAGAGCTGGCTCAGGCAGCTGTGTGCAAATGGGAGGCGACGTACCACACGGGCAAAGATGAGTTCAGCAGGTCGTTACGGAGCGATAGGTAAGGGTCAGCACATACGGTTTTGACGATCTAATGTGTTTTCAATTATTGGATGTATGGGTGCATGATATTTATGACGCCAGTTCATTGAGAGTGATGTTGAGAACAGGGTTTAAATTATGATGTAAATTGTTGAATTATTTGTTTGCAAAGGACGTGTGAGTTCTGCCATTTGTCAAAATATGCACAGTGCTCTGGCACAGAATCTAATATGGCAAGTACTGATATCTAGAGTGATGCCGTAGCAGCTTTTCCACTGAGGATCCAGCAACTTTATCAAACAGGACGTTTCACAAGCTGCCCTTTGTTATGCTATCTTTTTGTTTTCCCCAAATGACAATGTGCTCTCATGGTCCTTCGTTTGGCATTTTTAGTTTGTAGTTGAACATCAAACATGAAGTATTTATTAATCTCTGCCATATTATAGTACAACTCTGATAGACTCCGCGGAGAATTCTGGTTAAATTGTTGGGATTTCGTGGCGGAGAAAGCACGAAATGTGGGAAGGGGATCTCTCTTCATGAGGACATGGTCTCAGAGATTATCTTACTTGCGTCAGCCTGAACAACTGGGAGGAAGATTGGTTTTATTCCAGATGAGATGCTTGATTTCAAAACTAAAAATTTTCAATGAACAATGTTCCAATGATTTAGTTTTTTTTGGGGGGTGGGCCTTGTGGTGTCGAGTCTTGGGCAGTTTGAGTGGAAGTCCGTATTAATTTCTGAAGATTTTTGGATTGTGTTGTGTGTCAAACCTGGGACATGGAGAATAGATTCCCTCTGCATTCCTTCGTGTTTCAGATTGGCATGAGGTTCGGTCGTTTGCGCGAGCAATGGACACAATTTCTGATCATTAATTGATCCAAATGGTGGAGGGAAGTCATTTGTAGATACTGTGGTGTGATTCCTTACACTGTACTATCATTCATTCAGTGTTGTGTACAATTCTGGAGGCAGTCAGAGCTGTGGTGACTCCAAAAAATTAATACAGATTTCTTTTCTCAATGGCCATAGTAGATGTCTCCCATTCTGTGTTTTCTTGGTCCCAGTAGACTTCGTGTGCATGCTGTGGTTTGTGGCAAACTCCAGCCTTTCGAAATAACTTATAAAGAAGGTGAAATCAAACGCTGACGATCCTATCCCGACGAAGGTGGAGCAATCGATGTGTTACAGTGAGCAACCTGCTGCTCATATTCGCCCCTAGGTCTTTTAAAATTGCAAATAGGTCAGGGAAATAGATTGCATTTCAATGTGTCTGATTATTTAAAAATTATATAATATGGAACAAGAATTATCTTCGTGCCATTGTTTAAAGTCGGGGCTCAGGCATAGAGCATTTTTGTTCAGTAACATCGAGTCTCTTTTCTCCTTTCTCTCTCCTACAGTTAGTCTCGTGGCGATTATAATCCTAGTTCGGGGCAAATGTGGTATTACGGCATGCAGCACGTGCTATCTGGTGGCGATGGCAGCATCTGATCTACTGTTCATTATTTTTTACATGTTCCTTCGGCGATTTCGGTATTATTATTATCCACAGTGTTTCCTGCATATCACTCCGGTTTGTGCTGTTCTCACTGTCCTGAGCCGCTTGACTGTTGACTGCTCTGTTTGGTTCACTGTTGCTTTTTCTTTTGATCGATTTGTCGCCATTTGTTTTCATCAGATGAAATCTCAGTATTGCACGGAAAAAACTGCTACGAAGGTTCTCGCAACAATTTGCATTTTCATGACTTTAAAGAACATGCCCAACTACTTTCAATTCAGACCTGGAACGATAATTAACAGTGTTCCAATGTACTGTTACCCGACTTACAGTTATCGGACTGACCGGCGGTGGGAAAGTTTTAGATATTTTGAGACATTTTTAACACCAATGTTCCCATTCATTTTTATTATTTTTGTCAACGTTCTGACTATCAGACATATCTTCGAGGCCATGAAGACGCGTAAGGGACTAAAGTATCAAAGTAAAATAGAGACTGATACAGAGATACAGAGCAGACGCAATTCTGTAGTTTTACTTTTTGCCATATCTGCAAGTTTCATACTTCTCTGGTTGCTGTATGTTTTAAACTTATTTAATGCCGTTTATTCCTTGGATTATAATGCGTCGGATATTTTTGTAAAAACTGCCTATATGCTGCGGAACCTTAGCTGCTGTACAAATGCATTTATTTATGTGGTGACACAGAAGAAATTCAGAGACCAGATAAAGTATGGCGTGAAATTTCCACTAATAAAGGTAATTCAATTAATGAAAATATCCAAGTAAGTAGAATAACATGAGATGCAGCCGATAATGGAATGAGGTTTCGCCATGAGGAGTGGACTGAAACGAGAAAGACGAGTATAAACATGATAACTCACTCCTTACTAATGGAGACGGAATGACTTATTTTGTTCCATCTGAGGAACAAAATAAAAAAGAAAGACTGGAGGCGTAAAGCAGCTTAAGGTGATGTTAGCAATGAAAAACAGTTAGAAATCCGAACAACAAAACAAAACCGAAAGGGGAATTAGACATGAACAAAATATACATTCATCCCAAGTAATCAGTTCACTGGATAAAAAAAAGCTGGAGATCTTCGTTCACTGCCGGCATAATGTGAACTGCAACAACAGACTCCTGTCTACTCTTCATCATGGAATTCTCTGATTCATGTATCTGTTCAAAGGTTGACTGAATTAGGTTTCAATTATAAAGTACTAATATTACCCTGTGTATGTTCGGTGTCTCTTGATTGCAAATTTATTTCCAATCATAATTTACTTTGTTTCTTTTCCATTCACTGCTAACATTCCATTTCGTTAATAGCTCTTTCGGTCAACCATTTGATTCATTAGCGGAGTAATACAGTCTGAACTAGAGTGACTTCTGGACTCCATCCCCGAATTCTGCCAATGACACAGCTCCCTCTCATATTTAAGATGCTCCTTAAAAACTAACATTTTATATCATTTATTATCATCCTGACATGATATCACCAGCTGTGCGTCCACATTAATTCTATTAAATTTGTCACAAGAAAGGCATTTAAGTACGTTTAGGGGTGGTTTTGTGTGCAGAATACAGGACAAAGATGGTGGGATTGTAGTGAGCATAACTGACCTCCAAACAGGAGACTTGAGTTTAATTCCTGGCAATCATAATTTGAAACTTTTACATGGTTCAGTAGGAAAACACAAAGGCAAACAAAATTTGCTTAGTTTGAAATTAACTATGACGTTGTTTCAATGACAGCAAAATGGTGAGCCGAAGTAGACAGATGTAACCTCAACTAAAATATTTCGCTGCTGCTTTCTCTCAACATCCTCCCTCCCTCCCTCCCACCTCGAAACCAACAGAGATGCCATGGCTATGCTGCATTCCAGGGCCAGCTGTGCCCCAGGTAGAGGCAGCAGGATTCTAATTGGATTAGTTGAGAGTTGAGTAGAGAGGGGCTATTTGCGTGACGGATCTCGCAGTATTCGAACTGTATTCTGGCAGCCCGTCTCCATTTCACCAAATGATCTAAGCGGGCGAAGTTTCTATCTGTCTCTTTGTGTGCGTTTCTGGGTAGTGTTTGAATTTCATTCCCAGTTTTGTTCTTTTAACCTCACCCCCTCCCTCCTCCCTGAACTAGCCGTTCCTAAAGCCTTGCCATGGAAAACGGTCTGCCCTTAATGCAACAGACGAAATGTGAGAGACCCACGAGTGAGCTTGGAACAACTGGAAAATTGAGTATTGACCCTTTAAACTTGTCATGTATTTATTTAAATCCGATTTGTATCTGTTTGATATTTCATTGTTTTTCTCTCTGTCTCTTCCTCTTTCTCTCCCTTACTGACAGCCTCCACTTTCTACCTATCATTGTCTCTCAATCTCTCTCAAACACTATTTTTCTTTCTCTTTCTCTCCCTTACTGACAACCACCACTTTTGTATTTTTTCCTATCTGAACTGTTCTTTCATCCTTTGTGCCTTTTATCCACTCTCTTGCTTTCATTCTTCTTCTCACATTTTGCCCTTTCCCTTTCCATTTTTACCTTTCCTTCTTTCTTTAAGTCTTTCAATCCTTAAACTGTCCTCTCCTCCAATTTTGCAGATGCCCACCTGTTCAACATTTTCAGTATTCCAAATTTAGCGTCTCCCTCGTCAATGACTCCTGCCTAATTGCCCTCCCCTGTGTACCTTCACCCCCACTAAAATGACTACTCTATGGTTCTGCAATTACATACCCACTGCATACAAAACACAGTCGGTATCCTCATCTGTCAACAGCAGCCTTCCCTCTCGCCATATCCCAATCCTGGAATGAATGACAAAGTGAACAAGTGTAGAGACTAACCTGTCTTTTGACTGCCTCCCACAGTGTCATAATGTTTCAAGTTAAAATCACACAACACAAAAACATTGCCTTCAGTCCAACCAGTCTATGACAACCATGTTCCAAAACTAAACGCAGCCTACCTTCACTACTTGCCCCATATTCTAAACGTTCCTATTCACGAAGTTATCGAAATTATTTTTAAATGTTATACGTGTTCCGGCGTTCATAACATTCTCTGGTTAGTTCTACACATGAAACTACTCTGTGTTACAAAAGTTGTCCCTTATGCCCTTTTAAAGTCATTGTCCTGTCACCTTGAAGTCGATTTCCTCCAGTTTTGGACTCCATCACCCCAGAGAACATAACATTGTCATGCTGCTTATCAATATCCCTCTTGATTTTATGATAGTCAAAACTGTTACCCCTCAACCAGTGGAAAAATGTCCCTGCTTTTCCAATCCACTTTTGCTTCTCAAACTTTCTATTGCATGTAACGTCTTGTAAAATCTTTTCTGAACCATGTGCAGTTTAAAATTATTTTCCGATGACAGGGAAACCTTAAGTGCACGCATTAACCCAGAAGGAGCCACAGCAAAGTCATATATAACCTCAGCATGATGCACAAACTCCAAACATCAATGGTTTACGCAGTGAAGTCAAGCGTACTAGTCGTCTTCTTAACCAACTGTCTACGTGTGATGCAAGTTCAAAGAATTGTCTGTGTGAACCACGAGATTTCTCTGTTCATCAACAATTCCAGGGACCTACTATCAATTGCATACGCCCTGTTATCAAAATGAAATATCTTCCATTTATCCACGTTATACTTCACCTGCGAATCAGCAGCACATTGGCCAAATTGATTAAGCCATTTTTGTCATGTCTGTTATGGTTCTTCATGATTTGCATTACCCAATATTTTGATGCAATCAACAGACTTATAACCGTTCCTCCTATATTCTCATCCAAAACAGCAATAAATGATGCACAAAATTGGACTAGCATTGAAACCAATGGAACATTAACCGTCACAGGCCTCGGGTCTGAAAAAAACAATACTGCATCAATATCCTCTTTTACCACAAAAAAAAATCATCCAACTAGCAAGCTCCCTCTGAATCCTATGTGACTTAACGATACTAATTTGTCAACCAAATTTGTTTAAGGCATTTCTAAAGTCCAAATAAACAAAGCCTCCTACTCTGCGCCCATTAATCTTTATTATTTCATGCAAAAAATCACGTTCGTGAGACACGATTTTCTTTGCACGAAACTATGTTGTCTATTCCTAATCAATTTTATCTTCTCCAAATGCATGCATGTTGGATCCTTCAGAAGGACCTCCAACAACTTACGCATTGAGGATTTCAGACCTACAGTCACATAGTTCCCAGGATTCATCTTACAGATTTTAAGCAAAGATGGAGGACGGTAAAATGTTTGGCTGCAACAGGCTGTTTCTCTTTTGTGGAATTTTAGACGTTGGAAGCAATTTCCTTGAATTATAGGAGCAGCAATTATTGTTTTATATGTTTTGCATTGTTTTGGAACTTTGCATGAAAAATGGTCTAAACAACGGCACTTTTAATGTGAGAGAAACAAAGGCAGTAATTTTTTTGTGCAGGAGAGAGAGAGGGAGAAAGAGACACTCAGAAAGAGAGAGAGAGAGCTACACTATTAGCAGACACAGCAGTGAACCTGCGCCGCTACTGCTTTTGCTGTTGAATCCATGTGTCACTGGACCTCGGAGTCCAGTTGTGAAATTCACAACACAGACAGAGAAAAGTGAATAGTTTAAGTGTGGCCTTGGGGTCTTGCTGCAAGACCACAGTAATGAATATGTTGATTGCCTTCTTCATTATATCCATTATTGAAATATGTCTCTTGATTCAACTTAAAAATATGAGGAATAAGTATCAAGTTAGCCTGAAGCAGCGTTTGTCGAGGAATAAGACGGTTTTGTTTTCTGAGTATTCAACTTGGAAGAAGCAAAAATAGCTCTTAGTGGAACAGTGTTTGCGTTTACTCAGAACTTTATCAGCAATAAATGCTGTGTGTTGTGGAACCTACCAGATCGAATTGAACAGTTGGAGTGACAGTCAGAGGCAATGCAAGTAATGGGGTGTAATGCAGGGCCGTTATAGGAAGGGAAGAAAGTCTCAGATAAAGTCACAGATATGGAATAACTCCAGGAAAGGTAAGAGAGGTAAACAGGTAATGCAGGATTCTAATGTGGCTCTCCATATTCCAAGCAAGTATGCTGTTTTGGAAAATGTAGGGGGTGATAGATTCTCAGGGGAATGTAGCAGGAACAGACAAGTTTCTGAAATCGAGAATGGTTCTAACGTCATGAGGGGTGCTTCTGATTGCAAGGGATTGAAGTTGTTGGGGGACGAACTACTCCAAGGCACAGGCATACGTTTCTGCAGCCAGCATTGAAAAAAGAGAATGGTGTGTTGTTCCCCTTGTGCCACGATCAAGCATGTCTCAGAGAGGATGCAGAATGTTTTCGAAGTGGAGTGGGAACAGCTGGAGGTAATTTTATATATTGGAAGCACAAACGAGGTCAAACAGATAAGATTCTGAAGGGAGAATATAGGGAGATAGGCAGGAATTTAAAAAGGACGTCCTTGTAGGTAATAATATTTGGATTACTCCCAGTGCTGTGAGATGGTGAGGGTAGGAATAGGAGGATAGATTAAATAAATGCATGACTGATGACATAATGTATAGGAGAAGTATTCACATTTTGAATCATTGCATTCTCTTCTGGGATCGAGGTGAATTGTACAAGAAAGCTGGAGTGCAACTGAATTGTAAGTGGTCTAATATACTGGCAGGGAATATTTATATAGAGGCGGGCGAGCATTTAAACTGGTGAGTTTTTGGAGGGTCCCAAAGAGACAATGAGGAAAGAGATCAATCTAAGACTGGTGCAGTTGATAAAAAGAAGCTGTCAAACTGTCAGGGGAGGCAGAGACAAAGCAGAGAACAAGGTCGGACGAACAACTAAAACCGAATTAACTTCAATTCAAGGGGCCTAAAAGGGACGTCAGATGAAATAAGCGCATGGTTAGGAACTGGGATAAAAGTACACTTGCAAGAACGTGAGTCAGGGGTTGACAGAACTGGCAACTTAATGTTCCAGAATGCAAATGTTCTGAGAAGATTAGAAAGGAGGTCCAGAGGGGAGGAGTGTGGCATTTCTGATAAGAGATAGCATTGCTGAGCTGAGGGAGGATATTCTTTGAAAGACATCCAGTGAAGTTATTTTTGCGGAACTAAGAAATAAAAGGGATTGACACTTTTTTTGAGTTTGCAATATTGACCCCCCAATAGTTCGAGGTAAATTGAGAAACAAGTATATAAAGAGACTTCAGTTACATGAAAGAATAGTTGGGTAGAAAAATGTGGTGCTGGAAAAACAGAGCAGGGCAGACAGCATCCAAGGAGCAGGAGAATCGACGTTTCATGCATAACCACTTCTTCAGGAATGAGGCCGGTGAGCCAAGCGGGCTGAGATAAAAGGTAGGGGAGTGGGAACTTGGGGTTGGGGCTCTGGGAGTACGAAAGGTGGAAGGAGGTGAGGGTGAGGGAGATAGGGCGGAGAGAGAGGGTGGGGGCGGAGAGGTCGGGGAGAAGATTGCAGGTCAAGAGGGTGGTGCTGAATCCGAGGGTTGGAACTGAGATAAGGTGGGGGGAGGGAAAGTTAGGAAGCTGGAGAAATCTACATTCATCCCGTGTAGTTGGAAGGTTCCTAGGCGGAAGATGAGGCGCTCTTCCTCCAGGCGTCGTGAGGCCAAGGTCTAGCGATGGCGGAGGACAAGGACATGCACATCATTGGCGGAGTGGAGGGAGAATAAAAGTGTCCAGCCATGGGCCGGTTAGGTTGGTTGGTGCAAGTGTCCCAGTGGTGTTCCCTGAAACGTACTGCAAGGAGGCGGCCTGTCTCCCCAATGTAGAGCAGACCACATCGGTTGCAGTGGATACAGTAAATGATGTGTTTGGAGGTGCAGATGAATTTGTGACGGACATAGAACGATCCATTGGGGTCTTGAAGGGAGGTGAGGGGGTAGGCATGGGTGGAACTTTTGCACGTCTTGCGTTTGCAGGGGAAGGTGACGGGAGTGGAGGTTGGGTTGGTGGCGGGTGTGGATCTGACAAGGGAGTCGCGGAGGGAGTGGTCTCTCCTGAATGCTGATAGGGGTGGAAAGGGAAATATGTCCCTGGTGGTGCGGTCGTCTGGAGGTGGCAGAAATGACAGACGATAATACGATGTATCCGGAACCTGGTGGGATGGAAGGTGAGGACCATTGGGGTTCTGCCATGGTGGCGATTGGAGGGGCGGGGTTCAAGGGCGGAGGTGGGGCAAGTGTAGGAGATGCGGTGGATAGTGTCGTCGACCAAATCGGAGATGAAATTGCAGTCTTTGAAGAAGGAGGCCATTTGAGTTGTTGCGTTGTGGAATTGCTCCTCCTTGGAGCAGATGCGGCGGAGGAGTTGAGAATATGGGATGGCGTTTTTACAGGGGTCAGTGTTGGAGGATGTGTAATCTAGGTAGTGTGGGAGTCGTTCGGTTTGTAGTAAATGTCTGTGTTGAGTTGTTCGCCGGAGATAAAAATGGAGAGGTCAAGGAAGGGGAGGGAGGAGTCTGAGATGGTTCAGGTAAATTTGACGTCGAGGAAAGTGGATGAACAGTGCAATCTCCTCGTGGGAGCACGAGGTAGCGCCAATACAATCATCGATGTAGCGGAGAAAAAGGTGGGGGTGGTGCCAGTGTAGCTGCGGAAGATGGACTGTTCCAAATATCCGACGAAGTGGCAGGCATAGCTGGGGCCCATGCTGGTGCCCATGGCTATTCCTTTGGTTTGGAGGAAATGGGTGGATTGGCAGGAGAAGTTGTTAAGAGTGAGGACCAGTTCATTCAGTCGAAGGAGGGTGTCAGTGGAAGGGCACTGGTGTGGTCGGTGGTAGAGGAACAAGCGGAGGGCTTGGAGGCCTTCGTGATAGGGGATGGATGTGTATCGACACTGGATGTCCATCGTGAAGATAAGGCGTTGGGAGCCGGGGAAGCGAAAATCATGGAGGAGTTGGAGGGCGTGGGTTGTGTCCCGAACGTAGGCGGGGAGTTCTTGGTCTAAGGGGGACAGGACAGTGTCCAGGTGTGCAGAGATGCGTTCGCTGGCGCAGCAGCAGGCTGAGACAAAGGGCCAGCAGGGGCAGTCTTGTTTGTGACTTTTGTGCAGGAGGTAGATACGGGCGTTGCAGGGTTGTGGGGCATCGAAATTGGAGGAAGTTGATGGAAGATCTCCTGACATGATGAGGTATGGATGGTCAGGGAGATGATGGTTTGGTGTTGTGAGGTAGGGTCATGCTCAAGGGAGCAGGAGGTGAAGGTGTGCGCAAGTTGGCATCTAGCCTCAGTGGTGTAAAAATCAGTGCACCGAACTACCACTGTGCCTCCATTGTCTGCCGATTTGATGGTGAGGTTGGGATTGGAGCAGAGGGAGTGGTGGGCTGCGTGTTGTGAAGGTGAGAGATTGGAGTCAGTGCGAGGGGTGGACAGGTTGAGGTGGTCAATATCACGGTCGCAGTTGGATATGAAGAGATCGAGAGCAGGTAAGAGGCCAGCACAGATTGTCCAGGTGGATCAGGAATGTTGGAGGTGTAAGAAGGGGTCATCAGAGTCCTTGTTACAAAAGTAGGCGCAGATGCGAAGGTGGCAGAAGAAATGATCGCTATCTAGCCACGTGTCGAACTCATTGATCCAGGAGCATAAGGGGGCTGAAGGTGAGGCCTCTGCCTCTTCAGAGATAGCGGAGGCTGGAGCTGGGAATGTGGGTGGAGTTAGTCGTTGGGGCGGTATTAGTCGTGAGGGCGGAGTCGGTCGTGGGGCCGGAGATCGACATTGGGGTGGAGATCGACGTTGGGGCGGAGTTTGACGTGGGGGCGGCGTGTTCCTTGGGCATGTTAGTGACCTCACTGAGGGCGGAAGTGACTGTGGCGACGGGCACTCCAGAGTTGGAAGTGGTGCGCCCGGCAGAAATGGCGCTGCTCCTGGTGGCCATGGTTCCCACGACAGCTGCGTATTTGCCAGCGATGATCTTCTTGGCGATCGTGGAGGCGGTTGGCTGGGCGGCGATCGCAGAGGCTGTATGGTCGGTGGTGGCTGTAGCCCATGCGATGATGGGGACGGAAGTGATGTCTCTTTTCGCTGCAGCGGTGTTGGCTGCAGTGGCCACTTGGGCAATGGCGCTGGAGTGGTTCCGGAGGTCGTGAGAACGTTCTGGAACAGTCGAGAAATTCGGAGTGTGGGGGTGAGTACATGGAATTTTTTTGTATTTACTTTCTTTGACGTTCGATATGGCTAGGGAAAAAAAAAACGCTTGTTCAGTGTGTGAATCCTTCTGAGGATGAAGAACAGCAATGGTCCTTTGCAGGTCTGGGAGAGTGTTGTCCTGAGCTGGGGCAGGGCTGACTGCAGGGAGTGTAGGTGGAGGCGCATGGCTTGAAGCGTGGAGCGGAGGATCCAGGGGGCGATCTGTTGTTGGATGCTTCAGGTTGGTTGCAGGTACAGATTGTCCTATTTGGGTCCAAATTGTGGTAGTTTGAATGTAGTCCGGAGACCATGCAGGGTCAAACGGTTCTTTGCTGGGGGAGGGCTAACTGCAGGTAGTGTAGGTGGTGGCACATGGCTTCCAGCGTGGAGTAAAGGATACGCTAGAATAGTAGAGTAATTATGGTAGGGGATTTTGAATTTCCAAACATGGACTACTACTGCCACAGAGGTTATGGTTTAGATCGATTGGACTTTTCTGTACAAAAAATGATTTTTAGAGTAATTTTGTTGATATACCTAATAGAGAAGGTGTAAAACGTGACATACTCTTGGAAAATTATGCAGGACAGGTGACTGAGGTGTCCGTTGGGGAGCATTTTGGGGCCAGAGACCATCAACATATTTGTTTTAATATCGCGATAAAAAAAATGAACCACATCTTTAATTTGAAGTTCGAAATTGGAGACAGAACACTTTTGACGCCTTTAGGCAAGAAATTGCAAAAGCCGCATTGCGGCATGTATTCACAGTTAAAGGGATGGCTGGATCAGGGATGAGTTCAGAAATGAGACAACGAGACTCCAGGGAAGGATATTCCTGTTAGGAAAAGAAAGACGAGTAGGTAGAGCGAAATTTAGATAAAAGATGTAGTGAGGGTTTTCTCCTGATAAAGAAGGAAGTATATGTCAGGCATAGACAGGATCGATCGAATGAATCCGTGGAAGAGTACAAAGGCAGTCGGAGTATACTTTTGTGGGAAATCGAGAGCAGAGAAAGGTGACATTAAATAGCTTTGTCAAATAGTGTTAAGGAGAATCCAAAGGGTTTTTGTTACAAATACTTGAAGAACAAAGGGTAACTAAGGAAAGACAATGGGTTTGTATATGTACATTAAGGACAAAAACGTATCCAGAGAGACAATAGGGCCACTAAAAGAGCAGGACCGTGGCCTTTGTCTGGAGCCACAAGAGACTGGGGCGATACTAAACGAGAATTTTGCGTTTGTATTTACCACGGCAAATAAAATGGAATATATCGATTGTAGGGAAATAGATGGTGACACCTTGAAAAATATGCTTATTACAGAGGAAGAAGTGCTTTATGTCCTGAAAAGAATAAAAGTAGATAAATCCCCAGGCCGTGATCAGGTGTACCCTAGAACTCTGACGGAAGCTAAGGAAGTGATTTCTGGGCCTCTTGCTAACAGATTTGTATCATTGATAGTCACGGGTAAGGTGCAAGTAGGCTGGCTAACATGGTGCCATTGTTTAACAAAGATGATAAGGACAAGCCAGGATGTATCGACCAGTGAGCCTGATGGCAGTGGTGGGGAAGTAGCTGGACGGAAACCGGAGGAACAGTATGTACATGTATTTGGAAAGGCAAGGAATGATTACCAATAATCCACATGGCTTTGTGCATGGGAAATGGTGTTGCATAAAATTGATTGAGTTTTGTGAAGAAGCAAGAAAGACGATTGATAAGGCCAGAGGGTAAAAGTGATCTATATGGACCTCAGTAAGGCGTTCGACAAGGTTCCCCATTCCAGAACAGTTAGCAAGATTAGACCCCATAGAATGCAGGAAGATCTAACTAGTTGGATACAGGACTAGCTCAAATGTAGAAGACAGAGAATGATGATGGAGGGTAGTGTTTTATACTGGAGGCTTGTTACCAGGAATGTGTCACAAGGGTCAGTGCTGTGTCCACTACCATTCATGATTCACGTAAATTCTTTGAATGTATTCACAAGAAATACAGTTAGTTTGTTTGCAGAAGACACCAAAATTGGAGATGTAGTGTACAGGGAACAAGGTCACCTCTGATTACAGCGGGATCTTGATCAGTTGGGCCAATTTGCTGAGATGTGGTGGATGGAGTTTAATTCAGATAAATGCGAGGTGCTGTATGTTGGGAAAGTAAACCTCAGCAGGAATGATGCACTTAATGATAAGTTCCCAGGGCGGGTTGCTGAACAAAGGACCTTGGAGTGCAGGTTCATAGCTCTTTGAGACTGGAGAGTTGGAGACTGAGGGGTGGCCTTATCGAGATTTATCAGATCATGAGGAGCATGTCTTTGATAAATGGACAACGTATTTTCCCTTGACTGGGGGAATCCAGAATTAGACGGCATAGTTTTTTGGTGTAGGAGAGAGATTAAAAACAAGTGACCAAAGGAATAACTTTTTCACAGAGTGGGAGTTATGTGTATGTAATGTACTGACAGAGGAGTGGTGGAGGATGGTACAACAGCAACATTTAAAAGGGATTTGTACGTGCATATGAATAAGAAGGGCTTCGAGGGATATGGGCCTTGTGCTGGCACTTAGGACTAGATTGGGTTGAAATACGTGGGTAGCATGGACGAAATTGTTTGAACAGACTGTTTCCGTGCTGTGCATCTCTATCACTCTATCCCTGACGAGCAGCTGCCATGTTCCAGTCCCCAAGGATTTCTGAAGCAATGTATTGCCACAACACTACCAACTCCCTGCTCAATTTCTCCATCTTAGAGAATGAAATTATCTGTTCAGATTATGCCAGAGGAAGAGAGAACAGGGCATGAGGCTGAACGGCCAGAACGGTCCGTGTTTCCTTCAGTAAGTTTGATCTCTGTTCACTAATGCTGCATGACCTACTGATGTTTTATCGAACATTATTTGCTCTTGTAAGTGGGTGGTAAGTGCGTGTTTAGAAAGAAAGAATGGGGTGAATATGAAACTCTTCCAAACATGCTACAGAAAATTTCAATTACATAGTTTACCCGAGGGAAGTGTCCATTTATCTTTCTCAACATCTGAGGATCTTCCTCCCTACCTCAGATAAATGATATTTTGAGGAAGTTCGCAAACAAAGTCGCTGATTTCCAGCATCTGGTGTCATGGAAGTTGCTAATGAGATAGAGTTGCAGAGTCCATCGGCACTTCCTTCCCCTCACATTGCCCGAAAGTGGAGGGAAATTGCTGAATATTGCTCCAATCGACACAGCTTCGTCCAAGGGGTAGGGTGTGAAAAGCATTGACCTGTGAACAAGGAGGCAGAACGGAAATGACTGTTTGTTGAATCTCTTTGTTGCTTAGAATTCAAGGAGCTGGGTGGGATGTAGTTTAATTTGAGCGACTCAAAGCTGGTTTACTGTTGGAAATGAAAGCGCGCCACTGCTTCGTTTGTCATGGGGCAAAATTGTCGCTTTGAAGCTTGTGTTAAACTGGCTTGTGAAACGTCCTTGATTCAAGCAGCCATTGTGCCTTGGTTGTTTTGCCAGGTCACCTTATCAGCTTTTCAATAAATAATGGCAGTTTATGAGGTTAGACTTCTGGAAATATGTTTGTGTTTTGTGACACTGCGTGGCACTGCAGCACACGTGATGAAAGCGAAATAAGTATTACAGCATGTTTGCCATATAATCCCAATGTGAATGAATCCTCCATCTGGATATATGCACAGTTCTGGATGAGACATTTTAGGAGGCGGCCACGTGATGTGATTGGAGGCAGATTGATATTAATGGTGCCGTGTGTGAGGAACGTCGGCAGTAAAGGTAGATGGGAAAGTTAGGATCGTTATTCTTGGAGACTCGAATGCTGAATGTCGAGCTGATTGAAACTTTCCAAGTCATGAGGGATCGAGATAGAGGAAAGAAGCTTGTGAAATTGCTCCCACAACTGCAAGGATTTTGAACGAATAGGCAGTGATTTAAATTCAATAAGAAAAGAATGAAAAATAACATGAGGAGGAACTTGTTCACACAGGACGTAATTAGGATTTGTACATCAGTGTCTGATGGAGACAAACAGTTAGGTTCAATCGAGTTATTGAAAAAAGAATTCGATGTTTACTTTGGAAGTAATAATGTTCAACATACAGAAAGAAGGCAAGGGAATGGTATCAAAGGAGACACGCGTTTCCTCACTGTGGAGAGCCACCTCAGCTAAGGTGGATGGTGACACATTTGTGCTTCTGAGTAAAATCACAATCCGTATTTGGTCACACAGCGGTTATTGTGACATAGCCGGGACATATCTGCACAACAGAATATGACACAACAATTACATGTCACAAGATGGATGGCACTAAATAATTAGCGTGGGTAAACTCTGCAGGGTGTGCTGCGCGTCAAACAGAGCATATCATACCTGAGTGAGAGAGACAGAGAAGGAAAAATGCTCAATCGGACCTGTGACAGCTCGCGAGTTACAAATAAAATTGATGAGAGTGGGAAAACTGTTGATTTGTTTAGGTTTGAATTGGTTACTGGAAGCATGGAGCTGAAGAAGGTACAGGGCAAGGATGTTGTGACCTGAATACATGGCAGGAAAATAGAAATTGCAGCGCAGAGGAGAGCATTGTTGTGTTGACTTCGGGTTGATGTGCCGAAAAAGCTTTCACTTGGGCACGCTCTCACAGAAGATTATAGGTCAGTGTCTCTCAGCGTTGTGATGTAACGATGTAAATATCACCATTAAGTTGCAGGAAATGGCTTTTTGAAACGTGAGGCCAGCCTGTAAGTAATAGACGTTATGGAAACTACTATTGTCATCAATAATTCCACTCTATCTCAATGTGTTGCATTGTTTCCTTCCCACTTTCCCTGTCATTGTGCCTGCACTGAGGCTGCTTCGCTCCTTCTGCGTTTCTTTTACAGAAGTGACCCAGCTGTACTGACGTATCTCCTGACAGACTTTTCCACTTCACATCCGCTTGCAGCTACCTCGCTATCTGATGCCATTCCCCTTGTTTAGGTTTTAAGCACTCGACCTAGATACCGCCTGCCCTCCTCAAAAATAAGGTCGAAAATCATTTAAACTATAATCACTGCAACGCGGAGGTGGGGGAGTTTTGTTGGCGGGGCTTTCACTCTGAGGTCATTCATTACTCCTGTCTCGTTTCACATTGCCTGTTGCCGTGGTCTCCAGCTGAGTCAAGAACGCACTGTTCAAATAAACTGTAACATCTTCCAACCTGAAAAAAAATCAGAATTTTTTTCGAAAAAGCTCAGCAGATCCGCCAGCATCTGTGGAGTGAAATTACAGTACATTTTTAAGATCCACAGGTCTGTCTGGCAACAGATGCTTGCAGACATTCTGAAATTTTCCAGAAATTTCTGTTTTTAAGTCATGATTTACACCATCCGCAGTTCATTTATTTTATCCCTGACAAAATGACAGAACATAGTACATAGAACATAGAACATAGAACAATACAGCACAGAACAGGCCTTTGAGACCACGATGTTGTGCGACCATTGATCCTCATGTAAGGTAAAGCTAATGTACGAACCCTCAAATTTCTGTGACCATATGCATGTCAGCAGTCCCGTAAATATCCCCAATGACCTCTCTTCCACAACTGCGGCTGGCAACGCATTCCATTCTCCCACAACTCCCTGCGTTAAGAACCCACCTTTGACATCCCCTCGAAACTTTCCGCCAAACACCTTCAAACTATTACCCCTCGTGTTGACAATTTCTGCCCTGGGAAAAAGACTCTGGCTATCAACTCTGTCTATGCCTCTCATTATCTTGTACACTTCAATTAGGTCCCCTCTCTTCTTTCTATTACTAATGAAAAAGTCCGGGTTCAGTCAACCTCTCTTCGTAAGATAAGCCTTCCATTCCAGGCAGTATCCTGGTAAACCTCCTCTGACTCCTCTGAACCCTCTCCTAGGCATCACAATAGGGCGACCAGAACTGGACACAGTATTCCAAAGGCGGTCTAACCAAAGTTTTATAGAGCTGCAACAAGATCTCACGGCTCTTAAACTCAATCTTTCGTTAATGAAAGCCAAAATACCATATGCTTTCTTAACAACCCTGTCCACTTGGTGGCAACTTTAAGGGATCGTTGTATCTGCACAACAAGATCCCGCTGTTCCTCCACACTGCCAAGAATCCTGTCTTTAATCTTGTACTCAATTTTCAAGTTCGACCTTGCAAAGTGCATCACTTTGCATTTATCCAGGTTGAACTCCATCTGCTGCCTCTCAGCCCATCTCTGCATCCTGTCAATGTCACGCTGCAGCCTACAACAGTCCACCATACTGTCAACGACACCTCCAACCTTTGTGTCGTCTGAAAACTTGCTAACCCATCCCAAACTCTCCTCATCGAAGTCATTAATAAAATTTACAAAGTGTAGAGGCCCAAGAACAGAACCTGCGGAACACCACTTACCACCGACTTCCAGGACAATACTTTCCTCCCATTACCACTCGCTGTTTTCTGTCGACCAGCCACTTCTGTATCCAGACAGCCAAATTTCCCTTTATCCAATTCCTCTGACCTTCTGAACGAGCCTACCAGGGGGAATCTTATCAAATGCCTTGCTGAAGTTCATATACACCACATCCACATCTCGACCATCATCAAATTGCTTCGTAACATCCTCAAAGAACTCAATAAAATTTGTGACGCATGACCTGCACTCACAAAGCAGTGCTGACTACATTTAATCAAGCCATGCTCTTGCAGATGGTCATAAATGCGACCCCTCAGAATCCTTTCTGATACCTTGCAGACGACAGACGTGAAACTGATTGGTCTGTAATTTCCGGGGATTTCCCTATTTCATTTTTTAAAGAGAGAAATTACATTTGCCTCCCTCCAGTCCTCAGGTACGACTCTGGTGGAGAACGGGGATGGAACGATCTTCGCACACGGCGAGGCAATCACATTTCTCGCTTCCCAAAGCAGCCGAAAACAAATCTGGCCTGGCCCAGACGACTTGTCAATATTAGTGTTTGTCAAAATTTTCAGGACATCAGCTTCCTCAATCTCTGTCCATTCCAGCATGCTTAACTGCTCCTCAATGGATTCATTTACTACATGCCCTTGTCTTTGGGAAAGACAGAAGCAAAAAACTCATTTAGGGCTTCCCTTACTTCCTCAGACTCTGTACACGCGTTCCCTATGCTACACCTGATCGGCCCTACTCTTTATTTGATCATTCTCTTATTCCTCACATACATGAAAAATACCTTTGGATTCTCCCCAATCCTTCCTGCCAATCCTTTTTTGTGCCCTCTCCCTGCACTCCTCAGACCATTTTTGAGTTCCTTCCTCGCCTGGCTGTAATCCTCTAGAGCTGAGCAGGACCCTTGCTTCCTCCACCTTACGTAAGCTGCCTTTCTTTTGGCGAGAAGCTCCTCCGGTCTCGTCATCCAAGGTTCCTGTCTCAAAGAAACATGTTTATGCATCGCTCACAACAACCGTTTCGTAAACAGTCTCCACATGTATATAGGACCCTTTCTATGGAACAATTGCTCCCAATCCATGTTTCCCAACTCACGTCTGATAGCATCATAGTTTCCTTTTCCCCAATTAAATATCCTCCCATTTTGCCTGCTTCTCTCCTTTTCCATAGCTATGTAGAATGTGAGGCAATTGCGGTCACTATCACCAAAATGCTCTCCCACCGCAAGATCTGACACCTGCCCCGGCCCATTGCCGACCACCAACTCAAACATGACCTCTCCCCTCGTTGGCCTGTCAACGTACTGAGTTAAGCAAGCCTCCTGAACACAACTTACAAAAACAGCTCCTTCGAAAACCATCTACTCGAAGGAGGTTCCAATCAATATTGGGAAAGTTAAAGTCATCCATTACAAAACTCTGCTACATTCACACTTTTCCAAAAATCTGCTCACCTATGCTTTCTTCAATCGCCCCGCTGCTATTGGGAAGCCTGAAGTAAACCCCTAATGAGGTTACTACTTCCTTGCTGTCCCTTATTTGCACCCATACTGACTCGGTAGGCAGACCGTCATCGACAATAGTAACTTCTGTCACTGTGATACCCTGTCTGATTACCAGTGCTACACTCCCCTCCTCTTTTCCACCTTCCTTATTCTTTTTAAATGTCTAAACCCTGGAACATCCAGCAACCATTCCTGCCCCTGAGAAACACACGTCTCTGTTATAGCCACAACATCAAAGCACCAGCTACTGATCCATGCTCTCAGCTTATCACGTTTATTCCTGATACTCCTTGCATTAAAGCAAAGACACTTTAACCGATCCTTTGATTCTTTCCCACGAAATTATTTCCCACTGGCTGCGCTATCACTTGCTATTGCCTCATCTCGAACAGTTCGAACCCCGGAATGTAGCTCAGATTCCCATCCCCCTCCCATATTAGTTTAAATCTTCCTGAACCACTCGATAAAGCCTTCCAAATGATGTTGCCAAAGATTATCTTTTATGTTTTACATATGGCTTTAATGGACTGACAATATTTCACCAGCCCGCTGACTCACACTGCGTCTTACCGCTGCTCGGTTTGTGTGAGAAGTACCTTTCCTCTTGGCATCATGCCCTACAGATGCACTGTTCATAAACTGACTAAACTACTGCATTATTTTAGTTTGGTAATCACGAATGAGATTGACTGAAATATTTTGAAAAGCAACGTAAACTGACAAATTACGGGATATTAAAATGGGAACCAGAAGTTAAAGAGAGAACAACGAATGATAATATTCAGAGTAGCCTGGAATGACGGTGCTCAAGACTCAGTAAATCTTACAATTCACAAGCATACGACAATGATGAATATGACTGTTGGGGGAAGATAACTTCAATGCAAACAGATTGTAGCATCTTGGTCTGAAAGTCTTGCTGTAATTGTTTTAGTTTCAATGAGCACACACATAGAGATCAATGCAGAAATGGTCTACTAAAATGGAGAAGGAAATCCTTGCCTTCCAGGACACTTGGGGAATGTTTGCTGCCTTCACCCCAGCAATTCATCCCACTTCCCCCTGGGAGCACATGAGCAAAATTATTCAATGTCCTGTGCCCAAAACCCAGAGTTCAGACAATACTGTGGAAACCAAACTCTGCTGTATATAATTTAAATAACAATAGGGAGAAATATCTTCCGTTCTGCGCAATTTACCCAACGGAGACGATAATAAGGTCACATGTCAAGGGTTTGCACATTTGACGAGTTTTAGACAGGTTAATGCATGAGGACTATTAATCCAGTGTGATATGCACACGTTCGAATGTTGTAAGCAATTTTCCGTAGTGCCATTTTTCTATTGCATCTTAGCTGTCTGGCCTAATTTAGAGCTGGAATGTTTCTCAATTGAGGCAACAGTAAAGTATAAATTAAGAATAGAACCTATCGCCTAAAGACGATTGAAAAATGGACTGAACTGGGATAATAAGAGGAACACAATTATTCTTTCCAACTCAAGTTACTGTGCACTTGCCAGAGATGAGAAGCTAGGAATTTCGAAATGGATTGTTTTGAGTACTTTGTCAGATGAAACTTGTACTGGAGTTGGTCGAAGAGGTTCATTTTGGTGGGAAGAGCACAGAGACAGCACAAAATAATGTGGATATTTCTGTAGGGGTGGGAGGCGGTCCAGGGACACAGAGAACTTCTTGTGAATGTACAACACAAAACTTGCCAACGTAGGTTCCGTTCTGTCTCTCCCGTTCACATTTCTCTCATTAATGGTCAGTGCTGGATATGAGGGGAAGACAAACAAAACAACTCGAAAGCACCCTCCCTCTCTTCATGCTCACACTGGATATAACGCATTGACCTGCTAAACAATCTGGAGGTCAGCATGTTAACTGCAGGACCTGAACACTGCAACATGGATCAATAACCACTGATTAGAAAAACGTAAAAATGGAAATGATTTAAAGTGCTTTATTGGCTTGTTATATGCAGAGGATTAGTTCAAATACCCGAACAGAAGACTTCAAGGTGAACGCCTATATCAAATAGTTTTCAAATTGAGATATATTGTGATCATTTTATATCATGCAGAAATTCAACTGCATGAAGAGAAAACAGATTTTCACACAGCAAAAAAAAAACCCTTGATTTTCCTTACATCTGATGAAAACGAATACTTCCAAATAAATGCGTTGGACAATAACCTGGTGTTATGTGATTTTTCTTAAACGTTGCCCAGCCCAGTTCAACACCAGCACCTCCAAGGCATGAACAATATCAGTGTCAATGTCCCAGCAGTGTCAGAGGAGGAGAAGCTGACATAGTCTCACAAGGTGCCTCCTTTCCTTTTCCCAAGCGAACCCACTCAATCACTGCAGCTCCTGGAATGGAAAGCAAATGAAACAAAAAGGAGAAAGTGAGGACTGCAGATGCTGGAGATCAGAGCTGAAAATGTGTTGTTGGAAAGGCGCAGCAGGTCAGGCAGCATCCAAGGAGCAGGAGATTCGACGTTTCGGGCATGAGCCCTTCTTCAGGAATGAGGAAAGTGTGCCAAGTAGGCTAAGATAAAAGGTAGGGAGGTGGGACTTGGGGGAGGGGCGTTGGAAATGCGATAGGTGGAAGGAGGTTAAGATGAGGATGATAAGGTGAGGATGATAGGCCAGAGTGAGGGTGGGGCTGGAGAAGTCAGGAAGAAGATTGCAGGTTAAGAAGGTGGAGCTGATTCCAGGGTTGGGACTGAGACAAGGTGGGGCAGGGGAAATTAGGAAACTGGCAAAATCTGAGTTCATCCCTTGTGGCTGGAGGGTTCCTCGGTGATAGATGAGGCGCTCTTCCTCCAGCCGTTGTGCTGCTATGTTCTAGCGATGGAGGAGTCCAAGGACCTGCATGTCCTACGTGGTGTGGGAGGGAGAGTTGAAGTGTTGAGCCACGGGGTGGTTGGATTGGTTGGTCCGGGTGTCCCAGAGGTGTTCTCTGAAACGTTCCACAAGTAGGTGGCCTGTCTCCCCAGTATAGAGCAGGCCACATCTGGTGCAGCGAATGCAGAAAATGATGTATATGGAGATGCAGGTGAATTTGTGGCTAATATGGAAGGATCCCTTGGGGCCTTGGAGGGAAGTAAGGGGGGAGGTGTGGGCGCAAGTTTTGCATTTCTTATGGTTGCAGGGGACGGTGCCGGGAGTGGAGCTTGGGTTGGTGGGGTGTCTGGACCTGACGGGGGAGTCACGGAGGGAGTGGTCTATGAAACAAATTAAACAATGAAACAAATAGCCCAGTCTCGACATTGAGAATATTCAGAAACTCTTTGGTGAGCAGAATCAGAGGTGAATGAACTGTCAACTATCCAGAGACAGGTATGATACTTTTCCCACTTTTTCGGAGATGAGACTTTGACCGATCTCAGTAACTGAACGGATTCCTGTTACAGCTGTTTTGCGTCTGAAACAATAAATCCTGAATCTCTGACCAATGACGAAAATCAGTCCAGGACTGTTTACTTGCCCATTCCTAACTACTGGACAACCAGTGACGAGTGCAGCTGCACTTGATTCGTTGCTTCATGACAAAGCTTTGGAATTGTGTCACTGAAGATAAGTTGACTGTCAAAACACTGATTGAATTATTGAGTTTTTACAGCAGGAAAAGAGGCCCATCATTCCAGTTCCCAGCACTTGACTTGTAGCTTTATGGACTCTGAAGTTTCAAGTGTACATCTCTGTGATGATGTCCCTGAAATGCTTTAGTTTCAATTGACGCAATGAACGGGTTGGGGAAATGAACCTCATTTTCTCTCACAGACTAACCACAGACACATTTCCCCAACAGTAACAGAGGCATCAGGAGATAACATACAGAGAATAAGAATTCAAACGCCAGGTTTATATTATCCCATTTCAGACTTCAACATCAGCGTCTGGTTGTAGCAACGAAAGGAAGCATTCAGCACCGCACCCCACACCCCGATTCTTTCCCCATTGATTACCTGTCACTCTGCAGTTTATCCTGCCTCAGCTCATTCTTACGAACAAGTTGGAACATTGATCGTGTCAGCTGTTTCCTTTTCTGCCGAATGGTCTTCCTGAAGTTCCTGGAATGACAAACAAGGCATCTTCTCTAACCACTGAGCTGCAGAAACAACTGTTAGCTCAGGGTGACGTTCTCATGCATTACAAGCCACAATGTAACAGATTATTGGAGAGCCTGTGTATTATAATCCATCCAACACATCCGAGACAGAGCCAAGGAAGTCGTGTACAATGCTGAATACATTGCTTTATCAGGCAGTGTCCAAGGGTGATATGAGCAGAGTTCGTCGCTGGTACCCCAGTGATGAGGAGTCAATGCTTTCACTGCCAAGGTCTGTTAATGGTTAAAATTTGCAGTAAACATTATGACATATCCTCTGATCTTTAGATGCAGCATGACACTGAGGAACAGTCAGAATCGCCTCCCCGCACCAGCAATGTCAGCTTGCAATTTCCTGGTAGTTTGAAGCAAAAACGGAGAGAACGTAAGAAAAAGGAAGGTAGACGGTGGTTTGTGAAAGTTAATTGCATGCCGAGTGGAACCTGGCTCATGTAAATGGTGAAGATCAGCTTTGCTGCTTACCCTGGTATGCTTGTCGTTACAGATCAATCAACCATATTGGTTATTCCTTTGTGTGTTATCCTTCACGTATCTCACTTCAGCTCAGTGTGCAGAGGGGATCCATGCAATCTTAATTTGGCACGTTTTACTCGGGTCAGTTTTGCAGGCTCATCTTGAGACCAAAAAACTTAGGGACACAAGAAAATCAACCAACAAACCGAGAAAGAGCCAAGGGATCAAGAACAGAAGGATGGGAGAATGCAATGCCGAAACAGACAGTGTCCTGTGTTATACAATGAGATCTGCACCGTTTAGTCGAGTAATGTCACTGCCATGGCGTATTAATGGTTTACATTTACAGTCATCAACATGACAAAATGCCTGAACGTTAGAAGCAGAAAAATGCTGTCGACCAAGCACATCCGCTTCCACGTATCAGCAATATCAGTTGCAATGGTCTGACATGCAAAGCGTTTAAAACAGGAACAGAGGGGACGTTATGAAAAGGGAAGGGGAAGGAGTTTGTGAAAGTTAACTACATGCCTTCTATTCAGACCATCACGTCTGCCACGCCTTTCAATGATTTCATGCCTGGTTTCGCAATCCAGAAGTGCATTTTCTTGCCTTTTTAAATAACGCTGGATTCCTTTGCAGATTAAAAGCAGTGCTGTGATGTCATACTGCAAATGGAATAGACACCTGGGAATCCATTAACGACGAAAAGCGTCCGCCGTGATGCGCGACTCATGAGCATAATACCAAGAGTCTTATGCTCTACCGACTGAGCTAGCCAAACCAGGCACGCAGTGACTTAGTTTGTCATTCGTACTGAGCATCATTCACGTGGCACTGCAATTTGCAAGGATCCATTCATTCCTCCCAATCACAAATGACAGCATTCACACATTTCACTTCTCAGTTGTTATTCCTTTACAACATTACAATTTATTTAGCACTTGTATTGGGATTTCATATTCAATATTAATATTTTAATACTTTGTACCCTCGTATCAAGTCGCCAATGTGATTTACAGTCACACTGGCAGATGGCAAATCAATTGGAAAATTACGTAAGGAAACGCAATCATTTCTGGTTAGATGGAAACCCCATCTGCCTGTCCTCATAATCTACAGTTTGTTTGGTTTTCCTGCCTACAAATTCTACCACGTCACTTTTCCGAGGCACAAATTTTGATTAAATGCTTTTCCATGAACAGGAATAATCTTCACATCTTCTGAAGCCGTTACCATATTAAAGTGGAATTTATTGCCCCTTTCACACGGGAAGAGACGTTGCTGAGGAAGGAATTTCTCTCAGCCGTGTCTCAGGGCTGAGCAGAAAGCCGCTGATTGAAGCTGCAGTGGCCGCTTTCTGCTGGCAGCAGACGTTTGCAGAGAGTGGGGTCGCATTCTGCTGCGTGTTCCCG
The DNA here is from genome assembly GCF_020745735.1 of Hemiscyllium ocellatum. Taxonomy (NCBI): domain Eukaryota; kingdom Metazoa; phylum Chordata; class Chondrichthyes; order Orectolobiformes; family Hemiscylliidae; genus Hemiscyllium; species Hemiscyllium ocellatum. The sequence continues at coordinate 2,295,565 of NC_083418.1, forward strand.
TCTCACTCCATGTGTAGTGGGGTGTAGTTCTGGTGATTGCAATGTCGATTCATGGCCGGTCTCAATGATTGAGTAAACTAATTGAGGCAATGTGCCTGGGTGGGCTCGAGCCACCAACATTTCAGCTAAATGTGCTGACCATTTCAGACACAGAACGTGGACCAAAATTGTCCCACCATGTATCTGCTGGCCGGCTGGTCGAGGGGATTTGACGAGGTTTTGGACAGGAGAAGTTCTTACTGTTTCCAGTCAGTCACTAATTTTATTGCTTTTAAACACTGGGCTGTAAACACTGAAATTAACAAAGTAAGGGCCCGTGTAGTGTTATGGTAGTGAAGTGCCTGTTATTGATTATTTGTCATGCGGCAACATTGGAATTGGAACACACGAGTCGACAAGATTGGAAGGTAAATCCAGCGCCTTAGACCGCCATGCTACACGATCAAGGGAGCACTAGCTATTACATTTGTCATTGCTACTGTTTCAGCCTTGCTTCATTTCAGGCACTCCAACGCCGCCTCCTCTCCCCCCACCCCCCACCCTTCGCGCATTCGATGACTAACTTGGGGTAATTTAGAAAATATTCAAAAGGATTTGCAAAGTTCAAACGGTTCGCACATTAGCACAAAGCTAAATTGTCTGTGACCATTTATCCTGGAGCCTCATGGCAGAGGGATGGTCACAGAGAAGTTCATAAAATAATTGGGAAGACAGACAGAGTAAATAATCATTTAGTACTTTTTCACAAGGCACGGAAGTTCCAATCCAGATGACATACGCTTCATGTGAGGGCGGTAAACATTTAATGGGATATGAGGGACGATTTCACACACAGAAATATTTGTGTGTGTGGAATGAATTGCCACATTTAGTGGCAGAGTCTCATACACTTATAACATTTCAAAGGCATCTGGATGGGTATATAGACAGGAAGGTTTCTGAGAGAAAAGGGACAATTTTTGGCAAATATGTGAAGATTAAATTCATTATCTCTTCAGCAGTGGAATGTTGGATAGGAGGGTCTGTTTCCATGCGCGACAACTCTGACATGTAAAAGCAGCTAACGCCCGTTTGAATATACCATTTTTAAAATCTCGCTGTTTGTTACTCAGTCATTTTTATGGAGGGTGGATGTTTCAAACCGACCGAGAGGTGAAGGTTTTCCGGACTTTTGCTACCAATGACCATTCTTCTTGACACATTCCTAAGTTACCCATCAAAAGTCTGTCTGAAGAAAAGTACCACACAAATCGTGTTACCCCCACAGCTCTACATCTAATCCAAAAATTGGCAGCTCTTCACGTGGAACACAAGCAAAACTGAAAAAGGCGGAGTCATTCTCAGACACACCGAAGCATGAATGCTGTCGGTGAGGCAGTGCGAGTCTTGTATGTCATGAAAGTGCTCGAGTAACAGAAAAAAAGTTGAACAACAATGAACCATGACAAGTGAAGATTACGAATTCCATTATTGATTAAATTAGGTCAACAATTTTGCTTCAATTCGATCGACAGATCCAATCACCAGCCTCGATCACCAAGGCAATAATGAAGGAAATTAGAGAAGTATAACAACGTTTCACAACGTGATCGCGCATCTTTCTAGAATTGAGGTTCACTAACAGCCTACTTTGGAGGATCGCGAGAGATGCTGGACTGCAAGTGTCAAAGCATGCGGCTGCGGAATGAAAGATAACTGTTTCAAAAGCACCCAGGGCGAAAGTGATAGCTGTTCTTATTGCATCTGTTTGCTTTGCTGCACAGTTTCGGTTTCTAATGAGGTCAGGAAGATATTCTCTAAATGGAAACATTCGCGTGTGGCGAACCACAAAGACATGACAGCATTGCTTTCAAGAGTAATCTCAAGAACTGTCACTTGTGGGAATCTGAATCAAAACAGACAAATCTGTTGAAACTAGCCGATTTGGGAGTATCTGTGGGAGAAAATCGAGTGCTGCTGAAGTTCTGCAACATTCCCTCTGTTTGTCTCGCCAGAGATGCTGACAGACCTGCTGCGTTTCTCCTGCTAATCCTGTTTTTATTTGAACTGATTCCACCTATCAGGATGATATAACCAGACTCACCAACCACCGAACTTTTACGTGTTTGGAAGGTGTGAAATGATTTGATTCAAAGAAATCCAATAATGATTTACTCTTCCTCAGCTCCACAAGGAGAGAGACTTGGAACGTGAAGCGGCCCATGTCGTCTTATGGAGTGGTTAACGCGATGGAATTGAAATTCATATGACTTTGACTGGGCAACCTCGAATCCTACTGATTGCGATGCAGAAATGTCAACAAATGCAAAAGGCGATTGCTCCCTGTCTTCGAGTGTAAGAGCCAAATCAAAAGGAAACCAAAAATAGGACAGATTTTGAATGGTGGGAATCGTCAACCTACTGTCTGTCAGGGTACAGCAAGCACAACTCTCCAGAGAAATTTGAGAAGCATTGAAATGTCCACTTCTATCACCAACTGTGTTTGAAGCTATGAGCTGCGAGCTGGGAATGAGACGATAACAGTCAGGAACCTGTGTCCGACTGGTGAACACTTGTTGAGCTGAAATGCATTTTCTGTGCTGCTAAAGTCTTTGCTCGGCTGCGGTGAGGTGATTGGAGAAACCTTCGAATGTGAAACACGTTAAACTGGTCTAATCCTGAAATCTCTCCTCCTCTCCGGGGATTTGCCTGTTTGTCCACCTGTGTGGGTGCCAATGAGGATGATTTCCTCAGGGTGATTACAACACAGTGTTACTGTATCAAAGTAGAGTCCTAATGTTGTGTCATTTAAGAGCACAGGGAGTGTCTCATTGATATTTACACTGGAAACTTAAAACATGCAAGATTATGGGCCTCATGCTGGAATTTGTGACTAGAATAGATGAATGTCCGACGTCCTGCACTGCAGATGAGCAGCAAGGCCTTTTCCACGCTGAAACAAAAATGGAAGAAAGAAAGATACTATGTGCAGATAAAATTTTCACAAATGAAAATGTAAAACGGCATTTATTAATAAAATATTCAGCGCCATTTTTCACTTTCCCTGAAAGTCTACTGGTCAGGTTTCAGTGCTGTCACTGCGATGGCAATGGGAGGTTTGCTCTGATCGTTAATCGTGTTGACAGCCTTCCCAAAGCAGGGAATGATGTATGGTTTAATTGATAGAGTTTTGTCATGAACACGATTCAGATGAGCATAAAACAAAAAACTGCGAATCCTGAAAATCTGTTTCAAAAACAGCAATTGCCAATCAAACTCAGCCGGCCTAACAGCAACTGTGGAGAGAACGAAATGTAACGTTTCATTCGATATAATCCAGCTACCTATGCATTTTATCGTTTTAATACCTTTGTAATTGTCAGTTTCACTTCTTGAATCAGCGCACTTATCAGAATCTCTCATTAGCTGAAAAAGTCATTGTTAAAATGTTAAACGCCTTCATCGGCTGTAATGCTGTTGCTGTTGCCCTGAATTGCTGAAAGGCTGGCCTTCATTTATTTACTTTTTCTTCTCCTTTCTGTCCATGAGCAGAATGGAAAAATTCAGTTGTTCACCTTCATATGCGTATCTATATGTCTCCCTTTGTCTCTCTGTAACATCGCACTCTCTTCTACATTCTCTTACTATCTTTCTGTCAATAGCCCTCATTTTCCATTTCTACTCTTGGAAAAGTCTGAAATTCGGAGGCGGTTTGAGAGTATACCTGTGAAGTGGCTTTCTCCATACACTTATTTGGAGTGTATAGAACTGGGCTCACATTCTCCAGCAATGTCTCTGTCACTTCGGTCTGCGGTCAGGTGACATTTCTTCACTCAAAACATTAGGAGTTTATTTTCAATTCGAAATAGAATTCAAAATTGATGATGAAAAAAAAGTTTCACTCTAATTTTCAGATTTTAGTTATGCCATTGCTGTTTGTCTAAAATTAATTAATGGTGGCAGCAGACAATGAGAGCCATCGTCTCACAGTGGATGCGACATTACTACAACATTGCCTCGCAAGTCTGCAGTGTCTCCTGCCTCACTTCATTACTCCCCCCCAAAAAATTCGGAATGACGGATGGATGATAAAAATACAAGAGATGTAGAAATCCTTGTCGAACAGAGTAAAGAATCTCTGCGTTGAATTAGCAGTATAGAACATTGACTAATGGGTCCATAGCAGGCTGCAATGCTTGGTATCTCGAAATAACAACGGTCTGAGCTCAAACACAAGAAGCATGCTGAGCCGTCACTATCGCAATTTTACAAGAAGTTGAAGTAATGAACTTTCAGTCTACAGGAAATTTGACACCATTTGACACCATGCTCGCCTGGTTATCACCAGATGCTTTAACTGACGAAGCCACAGACATGTTCTTCAAATCCATATGTGCATTTACTTTATTATTTGATCACAGTAAGTCGGACTTCCTTTCTCTAATAAAGCTGCTCAGTAAGAATTCATATCGATCTCCGCTTATGCAAGAAATAACACTTCACAGCTGGTCATTTTCCACTGTAAACAGTGGGCAATAAGGGCTAACCCGTTAGCAGCGACATTGAGCCTTCCACCACCAGCTCCTCACTCGCTTACTGCCTCATGCCTCCCCGTCAACATTCGCATTCAGTTTATCCTACTCCCCCTTCGAACTTCTCACTCATTCCTGATCACGTTCTGTTGTCCATTTCAATAATATAGCTTTGGAAACGAATGTCTGGAGAATGCACGTCACGTTTTGGGATAGGCTTTACTGCCCATCCAAAATTAATCCAGAGATTGAGATGGTAAGGTAGTTTACCGAATCCTGGAATCCTCAGTATATTGATACAGCTATAACGTCGCTAGGGAGGGAGTTGCAGGAAGTAGACACAGCGACACTGAAGGAACAGCGAGATGGTTTCAGCTCAGAAAGGCGAAATCCTGAGCGAGTATTTCCGTTGACGGTTGTCTCGTGTGTCTGCTGCCATTATCCTTCCGGATAGATACAAACAATCACTGGATTGATTCTGGCAGGGTCAGCGACTGTGCTCTGCGTGGAAGCAGGAAATGGTTTTCATTCTGATAAGGCACGAGAAGAGAAAAAAATCTTCATTTGCTGACTGAATTGTAACCAGATCTGAATGATTCAAACTCAGCCTCTGAATGATTAACTCCACTGATGCTGACAATAACACTTGCGTCCAAACTCCTGTGATGTCGTTCTTTCTCCCCACATTGTGAAGCACCGATCCTTCCCGAGTGTGGTGAAGGGGCTAAATATATCCTCGCAGAACCACAGTGGTCCCAGAGACCGGATCGAACTGTTCCGCAGAGGGGATTGTTTTGCTCAAAACAGAACGGATTTGCTGTGTGGAACTGAAACTGTGTTCGATCACACACAGACACGGTGTAACAACTGCCATGAGATGTGGAGAATATTGGGGCGGATTCAGATGAACTGTGGGAAAAGCGACTGGCTCCTAAATTCCGTTGGCGGAGAGCTAAGTGTCCCAGGCAAAAGGCTAGAGAATTGGGTTGGAAATGAAATCAGCCATGACCGAATGGGCAGACAGACTAGTTGGGTTGAAATCTTTTACTGTTGTCCGATGCCTTCTGGTCTCTGGCCGTCTGGTATCTCAGGAAGTAGAAACAGTGTTAATTGTTCAGATGGAAGTCCTCCGGTCATAACTGGGTGAGGTGAGAGATGGAGCAGGTCTGATATAAATTTAGAGACTCGGAAAATAATTGTAGAGAATGTAATAAAGGAGATGCCGAGTTAGAGTTGGAGATTTGCAATAAAAAGGAAGGGTGCGATAAGGCAGAGGGAGATAGACATGGAAAAATGAGTGTCACAGGTCTTGAAGTCGCAACTGTGTTTTCCTTTCCAAGGTGCTAACAGAACTGCTGAGATTTTGAAGCAATCTCTTGTATTGGTACTGAAACAGAAGATAGAAGTGTGATCCTGGATAAATCAGTTCTCTGAACTCTGTGGACATTTGAATTCCCCGTTCCACCAGATCCATTCTGATCAACAAAATCCTGCCCCATCCCCACCCGCACCCCTATTAGTGACAATAAACTGTTCATTCCGTAAACCCACATGGGCACCCTGCAGGATCCTTTGTCGAATGAATTGAAAAAAGTGCAGGGAGAGTTCCATTTGATTTCCATCAGAACATTCTAACTCAGTTAATTTTGGTTCAGCACCATTTGACATGAATCCATCACAGTCAATCCCCCAGCAAGTGTCCTTTCGCATTTCATGTCCCTGGATACATTGGTTGATTTATGGTTGGAATTGAACTTCGCGTTTTGAAAGGTACATCATTTATCGCACATTCGGCAGAACGGATAAACTTGTCTCTGGTCCCTCTGGTAAAGTGGAGACAGTTTTCACTCAGAAACCAACAGATGAGCAAATACAGTGGGACCAGTGTGGCAACAAAACCTGTAACAGCCAGCAAACCCACTCTTGCATTGAATTGCAACGTTGGAAATGGAGTGGAGAGCTGCGAACGTATTACAGAAAAAAGCGCCCAGCTTGGGGATCAAAACCAGCACACTGAGATTAAGAGTCTCAAGCTCTACCGACTGAGCTAGCTGAAATAAATAACATCATTAAAACATTTCTCTTCTCGGATGCTATTCCTTAGGATCATTACAATCCATTTAGGACTTGTCCCGGGATTTAGGATTCTAAGTTCATGTTTTCATATTATTACCCTGATCCTTAGATCGCCAAAGTGATTCCCAGCCACTCTGGCAGACAGCAAATCAATCGGAAAATTACCTAAGGAAACCAAACCATTTCTAACCAGAGTGTAGGGAGTCCCATCTGCGGATGGGACAGAGTCCTCACTATGAACACTTTCTTTGTTCTTCCTGTCTACAAGTTGTACAACTTCTTATTTTCGATGCAGGAGTTTCATTTATAAGACGTTCCAAGAACCGGAACAATATTCTGAAACCATTTTGAATTTGAATTCGATTGTTTGACCTTTTCACACTGTAACAGCCGTTCCTGAGGAAGGAATTTCCATGAGTTCTGTCCCAGGGTTGGGCAGGAAGCGGCTGATTGAAGCTGCGGTGGCCGCTTTCTGTTGGTAGCGGGGGCGTGTAGAGAGTGCGGTCACATTCTGCTGTGCGTAACTATCTCACTCATCACGGACTCAGGGTCAATCATGGAAGAGTTCTGTTGGTAGCAATGTCGGGACATTGTCGGTGTCAATGCTTGATCTGAAATATTTGACGCTCTGTGTAATCGGGCTACCAGCCTTTCAGCCAAATGTGCTGACCATTTGAGACACAGGAACTGGCACCAAAATTGACAACGTATACATCCGAAAGGAAAGTGGACGTGCGGATTTAAACAGCAGGAGCTCTGACTGTATTCAGAGTCTGTCGCTAATTTTCCCATGTTTACCACAGAGAGAATGAGAGGCCTGACGAATCCCAGACACTCCAATAAAGCAACATCAGGACCTGGGCAATGCTGTCATAAACAACCGCCTGCAATAGTTCACTCGCAAAGTCGGCAGTGGTGAGATTAGTACACATGACTCAACAGAGATTGGAGCTTACACGTTGTTAGGAACGAACCACACTTAATCAATAATTTTCAGTCCGAGTCAAAGAGTTCCGAAGCAGCACATTTATTCGAACAACTTTAAAGATGGTGGCTGTACGAGGAGAGACACACCCGACAGTAAAATACATAGCTTTTTATACTTTTCTAAGGGGTCTCTCGACACCCCTACACTGAGCAGTAAACCTATCACAAATGTCTATTTCATTCTGTCTGTTTATTTCATTATTACTTGCGTCTATTATTCCTTCATTTGGTAATTCCTTGTACCCAAGCCTAAGCCTTACTAATTACCTCACTTGTTTTTCTTTAAATCTGTCTTATTTGGCTGTCCTTGTTCGTTAAAGCCTTCCTGTTACTTTGTCCAGTTCCTCTTTTCTTTTCTCACCTTCTGACTTGTGAGATCATGCTTTACTATTTTGATCGTCCAAATAGCGGACCTACAAAATATGAGCTTATTGCAAAATGTCCCTCCTGCTTCTTTTTTGTTTCATTTGTGGTCAGCTACAACATTCAAAGTTATTTATTCGCTTAAAACTATTTCTTTAGTAGACCTTCTATATTCGTTCAAATCAACATGCATCTGACAAACCTGAAATGTTTCTCTCTCACACGCAGCGCTTCCAATCACTCGGCCCCGCTACTGTGAAGCACCAAACTTGCCATGACACATGTTTCAGCATCGCTTCACTTCAGGCACTTACTGTGGCACATTCAATGATTAACATGGCCTAAGCAAAACTCCTCTCTCGAAAGTAAGTGGTAAAAGTTGTAGGCAGGAAGAATACATTTAAAATGATTTGCAAGGTCTGCACGGTTTAGACATTAACATAAAGGAGAATCGGCTTCGACAGTTTTCTCTGGAGCTTCAGGGTTGAGGAATGAACTCTGGGAAATTTAAAAAAAACATGAAGAAGACGGGCAGTGAACATAGCTGAGCAGGAGTTTTTTTCACAAGGCACGCGAATTCAACGCTATATAGCATAGGCTTAATGTGAGAACGGTAAAATTGAAATAGATGTGAGGTACACTTGTTTGCTCACAGAATGTTTTGTGCATGAGGAATGAATTGCCAACTTTTCAAATGCATCTGGAAGGGTATATAGACAGGAAGGGTTCGGAGACATAAGGGACAAATATTGGCAAATATATTTAGATTAAATTTCGGTTATCTCTTCAGAAGGGCGAAGTTGGATAGGAGGGTCTGCTTCCGTCCTGGGCAACTCTGAGACGCTGGCGTAGTTATCACCAGATTGATTCAATCATTTGCAAAACCGCATGCTGTTTTGTTCCGCAGTCAGCGTGTTGTTTTTTTCTCTGGAGGGTGCATGGTTCACGCTGACCGAGAGATGAAGGTTTCAAGGATTTTTGCTGCGAATGTCCATTCTCCTTGACACATTCCCATGTCCTCCACCACAGGTTTTGCCTGAAGAAAAATACCTCACTAATCGTGATACCTCCACAACTCTCCAGCGAATGCAAAAACTGACAGCTCTTAACGTGGAACAGAAGCAAAACTGAAAAGGCAGAGCCATTATCAGACACACCAAATCATGGATTCTCTCTGTGAGGCAGTACGAGTCGTTAATGTCATCAACTGCTCACACAAACGGCAGCGAGGCAATACCAAACAGTGTTTTCCGAAAAACTGCAGATTTAATGCATTGCCAAAGCCCAGAAAGTGCTCAAGTAACAGAAAAGAAAACAGAACAAAAAGAACTATGAAGAGTGAAGTTAACAGTTACAATCTCGATTAAATTGGGTCAACAGTGCCCTGGTGCCTCCACCTGATCGAGAGAGCCAATCATCATCCTCCCTCACCAAGTCAGTTATGGAGGAAATGACAAATGTATAATGACGTTTCACATCGCGATTGCTCACCCCACCGTTTCGCCACAGCAACAAAAAACAGCGAGAAGATTCAACGCAGGATCGAGCTTCACAACCATCTCCATTCACTCTCATGAATAAAAGAGAACAACGTAAATTGTCTTGAATATGAATATCCAGTGAAAGCTACTTGGGTCCGGTATTCTTCTGCTACACCGACATTCATGTGAAAAGGCATCTTTCAAAGAATGTGTTTGTGGCTATACAATGACAATGGCAGCTGATGCACTCGCTCTTACTACCGTCCTTGGTAGTATCGGGATTGGTATCCTTACCTTGCCCGCGGGAGTTGAGGGTGCAATTCTCTGCTGTGGAAAAGCGGTATGTTTTGGAGCAGAAAGATGTGAAGCTCGAGTCTCTCTGGAGCTCTTGTTGGAATGTTCAATGGAGTTGGGAAAATGGTTTGCAGCCTTTCCCTCAACGTTTTGGGTGTCTTTCATGGCTGCAGAGACTCCTGTGAGGCGCTGCCCTCCAGTTTTGGAATTAATTGATTTAGTTTCGTACCTGCTGCTTCCAGTTGTTGGGTGTACAGATTGGGTCCAACAGATTGAATTCATGGATGACTGCCCTGCTTCCAGAAATTTTCTGGTTGCCTTCTGTTTGTCCTGTCATATTGTTATTGTGCTGTTCTCGTAGAATATGTGGTCCTTGCCATCTGTACGTATTGCTACTAGGGACAGCTGGTCGTGGCAAATAATGTCTGCCACAAAAACCCTTTGCCAAGAACCCGTATTCCCATACCTTTATTCACAGATGCATGGCACACGAACTTCCAAATGAGGATATGTCATGAGGTAATTTTAAAATCATGCTTTCCTATATTAAAAAAGACTCCGGGAAACGATATCCAGACTCCTCCAAACACTCGGTCTTATGACAGCACAGAAGCCGACAGCCTCACTTTGACAACAAATCACCAGAACACAAGATCCAACACCCATCATATCTAGGACAAACGTGGATGATGAGATTCCACGCAGAGATTGCACGAAACACTACAAACAAGAAAGAGGCAGACAACTAGCGAGCTGCAATCATAAATTTCATCTAGACCCTAAACAAGACAGGCAGCTGTTCCTTGCAGTTATACACAGGACACTGACTGTCTCTGATTCTGGGGCTTGGAAGTGGGATTATATGATCGTCTGCAGCATTGGTTACTTCCTTATGTGAGGTACAACAGAGGGAACACGTATAAATCTCGATTGCTCATTGAGAAATACATCGAAAATAGTAGACCAGAGAACTATTTTGTTATGTTTCTGGTGCTGTTTTTAACCTGACCTCTGGCACTGCACTTACCCGATCATTCCTGATAGTTCAGTTCGCATTTCCACCATCGTTTATTGAGCAGTAATTTGCGTTTTAGCTGCAATAATGTGCATATGAAGCCCAGGTCCACCTGTCTCTATTTTATTTTTCTCTTATGCGCAATTGAAACACGGTAAAGAATCAATTCATACTGTAAGATGACATAGAGTGACGCGTGAAATACCCAGGTTTGAATGACGTTTATGCAATGACTAGAGATTACCTTAATTCAGGATGTAAGGATGTAAACTCGATTTGGGCAGAGGAGAGGAACGATGAGGAAAGAATTCATCAGCAGGTGTAGTTTACAGACCGACTCGCAGTTACTACAATGCAAAGCAAAACACACACGAAAAAAATAACTGTATGATAAAAGATGGCAAGAATCATGGGTGATATTAATTTCAATTTTAAAGAAAGTTGGCAGAACAGTAAACAAGAAATCACACATATCCAATGGAACAACACGACATATATCTTGGCAATCGATTACTTTACAGGCGATTTCGCTTTCATATTTTATTGTAAAACAATCTCTTGCATTGTGAGCCTCAGAAAATGCCATTTGTTTGCCAGAAAGAAATAAATATGTCATTATTCTTTGTTGGTTCCATGTCCAAGAACACTCAGACTCCTCTGCACTGCACTTATATTGCAAGTCTATCGATTTTAATAGTAGTCCGTCTTTTGATTCTTCCTAACAAAGCATATGACCTCACACTCTCGACATGAAACTGCATCTGCTAACATTTCTCCAGTCACTCATACTATCCATGTCTGTTTAAAAATTTCCAAATCCTCATCATAATATGTGCGAACACCTAGTGTGTATCGGCAGCAAATCTGGACACAATTCACTTTGCCATTCCTCCAAGTCATGAAGACAGAGAAAAATCATTGAAGCCCGATGACTGACTAATCTGTATTTGACTAAATATATCTTTTCTACTTGAGAATAGCTCATAAATCTCGATTCGGTGGTTTCTGTTAAATGGAGAATGGACAGACAATGCTGCTTTATTACCCAACATGGCAAACTTCTTTCTTGTGCAGTGGACTATTATATGCACATTTATTGATAGATTGCTAGAAATTCAAATGGACTTTACTGAACAGCTTCATTGATCAACTCTGCAGGTTATGTTAGCCAAACAAGCTGACAAAGTGCCATGTGTGATTTTACCTTTCAACAAATGATGTCGACTCCGTTTGATTGTAATCATCTCTTGTAGACTTTCTGCTTTTCTTCTGTTGCAATGGTGTTCCATATTTTCGAAATGACAGCAAAGACATAGGAGCAGATGGATACAATTTGGCCCATCAAGTCAGCGATGACTTTCCATGAGAATCGGCTGATTTTGCTAATCTTTAACTCGCCTTTTCAGCTTTATCTCCGTGGCCCTAGATTCCCGAAGTGACTAAATGTATATTTATATCAGCTTTGAATATTCAGAGCCTTGACAACCCTCGGCTGTAAAGAACAACACAGATTTGCTACCCTCTGAAAGAGAAAACCTCCTCCACATCTGAGTCTTACATATCTGACCCCTTCTGCGGTAATGAGGCCCTCTGGTCTCAAATTATCCCAGGTGTAAATCAGAGCAGAAAAACCTCATCAGGTTCAGTCTGCACTGTCCCGAGCCAGCTTTGAGTATATGCAGCATTGTCTTTTTTCACTTTTTAATAAACAAATAGACCAGATTTGCACATTAGATTTGTCAATGGTAAATTTTCGAAAATTCCTCATTGGCTGTAATATCGCTGGTATTGTATAGCGCTGTACAAATAGAAGGACATGTTTTATTGCTATGGTTAATACTCACCCTACACTCGAAAATGCATCGTTCCCATCGACTTTACCTTTCATCAATGTTGTATTACAACGTGATCGCTCATCCTCCTATTTCGTTCTGAAACAAAATAGGGGGACAGCGAATACTGGCGTCATGTTGCAGAAACGACGCATCAAATGCCGGAGTTACAGGTTGATACCAGCCATTCCATAAGGCATATGAAATAGTGTTGGATGAGAAAGTCATTGGGGTTCTCTGGCACAAGATCGAATCCTGCCAACTTTGTTTTGAATGACTTCATACAAGAAGATTCCTTGGTCATAATTAAATTTTAAAAAAATCAAAAAAACAGGACAGTCATGTGTTTAGACTTAAGAATCTAGAGTCCTTCATCAGAAATATATCATATTCAAAATGTTGTCTCTGTTTCTCTTTCAACAGTTACCGCCAGAACCGTCGGGTGTCTGCAGTATTCTGTTTATGTACTGTGCACATATGCTGCATTTCAATACATTCACTCAATCCCAGTCCACTGGACACTGCCCTGGTGAGTGGCAATGCTTCGACCTGATCGTCACTGTGCCAATCCTCACCGCTCCTTCCCCATTAAGATAAACATCCGCAGGAAATCTTCAGTTAACGTTCTTTTCTACAAAGACAACCTCGGGTATCGCTCCAAATACCAGGACTTCTCATCCTTAGACATGGTGCAAGTCAGAGGATTATGAAGAGATTTTGGGAAAATATTATCAGTTGGCAGGTGGAACAAATGTTCAGAAGGCAAACCATATAACCCAGTCTCCAGCTTTTTTAATATTCAGAAACTCCTTGAGAAGTGAAATCAGAGCAGAATGAAGAATGGTGAACTGTCCGATTGAGCAGAGACAGTCAATACACCTTCCCCTTCTTTAAGAGGACAGATCATTAACTTCGATGTTCTCGGGACACGAAAAACTCTGAGACATTGAAATAATTCTCATTCCCGTACATGACGAATGCAAACCTCATCTGGACTCGGGGACACTGAAAATTTTTGGGACCAGACAAGACACTGAGAGGCTTAAAGGGAGATGGTCTCAGCTGGGGGAATGTGACGTGTGTGTCTGTCGTGGATTCGATCAGACGGTTCCCATGTTTACATAATGAATGTCCCAGATGTTATTTTCGAAAAGTACAGCTAATAGAGGATACATGTCGTTCTGGGAAGGACAGACTGAAGTCAGAGTTCAGCCACAGCCTAATTTAGATTGTCGGGCAAAGACTCAGTCAAGAATTTTCAGCGCATTCGCCTGTTAAATGAAAGGTTGCTGGTTCAAGAGCTCCAAGGGTGACAGCGATCATTGTTCTTACTGCATCTGTTTTCTCTGCCTCGTAGTTTCGTATTTCAAATGGGGAAAAAAATGTTCCTCAAACGGAAACTTTTCGTGTGAAGAACGACAAGAAAGGTTCTGAAATATTTTAATGTTTAATGTAATGATATGTGGATTCTGGGTATCTGAAACAAAAGCATAAACTGTTACTAACTGGTTTAGCTGTACCTGTGGGAGGTTACTGAGTTCTGATGAAGTTTTTAACTATTGTCTATGATTTTTTCGCATAGTTGCTGCCAGACCTGCTGAGTTTTGTCGTGCAGAATATTCAGAGGATCACCAGAGACGCAGAGATTTCTTCAAGAGGTACATTTTTATTTGCAAACAACAAACCGTGACACTGATAAAGCAGATTCTTGAATGGGAAGAATCTCATTACCCATGTTTTTCAATACCTTTTTATCATGTTTCTGTTAGCTTATCGGCGTGTCCAAATATATTAAACAAAGCACCTCACTCTAGCTACAAAATAAACCAGTGATGTTAGTTCCCATTAGCTCTTTCATTATTCTAATACTTTCATTGTTTCAATATCTACTTAATGATATTCTAAAGTAACAGTTCCATATTTAGTGTCAGTTTTTGCGACAGTGGTCTTTCATTCTAGTCCCTGCTTAACATTTTCCTAATGTCATGATTGCTTATTTATTGTCAATAGTCTCAAGCAAGATGACTGTAATAACTATTTATTACATATTTAATATCATGTCCTCAATATTTATGTTCCCAGTCTTGTCATAATTAACAGGAATACTAATTTTACTAACTGTGTTATCTCATCTCACCATAGGGACCTTTCAGCCGCAACCTTATTCCTTTCATTGGCGTCAGAGCATTCCACTATTCTTGTCTCATCCTGCGTTCGGCAGATCTCTTGCAACAGATCGCCAGTGGTCTTCATGCCTGAACCCTTCCCTTGCTTTCATGACCTTCATTTTTCATAATTACATTCTTTCATTCTGACGAGTAGCAGTCATTCCTGGCACCGGATTCACTGAGGGCGAATGGCCAGTGAATAGTGTCGACTGGACCTGTTGCTCTGTTACTTACTCGCTAGCTCACGCTCTGTTCGTGACTTCTCAGACTCCTGGGAAATGTACTGTTCCCAATTTTGCCGGATTCCCGGACTTTATTCTTAGCTGAGCTGACAGTTGATGGTCTGAGGAATGTCATTCCCAAATGTCCAAGATAATAACGATTAATAGGTCTGTGTATCCTCCTCTAATCTGTGAAAAACATTGTTGCGGACGATAGGGAAAACTTTGACCGAAATTGAGGATGCTTTGAACCAGACCAAACTTCTATGCATTAGGAAGATTGTCTCAACCCATTTTCCTTTTTGGATGAATGCACGTGTAAGGCTTTGCAATTCAATTGGTCAAACCGCCAGGCTTGAACCAAAATACAATTTACTTCGCACTGTCGTTGTAACACAGATATAAGATAGTTTGGATTAACCTAACTATATTGGAAAACTTAACGAAAACTTAACGAACTACGCAACAGGAACTGCTCGTATCGAGTAAAGAAAAAACCAAACAATTCCAATCTTGCTGCTATCGGAAGGTTTTGTGAAACTTGATCTTAAAATTATGTTTGTAATGCTTAAGCTTTCAAATGGTTTTGAGGTGCGAATTTATTTTAACCTTGATGAAATTTGATACATTTAATCCTCCCTCCGCACCACGACAGAAGCTGTTATACCTGTTTCCTGTTCCCAGCGATTTCTGTAACTATTTCAGGTTTCTGACGGTAGCAGTCTCTCAAATTTCGAACGAAACAAAACCATTCCTGTGCTGCAACCAGTAATTAAATCAGAAATGCGCAGGGGAAAGCTTTCAAGATGCCGAGCATTGCTGCCTGGTTTCACACTGCAATTTAGAGAAACCATCGCCATGAAAAGCAAAGATCAAACTGACAGATCCGTTTCACGACAGAAGGTAACACTCACTCTCGAGATTTTCCTCGACAGTTTTCTTTTCAAGTTCTGGTTACAAACAACAACATGGCGATGGCCGGGAATCGAAGCCAGATCAACTGCTTAGAAGGGAACTATACTCGACACTAAACCACCCTCGTGCTGCAAGCAGCTCTCGCTGCATTAACAAAGGCACTTGTCAAGGCCGTGATCAGCAACAGCTGCATTTGAGCTGAAATCGACACAAGAAATTGCTGGTTAAACTCAGCAGGTCTGACATCACCAGAATCAGAAGCTTTCAATTCTGAATAACAATCATCGGATCCGAAACGTTCACTCCCCACAGATGCTGCCAGAGCAGCTGAGTTTTCCCAGCAATTGTTGTGCTGTCTCTCAGGTCTGCGGCATCTGCAGTTCTTTGTCAGATAGAAAACAATCGTTGACGCACTGAAGAGGTTTTGTTCTATCAGGTGACAGTCCACGTCATCCATAGAGACAGATGAGAAGGAACACAGGCTCATAAAATCCTTCCAGTGTGGAAAACGGCGTTCGGCCAATCATGCAACTCACCAAGACTCACACTCTCCACTATCCCTGCAACCCAGCATTTGTCAAGGATAACCAACCTTACCTACACTCAACTGGACACTATGGACTATTTAGCATGACCAATCCAGCCTAACCTGCACACCTTTGAACTATGGGAGCAAACTGCAGCAACCAGAAGAAACACACGCAGAGACGGGGAGAATGTGCAAACACCACGCAGACAGTCTTCAATCATACAGGAATCTGGGTAATTGTAGAGGATTCCAGAGGGAGTCCAGAATGCCGTGTGAATTATGGGCCTAAAGCCTGATTTCATTGCTGGAAAAGCTCTACGGTAACATGACTCCCTACATGTAGTATTCAACGCAGAATTCATTTTGTTTTAATCCATCCATTATTGACCTAATTCTGCAGGAAATATATGGACAGTGGTTGTTTGTGCAATCACTCAGATCTCTGTTTTGATCACACACAATAGCAACAGTGGGAGGTCGGATTATATTCCCCCTCCCACTCAGCCGTGGACGTGCAGGTCCTGATACTCCTCCATCAACATTTACTCACCACCTGACACCTGGAGGAAGTATGCCTTATCTTCCGCCTCTGGACACTCTCATCCCAGGGCATCAACGTGGACTTCAGCATTTTCCTGATTTCCCCTTCACCCACGTTCCCCCAGTTCCATCCTGCCAGATCAGCATCGTTATCATGACTGTCCTGCCTGCCAATCTTCCGTCCCACCTATCCGCTCCACACTCCTCTCCGACCTATCAAATTGCCCGCACATCCATCCATCTATTGCGCTCTCAGTTATTTTTTCTGACGCCCCACACATTCCCATTTATCTCTCCACGCTGGACGCACCCAACCTCATTCCTGATGAAGGTATTTTGCTGGAAATGTTGACTCTGCTTCTCCTCGCAAGCTGCCTGACCTGCTGTGCTTTTCCAGCACGACTCTAATCTTAACTATGAACTACAGCATCCGCAGTCCTCATTTTAACCTCGCATGATTGAATTCCTGCCCCTGACAGACTTAATTGCGTCTCGTGTTTTACTCATGACTTTCAATATGTTTAAGGTATCTTATTTTAATATAATCAAAATATATTTTTGCCCATCTGCGCATGTTATGAATTTGGACAGAGTGACACATCCTTTCTCTGTGAACAAACAGAATATCAAGGAATCGTATGGGAGAATGTTTCCTCATATCGAAACAGGAACAGGGAGATGTCATTCCTATTGAAGTAAATGCAGGCCATTCTGAGAAATCTGATAAAGTCTCCCCTGGGAGAACAGAAATTTTAGCTCATCTGTTATGAGTGATGGGGGTTTTGGCAGAGCAGTAGATTTTTAAAAAGTAATAATTGCCGAACAATTCTACTCCGGGTAATGCTGACGAAAGAATGAGATGGTTTGAAATACAGTGGAGGCTGCAGAGATTTAATGGCAAACCGTTACATGGAACCAAATCGGAAGGGTTGCGAATCGGTTCAGTAAACATATATGAATTCAGAAAATTTGAGCAGGAGGAGTCTATACAGCCTGCTTAAACCTTTCAGTCTGTTCTGAGAGTCAATCCAATCAGAACTGGATTTATATTTAAAATCCGGTTTCCTGTCGAATCTACATATCCGGTGACTACCTGATACATCATGGATATGTGCATTCTGATCTGAAATTCACTCAGTGAGAGAGCATCATCAATACTCAAGGAGAGTGAATATTAAAGAATCAGAGGCGTTAGAGTTAATTGCGCTCTCCTCATCTCAGTCCAAACAAACCTGCCCCTTAACCTGAGAGTTTGTCAACAATAACCGAAATATCTGCACATGCTGTAAATTTAACACTGACTTCTCTTCACTGATGCTGCCAGACCAACTGAGCTTTTCTGCAACTTTTGAGACTGTCATCGTGTTTCAGATTCCGAATTTCTCAGCATCTAACCGCTCAAGCCTGTACAGAATCTGATACGTCCAAATGAAATCACCTTGCAATTTTTTGAATATGGATCCAGTTTATTCAGAAGCTCATTACTCAAGATTGTGGGTTCCAAACAGTGACCTTTATTTTGTGATACATTAATAATTTTGTCTCATTGCCGCTGGGTTACAACTTATTATTCAGATATAATTGCTCTTGTGAAGGTGACAATGACTTATCGTCTTGAACAGCTGCCATTCATTTGGTACAGAAAAATCCACAATGATGCAATGTAACGAGTTCCAGGATGTTCAACGAATGGCAATTGTGGGACTGAAATGTTTTTTTCCAACCAGCGTGGCGGGTGGCATGATGTGGAATTGTCATCTGTTGTCCCGTATATCTGCTGTGCTCAGTGTTACACGCGATAATGTCGTGCAAGTAACATTCTACAGTGCATCTTGTCTGTTGTACACATCGCTGCAACTGAGTGTCGGTGGTGGAGACAGGGGATGTTTGTGACTGTGGCGCTGAGCAAGCCGCACTGCAATTTAATTCTAACTAATTATGGATAGCATAACTCATCTCCATCATCATCAATCCATTTCACAGATGGACATCCAGTGATGACACGGATGTGGTGAGCAAGTCTGTTTATGGCAGAAATGACCATGAATTTTCAACCAGATTCACCTTTTTCCCGGATGTTATGTTGAGGGACATTAGATTAGATTACTTACAGCGTGGAAAGAGGCCCTTCTGCCCAACAAGTCCATACCGACCCCCGAAGCGCAACCCACACAGATTCATTCACCTATATTTACCCCTTCACCTAACACTATTGCAAATTAGCATGGCCAATTCACCTAACCTGCACATTTTTGGACTGTTGGAGGAAATCGGATCCCACGGAGGAAACCCACGCAGACACGGGGAGAATGTGCAAATTCCACACAGACAGTCACCTGAGGCGAGAATTGAACCTAGGTCTCTGGCGCTGCGAGCTAGCAGTGCTTACCACTGTGCCACCGTGCGACATCACGCGACTGTTGCACTTTTTGATCGACATTTCATCTGTTAAAACTGGAAATGAGCTGATGGGACACAGATTATGCTACAGATGGTTAGACACAGTGCAGTGTCAGCAACTACATTCAGATTCTGTGTGGATTTATGCACGCGTTTCTCTTAATGTGTGTGTGTATTATCGTGTGTTCCTGTCTCTGTGATTCTGTGTGTGCCTATCATCTATCTCTGTCTGACGATCTATATCCATGTGTGTACGTGGGTGTCTCATTGTGTGCATTATAGTGTGTCGCCATTTTTATGTATCTCTGTGTCTGTACCTCTGTGCAACGGGCACTCTTTTGTTTTCGGGATTATAACAATTGAAATGGGGTTTAAACCCCCACCTATCTGTATCTCTGCCCATTCCTTTTGTGTTTGAAGTGATACATTGCTTTTGGTTATGTTGAGGCGTGTGTGTGTGTGTGTGTGTGTGTGTCTGTGTGTGTGTCTGTGTGTGTGTGTGTTTTATGCCCGTCTGCGTGTGTGTGAGAGACAGATGGAAATGCTTACAGATACTCAGAGATACACACATACACAGAGAGATGTGCAGAGACACATACAGACAGAAGCACAAGTATCGACTTAGAGAAACACCCGTGTACATACAACCACCCAGACAGGCACACAAAAGCGCACAGTTGTTGATGTAGACAGCAAAAGTGAGACCAGTAGAATGTCTTGTTCCGAATATTAAATAAGAAATTAATTGACTTTTGGATTGCTTCACTTTACTGGAAGCTTGTCCATAGTTTTAGATGGACAGCTGTGTCTTTAACAAAATTTTGATCGAAATAAGAGAAAGGTAGTTTAGTTAGCAGAGTGCGAGGTTACGATTGAAAAGATCAAGACAATTTGAATCGATGAACCTGTTTAGGCTATCCCAGCGTTTTCCAGTCTTTTCAAAATGGCCGCTGATGCTTCCGAATTGGTCGAAGTGCTGTCTTGTTCCAGGATGATGCCAGAGGAACTGAGAACCCGGAGAAAATTTCCATTAGAATCAATACCAATTATTAAGAAAGTACTCTTCCATAAGAAAGGGGATTTCAGGATTGTTGTTCGATCTTTAGAACTTTGACGTCCATCCAACAAAGAACAATTAAATATAAAATTACACAGATTGTAATCCACTGGACTTCTTTGAAAAGTTTCATATAAATAATACAAGATATTTCGATGGTATCGTATGTAGTAACCATTTTATTATACACATTACAGGAAATCCTAATGTGAATGCAGGTGTATTGTCCTCAGAGAGAAATGCTGAAATATGTAAATGCAGTTTACCAGCGGTGTTCCGCAAGGATCTGTTTTGGGACCATTGCTGTTTGTCATTTTTATAAATGACCTGGAGGACGGGCAAGAAGTTTGGGTGAGCAAGTTTGCGGATGATACGAAAGTCAGTGGAGTTGTTGACAGTGAGGAAGGATGTGGCAGGTTACAGCAGGACATAGATAAGCTGCAGAGCTGGGCAGAAAGGTGGCAAATGGAGTTCAATGTAGCTAAGTGTGAAGTGATTCACTTTGGTAAGAGTAACAAGAAGATGGAGTACTGGGCTAATGGTCGGAGAGTTGGTAGTGTGGAAGAGCAGAGGGATCTTGGTGTCCATGTACACAGATCTCTGAAAGTTGCCACCCAGGTAAATAGTGCTGTGAAGAAAGCATATGGCGTACTGGCTTTTATTGGTTGAAGAATTGAGTTCCGGAGTCCTGAGGTAATGTTGCAGTTGTATAGGACTCTGGTGCGGCCGCATCTGGAGTATTGTGTGCTGTTTTGGTCGCCATACTATAGGAAGGATGTGGAGGTACTGGAACGGGTGCAAAGGAGGTTTACCAGGATGTTGCCTGGTATGGTAGAACGATCGTATAAGGAAAGGCTGAGGCACTTGGGGCTGTTTTTATTGGAGAAAAGAAGGTTTAGGGGTGACTTGATAGAGGTGTACAAGATGATTAGGGGTTTAGATAGGATTGACCATGAGAACCTTTTTCCACGTATGGAGTCAGCTATTACGAGGGGGCATAGCTTTAAATTAAGGGATGGTATGTATAGGACTGATGTTAGGGATAGATTCTTTACTCAGCGAGTCGTGAGTTCATGGAATGCCCTGCCAGTAACAGTGGTGGAGTCTCCCTCTTCATGGGCATTTAAACGGGCATTGGATAGGCATATGGAGGAACGAGGGCTAGTGTAGGTTAGATGGGCTTGGATCGGTGCAACATCGAGGGCCGAAGGGCCTGTACTGCGCTGTATCTTTCTATGTTCTATGTTCTGTGCTGTAAGAAATGCTAAGGTTGCATAACTTGGCAAGAATTGAGAAAGAAGAAACAGACTGCGCTTTCTTAGAAAAAAAAGTGCATCATATATTTTGCAAGTAAGTGCGTTTTCCAAATGGAATTTTAGTGTTGTCAAGGCGAAAACATGTAAAAACTTTTAAAAAGAGTTTAATTATGGACGAAAATGAAAAAGGAGTGACCTAACAAACAGTTGTTAAGATTAGACTTACAGTGTGGAAACAGGCCCTTCGGCCCAACAAGTCCACACCGACCCGCCGAAGCGAAACCCACCCATACCCCTACATTACCCCTTACCTAACACTATTGGCAATTTAGCATGGCCAATTCACCTGACCCGCGCATCTTTGGACTGTGGGAGGAAACCGGAGCACCCGGAGGAAACCCACGCAGACACGGGGAGAACGTGCAAACTCCACACAGTCTGTCGCCTGAGTCGGGAATTGAACCCGGGTCTTCAGGCGCTGTGAGGCAGCAGTGCTAACCACTATGCCACCGTGCCGCCCAAAGTTGAGGATTGCTGCAAGGATTGACAGCAATTCACCTGTAAGTGACACAATGATTGAAGTGTGATTGGAGATGAACGGAGTTTAACACAGATAGAACTTTGGTTTGTAACAAGGTGCTCGTTGGTGATTGGCCAATAGTTCACCGATGACACAGGCTGTCTTCTACCAGCAACGATGTGATTTGTTAGCAGGCAGCTAAACAGCTTGGGACTCTAAACAAGATACACAGAAGTCTTCACCTGCTCAGGAGCTCTCCCTATCTTTAATCCTGAAGAAACCTGGTTTAGTTTTGCTTCAGCTGTTTCTATGAAATTTGCCTTTTAATGAGTGCATTAGAGACAGCTTGTAAGAATTAACCAGTCCTTATGTCACGTGTAAATCATTAAGTGCCTTCAAGATGCACTGTAGAAATTTAGCAAGGTTCTAAACAAATTACATTCCAAACCAACGACAACGAATAATTGGAAAGGCAGGGGAAGCAGATGAATGGAAGTGTTATGACTTGGACAAGTCATCAAACCTGGTTAAATGAAGAGTACAGGAGTTTCTTTCATAAAGTCAGTAAGTATGGGATACAGAGAGAATTGGCTATCTGGATTCGTAATTGGAAATGGTTGTAGATGGGAAGTATTCTGCCTGGAGATCGGTATTGAGTGGGATCCCGCAGGGCTGTGTTCGTGGGCCTCTGCTTTTCGCAGTTTTTATAAATGACTTGGATGAGGAGATAGGGGGTGGGTTAGTAAACTTACAGATGACACTACGGTTGCAGGTATCGTCGATAGTATAGAGGGCTACTGCAGGCTGCAGCGTGACATCGATAGGACGCAGAGCTGGTATGAGAAATGGCAGATGTGGTTCAACCTGGATAAATGAGAAGTGATGTAAGTTTGGAGGTCGAAATCTAATGCTAAATTTCGGATTAAAGAAAGGATTCTTGTCAGTGTGGAGAAACAGAGGAATCTGGGTATGCAAGTACAAGGTCCCTCAAAGTTGCCACCTAAGTGGATAGGGTTGTTAAGAAAGCCTATGGTGTTTTGGCTTTCATTAACAGGGAGATCGAGTTTAAGAGCCGCAAGGTTTTGCTGCAGCTCTGCAAGTCCCTGATGCGACCACACTTGGACTATTGTGTCCAGTTCAGGTCACCCTATTATAGGAAAGAGTCAGAGGCTTTGGAGAGAGTGCAAAGAAGGTTTTCCAGGATCCTGCCTGGACCGGAATGCTGGCGTTCTGAAGAAAGGCTGAATAAGCTCAGACTTTTGTCTCTGGAGAACAGGAGGAAGAGAGGAGGCCTGATCGAGGTGTACAAAATAATGAGAGGAATAGATAGAATCAATACCAGAGACTTTTCCCCCGGACAAGATGCACTGGTACGAGAAGTGACAGTTTGAAGATATTAGGAGGAAGGTATAAAGGAGAAGTACGAGGTCAGTTCTGTCCGCAGAAATCTGTGAATGCATGGAATGTGTTCCCAGCTGTGGTGGTGGAAGCAGAGATTTTGGGTGCATTTGAGCGACTGCTGGACATGTACATGGATATCACTGATTTGAGTAGATGATGTTACTATATTTGACAGTAGGAATAAATCTCGTCGGCCAAAGTGTCTGTTCTGTGTTGTACATTTCTATGTTCTATGTTCTATGAGTGCATACACTGGGTATCTCTAAAATTAAGTTGTCACCTTGGTGAAGCTACGACACAGAAGTAGTTGTCTACCAAAAAGTATAAGAAGCAACGGATGGACAGGGCTAATTGACTTCAGCACTCACGGATCAGACATAATCTCTGCAGTCCTGCCACCTCCCATTGTAAGTGATAATGGATAATATAGTTCATCATGGTTTTCACTTGACCGTCGAGGTTGAGGGCGACTAAATAGATCCTTTCGAACTTATGACAGGCATGGATGTAATGGGCAGTGTAAGTTTTTTACACAGACCACAGGAGGCATAGGTTTAAAGTGAAATCGAGCAGACCAGAACCAAATGTATGGTCAGCAGATTTGATTTTGTTTGTTTTATGATAGTTTTATGATGCCGAGAAACAGTGAAAAACATTGTTTTGCATTATCTTCAGTACAAATCATACCTAACATAAGTACATAGTTTAGTGTAGTTTCACAGCTTTTGAGCAGGTGCAGAGAAGAATATATGTCAGGTCAATACATAAGTTTGATAACAGCAAGGAAGAAACTGTTTCTGAATCCAATAATGCGTATTTTCAAACATTCGCATCTTCTGTCCAATGGAAGAGTTTGGAAAATGGTATTGCGTTGGTGGGAAGGGACTTTGATTATGTTGGCTGCTTTCCTGAAGCAGTAGGAAGTCAAGACTGTGTCAATGGAAGGAAATGTGATTCGCGTGATGGACTGGGTTGGGGGTCACGTATCTCTGTAATTTATTGCAGTACGGGCAGAGAAGTTACCATATGAAACTATGATGCCTCTGGATAGAATGCTTTCTGCAGTGCAATCTAAAAATTGGTCAGAGTCATTGCCAAAATGCTAAAGTTCCTTCCCCATGTGAGGAGGTAGAGGCATTAATGTGCTTACTTGGCTGTAGAGTTGACATGAATAGACTGATTGTTTGTATAATAATTCCTCAGAAGTTGAAGCTCTCCATCACTTCCAACTCAGCACCAATGACATAGACCAGGGTCTGTTCTTAAGTCCACTTCCTCAAGTCAATAACCATTTCCCTTGTTTTGTTGACATTGAGGGAAAGCTTGTTGTATTTACACCATGTCACTAAGCTCTATTTCCTGTACACTGTCTCACTGTTGTTTGAGATCTTATCCACTATGGTGGTTTCATTAGTAAATATGTAAATGAGGTGAGAGCTGAATTTGGCCGTACAGCCATCCAAGGGGAAGAAATATATAAGGGGGCTAAGTACACAGCCTTTCAGGGCACCAGTATTGCGGATTATTGTAGAAGAGGTGTTACCAACTATCGTCTTTCTTTGTGATATGAAAGTCAGAATGTTGAGGATATAGTTCTAGAGGTGAGGAAAGAGGTCTGGAACTCAGACTCAGTCGATGAGTCTTGTTGGCATTGTGGTGTTCAAGGCAGAGTGAAAGTCAATATACAGAAGTCTGATGTAGGTGTTCTTGTTATCCAGATGTTTCAGGGATGAGTGAAATGCCAGGGAGGTGGCGTCTGCATGGATCTATTACGACTCTCTGCGAATTATTGAGAACCAAAGCAATCAGGGTGTTAATATATGTCATTCGTAACCCCTCAAAGAACTTCATAGATGAGATCGGCCATGATTGTATTAAATATAGGAGCAGGGTCGAAGGGCCGAATTCCAGACTCATGATCCTATTTCTTATGTTCATTTGTTCATTATACCTCAGAGGGAAACATGTTAACGAATTGTCCTTGTAGTCAATGAAGATCCACAAACACAAATCCCATTTCTCAACAATATGCCCATCATCCTGAAGATTTCAGCAATGCAAGGGATTATCAAAATACCACACAGACAATATCAATACTTATTATTCGAACATCCATTCTAGTAGTGAGGGAGTTTGAAGTTTACGTTCTTCTGGATTATTTCACAATTTCCCTGTGAATAATAGGGTGTCTGTAATGCAAACTCATGAAGGTGATCATCATTTTCTTATTTCTCAGTTCCACCCAAATAACTTTCCTGGATGTATTTCCGGGAATATCCTCCCTCACCATAGCTGTAATGCTACCCCTTATCAAAAATGCCACACCCCTCATCTCTTGTCTGTCTTTCTATCCTTCCTGTAGCATTTATACCCTGGATCATTAAGCTGGCTGTCCTGCCCATCCCTGAGCCATGCTTCTGTAATTGATATGTTATCCCAGTCCCATGTTCCGAACCATGCCCTGAATTCATCTGCCTTCCGAGTTAGGCCTCTTGCATTGAAAAAAGGCAGTTTAATTTATTAGTCCTACCTAGTCCCTGTCTGCCCTGACTGTTTGACTCAATTCTGTTCTCAACTTAGAAGTCTCAGATTGATCTCTTTGCTCACTGTCTCCCTGGGTCCCACCCCCACCCCACCCCACTTCACGAGTTAAAATCCTCCAAAGTAGTTCAAGCAAATTTTCCTGCCAGTATAATAGTCCCCTTCCAATTTAGATGCAATCCTTCCTGCTTGTACAGGTCACTTCTACCCCAAAAGAGATTCCAATGACCGAAAAATGTGAATCCTTCTCCCATGCACCAGCTCTTCAGCCATGCGTTCATCTGCTCTATCCTGCCCTCACTAGCGTGTAGCACTCGGAGTAATCCAGGTATTACTACCCTTGAGGAACACATTTTAAATTTCTGACTAACTTTCTGTAATCTTCCTTCAGAATCTCAACCTTTTCCCTCCTTGTATCGTTGGTTCCAATGTGTACAATGAGCTCTTGCTGGACATTATGCACCCTCTCTGAGACTTCTTTGATCCTGCCACCAGGGAATCAACACACAATTCAGTTTTTCTTTCCCTTCTGGACAGAGAAACATCAGTCTGGACCTCAGACAACAGAATTCCTGAACACAATTGATCTCTCGGAAGCCGACATACCCCTCGTAGCATTAGAGCCAGTTTCAATACCAGAAGTTTGACTGTTCATACTACGTTCCACTGAGAATCAATCACACCCTACATTTTCCAAAACAGCTTACCTGTTTGAAATGTTTATTCCACAAAAGTATCCTGCCCTAGGTGCCTACCTCCCTTACACTTCCTGGAGTTTACCCATCTATGTGACTGTTTCTGAGACTTTCTTCCTTCCTAGAACAGACATCCGTCACACACTGTTGCTATTGAAAATTCCTCATTGCTTCTATCTGTCTCTCCAACCGATCCACTCGATCTGATGAAATTTGCATCCAACAACATTAATGGCAGATATAATCCGCAGGAACCCTTAAACTTTCTTGAAACGCCCACATCTGACAAGAAGTACGTATCACTGCAAAGGCCATTTTTGCTCCTTCAAAATCTACAGACGCAGAAAAAAAAAACACCGTCTTCTTCCTCTCCAAAATACTGCACCAGGTTAAATTAATAGATATGGCTTATATTTTAAGTTTAATCAAGAGACTATCTCGAAAAACATCTATTTAAGAAAGA
The DNA here is from genome assembly GCF_020745735.1 of Hemiscyllium ocellatum. NCBI lineage: Eukaryota > Metazoa > Chordata > Chondrichthyes > Orectolobiformes > Hemiscylliidae > Hemiscyllium > Hemiscyllium ocellatum. The sequence goes on from NC_083418.1 coordinate 2,322,830, forward strand.
ACTGCTGTACTCAGTAATACAACGTTTCTCTTGAACAGACTTAAAACAAAAAATAACTTATCTGATTCTGTGTTGTGAACTTCGCCCAAACCGGTTTCTCCAAGAATTCGTTGTTGAATTCCCAGATGTTTGCAGGTAAAGGAACGGCTGGACAAGGGGAACCCTTCAGAAATTAGATAACAATAATCCAGTCAAAACATATTCTTGTCAGGGTTGAAGGGAAGGCTGGTAGGTATAGGGAATGCTGAATGACTAAAGAAATTGAGATTTGAACATGCCGGTGCTGGACTGGTGTGTACAAAGTTAAACATCACACAACACCAGGTTATAGTCCAACAGGTTTAATTGGACGAAATTGAGGGTTGGTGAAGAAAAAGAAGGAAGCATATGTCAGCTATAGCCAGGATAGATCGAGTGAATCCTGAGAATAGCATAAAAGAAGTGGGGATATACATAACAGGAAAATTAAGAGGGCAAAAACGGGACATGAAATAGCTTTGGCAAACAGAAGTAAGGAGAATCTAAAGGGTTATTGCAAATATATTAAGAACAAAGGGGTAACTAGGGAGAGAATAGTGCAGCTTAAAGATCAGCAAGGCGGCCTTTGTGTGGAGACACAGAAAATAGGTTAGATACTAAATGGATAATTTGCATCAGTATTTACTTTCGAAAAGGACATGGAATATATAGGCTGTAGGTATGGTGACGTTTTGCAAAATGTCCAGATAACAGAGGAGTAAGTGCCGGATGTCTTGAAACGGTCAACGGTGGATAAATTCCCAGAACCTGATCAGGTTATTAGAGAACTCTGTGGGAAGCGAGAGAAGTGAATGCTGGGCCTCTTGCTAAGATATTTGTGTCATCAATCGTCACAGGTGAGGAACCAGATGAGTGGAGGTTGGCAAACGTGGTGCCACTGTTTAAGAAGGGCGGTAAAGACAAGCCAGGGAACTATAGACTAGTGTGCCTGAACTCAGTGCGGGGAAAGATGTTGGAGGGAATCCTAAAGGGCAGGATGTACATGTATTTGGAAAGGCAAGGACTGATTCGGGATAGTCAACATGGTTTTGTGAATGGAAGTCATGTCTCAAACCTGACAGAGTTTTTTTGAAGAAGTAAACAGGTGGATTGATGAGGGCAGAACAGGAGATGTGATCTCTATGGAACTCAGTAAGGCGTTCGACAAGGTTCCCAATGAGTGACTCATTAGCAAAGTTAGAGCACATGGAATACAGGGATTTGTATATCGAACTGGCTGAAAGGTAGAAGACAGAGGGTGGTAATGGAGGTTTATTTTTCAGACTGGAGGCCTGTGACCACTGGAGTCCCAGAAAGATCGGTGCTGGGTCCTCTACTTTTTGTCATTTACGTAAACGATTTGGATGCGAGCATAACAGGTACATTTAGTAAGTTTTCACATGACACCAGAATTGGAGGTGTTGTGAACAGCGAGTACGGTTATCACAGATTGCAACAGGATATTGACCAGATGGGCCAATGGGCTGAGAAGTGGGAGATGGAGTTTAATTTAGATAAATGCAAGGTGCTGCATTTTGGGAAAGCAAATCTTAGCAGAACTTATATACTTTATGGTAAGGTCCTTGGAAATGTTGCTCAACAAAGAGACATTGGATGTAGATTCATAACTCCTTGAAAGTGGAGTCATAGGTAGATAGGAGAGTGAAGAAGGCGTTTGGTATGCTTTCCTCTATTCGTCAGAATGTTGAGTACAGGAGTTGGGAGGTCATATTGGGGCTGTACAGGTTATTGATTAGGCCACGCTTGGAATATTGCGTGCAGTTCTGGTCTCCTTCCTATCGGCAATATGTTGGGAAACTTGAAAGGGTTCAGAAAAGATTTACAAGAATGTTACCAGGGTTGGAGGATTTGAGCTATAATGAGAGGTGGAACAGGCTGAGGCTGCTTGCCCTGGAGCGTCTGAGGCTGAGAGGTGACCTAAACAGAGATTTACAAAGTTATGAGGGGCTGGAAATGATAAATAGACAAAATCATTTCCCAGGGGTTAGGGAGTCCAGAACTAGTGGTGTCAGGTTTCGGCTGAGAGGGGAATGATATGAAAGAGATCTTAGCGTCAACTTTTTCACGCAGATGGTGGTACGTGTATGGAATGAGTTCCCAGAGGATGTGGTGGAGTTTGGTACAAATGCAAAATTGAAGAAGCATTTGGATGGGTATATGAATAGGAAGGGTTTGAAGGGATAAGGGCTGGGTGCTGGCAGGTGGATCAAGATTGGGTTGGGATATCTGGCCGGCATGGACAGGTTGGACGGAAATATCTGTTTCCAAGCTGTACATCTCTATGACTCTATGACACTATGGGTGTATGGTCGCTGACTGTAAAGTGATCCTCAGCAGAAACTGCAAAGAGAAGGGTATCAGAGTAAGGAGCACAATGAGTGAAAGAACTGCAAATGCTTTTGGGAAGAGGGACAGCTGCACAAGAGCTGCACATAACAGGGGAGGTGGATCTGGGAGTGGCGGTTTCGATCCAATATTGCCAGAAGTGGTAATGTGAGTTGAACAATGATTGAATTAATTAAAATTTGAAACATGTGTCTGATTCTCTCTGCATGTGTCTGTCCTTCTTTGTTTAAACTGGTACTCTAACACCCTTTTCTGCCCTCCTCGTGTGACTATACAAGCAGCAGATGTTTTCCTGGGACACCTTGCTCATGTTCCTGTTCATTCGATCATTTCTGACAGTCTCACAATGACCTGAGTGACGCAAAGGTGCAAGCGACTGAGCGGTGACCTTACAAAAGGACTGTCGCATCCAGTGGGAAAAGTCTGACAACAAGGAAGCGGGAGAAGTCAAGAGGTGACTTGTGCCAGGGCCATGCGGTGAGAGACAGCCATCCCCTCTGGCGGTCAGGAGATTAATCAGCGGCTACTTTCTGAATGAAAGCAACTCGTCTTTTTGGACAACTTGGTTGTTTATTTTTCTTTCATCACTCAGTAACAAGACAGCAACCACCCACTGAAATACTTCAAAACTACAGTACAGGACATTATTACTGTTAGGAACCACAGAACGATGAAAAAAGTTTAACATTATTACTTGTCAGAATTTCAGTCGTGTTCCTATTGTTTCCTGTTTCTGCCTCCCTCCATTTTCAAATCAAAAAGTTACATTTGTTGCTTCCGAGTCTAAAGGAACTTTCTCTGAATTTAATTAATGCAGAAAACAAAATAAGTCGGAACGCAATAGTGATGAGGGGATTGCATTGTTAGCAGATCAGTCAGATATCTGTGACAGTGTAGATGCGACACCAGGTAGAGCGCTGCCTCCCTGGTTGCAGAATTTGTGATGTCACTAATTGGCTGAAGGACAATCTGAAAGGTATACTAGCCAATATAAGATGTGGCAACGGATGGATCCTTGAATTCAGTATATAGGAAGCTGTGAAATAAATTGCCAACACAGTGTTAAATGCCGAGTAATGTTCCTCGATGATGCCTAGCCAAACATTTTGAAGATAGGTCTAATATGAGAAGTGATAGAAATTTAACTCATTCTCAACTATCACCCCAGAAACACGTACGTATACACACACACACACACACACACACACACACACACAAAACTTCTCGATTGTCTTCCAAACGGGTTACCATTTTAAACGAAAACGGATTTATTCCACAAATTCATCAGAGTTCTTTATATGATTGCTTCCATTCAGTTTGGATTCCCAATTAGATTCCTGAATCGTAATATCCCCATGGACAGTTGTTCTCATCCCATGTGCTATGTCCTGCTCCCAAAAATGCATTTGATTCCTATACCGCATGTTGTTTAATACAGGAAATTTTCAGTGTGGTGGGGATTGAGTTTTGAGACTGATCCAGGTGTGTGGATGTCCTCTTTATTTGACACCCAGGATTGTTGAATGAAGTTTTGATGTTTGCGAATCCCGAAGTTATTTTGTCTACAGTCACTTAGAAGAACTGCATTAGTTTTAAGTCAAGTATTCCTTTACTCTTGATTATATTAGTTTATTCAACGTCACTGTCCACAGCCTTGTACACTATTCGGGAGAGTAAAAGTGACGGCATCACCAAATATTTGGTTGTTTTTTCAGTTATGACCAGGGCTTGGGATTAGGAAGGTGAGGAAGTTTTGCTATGATCGTGCAGCGGATATGGACACCATGAAGCATCTCCAAAAAGCTAATGGATCAATGTGGCAATTCACAGATATTCTGGGCGAGCAGAGCGAAACAGGCAGACACACTGAATAAGGAGCAGAGGGTGACAGAAGGATATTGGGATTTCCAACAGGCATTACTTCAAGTCAGTCTTCATTTAAAAATGAGTATATTATTGGTGAAACTAGTTTAAAAGTAAATTGTGAAGTGGAAGTAAACTGCTGTCACATAGAGCGACGTAGAGTTAGTAAGTGAATGGGTAAAGCATTGTCCATTACAAGGTAAAGTGGAGAGTGTGATGTTTGTGAGGAAGAATCGACAAAAGGACTTTAGTTTAAATAGGGAGATGTTACAGGTGTTTGATGTCGAGAGGGATCTGCAGGTCCTGGGATATCAAATCACACTGAGTTACTCTGCAGGGGCAGCAAGGTATTAGCAAGGCAAAGGCATGATGGCTTCGTTTGTTCATTAGATGTGAGCATCACTGGCTGGGCTCAACATTTATCCCTCGTTCCTATCTGCCCTTGAGAAGATTATAATGAACTGTCTTATTGTACTAGTGTATTGCATAAACTTTATTTTTCTGGAGAAACTGAATGTGGCAGAAATTAAACTGCAGCATTTTGTATTTCCAATCCCAGTTTTAAACTGAACTGTTTGGGTGGCACAGTGAATCAGTGGTTAACATTGCTGCCTCAGATTTCCAGGGATCAGTGTTTGATTCCAGTCTCGGGCGACTGTCTATGGAGTTTGTAAATTCTCCCCGTGTTAGCGTGGGTTTCCTCCGGATGGTCTGGTTTCCTTCGATGCTTGCAGTTTAGGTAATATTGACCATGCTAAATTGCCCACAGTGATCAGAGATGCGTAGGTTTGGTGCATTAGTTAGGGAAATTTGCAGAGATAGGGCAGGGGAATTTCAAACCTTAGGGAATCTATATTCATTTACTCTAGGCTGAGTTGGAGAGTGGAATGTCATGTGTTGTCAGCGAGCTGATGTACAGCAGAACAAAGACTCTAAGCTAATTGAGGGATCAATTCATAGAGCAGGGAGAGAATGGGAAATAAACAGAAATTGATGATTAAAGCTCAGCAAGTTTGGTAGCATCTGTGCAGAGAAACCAGTGTTACCAATTCGGATCCGGTCACCCTTTCTCTGAACCAGAACTGAAAAATTAAACTCTGATTTCTCTCCAAACATGCTGCCAGACCTGCTGAAATTTTTCAGCAAATTCTGGTTTTGTTTCTGATTGATTGCATCTGCAGTTCTTTCAGATTGTATTTAGCTAGAGAATGGGTTTAGGTGCAGAGTAAAGCTGTCTCTACACTGCAGATTTTCAAGCTCGCAGACCATGTTCACCGTGGAATTAGATAATGTCTTAATCAACCCCTGTCCCCACTCTATCCCGATCAAACACACATAGCATAATTATATAATTGGCTTAGAGACAGAGTCTGTTTCTCTGTACACTTTCTCCACCTAAACCTCCCTGAGGCTGGGATGAAAAGGGTTAAATACAGTGCACAAACACTCCGGGTTCAGGGGAGGCTCTGCGTTAGATTACAGAGCAAAGCTGTCTCTAGAGTGTCTCTCACAAACTCTTACATGGCTCATACGCATTGTCATGCAGTCACACATGTTCAGTCACAAACACATAAGAGCTTTACAAACTCCCTACCTCAGCATCTCACACTCGAACACAATCTCTCACTCAAACAATTTCAGCCACTAACTGAGCGGGCGCTACAGTGGGCGCACAGAGAGGGGAGCCGGAAGGTAAGCGGAGACCAGTTTAAATTAACGTTTTTTTTTATTTTCCCAGTCTGTGTTTTTTTCAACTAGGAGCGGGAACACGGTAGTCGTCAACAGAGGCTTCTGGGAAGGTCTGAAGTTTGAATGTAAAAGGAACCCGAGACACTACACGTGTCGTTTCTCCCAACCTCCCTCCTTCTCTAACCGAAAAAATCTCAGTCGGCTGTAGTAAACTATTTAGTGTTTTTGTTTTGGAGATTAAGTGTAGAGTTATGGCAGTGCAGGCATTGGAATGTTCCTCCTGCAGAATGTTTGACTTAGGGGTGACTACCGATGCACCTGCCGGCTTCACCTGCAGGAAGTGCAGCAAGCTCCAGTTTCTCACAGACCGCGTTAGGGAACTGGAGCTGGAGTTGGATGAACTGAGGATTATCCGAGAGGCTGAGACGGTGATAGATCGAAGCTACAGGGGCATAGTTATGCCAGAGAACAGAGGTAGCTGGGTTACTGTTAGAAGTGGGAAGGGGAGGAAGCAGGCAGTGCAGGGATCACCTGTGGTCGTTCGCCTCCACAATAAGTGTACCGCTTTGGATACTGTTGGTGGGGGCGATGGCCTAGCATTTGTAAGCTGCAGTGACCGTGTCTCTGGCATGAGGTCCGGCTTTGAGGCCCAAAATGGAAAGGGGGAGAGGAGGAGAGTGCTAATTATAGGAGACTCTATTGTTAGAGGGACAGACTGGCTGTTCTATGGACATGGGCGAGACTCTAGGATGGTTTGTTGCCTCCCGGCTGCCAGGGTCCAAGATGTCTCGTATTGTGTCTTCAGAATCCTGAAGGGGGACGATGTGCAGCCAGAAGTCGTGGTGCACATTGGAACCAACGACATAAGTAGTAAGAGGGGTGGGGAGGTCATTTAGGACTTCAGGTAGTTAGGCTGAGAGCTAAACGCTAGGACAGACAGAGTCATCATCTCTGCGTTGTTGCCGGGAGACGTGACAGTGAGATAAGGAATAGGGAGAGAGTGCAGTTGGACATGTGGCTGCAAGGTTGGTGTAGGAGGGAGTGTTTCTGGTATTTGGACAATTGGACTGCATTCTGGGGAAGGTGGGACCTGTACAAGCAGGACGGGTTGCACATGAACCAGATGGGCAACAATAACGAGGGAGGTAGGTTTCCTTGCACCCTTCTGGGGGTTTTACACTAATTGGACAGGGGGATGCGATTCGGACTTGTAGTCCAGCAAGTAGGTTAGCTGTTTTTCAGGATGTCCAAGAATGTATGGAGGCAGTGGAGAAGGTAGCACTGACAGGGAATACTTGTGGACACAGAGATGGGCTCAAGTGTGTATACTTCAACGCAAGGAGTATCAGAAATAAGGTGGGTGAACTTAAGGCGTAGATCGGTACTTGGGACGACGATATTGTGGCCATCACGGAAACGTGGATAGAAGAGGAACAGGAATGGTTGTAGGAGATCCCTGGTTACAGATGTTTCAGTAAGATTGGGATGGGTGGTAGAAAAGGAAGGGGTGACAGTGCTAATTAGAAATTGTGTAACGGCTGTAGAAAGGCAGTTCGAGGGGGATCTGCCTTTGGACGTAGCATGGGCTGAAGTCAGAAATTGGAAAGGAGCAGTCACCTTGTTAGGTGTTTACTATAGGCCCCCCAATATCAGTAGAGATGTGGAGAAACAGATTGGGAAGCAGATTTTGGAAAGCTACAGAAGCCACAGAGTAGTAATCGTGGGCAATTTCAACTTCGAAATATTGATTGGAAGCTATTTAGATCAAGTAGTTTTGACGGGGCGGTGTTTGTGTAGTGTGTCCAGGAAGCTTTTCTAACTCAGTATGTAGATTGTCCGACCAGAGCGGAGGCCATATTGGATTTGGCACTTGGTAAGTACCGGGACAGGTGATGGGCTTGTTAGTGGGTGAGCATTTTGGTGATGGTGACCACAATTCTGAGACTTTCACCTTGGTTATGAAGCGAGATAGCTGCGTGCAACAGGGCAGGTTTTATAATTGGGGGAAGGGTAAATACGATGCTGCAAGACAGGATCTGAGGAGCATAAATTGGGAGCATACGCTGTCAGGGAAGAATGTCATTGAAATGTGAAACTTTTTCCTGGAACACATACGACGTGTCCTTGGTCTGTATGGACCTGTCAGGCAGGAAAGATATGGTCATGTGAGGGAACCTTGGTTGACGAGGGAGGTTTAATGTCTTGTAAAGAGGAAGAAGGAGGCTTACATAAGGTTGAGGAAACAAGGGTCAGACAGAGCGTTGGAGGGATATAGGATAGCCAGGGGGAGCTGAAGAAAGGGATTAGGAGAGCTAAGAGAGGGCATGGGAACTCTTTGGCGGGTAGGATCAAGGATAACCTCAAGGCCTTTTACACGTATGTGAGAAACATGAGAATGACGACAACGCGGGTAGGTCCAATCAAGGACTGTAGTGGGAGACTGTGAATTGAGTCGGAAGAGATAGGAGAGGTCTTGAATGATTACTTTTCTTCAGTATTTACAATGAGAGGGACCGTATCTTTGAAGAGGAAAGTATGAAACGGATTGGTAAGCTACAGGAGGTACTTGTTAGGAAGGGAGATGTGTTGGGCATTTTGAAAAACTTGAGGATAGACAAGTCCCCCGGGCCTGACGGGATATATCCTAGGATTGTGTGGGAAGCAAGAGAGGAAATTGGGGAACCGTTGGCAATGATCTTTTCATCTTCACTGCCAATGAGGGTGGTGCCAGGGGACTGGAGAGTGGCGAATGTTGTGCCCCTGTTCAATAAAGGGAATAGGGATAACCCCGGGAATTACAGGCCAGTTAGTCTTTCTTCGGTGGTAGACAAAGTAATGGAAAGGTTACTGAGGGATAGGATTTATGAGTATTTGGAAAGACACTGCTTGATGAGGGACAGGCAGCACGGATTTGTGAGGGGTAGGTCTTGCCTTACAAGTCTTATTGAATTCTTTGAGGAGGTGACCAAGCATGTGGATGAGGTTAGAGCAGTGGATGTAGTGTACATGTATTTTAGTAAGGCATTTGATAAGGTTCCCCATGGTCGGCTCATGCAGAAAGTCAGGAGGCTTTGGATAGTGGGACGTTTGGACAGTTGGATAGAGAACTGGCTAACCGGTCGAAGTCAGAGAGTGGTGTTAGATGGTAAATATTCAGCCTGGAGCCGAGTTACAAGTGAAGTTCCGCATGGATCCGTTCTGGGTCCTTTGCTGTTTGTAATTTTTATTAATGACTTGGAAGAGTGAGTCGAACGGTGGGTGAGTAAATTTGCAGACAATACGAAGATTGGTGGAGTTGCGGATAGTGAGGAGGGCTGTTGTCGGCTGCAAAGGGACTTAGATATGATGCAGAGCTTGGCTGAGAAGTGGCAGATGATGTTCAACCCTGTCAAGTGTGAGGTTGTCTATTTTGGAAAAACAAATAAGAATGCGGAATACAGGGTTAACGGTAGGGTTCTTAGCAAGGTGGAAGCGCAGAGGGATCTTGGGATCTATGTTCATACATCGTTGAAAGTTGCCACTCAGATGGATAGAGCTTGTAGGAAGGCCTATGGTGTAGTAGCGTTCATTAGCAGAGGGATTGAATTTAAGAGACGTGAGGTGATGTTGCAGCTGTATAGGGCCTTGGTAAGGCCACATTTGGAGTACTGTGTGCAGTTCTGGTCGTCTCGTTTTAGGAAAGATGTGGAGGCTTTGGAGAGGGTGCAGAGGATATTTACCAGGATATTGCCTGGAATGCTCCATCTGGTACGCTCCGCTATTCCATCATAGTTAATATCGTTCTCAACCCCATTCTCCAGTCTTCTCCCTGTAACATATTTTACCCTGAAATAGTGCGTGCGAATTCGCCCCCAATCCCTCCCCATGTGCTGGTGGCTGTTACACAGTGTCTGTGTGTGATCAAAATCAATTTCAGTCCTGCACAGCACACCGAAATCTTTTGAGTAAAGCCATTGCCGTTGGAGGACAATTCGATTGGGTCTCTGGCCCCACTGTGTTTGTGTGGGGGAGAAGTTTCAACCTCTATCTCCAACGGGAAGGATCGATAACATAAAACATGTAAGAAAGATAGGCTTGTGTGTGAACATAGATGGAAGTAATTGCTTTCTGCCCCGGTCAGTAAACCTTACTCTGAATGCCCCGACCCATTCCTGCTGTTGTGAAATGTAATTGCCGTGTTTGATTTTACTCGATATGCATTTTTCCTTGTTCAGACTATGCGGGGATGTTTCCAGCACAGATGCTCATTATTTTTAAGAAAACAGTCGGCGGGCCCTGATACTTTCTGGAGAGTTGAAGCATCAGTTTGTGCGAAAGTGACCCAGTTCAGAGCTGAGCAAAAACGTTGCTGTTCCTTCTTTACGGGCGTCCATCTTCCGCATCGTAATGGATGGGGCAGTGGCAAAGGGAGCACTCATTTGCTCTTGTCAAAGCGAACATGGCTTCTTGAGGTAAGTTTCTGTCAAGTGTTTTCCAAAGTATGGTCTGAGGAAATTCATTTATTCCTTGTCTGGCATTTCTCAACCTGTGTGAACGAAAACTAAAAATCCTCAAACATGCTTTGGAGCACTTCATATATTCGAGTTTCTCAGGAGAAGGTACAGTTAAGATCATTCAGTCAACAGCAGGATTGAAAAGATTTGCATATTCAGATGAAGTGCTTAACTCATGCTCTCACACAGACACTAATATTCACCGGCAGACGATCAGAAATTGGTGTTTACCCCTGAAAAAGCTAAGGGAATTTAAAGAGCAGGACAAAATGACAAAAGGTTATATTTGTGACTGTATACACCGAAAAAGAAGCACAGAAAATAAAAACCAGACTGAAAGAAATGTTTACGAGAAACAGAATTCACTAATGGAACACTTCCAGAAGATAGAAGCGATGAGTGATCAACGAAAGGGAAAGGAACCATTGGGATTTGAACCCAGGATTGTCTGTTTCCAAGATAGATACTTTAACCAGCTAAGCCACAGTGCCCAGGCTTGCCGGGTTTGAATCGCATCCAAATATCGCTAATCACTTGATCACAGTAACCCAGAAATTTGCTTTCAGAAGCAACATTGATGAATGCAAATTTCAATCAACCACCGCTTTTGGTAAAAATAAAACACTGATGAACATCTTCCACTGAAAATGCGCAGGAAGTGGCAATCTCCTCCTGCATTGATTTCAAACTAATATTTTCACCTGTTTAAACTGACAAGATAAAGTGTATGCTTTCATCTTCTCGGGGTCCATTCAATGCGTTAATACACCCATATACCCAGAAGGAACCTCACACCAAAAGGAATGAAGTTACTGTGGTGAATTGACCAGGATTGGTGGGCAAGTAAATGAAAACAGTGGTCATTAAAATCTGACCCATTAGCACCAATGCTAACTCTTGCATCACCAGCTCCTCACTCACTTCCTGCCTCATATCTGTTAGTCATCTTTGAATTTCATTTTTATTTCACTCACCCATTTCACTTCTCAAGCTATTCCCAACAGGTTGCAGAAGTCTTATTGGAAACTGCAATTTGTAGAAGCGGATTCGTGGGACATGGATCTCACTCCGTGGGATCGAATTCCCTGACCATCCCTGAGTACTACAGAATTGATGAGGTCATGAGTTACTTTCCTAAAAGTGTGAATTAGTTAGCACGAAAGTACAGCCATGGTGCTGCTACGGAGGGAGTTCTAAGGATTAGACCTAGCAACACTGAAGGAACAGCGAGATATTTCGAATTCAGAAAGGTTGCGATGATTGGACGTGGTTTTGTTGTCGTGGCTTTACCGTTTGTCAGTTGCCGTTGTCCTTCGAAATAGATGAAAACAACTACTGGACTGATTCTGCCTGGATCAGGGTGTGTCTTCTGTGTATAACGAGGGATTCGGTTTTCATTTGGATAATTCATGACAAGATCGTTCATTATTTTCATTACCTGACTGGGAATTGCATCCAGGTCTGGGAAATGCAAATACAGACCTCGAAGCAGTGAACCCCAATGTTGCGGAGAGAAACGCTTGCAACCTGACTGGTACACACTTTTGTACTTCCTTCACTTCATAACCAACTTCGACACAAATGTTTCTCTCTCCAAATTTACAAAAAGCTCTTATTTTCGCTGTCGTTGTTCAGCAAATACACTGAAAGAAGCTGCATCCAATCCGATGTAAACAGGGGTTCATTTTGTGGTGCTGAGCTGAGGTGACACGAGTAAAAGCGCAGTTGAATTGGTCTGATTCTAGATCCCAGACTAGTAATGACCGGAGATTTTTCGGTGCATTTGTATAGGGGCTTGACTGGAAGAGACCAGACTTAAAATATTATTCACCGAAATGGATCATGAATGAACACAGTTACTGTGAGAAAAAACGATGGAAAGTTCCAGCTGAGAAGCAGGCGACAAAGCAAAAGGGAAAGGCTCTGCTTCAGAAAATGAGGACGACTGAAGTAGACGAATTACGGTGATCATCTATGCTGAATTATCACCTTGTGAATGCTGTTTCCACCGATGGAAATATCTACATTGCATATGGAAACGTTGGACTGCGTCGGCAGGTAGGCATAATGGATAATGTGTGACAATTTGAAGCAGACAATTTTAAGTTGAGACTTTGTGATCTCGAGCGCAGCATGTCGCTTTGTCACTGTTGGAAGCGAGTTTGTCAGGTTGTCAGGATCTTCACGGACAAAGTGTTTTCGAATTTGACAGTTGAATTTGGGTCGATTACACCTCACTGTCCATTTCATATTTCAGCTCACCACAACGGCTCTCCCTGTGTGTCTGAAAATGAGCATCAATTCCTCAAGGCAGTTTAACACAGTGTGACGATGTCAACGTTCAGTCCCATTGTTGTGTCATTTAAGATCACAGCGAGAATCACGTTGATATTTGTCCTGGAAACATCAGAACAAACAAGGATGTGGACCACATGCTGGAAAATGAGAGGAGAATAGACGAATGTCTGATAATCCAAACTGCACAGTGGGCTGAATGGCCTTTTCCCGCATTTTATAAGCTCGAAGGCATGGAGAAACTGATCTGAAACAAAGGTGATCACAAATGAAAAGGAAAAATCCGTGTAATTGAGAAAAAATTTACAAGAGTGCCTGTTATCTTCCATGTTAGGCTAATGGTTAGGACTTGGCTCTTTCAGGGAATTAAAGTTCTGTTGTACTTATTTATCCCTGATGATTGTATTTCTGATAACATTCAGAAGCAAGAAATGAACTGCAGAGTTGTCAAGCAAATTATTTTGTGCCAAACCTGATTCAGATTAACACAAAACAAATATCACAGGACGATGGAAATCGGACACAAATGCAAGAACTGATAGAGGAACTCAACAGGCCTTGCAGCATATGTGAAGAGGTAAAAGGATCAGAGTTTCAGATCGACCTCAGGACAAATGCATTTCACCTGCCAGTGAAATTGACTGCTTCACAAATTGGGGACAATTGAGGTGAAGCAGAAACAGTGAGTATCCTTTTTGTTTGTTAAGCTTGTGAATTTTCTCATTGCTGCTCATGACCTGGTTAAAAACGAAACACTGCAACATGAAGGACTTCCCCACGCATGTGCCCTAGTGGCCCGCTAGGACGTGAACCTGAATATCGATCAGTAACGTGTAAGTTTTCTGCTCCCTGGTTCGCCTCCTACTTACATTTTTACACATCAAAGCGAATGTTTCTCTTTTCCCTACAGACAAAAAGAAGTTTGAATTGCTGATCTGGACGAATGTGAGTTCTTTGCCCCGCTCACATCAAGCAACATTATGGGAACAATCATAGTGAACGCCCAAACAGAGTCGGAGGAGTGCGAGCTGATATAGTTCCACAACCTGCAAATTGGCTTATTAAAATTTCCCAAATATACCGAACGAATCACTGGCTATTGGGATGGGAATGAGACACAGCAAACACCCAGTCTCATTTTTTTCGAAATGGGAATCAAAGGAGAGTATGGTTGAGACCTCAGCAGTGACAATTCTTCAAGAACGTAGTGGCATTAACTCTGATGGTCTCGGGGACATACACTGATCTGCGATATTGAAAGCATTCCTGTCAGTGCTGTTCAGCTTCTGATGTTGTCACTCTCTGAAACAATAAACCTGCCTGGAATAGACCAAGAGATGAAAGCAACAACTCCTTAACACGAGATGATTAAGGACAGCAGAAAAGAAGCTTGTATATTTTCTTACTCATACATCTTTGAGGTATTTATTTCACTTCTCCTCCAAAATGACAGTGCTTTTTACAGCCTCGCAGTTTCCAGCATTTCAATTGCTCATCTCAATTATATTTTCAATGTAACATTTTGTTTACATCCAAGCCAGGGTGTATCTGGGAAATAAGGAAAGGATGATCACCTTATTTCGATTGTATTATGAATCCCTTACTTGTCAGAAAGAAATTGAGAAACAATTCTGGAAGGGGATTTCAGTTATCTGTAAGAATAATTGAGTGGTTATGGTCAGGGATTTTAACTTTCCACGCGTAGACCGGGACTGCCACTTGTTAACAGTTGTGATTGAGAGGTAATTCTTACGTGTGTTCAAGAACCTTTTCTGATTCAGCATATGAAGGTTCTTCTATTCAAGGTGCAAAACTTGACATTCTTTTGTGAAATAAGGCAATGCAGCTTACAGGGGTGTCAGTGCAGGAGCACTATGCGGCCAGCGCCTTTAATTCTATTCGTTTTAAACTACTGAATGAATAACATCGGCCCAATATAAAAATTGCAGTTCTAAATTGAAGGAAGGATAAATTTGAGGTCATTAGACTTTCAAAATTTGTTTTGAGAGCAAATGTTTGCACGTTTAGTGACGGCTGGAAAATGGAAAGCTTTCAAAAATGAGATAATGAGAATCCAGAGTAAGTATATTCTTCTTCAGGAGAAAGGTCAGCGTGGTACGTGTAGGTAATGCTGGATATCTGTAGAAATTAAGCCTTTCATCAACAAAAGAAGAAAATATATGTCAGGCAGAGGCAGACGGTATTGAGTAAAGTCTTTGAAAAGCACACAGACTATACAAGCATTCTTAAGAGGGGAATCAGGACGGAAAAAGAATGCAATAGATAGCTTTGGCAAAGAGGGTTATGGAAACTTGACAGTATTGTATGAATTCAGGCAAAAGGGTAAATACGGAGAGAATAGGGGCACTTAAAGATCAACAAGGCAGTCGCGTGTGGAGCCGCATGGGATGAGGCAGATACTAACAAATATTTTCATTCATGCTCACTGTGGAGGAGGACAAAGAAGGTATCGAATGTGGTGAAATCAATGGGGACATCGTGAAGAATGTCCATATTACAGAGGAGATTGTGCTTGATGTGTTGAAAGGGATAAAGGTAAATAAATCCCTTGGACATGATCAGCTATGACCCAGATCTCTGAGGGAAGATATGGAAGTGAGTGATGGAGAAATTGCTGCGTTGTTTTTCATCATCGATACTCACAGATGAGGTGCAGGAGATTGGACATTCGCTAACGTGGTGATACAATTTATGGATGGTGATGCAGTGAAGCCACTATAGAATGGTTTTGCTGACATAGGTGGTGTGCAAGTTGTTGGAGGGACTCTTGAGGGGCAAGAGTTTCATATATTTAGAAAGTCAAAGTCTGATTAGCGATATTCAACAAAGCTTTGTGCATGGGAATCCATGCCTCACGAATTGACTAGTTTTTTTTTGAATACGTAACAAAAATAACTGATGAGTGAAGAGCCATGGATGTGATCTATCTGGACTTCAGAAAGGGATTGGACAAAGTTATTCATGCGAGACTAGTTAGGAAAGTTAGGTTTCATGGAGTACAAGGAGAACTATACATTTGGATACATAACTGGTTAGAAGGTGCGAGACAGAGTAAAAGTGGAGCGTTGTTTTTCAGATTGGAGGCCTGTGACCAGTGCTGCGCCAAAAGGATTGTTGCTGGGTCGATTACTTTTCATCATTAAAATCAATTATGTGATGTGAGTGTGATCATAAGGAGTTTAATTATTAAGTTTACACACGACACCATTATTAGATGTGTTCTCGACAACGAAGAAGATTATCTCAGATGACAACGGGATTTTGATTGGGTTGTCCAATAAGGTTAGGAATGACAGAAGAAGACAAAAGTTGAGTAATGTGAGGTGCTGTACTTTGGAAAGACAAATTAGGATACCCTTTAAAAAGTTAACGGTAAGCTCCTGGACACTGTTGCTGAACAAAGAGACCTTGGCGTGCAGGTTCTTAGCTCCTTGAAAATGAAGTTGCAGATTTGAAGGACAATGAGAAAAGTGATTGATCTGCTTGCCTGTATTGTTCGGTGCATTGGGTTCGACGTTCAGAGGTCATACTGTGGCTGCCCAAGGCATTGTTTTGGTCATATTTCGAGCACTGCGTGCAATTCTGCTGAACCTGTAACTGAAGGATGCTATGAGTATTGAAATGTCTCAGAAAAGGTTTATGAGAATGGCGCCACGACTGGACTGCTTGAGATCAAGGGAGAGGCAACATAGATTTGTGTTATTTCCCCGAAAGATCTGATGCTGAGAGGGGACATTGTCGAGGTTTATCATATCGTCAGGGACATGGCTAACATAAAGATGGAAACGTACAACGCAGAACAGGCCATTTAAACCACGATTTTGTTCCAAGGTTTAATCCTAATGGAAAATATAATAATTTAAGCTACGCACCACTCAACTCTATGTTATCCATGTGCATGTCCAGCAGTCGCATAAATTTCTCGAATGACTCTGCTTCCACAACCACTTCTGGAAATGCATTCCATGCAGTCACAACTCCCTGCGTAAAGAAACTATCTCTGACCACTCCTGTGTACCTTTCTCCTAATACCTTAAAACTACGACTCCTTTTACAACTCAGTCCTGTCTGGGAAAAAGTCTCTGACTATTGAATATATCTATTCCTATCATTATCTTAGACACCTCGATCAGTTCTCCTCACTTCCTCCTTCACACCAGAGAGAAAGGTCCGAGCTTATTTAATCTTTCTTCATAACGCAAACCCTCCAGACTGGGCAGCATCCTGGTAAATCTTCTTTGCACCCTCTCCAAAGCCTCTGTATCTTTCCTATAGTAGGGCGACCAGAACTGAAGACAGCATTCCAAATGTGGTCTCACCATGGACTTGGAAAGCTGTAGCAAAACCTCCTTGCTCTTCAACTCGATCCCCCTGTTAATGAAAGCCAAAATACGATATGTTTCATTAACAACCTTATCCAATTGGGTGGCAACTTTGAAGGACCCCCTGTACGAACATACCCAGATCGCTCTGCTCTTCCACATTGCCAAGCATCCTTTCGTAAATTCTATTTTCAGCATTCGAGTTCGACTTTCCAAAATGCATCAATTTGCCTTTATCCAGGTTGAAATGCATCTGCCATTTCTTAAAGCAGCTCTGCATCCTGTCTATGTCGCACTGCAGCCTGCAATAGCCCTCGATACTATCAACGGCATGTCCAACCCTCGTGTCATCTGCAAATTTGCTAACCCACCCCATAATCTCATCCATAATCATTTCTAAAAACTACAAAGAGCAGGATCCCAGAAACAGAGCCCTGTGGGACCACATCAACTCTGACTACCGAGCAGAATACTTTTTATCTAAAACCACTCTCTGTCTTTTGTCAGACAACCAATTCTGCATCCAGGTGGCCAAATCTCCCTGTATCCCATACTTCCTGACTGTATGAACGAGCCTGTCATGAGGAAGCTTATCAAATGCCTTGCTGAAGTCCACATACAGCACATCCACTGCTCGAACTTCGTCAAGTTCGTTGAAAAGATCATAGAAAAAGTCCTTTCTTGACCTAATGGAGTCCAAAACATCAGAGCATAAGTGTACATTAAGATGGGAAAGGTTTACATTGGAGATCAGAAACTTTTTTCACACAAATAGAGGTGCGTGCACAGAACTGGTTTCCAGGGAAAGTGGTGGAGTCTGGTTCAATCAAAACATTTAAAAGGCAGCTGGATGAGTATATAAACAGCGAGGGTTTAGAAGGATATGGGTCAAATGCTTGAAACTTGATGTATGCTCAGCATGGATGCGATACAGCAAAAGGTTTGTTTCAATAATGTTTATCATGATGACTCTACGAGTCTATTCTGCCATAATGTTCAGCTTGCAATCATCCCCTTCCCTGAGTCATGCTTTTTAACAGTTATGATATCCCAGATCCATGTTCACATTTGTAACATGTGTTCCCCATCCTTACCTGTCAGGCCACTTGCAGATGCAAAGCACTCCATGTGCGAACATACATTTTCTCATTTCACTTTTGTTTTTGTTCCCAATGACGCTAGATCTCCGCCGAATCATGCTCGATGCATTCAAGCGACGGAGTATTTTCTTCATCTTGCCTCGATGTCAGCCGCCTCCTTGCTGTTGAAAACGTCGATTACATACCCTCTCAGTGATATGTTCTGTAAAGAGAAATGCCCCCACAGGACAATCTACCTCATTGCTGGTATTCCTCATACATGGTAACAATCACTTCACTTCCCTGCTTCCGGACGTTTTGCACTCAGAAATCAACAATAATGCGGCTGGAGGATTCATTCATAATCGGACTGCACGGGTGAACATTCTGAAAAAACTTGTTTCCATTTTGAACACGCGTTTCCTTTTACGGTCTCTACTGCAGTGGTCGCTCTGCCCCATGACTACTTCAGGCAATTAGATCTCGTTCAACAAATACGCTTTTCTAGAAGACATATTGTCGCATGTTTGTCAACGACACAATAGCAAAAGAGGACGCCAACGGGAAGGTCAACCCGCGACCTCTCGCATATCTCTATTGTAGAAGGCCCGATGAGGGAATCATTCCCCTTGACCAATGACCACAGACCTGCAGAGCGTCCCCCGTACGATGCAGCTAATTTTTGCTCAGCGTGAAGTGCATTCTCCAGAAAATACAATGTGCAATGAGATTGCAGTATATCTGTTTCTGTTATAACTATTATATATAACTATTTCTGTCTGCTTGCCCCCGGGGTGTAGCTGTTTGTCCACTCGCTAAGGACGACGCACTCTCCACTGACGGACAATTAATCAATTCTTCGCGCAGCAATTCTGCCGAAAGTGCTGGTGCAATATAAGTATTGGTTTATTTGCTGTGATGAGCAGCAGTCGACAACTGAGCCCCAACTGTCGCAAAAGAAGAGAATTTGAATAAACTCTGACTTACTGAGAGTTACCCCACGGCCCTGAGCTGCAGTGCTGTGGGTAGTCCAACGCGGAAGAGACCGTTAAAAATAGCCATTGTTTCTCCCTGAGCCGCTCTGTCTCAGAGAATGGGTGAGGGACGGCATTAGTGCGAGGTGCCATGCCGACGCAGACTGAAGCCGTTCTGCACATCGAGTCCATGACCACTCTGTATTTCCTGTATCGCTCTGGGGTTTCCCATAATCGTTGGTATTCGTCCTATTAATGGGGAACTGTATCTGTGCTGATCCTCCTGTCAGTCATATCTGATCCAGGATGGGCAATTACAGCTTGGAATGGACAAAACGGCAAGCAATGTGTGTCAACCTCATCTTTTCAGTCTCATCTCAGAGAGGACGTTTAGTAATTCAGTTCAGAGCAGATGGACAGATGACAGTAGAAGTCCACTCAGACCTCCAGAAACATTTGACCTTACCTGTGTCCATTCTGACAGTGTATCAGTGTGAGATTTTTATTTGGGACATGAAGTTGTGGAACCAGTAAACTGATTAAAAGACATGGTGCAGAACAGAGCCCTGTTACAGGTGACATGCGTATATCGTGGTTGCAGAAGACTTATTGAACTGTCGGTTATCGGCCCATCCCAGTCACGCTGTGTTACTCTGTTCCTGGGACCATTGTTTTTCTGAACGAGTCCAGGCAGATCATCGTAATCAAGATCATACAGAGCAAAACATTTTTAAAAAAATAACTTGAGACACAGTAAGATATTCCCGGGCTGTACAGTGGCTCAGTGGCTAGTTCTGCTCTGACACAGCATCAGGAATCGGGTTTCGATTTTCGCTTCAGGCAACTGTATGTGTGGATTTTGCACATTCTGTCCATGTCTGTGTGTGTTTGCTCCGGGTGTACCGGTTTTCTCTCACAATTCAATGATGTGCAGGCGAGATGAATTAACAATGCTAAGTTGCCCGTAGCGTGAGGTTTTGAGGAATGTGTCTAGGTGGGATTGTTGGGCAGCTCGTGCGCTCAGCAAGATTATGGCAACTTCGAGAACTCGTTCATTAGTTTAATAACTGTAGGCGAAAGCTGTACTGGAAAATGAGGATGCATGTAAAAAGCAGTATGAAAACATGATAACGCATGTTTTCAATATTTTACATCTTGATCAGAATTCAAAAGCATTGAAATCTCACTTTCTAAAAATGAAATGCAATTTGAGCACAGGCCCTCTGACAATTACGATCTCTCCCTGATGTGAGAATCATTTCCGCTCGACCAAAGAGTCTGCTTCGTTTCTGTTATCTTACCCATAAACTGGATGAATGTTTTTTTTTATCATCACGATATTTTTGTTGCTGCGCCACCAGAAAGTAGAACTGAGTTTTAATGGCAGATTCTTCCAATTGTGACTCACTGCTCTGAGAACGTTGTGATATCTCCCTTACCCCCGGAGCAGGCTCTCTCCATTGACGTCTCGACTGACCCATCTTTTACTGACAGCAGTGCTGGGGAGGGAAGCACAAATACGCTCTTCAGCTCGTTGTTAAACACGGGCGTGCGGGTGGGGCAATGAGGGTGGTGCGAGTGGGCACTATAGAAATTGGGGAAATGTTTGTAATTAGAAAATCTTTCAAACCCAAGTTTTATGTCGAGAATCGTGGTCAACATACCTCAACTGAAACAGAGTGAAAGATGCATAGCTACGAGGAAAGAAAGAATCTGTTCTTATAATGGCGAACTGTGTCTCTGACCTTCTTGAATATGCAGCGAGTTCGCTTCTGACTGAATCAGCATGAGGAGGGTATCATGTTGGTCAGACACACTGTGCCTGGTATTTATAAACTTCACCATATTGTCCCCAACTCAGGTGTCAAGATGAATTCTCCTGATCAATTAATTCCAGAGTGACAGGAAACAGGAAAAATTATCTTGACACCACCTGCGGAGAAAAAGCTATGTGATTGATCAAACAGCCTTTAGTCGTGCATGTTTTCCACATTTACAACTTTGGTGCTTGCTTTAAAGAAAGCAATTTGAGAGATTAGTTCAATTAGTTGTAGCAGAAAACAGGAAGTTTTCATCTTGTTTCTAAATTGTGCTGAACAGGAGGTAATTCTCCCTGGTCTTACTGAAATGATAAAGAGCAGACGGTTCCCAAAGTGAGATCTGACATCGGGCTCGGGGTTCATCATACTCCCACTGTGACACTCTGCTTGTGTGATCCGAACACGAATTTAATAAAAGCTCATTGACAAGATCGTTTTAATTGAATTGTGTGGAGAATTGAAGCCGATTGAATGAAAAACTGAATGACAGTGTGGATGCAATATATTCTGCGAGGGATTATTTCTGCACAAGTGGGGAGTACGCTGTGATGTTCCTAGCGGCCAGTACTGGGACCATTTCTCTTCTGTTTAGATATTAACGAACCTTTCTCCTCAGCAGTGTTACGACACAGGTTAAACAATCATGTTTAATTTAAATAAACAACACAGAAAAGATATGTCCAGTGCAGTAATCTGTGAAAATTCGATACGCCAGAAACATTTAACATAAACATTACCAGTTTTTTTCCGGACAGTGCTAAACAAATTAACTAACACCTATTTACAAAGTGCTTCCTCCAAGCTATCTTTTACAGTTCTCGTTCTACAATACTAGTACGATAAAATTCCGAACTAAATGTTGCACTGCAAAACCTCTTATCGCAGAATCAGGCAGCTGTCAAAATTTTCTGCATTCCTGCTTTCTTTTGTGGGTTCTGCTTCATAGGTTACTAATTGATAAATATAACTTGATGAGCTATTCTCCTGTCAGTGTGCCGATGTCGTTTGCACAGCTGCTCTCCTTACGACTGTTCAATTTTCCCCGCTCTTCTAGCACCAAAGAATCGGTTTATTCCATTGGCTTTTTAGATTGACAATATGTTAAATTTAAACTTGGTTGGAAATTGGATTATAATTCAAACTGTTTGGCCTAATTTGAATCTGTTTTGTTACTTTTAGGCAATCTTACTATTGACCCACTGTTTTACTGCTACCGTATTGGGAATACTTGTGCTGTCAATGTTAACTTCCAACTCACCTTAAGATGCAGTGCACCAAATCTTCGTAACGCATCCCCCCTTCAGAAAAAAAATGAACCATCATCATGAGAAGTTGAATTTATTTTTTTTCTATTTTTGGAACACATTGCCATAATAAATAGATAACTATGATAGCTTCAATTTCACTTCTCCCCTTAAACGTATACATCTTAAAACATTTAATAAATGCAAATCTGTTCTAAACTTTATTAGATAAGTCCGCGAAAACGCTTTTGCAATTACATTGTTCAGACCAACAACAGGTTAAATTTTGAAATCAAAATTTTGTAACATAAAGCACCAATAATATCGTCTCATATTCGTGTATTTAATATGTCCTAAGAACGTAAGTGGATTGGGATTCGTGTAGACAGGAGTCTCCAACGTATTGTTCGTAAGGCGATTGTGGTGTATTTCCTCTGCTAGATGCTAATCGTCTTCATAAAATAACCAACTGACAGTTCCATCACATTCGCAACGTCTTTCAGGAGAACAGCTGCAACCCCTATGTCAAAAGCATCGATGGCGACCTTAACAGGTTTTGAAAGGATTGGTGTAGCTAAAAGTGTCGAGTGTTTAACATAGCTTTAACATGGTCACGTTCCTCCTGGCATGGTTCTGTCCACCGAAACCTGGTGTTCTTCAACAGTGCTAGTACATTGCTGAAGATTGGAATAAACTTCTGACAGAATCTTCGAGGTTGTTCATGGAAATTCCTCGATGGCTTTCGTCCTTCAGTGCCATTGGCTTTCTGTTTTCCTGACCGATTAAATATCCAAAGAACTTCACCTCAGTTTTTACCATTTCAGTTTTATTTTCGTTTATAACCATTTTTGACTCTTGTGGTCCTTCAAAGAGTTCTAGCAACTATATCATGTGATGCTTCCAGGACTTATTAAAAATCAGTACATCGTCCAAATAGACTGGACAAATTGTTAACACAGCCACAACTATGTTCATGTGTTTTTGGAATGCTGCGGTGCGCTCTTCACTCAAAAGTGCAGCACATTAAACTGAGATAGCTCTTTTGGATCAACAAACGCAGAAATTTATTTTGCCATCACTGATTAAGGAACTAGCCACACGCATTGGTGATGTCAGTGGCTTGCATGACTTTTCGGTACACTCCTGCAATCTCTGAATTGAATATGAAATCAATTTTGTGACAGTGTTCACCTTCAGGTCACCCATGCAGAGTTGTTGAATTCGATCTGGTTTCGGAAATAAGGTGATTAGCAAACTTCACTCATTATGTCATGGGTCAATGATGTCCTCGTCAAGAATGGTCTCCACCTTCATCTGGACGTGTCTGCATTTGAGAGGATTAACCCAATAAAGGTGCTGTCACATTGGAGCGGTATTCCCATGTACTTCATGTGGAAGAGCATTAGTCCTCCCCATTTGATTTTTACGTATGTGTGTATACTGCAATTCGATGCTCCTCAGACAGATATTTTACGAACATATCCCATTCTTACAGGACTACTTCATTTTAAATCTGTTTTCAGGCACGGCAATATCCACATCATCTGGATTTGATTACTCAATCAGTGGCGCAAACTCAATCACTATTTTATTATAAATGGCAACTTTACTATGCAGTTCACCTGACTCAACTTTTACTCAATGTTTCTTGGGGCCACGAAACCTTGTTTAGTATTAACACGTTGCCCTCGGCTAAATGTCAGTCTCTCAGAATTTTTATCTCTCACTTGTTTCATTCTACACTGTGCCCTCTTTTGGTGCTAATGGTTATAATCCAAACTGCTAAATCACAATTAATCGCATACCTCTTCATTTTCTCCAACTGCCTACCATGTGGCTCGTTATCACGGGCTTTGCTGATATCCATGTTCACTATGTCAACTGCTCTGCCCTCATTTACATGCTTTTTCACCTTCTCAAATCACTCAATGAGGTGTGTGAGACATGGACTGTCCTTAATGAAACCATATTGACTATCTGCAATCAAATTATTGCTTGCGAGGTGATTATTGTTCTTATCTCTTTTCCACCTTTCCAAAATTTTACGACAACAGAATTTTCCTGCAACTTTTACTATAATAGGAACAGAATCAATTCTTCAGTTCGAATTTTTTCCGTCAGAACTGGACAAAATGAGATTCAGAAGAGATCTCAAGCAAATCTAGAGACTGGGAAAATGTTAAGAGAGGAAATTACAGAAGAGAGGCTCAGGATAAGGAGGAAAGTCACGAAATATTCAATAAAAAAGACGGTGTGGAACGGCAGAGGGACATGGACGTGGAAAAAGATGCGTCACAGGACTGGAAATGTTAACTCTACTTTCCATTCCCAGATGCTGGCAGACCTGCTAAGACCTGCAGCAATGTTTGTTTTTGTTACATGAACAGAGTATGGTAGAATGTTGCAGGATTAATCAGCTGTCTGTGCTCTGTGAATGCTGAAGTTCCACTTCCTTTGATTAATTCGCTTTCGCACTGAAATCTCAAAATTCTGTCCGACTCCCACCCCCACCACCATTACCTAGAATAAATTGTTCACTGCGTAAATCCCACATGGGCACACAAGAAGCTCATTTTCAACGTGAACTGGGAAACGTTCAGGGAGAGTTCCCTTTGGTTTACAGCAGAACGTTCCGAATCAGGTAGGTCTGGTTCAGGATCATTGCACATGAGACATCACTGTCATTCCCTTCTGCAATTGGCCATTCTCATTCGGCGACTGTGGGAATTATGAGTGGTGCATGGTTGGAGTGGACCCTAATGCATTGAAAGGGACATCATTAATTATATATTTGACTGCATTGATGAACTTGTCTCTGGCACGTCCAGCAAAGTAGAGACACTTTTCGCTCAGAAACCGACGTGTAACCAAAAGTGGGAAGTAACAGCGCAACATTGTGATGGGTGGCAACACTAAAAGTGAAGAGGATTGTTGGGATCCAATTCAAAAGACGCCAGTTTGGGTCTCCAACCCTCAACCAAAAGATTAATAGCCTCATGCGCGACTGATTGAGCTGGCTGGGGGCAACGTTTGTTTGCTTCGCTAGTTTCCCATTTCAAAAAGAGCCGAATCCAACTGGCACCTGAATTTACAAGTCTCCACTTCATTTATCCCTATCACAAACAAAGTTATTCAAACTTCCCACTTCTCAGCTGTTATTCCTTCCTAACATTGAAATCTATGTTGCAGGATTTAAGATTCAATATTAATATTTTAATATTTTTACCCTTATCTTTAAGCCACCGATGTGATTTCCAGTCACTCTGCCAAGCAGTAAGTCATTTAGGAAATTACTTCAGTAAATCCAGTCATTTCTATTACAGACTAGGTGAAACTCATCTGCCTGACGACATACGATCCTCACTATCAACACTTTCCTTGTTCTGCCTGCCGACAACAGTTACAACTTCTACAAATAGGCAGGAGTTTGGCTTAGAACGCTCTAAGAACAAGACCAATGTTGTGCAGCCGTGACCAAATTAAAGATGATTATTTTTCCCGTTTCACACGCAAAGAGACGTTGATGAGGATGCAATTTCCATAAGCTGTGCCCTAAGGCTCAGGAGGAAGCCGTTCTTTGAAGTTGCATTGACATTTGAAGTTTCTGGTGACAGCAGGTGATTGGAGAGATAGTGGTCACATCATTCTATACATCCTGCCTCACGCTGTGGGGATTCGGTGTGAATCATTGATTCGTTTTTGTGGGTGCAATGTCGGGACGAGTGTGTTCACAGTACTTGAGCTGATATATTTGAGGGTCTGCACATGGGTTGGCTCAAACCACTTACGTTTAAGCCAAATGCGCTGAACAATTGAGACACAGAAACTGGCAACAAAATTGAGCTTGTCCATTCCCCCAAACCAGGGTGTTGAGAAGGCGCTGGACAGCATTAGTTCTCACTGTTTTCAGAGTCTGTCACTAATTTCCCTGCTGTTACTCATAAACTGAGATGAGCTATTAATTCCAGATATGTCAGATTAAGAATCGTTTCCATAAATGTCCTTGAAAAAAAATCAGAATCAATCTCAGGTTCACTACAGAAGTGGAAGATAATTCATTGGCGAGGAATTGAAGCTGGGTCGCGGTCGTGAAAGCGCCAAACCCACGCAAATAGACGATCAAAGATGCCTGTCGAACTGGAATGTTCTCGTGGGTGGACAGCCCTCAAGCTCCTCCACGTGATCTTGTCCAGAACAACCGTTTGACGATCGTCATCCCATTTTCCATCACTTGGCCTTTTATGCCTTTACTTCACAAGTTGACACCTGAATAACTTTGAAGGTTATGTGAGTTCCTGCCTCTGCGACCCCTGACAGTGCGTTCCAGATTCAAACACCAGCTTGTTCATAAATGATTTCTGTACATTTATTGCACGTCAGGATCAAAAATTGCTCAGGGTTTTGACAGGGAATTGAACTCGTGCCATGGCGCTGTAACTGTTCAGTCACAACCAATGCATAAGCAGGGTTGGCTACAGTCATCGTTACATTGTTTCATAATGGCACAGCCTTTGGCGTTATTTCATGGCAGGTAAGTTTATTCTCCAAAATGACTGAATTATCGAGTGTTAACAGCAAGGAAAAAAGCACACCATCCCATTTTTCTCTGCATGACCTTTAGCCTTATGTGCTCTGACTTTCCAAATCTTCACCTTAATTACATTTGCTTCCTTCCACTTTAATCTAAACGACACAAATAATGGGATGACGTTTGTGATGGGAAAGTTGTTTCAACGCCGTCTTGAGGAGTTGAATCGCATTTTCGCTCACAGAGCGAAAAATGAAAAATCATTCCTCTGAGTGTAACCAATACATGATGAGAGACCAACCACCTTAAATTAGGACGACACTCACTTGGCTTATATTGCCCCATGTCAGATTTTAACACCACAGTCTGTTTTCCATGGCGAAAGGAAGCAACTGGTTACTTCCCTGTCCGTTTACCTCCCCTATCAATTCCCTGTCACTCTGGAGTTTATGCTGCCTCACCTGATTCTTTCTTCGTCACTGGAACATTGTTGAAGCCAGGTATTTAATGTCCTTTCCAATAGTCTTCCTCAAATTCCTGGGAAGACAGACAGGAATGTGCTATTTCAAGCGCATTTATACTTTACAAGGCCAGTGTTCTAACCACTGAGCTACAGAGCCAGTACATTACCATGTGAGAGAGAAGGTCTCATGCATGAGACACTGCCAGCTATTAGATGAATTGCCAGCTTATGTAACATAAAACAAGTCAGTGTAACAAAACACAGATGGAAGATGGGATTTTGTCCAAAAAGATGGAAAAATGTCATGCACAGTGTCCCGGGTGATATAAACAGGTATCTTCCATCTTAGTTGGTCACTAGGTTTCAAGACTTTCAATGTCATGGTCTTTTTCTTTACCATTTATAGTGGTCATAATGGCACAGCTTTTGGCGTTAGAAGCAGAATGCTGCTGTGAAACAGTCAGAATCACTTCACTACATGTTATAGACACAAATCAGCATCTTTTGCTTGACGTGTATTCAGCTCAAACCAAGAACAGAGGAGAAAACAGGAATGTTTTCAATGTGAACCCTGAAGGCCAGTTATCCTGTTTACTCTCGTATACTGGCCACTACGGATCAATCACCCAATTGACTTTTCTTTGTGTGTTGACCTGTGTACGTCTCACATCGGTTCACTGTCTTGAGTGGATCCACGCAATTTTAACTTGACAAACTTTACTCAGATCATCTTTGCCGTTTATTAAAAAAAAACAGAATTAATTTTAAAGGCAGAAAGAGACCACTCAACCGGAGTCTGTTCCGTCGTTCAATGAGCTCATGTCTGATTTGATAAATCTGAACTGCACAACTGGCCTTCTTCAAATCTCTTCATACGTTTTCTGATTAAAACCGTGTCCCTCTTAGCCTTTGATATACTTAATTCACCAGACTGGAAAGCACACGCTTTACAGAATTCCGCTGGCATGCGAGAATGACGGAGCAACAGAGTGTACACTTGCCAGATTGGAAATAACAGCCAGAGCCATTGGAGTTGGGGAAGGTCGAAGTCATGGTGAGAGAGTCTGTAACAGGTAAAGCAACAAGAAAGGGAAGGAGTGGGAGTGGGTTCACAATCACAGTATTCTTCTGTGATTCTCAGTTGCCAATCGTTTTGACCAAACAAGTAATATTCTTTCTCACACAGCAGGCCACCCCCATTGCAAATATTGCATAAATACTGCCACCTCCACCCTTCACATCAGCTCTGAAACTAGAAACTTTGTCTTCCCCTCTCTGCGTGACTTCTTGATCTGCAGAGATTTCCAGCATTTTCTTCTACTGTTTTCGGTACAGAGTGCAGCACCTGCAGTAATTTGCTCTGAAATTCCCATGTCTGTCTTAAATGTGAGAATCCCATTCTGATATGAGGCTCTTTGGTCCTCGACTGTCCAAGAAGAGAACTAAACTTTTGCATGCAAGATGGTGAATCTTCAACGAACGTGCATGTTTACATAAGGAGTACTTTTTTTTTGTTGCAGTACTGAGTCGGAGAAGGCCAAGACAATGGATATCAGCGCTTTGTCCCATTTAGTTTAATCGCCAAATTAAAACGCTCACTGAGAGTTGCAGTGCTGCACCCTTTGCTATTCTTAATGTCAGAAACTCATGTTCATGTTCACAGTTTCTAAAAGAATGCTAAATCCGCATTCCTGTCTGGGAATCAAACCCAAGAAACAGCAGTGAGAGTGCTGATTCCCAAGAATTACAGCAGAAGACAGGGCGCACGCAATGCTTGCAACTTTACTTTATGTTCAGTTGCAAAATGATGGGGAATCACTAAGTTATAACAGCAATGAGAAAAGCCCTAGCACTCTCAACCTATCCACGTACGACGTATTCTCCATTCCAGCAACAGTCCCCTCGGTCCATTATATCAATGACAGTCATCAAACATCGCACTTCTGAACCTAGTTTCCAACAATTGACTTGTGTGTTTTAATGCCTTTTAAATGCTCACCTAAATAGTTGAGTGTTTCAATACAACAAAAACAGTTCATTTAATCATTAACAGGAAATATTATTGATTGGTAGAAAACACATTCTACGGTATCCTCGTTAAAGCTATATCTGAAAAGGAAACACTATTTCAGAACCGCTTGCCAATATTCCTTAGGACGCCAGCAGTTTTGTTTAAATCCATCAGCTTTCCAGCAGCGACTGTCATTCACAAAACGTCTGCTCATCTGTGGTGTGATCTCCCTCAGTGTTGATCACCACCAGTTGTCCCTCTTCCTAATAACAGGAAGGTTGTCCCTAATAATAATGGGAGGGTTTAAACTAACTCCGCCGGGGCATGGGAACCTGGACTGTAGCTTTAGGGTACAGGACCTTGAGTGTAGGGAGGTTATGAATAATGCAGCGATCTCGAAGGAGGGTGCCTGTAAACAGAAGGGTGGATTGAAGTGTGTATACCTCAATGCCAGAAGTATAAGAAATAAGGTAGGAGAACTTGCAGCGTGGGTTGGTACCTGGGATTTCGATGTTGTGGCCATTACAGAGACGTGGGTAGAACAGGGACAAGAATGGCTGTTGCAGGTTCCAGGGTTTAAATGTTTTAGTAGGATCAGACATGGGGGTAAAAAAGGGGGAGGTGTGGCATTACTTGTCAAAGATAGTATTACAGCAGTGGAATGGACGATGGAAGAGGACTTGCCATCTGAGGTAGTTTGGGCTGTGGTTAGAAATTGGAAAGGTGAGGTCACCCTGTTAGGTGTTTTCGACAGGCTTCCTAATAGTCCTAGAGAAGTAGAGGATAATATTGCGAGGATGATTCAGGAAAAGAATAAAGGTAGCAGGGTGGTTGTTATGGGGGACTTTAACTTCCCAGATATTGACTGGGAGAGCTATAGCTCGAGTTCATTAGATGGGTCGGTGTTTGTCCAATGTGTGCAGGAGGGTTTCCTGACACAATATGTAGGCAGGCCAACAAGAGGTGAGGCTATACTGGATTTGGTTCTAGGTAATGAACCAGGCCAGGTGTTAGACTTGGAGGTAGGTGAGCACTTCGGGGACAGTGACCACAACTCGGTGACTTTTACTTTAGTGATGGAGAGGGATAATTGTGCGCCGCAGGGCAAGAGTTATAGCTGGGGGCAGGAAAATTATGATGCAGTGAGGCATGACTGAGGATGTGTGGATTGGAAAAACAGGCTTCAAGAGAAGAACACTAATGAGATGTGGGGATTGTTCAAGGAGCAGCTACTATGTGTCCTCGATAAGTATGTACCAGTCAGGCATGGTGTAAAGGGCCTTGTGAGGCAGCCGTGGTTTAGTAAGGAATTGGAATCCCTTGTGAAAGGGAAGAAGGCGGCATATGTAAAGATGAGGCGTGAAGGTTCAGTAGGGGTGATAGAGAGTTATAAGGTAGCCAGGAAGGATCTAAAGAGAGAGCTAAGAGAAGCGAGAAGGGGACATGAAAAGTCTTTAGCTGGTAGGATTAGGGAAAACCCAAAGGCTTTCTATAGGTATGTCAGGAATAAAAGGATGACTAGGGTAGGTATCAGTCCAGTCAAGGATAGTAGTGGGAAGTTGTGTGTGGAGGCGGAGGAGATTGGAGAGACACTGAATCAATACTTTTCACCAGTATTCACTCAGGAACAGGACTCTGTTGCTGATGTGAATATGGAGTCACAAATGATTAGAATGGATGGCCTGGAAATATGCAGGGAAGAGGTTCTGGGAATATTGGAGAGGATGAAAATAGATAAGTCTCCTGGGCCTGATGGCATTTAACCTAGGATCCTATGGGAAGCTAGGGAGGAGATAGCAGAGCCATTGGCCTGGATTTTTATGTCGTCATTGTCAACGGGAATAGTACCAGAGGACTGGAGGATAGCGAATGTGGTCCCCTTGTTCAAGAAAGGGAGTAGGGAAAGCCCTAGTAACTATAGGCCAGTGAGTCTGACTTCAGTGGTGGGCAAAGTCTAAGAGAGAATGGTAAGGGATAAGATTTATGAACATCTGGATAGGAATAACGTGATCAAGGATTGCCAGCATGGTTTTGTGAAGGGCAGGTCGTGCCTCACAAAACTTATTGAGTTCTTTGTGAAGGTGACTAAGGAAGTGGACGAGGGTAAAGCAGTAGATGTTGTGTATATGGATTTTAGTAAGGCGTTCGATAAGGTTCCCCATGGTAGGCTAATGCTAAAACTACGGAGGTATGGCATTGAGGATACATTAGAGGTTTGGATTAGGAATTGGCTGGCTGGAAGGAGACAGAGGGTAGTAGTTGATGGACTATGTTCATCTTGGAGTGCAGTTACTAGCGGTGTACCACAAGGATCTGTTTTGGGACCATTGCTTTTTGTTATCTTTATAAATGATCTAGAGGAAGGGCTTGAAAGCTGGGTAAGCAAGTTTGCGGATGACACAAAAGTAGGTGGAGTTGTGGATAGTGAGGAAGGAAGTGGTAGGTTACAGCGGGATATAGATAGGTTGCAGAGCTGGGCAGAAATGTGGCAAATGGAATTCAATGTAGCTAAGTGTGAAGTCATTCACTTTGGTAGGAGTAACAAGAAGATGGATTACTGGGCTAATGGTAGGCTACTTGGTAGTGTGGATGAGCAGAGGGATCTTGGTGTCCATGTACACAGATCTCTGAAAGTTGCCACCCAGGTAAATAGTGCTGTGAGGAAGGCATATGGTGTACTGGGCTTTATTGGTTGAGGAATTGAGTTCCGGAGTCCTGAGGTCATGTTGCAACTGTATAAGACTCTGGTGCGGCCTCATCTGGAGTATTGTGTGCAGTTTTGGTCGCCATACTATAGGAAGGATGTGGAGGCATTGGAACGAGTGCAGAGGAGGTTTACCAGGATGTTGCCTGGAATGGTAGGAAAATCTTATGAGGAAAGGCTGAGGCACTTGGGGCTGTTCTCATTGGAGAAGAGAAGGTTTAGGGGAGATTTGATAGAGGTGTATAAGATGATTAGGGGTTTAGATAGGGTCGACACTGAGAACCTTTTACCGCTAATGGAGTCAGGGGTTACTAGGGGACACAGCTTTAAATTAAGGGGTGGTAGGTATAGGACAGATGTTAGGGGTAGATTCTTTACACAGCGGGTTGTGAGTTCATGGAATGCCCTGCCAGTAGCAGTGGTGAACTCTCCTTCTTTATGGTCATTTAAGCGGGCATTGGATAGGCATTTGGAAGTTATTGGGCTAGTGTAGGTTAGGTAGGATTCGGTCGGCGCAACATCGAGGCCGAAGGGCCTGTACTGCGCTGTATCTTTCTATGTTCTATGTTCTATGTTCTAATCCAGAACGACGATTTCACATGAGTTCCAGTTTAACCAATGAGGTTAAATTATGCCCCAATTTATTAAACCACAATTGAAAGAAACTCAGTGTCTTCAATAGTTGATGTTTAATGTTCATTTTAAGAGTTACAGAATAAATTGAGACACTATTATAAAACTGTCGAATTTGGGTCGCGCTTTGTCACTGATACATGTACAGATTATGAGACAAGGTGAGAGTTTCTGTGTGTTTGGTTTAGATCGCAGAAAGGTTGACCACGGTGTCGTTACACAAATAAATATTGCATTCGGTTTGGTCTGCCGGGTTTCTAAAGAAAGACACAAGTCACACTGTAATTAAAAGGAAGACAACGGCAGAAAAACTGCAGAATTATTTTTCATGTATCCACGCACAGGGCTGATTCCTCGTGACATAGATGTGTATGTTGGGATAAAACTTCCCCCATCTTTCGACAATGAAAGACCCAGCCTATACTTTGGAAGTGGAACCCTAATCGAGGACAACTGCTATTACAGGAAATGCGATCTGAAGTCGGAAATCGCTGACACCAAGTTTTTGGAATCGTCCATTTTTTTGTGAGACCTTAAAGTCTGTTTTACATTGAGACAACATGTTTTGCTGTTCACAAAAACATTTATGAGTTGATAGGGTTCATAATCTAAAATTAGGGACGGACCATTCATAGAAAATAGAACATAGAACAATACAGCACAGAACAGTCCTTCGGTCCACGATGCTGTGCCGTACATTTGTCCCAGATTAAGCACCTATCTATGTCCTTGTCCATTGCTGCGTAAAGGTCACCAATGATTCTGACTCTGCCACTCCCACAGGCAGCGCATTCCATGCCCCCACCACTCTCTGGGTGAAGGACAAACCCCTGTCATCCCTATACCTTCCACCCTTCACCAAAGATTTTTGTCACCTTGTAACACTCTGTTGTACCCGGGGAAAAAAGTCTCTGACTGTCTACTCTATCTATTCCCCTGATCATCTTATAAACCGCTATCAAGTCACCGCTCATCCTTCGCCGTTCCAATGAGAAAAGGCCTACACTCTCAACCTATCCACGTACGACGTATTCTCCATTCCAGGCAACATCCTGGTAAATCAGCTTTGCACCTTCTCCAAAGCTTCAACATCTTTCCTAAAGTGAGGCGACCAGATCTGCACACAGTACTCCAAATGTGGCCTTACCAAGGTCCTGAACATCGGCAACGTCACCTCATGATTCTTGAATTCATTCCCTCTGCTCATGAACGCTCATACAGCATAGGTCTTCTTACAAGATCTATCCACCTGAGTGGCAACTTTTAAAGAGCTATGAACATAGACCCCAAGATCCCTCTGCTCCTCCACATTACTAAGCATCCTACCATTCAAGGTGCATCCTCAGAACTTTCACCCGCAGAATTCGTCAAATGTTTGGAACTCTCTTTTACATGTTGCAGCGGAAACAGTACGATTTGTACACTTTAAAGTGGAGATTTTGTCTTCTTCAGCTGAGGTTTTAATGGATATGGGCCAAAGGTAAGAAAATGGACTTTGCCCTCGGATAAGCCATGATTTCTTTAAATGTTGGAACGGCATCGAAGGGCTTAATGGTCTACTCATGTTACAAAGTTCCTCAATCTTTACTGTTTCCTTATCATTTATCTCTAAGATTCCAGTGACTTTTTGACGAGGAAGCATTCATGCCGTTGGCCTCTGATGGTTACTTAAATTCAGTGCATGTTTTATTAAAGGTAACCTGGACTTGATAAGAGATGAGATTGTACCTTGTCTGTGTTGTCCGCTGGCCAGTGTCAGGAGATTAAGAGAATTTTAGTCTCAGGTCGTAAGTTTGACTCACTCATTGCATAATGTTCCATTGAAAATGTGTGTTTTGAGCTGAACATTGGCATTTCATTCCACTCGCAGTGTCATCATATTCGAAGTGAGTTTAAATTCTGTTCTGATTATCAATGCCTCAGTTGCTGGTTCAAAGTACAAAAATGTAGTGAATGAGAGGCACGTTTGTAGATGTGGCTTAAAGTTGACTGATTGGGGGCACTTTAAATTTCACCAATTATAATTATGTCCCGACACCAGTAAGTGACTCAATCAAAGAATTAGAATGGCCAAATGTTACATGAACCCATCCAGAACAAACAAACGCTCAAATTAATCGTTTTGGATTCGTATCTGATCTGCCTCCCAGATGTGAGAACTGAGTGCACATGTGTGCGGTCACAGGTGCTCAGGCAGGCAGATTATGCAGATAGTTCACACTGTGCTTACTCATAACAAGCCAGACTGGAAATGAACTACTCATCTCAAAGACAATCTGTGTCATTAGGCAAAATGTGACGTCCAGCACAATGCGTGCACAAGGAAAGTCTGAAACATTGTCAATATCTCCAGGCAGAAGTACGAAATGATGTGTACCCTGGATGATTATCTATCAATTCTCCCTCCCATGAAGATCCACGGCATTGATATGTCGGCATAGGGGGCGGCCATTTGGGCCTTCAAGCTTTGATACAGTGATTGATGGTCTTCATACTCAATGCCCTACTCGCGAGTTCACAACAGCAAATTGCAACCACGACATTCATGCTGATACAGGTTTTTTTTGTAAAATGTCCAGTTGTGTCGAGTCCACAAATGTAAGACAAATCCAAATCTTACTCCAGTCAATCAACGCTCAACCATCAGCAAAGTGATGGACGGGAATGATAACTGTCATTTGAGGCTGTACTCAGTCAGCAATAAGCAGCTCTCTGATGCTGTGTACTCCATCAGAGGCACTTAGCATTTGTCCTCATTACAGTATTAAACCAACATGGATAATATACTGCATTCAAAAGGCAAGGTGAGACTGACTGGCCTTCATATTAAGGCTGTGTCTGAATGACTAAGACATTGAAGAGATTTTGCACTACTGGAGCCATTGGAATAAAAGGAAACCTTTGTTGCAATGAGGACGTCGAGCCCCTCTTTAATAAAAAGCAAACACTCGGAAAACCTCTCCTCACCTCGTAATCTGTTTAAACGTGAGCGATTGACAAAGAGTTTCTAGTTTCCATTACATAAAGAAAAACAGATTTTTATTTGACTCCATTGCGAATACGTAACAATACAATGAACAAATTAAAGTTTCTTTCTTTTAACTAAACACAATCGTATTAACATGCTGTTACAATAACACAGTTGTTAAACATTATAGCAACGTAATCTCAAGTCCACACAGTTTGTATGTGCACCAGTGTCTTCAACTTATATCCGTTCATCTCAGTTGTTTCAATTTTTTTCATTTTTAAAATTATGTTCTGCAGAAAAATGCCTTTTGATAGAGACTGACTTGTAATTTCTTAGAGAGGAAAGTATTTCCTCTCCAGCAGTAGCTCGCACTCTAGTTTTCAAAATGCTTGTTTTACAAGCACTCCAATGTATGATTTGATTAGATTCCAGATGCTAAAGCAAAACAAAAATTCAAGTTTCATTAGCTTTTGGGATTCTGGATACTATATAATGTAACTGGTTAAATGTGCGTTGTTGTTGAAACAGCCAGCAAAATTCAGTTTTTCACCAACAAATGTTACATGTATCTATGTTGGAACAACCTGTCTTCCAGCCCTTTCGTTCAGGGAGCAAAACACGCACTGTTAGTTTCTTTGAACATTCAGAAAATACACTATTTTTAAGTGAACATGTGTGCATTCAACGATGCAACTGTCTTCTCTGGGTGTAATCGTTCAGCACAAAAGCTTGCAATTTTTGAATGTCAATCACGACAAGCCCACCACATCACTACATGGATTTCGCAGGACATTGTCTTAATCCCAACCATTCTGAGATGTTTCAATTTCTAATGTTCAATCATAAAAGCAGAGTTGGTTATTTGACTCACAGAAACATAAAAACAATGAAGTATGGAAACGGGCCGATCTACCCAACAAGTCCATACCAACCAACCTACCCAGAGTAATCTCTCACCCTCTTCCTCTAATTCTGTTTTTCCCAAGATTAACTATTGTACCAGACTTCCCTGGAGAATTTAGCAATGATAAATCCACGTAACCTGCACCTCTTTCCACCGTGGAATGGAAAACGAACAGACATGGGGAAATTATGCAAACGTCACGCAAACTATCACCCAAGGCTGCAACTGAACCAAGGGCCCGGCCCTGTGAGAAAGTAACGGTGACCATTGCGCCAAAATGCCACTCCCGGCTGCATATTATTTAGCACCATTTGAGGCTTCTCAGTCACACAACCAATTCCTGTCCGGGCAGTGTGGAGTAATTCAGGCACTCCTCTGAAGTTTTAAGAATTTGTTTTGCATGTATTAGCTGCTGTAGAACAGGAAGAACATGGAACACATTTAGTTTCTGCTGGAATTTATTAACGTCGTTGGATGGAAGTCACAATGGGTAACATTCTATCAATTAAGTAACAGTTAAATTCTTTGGAACAGCTCCACAGTAAGCTGGAATTCAAACCACAACTTTTGATTGAAACGTTCACACACGATGAAGCACCGTAAAAACCAGCCACCATTTTCAATTATGAACTTGCTGTTCTTTCAATAGATTGGATTTCACATCAAATTTCCTCCTACACTAGTACAGATGAACAACCTCTCCCTACAGTGAGAAGGCAGGTGCACAGACAGTCGCATTAACCACTTGAATCCAGGCCCATTTTAGGAGCTAATGACGGTTTCTTATCAGTGTCAACATGTTGATGGTGAAGAGAATGACAGAGATTTTAAGCTGCTTCCAACGTTCATGGCATTTAAAAGACATTTCAGCAATGCGGACTTGCTGTTGTTACAATAGTGTGTTGGATCAAGTGAAATCTATCTCACACTCTACACAGTCAAATGGCCTCTCCCTTGTCTGACTTTATTTATGTTCTGAAGCCCTGTCCGCAGGTACAGCACTTGTACAGTTTCTCCACACTGTGAATGATGCTTTTCCCTTCCATGTTCAAAAGCGAATCATATTCAGGCAACAATCGACTGGAAAACACCATCAGATGCTGAAGTGATATTTGGTTTTAAGCCTTCCCACTGTAAATATTCTTCTAATGCCCGGTAAATTCATTGATAAAGGAAAACAGAAGCAATTGAAAGTCCAGAAAAGAAAGATAATTACATGCAAGAGCAGAAGTCGGCAATTCAACCTGTACAGTCTGCTCTCACCATTTAGAGAGATTACAGATGATTTGATAATCCTCAGATTCAGTTTTTTGTAATAGCACCTAACCTGTGAATACCTTGCTGATTAAAGTCTGTTTGTCACAGTCTTGGTCACACCGAGGTGCCAATTTCTAAAGCTGTCTGCAGTAAATACTTTCACATTTTCAGTCAGCTCAATGAGAGCAAAATTCTTCCACATCTGTTTTAAGTAGGTGACTACGTATTCTGAGATTATTCTTATCACAGTTCTTCGATTCTCATTCAGCGCTAATTATTCTCCCCTGAAATTATCCGATCATGTCTCTCAGAATCTAATGTATCTCAGTAAAGTCTTGTTTCATTCTTCTACACTCCAATGAGTACTGGAATCTCATCTCCCGAGAATATCCTTCCATATCCAGGATGATTTGTGTTCACATTCCCTGAACTGCTATTCCTAAAATAGGGGGACACTAATCCAGCTGTGGTCTGACGTATTCCATGTATATTTTGAAATAAAAGTCCCATTCCATTTAAATAAAGTGAAACAAATTATTTGACTTCCCGATTACCTGCTGAAACTGGATGCGAGCTTCATATATTCATGTACAAGGAAGCGAAATGCTCTGTGTGCTG
The DNA here is from genome assembly GCF_020745735.1 of Hemiscyllium ocellatum. Lineage (NCBI taxonomy): Eukaryota > Metazoa > Chordata > Chondrichthyes > Orectolobiformes > Hemiscylliidae > Hemiscyllium > Hemiscyllium ocellatum. Next base: position 2,361,104 of record NC_083418.1, read on the forward strand.
AAGCTTTGCACAGTGTATATCCCCACTTAATATTTATATCTGTTAATTTTTCTGCCAAACGCATAAACCTCTTTTATTTCGCATGTTATATACTGCTGCGTTTTTGTCCATTTGGTTATCCTGATTCTGTCCGTCCACAATGTAGCTGCGCCGCCCTCATTTCTTGCATCCACATCTATTTTGTGTCATCTCCAAGCTGTGCAACAGTACATTAACTTGTGTTTGTAGGTGCTTAGTATATGTTATCAACAGCCGAGGCACCGATATTGTTGGCTCTAGGAATCTGCAAGTTACAATTTACCGTCATGAAAATGCCCCATTACCTTGCCTCTCAATTCTTTCCCCAATCCTCGACTAATAACTGCGTGGATTCATGTTTCTATGCATGTGAAGTGGTATCATATAAAACACAGATAATTTTAGAAATTCAGATATATTCCATTTACTGCATTGCCCTTTAGGTATCGTATTTGTTAAAATCTGAAAATACTTGTAAACGTGCTAGGTCTGATTTCTTCTTCACAAAGCCGTGCTGAATCCAATTATTTCTGTAATGCATTGCAAATGCTCTGGTTTTCCAAATTAATAAGAGACTAAATTTTCCCAATGACTGATATGATGCCAACCTGAGCTGTATTTGTCAGGCTGGACACTCACAAGACGTGACCATGGTTGAACAAAAGTGTTGAAGATCTCTTCAAAACGAAAGAGTATCCTATATCAGAAAGACAACAGGCTTCAAGTGAATTTCTTGTCGGGACTTCAATAAGGTGCAGACCAGGAAGGCAAAGTAGGGACATAAAATAATCTAATCTCCAAGACTGAAGATAATCCAAAAAGGATCGACAAGTACATATCTGGCAAGAGAAGACCTCGAGAAATAGTACCTAAAAGATCGTGGAGGTTGACATTGCTTTTGAGCTCAGAAGTTGGAAGAGGCATTAAAACAAATTTTCACATCATTTTTTAACAGGGAAGACAGTGAGACCAAATGTTCACTCTCCATATGTGAAGAGGACGATTCCTTTTCGTAAATTATTTGACCAACCATCAAATAAATTCAAATTAGGTGATGTTTCGAGCATCTGGATTGCATTCGATTCTGTGTGGCTTCATGTAACAAAGAGTCCACATGTTCCCAGGATTGCGTTTTTAATATAACGAGGACAGAATTGGAGGCTTTGACATGTCGGACTGCAGCATCAGAGATCGAAGGATGACTTTATAGAGATACATAAAATCAAGTGTGGTCTGGGTAAGGTGAACAGCAAAGGTAATTTTCCCTTGGATATGGGAGTCCAGAACGCGTAAGATTTACACGGAATGACAAGACAGCCTTTTCACACAGAGGATGGTATGCATATGGAATCAACTGCTGGAGCAACTGGTATGTGGAGGTACTATTATATTATTTGAAAGACATTTGGACGTTTCAATGAAGACAAACTATTTAGAGGGATTCAGACCAAACGCAAGCAAGATGGAACAGTTCAGTTTGGGAAATCTGTTCACCAACGGTATGTATGACTTAAGGAGGCTACGGAAATCATGGAAATACATACTGATAAACACTTCATATAACAGGAAAATAATTGCTGGATGTCTCAGAAAATGTAAAAAAGCGTATGAAACTCGAGATCTTGGATGAGTGTATTGTTATGAAGGTGTTTCGATGAGAAGAGTTGAACTGTTTGCAAGGACACGGCACAACCTGTACGGATCAAGGGAACAATGTGACATTTGTTCGAAACAGCCAGCAGAGCTGGATTGCCATCTGTTTAAATTATGAATCAAGATCCCAAATTAAAATCAGGTGCGAACTTCATATTTTGATAATATTGAAGCCAATGAAATAACCCGATGCTTTGGCGTATAAAACAGGACATTTTCAACAGCTAGGACTGGGTCAGAGACTTTCAGCTCAAGAGATCCCACAAATGTACCTACCTGGGGAATGTCTTTGCATGGCATAATATCGAGGAAAACCTGCAGAGAATCTACACAGAAAAATGCACAAAAGGAAACTTGAAATAGCTGAGTGGTTTTGAACCTTGTTTTTTTAAATCATCATTGGGAATTTTTAAAAATTGGAATATTATATTGCAGAGGGGAAGTTAAAAGATGGGTTTAAGAGAAACTAGTTGTAAATTGTTGTTAGTTTTCATATTCTATGTTAGACATAAGGAAAAAAAATGATGATTTTCCCTTTAAATCGTGACTGTCCAACCTCATGGGATTAATGTCAAATGCAACAACTTCCGCATTTCCCCTTCCTCCACCTTATCCCAAATCCAAATTTCGAACTCGGCAATTTCCCTATGACCTGTCCTACAATGTCGAACTTCCTTATCACAAAACCACCACTATACACGCTGACCTATCCAGTATCCCCACCTTCATCTATTGATTGCACTCTCACTCCCATGCCCCCAACACAAACCCTTCCAATTATCTTACCACTGTCATGGCTCACAAGCCTCATTCCTGCTGAAGGGCTTTTGCTCGACACTTGAATTCTCCTGCTCCTCGGATTCTGCCTGACCAGCTGTATGTTTGCAGCACCACACTCGATCACAATGATTCAACTCAATAACTTTTCATTTCAGCCCCATGCATACCAAAGCCAGCTTAACAAATACTGAAGTGATAACTTAAACGAAAATAAGACAAACTGATCCAAGGATAACGGACGCTGTCCGGGCCTGACTCTCTCTGCGGCATCAGTCATGGTCCTTTAAACGTCTTATTTGGGGCTAGCTTCTTGGCAGACCAGTCATGAATCCTGCAATTTGGTATATAGCCTGGTACACTGCCCTCAACTTCCACCTTCACTCGCCGCCTGTGATTAGAGAAACCATCATTTCTATCTGGAGATAACTTGTGGACGGCATTCTCATAATCGACGTTGCGTTCTTGCTTCAGCACGCTGCCCACCGGCATGGTGATGTGACACTATCAGCAGTGAGCAAAGGGAGGAATCATCGATCATCACGACTTTCTCACAGCGCTAAGGACCCAAATTCAATTTCAGCCTCTGGCAACTGTGCGTGTGGAGATTACAAGTTTGCACTGTTCTGCATGGATTTGTCTTTTCTGGGTGCTCAAGGGTCCTCCGACAATCCAAAGATATGCAGCGGGGTCGATTTGATAAGCTAAATTGTCCTTACTGTTCAGATTTATGTAGGCTAGATGCAATCGTCGAAGGTAAACAGAAAATGTTAGGATTTCAGAATTGCTCTGGGTGGTTTACTCTTGGGAGCAAAGGGCCTGTTTGAACACTGCTGGGATTACTTAGGTGGAATTGTCACATATTCTTCGGTCGAGGATATGAGAGAGAAGTGGGCAATGTCCTCACACACAGCAACATTTTCAGAACAAAGTACCCATTACCAAAGCATGTTTGCAGAATTTGGAGAAGAAACAAATGCTTCCTCAATATAAAAGTTAAAAAGATACATTTGAGAAAAAAAAAACAGACATTGCAATCTTTCATTAAGCCACAGGCCTGCAACTCGCTAAGTTGGGCTTTCCGCAAAAGTGTCACGTGTTCTTACGTTGGGCAAATACGCGCCTGTTTTCCACAAGCTGACGTCATTGCTGACTGCTGCTGCCAAAACTCAATGTTTCCACGACACCTCACCACTTCAATCATCCTTCGCTGGTCACGAGCATCATCCGGGCACATGCGCGGCAATTCTGCTGCCACGCACTGTTACCACGTTAGTTGTCTCGCTGCAGAATCCAGCTGCAGACAGTACTGAAGCCTTGATTCTGTCGACCGTGAACAGCCATCTCCGGTCCGACTGTCAAAGTCACGCAGCCATAGTCATTGCTGCCTCCACGATCAAATTCGAAGGGCAAATCAGGATTATCCCCAAGTATGACCTAGCAAGAGACCCGAGATTAATTTTAAAACTGACGCAAATCTATTCAAATCTCTCGATATCCTCTTCTCTGCCTCGGTCTTTGAAGTTCTCCAGCCCTCTCCAGGGCAATTAGGACTGATCGATAAATGCCAACACAGCCAACGATGCCTATATGCAAAGAATAACATTTTAAAACACCCCTCATGATATCTGCATTACCTCTAATCCATGCACATGAGAATTCTCGCTTTTAACTTTTTCACGTTTTCACAAAGGCGGCCAACAAAATCTGTAGCGGCCAAAGCCATACACTGCGTACACTCCTCACTTAACTCCCTTTTCTCAACCTCGGAGATTCACTTTTAAATACACATTAAGAACGACATGCTTGGACATCACACATTTTGAGACCTCCATTATAAAGCGTTCTATGACTGTGGTCAAAAAGGTGGTTTCTAACACTATATTTAAACAATAGACAATAGACAATAGGGGCAGGATTAGGCCATTCAGCCCTTCGAGGCTGCACCGCCATGCAATACGATCATGGATGATCATTCCTCAGCAGTATCCGCTTCCTGCCTTATCTCTATAACCCTTGATTCCACTATCTTTAAGAGCTCCATCCAACTCTTTCCAAAATGAATCCAGAGACTGGGCCTCCAGTGCCCTCTGGGGCAGAGCATTCTACACAGCCACCACTCTCTGGGTGAAGGAGTTTCTCCTCATATCTGTCCTAAATGGTCTACCCCGTATTTTTAAGCTGTGTCCTCTGGTTCGGCACTCACCTGCTGCCAGAATGTCCAATCCTTTCATAAACTTATATGTCTCAATCAGATCCCCTCTCAGTCTTCTAAACTCAAGGGTATACAAGCCCAGTCGCTTCAGTCTTTCAGTTTAAGGTAATCCCTCCATTCCAGGAACTGACCTCGTGAACCTACGCTGCACTCCCTCAACAGCCAGAATGTCTTTCCTCAAATTTGGAGACCAGAACTGCACACAGTACTCCAGGTGTGGTCTCATCAGGGCCCTCTACAGCTGCAGAAGTACCTCTTCGCTTCTATACTCAATTCCTCTTGTTATGAAGGCCAGCATGTTATTCGCCTTCTTTACTACCTGCTGTACCTGCACGCTTGCCTTCATTGACTGGTGTACAAGAACACCCAGATCTCTCTGTACTGCCCCTTTATCTATATTAATTCTATCGAGATGGTAATCTGCCTGCCTGTTCTTGCCACCAAAGTGGATAACCATACATTTATCGACATTAAACTGCATCTGCCATGCATCTGCCCACTCACCTAACTTGTCCAGGTAACCCTGTAATCTCCTAACATCCTCATCACATTTCACTCTGCCACCCAGCTTTGTATCATCAGCAAATTTGCTAATGTTATTGCTGGTACCATCTTCTATATCATTAACATACATTGTTAAAAGTTGCGGTCCCAGCACGGATCCCAGCGTTACCCCACTGGTCACTGGCTGACATTCCAAAATGGAGCCCTTTATCACTACACTTTGTTTCCTATCAACCAACCAATTTTCAATCCAACCTAGTACTTTGCCCCAATACCATTCGCTCTAAGTTTACTCACTAACGTCCTGTGTGGGACTTTATCAGAAGCTTTCTGAAAGTCCAGGTGCACTACATCTACTGGATCTTCCTCGTCCATCTTCTGAGTTAAATCCTGAAAAAATTCAAGAAGATTAGTCATGCATGACTTCCCCTTCACAAATCCCTGCTGACTCTGTCCTATCCTGTTACTACTATCCAGATGTGCCGTAATTTCATCCTTTATAAAAGACTCCAGCATCTTTCCCACCACTGAGGTCAGACTAACTGGTCTATAATATCCTGCTTTCTCTCTCCCACCTTCCTTAAAAAGTGGTATAATATCAGCCACCCTCCAATCCTCAGGAACCGACCCCGAATCTATCAAACTCTAGAAAATAATCTACAACGCATCCACGATTTCCCGAGCCACCTCCTTCAGAGCCCTGGGATGTAGACCATCTGGCCCTGGAGACCTATTAACCTTCAGACGTAACAGTCTCTCCAACACCAAATCCTGGGAAATATAGATTCCCTTAAAGTTCAGGTCCTTCAGCCACTGTTACCTCAGGGAGATTGCTTGTGTCTTCCCCAGTGAACACAGATCTGAAGTACCCATTTAATTCTTCTGCCATTTCTTTGTTTCCCGTAATATATTTCCCTGTTTCTGTCTTCAAGGGCCCAATTTTAGTCCTAACCATTTTTTTGCCTTGCACATACTTAAAAAAGCTTTTACTACCCTCCTTTATATGATTGGCCAGTTTACCATGGCACCTCATTTTTCCTCTGGGTATTTCCTTCTTAGTAATCCTCTGTTGTTCTTTAAAAGCTTCCCAGTCCTTTGTTTTCTCACTTATCTTTGATATGTTATACTTCTTCTCTTTCAACGTTATTTGTTTCTTAACTTCCCTCGTCAGCCACGGCCACCCATGCCTCCTCCTGGGATCTTTCTTCCTTTTAGGAATGAACTGATCCTGCAACTTCCGCACTTTTCACAGAAATATCCGCCATTGTTCCTCCACGGTCATCCCTGCTAAGGCATTGCACCATTGAACTTTGGTCAGCTCCTCCCTCATAGCTCCATCGTTCCCTTTATTCAGCAGAAGTACTGTTACTTCCGACTGTACCCTATCCCTCACAAATTGCAGATTTAAGCTTAATGTATTATGGTCACTACGTCCCAATGGCTCCTTCACTTCGAGGTCTCTGACCGTTTCTGGTTCGTTATACAATACTAGATCCAGAATTGCTATCTCCCTGGTCGGCTCCAGCACCAGCTGCTCTAAGAATCCATCTCTGAGGCACTCCACAAAGTCTCTTTCTTGAGATCCAATACCATCCTGATTCTCACAGTCTACCTGCATGTTAAAATCCCCATAACAACTGTAGTAACATCTTTACCACAGACCAATTTCAGCTCCTGATTCAACTTACATCCGACATCCAGACTACTGTTTGGGGGCCTGTAGATGACTCCCAAGAGGGTCTTTTTACCCTCAATATTTCGCAGCTCTATCCACACGGACTCTGCATCCCCTGACTCTAGGACCCCCCGCGCAAGAGACTGAATATCCTCCCTTATCAACAAGGCCAGCCCACCCCCTCTGCCTGTCAGTCTGTCCTTACGATAGCACGTGTAACCTTGAATATTCATTTCCCAGGCCCTGTTCACTTGAAGCCACGTCTCAGTTATTCCCACAATATCGTATCTGCCAATTTCCAAAAGAGCCTCAAGCTCATCCATCTTATGTCTAATGCTTCGTGCTTTCATCTACAGTATTTTAAATTTGTTACTGCTCTCACCCTTCCCATCAACCCGTATTTCACTCAACCTTACAACATGATTACTTTCCGAGTTTTCTGCCTCATTGATACAGTTGCCTTTCTTGACATCGCTTGTTCTAACTTTCCCTTCCATTTCCTTTATATATATCCAGTTTGACCTCTCCCCCCGCTACTTAGTTTAAATGTAGCGGTGTTGCAGTACAAAACCTGCCTGCCATAATGCTGGTCCCTAACCCATTAAGGTGCAAACGGTCTCTCTTATAGAATTTAGGCTTATCACAAAATATACCACAGTGAGTTAATAACTTTAATCCTTGCTTCCTGCACCAGTTCCCCAACCACACGTTCAAGTCCATTATCTCCCTGTTTCTGGCCTCACCAGCCCGAGGAACTGGAATCAAACCAGAGATAACCACCTTGGAGGTCCTGCTTTTCAGCCTTCTTCCTAGTTTTCCGAAGACCCGCTGTAGTATGTTCCTCCTCTTCTTCCCGACATCACTTGTGCCGAAATGTACCACCACCTCTGGCTCTTCACCCTCGTCCTTGAGGATTTCCTGCACTCTGTCCGCGATATCTTTCACCCTGGCACCAGGAAGGCAACACACCATCCTGAAATTCCTTTTGGCGCCAGAAACACCCCGGTCGGTTCATCTCACGATGGACTCCCCTATTAGCACGGCTCTGTGCGATGTCCGACTCTTCCGCTCTGCCTCTGCGCCAACCTTTGATTGACAGACTTGGCCGCCTTGCGAACTGGCAGTGTCATCAGTCTCTAATGTTTCCAAAAGCTTCAACATGTTCCTGACAGGTACTTCTCGCGGGGTCTCCTATCTGTCTTCCTCATCGTCTGCTCTCTTCTGCTCTCTTCTGGCATGATTGGTATAATAACCTCGCTGAAGGTCTTGTCTATACAAAAAAAAATTATTATTAATTTCGCACTTCTAACATTATATATTTTTTACCTTAAAATGCCCCCTGAAGTGATGAATCTGTTCCTTCAAACTGCCAGTATCTGACATCTCCGCGAGTCATACAACAGAATGCTTGGCAATGATGTTGTGAATATATAATGCACTGCTCACTCTAACACTTACTTCGGCATGTACATCGTTCAGTCTCTGCGGCTGTCACTGTTTCTGGGTAGACTTGCCCCAGTCTCACCAAACCATTTGAACCTTCAAATCCTTTGGTTCATGCAGAAACCGTGGTTGTGCGATCAATCCTCACGTAGCACTTTTAAATGACATTGAGCAGACAGTGTTTGAGCAACAGTCTCAAGAAACGAATACAGAGCAGTAGAGAAGAAAAGAGACTTCTTTGTTTGAAAAGAGCAATTTCTGTGGTGTTCTGTGACATTTAGGTAATTTGTTCCTTCAGCTGCAGATTTTTGTTTGGAGTACCGAAATTCACGTTAAAGCAGCAATATGAAAGGTATGCAAAAAATCACAGAAGGGAATTATGAAGATAATTTTTGTGCTGAAGCGCTTCAGTTATGAGGAGAGATAAGACACCTTGGAGTTGTTTTTTTTTCTAAGAGAGAGGGAGATTAGAGGAAACATGATTAAGAAGTGCAAATTAATGAGAGATGCGGGTACGGTAGACTAAAATAAACGCTTTCCCTTGGTGGAGGGTTTCATTCACCAGGGAGCCAAACAAATCAGGTAAGAGGCAAATAGGTTTGAGTCGATCTGCGTAAAAAGTCTATCAGCCAGCGAGTGGTTGAATCTGGAATTCATTGTCTGCATGGGCGGGAGAAACAGAAACTCTCATAAACTCCAGAACATTCATGTGTAAGTTTTTGATGATAAGCGCATGGGGCCAAATGTTGGAAAATGGAATGAGGATAGCCAAGCAGTTGTTTTTGATAAGAGCACACAAAAAGAACTTGAGACAGGCGCCCTACCTGATGTTCTCTGTTCTTTGCTGGTGAGTATCCTCGCCTATTCTATACGAAAGAAACGAACTTTGTAGTGAGGAATGGGATACAGGGGATCATAGCTTCAAGGGCCTATGCCAGAAACGTCGATTCACCCGTTCCTTGGATGCTGCCTGAACTGCTGCGTTTTTCAAACAGAATATTTTCATACATAATTGGCTGGCCAAAAGAAGACAGCGTGTGGTGGTAGAAGGAACATATTCTGCATGGAAATCTGGGTTGAGTGGTGTTTCAAGGGCTCTGTCCTTGGGCCTCAACCATGTGTAATTTTTATTAATGACTTGGATGAGGGGATTGAAGGATGCATCAGCAAGTTGGCAGACGACACAAAGGCTGGAGGTGTCGTTGACAGTATAGAGGGCTATTGTAGGCTGCAGCGGGACATTGACAGGATGCAGAGATGGGCTGAGAGTTGGCAGATAGAGGTCAAACTGGATAAATGCGAGGTGATGCATTTTGGAAGGTAGAATTTGAAAGCTGAGTACCGGATTAAGGATTGGAATATTGGCAGTGTGGAGGAACAGAGGGATGTTAGTGTGCAGGTACATGGATACCTTAAAATGACCACCCATGTGGACAGGTTTGTTTAAAAAGCTTTCATTAACGGGGGATTGAGTCTAAGAGTCGCGAGATCTTGTTGCAGCTCTGTAAAACTTTGGTTAGACCACACTTGGAATACTGCGTCCAGTTCTGGTCGCCCTATTACAGGAGAAATGTGGATGCTTTGGAGAGGGTTCAGAGGAGATTTACCAGGATGCTTCCTGGATTGGAGGGCTTATCTTATGAAGAGAGGTTGACTGAGGTCGGACTTTTTACATTGGAGAAAAGGAGGAGGAGAGGGGACGTAATTGAGGTATACAAGATAATGAGAGGCAAAGATAGAGTCGATAGCCAGAGACAATTTCTCAGGGCAGAAATTATTAACACGAGGGGTAATAGTTTTAAGTTGGTTGGAGGAAAGTATAGAGGAGTAGTCAGAGGTTGATTCTTTACATAGAGTTGTGAGCACATGAAATGCGATTCCAGCAGCAGTTGTGGAAGCAAGGTCACTGTGGACATTAAAGAGAATACTGGACATGCATATGGTCACAGAAATTTGAGGGTGCATACATGAGGATCAGTGGTCGGCAGAGGACTGCAGGGCCTGTTCTGTGCTGTACTGTTCTGTGTTCTATATTCTATTCCTCGGGGTAGGGGTTTCAATGTCCTGCCGGTGAGCACCCTCTTGGAGTTTCAAGTTTGTGGAAAGATTTGCCCCCATGGAACCGGGTGCAGTTATTGTGGGTGTGCTCAGAAGATCTGGGAAGTTGGCTTGCAGCCATTTCCTCCCATAGGTCGTAACAATAGATTTATGTAAATGAATTGTCATTGTTTTCGACACGCATCACAATTACTTCACTCTCACTTTGTGAATATCTCCGAACCTAACAGCATTATGGGCGCTATTAAGAGAAGAAAATTGATAAAAGCACATAGTCACAAAATGTTCAGCTCTGAAAACGTAATTCAGAAAGTCAATAGAAGTGAGAATAAAAAGAAAGAAAACTAAGGCAATACTGACAATCTTGGAGAAAGAGGTAGTTAACCCATGACAGAAACTTCATTCAGGCCAAAAATATATCAAACAGATCAATGGTTGAACTTTGTTTCAGTTGACACTAAAGGGTCACACCAGGCACAGAGACATGTAAATCATTTTGCAATAATAATGCACAGTACTACAAGTCGAACTGGGTAGATTACCAGTTGAAAATACTGGAATAATTCATTTGATTTCAATTTGGTCGTCAAAATCTCGAGCCGGCAGCTCAGAAGTAATGAGATGCCCCGTGATCAACACAAAGAATGTAAGTATCTGTGGAGAAATACAAAATGAGATTTATCAGAATAGACGAAGAAATGCAGAATATTATATGTGAGTTCAGGAGGAGACGTTGATGTTCTTCTGCAAGTGCAAAGATTGAGGTGTGATTTGTTGAAGGTCCCGAGATTTTAATAAATTTAGGAAGTTAGATGAAGAGCATTTGTTGCCTTTACATGGGAAACCAATTTATGATAGCGAGCAAGAATCCCTGCGAGTCGGACGGACGAAATTTTATGTTCTTTTGCCTTACCGAATAAAGCGTAATGATTTTGTCTTGATACATAATGTGGTTTCCGTGTTCACATCTGTAACTCCGCTTCGAACATGGTGTAAATAATTTACCAAAGGACATCTCAGTTAGTTCAGGACTGAAGTTCAGAAAAGAACAAATATTTCTGTTATTAGGAGCTTGTTGTGTTTACATTCTCCCCACCTAACTCGATGCAGAAGGAGTTATTAGCTCCATTCCTGTCGGTCCAGGTGAAATATTCACAAAAACCAGCAAAACTAATAATCCACACTGCTTGACTTCAATAGTCACCACTTTGTGATGCAGTAAGTTTATTGGAAAAGAAAGTACATTTGTCCTCATGACGCTTCCTTCCAGCCTCTTTCTGATAAATTTCACCTCTACTCTCCTGTTGTTGTTCCATAATTCGAGGGAAACTACAGCCGAATCCCAACATAATATATTCGCTTTAATTTTCGGATGTTTAGGGTACTTTAATGACCTGAACAAGCTTGCAGGAAATTGATTAACACGAAAATTTTATTTCAAAAAAACCGTCCAGAAAATTAACAGACTGCAGATTCGGACAAATGAGAAATGTCAGGGCAATAATATTAAATCAATTTCACAATGCACAGATACTGTGACACGAGCTCAATCATGACAAAATGCTTCTTTATAATTGAGACAATTCCCTGGGGCAGATCTACACTCAATCCACAAACATATGTGCTGCTGAAAGCTATTACGTGGTGACACGTTGGCTCAGTGGTTACCACTGCTGCCTCACAGCACCAATTATCGAGGTGAATTGGCCATGCTAAATTGTCCGTTGTGTTAGGTGCATTAGGCAGGGGTAATCATCGGGTTTGGGCGGCTTGTTCTTCGGAGGGTTGTTGTGAACTTGGTCGGCGGAAGGGCCTGTTTACATCCTGGAGGGAATCTAATCTAATCATTTCAATTCAGCTGAAAATAGCACAGGCTTCTTTCCGACGACCCAATGCCCTCTGCACCATGTCCACAGAAGTTGCTCCGGGCGAGTTTGGAGCTCCCAGCCTCGGTGTATCACGCACCTCTTTACCTTCACAGTAGGACAGCATGCTCACCGACTTTGTCACTGGCAGATAAAGTAGATATCCACGCGTTCATTCCACTCCCAATTTCCAATCGGATTTTCGCCAATGCGTACACAGTTTCACTTAATCCAGACCTGGGAACCGGTGTGATCTGAGTGTGCAATAATAGTTTCTTCCTTGTCTCACGGCATTGGTCAAGTTACAATGTGAAACTTCATGGCTATTGGTACCGCCATTTCTACAATATTTGTGTACTCTCGCTTTTACATTTAATCTTTTATTGAAACATATCGAATTCAGTCTTCAACATTCTCAAAGATGGAATCTCCACAAGCACTGGGGACACGAAAGTAACGATTCAATCCAATCTCAGGGGGTTTTACTATTGTCCTGCTCCTCGCTTTTTTGTATTTGTGCTTTTTCATGTATTGGTATAGTAGTTTGTTCTCTGCGTTTTGGCAGAAGCAATCTCCATTCAAATCCGAGTATCAGTAATGCGCATTTGTTCCATGTTACTTCACATAAGTGCAGAACAAACGCAGAAAGGACACAGTCAAATGTTATGGTGAACAAACTCACTCAGATTTTGATTTTATTGCTTCAAGCCGCCACTCTATGCACCAATCTCGGAGATTTTTCTCCCTTTAACAATCACTATTCCCACTTGCCATCCTTCCTCCCACGTCACTGGGGCATTGCAAAAATTTACATTCACTTTCATATTGACACCGTGAAGTCTGTGCTGCAGCTATCACCCTTGTTAGGTGAACGTGCTCCAATACCTCCATCAAGACCTTTAAACCACTTAATGCAATCAGACAATGTGGTTGGGTTATCAATCCTCATGTATAGTATTTTATTTGCATGGACCAGAGATCATTTGAGCATTGGGTTCAAGAAAAAGACAGAACAGTCTCGAGGTAATGACTTGATTGGAAAATACAAATGTCTGTATTTTCCCCACATTTATTTCAAGTCTTCATTCGTCTCTCGCTAGAGTATTGTGTACAATTTTGCAATTCACATTATAGAAGCTATATGCTAGCTGTGGAAAAGATGCAGAAGTGATTTGCCAATATATTATCTGAATTGAAGAATTTCAGCTATTGAAGAGTTTAGACATACTGGCGTTGATTTTCTGAAAGCAGGGAAAATTGAAAGGAGACGGTATTGAGATGTAGGAAATAATGAGGGGTTTGGATTGTGTGCACTTAACGAAACATTTGATGAATGGATCAAGCACCAATGAGCCATAGATTTAAGATCAGAGTCAAAAAAGTTTTGAGCATCTGTGCATAAAAAAAACTTTATCAACTAGCGAGTTGTTGGAATCTGGAACTCACTGTCTCTAAGTGTTGGAACGGCAGAAATTCTAAGAACCTTCAGAGATATTCAGTTGTGAATTTTTACTGCTTGAGGCATACAACGTCAAACGCTGGAAAATGGGATCAGGATAATCAAGCAGTTATTTTGACAAGAGCACGCACAAGTAGCTTGCAGGCACACTTCACTCTGGCGTCCACTGGAGTATGGCGTTTGGTATCCTCAGCTGTTATGTGGGATGCAAGGGTTCATTTTCCCGCTGGGGCGGCCCTGACTGTTTCAGGGTTTCAAGGTTTATGTAAAGAATTGCAGTTACAATGAAGTGTGCAGATGGTGTGGGGGTGTTCATTGGTTTCGGTAAGTTTATTTGCAGCCGTTTCGTGCCCTTTCTCGGTGACAACCTCAAGGCTGATGAGAATCTTATGAAGCACTGCTGTACTGTGGCATTTCGAATTGGTGTCATTTCTTTCCCACTGCTTTCAGTTGCTGCTTCCTGTCGTCCATTGCAGGTCCCAGTATGTTGCTGCCAGGAAAATATTTTCTTTGATGAAGTCATTGGATGAGCCTCGTCATTCTAGGAAATCTCTAACGGCCCACTATTTCCATAATGTTGTTTTCGTCAAATTTGCTGACCTCGTCATTTCTGTGCATTGCTACTCTGAACAATTAATTGTGGTGTTTACCGGATCTTCCAGAAATGCTTTGCAACAATAGATATTCCCGCAGATACCTTGCAGACAAAGAATGCTAGGAAGGCATTTCGTGACCCAACACACCAAACAAATTTGTTTTGGAACGGACAGCCTTGACTACTCGGATTTATGAGAGAACATAGACCGAAAGCCATGTTCAGGCAACAACTCACCAGAACAATGTGCAAGGCAAATATGGTCAAACAATGTTGCACGTAGTGAGAGCAGGAAACATTGTATAGGACAGACAATTCACGACAAGCATTCATGGATATCTACATGACACGAAACACCACTGCAAGATGTCCTCAATAGGTTGACTCATGACACCGAGTGACGCTGATTCTTCGACTGAAAGCTTGGATTATGCCACAGTCTGCAGCAATGGCGAAAGTGTTGCTGGAAAAGTACAGCAGGTTAGGCAGCATCCAAGAAGCAGGAAAATGGACGTTTCTGGTGAGCACGTCATCCGGTATATGCCCAAAACTTTAATTCTCCTGCTCCTTGGATGCTGTCTGACCTGTTTTGATTTCCAGCACCATACTCGAGACTCTGATATTCAGTATCTGAATTCCTCACTTTCTCCTCCGTCTGCAGCAGTTGTTCGTTCCTTGTGTGAGGGAACTTTTGATATAACCATTGTAAAATTCGATTGCTGATTGAGAAATATAACTAGCTCACAGAGTAGTTCTGTTGTTTCTCAGGTGTCGTTCCTGGCACAGCCTCTGGCACTGTAATTATTTTGAATTTCCTGGCTGTTCAATGTGTGCTTCTGTGATCACACAGTTGCCAGTACTCTGGGGAGCTGCTGCAGTAATCTGTGTTCGCAACCTAGATGCTATTCATGTAGTTTGATTTGTTTTTGATTTGTGCAACATTAACACAGTGACGAATCAATTGATATTGCAAGAATTCAGCCAGACGTGGAAAATATCGAGGTTCTGGTGATATTTGCACAGTGTGTAGAGATCATCTAGATTCAGGCGAAAATAATGTTGGCATTTTACGAGTCGTGATGAAAAACAGTCAGGGAAACAAGTCACCAGTACTGCAGTTTACAAGCGCACTCACATTAACCACAATATGAAATAAAACACACAATAAAAAAAATGAGGAAGACAGATGAAGGATGACAGTAATCACGGATGACCTGACTTCCACTCCCCAACTCCCACAATTCCCACTTTCAGCTCCATTGTAAACAAATGTCAGAGAGCCATAAGCATCAACGTTGTCCATTCGAACGACTCAAGTCTTGGCGCTGTTTTCGATTAGGCTATTAGTTTCTGATTTTTTTCTTTCCTTGGAAACCATCTCTTTCATTGTGAGCATTCGTAAAGGAAGCCTTTTTTTTTGTCAGGGAAAGAATATGATTCTAAACTTATTTATGTCAGGCATACGATTCCTGTCTGTCACACGTTTCTTCTACTTTCTCTCGATTTTAATAGTACTCTGTCTTTTGGCTTCTCCCAGCAAAGTGCATGACCTCATAATGCCGACATTAAAATGCATCTGACAAGTTTTTCCATACTCAGTAAACCTATTCTATATGCCTATGCGAAATGCCACATTCTCAACATAACATGCGCTCTCAAGAGTGTGTATTGTCAGCAAACGTGGGTAAATTTCACTCTTCCACTTGCTCCATGCTATTAACAGAGAGATAATTGAAGGCTTGAATATAATAAGTTTTGACAGACCTCTGCTGTAAACACTTCTTCAGACTTGATACATTCTGAGTGTGAGAACAACCTCCTCATCTGTGTCTTAGTGGGTAACGCCTTCTCCTAAGATTAGAACCTTCGGTCGTGCACTATCCTGGATATGAACCAGAGCTGAACAAACGCTTACAGTACAGCATAATCTGACTGGCGTCTCCAATGCCAGTTCTGAGTACTCTTTTTTGACCTCTGTTTGAACAAACTGCCCTGATTAGCAATTTAGATTTGACAATGACACATCTGCTTCAAATTTTCTTCAGTGCCTGTGACTGAAGTGGTGCTGAAAGGCGCTGTAAAAATACAAGAATATCTTGATTACTCAAGATGTATTGTTAATCTCTCTGCTCATTGAAATGGATTCTTCCCATCCACTCTCCCTCTCGTCAGTACCGAGCAAGTTTCCCTCACTGTTGATTTTAAATGTTTTCCTGTTTGATGATTTATCCCTGCAACTTCAGACAATACGTCTCAACAACCCGACATTTTCTCAGGTCTGCTCATTTGTTGATATGCAGGAATCTTGTATTCGGATCGAGAAACGCACCTCACTCAAAACGTTAGCTCTGTTCTTCTATCCACAGATAATGACGAACGTCTCGGGTATATGTAGGTTTCACTGAGTTTATTTGAAACAAATGGTGTTTTCCTTTAAACGTCTTCATTCCTCGTCCTCTGATCAGTTACCCTGGTCAGAGGCAGCAGCTTCTCCTGACCATCAACCAGCCCATCCACACCACTTCCTTCCACATCATTTAAGACATTCCCAAGAAATCTCCCATTAAACTTCTTTGCTCCAAAGAAAAAAAATTCCCAGATTCGGGAAACTCTCCACAAAGTGAGATTTATTTATCTCTGGATATATTGCAAAGCAGAGGGTTGTGAAGAGATTCTGGGAAAATTTTGCAAGTGGGAAAACTGCCAAGATGCAAAACAGAAATCCTAATCTCTAGCTTTTTGAATCTTTATATATTCCTTGGGAAGCGGATTCTGATGAGAATAAAAGGTGAATGGTTCGACTGAGCAGAGACAGTTTAGAAATCTTCACGTGCTATCGGTGGCCGATACTTTGACACTGATGTTCTCTGGACATGAACTGATCTGTGACATTGAAAAGATTCTCGTTTCTGCAAATCAGGAAGTCAAGTGTCATTTCAGCTTCGGGACAATGAGAAAACACGGTCACAGACAAGATACTGAAACGCTGGAAGGGAGACGGTCCCGGTTGGAGGAAGATTGGTTGCTGGTGTCATGGGTGTATCTATTGAGGGTGGAAGCAATCTATTCCCATGTCTTCCCAACCAATTTCACAGGATTTATTTCCGAAAAGTAAAGCTAATTAAGGAACATTTTCCATATGGGAGGAGCAGACTAAAGCTTGCATTCGGAGATCATTAACACTGTTGGCTCATCAGTCTCTGTGGCGATGCTAGTCAGTGCGTTCGTCTCTGAACTAACAGGTTGCTATTCTGCCACAACCGAGGAAGAGAGCAACAATCATACCATCCTTTTTTTTTGCTGCACAGTTCCGGATTTTTACCTTGGTGAGAAATATAGTCGTCATGAGGCTCGAAGGGAGAACGTCCCAGATTTAGGAGAGCTGGTTCCCGGTGACATGAATGTGTCGGCAAGGCGTGGTATCAGACTGTTCCCATTGTCCTCGATGAATATCCCAGTATTCATTTTGGAAAAGTCAAACCAATCGAGACCAATTGTCATTCTTCGTAGGGCTGGCGAAAGCTTGAATTCTCTAACAGTTTGCTTTATGAGATACTGCAATGGGTTTGCGACAAGGGACTCCCCAGTCTCTGTGGAGCAATTAATTCTCTCGTTGGGCTGTTAACCGAGAGGGTGTACCCACGCATGTCGTATTCGCTGTTCTTATGCATCTGAATCTTTTGTTCTGCAGTTTCGTGTTCTTATATTGTCAGAAATATGTTCCCACATGGAAATCTTATCCAGTGAGGAATGACAGATGTGTTTCTGCATTGTTTAATGGCTTGTGAAGGTTTGCGGACGCTGGAATGTAAACAAAAACAAAAACTTCTCAAGGAACTCAGCCGGACTGGTAGGACTTGTGAGAATAAACGGAATTCTGAGAAACTCCTGAAAAAGCTCTGAAGCGTTGTCTCTGTCACTCTATCCCCAGATGTTGCCAGACCTGCTTAGTTTCTCCTGCAATCTCTGTCTTTGCTTTTTAATGAATGACCATTTGAAATGTCGAGATTGATTACACAAACCAAACATATTCTGACATTTAACCCTGTCGAAACTGTGATGATGGAATTCAAACAAATCGAACAATGATTGCCTGACCCTCAGCTCCACAGGGATGGAGAATTTGAAACCAGTTTATTATCGTGCTTCTGCAGGTGTGGCCAAGTGGTTGAGGCGATTGGCGTTAAATCCACTGTGGATTCTTCGTGCTCTGAAGCATTTTGATCTCTCTGATTGAGAGTCGAGGGTGAACTAGAAGAGTGCTTGTTCTCTGCTTTCTTGTTTGAAATTCATATCGCAGGAAAAGATAAAATGCATATAACCCAGAAAAGGAAGCTTGGGAATCTGCAGCCAACTGCCTGCCAGGATATAAAAGGCAGAAACCTCCAAAGCATGTAAGACCCATTTAGTTTAACACTTCCTTTGCTGAATTCGTTTGCGCCTTTTAAGAAAGTGCTGCCAAATGAGCTAAAAAAAAGTTCAGGGGATTGTATTGGACTGGTGCAGACCTAGTGGGCCAAACGGCATTTTATGTACTCGACACATCCATGGCCTGCTGAGAGAAACTCAGTTTGTGAAGGAACAGGACAATGTTTGCAAAATGTCCCTCGGCGAGGAAGGGGTCAAAGCTACATTCGGTCAGTCACCGTATTCATTGGGACATTTCAATTTGTAATAAGTGTTAGTAGAATCAATCTATACGATAATCAGGACGATGAGACCGTGATGCCTCATTGCCCAGCCGTGAGCACGCCCTTGCAGCTTACATTCCTTGTCCCTGCTTTTGAAATAAAGATAACTTTCACAATGTGCCTATGTTTGTGTCAAACAACTCATTGATATCGGGAGTAGACATTAAAGAGGAAGGTGGAGGTGTGGCAGGGACAGAAACAGAACGAGACGAAACGAGACGTGGAAGTGTTTAGAGTTGTCCATGTGTGAGTAGTTTTTGTTGAGGAATGTCTGCTGGGCGCTATCCTCTCAGATCCCAGGAGCAAAATGCCTGGAATTGATGGGTTTTGTGCTATTGAAAGTTACACGTGCGAAGAGTGTGGGGCTATTTCAGCCCAGTATCCACTTCATATCGCAGCTCACAGCAACGGTTCACATTTTCTGGAGAAGTGGCTAGTATTCCACTTTAAGCCACCTTTCACCAGACAAACGTGCGGATGTAAAGCGCATGGAGTGAGTATAATACTGCGGACTCTGTCACTGTCGGGGAATGTGCCAGTGTATCTGCCTCTGTGTGTGAACATGAGAATACATTCCTCAAATGTGTTACAACTCAGTGTGACCATGCCAACCTTCAGTACCATTGTTGTGTCATTTAAGCTCACAGAATGAATCTCATTGACATTATCCCTGGAAACGTCTGAACAATCAAAGTTATGGGACAAATGCTAAAAACTGGGATGAGAATAGTTGGACGACGGATAACCTGATCTGAAGGATGGACGGATGGTCCTTCACTACCCTGCTCCCCACTCCATTCCCATGCTTGAAAAACTTGAGGACAGAGAGAAATTTTCCTGACGAGAAAATCTCTTAACAATATTCCATAACCTTTTTATTGTCACATCTACGACAAATTTTGCAAACTTACTTATCATGCTTTCTATCTTCTCACCTCAATCATATATTTAAATGAAAACATGAATGTGGGCTCAGCACCGATCCTTGTGGGACACCATTAGTAACAGTCCTCCAGTCGGAAAGCTACCCTCCATCACCATTCCCAGCCTCCTGCTATTAATTTAATTTTATATCTAATTGGAAAACTCATTTGAACTCTATGTAATCTAACTTTATGAATTTTGCAACCATGTGGAACCTTGAAAAGGGCTTTATTAAATTTCAAGTGAGCAATATCTACTACTTTGTCCTGATTAATCGTATTGGTTATGCCCTCGAAATCTCAATCATGTTTGTGAGACACAACTTCCCTCGAGCAAAACCATGCTGATTATCCTGATTTATTCCTTGTAACTCAAAATTCATTTAACTCCTATCGTTTATAATTGCATCCAACAACTTACCTAAGACCATAGTCAGGCACGCAAGTCTATCGTTCCCAGGAATCTCCATGCAACCCTTTTTGAACAAAGTCACAGAATTCGCCACTCCCCATTCATTCCGCGCCTCACTCGTAGTCATAGCTTATACAAATATTACTACGAAATGCCCAACAGTTTCTTTCCCTAACTTCCAAAAAGTTCAGGGATACACTGGATTAGATCCCAGAGGAATATCCATCTTCATATTTTCCAAGTCCTCCAGCACTTGCCCTTTTCAATGTTTAGTTGTAGCCGCCATTTCGTTCTCCACGGTATAAAGTGACACGAAGTGCACATTATATATCGCTCCATCTGCTGAGGTTCAACACAAAGGTGAGCTCTTTCATCTTAAAGTGGTCCTATTTGGTCTCTAGTTCTTAATGTACACGTGGAGTCTCTTTTGATGATGCTTAACTTTATGTGCTAAGGCTGTCTTACATTCTCGCGTGACCTTTATGATGTCCTCCTTACCAATGCCCTCCACTCCTTATATCATTCAACAGACTCAATAAAGTCGTATGTTTAACTGGAAATTGTGACTCTTTAACAAAAAGGTTCTTATGCTGAAGCCTTAAACCCTGCAATCAACCTTGTTCTAATATAATGCCTACAATGTGGAAATAAGCCATTCTGCCCAGGAAACCCCACTAATCCAGCGACGGACCTTACACCCAAACTCACACCTCTACCCAATTCTGTAACTCTGCATTTCCCATGGCCAAAGAAGGTTAGCGACACATCTTTCGTCTGGGAAGAAAACCCAGGCAGAAACGAAGAGGATGTGGAAACTACAAGCACAGCGTCGTCCAAAGTAGATATTGAACAAACGTCGCTGAGGCTGCAATCTATTACCACTTACTCATACATTATAAACCTCTTCTCTGCCATTCATAACACATCATCACTCAGATTTCGGGCCTAAACTACACCCAATGTACCAAATGCATCTATCCAGACCCTTATATTGACTGAGGTGTAAAGCTCTGCACTTGTCTTCTAACTCACTTGAACTGAACGCCTACATTGTATTTGCCTTCCTAAACACCAACTGAAACTGCACGTTAAACAAAAGAGAAAGTTCACATCGAACTCCCAAATGACTTTTCACTTCGGATCCATGAATTCTTTCCGCTTTCAGAAAATTGTGTTTGCCTCCACTCTTTCCACCAAATGCATGACCTCACTTACCTCCAAAGTATTGGAACTGCAAATATTTTACACAAGCACTCAGCCCGATCAAGTCATCTGCAGCATGCCCGCTTCATCAATAAGATCTGTCCTTCCAGCTATCATTGTGTCTACTTCGAATGGAACAAAAGCACCCACAGTTCATTGGACTGAATCATTCATACATAACGTGAATAGCTGTAGTGCCAACACTGACTCCTGCTGAACTCCACTAGTCATGGGCTGCCATCCTGGAAAAGATCCCTTTACCCAACTGTCTGGTTTCTGCCAGTCAGCCAAGCCGCAATCCCTGGCCCCTTATTGAGCAGTTTACCATACTGCTCCTTGACAAAAACCTTTTGGAAATTCAAGCTGGTAACCTCCACAGGCTAGACAACGTCTAACCTACTCATTACCTCGTCAAAGAATTCTAGTATATTTGTCAGAATTAATTTGCCCTTGAGAACCTGCGCTAATGTTTCAAGTACTCAGTAATCCCATCTTTCTAATGACATTCGATCATGAATTTAATTCAAACCTGATTTATTTGATTGTTATCCAGAATATCAAAACTTTGCTTTCAGATGTCAATGTGATGAATAACAAGGTTAAAACACTGTTGAGATATGTAAACTCTGCATTGTCTCAGCAGTATCAATGACTGAGTGAATTCCTTCCCTCAGTAGGACCCTATTTTGTCTCAGCATGGTCGATGAGTGAGCGAACTGTGTTTCTCATATGGATCATTTAATTGCTTTCTGCCCACTGCAAACTAGGTGGTGTACTGAGAGTTGATATGATCGCTTTAACCTATTCCGAGAATAAATACACTTGAAACCTTTCTCAAATTGCGAAAATGTCGATGGGACATCAGTTTAACAGAGACGGGAGAGCACATCCCGCAGACTATATATTTGATAGGTCTCTCCTCAATGTGGAAACCTTCATGATAAACTGCCCCCATGAAATTTTATAATTATTAATGTCTTTCCTCAGTGTGAACACGTTGATGACACGTTAGTCTCCACGAAATTTCGCAGCATTTCCCGCAGTCAGGACATTTAAAAAGACCACTTCACACTGTGAGAAAAGTGATGAGCAATCGGGTCGTTTGGAACTTTCCAGCACGTTCAACATATTTGGAAATGAAGATGTCTCTCCTTCCGGTTAACACGTGGATAAAACCTCAGGTCTCTAGAATTCCTAAAAGTCTCTCATTCGTGTGAGCATATATCTCAGATATGAAGCACACAGAGGTTTGATAGCAATTTCCAAAGTCTGGAGAGATAAAACGTTTCTCATTCGTATGAGCGTGGTGTTCGGTTATCCAATCGCTGAACGTTTCAATTTTTTTTTTTGCTCTCCAGGCATTGAAATGGTTTCTCCTCATTTTGGAGGAGCAGAAATCGCAGCAGGTCACAGAGAGAGTGAATCCTCTACCACACTCTGAGCAGGTGAATCGCTTATTCCTGTTATTATTGCGTCCATGAGAATTTAGCTCAAATAGGGAAATGAATCCCCACATTTCCGCAGTCTTTCCTCATTATGACTGCAATTGAAATTTGTGAGGTCTGACGAGAGGTAGAAACCTTGTCCATACACACAATAAGTGAACGATATCTCTCCCACTGTAATAGAGATTTTCCATTCTATATTTAAAAACTGATCAAGTTCTATTTGAAAGAAATGCTCAACTTCATCAGTTCATGATGGAGAGGTTTGTTTGTAAAATTTCCCCTTGTAATATCCTGCGAAATTGATGTTACACAAAAAAGAGAGAGTGGGAAAGCTTCTTTCACAAGATTCTGCATTCTGTCTAATTATATGTTCAGAAGGCAAGGGAATTTAGAATCGAAGAATTTGAACTGAATTTTATCAGAATCTTACATGCATACAGCCTCCACCACAGAGAATGAGCAGGTCAGCATGTGGATATGAATACGATCACCTCCTTGTTCCATCCCGGTCAAACACTGTCCTGAGTAGTCTGATATCCAGTCCGGTTGGAACAGATTTTTCTTCAATTTCTGTCATGGCAAAAGTGAGGCTCCGTCTTAAGTCCCCATCTCAAAATCCACTGCCTCGCCTCTGAGTCGAGAGTGTGATGCTGGAAAAGCACAGGAGGGCCGATAGCATTCAAGGAGCAGGACAATCGATGTTCTGGGTAAGAGACTTCATAAGGAAAGAGGCTTGTGAACTGAGGGGGTAGAGAGACAAATGGGAGTAGATGGGGCTGGTACAAGGTAGGTGAGTGTGTGATAGGTGGATGGAGGTGGAGATAATTGTGATAGGTCGCAAAGCATGGTGGAGAGGATAGGTGGAAAGGAAGATGGACAGATAGGACTGTTTATATGACAGCAGTGGAAGTCCAGGTCCTGCATGAACTTGGCAGAGTGGGAGAGAGAGTTGAAGTGCTTGGCCGGGGCCACTGGTGTATCACGGAGGTGTTTTGTGATGCGTTCTGTAATTAGGCATCCGGTTTCGTCAATGTCGAGGAGACTCTATCGGGACCGTTTAAGTGCAGGTTAGAATTTGATGGATGAGAAAGACTCCTTTGAGGCCTTTGACAGAGTTGAGGATGGAGGTGTGACTTGAGGTTTTGCATATCCCGTGTTGGAATGAGAAGGTGCTGGAAGTGGAGGGTCGTTTGGTGGGGATTTGTATGCCTGGAGTTGACAAGGATGCTGAAGTGGGAATGATATTTTAAGAAGGAGGATAGTGGTGGGGAGGGAAAAACATCTGAACTGCTGCGGTTCATTTGCAGGTGGTGGAAATGATGGAGGATGACATGATGTCGACCGATGTTGCTGGGGTTTAAAATGATGAACAGGGGAATTCTGTCCTTGTCATAGATGGAGGGATTTGTTTTGAGAGCAGAGTTGCGGGAAGTGGATGAAATGAGCTGGAAGGCATCATTGACCACGTGCGAGGAGAAAATGCCTTCCCACTGACACAATCTTCTCCCTGGTAATTGTCTGAGTCTGACCAGACACGTCATAGCCATGGTGACATCCTTAACCTCGTGATGTGTTTTTAACTACATATCCCCATCATCACAATGTCAACCAATATGCACCTCATGAACACCATTAACTCTGCACGTCTCTGCACTTCTGCAGCTCAAACTCATCCATTCGTTTGGTCGAAACGGTCAGAAAACACCTCCATCTGTCCTCTCAAATTACCTCTCTGTTCTGGTCTAACCTCCTCTTCCTCTATTCAAGGGTGTACTTGAGATCTGTTCAGAGTTTCATTGTTCCATATCTGAATGACGTTTTTACCACTGCCCATTTTACCATCAGTGCACTGCGGCCTTCGCAGCTTTACTTTTCCACACGGGCTCCAACATGGTGGACAGGAAGGATTTGCGGGTTATTCACTCAATGATGTAATCCTGAGGTCAACTCTGCTGCACAGGGGAGTATTCACAACATGGGTGTAACACAAGCTGATATTAAGGGCAATTTATTGATATCAATACTACATCGTGCCTTTCACATAATGGAAACTTCAAAGCTTTTCCTCTGGAGTGGGTT
This sequence comes from Hemiscyllium ocellatum, assembly GCF_020745735.1. NCBI lineage: Eukaryota > Metazoa > Chordata > Chondrichthyes > Orectolobiformes > Hemiscylliidae > Hemiscyllium > Hemiscyllium ocellatum. The sequence continues at coordinate 2,386,122 of NC_083418.1, forward strand.
TAAACAAATTTTGACCCCAGTCGCATAATTAGTATTGGGAAGCTGACAAAGTTTAACATCAAACAAATGATCAAGCAAGTTGGTTTCAAGTCGCATTTAAAAACACAAAACGAAACTTTCATCACAAACCTCGGATGAACGAATTTGTTCTGCTACTCGTCATTATTTTTGTCAGTCTCAAAACGCACCACTCATCCGTAGCTCATTAGTTCGAGTATTGGTTCTGTAAAGCAGAAATCGTGAGGTCGATATACGCTGACATTTTACCGGACGATTTTGCAACTATTTTAGCAAGCATCCGAAGGTGTGATATCTCTATTGTTTGGAATTCTTTCTGATGGAACAGCGTGAAGTTATTTTCCCCACAGACCAGACCTCATCTATTTGAGTTTGGATGTTCACATTACTGTTTGTCCTTCCAGGAACATGAGGATGACAAGCTTCTGATGCGAAGAATGCTACAGTTTATCAGGAAGTAAAAAGTGACACAGTCGAAGCAGTAAAGTCTCGGTGAAAAAAGTGGAGGAGGAAAACGTGCAGGGAAGCGGCTGAATGCTTCCGTTCCTTATGTAGAGCCAGGAATATTCTGGAATCCAAATTAAACAGGTAGGTGGCTGGAAGAGCACAACTAGCCACGTTGCCGCAAGAGAAGTAAACGTTTAACATATATCAATTACTAACAACTGGGCCAGTGCTCGAAGGACAGCCTCCTGCCTGCTTCGCCCTTTGCTTATGTAAACAGACTCGTATTTTAAAGTCTGACGTGAAGGAAGAAGATGCCAAAGGGTTCAATTACTCATTTTCTGAACTCTTGTCTCTCCAAGAGGCCTTTGTCACTCTCACAAGGTGAGTCTGTACATTTCCCTCTGTGGGTGAAAATGAGGTTCAGTTCTCAAGCAGGACATGAACAAATTTAATGGTATCTGACTCCAGTCTCATTGTTTGGTTCATTTGAGATTAAACCATTGCAGAGAAAGTCTCTTTGAGTTGAACACTTCAGCCGTCAGGCTGCAGGCCAAGTACTGGAAACTGGAAATGAGGTTGGATGGACGTGCGATTAACGGCACTGACATAATGCATTATTGCATTATTCTGTGCTATAAAAACACGGTGTCACGAACATTTTCTTTGGAAGAAACTTCTCGCTGCTGGAAAATATAGCTATAAAATGAAGAAAAGATGCAAGTGCACATGCCGTCCTACCTGGTCAATTAGTGTTTACGATTCAGCGCATTCACTGCTGGGTTTTGGGTTCATTTTCTGGTCCAGGAATCAGGATTTAGTGTTCCTGACAGGGACAACAACAAAAGCAGCGCATCTCTGACAGGAATATCATATAAAACGCATCCGCATGTGCCTTGTAATATTTCTGCAGTGCCACACGATGGCTCACTGCTTAGCTTTGCTGCCTCACAACGCCAGAAATATGGTTTAAGTCCAGCTGGGTTGTCTGTAAGTAAAGTGCCTCATTCAGGAGCAAATGAAGAGAAATAGGGTAAGGACTTGTACTGTGAGTGTTAATCCCAGGAGGGTCAGAGTGAATTTGTTGCATTGAATGTCCAGTTTCTGAACTGTCGGCATTCCATGATGCCTTACTGTGTTGATTCAGCACTTTTTCAGAGAGGGGAGAAAAGTGAGGAAATTTGTCATTTCCCAGTCAAGGATTAATCCTTGTGCGATAACCAACCGATTCACCTGTGACTGAACTACCTCCCATGTTCCCTATACTGGTAATGACAGCACACACAATACGAGCGGGTTTTCATGTATTCCCTCAAGATAGACTTCACTGAGGTATAATGAGATGATAAAAGACATAGGTGTCGTTGATTGGAATCAAAAGACTTCAAAAAGAATGAACAATGTTTACTTGGCAACAGTAAAATTGGAAAGGAAGCCAACAATGTACTGGGGTCTCACGCCATTAGAAAAGGCAAGGTGGGGATTCATGGAATGGTGGAACGGACGAATACATCATGTGGCGTGAAACTAGGTAAAATTGAGTTGTGTCCGTATGGAAGTTTTCAAAATGATATGAATTTGGTAAGAGTAAACAAGAGGGAAATTCCCTCATTCAGATGGATCTAAAACTCGAGTTTTGACCAGCAATAAATTATAAAGAAAAGTTTGGAGCACGTTTTATTTTCATTCTACAAGGATTGAAATCGGGCATGAATTTTTTTTCAGGAAAAAAGATTCAGAAACTGATTCTAAAATATTTAGAAAGACACGTGCAGACTCACAAGGAGAGAATTTTACCTCGACAGGGAGTCTGGACTGTTGGGATGGGTACGTGGTTTTTTTTGTACACTCTCCAACTGGTTAACGTTAATTGGAAAGAAACCACATAACACCTGCAACTGAGTTGGATTAAGTCGAAAAAGAGCTGATTGTGAGGAAAGGTTTAGCATCTTGTTCTACGTGAACTTCGATAAATTGTAAACGAACTGAGATGTTTCCGTTCGCTCAGCATTAACGGGAAGCCGGTAGGCTTAGTCTGCTGCATAAAAACTTCATGAGATAAAGTGATGCCAACAGTGTGGGATTAATTCTCGCACTGTCTCAGCTTACCAACAGGATACTGACCTCCCCACTCACCTAATCATGTCGGCGATGGCCACAATGAAAGTGAAATTATACTGCAGTGAGTTGGAAATTACCTGTCGATGTAACGCAACATTAGTTTGTCATCTATTGCCTTAGGAATTTGGCTGCAATCACAGAGAAGTGAGTAAGTCCATTTACTGCTCACTTATCTCCCCAAAATGTATGCAGTGACAAGACTCGAAGAATATTCTTGTTTGAATCCTGTAATCTTCACAGCAGTAATTTAAAAATCTGTATCATTTCGATTCCAGTTTTTCTGGCCACAGTCAAAATGTCCAATGAGATAAATCTAATACTTTCTGGATTGTTTGAATGACCTGTGTAGCAAAATCAGAAATATGAAATGAGCTGAACATCCTTTCTCGAATTTAACACAGCGCAGAATCAGCGATATGAGAAAAGTCAACGACCTCAAACGTTACCTTCGTATTTCGACTGACAGGTGGATATTCACTCAGGGAATGTTTCTGGCTGGTCGTAAGTAAATGAGATATTTTGCAGGACAGAACACTCCACAAAACCTTTTTTTCGAATGCATTCCGTATTACTCAACGTTGTTTTGCAACTTTTAAATATATATGTACACACATACATGCATCCACACACACACGTATATATATATATATATATATAGATAGATAGATAGATATAGATATATATATATATAGATATATATATATCTATAGATATATATATACACCCATATATGTGCGTCTGGTTGTGTTTATGTGCGTGAATTCAGAACATTGGGAAAGGATGTTCGGCCACTTGAGTGTTCTTCCTGTAGAAAATGGGTGGTAACAGTCTTCAATAATGTCCCTGATATCTGCTTCTGCAGGAAGTGCGCCCAACAGCAGCTCCTCGGCAAGTGTGTTCTGGAACTGCAGCTGAATGTCGGATCATTCGGGAGTCTGAGGGACAATTCAGAGTAATCATTTGAAGGCAATAACATTTCAGGTGCAAGATAAAGGTCAGTGGGTTACAGTCTGGAGACAAAAAGGGAAGCGGAAGACAGTGCAGGCATTTGATGTGGCCGCGCCTGTCAGTTAGAAGTATACTGTATTTGTTCATTTTGGGGTGGATGACTTACTAGGGATAAGGCTTGGTGGACAGGTCTCTTGCACAATGTTTTTTTCCCTGTTGCTCAGACGAGTAGCGGAGAGAGGAGAATAGTATTATTTATTGGGGATGCCATAGTGAAGGGGTCAGATTGAAGTTCCTGTGGTCAGGGGTGGACGAATGATTGGTGTGTTGCCTCCCATCGCTGCCAGAGGCAGCTATTCCAGAGGTATAGAGGAAATAGATTGCCAGGGTTTGTGATGTCTTGCATCATGTTTTCAGAATTCTTAAAGGCGATGGAGAGCAGCCCCAAGTTATGGTCCACATATGCAACAACAACACAGGTAAGAAAACAGATGTGGAAGTATGGCAGTAATTCAGGGATCGAGGGTCACAATTGAGATGTAGATCAAACAGATTTTTTCTCTCTGATTTGTTGGCCATGGCACGTTGTAGTGAGGTGAAAAATAGGAAGAGATCAGTTGAACACGTGGTTACCTGGTGTGTAGGAGGGAGGTATTCGGATACCTGGATATTTGGAGCTCATTCTGGATTTGGTGGAACCTCTACAAACAGGATGGTCTTCGACTGAACCAGAAGGGTGCCAATATCCTGAGGGGATAATTTGCTAATGCTCTTCATGAGGGTTTAAAATTCAGCAGCGAAGTGGGACCCTGAATTGTATCTCCAGTTTGCAGGAGGTTGTGAGTGGTTACGTCATAAAAAGGTTTTTAAGTTAGCATGATTGTACTGGCAAGGATGAAGACAGTTTGAATTCTGTCTACTTCAACGCCAGGAGCATTTGATAGAAGGTACGTGGCATGGATTCTAACCTGCGATATCCATTTTGTGGCCCTTTCAGAAACTGGAATGGAGACTGAGAGGAATGCTTGTTCCTAGTGTGAGACGTAAAAAGTCAGCTCAAGACAAATTCAGGAAAACAAAGTTTATTAGCAATTAGCAAGTCTGCAGAGTTGGGTACCCCTCAAAGAAAGGGACCCTGATCGTTACAAAGCATCCCCTGATATACCCTTAAACTCAACCCCCTGTTGAGTCAGGTGATTCTCAATCTCGAGCAACCGGTACTTTTCCATTACTTGTTTACCCCAATCTTGCAAGTGCAGCTGGACACATTTCCCCCTCAAGTGTTTACAATCTTCCCAGGCAGCTGACAACCACCCATTGTCCACCTCAAGTTGTTTCTCAACGTTTGTCCCTCGTTATCAGTCACGAGGTTCGTTTTCGGCCTTGTGGTTTTGCTGTCTGGACTTGTTTTTGCTATGTGTAAGGTCGCCCATTGTCTGGTTTGTTATCTGTCAAGGGGTTTCATTATTCTGCTATCTATCTAGCTGCTTGTTTTCTGACTTCTGCTGACCTTGTGGTCTTGCTTCGAAACAGCTGCAACTTGTTTACTACTTCAGCCATCTACTATGTGTTAGTGCTGCTGCTATAGCTAAGTTAGTCAATTTCATATGTCGGCCATTTTGTTTTGGTCACCTTCTTGCCCCTTATACTTATGCACATCTTGAATCATTACTCCAACTCTCACAATCCACCCTTTTTCTTTTCAAGATGTGCATAAGGAATCAGTCAGGTAGGAGACTTGCGAAGCAACATGACTTTAAGCTCACGGGTCCCATGTTGAGGAATGGCCACGGCCTCAAGCTGGGATAGGTTCTTTTGAATCAGGGACTGAAAGCAGGGGAGCAGGTAAGGAAGGATTAGCAGCAGGGCAAAAACGCCCAACCACCGCTCTAGCCAGCCAGTCCAATTAGTATTTACACCTGAATTCTCAGCTATCTCATCAGCCAGTGCCTGGAGACCTTCCAGGGCATGGGTCACCGAGCCATCAGGGGCCGTATTGTTGGGAATAAAAGCATAACATTGAGAGCCTATCATGACACAAACGCCCCCCTTTTCAGCTTAGAGCATGTCCAAGGCCAGTCTATTTTCCCAAGCCATACGACTGGTGGCATCCAGTTATTCGGCCAAATCCTTTACTGCATCTCTAGTATGGTTAATAAACCGTGCTTGGTTATAATAAATGTAGTTTATCCAATCCACATTCTTATTAATAGTAACCCACCAGAATAGGGATGATTCAAAGCCTGCTGAAGTCTGGTTACGAGCTTTGAACTCATCAGGCACCCCCCTTAGGAACCCCTATTGAATCAAGATAAATCCCTTTATCAAAAGAAGTGGATAGCAGTGATCTCTTATCTCTTCCTTTTTTTTTCAACTAAATGTTCTCTTTCAAATGCCAGGGTGAATGGTATTGCCAATTGTACAATTGCACATATCCCCTTCCAATCAGAGGGCAGGGTAGGTCTCAGTATTTTCCCTCCACAATACCATCACAGATCCGCTCGGGGAACGTTTAAAGATGAGTAATTTCTTCCTTCCACTGCTTCAGTAACATTTTTAATCACCGAACACAATCTCAGCTCCCCCAAATCAATAGATCCACCCTGTCTATAAACACACGATGTGTGATTCCCAACAGCGGCAGAAAACACAGGGGGAGCTTGCCTCTTATGTCCTTTTAAGGAAGAGAACATCAAAGACAAAGAAGCACAATTCGGATTTTTCCATGCAGTCTCATCTTGATATAGGGCTATCGTGCATTCCATGCCCTGTTTGTTTCGCTCCCACCCGAGCGGAAAGGGAACTACCTGAGACACTGTCCTACCGGAGGCACATGCATAGCAATTGCTTTTGTTCAGACTTTTTACAGTATATTTAACCCATTCAATCCAGGCATTTGTTTATCCATATCCTATTTCTATTTCAAGAGTCTGTCTCAGGTCTTTAACCTCTATAATCTGCATTGACTTTGGATCAGTGTAAGGGGTTAAAGGTTGCAGTTTAGAATCAAGGAATCCCAAAGGCTGTCCCCGTCCGACGCCAATTCAAAAATAGCAGCCCACAAAACGCTTCCCATACACTGTCATCTCTATCTTTAAATCTTTACTAAGGAGTTGGGACCCATTTTTATGGGGAAATGAGTCTTCAGAGGAAGCATTTTTAATGGTGAGATATATATAGGATGACACTTCCTGTCAAAACAGTTTAGGCCTGGGCTAAAGGGGGCTCTATGGATAGTGATGCTAGGCGGTGGCTTTTGCGGTTCGGTAGGATGTGAAGAAATATCTTGAGAGGAAAGATATTCCCTTTGAAACTCTACATCTGGGCATTCTACTTAGGCTGCAAGCATCAATTTTTATAACTTGTGGAAATTCCGAAACAGAAATCATTAACACAACATCTGAAAAAGATATATGAGCAAAACTCAGAAGTAACAGGAATAGCAGCATAATTCTGACTAGTGCTAAGAACTTAAACAATATATCAAAGCACAAAACAAGATTAACATACAATTCTGAAGAAACAGTCCCCGCACTCACGTCGCCATAGTATAATCAGTTAATCAATGTCTGTTCAGTCTGAGTTATAGTGGGTCACGTGTTGATTCGGCTGTCCAGACCCCTTTCTTAACTGGAGAGGTGACTGGCCATTTGCCAGCTTTTCTCCGCCGTTCAATGGTGAGGAGTACTAGGAATGGGCCGTCCCACACAAGTTCGAGAGTTAACTGTTGTCAGTGTTTGATCAAAACCCCTTCACCGGGTTCAATAGTGTGCACAGCGAAATCCAGAGGTGGTGTCTGAGTCAGGGGTCCCTGGTGAAGTAAACGAGAAACAGCGAAGCCCAGGGTCTCAACATATTTACAGATACACATATCTCGTGACTCAAGCTCTAGGTGATAAACACTCAAACATTCATGCACTAACGAATAGATGACTTTCAGCCAGAAACACAACAAAATGTAATAGCTTCCGTTCTCCCTCTGTAGGTCCTCACACACAGCCAGTCTCTCTCTCTCTCATACGATGTTGGTCTCTCTGTCTATGTCTGCCTGTCACTGTCTCCTGTGTCTGCGCATCGGAGCTCATAGCGACCTCCCCTCGACCACCAGGTCTTCAAGTGCTAATTCTTTTCCACAACTATCTCCACCCGCAGTCTCCAGTACTGCTGGGCAGTCCCCATGTGGTAGATCTTCCCCCCCTTTTTCCCGGATGTCACTGCTCTACATATGGAACTGTTCAGGGTCGGTTGTCAGTAACATTTTAATTCTTTCAAGCACATCGCAGTTGTCAAATGTAATGTTTTCCCTGTGTCTGGGCGCATCCGCCCCTGGAGCTCCCGCTCCCTACCTACCGTTTTTCAATGCGGCCCTACGCGCCGTATAGCCCCCACGAACAATCTCAGCGCAATACAGTCTACTTACTGTCTCAACGTCCTGAAACTCACTCTCAAGTTACCCATATTAATTCGCATCTACCCTCAGAGTTTCTGTTCCCCCCTGCCTTATCAGCAGCCTTTTTCTTTGTACATCTGTTCCAGAGCCACTGCTCCCCTGCCTCATTTTCCTGAAGGTGGATACCACCCCTCATGTCGTGTGAATTTGGAATTGTTCTAACTTATTACTACTTTGCACTCAATCTCATGAATGGTCCTCCTTAAGTTCTAATAAAATCATATCATGAGAAAAAAATAACGTTGAGCATTCATAAAATTACAATCCAAAATAGCACACTGAATCAAATGACAAACAACAAGTTTCACACATAAAACCATTAACAAACAGATGAATTCAAGCCAGAGCACAAAGTGTTAAACTGCTTGTTAGCTGAGAAGCCTTTTTAAAAAAAAAATCCATACACAAACACAACTTCTCACATCCACAGAGACTTTTTTACAATCAAATTTACACACACAAAGACACACACAAATCTTCACCAACACAAAATTCCTATCGGGGGCCGGCCCACAAAGACATAAATATTCAGATTTAGATAACCACCTTATTTATCCGACTCCTTTTGTCTTTCATACAGTCCTCCCTTACTACTGCTACCATTATCTTAGCCTTCCGTTCCTCCGCCATTATGTCTCTCTATACAAATACTTTCTGAACCTCCTGTAACAACTCCGACTCATTTCTACTGTTCCCGTTCTCTATCTTCTGTAACTTCTTCTGGATATCAGGCCATGTCTTTGTCACGAAGTGAACCTTTACCATCCGTCATCCTATTTCCCCATCTGGGTCTATACCCGAACATTTCCTAACCGACTCCCTTAATCTGTGTATGAATGCACAGGGAGACTCGTCCTTTCCCTGCCTCAGGTCGAAAACCTTGGCTAATTTTTTTTTGTTTGGGGATGCAAGTTTGTATCCCTTGGATTATCAAATTTTGCATGTCTAACATATTATTCCACCCTTCTATATTGTGGTGGTCCCAGTTAGGGTTCTGAAGGGGATCTTTGTCTTCACCCCTAACCATCCCCCTCTCATGCCAAATTGTCCGGCAAGCTTAATACCGGCACTGCTACTAGTTTTTTTAATCTCAATTAACACTTTCCCTATCCAGTATCCCCATATAAGTCTCCTTTTTCCCCCAGTAAATAGTATATTCAAAAATAGACATTAACTCAGCCCACATATACAGACTGGGCCTCAAAAATTGATTTGTTCTGACAATCCTATCGGATTCTCATCCAGGACCGTCATTTCCTTCTAAATGTTCCGACCTCCCCACTGGTGAGGGGGTCACACACAAACCCAATCTCCTTGTCCCCTATCGGCACTTTAGTCGATACGTTCTTCCTTTTTTAAGAAATATTGCAATGTTCCTAGCTTCTCATATCCTCAAACACCAATTTATTAATTCATGCTTGACTAACTTTAAAGCCTGTTCCCAACTTGTAAACATATTTATATATTTACGTCCATTTATTCAGTATTGAATATTTAAAATGTAAAATGCATACAGTTCCCAATTTTGAAATCCACTTTAATCACCCAGATTTAGTACTCTAATTTAGATTCAAAATTAGTTTTCTTATGTACTCCTGACCAATTATTTCTTAATTACAATACTTTAGGTTGTAAAATAATCAGAGCTGTCTTACAATAATTTGTCAATTCAAGTTTAAAAAAATTCTAATGGCCGAATCCAAGGTCTCAGATAATTACCATGGAAGTTATCGTCTTTTTTTTTCCCGACAGTCTACTGTTGAACTGAAACTACAACTGTCCTTCACATATTGAAAATAAATCATGTTAAGTTTACATAAAGATCACATTTAAAACAATCCTGGAACTCAAGCTCCAGTGAATAAAACTTCCTCATTCAATCACCAACAAACCAATGTGCATTCAAACCGAATCACAGAGGGTTAAATGTTTTGCGAGCAGTTCTCGAACTCTCTCCCTCTCTGTCGGTCTTACTGCAAGCTGCTGGTAAAAAAATTCTCATTATCCACGTTCGGACCTCCCTCTTCCTTATTTGCTTTTGATTCCTTATTTCCCATTTCCGAGGACTTACGAAGATTTATCCGTGTCAAGACACACTTACCCCGGCCCGTAGACCCTCGATCGCCCAGGAACACAAGCAGGACCCTCCGGTCCTCAGATTCGCGTGTGCCACGCCTCTACAGAAGGCCTGCAGGACCCCGTGACGCACGCTCCTCCTTAAACCAGACCTCTGCAAGGTATCTTAACTGGGTAGACCCTCGATCGCCCAGGAACACAAGCAGGACCCTCCGGTCCTCAGATTCGCGTGTGCCACGCCTCTACAGAAGGCCTGTAGGACCCCGTGACGCACGCTCCTCCTTAAACCAGACATCTGCAAGGTATCTTACCTGGGTTTGGTGCACCAAAATTACTCGATCGAAAAAAAAAGTCCCTTCTGCCTCGGTCCCCTGTTCTTTGTTTTCCTGAGTCCTCCGGATATCACTCGCTCAAGCCGCGTGGGGAAGACGAGCAAGCACTCAGGGACTGCCAAACTCGGCAGGGTGCACCTTCCCCGATGTCCTTTCTCGACCCCCTCGCAGCCGGAGTGTCGATCCCGGACAAGAGCCCCCAAGTTGTGAGACGTAAAAAGTCAGCTCAAGACAAATTCAGGAAAACAAAGTTTATTAGCAATTAGCAAGTCTGCAGAGTTGGGTACCCCTCAAAGAAAGGGACCCTGATCGTTACAAAGCATCCCCTGATATACCCTTAAACTCCACCCCCTGTTGAGTCAGGTGATTCTCAATCTCGAGCAACCGGTACTTTTCCATTACTTGTTTACCCCAATCTTGCAAGTGCAGCTGGACACATTTCCCCCTCAAGTGTTTACAATCTTCCCAGGCAGCTGACAACCACCCATTGTCCACCTCAAGTTGTTTCTCAACGTTTGTCCCTCGTTATCAGTCACGAGGTTCGTTTTCGGCCTTGTGGTTTTGCTGTCTGGACTTGTTTTTGCTATGTGTAAGGTCGCCCATTGTCTGGTTTGTTATCTGTCAAGGGGTTTCATTATTCTGCTATCTATCTAGCTGCTTGTTTTCTGACTTCTGCTGACCTTATGGTCTTGCTTCGAAACAGCTGCAACTTGTTTACTACTTCAGCCATCTACTATGTTTAGTGCTGCTGCTATAGCTAAGTTAGTCAATTTCATATGTCGGCCATTTTCTTTTGGTCACCTTCTTGCCCCTTATACTTATGCACATCTTGAATCATTACTCCAACTCTCACACCTAGTATCTCAATTTTGTTTTTTTTCAGTAAGAACAAGGAAGGTGGTTAGAGGGGGAGATGTGGCAGTATTAGTCCAGGACAATACTATGGAAGCCAAAAGGATATTTGCTGCAAACTCTACAGAGTCTGCTGAGCTAGAATGGGCTGAGGTTAGAATCAGGAAACGAGAGGTCACGAACAAAATTTTCCAGAGGTATAAAGGAAATAGACTGCAAAGATGATTGTGGATAGGAACGAAAATAAAAATGCAATTGTGATGGGGAACTTTAACTTCACATATATTGATTGGAAATGTCATTTGAGACTCTCTGATCGGTCAGTTTTTGTCCAGTCTGTGCATACGGGTTTCCTCATGCAGCATGTAGACAGGCCAACAAGAAGCAAAACCGTATTGGATTTGGTATTGAGTAATGGGCCAAGTCTGTTGTTAGTTTGGAAGAAAGTGCACACTTTGGTTAAAGTGACCACAATTAGGTTATGTTTATTTAGTGACGTATAAGAATAGTTATATATCGTACAGCAAGAGGTATCTCTGGTAGAAAGACCATTATGATGGGAGTAGACAAGTCTTACGTTGCACAGGATGGGGAAAGTAACTGCCTGTGCTGTGTGCACCTGAAATATGGAGCTTGTTAAGGGAAGAACTACTGCATGTCCTTGATAAGTATATTTGCGTCATGCAGGAAATATGAGGTCGAAACAGGGAGCCATGTTTAGTGAAGAAGTTGAAAAAATTGTCAAGAGGGAGAAGGAGGCAATGTAAACATGAGGTATGATGGCTGAGGTAGGCGCTTGAGAATTAAAAGCTAAGCTAGCGGGAATGGCCTGAACAAAGAGCTACTTCGAGCTAAGAGTGGACATGAAAAGTCTTTGGCTGGCAGGAACATTGAAAACCTGAAGCTTTCTATTTGTATTTTAAGAATAAAAGAATGTTTATTATATGATTAGAGCCTGTTAAGATCATCAGTCGGACGTTGTAAGTGGACTCCAAGGACAGGAGCAGCTTTAAATGCACATTTTTCATCAGTATCAAACATGAAAAATATAATGTCGTACAGGAGAATATTGAGATACAAACTGTTGGAATAAACGAAATTGGCATTCATATAGACGAGGTGTTATCAATCGTTGAAAGTTTGGAAATAGTTTTATCCCCGGGCTTGGTGGGATGTATCATAGAATTATCTGGGAATCATGGGAGGAGACTGCAAAACGGTTGACCATGTACTTCATGCCGTCGATGTCTATGTGAACAGTGCGAGAAGAGTGAGCTTTAGTTTCCTTGTAGGTAAAGTTTTGGCAATTATGACGTGAGATGGGATTTCTAATGATCTAAAAAGGAAGAAATTAATTCGGGATAGACAACACGATTCTGTTAAGTATGGGTTATGCCTCACAATTCTATTGAGCTCTTGGAGAAGGTGAGCAAGAGGAAACTGTTTGCTGCGGTGGATTTGCTTTTCGCTAAGGTACATTCGGCTGTTGCATTAAATATAGAATCATGGGATTGAGGGAGATTTAGAGGTTTGGATCAGAAAGTCCGCAACTGAAAGGAGACGAAGGTGGTAGTTGATTCGAGATGCTCATCCTGGAGTTGAGTTACTCATGGTGTACCACAAGGTTACATTTGGGGTCCACTGCTGTTTGTAATTTTTATAAATGTCTTGGATTAGGGCATGAAATGATGGATTACTACATTGCAGATGACTCGAAGCTCAATGGAGTTGTCAACAGTGCCAAAGTCTGCTGAAGATTACAGAGGGACATGGATAATCGAGAGAACTGAGAGCAGAGGTGGCAAATAGAATTTAATGTGCAAAAGTGTGAGGTTATTTACTTTGGAAGGAGCAACAAGAATAAAGAGTTCTAGGCTAATTGTAATATTCTTGGAAATCTAGAATAGCAGAGAAATATCGCTGACCATATATATAAAACTCCCCCGTCGAAAGGTTTGATTGCAAGGAGCTCGGATTTTTAGATTTTAATGGGGAGACGGATTGTGTTTTGGAGCCATGAGATCCCTTTGCAGCTCCAGAAATACTCTGGTGTTGCCACACTTTTAGAGATGCGTGCAGTTCTGGTCGCCACATTATAGGACGGATGTGAAAGCGTTGGAAAGGGTGCAGAGGAGATTTCCTAGAATTCTGCCTTCTCTGGAGGGAATGTCTGACGAGGAAAGGCTGATGGACTTGCGGCGGTTTTTGATAAGAGATAAGAATTTTGAGAGGTGAATTTATAGAGGCATAGAAGATGATCAGAGGTTGCCGTAAGGTGGACAGTGAAGGCCTCTTTTTTTCAAATGGTGTTGGTTTGCACAAGTGCACATATATTTAAATTGAGGGTGAAAGATGCCGAGATACGTTCCTGTCTCAGAGAGAGTAAGGGTGCAGAACGCCTTGCCTTCAACTGTCATAATTCACCAACTTTAAAAGCAATTTAATGGTCACTGGATAAACTTACGGCATGCAATGGCAAAACGCTGGTCAGATGGACTTAAGATTGGTGCAATATTAGGGTCGAAGGAACTTTATTGTACTGTAATATTCGGTGTTTGAACTGTTCTTCAGCTTGAAGTGGCAATCGTCTCTGATCACTACCAGTAAACTTCGCAACTGGCGAGAATTTTATGCACATCTTTGGTCGCTCAAACACTTCCATTCATCATGCAAGTACTGCAAGCCGATCAACTGCACCACTGGAGCTGCCGCGTACTGTTGACTAACGACTCCGAATAGTACCACTGGGCCTCTCAACCCAATTACTCAAGTTTTGCTGTGGATCTATAATGAAACACAGCGCAGAGGAGATTATACTGAAAAGAGCTCATCGATTATGGAACATCGGGTTCAGGAAAAGGACATAGAAAAGTGTGGTGAAAAATAGGCATGATTGAACTCTTTAAAAATTTAGCGTGTCTTCATGCATTGATCACGGGCAATGTTACGACGCCAGTGCACTGGGAGTTTCCTTCTGTTGGCTTCAGTTCGTCAGAGAATTCAATTCACGAACACTTCAACAACTTCCTTTGGAATGTTCATACGACACAATGATCCACACTGCACTCAACGTCAACAAGCTTCAGCATTACGACATCCAAGATCACACGGCATGTATTTTTTCTTATAAATAAAGAAGATTGGATAATGATATGCATGGAAAAATAGAATTTCAGTTTAATTAGTAAAGTTGCAAGCATCCAGAGTAAGATTCAAAATATCAGAAATTCATGTTCATTAACTTGTCCAAAATCCCACCCCAGCAAAGGGGGAATCTGCACCTGAATCGTCAGCATCCATGCAATCCCTTGCTCCATGCGTCCACTTGGAAATCTTTATGAAGGAGTGTTCAGCCTGACAAAGAACTTGTGAGAATATTCCACTATCTGATCTAAAGCTGAAACAGGAGCAGTCTCTTCCAGCTGGGATGGCAGCGGGGTGGAGGAATGAACCTAATACTCCTTGATGTAGATTCACATTGTCCTCATTGTGATTATTTAAATACCTGGGCCAGAAATGGCACTGACAGAAAGGTGCAGAAGGAGTCCATTATTAACACCGCTCCTGCAGCGCCACGCCATATAATATCACTATGCCTGACACAGCACTTCCATGTCTTTTTCTAGCCTATCCACACCATCGTGTAGTCTACTGGCTAACAGATATTTATTGAGCCCGATCATAAATGGACATCGAAATTGTTCATCTATGAGAGGAAAAATTTGTGTTTTGCGACAGTTGGGTATCTGCACGAATATTATTGGTTTTGCAGAGGAGGAGATAAATCTGGTCTGACCACATTACAAACGATAAACTAAACTCTGATGTGATTCGAAAGCGCAACGTTTGAATAGCAAGCCTAACAAGACGGTAGATATCCAATGCGCTTTTTATGACACCACACACCCACAACAGCTGTAGTCTGTAAGCACACAATGTTGCCTTTAATCCATTGCGTTCAGAACACCGTTCTCGCATCTGCTTGTGTTCGTCACACTTTCCAGTACGTGGTCCTCATCCACGTGTTCCCTGGCTCTTGAAGTCTTCAGCTACATACTGCTGAACTATTCTCATGACACTTAGCTTTACCAGACGTTCAGATACTGAATTCTAGATAAACAACTTTCTCTGCGTGAAAGCATTCGTCCTAAATCTCCTCTACAGCTCTTGTCTTCCGCTTTTCATCTATGTCACTGGTTATTATTCCTTCCCAGAACAAGATTATTCCTGTCATGCATATCTATCCTTTCACAATATATGCACGAGAATCGGTTTCTCGATCAGCCTTCTCTGCGCTTAGATAAACAGCACTCGCCGAGCTCGTCTAACTTCACAATGGGAGTGGTCCAGTCTGAACATGATCAGCAGCTCCTGAACGTCTATGATGAGAAAGGCATGTTAACGTTTCGAGTCCAATGATCCATCTTTCGAATTAATGGCATGTGCGGGTGGGTGAAGAATGTGGAAGAGGGCGGACAGGTTATAAGATGATTGAACTCGATATTCGGTCCTAAAAGTTGCATGGTCTGTCAGGAGAACTTGACTTGCCCTTCTTCCAGCTTGGGCTGTGTCTTGAAGGAGGATTGCAGCAGACCCGAGACTGGAATGAAAGCTTGGGAAAACAGTATAATGTTGAAGTGACAAGAGGCTGGAAGATCGGGATAATTTTTGTTGATTCTGGACAGAACCTAAGTGGTCTCAGTTTTGTCACTAACTCTGTTATCCTTCATCCATTGCAGAGAGATCACCTTCTGAGCAGGAAATACAGTTGCCGAGATTGAATGAAGTGAAGATAAGTCATTGGAAGATATGTCTGGAAATGTCCGCAGTGAGAAATGATATCGAAAACTAGCAGGTAGTATAGCTTAAAACACAGAACGTTACAGTGCAGTCCAGGCACTTCGGCCCTCGATGTTGCACGGACCTGTGAAAATAATGTGATGTCCATTGTAATGGAAAATTAAATTGTAGTTTGAAACCTACAAAATCACAGGGAAACAAAGAAGTAAGGGCTTGTCTTTGCAAAGGGCAATTATTGCAGACTTACAGAAAAAATGTAAAGTTAAACCGAACTAATAGCAGACTTACAAGGCCACTAAACTACCATTACAACAATCAAGGAATGACAAAAGGAAAGGAACTCGAATGTTTCAGGCCCCCGACTTTGAGATGTTGATAAGCAGAAGCGAATTATAATATAAAGGGAATATGTGAAAGCTATCAGACGTCCATTACATGAGGCGGCTTACCAATGTATTACCTTGGACACGAGGAAGCTGAATTTGATAGAACAACACGCGATAAATGCTGAAAATTGTTGGTTCAAGAAAAGGATGAACGGAAACTAAAGATGGAACAGCTAGCACATAAAGCTCAGATTAGTACGATGCAAATAGTCGCCCAGCCGTTCGAGGGAGGTGCTGCGGGAAAAGAGGGTCTGGCTGAAGTGGATCTCGCGGCTAATTTGTTTCTGGAACAATGGACCCCTGGGAGAGGCAGCGCCCGCACAGACAGCCTCAGTGGGCCCTGAAGGCTGGACAGCAGAGTGACTAACGGTGGAAGGCTAAGGTGGAGGCGGTCAGTCCACAAGATACAGGTAAGCCTCTTTGCTTTCTGCTTGGCAATGAAGACTCGCTTATGCTAATCTCTTCTACTAAACTTACCGGCCCTTAAACGTGTCCCACTTCTGTATCGAGCGCTGAGATTGCGAAGTGTGGACAATATTTTCAGTTTTATGACGATGCGTACAAGTCAATGCCTACTTCTATGCTATACGTGGAAGGTGCGTCAGTTAAATTTTGGTCGATATGGGGGCAACATATTACGTCCTTAAATCAAGGCAGTTCAGAGAGTCGACGCAAATAAAGATGTGTGAAGGGACTCTGAACTCAAAGGGTGCATTAGGAGTCGTGATGCGAGAGAGATTTACCACACCCATATTGTGCGAAACCAGTAATGAGGAAACAATTCAATGATCACTTCTGTTCTTGGAATTCTGTCCTTTAAATCTGATGGCTCGGGATCTCATAGTGACACTGGGGTTGGATTTGCTCAGTAACCCAACGGGCTTGCAGGTAAGACAAAAAGAAGATTTACCAGTGCAGGCTGTAAAGTACGACTCACGATGCCTGACGCATGTCTTTGAGTGATGAAAAACCCAGACAGCGATAAGTTCAGTGAGCGATTCACTCGCCCAGGAAACAAGGAACCATGTTAATCTCTTTCACATCGATTTGCTTGCTGGGGATTAGCGACACTGCACAGTACACATACACCGCCATGTCCCTGACCAATCATATGAGAAGAATTGGTTCAAGAGATTCGTTACAACAGATCAGTTGTTATTGTGCGAATTTTATTGGAATGATCATATACCTGCAGTCAGTGTAAACGTATCTAAAGTATCTGTGACGGCAAGTAGACCCTATCGTTTTGGTGTGGAAGGCTCTTTTCCTCACGTTTCATTGGCGAAGGAGTCCAGTAACAATGGCAGGATTTGGGACCATGGTGCACTGAACGCACATAAAACGAAAGATTGCGTCTTCAGGAACGATGTGTGTATCTGATCCAATGCAGAAACATGAACATAAAGGAAGAAACTACATCGGTTATCTCAGGCAGATAGGGCAGCCCAGGTAACCCAAGCTAGGAAGGTAGCCTGGTGATTTCCAAAGGTAGAAATCTCAGACCAAGATTACGAAGTGTCCCGACTGAGTTCAGAGCGAAAGGAAAACATGATGTGGGGCTCTTACACGGCTGTGAACCCATAAAAATAACCCCGAATTCTGAGTATCGTCCTTGCAGAGTACAAGACCCGTTAAAACTCCAAGCTGTGGAGGGAATTGCGCCAGTCTTTGTGTCCCTCTTAAAGGCTGGAGTGATACTCCCCTGTGGAAATTCACCAGTGAGACAACTCAGTTTTCTGCTCAAAAAGACAAGCATTCCAGGTAAACCAGAAGAATAGAGGTTTGTTCAAAATCTGCAGACAGTCAATAATGCTGTTGTTAAGCGTGCCTCAAATGTTCCCAACCCCTGTACGATATTAGGTCAAATTCCACGGGACAGTCAATGTTTCTCCATTATGGATATAGCAAATATCTTCTTTAGCGTAGTCAATTCTGGTTCACGTTTACATTCAAAGGCAAATCGTATACTTTCACGTGATTTTGTCAAGGACACAGTGAGTCCCCCACCATATATAATGAGGCTCTACGCAGGCGTCTGGAGAGTCATGTTTTAATCCCGGTGTCAGCGCTTCTGCAGTATGTAGACGAATGCTTAAGAGCAACACCAACAGAGGAACAATGCCAGAAAGAGATCATTGCGTTGCTCTGCCATCTAGCCCGTAAAAGGCACAAACCTAGTCTCGCAAAACTACAATTTGTGCAACAAAAGATGAAGTTCTCAGGTCACTTAATATCTGATCAAGGCAAGGCCATTGGTCAAGACAGAGTTAATGCAATCAAGAAAATTTCAAAGCATCACACGAAGAAACAATTGCTATACATTTTGGGCATGTGCTCCTTCTATAGAATGCTTATCCCACATTATGCAAACCTTGACGTACCCCGAAGTGACCGAAGGAAAGGGGTTGCAGGACCAGGGTCAGTTGAAATGGCCCCCAGGGTCCAGATGGCCTTTGTTGAATTGAAAAAAAAGGTGCTCCGAACTACATTTTCACTGGGGATTCGGAGCCAAACAAGCCTTTTTTTAATAAACGGTAGATTAGAAGCTTGACTGCATGATATCTGTGCGCTTGCAGGATCGTAGACGAAAATTTAGGCTGGCAGTTTATGTTTCGGCTAAGCTAGACTTCGTAGCGGCAGGATGGTGTAAGTGCCTGCGTAGCATTGCCACTTCTGAAAAGGCTTGTTGTAGCGTCCAAAAGGACATATTCGGCTGTGGTGAATTAACCCTACTGGTCCCACATGCAGCATCCTAACTGCTTTCCGAGCAAAAGACAGCAGACATGTCGGCAGCACGTTGGCTCAGATACAATATTGTATTATTGGAGATGTCTAACATTAAAATAAAACGATGCAACGTTCTTTATCAAGCTCGTCTTCTCCCCAAAGGAGGAGACAGAGAAACACCCGATTGTGTCGCTGTAACGAATGAAATTTGCAGCTGCATACTGGACTTGCAGGATTCACCATTTCAGAATCCAGAAATGGCAATTTTGTGGATTGATCAGCATTCAGGAGCAAGGAGGCAGACCAGAATTGTGTTGGGTGTGCTTTTGTAAATACCAAAGAGGTAGGCAAAGCGGAATCACTCCCATCACAACTCTCAGTGCAAGGAGCAGAGTTGATTGCCTTTCCTGAGGCATGCAGACTGGCTAAGGTAAAGTCTGTGAATATTTACATAGACAGCAGATACGATTTCGAGATTGTACATGATTTTGGAACCCTGTGGAAACACAGAGGCCTTTTTTCCTCCACCAGAAAGCCCATTACACACCGTGCATTGATTCCTGACCTTCTGGAAGTTTTGATATTGCTTAAATCAAACACTGTGTGTAAATGTGAAGCCCATTCGAAACATAACGATTTTATTTCACAATGCAATGGCAGACTCAGCGGCAAGGACAGCAACCCAGCAGCTGAGAAGTGATTAGTGTGACATTTGAATGATTAAAAGTTTTACCCCAACAGCAGACATACGGGAGTTACAGTTACAGGCCACATTGGAAGAAAAGCGTGAGTGGACAAGAGCAGGATGTAGCGTGAGGGAAGGGGTATGGTGTCACCCCAATGGTAAACTTTGTCTACCACGATTATTATTTCTATTCTGTGCCAAACTGACTCACGGTAAGGACAATGCATCATAAGGGGGGATATATGACAGTGTTTCAGCACACTGGTGCACTAAGGGTTTTAATTATTACTCCCAGATATTTTGTGAAAGATGCTTTATCTGTGCCACTAATAATGTGGGGAGGGAATGCAGATGAGGGGAATACAGGCAACCCTAAACCCAAAAAAGTCTTGAACATTTACTTTTGGATTTTCTCAAACTAACACCCAGTGGAGGGAACAAAAAATGCCTGGTAATAGTTGACATGTTTTCCAAATGTGTGCAAACGTTGCCGACGTCGAAACAGGATGCTACTGCAGTAGCCGAGTCTTTGCTAACAGAAATAATTCCGAGATGGCGCATACGGCGACTTCCCTGACCCTGATAGGGGAGCAATTCGGGCAAATCTCGAGCCACCACACGAACTTAAGGCCAACTGCAGTTCCAATGCTTACACGCTCGCGACCACAGCATTCCACATAGTGGAAAGCAGGAGAGAAACTTGTATTTTCACTAATCAGGGGAGACTCCGTTTGTGGATCTTCCAGTGTACTTCGATGCTACATTTGCAAAAATGACTCTTGCTCAGCAATCTATGCAAATGGTACTATCATCAATATTCCGTGTTCCGATGTCATAATCAGACCATAATGCTGGGGAAAATTTTGGTCTGTGGAGAGAGAGAGTACCACCGCCTCCACCTAGGATGGAAGGGGTGCTGCTACCCAGCAATACTGTCCACTTGTAACACCATTCGTTCAAAAGGTCAGTAACGGGCGACGCCGAAGGGGCATCCCACGGCATTAGAATGGGTACACACTCGCAGACCACTGGTCTACACCAGGTGCGAACATTGGTGGTCTATTTTCTTGGTAGCATGTACAACAGTGGCAATAAGCAAGACTAATAGCCTCACATGTAGTTTATTCCTGTTAGCAAATGAGACAGAGGAAGGCCTAGCACTCATTGATACTGAGATAACGGCGGTTAGAGAAGCAGTGATACAACATCGATTAGTACAAGACATACCGACAGCCGACAGAGGGGGCGATTATAAAAAGTTGAGTATCTCATGCTGTTATATTCTTCCAGATAAGTTCTAGAATATAACTAGTGTAATAAATCATATGAAGGAGGCAATAAAACAGCCTCCCCCAGCAGATGACTCCTGGTTCTGATGGCTCAACTGCCGTTGAGGAGTATGACGTTATTGGATCCTACACGGTCTATTCGTGGTAGGAATGGTCTTAGTCACAGAATTTTTTTCTTGGATCCTGCTTCTGTACCTGCCTACGCCGCTTGGTCATGAGTGCAGTCGGATGCTAAATGTCACAAATATCAGTGACCCCACAGCAGGACCATCCGATTGTGTGGACCCCACCCTACCGCGACGTTGACGTGCGTGACGTGTGAATATGGGTTGTGTACTGAGCTCACAAGGGCAAGTGACGTTACCACCACAAAGCTTTGTTCCAGCTAGGTAGTATCTGAGGAAAGGACTGTTCTTCACTCAGTATTTTTGATTTTTTTCTGGGATGTTGTTCTTGTTGTCAAAAAATGACAAAATAAGTGGGCAAATGTGGTGGAGAATAAACAAAAGTAACATTTACAGTAAAATCTGCAATAGAATGCTTTGCTGAATGCAATACTTCGCTGAACTTTGCAAACACTTTTCTGAATTCTGTATTCGAGGAGACAGCTTGTCTTAGCAGATTTTTGCAAGCATTCAACCTGAGCTTGGGAGAAGCCGAATTCAGCAAAAGGCTAAGGAAAATATCAAGACACTTATGTCCACGGCCAGGAAATGAGAAAATAAGTGCTCGAATATTTCCCAGACCTTGTCTTTGAACATGTGTTAAGAATAGCAACAAAGAATATATGAATTTTGTTCATGGCCATTACACAAATCACCTTTGCCAAATGTAATGGCATGCAGAGATTAAAATATAAAGCTTTTTCTTTGCTCTTGCCAGCAGTTGGGTCGAGTAAAGTTAATTTCCACGACAGGTGTCAACGTGTTAGGAGATGGGAGAATTGGTGGGTATCAGCAAATTGGAAAATTGGTGCACAGTGCTAGTACGTTGTAAAATTGATACAAATTGCCATTTCATTAATGAGTTGGAGCAGAACATCTCTAATTGGGAGAATAGGGGCAGGGAATCAGTGAAAAGAAGCAATATTGCAAGAAGCAGTAAATTAGAGATCCGAGTCCGCCCACCACGAAATGAAAGAGAATACTTTTGAGCAGGGCAGCCATACGTGGAGGAAGTGTATCAGGGAACAACTCAGTGGGACAATTGATGCAGCGCATCACAAATGGGAGAGTTGATGCCGATTTCAAGAAAGTAGAAAATTGGTCGACGACGTGGGAGAACTGGTGATTAATAATATTAAATGTAGTGGAGGTGCAGTTGCTGACGAAAAGAACATTTGAGCAGTATTCGAATATGGGAGAATGGTGCACGGAAGTGAAGCTTTATTTGGGAGAATTGTTGCATGAACCACGACATAGAAAAACTGTGCAGTTGAACCTTCACTCAGCGGGTTGTGAGTTCGTGGAATGCCCTGCCAGTATCAGTGGTGGACTCTCCCTCTTTATGGTCATTCAAGCGGGCATTGGATAAGCATATGGAGGTTATTGGGCTAGTGTAGGTTAGGTAGGCTTCGGTCAGGGCAACATCGAGTGCCGAAGGGCCTGTACCGCGCTGTATTTTTCTATGTTCTATGTTCTATGTACACCGAATTGGAGACTGGCACCACTAAATCAGAGTCAGAGTAGGGCAACCCCAACTAAGGGAATTTTGTTTTGGTATTAATGAATATAAGAATTGTTGCAGGGCAAAATTGAATTAGAGAATTGGTGTGGGGTGCGCATAACATACTGACTTGGAACTGAGTATGTGTAAATGGGAGAACACGGGCAGGGAGCCAAAAAGTCGGATAAATGCTGTAAAGAGCAGGAAAGTGAAGATTCGATTCAGGCCACCACTAAATGAAAACAATTTAAGCAGGGCACTATTATGTGAAAGATATAGAACATACTGCCACCCATAACTCATGTAAGACAGTAAACAACCAAATGGGATATTTGGGGCAAGACAATTCTCAGTGTGAGAGTTTGTGCAGTTCATGACTAAAGTGAGGATTTGTGCATGATTGGCAATTTGGAGCATTGATGCTGACAAAGCGAAAATTGGAGAATCTGGCATGTGAGAATCCTTGTAGAGAATTGGTTACTGGAAGAAATGCTGCAGAGTGGAACTAAATCAGAGAATTCGTGCAAGGCACTATTAAATAGGAGAATGAGATTGGGCACCATTAAATGGGAGATTTGGAAAAGGGAAACAGGAAATTAACGAATTCGGATCGGGGTATTGGGAAATTGGGAGAATTATTATTGGCAGTATTATGACATACCGTGTTTGAGCAGCGCACCCCTCACTGGGACAGTTGGGTTTGGGCATCAGTGAATATGAGAATTGTTTTAGGGCGACATTGAATGGACGAATTGGTGTGGGGTGGCAACAACTTAGAGAAGTGGAGCAGGTAGTGTGTGAATGGGAGAACACGGGCATAGAATCAGTCCGTAGGTGAATGTTGGAAAGAACGGGAGAGTGGAGATTCAATTCAGGGCGCCACCATGTGAAACAAATTGGATCGAGCACCATTAATTGGAAGACGTATACCAGGAAAGAAGCAAATGAGAGATCTGAGGAAAGATAATAACCAATGTGAGATTGTTATCCGTTCATGACTAAAGGGAGGACTTGTGCAGGTTTGACCATTTGGAGATTTGAATCAGAAAACGCCAAATTTGGAGAATTTCAGCAGTGGACCTCGACATGTGAGAACCATTGCAGAGACATAATTAATGGAAGAACTGGGTTAGAGTGGAACTAAATTAGAGAAATCGTGCTTGTAAGAATTAGAGTATGGCAACCCTAAATGGGAAATTTGGGCCAAGTCATCAGGAAATGAGAGAATTCGTATTAGGGTATGAGGAAATGGGAGAATTATTACTGTTGCATGAGGAAGTGGGAGAATTAGTATTGAGGTTTGAGGGAAAAGGAGAATTGTATTGAACAATTGGTTTGAATCATTTATTGGGAGATTAGAAAATTGTTGGAAGTGCCAATATGTCATAGAATTCGAGCAGAGCACATCTTCATGGGAGAATTGGTGCAGGGAATCAGTGAAAAGGAGAAATGATGAAAGCATCAGAAAGTTAGAGATTCGGGTTAGTACACCACGAAATAAAAAAAAAAATGAGCAGGACACCCATATGTTGAAGAGAACAATTAATGAAATGAATTGATAAAGGAGATCATTAATTCAAGAAGTTAGCAGATGCTGCTAAATTTTCAATGAGTGAACTGGTGGAGGTTGTTACTCAATAGGAAAGTTGATGCTGTTCTAGAATTTGTGCAGGACTGATAAATTTAAGAGCTGTACCAGAGCAGTGAAAACCCACAAAGAATCGTCAAGATATGCTACACAAAATCAGACACTTCAATCCACCTTATCCACGCCTCACATTTAAGAAATAAAAGTGCATCAAAGATAAAGACAATCACTGCAAGGAATGATGAAATGGAAGAATTGGAAAGGTATTGTCTCAGAAAGAGAATTGGGAACAGGACAACAGATAATGCAGTAATTGGTGCAGAGAAGCAGCGAATGGGAGAAATGGTGCAATGTACCAGTAAATGGTTAGCAGAATGAGAGGAGCGCAACCCTGAGTGGGAGAATGGGGCTGGGGCAATATCTCATTCTCAGACAATCCTACAGCACTGTCCTTTTGAAACCTCGCTGCCTCTTGACTGAATCTCACACAATAAGACACTTTTTTTAACCTCTGACCCTTCGAAAAGGAAGACCTCCTTTGTACTAAACCTCCGAAAGTGTTCAAAGACCTTAGTACTACTCCCCCACTTACATTACGAAGAGCAACTGGCTGAGTATTGACCCTTTGTTACTAATTCAGTCCCGCATTGCCTCAGTGCAATGAGGATACGACGGAGGGCTTCCACACTACGGGAGGGTGAGGACAAAGGTCGTATAGAAACTCTGTCCAAAGATCAGCACCGAATGAGTCACCGCCTCCTGTCAGATGGCCGGAACTGATGAAGTGCCCCATTCTGGGAGATCATGGTTGGCACTCGAGAATTAAAGGAGGTACTCACGATTGGAGCATCAACACTGTGGGTATTGCAGCTCGATGATTAGAGCACTCCTGATGTAGGACTGCAATTTTAGTCCTGAGGCAATGTCTCCATATCAGAGGGTCAGCCAGAGGTAATGCCTCACCGTCAGAAAGACAGCCGGAAGCAGTGCCTCACTGTGAAAGGATCAGCCTGAGGCAGTGCCACACCGCCAGAGGGTCAGCTGGAGGTAGTGCCTCAATGTCAGAGGGTCAGTCTGAGTTAATTTCTCATCGGCAGTTAGCCATCCTGACACAGTACTGCACCAGGAGAAAGTGAGGACTGTAGATGCTGGAGATCAGTGTTGAAAAATGTGATGCTGGAAAAACACAGCAGGCAGGCTGCATCCGAGCAGCAGGAGAATCGACGTTACAGGCATAAGCCATTCTTCAGGAAAATGGCTGGTGTGCCAAGTGGGCTGAGATAAAGGTTAGGGGGAGGAATTTGGGGCAGGTGCGCTGGGAATACGATAGGTGGAAGACAGTGAGGGTGAGGGTTAGAGGCCGGAGACGGGTTTGGG
Organism: Hemiscyllium ocellatum; assembly: GCF_020745735.1. Classification (NCBI taxonomy): domain Eukaryota; kingdom Metazoa; phylum Chordata; class Chondrichthyes; order Orectolobiformes; family Hemiscylliidae; genus Hemiscyllium; species Hemiscyllium ocellatum. The sequence continues at coordinate 2,411,880 of NC_083418.1, forward strand.
GAGGAGAGGTTCAGAAGAAGTTTGCCGGTCAAGAGGACGGTGCTCAATTCGGGGGTTAGGAGAGAAGCAAGGTGGGGGGAGGGGAAATGAGGAAGCCCACACTTCCTGCTCACCTTCCTTCAAGGCCCCATTGGATCCTTCCACATCCGTCGCAAATTCACCTGCACTTACACACACATCATTTACTGCATCCGTTGCACCTGATGTGGTCTCCTCTACATTAGGGAGACAGGCCGCCTACTTCCAGAACACTTCAGGGAACACCTCTGGGACAGGCGCAACAACCAACCTAACTGCCCCTTGGCTGAACATTTTAACTCCCCCTCCTACTCCACCACGGACATGCAGGTCCTTGGCCTCCTCCATCGCCAGTCCCTTACCATACAACGCCTGGAGGAAGAGCAACTCATCTTCCGTCTTGCAACCCTCCAACCACACGGGATGAATGTAGATTTCTTCACCTTCCTCATTTTCCTCCCCTACCTTATCTCAGTCCCAACTCCGGATTCGGCACCGCCCTCTTGACCTTCAATCTTCTTCCCGACCTCTCCGCCCACACTCTCTCTCCGGCCTACCACCCTCACCTCCTTCCACCTATCGTATTCCCAGCGCCCCTCCCCCAAATTACCTCCCTCCTACCTTTTCTCTCAGCGCGCTTGGCAACCAACCTCATTCCTGAAGAAGTGCTTATGCCCGAAACATCGATTCTCCTGCTCCGGTACTGCACTATCAAATGAGGTACCTCAATGTCCAATGAACAGTGTTGCATCAAACGGGAATATTGGGCCGTATAATCCGAAATGGGAGAAAGGGGCAGTGTAGGTCGGAACTGCGGACTTGGGCAGCGTTTCACAAATTGGGAGAGTTGGCACAGTGTAGCACTAAAGAGGAAACTTGGGGCATAGTAGAACTAAATGGAAAAATTGAGATAGTGTTGCAATAAATGGGACATTTGGGACAGTGTAGCACTACATGGAAGATTTGGGGCAGAGTAGCAGTAAACGGGAGATTTGGGGCAGTGTATATCTTAAAGGCAGTATTGGAGACGTGACACAATAAACTGGAGAATTGGGGAGGGGAGCACTGAATGCGAGATTTGGGGGAGTTCAGATCTAAAATGGAGAACTGGGACGGTGCAGCTGTAAATGGGAGAATTAGGGCAATGCAGTACTAGTGGAGGGATTGTAGCAGTGTGAAACAATGATAGAATTGGAGCAGTGTAGTCCTAAATGTGAGCAGCACTAAGTGGCAGAATTGGTGCAATGTAGTACAAAGAGAATTTCGTACAAGTGTAGATTCATAGCACCTTAGGAATGGAGTTGCAGATACATAGAACAGTGAGAAGATGCTTATTATGATGGCCGGCATTGTTCATTCCATTGGGCTTCGAAGTTTGGAGGTCATGTTGCGGTTGTACAAGACATTGATTCTGCCACTTTTCGAATACAGCGTGCAATTCTGGTGACCCTGCAACTGAAATGATATTGTGAATGTTGCAATGTCTCATATAAGCTAATCAAGGATGGCGCAACGACTGCATGGGGTGAGCTGCAGGGAGAGGCTAAATAGGTTCAGGCTATTTCCCTGAAAAGTCTGATGCTGAGAGGTGACCTTGTTAAAGTGTATGAAGCCATGTGTGATAGGTAGGCTAAATCGAGTAGGTCTTTTCTCGGATGGGTGCAGTCCAAGCCTTTAGGGTATAAGTGTACATTGTGATGGGAAAGATTTAAAAGATACATAAGGGACGTTTTCGCAAAAATGGAGATGTGTGCATGGAAAAAGCTGTCAGAGAAAGTGTTCACGAGAGCCGTATGTGCCTCGCTTGCCTATTGATCCTCCCCCCGTTTAGATTTTCCAGCTCCTCTGTGATATAAAGGAAAGAAGATGGATACAATGTCTAACATTTCCTCAGTTTCATTTCCAACATACCTGAGATTTCAAAGCACATGTTAATATTAGTTGGTGTACGAGACCACAAGTTAACAGATTCATCTGAATCAGTAAATCCATTCAGGTTGTTGACTGCATGTGCCGGAAATACACACAGTGCTTAAACGCTTGGATATGAGAAGTGCTCCAAAACATGCTTGAGGATTTTTGATAATTATTCCCATACAGAAACGGCATACAGCATCCCAATCAGGCCTATCAGAGCCTACTTTGGGATACTTCTAGCAGAGAGCATACAGTAGGAATTTGACGTTCACTGTGATACCAGCAAATGAGGGCTTACCTTGACTCCTTCGCACAAAAAACAAATGCGATGCTACTATTAAAGAAACGATATGTGCACGGTAACTGAAGTCTTAAACAGGATGGTCATCTCTGCTGTACACATTCGCGGATATTGAGGATCACGGAGGAGACAAACTTAACAAAGTTAGTGCACTTAATCGGTGTTCGATTCCTTTTCACCACGACAGCAGAGGCGGGTGAGCATGTCCATAGTCGATCAGTATCGTCCAGCGTTATTGGCATGATTGAAAACAAGAAAATCGCTTAGAATTGCTGAGGATAGATTTACAAGGATGTTGCCAGGTATGCAGGAGTTGGACTGTAGGTTGAGGTAGAATACGCTGCAACAAGTTTCACTGGAGCTTTGGGGCTTGAGGAAAGTTCATAATAGCGCTTTGGTACAGGATGGGCATCGGTGCTGCAGACATCAATACTTTTTCAGGACCAGAAAAAACGGAAATTGTAAAAACGATATTCAAACAGCAAATAATTGAAACTGCGTTCCTTCTTAACACGACAGCAATGACGAGGGACTAAATTCAAAACAGGTTTGCTGATGGGAAAAGCAAGAAAGCCCCGTGCACGACAGTCCTGAAACCTGTCGCTGGCAACAAGGGAATACCAACGTTTGTGCCTGGATCTTACATGGACCCCTTTTGCGTAAAAGGCAAACTGACACGTCTACTGTGCAGAAAGGATCGACACCGCCGACTGCACTCTTTGAAATAGCGAAAACAGGTGCTGGAAACATATGTGCACATGCAGGATGAAGAAAATAGGAAATCTGACAATAAAGCACACAGCAATTAATTAGATTAGTATTCTGTTTCGCCACAATAGGAGACAAGGACGGGGACATCTAAACCAAGGTTTGCTGACTAGAACAGCAGGTATTAAGCTCACCCACGACAGCACACATTTTGTCTCCTCGGCTATATGAAGCAGCGATTTATTCCGTGTGTGGTGAACATGATAATCACGACTCCATTCAAACACAGTGCTGTCATAGCCCCGATCGAGCTGTCCTCCAGCGGGGATTGCTTTGGTAAGAAGAGATTGAAATTTCAATGCGGGACCAAATGGAGCTTTGTCAAACACAGAGGCGATGTAACATTTGTACGAACTTGAGAATGGAGGCGGATTCACAACCACGCTGTGAAAGAGAATGGATCCCGTGTTACTGTGAGAAAACCGGAGAATGGGTTTGAGAACCAAATCAAATATGATCGATTGACAGAGTAACCCAGAGGGCCTAAAAGCCTTAACCATGTGACGACATCTGACTGTCTATGGCCTCTGGTATTTAGGGAGAGAGAAACAAAGTTATTGTCTGGCTTAATGATGTCCAGTCAGAAACTGGCAGGGTGAGAGATGGTACAGGTCGGAACCGTGTCTAAACACTGGGAAAATGGTAGGAGAGGAAATAATAAAAGAGAAGCTGAGGATGAAGGTTGAAGACAGGTCAGATTCAAATAAAAGGGTGGGGTGCAGAAAGGCAGATGGAGATGGACCAGTTAAAACAGTAGCGTCACTGGCACTGCAATATTAACTCTACTTCCATTCCCAGATGCTGCAAACCTTACGAACGTTTCCAGCAATTTGCGTTTGTGCTCCAGAAACAGAAGATGGGAGACTGTTCCTGGATCAAGAGAGGCTCAGGGAGTGTTTGACTTCGCGTTAGCCCAGATCACTTCTGCCCAACACTGAAACCTCGCAATTCTGCCCAACTCCTACACCCGCTACCGATTTTAAACTTCGTTGTATGACCACACATCGGCACACAAGAAAATTATTTTCCGAGTGAATTGGGAAACGTTCAGGCAGAATTCCCTTCGGTTTCCATCAGAACTTTCTGAATCATTTTATTCTTGTGCAAGTCCACTTGAAATGGATCCGTCACTGATCTCAGAAAAGCGTCATTCTCATTTCGTGACTCTGAGCAGTTTGATTGTTGCATGGTTGGTTTGGAACCTAACGCTTTGAAAGGGATATATTCATCGTATGTTTGGCTGCATTGACAAACTTTTTCTCTGGCACTCCCAGTAAAGTGGAAACACTTTTCACTAAGAAATCGGCGTGTATACAAATGTTGTACGGAGAAAGATTGCGGTAGCAATGGGATTAAAACCCATAACGCCTGGTTAAAGACTAAAACGTAAGTAGAGTGCTTTAGTCCACTCAGCCACATTGCCAAACATAGGGAGTCCACCATTTTTGTCATGACTGTTTAAGAGGGTGTTGCAAGGTATGTAGGTTTTAGACAGTACTGTAAAACTGAATAGGCTGGGATAATTATCCTGGAGCTTCAGGGCTGAGGAATGCCAAGGCGTATGTTTTTCACAAGGCAGGAGTAATCAAAACAAGTGAGCAAAGGTTTGAAGTGAGCACGATAAGATTTAAGTGAAATCTGACGTACAGGGTTTTCACACAGAAGGTTTTGCTTGTGTGGAACGAATTTCATGATGTATTGGCGGAATCTGGTCCACTCACAACATTTCAAAGGCATCTGGATGGACATATAAGAGTCAGATGTTGGCAATTACGGCTAGATTAAAATCGGATATCAGTTCAGCAGGTAGGAGTTGGATCAGAGTTCTGTTTCAGTGTTCGGTATCTCTGAGACACTCTAGTGATTTACACCTGTGTAATAGGCCATTTGCAAAGGCACATGGCGTTCATTTATCACCCAGCACATTGGGCTACTTTTCGGGAAATACATGGTTCGAAACCTCCCACAGATAAACGCTGTCACGACTTTCGATGCCAATGACAATTCTCCTTTATTCATTCCCGAGTTCTCCGTGAAAGAATTAGACTGCAGAAAAATGCCTCATAAATGATGTTAGCACCACAGCTCTCCATCAAAACCGAAAACTGGCAGTTTTTCACGAGGCGCAGAAACAAAGCTTACAAAGAGAAAAAAAATTCAGGCACATTGAAGCATGAACGCTCTCTGTGCGACAGTGCGAGTCGTCTGTGTCACGAGCTGCTTCCACAAAGGGCAGAGAAACAATTCCAAATTATGCCTCCAAATATATTGGTACCTTAGTGCATCGCCACTTACTGGAAAGTGTTCAATTAAAACAAAACAGAACCGAACAATAATAGAACGTAAGAAAGTGAAGATTATCAATGAGAGTCTCCATTTGTTTAGGTCAGTAATGCACTCGAACCTCCATCGTATCGAGAGGGCCAATCATCAGCCTCCTTCAACAAATAATGGAAATGAGAACATTTTGATTCAAACATTCTGGCTTTGATTTTCACGGCAGGCAGCGTCAGAATGAGTCATTTCAGACACGACTGTTAGATACATTTGACAGAGACCTGTGCATCAGAATTCAGTATTCGATGTGACACCAGCAAATGAGAGCTCTCCTTGACAGTGAACTGGACCGCCTTCACGTGTTAAGCAAATATAGTATGACTGTTACAGAAGTGATCCATGCCCGGTAACGTTGCTCTTACATAGCATAGGCATCGAAGGTGTCAATTCGATGCATATTCAAGAACAAGGAGGAGAGAATTTCAGTTGGGAGTGTGCTGCTGGAAATGTACAGCATTTCGGGCAGCATCCAAGCATCAGGCAAATGCACGATTCTGGCGTAAGCCCCCCATCATTTCGAGTCCTCTCTTTCTGCGAGGAAAATAAATAATAACCAACTTTTATAAAGCAATTAAACTTCTTTGTATTCCTTTTCACCACTGCAGCAGATATGGTGGAGAAAATTCAAAGCCAGTCTTGCTGTTGAGAACAACAAGCACGAATGTGATAGTGTGGACTGAGGTTAGAAAGAAGAGAAGAGAGGTCACACTTATTGGTGTTTTTTCAGGCCTCCACAGATTTGTAGGGTGGTGGAAGAAACGATTGGTAAAATTATTCTGGGTAGGAGTGAAAGGGACAAGGTGATCATGATGGCGGATTTTAACTTCCCCAACATTGACTGAAAATGCTATAACACGAGCACATCGGATGGATCAGTTCTTGTCAATGTATACAGGAGGGTTTCCTGACACAGCAGGTCGAAGGGCTTACAAGAGGCGAGGCCGCACTCGACCTGGTGCTTGGCAACGAACCAAGACAGAAATTTGATTTAATTGCAGGTGAGCACTTTGGAGAGAGGGACAATAATTCAGTTACTTTTCGAGGAGTAAGGGGAAGGGATAGGTACATGGAAGAGTTATCGATGAAGCAAGGGCAATTATAATGCGATTAGGCAAGAATTAGAGTGCATAGAATGGGTTAGCAAAATGCAGGAGATGCAGACAATGGAAATGTGGAGATGGTTTAAGGAACAGATATTGCATGTCCTAGACAGATATGTCCCTGGCAGGCAGCAAGGAAGTGATAAAGATAAGGGAACCATGAATCACTCCAGAAATTGCATCTCTCGTTAAGCAGAAGAAGAAGGTTTCTGCGTTGATGAGGCAATATAGTTCAGATGAGGCGATGGAGAGTTACAGCTCAGCTAGGAAGGATTCACAGTGAGAGATAAGAAGAGCAAAGAGAGGATACGAGCAGTCTTTAGCATGTAGAATAAAGGAGAACACTAAAGCTTTCTATAGATATTTGAGGAATAAAATTTGATGAGAGTAGGAACAGGGCCAGTCAAAGACACAAGCACAAGTTCAGTGTGGACTCTGTGGAGATTGGAGATGTACTAAACAAATATTTCTCATCGCTTTTCACTCAGGAAAAGGAGAATATTGTAGAGGAGAGGAATGAGATACGAGATATTAGACTAGAAAGGATCAAGGTTATTATGAACTTGTGATGACCAAGCATGTAGATGAAGATAGGGCATTTGGTATAGTATACATGGACTTCAATAAAGCCTTTTGTAAGGTTATACACGGTAGGCTGTTGGCTAAAATGTGGAGGCAAGGAATTGAGCATGAAATAGCAGTTTGGATAAGAAAGTGGCTTTCTGAAATAAGGCAGCAAGTCGTGGTTGAGGAAAATAGTCCGACTGCCGTCCGGTTGCTAGTGGCGTGCCACAAAGATCTGTTGTGAGACCACTGCTGTTTGTCATTTTTATAAATGACTTAGATGCAGGCACAAGTGGATTGATTAGTAAATTTGCAGATGACACAAAAGTCGTTGGAATCGTGGACATTTTTTAACAACGTTACCGGTTGTAGGGATACTTGGAGAAACTGCAGAATTTGGCTGAGAGCGGCCAAATGGAGTGCAATGCAGCTAAATGTGAGGTGATGCACTTTGGGAAGAATAACAGGAAGGCAAGGTACAGTGTAAAGGGAAAGATTCTTGGTCGTGTGGATATAGAAAAGGATCTTGGAGTCCATGTGCATAAATCTCTGAATATTGCCACTCAGGTTGATAGTACTGTTAAGACGGCATACGGTGTGTTATGTTCAATTCGTATGGGGCATCGAGTTCCACAGGCGCAATATCATGCTGTAAATATACAAAACGCTAGTGCGGCCACACATGGAAAAAATGCGTAAAGTTCTGATCACCATATTTCGGGAAAAATGCGGAAACATTGCAAAAGGTGCAGAGTCGATTTATGAGATTTTTGCCCAATCTGGATGGAAGGTCTTATGAGAAAATGCTGAGAGATTTAGGTCTGTTCTTATTGGAAATAAGAAGGCTTGCTGGGAATTTGATAGACACATACAAGATGATCAGAGGATTAGATACAGTAGACAGTGAAAGTTTTTTTTCCGAGGATAATGACGTCAGGCTATGCGTAGGAGCGTAACTACAAGTAAAGAGGTGATAGATTTAAGATAGATGTCATTGGCAGGTTCTTTACACAGAGATTTTTAAGGGCAGGTATATGTAGTCAACTCAGCCTGTCAATGTAGTCAACTCAGCCACATGAGGCAGATTTTAACAACCTTTTGATAAGCACATGGATGATGATGGGATAGTGTAATGGAAGGAGCTGAGAATAATTCACTGGTCGGCGCAACATCGAGAGCTGAAGACCCTATTCTGTGCTGTAGGTTTCTATGTTCTGTCAACGCTCCGTTGACATCAAGCCAGAAGGCTACCGCCTGTAAGAATGGAACAAGGCTGTTTCTGCCTGGGTTTCAATAAGGGAAGTTTCGTGTGTGATGTGAATGTAGGCTGGGAGAATTTTCACTGTAGTACCGGGACTGAGGGAAGTTCGTAATTTCAGTCTTAAACAAGATGGCCACCAGCATGGCAGGCATTTGTGTATATTCAGGACCACTGCGGAGAGAAATTTAAAAATAAATTCACGCAGCAGTTATTTGGACATGTATTCCTTTTCAGCACTAGAGTGGTGATTGGCGATTAAACTCAAATCGAGGTTTGCTGAAGGTAGTGCAAGAAAGTCACACTATCATAAACCAGAAACTTGTTGCCCATAAAGAGGGAACAACAATGTTTCTGCGCGGCTCTGAATCGGGCCACTTTTACACAAACCGATACATCTTCTCGGCAGAAAGTATCAGGGCCTGCTGACTGCTCTCTTAAAATTAGTGAACATCTGTGGTGGAAACATCCATGCTTTATCAAAACAAGGAAGAAAAATATCATATCCAAACGTACACAGCAATTAATTGGACTTGTATCCCCTTTCACCACAACAGCAGGAATCGGCATAAGGTTTACTAACAAGATCAGCAAGCAATAAGGTGTGATGCGTATACCCACAAAAGCTCACAAGAAGATCATTTTCTGTTTGAACTGGGAAACGGTCACGGAGTTTTCCCAAAGGTTTCCATCAAAACCTTTCGTTTCAGTTAATTTTGATTCAGCACCATTTGCCATTCAGATGTCACAGACAGTCCCTCCATAAACTGGTCATCTCTGTCGGACAACTTTGAACGTTTTGGTTGGTGCAAAACGTACATCTTTAAAAGTGGCATCATGCATCGTATATTCGCCCACACTGATAAACTTGTCTCTGTTAATTCCAGTGACATGAAGACACTTTTCCCTTTGAAACAGCCATAGAATGAAAGCAGGAGGAAAGAAAAACATTGGACGTGGAATGGAGATCCGTGATACAGTTAAAAAGAGAAAGCACCCAGCGTGGAGCTCAAACCCGTGACCCGGAAATTAAGAGTCTCAGGCTTCACAGACGGAGCCAGTTGGGCATACTGGCTGGTGGGTTAGTTTGTCATTTCATAATGACCATGATTCACCTGCAACCTCAATTTGCAAGAATGCAGTTCATTCCTCCCAATCACAAATAACATTATTTACTCCTTCCAATTGACAGCTGCTCTTCCTTCAGTACTTTGTAATCTATTTTTGCACATTTTCCACGACTTCAGATTCAATGTAACTATTTTAATACTTTTACCGTCGCTATTACGTGGCCGATGTGATTCCCCGTTACTCTGGCAGACAGTGAATCAATCGGGCAATTACTTCAAGTAAACCAAGTCTTTTCTGTTACACACTGTAGGAAATCCAACCTGCCTGAGGACATACAACCGACACTATCAACATTTCGTTTGTTCTGCCTGCTTACAACTTTTACGAGTCCTCATTTTCGGGACAGGTGTATTGTTTCAAAAACGCTCCAAGAATAGGATCAACGTTCTGCAGCCGCTACCAAATTAAACAGAAAATCTTTGCACCTTTCACACCGTTAGAGCCGCTCCTGGGCAAGGCCTTTCTGTAACTTATGCCACAAGACTGTGCTAGAAGCCACTGTTTGCAGTTGCAATCGAAGTATTCCACAAGTATTGGAGAGTGGAATTGCATCCTACTGCATGCCCCTGCATCCGTGTGTGCGGATTCGTTTTGAATCATGGATCGCTTCTCGTGGGTGCAATGTCATGACATGGCCGATCGCAATGCTTAATCCGAAATATTTCAGTCTTTGTATCTAGTTGATCTAGGACCAGCAATCCTTCAGCCAAATGCGCTGACCAATTGAGACACAAAAGCTCGAACCAACATTGAACATAGTGGGCGGCACGGTGGGCGGCACGGTGGCACAGTGGTTAGCACTGCTGCCTCACAGTGCCTGAGACCCGGGTTCAATTCGCGACTCAGGCGACTGACTGTGTTGAGTTTGCACGTTCTCCCCGTGTCTGCGTGGGTTTCCTCCGGGTGCTCCGGTTTCCTCCCACAGTCCAAAGATGTGCCAGTCAGGTGAATTGGCTATGCAAAATTGCCCTTAGTGTTAGGTAAGGGGTAAATGTAGGGGTATGGGTGGGTTGCACTTCGGCGGTTCGGTGTGGACTTGTTGGGCCGAAGAGCCTGTTTCCACACTGTAAGTAATCTAATCTAAACTGATCTAAATCAGGGTTGGACAACAGGAGCTCTCACAAGTTTCGGAACTTGTCGGTAGTTTTCCAGTTTACATCACCGAGAGAATGAGGGTTAGTGATTGTGGGTGGTTAGTGATTTGCGACAATGGGTGGTTTCGAATACTTGTATAGAACATGCAGAAATGTGGGATAGAAGGTTCTGAAGGATCATAATCATCAACTTGGAGAATTAAGTGGAAAGAATTAATTTCATGCTGCATTGATTTAGTAAGCACCACAATGTGTAAAATGGGGAAAATAACGATTCGAATTCTAAACGTACTGATTCAGCCATAAGTACAGTATTGACCTCTGAGTGTTAACGCGGTATCAAGCAAAGCAATGCACCTCGAAAGAAGTCCTAACAATTTCTGTGGCAGAGAATTAGTCAGAAACATCATCATAAACGCATGAAGTCTGGACTGAGGTGAAGAAACTCAGAATGGACTGAATATCTGAATATTTAATTTCGATATTTCCAGAAGTTATGGGGTTTCAATTATTGAGTGCGTTGAAGACTGAGATTGACTGATTTACACAAAATATCAAAGGCTGAGAGGATAGCATGGGACATTGTTGAAATGCATGTATCAATAGTCATGTAGATCAACATCGTTTACTTCACAAGTTTCCTCACATGTGGAAGTCACTAACGCTGCCAGACAAACAATGTCATTTACCAGGTCGCGATTCACAGAAACTGAGTAGTGCAGCCACGAAAACCCATCCGGAAATGGAGGTGGAATTGCGCGCAATGAGCTACTCTATGCTTCCAGTGAAGCAAACTGTGTTTGACGAGGATGGAAGTTCCAACCTCGTGGGCAGCAGCTTCTATTGCCGTGCAGCAGGAAGCATTGAAACATCATTCTCGCACCAGCAAAGCCACCTAAAACAGCTTCTACTGACATGGAGCAGAGAGTTTTGGAACATCAAGGTGGCAGCTCTAACCTTACTTAATGAATGTTATATTAACAATGAGCATAGAGCATTGGCACATCAGACTGGGTGAAATGATCTTCAGCGTTTTCAATTTGAAGCAAAATAGATTTTGGCAGGACACACATTAGTGGAACATAGCAGTATGCATTCCAGGGAAATGTTCCAAGTATAAAAGGAATTGTGCAAGTATTCAAATCCTGGGGAACGACCTGAGCAGAGAGAAAAATTTGCAAAGTTTTGATGACTGACCTTTCCCATTTGGCTGACATGCACTGGATTAATGTACACGAATGGCATATAAATTCGTTTCATATTATTCAAATGTTTGCAAACTCACGTAAGGCATTAGAACATTCTGAAACTCCGAATATTAATGAGAATTCACAATTTTGTTATTCGGGTCAAGTTCACTGCGACTTATCGAGGAAAAGCAGGAAAGTGCATTTATGATATATCAGATCAGCGGTAATCCCATTGAATGGCTGCACAGACATAGGATGAATGAAAACTTCATGAAAAAAACGGGGTTGTTTTGCGAAATTATACGCTTCAACAATGTGAGGACTATTGGAGTGAAGCGGTGAAGTCGATTATGTTTGATGGTCGTTCACCTTGTGAGGGTTACAATTATTTCTCCTGTCCGTGATAGCATCACATCCTTGCACCGAGCGCACTTGAATCATTGGTGTAATCGCAAACATTCTGTTTACAATTCTGGGGATTGCTCATTCAACTCTTCATTGTCAACTGCACTGCCAGTTTTTATTGCACTTACAAATTCATTGTCCTGAAGTCGAGATGTGCTTTGAATTCCTTATCTGTAGGAACGAGAATCTTTCCTGATCAATTCCACAACTTTTGCCTGCACCAGAACATTTGCAATGCTGGGATGTCTGAACTATTGATATGAAACATTGTCCACCTTCAATCTATTGTCCATGTTTAATTATTATCGGTTGCCAACGTTTACTGTCGGCAATATTTCAATCGATTATATTGAAAAACAGTTGTTTAACAGTGTAGTTTTTAAACAGGGAGTCGGTGTGGTCAGAAAAAGTACAAAAATGATCAACACAATGCCAGCGAATCGTTATAAAGAATTGACTTACTCATTACAAGCATCTTGCGTTGCAAGTTGTTAATCTTCTTTCAGTTGGTTTTCTCAAATATCTCTCAAGAATGGCCAGTTTCTGAATACTTCGCAGCCAGAACATTTTAAAGAATTTCATTTTGTTTGGGATTGTTTGTGATCTTCTTCATATACCGATCAATGTCACCAATCAATGAATGTGACCCAGAATATCAGAGTAAATCTCACAGCGCTGTCAGAGATGGGAAAGATTTAATAGTTTCGCACGTTGGTCCTGGGCACCTTCTCATTTTCAAACCAACCAACCCAATCCTTGCTACACCCTGGAGTGAAAAGGAAACAAATAAATAGAGCTCTGTTTCAACTCTGTGAATCTTTGGAAACTTTTTGGGAGGGGAATGAAGGCTGAACTGACTGATCAGAGACAGCCAGGGCACCTTCCCCTTCTTGAAGAAGCAGGGGCATTGACTCGGATATTCTCGAGGCATGAAATGATCCGAGACATTGGAAGGGTTTCCGTCAGAGCTGTTCTGCTCTTCTTGTTCTCACTGTCAGAAAAAATGAAACCTGATGCCCCTGACCAGGAACCATCTCTAGCCACAGCAAACAAAACACCGATTCTTAACCATTACACCAGTAGTGCTGCCTCCCGAGTGGTTGGACTGCTTCTTAAAGTCACAGCGTTTGGCGTTTTATTTTACAGGAGACAAGTTTGAGCGAGTCATCGAGTTTTACATAATGGAAAGAGGCCCATCATTCAAGTTTCCAGTACTTGGCCTGCACCCTTATGTTCTCAGATGCTTCAAGTACTCGTCTCAATGTTATTATCCTGTCACGTTTCACAATGAATGCGACTGAAGTTTAAGATGGATAACTTGTGTTTACACCCCCTCAGTGATCTGAATCTCATTTTCACTCAAAAAGGGAGACACATAGATACGTTCCACTGGGACTGACTGAGGCCTCAGGAGCTATCAACCAGAAAGTGGCTTTCCCCGATTTGGTTTATTTTGTCCCATTTCAGATTTCAGCACCAGAGTCTATTTGTAGCAAAGAAAGGAATTATTTCACCATTCCCGTCTCCGTGTTTCTTTCCTATCTAAGCAGTACAGAGCTCCAAAGGCGAGAGTGTGCGCTCTGAGTGAAGGATTCTCATGCATTAGAAACTGCAACTTTATAGACGTTTCAATAGCCCACGTATGAGGAAACAGTCGTAACAAAGCAAGACCGACCTGAGGGGATCATGTGCAGAAGGATGGGCGAAAGTGATGCCAAATCAGACAGCGTACAGGGTGAAAGAAAAGTGAATTTCCCTGGTAGTCTAGTCATTAGGACTCCGTGCTATCGCAGCCATGCCCTGTAAATCGTTAACATTCATAGTTACCAATATAAAATGGTGCCTTCTCTTTAAAAATAAAATCATGACGTGGACATAAGCACATAAATTGCGAAACTGATAAAAATTAATCAGAGTTTTTTGATTTGATACCTGGGAAGAAACAGTGTCATTAAACATTTAGATTATCATGTAATACCAACATTAAAGCCAGTCAGTATTTTCACAAACATACAGAAGCAGAAGCAGAATTGAGAGTTGCATGACAGAAGGAGGCGACAACTCCTGCTTTCCACTGTCACGTTTTGATCCCTTTAGTCCCAAAACAAGTGCAGAAGCAAAATACTAGCAATCTGATATATGAAAAAACGCAGAAAACACTGGAAGTAGTCAGATTTTGTGGCAGCTTTTGAAAGTGTGGTAGAGTTCATCGTCATCACAAGCTGATTGCCTTTACTTTGCCCAAGTCACAACTATAACTAATGTCCAAGTCACAACTCATCGACACACATTTATTCATCTTTAAACGGGATGCACCCTCTTCGTTTGCTATGTGACATATTTTGTAAATTAATTCAGTGCTGACTGGAAAGCCGTTTAAAGTGTATGACACATGTTAGAAACGGTCATACTAGACAAAATGAGGTATCACATGAAGAAATATGGGTTTCATTCTGGAACGCTAAAATTCAATTTTTCGTAGAAAATTGGGTTGAAATTTCTCCCGATTTTTTTTTTGATGTGGTAAGAGGACGTTTTGATGATGATAATCCAAAACGAACACGTAAACATAGATTGGCAGAAAAAGTTGGCAGAAGTTTTGTGAGACTGCTCTGAGTGAAACCTGGGGATGAAAGAATATATGGTAAAGTAGCAATAGTGATCATAAAATGGCTGCGTGAAAGGTTACTGCTGAAGGGGTTCCTGTCTGAAACATGATATCCGTGCACTTCGGATGCTGTCTGACCTGGTGTGCTTTACGAATACCAGTTAAATCCTGACTCTGATCACCAGCCTCTGAAGTCCTCACTTTCAATTGTCTTTTGAAATGGATGTTTTCAAGCGAACTTTGATTGTGATGTGAAGTATGGAATTTCCAGATCGATTAGTTTAGCCCAACAACATTCTCTGATTGATCAGACCACCTCCGCCCCCCGCCCCCCCCCCCCTTTCTCTCGGCGCGTCCTTGAGTTTCTCTGATTGTTTCGAGGACGATTGCCTCCAGCTTGGTCCTGCAGGACCGCCTGTTCGCTGTTGGCCATTACACGTCATCAATCAGTTGGAATGCGTCCTGGAGCATGCACAGGGTTGACATGAACTGTGAGCATTTTTACGGCACGTGATCATTGGAATGAACTATTGTTGCCTCCAATCCCAAGTCGGTGAGTGAGGGCTAAATAGCATTAGGTGCTATTTTCCGTTTGTAGTTTTCATGGTTGCTCAGTAAGTGTTCTGGACACAAACATGGTGCATCTGGGGACGTTTACTAAGTGCATACATACTACCTCGCTTTTGTCAGAACATTGAATCATTTGGGAAATGGATTGAAATTGACAGACAGAGCAGCCAGTGCACGAACCTCAAGTATCCCTTTGCAGCTCCTCGACCTGCTGCAGTACGTCTGCTAAAATTACTCCCAGACTGCTGTTTGGTAAGGGCGTTACAGGATTTTTATCCAGTCGTGATAATGGTGGACTGATATCTGTATCAGTTAAAACAATTGGTTTTTACATTCTACCATTAACAGAATGGGAATATGAAAAATTAGAACAGGAGTAATTTGTTGTGATTTTCGATTCTGCTCCATAATTCAGTATGATCATGGGTGATTATTCTGCCCAATAGCCTGCTACCACTTCAAGCCTATACCATTTGATCCCTCAGCCATTATGCATAGATACCTTCATCTCATAAACATTCCACGTTCTAGCTTTAATTATATTCTATGGCATCAAATTGCACTGAGTAACGAGTCTCTGATTAAAATAATAATTCTCATCTCAGTCTTAAATGGCCGACCCCATGTTCTTAGATCTGACGCTCCCTCCCCACGCACCGAAGTTCTGAACGCCCTGGTCATTGAGAGCATTCTTGCGTTTACCTGATTTGTACCTTTTGGAATTTTATTCGTTTCTGTGACATCCTACTTCATCATTCTAAACTCTAGTAATTTTCATCCGAACGAATCCATTCTTTTCTCACACGTCAGTCTTGCTATGCCATGAATCAGTCTGGTAAACCTTTGTTTTGCAATCTCCATATGGAGAACATCCTTTATAAGATAAGAATTACAAAACAGCACAGAACACTCTCAGCAATGGTATCAACAAGAACCTGCGTAATTTCAGTAAATCTGTACTGGTTTTGTGTTCAAATCGTCTCAGTACACAGGCCAACACAACGTTTGCCTTCCTCACCTGCTGCTACGCCTGCAGGGTTTTGTTCAGTGATTTGTGTGCAAGGAGACCATATCTTTTTTTCCCCCATTTCAGTTTTGTATATCTATGCTGGGTCTGACCAATCCAGTTACTGCTTTCCAGTGTTAGGCCAACGGCTCTGTCAAGCCATCTTTTCTCTCTACCTCATTTTATAAATAGTGGTGTCACATTAACTGACCGCCAATTCATAGAGTCGATGGAGTATTGAAATATGACAATTAATTTATTCTATTTAGACTCAGGCCCCTAGTTACCGAATGTATCCTCTGCATTTTGTGTGACTTTAAGTACATTGGCGTTTGATTAGCAGTTGGTGGAATTTGTTAGCTTTTAATCTCATCAACTTCGACAACACCACATCCCTGATAATACTGATTTCCTTCAGTTCTTTCCTCTCTTTGTTTTCCTCCCAGAACAATAGGAATAATGTTTGGGATGACAGAACCAATATACATACCTTATTGGTATGACATGTATTTTTCCCACATTATAACATCTTTGTTTCTCATAGGAAGGGATTTATTTTCTGTAATCTTCATATACCTTCAGGAGCTTTAACAATTCACTCTATGTTTCTCTCAAGCATACGTTGAAACGATATTTTCGCTCTGAATAAATTCTATCGTCGTCTTGAGCTGAAATGTGAACTGAAATCCAGTTTTAATGTCTGCTGCTCTTTTCAGCCATATCGTAAACCTCCTGCTTGAATGCAGTACTATCCCTAAATATCCCTTGTTAGAGACGACATGCCGCGTTTCCCTTTTTTTTGTGTCAGACGGAGTGAAATCAGCTGCAGTTCCTGCGAATGCTTTTTATGTGCTTGTCATCCATTTAATATGTGTTTCCTAATTTGTTGTAACCTGCTCACGCTACATATTAGTGTAATTTATTCCTATTAGATTTCGGTTCATCATCTCAGTCAGCTTTATCACTCTCCCTCTTAATGAAGAGTTCTCTCACCGAGTTCTTTGCTCTGCCTTAAGGGACAGCATACAGATAGATTGCCTAATATTACTTCTCATTTATACAACCAAAACTTTTAAAACAAAGTTGCCATGTTGGCCAGTCCTGCTGTCTCATGAGAGAGAGAGAGAGAGAGGTGACTAATTGTTTTTAACCTGAAAGTCACTGTGCCACAGAGAACGTGCAACATTGAGAATGTGACAACTTCATGGAGCAAGTACAAGAACTGAGCAAATGTTGTTGCCGTCACTCTGTATCTCAAACCAGTTGCCCAGCCAAATAAGCTAGCGCATCACTGCCCATTACACAGTACATAATAGAGGATGCTCTATACTCCGTTTATCTCCATAATGGGAAGGAAGCAATCGATATCGCCCAGTCTCAGCTTTGAGAATTGGTCGAAACTCCATGGTCAGTGGAATCAGAGGAGAATGAAGGGTCAACTGTCCAACTGAGCGGGGACTGCTGCGGGACATTCACCTTTTTTCAGAAGCTGGGATACTGTCTCTGATGTTCTTGGGGACGTTAATTGATCCGAGACTTGAAAGTACTACCGTCACAGATGCTTCGCTGTTGCACAGCTGTTGTCACTATCAGGAACACAATGAAAAAATACGATTCCCTTCTGGGAATAAAACTTAGACCTTGGCAGCAAAATGTGCTGATTCCAAACCACTGGAACCAGAGATGATGACCGTAGGCGAGCGAATGGGTGAGGTGACACGCCTCATTCTCATTGTACGTGCTTTTGTCAGAAACAAACACATGACTAACGTAATCCCATTTTCCATCACTTGGTATTGCATTCTTTAGATTCACAAATTCACATTGATATACTTCTGAATGTTATGTGGGTTTCTACCTCTGTGATTCTTACAGAGAGTGAGTTCCAGAGTCTCCCACAAGCTGACTGATAATAATTACCTGCAAATTTATTCGAATTTTTCGGCCTTTAATCTGAAATCTACAAAGCCTCGTGATCGATCAAGAGGGAACGTTTCCTTCAATCTGCAGTTCCATGTTCCGGATTATTTTGTACACGTCAATTAAATCTGTCATAATTTACTCTGCTCTGGGAAAAACAGTTCCTGTTTTGGAAAGGCCAGACAACTCAAAATATTGTTATGCAGGCAATCAAAAGGATAACTTGGCTATTTCTTTTGTTAAATGTACAGTAAAGAAATATTCAGAATACTTTAGCTAAGTTGACTTCCAGGATTTAAAACAGACAGAAAATTAGTCACAAAATTAAAGGAATGAAACACAAAGAACGGAATATAGAATACTCACAGAACTCAGTTAAGCAAACTAGAATTAACTATACTTTTCCAAAAATACTCAACAGTCCCGATAATTAAAACCAATAAACACAGATTAAAAATGAAACAGAGGTTTACAGGTCAAAATTAGAGCGGCAGAAGAAGAAAAACACGTACATCACTGGCATCGATAGGCACCTTGAAAACCTTCAGATCATTAGGTGTGGCTGATATTTGGCAATGGTTAACACAGTATTTGGTCTGTCAAATACCTTTTGAAAGTCTTGTGTTCACTGAGAACGTCTTGCCTGTTTTTTTAAGGATTCGGTGTGTGGAGCAATCCCATTGCAAACATTTAGCAGAAACTTTCAGTAAAAGCCACCCAATCCGGGGAACCGTAGTACTGCTCTTTTCGTAAACGGTGTGAAAACGTCCCCTGTAACTTTCGTTTTTGCATCCCGTCGGGCTTTTTGCCCGTGTTCAAAAACATAGCCCAGGAACGTGACTTGGGCTTTGGCCAATTTACCATCAGATAAGTTTAGCAGCCAGGCTGACTTCCGATTTCCATCCAACAAGCCCGATAAATGCTTCAAATGTTCAATCCATGAGCGACTGTAAGTCACGAGGCACAAAATATATCACACAGTTGCGTATCCGCCAATGACATTGTTAGTTAATCTCTGAAATGTGTCTGAAGTGTTTTTAGTAGAAATGGCATTACTTTACACTGCTGCATTCCAATTGGCGTTACAAAAGCTGAAATTGGCTTCGATCTTTTTGAGAAAATGCACTGCCAGTAAACTTTGAGGAAGTCCAATTTAAAATGTAAGTTGCTCTTCCCATCTTTTCCACAGTCCTCCAACCACAGATATGTATATGCATCAGTCTTTCTATAAACATTACTTTGTGATCATCCATACATAACTGTTGGGTCTTATCTGGCTTTGGCAACATGACGATGGGTGAACTCCACTCATTGAAACTCACTTCGAATATGCCATCTTGGAGCATACATTTTAACTCTTTGTGAATTTCTACCAACTTTGGAGGGCAATGCCTGCAAGGACTTTATAAAATCAGAACAACATCTGCTATATTGACAAAATCTTCAATTATGTTAGTCATTCCCAGTTTATTTTTGCATATTTCCCCCTGCAAGATTAATAACTCTTTCAGGTCATTTCGACTTTCTTCTGGAAGTTAATCGAATAATGATACCACTATGTTGCATTTTCTAATTTTATTTAAGGAGCGTCCAATGCAGAATTCTCTGACATTGATTCTTCCCACTGTGTTGTAGTTAATAACACATTCTCCCCTTGCGTTCGTTCTCTGGCAAAATATCTTTTGAGCATATTCAAATGGCACACTCTGTGAGATTTCTTCATGCCTGGAGTCTCTATCACGTTGATAACCACACAAATTGTTCCTCTCAATTTGATGAGCTATTCTAAACTTTGCTTTTAAGTTGCACCTATCAATGAACGTTCAGCCAATATATTATTCCCAGTGGGAAAATTGTGACTGTTTGATTTCTCATCCAGTTCCTGCTGCACCATAAGCTGCAATACTTTTAAATGCTGTCTCGACAACTCTCCAACCTTATTTACTTGAATTCTAACATTTGACACATCGTCCAAATGCGTGGTCTCTGAAATCTGACTCATTAATTTCTCCTTAACAAATGTTAATGATCTTCTGACTTTGTGCCCCAAATTGGTTTCGATTGACTTAGTTTGGTGGATTAATTTGGTAAATCTGGCGACACTGAACCATGAAAGCTCAACATACTCTTTAATTTTTGATGCCACAATTCTGATGTTGCCGATTATTCTGGAAGGGACACAGTAGATTTGAATCATTTTATTGCCAATCTACCCGTATACTCCTTGAAAAGTTTGAATGTGAAGTTTGACCCTTGATCTAATAGCATTTTTGATGGAAGTATTAATCTTGTAAACAAATCGTAATTCTTCCAAAATAATTTTAGTTGTAATATTACACAATTGAACAGCCTTCGGAAATCTCGTAAATACATCCATCAATGTTCATAAATACTTATTCCCACGTTTATTGGATGTAGGTAACCTACACAATCAACCAAGACACTTAAGAAATACTCCTCGAACGCTGGAACATGTATGAAAGGTGCAGGCTTTATTAGTGCCCATGGTTTCCGATTAGATGAAATGTATGACACGTCTGGCAAAATTTAACTCCATTCTTGTGCAGTCCAGGCCATTAAAAATGTCCTTGTAATTTCGCCTGTGTTTTCCACACGACTAAATGACCTCCAATTTGTAGAACATGCGGCACTAGCAGCACCACCTTTCTGTACCCTACTGTAAAAAGAATTTCTACCCACTTCTCTTCTGGTTGACTATGTGATGATCTCCATTTCCTCCTTAATAAATGATTTGTTGAGTAATATCAGATAAGGATACATTCACTCTCCTTCCGTATATATGTCTTCTGTTCCAACTGCTCTAAGTTTTCATCTTTCTGCTGTAACTTAATAGCATAGCAGAGCTAAGGATACTTGGATTTTTAACGTTTGGCCACTGCTGTGTCTCACTGATCTAACAAAAAAAAGTGTAATCAAATTGCAGCTTCTTTTTTTTTCAGTGGGGTCAAAACAATGACTGCAGATGCTGGAAACCAGATTCTGAATTTGTGGTGCTTGAAGAGCACAGCAGTTCAGGCAGCATTCAAAGTGCAGCGAAATCGATGTTCCGGGCAAAAGCCCTTCATCGGGAATAAAGGCAATGAGCCTGAAGCGTGGACAGATAAGCTAGAGGAGGGGTGGGGGTGGGGAGAAAGTAGCATCGAGTACAATGGGTGAGTGGGGGAGGGGAAGAAGGTGATAGGTCAGGGAGGAGAAGGTGGAGTGGATAGGTGGAAGAGGAGCTAGGCAGGGAGGACAAATCCGGACAAGTCATGGGGACAGTGCTGAGCTGGAAGTTTGGAACTGGGGTGAGGCGGGGGAAGGGGAAATTAGGAAACTGTTGAAGTACACATTGATGCCCTGGGCTTGAAGTGTTCCGAGGCGAAAGATGAGGCGTCCTT
The DNA here is from genome assembly GCF_020745735.1 of Hemiscyllium ocellatum. NCBI lineage: Eukaryota > Metazoa > Chordata > Chondrichthyes > Orectolobiformes > Hemiscylliidae > Hemiscyllium > Hemiscyllium ocellatum. The sequence goes on from NC_083418.1 coordinate 2,433,468, forward strand.
CCTCCAGGCGTCTGGTGGTGAGGAAGCTGCGGTGAAGGAGGCCCAGGACCTCCATTTCCTCGGAAGAGTGGGAGGGGGAGTTGAAATGTTGGGCCACGGGGCGGTGTGGTTGATTGGTGCGGGTGTCCCGGAGATGTTCCCTAAAGCGCTCTGCTAGGAGGCGTCAAGTCTCCCCAATGTACAGGAGACCGCATCGGGAGCAACAGATACAATAAACGATATTAGTAATGTGCAGGTAAAACATTGATGGATGTGCAAGGCTCCTTTAGGACTTTGGATAGAGGTGAGGGAGGAGGTGTGGGCACAGGTTTTACAGTTCCTGAGGTGGCAGGGTAAAGTGCCAGGATGGGATGGAGGTTTGTAGGGGGCGTGGAACTGACCAGGTAGTTACGGAGAGAACGGTCTTTGCGGAAGGTGGAAAGGGGTGGGGAGGGAAATATATCCCTGGTGGTGCAGTCTCTTTGGAGGTGACAGAAATGTCGGTGGATGATTTGGTTTACGCAAAGGTTTGTAGGGTGGAAAGTGAGCACCAGGGGCGTTTCGTCCTTGTTACGGTTGGAGGGGTGGGTTCTGAGGACGGAGCTGCTGTATGTGGACGAGATGCGTTGGAGGGCATCTTTAACCACGTTAAAAGGGAAATTGCGGTCTCTAAAGAAGGAGGCCATCTGGTGTGTTCTATGGTGGAACTTGTCTTCCTGAGAGCAGATACGGGGGAGGCGGAAGAATTGGGAATACGGGATGGCATTTTTGCAAGAGGTATGGTGGGAAGAGATATAATACAGGTAGCTGAGAGAGACGGTGGGTTTGTAAAAAATGGCAGTGTCACGTGGGTCGTCATTGATGGAGGTGGGGAGGTCCAGGAAGAGGAGGGAGGTGTCAGGTAAATTTAAGGTCAGGGTGGAATGTTTTCGTGAAGTAGATGAATTGCTCAACCTCCTCGCGGGAGCACTAAGTGGCGCCAATGCCGTCATCAATGTAACGGACGAAGAGGTGGGGAGTGGTGCCGGTGTAATTATGGAAGATCAACTGTTCAACGTAGCCAATAAAGAGACAGGCATAGCTGTGGCCCATACGTGTGCCCATGGCTACCCCTTTGGTCTGGGGGAAGTTGGAGGATTAAAAGGAGAAATTGTTAAGGGTGAGGACCTGTTCAGCCAACCAAATGAGAGTGTCGGTGAAAGGGTACTGTTGGGGACGTCTGGGGAGGGAAAAGACGGAAGGCTTGGAGGCCCTGGTCATGGTGGATGGAGGTGTCGAGGGATTGGATATCCATGGTGAAGATGAGGCGTTAGGGGCCGTGGAAACGGAAGTCTTGGAGAAGTTGGAGGGCGTGCGTGATGTCTCGAACGTTTGTGGGGAGTTCCTGGACGAGGGGGGAACAGGACAGCGTCGAGGTAGGTAGAGCTGAATTCCGTGGGGCAGGAGCATGCTGAGACAATGGGTCGGCCAGGGTAGTCAGGCTTGTGGATCTTGGGAAAGAGATAGAACCGGGCAGTTCGGGGTTCCCGGACTATGAGGTTGGAAGCTGTGGTTAATAGATCTCCTGAGGTGATGAGGTTCTGTGCGGCCTGGAGACGATGGTTTGGTAATTGGGGTGGAGTCATGGTTGATGGGGCAGTAGGAAGAGGTGTCCTTGAGTTGGCGTTTGCCTTCAGCGGTGTAGAGGTCAGTGGTCCAGACTACCACTGCGCCTCCTTTATCCTCTGGCTTGATCGTGAGGTTGGGATTGGAGCAGAGGAATTGGAGGGCTGCGCGTTGTGAGGGTGAGAGGTTGGAATGGGGGAGGGGGGCAGACAGGTTGAGGCTGTTAATGTCCCGGTGGTCGTTGGAAATGAAGAGGTCGAGGGCATGTAATCGGCCAGTGTGGGTTGTCCACTTCCACCTGGACAACCACGCTGTCCCACACTGCATCCACCTGGATACCATGCGTTGGCCTATTACTTGCCCTCGACCTCTTCATTTCCAACTGCCGCCGGGACATTAACCGCCTCAAACTGTCTATCCCCTCCCCCTCCCCCATTCCAACCTCTCACCCTCACATGGCTACTCCTTTGGTTTGGAGAAAGTGGGAAGATTGGAAAGAGAAGTTGTTCAGAGTGAGGACCAGTTCAGTCAGTCGAAGGAGGGTGTCAGTGGAAGGGTACTGGTTGGTACGGCTTTAAAGGAACTAGTGGAGGGCTTTGAGTCCTTCATGATTGGGGATGCAAGTGTACAAGTACTGGATGTCCATGGTCCTTGGATGCTGCCTGACCTGCTGCGCTTTTCCACCAACACATGTTCAGCTCTGACATTTCATTATCTCTGGCATGTACCTCAAGCTGCTTCATTTTCAATTGAATTTTATACACCTCGACAGATTCTGATGAATACTCCAGCTGTGTTAAATGCTGAGCTACTGCGGGAATGATCTCTTCTTTCCTCACAAAATGAGTCAAATACAACTCCAGCTTCACTGCTAATTCCAACAGCACAGCCTGAAGCATTTGTTTTATAAAACTTCCAAATTTACCTTGTGCACAGCCAGAAATCTCTTGGAATCTAAATGAGACATTGTTTTGCAAAGCATTGTCTACCCAGCCAAATAATAAATCCGAAATAAAAAAAAGTGCTAGCACCTATCGCTTGTTCTTTTAATGCACCAAATACCTCCCGATTTGTTTTGGTCTCGACTAGACCACAGAAAACATTCTGAAGCAGGCAACCCAGACCTTAACATTATAATTTGTTTCATTAATTGTACAGTGAAAAATTACTCGAGTAAGCTAGTTATGTTGGCAAAAATGTATTGTCAAAATTACGGATTAAAAACAAAGAAGAGAATATAGAATACCCACAGAACTTCGTCTATGTAAGCTAGACTTAATTATGCTGTTCTAAAAATACACAATACTCCCAAAAACAAGCACGATAACAGATTAAAAATGAAACAGAGGCTTGCAGGACCAAATTAGATGGACAGAAGGAGAGAGGGGAGTTCCAGTCTAAAATGATGAACTCCAGCATCCTTTGTTCACATACACCACTGCTGCACTGACTAAAAACGGTATATCAGCTTTCCAGAATGACCAATCTTCTACCATTATAAAGTTAATTTCTAAAACATAAAATCTTTGGCCTCAAGCGTCAACTGTTGACAGAGAAACAGGAGGCCTCAATGCGAAGACTTTCATCTCTGTTCATTTCATCCGAATAGGAGCCTGAACTGGTTTGCAACGTATGTGATAAAAAGAAATCAAGGTACAGTATCCTTGAGGAAAAGTACGATTTTGTTTTTTTTTTAAAAGAGACAGCCCAGTCCGTCCAATCTATCTTCATAACTGAAATTCTTCGTACTGACAATATTCTGATAAATCTGTTCTGCACCGTTTCCAATGCTATCATATCCCCGCTATACCGAGACCCCATGACACTCTCGCTAGCACAGATTGAACAAATGAAACTAATGATGCAGAAAGCAACAGAATCTTGACTTTTCCAATAAAATATCTTTTACACAGTACTGCGTCGTGGAATGAGTGAGGACTGCAGATGCTGGAAATCAGAGTTGAGGGTGTGGTGATGCAAAACGCAGCACGTCAGGCAGCGTCCGAGGAGCGGGAGAACTGACGCTTCCAGCATACGCACTTCATCAGGAATGAAAGTTGTGGCCGTGGGCGCTGAGAGATAAATGGGCGGTTTGTGGATTTGATGGCGTGAGAGCTCAGAACGTGACAAGTAGTTCGAAGTGGGGAATAAGGTAATAATTCAGAGACAAGGATGGAGCGGGTAGATTAGAAAGGTGGTGTGCAGGTCATGAGGACACTGCCGAGTTGGGGGCATGAAACTGGAATAATATGAAGGGAAGTCAATTGAGGAATATGGTGACGTCAACATTGATCCCATGTGGTTTCGTGGTCCCAAGGTGGAAGATGAGATTTCTTCCTCCAGGCGTGAGGTGGTTAGAATTTCGCAATGGAGGAGGCGCAGACCTACATGTTCTTGCCATTTGGGAGGGGGTGAGTGATTTGCATCTTCAACGAGCTTCCAACTACGTATTCAAACTGTTATTATGAAAATGTTGTTACATCTCAGAAACCGTATCTGATGCTCGAAACATCGACTTTCGTACTCTACGGATGCTGCCTGACCGGCTGTGCTTTTCCAGAACTACATTTTTTTTTATTCGCTCCCACCTCAGCTCATCTGCTTCATGAAACTCATGTTCTGTCACCACTCAGTTTGATTGTCTGTCACATACTTGACTGCCTGCAGCATTCTATTCCCCATAAAGCTCAGATCATTCAGATAATTAAAGAACAAACAACTATGGATGCTGAATGTCTGAACGGAAAGGAATAATTGCTGGAGAGGCTCAGCCTTCTCTCACTTCAACTGAATGCCTGAATATTAAACTGGGTGAAGGAAAAGAGAAAACCGAAATTTAATAACTGCTACATTCTGTTTTTCTCAAGAATAAAAGAGTTTCATGAAGTGAGTACAATGTTTTGATTCGGCAATTCACCCTCACCTTGTCAAATGATGATTGGAATGTGGGAATAAATGTTGGCTTCGCCACTGCTGAACAGATGAAAAGAAATCATTTGCCTTCCTAATATATTTGATGTTCCTGAAGAAAAAGCAGTTTGACTCATATCCCAGCACAGCTAGATTCCTCTGTATTTCAGAGTCCTGCAACATAGGGTTAGGTGAATTGGACATGTAAAATTGTCAGCAGTGTTAGGTAAAGGGGTAAATGTAGGGGAATAGGACTGGGCGGGTTGATCTTCGGAGCGTCGGTGTGGAATTGTTGGGTAGAAGGGCATATTTCCAAACTTTAAGTAATCTAATCTAATCATTTTTAATGTCAAACATCTTTATTGATCGTTCCTGACAAACATCACATGATCCACTTTATACTACATTGGACATTCACTTACCCATCCGTACGTCACTCAATTTTAATATCCCGAATGTTCTATTCACGATTTACCTGCCAAACTAATTTCACGAAGAAAATGCTAATTTTTGTAAACGAAGACTTAGCTGAATTGATTCTTGATGGAAATAAAGCATCATTCTGTCCCTCTCTGTACCTTGTTTAATGGTTGTCAGTTCCAGTCACCTTAAAACTGTGCCCTCTAATTTTGAACTCTACCATACTGGGAAACCGATTTAAGCCAGTTGCCTGACCAGGTCACTCATAATTTTATAATCGATGAGAACGTTATGCTTTGTTTGCAACAGTTCAGTGAAAATGCCCCTTCCTACCCACTCTCTGCCTATAACTCAAGCCATCTGGCCTCAGCAACATCCTTGTAAAACGTTTGGGCACAGTTTCTATTTTCACATCATTCCCAAAGAAGGTGACCAGAATTACAAACAGTATTCTGAATATGGTCTCACCAATGCTCTGTATAACCACAGCCTGTTATCCCAACAACCGATAATCGATTTTCTAACTGACCAAGGAAAGCATGCCAAATTTTTCTTCACCACCTTGCTTGCCTGTGACAACACTTTATATGCTCTTATAAGCTTTGGACTCATTGTAAAGTTGCGGTGATCTTTATAACTACTATGTTCTGCTACCTTCACGGATTTGCGAGTTTTGAGAAGATTTGTAGCTCAGTTTGAGGTTTTGAAGTACGTTTTCTCGCTGAGCTTAAAGGTTCATTTCCAGACGTTTCATTACCTCACTAGATTACACCTTCAGTGGACCTCAGGCGAAGAAATGCTGAAAATGCTTGCTTTGTATTCATATGTTTGGATTTCTTTGGTGAGTGAAGTCATTTCCTGTGGTGAAGTCACTTCCTGTTATTTTTCTCATGTGTTGGTAGATGGTGTCCAACTCGATGTGTTTGTTGATATCAGCAATACGGGAGGCCGCTAGTGACAAATGGTAGGGTCTTTTTGTGGCTAGTTGGCGTTCATGCATCCTGGTGGCTAGTGTTCTGTCTGCTTGTCCAATATAGTGTTTGCTACAGTCCTTGCACGGTATTTTGTAATTGGCATTAATTTTGTTTATTGCTCAATGCGGATGAGAAGGACCCCACTTCGATTGGTGCAATACATTCATCATAAGACAATTCAAACAAAGACACGCACGTGAATTCCTGGAAGCATGGCATTTCAAACGGAATTCTGTCAACAAACACATCAAGTTAGACCCCATCCACCATCTGCTGAGAAAAGGAACAGGCCGTGACTTCACCACAGGAAATAACATCACCAAAGGAAATGAAATCACCAACCCAAAAAAACCTAAGGAAAACCTAAGATAGACTATAAAAAATGGACAAAGGAATTGATAATGATATTGTTGAACGGTCCATGGAGACAGTTAGAAATGAATCATAGGTAGTGTGTAACGACTGGCTATTTTACAACTAGGCCTGTTAGATGGGATAGGTTGCGAGGACATGGGAGATTTCAGGCCCTAAAATTATTCAAATTGATATGGAGTCCGAAGGGCTGCAGGGTCTTCAAGCAGAAAATGAGTTGTTTTTTTCACCGTCTGCTGAGCTTAGCTGGAACAGTGCAGCAAGCTTGCGCAAGTGATGTTGGCGAGGGAACAGGTTACTGTCTTAAAGGAGAAGTCAACTGGAAGCTTAGGGACATTTTTGAGATAGAACTTGGATGATGTGCAAAGCAGTCATACATTTCACACTTTGTGAGGGCATTGCCGAGTTGGGGGCATGAAAATGGAATAATGTGAGAGGAAGTCAATTGAGGAAACTAATGACATCCACATTGATCCCATGTGATTTCGTGGTCTCAAGGGGGAAGATAAGGCGTTCTTCTTCCAGGCGTCAGGTGAGAGGGGTAATAAAAGTGGAGGAGAAGTAAAAGTGCTTGTCAAACAGACCGAAACAACTCCAGATTGAATTAATAGTTCGGAAGGAACAATATCCTCTGGTTGAAAAATAAACAGGGAACAGAAGCAGAATCGCCAAAACAGACTGAAACTCAAGCAAGACGCTAAGTTGGCTGATGAGCAACACACGGCTTGTGAGACGTTGAAACAGCATGCCTTTGACAAAATGTACTGTCATCAGCATTAGGAATTGAAATCACAGTCTCTAGTTTACTGTGATGGCAATTAACAAACTGAACCAAGGCGCCACACCACCGCACCACAAACCTAGCTTTCTATCCCTTCATGAAGTGCCTTAATCACTTGATAATAGTAAAACGAAAATGTGTTTTCTGTATTAATGTTGCTCAATCAGATTACATTTCAACCCACTTTTGCAAAAACAGAACATTCCCGGTGCATATTGTCCACTCAAAACGGACAGCAAAAGACAATCTCCTCTTCAATTGGCTTCAAACTGATATGTCCACCTGTTTAAACTGACAGGAGAAAGAGGATGTGGTCATTCTATCGGAGCCTATTAGCTCTGTTCATAAAATCAAGAAACCTCTATTCTAGAGGAACGGGGTCATTCTGGTGACTTGATCAGGACGGTGTGGGAGTCAGCTTAAACTGTGTAGTCAAGATTTGGAAGTGCTGGCGGACAAAAAGAAAAATAATGCAACATGAGGTTATCGTCCAACAGTTTTATTCAAAAGCCCTAAGGTTCGGCGGGCGGCTTCTTCATCAGGTGGTTGTGGAATGTAAGATCGTACGACACAGAATTTAGAACAAACGATTACACTGTGAAGCCACTGACATGATAGATTGAAACAAACTAGATTATCCATTCAGTCGTTAATCCTCACACTGACAAAATGAGTTTTGGTTATTTCCTCCGCAAATCTCAGACATTTTTAAAGTTAAATTCTCAGGTTAACTTTAACAAGAGATGCCATCTCAGCTCAGATACTGATTGAAGGTGTGAGGTGAAAGTCTGTCTGTGTCCCATTGTTCTGTTGAAGCAGAAGTAGGGGGTGCCCTGTACAAGAGGTTTCAAGATGAATTAGACAGAGCCAGTGAGTATCGGGTCACAGTACTTGAGGCCTTGGAACATCTTGGTGTGTTGGTTTTGTGCCTCTTCGGAAGGCAGTAGAAGTCACCTTCACAAGAAGTACCGAATATGAGGGCGTGGAAGGAAACCTGAAGGAATGGATCTCAGAGGTGCTGAGCACTGAAACAGACCATCCATTCCAACTCATCCCTCCTGAACAGATATCCGAAATTAATCTAGCCATATCTGCCAACATTTGTCCTTTATCCCGCTAAATCCTTCCTGTTTATATACCTATCAAGATGCCTTTAATTTTTTTGTCATCCAGACCCTGTCGCTTCATCTGACAATTCTTTCCATGCACTCAAAACGTTCGGTCTGAAAAACAAATGCCCTTCAGATCCCATTTAAATTTTACGGGTCGCACTTATAACCAATGCTCTCATGTTATGACCTCGCCTGCCTTGTGAAAAAAAGACTCATTGACTATTCACTTGATCCGTCTCCTTCATGATGTTACGAACTTCTATAAGATCATCTTTTAGCCAGAGCCTCCAGGGAATATCATTGTTGTCTATTCAGCCTCGCTCTGTAGTGCAAATTTTGCAATCTGGAAAAATCCTGACAAACATTTTCCAACATACGCCAGGTCTGTCATTGGTTGTGAGGAGGGTTAAGTGCCTGACGTGAAGTGATGGTAGAACACTAGCCATGACAAATGTAATACTGTTGCTTTGTGCAGTAGAGTAGGTGAGAATTTCGATGTGCTCGATTTCAGCTCCAATCTATAGAGCGTCATGGTTTCGAATCCCTCCATAACCGAAACTGCAGGTGAAATACTCTAGGTAATTGCTAGCATAGACATGCGCAGGTTGCGGTGTTTGGAGGTCCTCAGGCTTATGAGTCTCTAGGTGATACAAGTGTTCAAATTAGCGACAGACTCTGCAAACAGTGCGATGTCCTGCTGTCCAACACGTCGTCACCACCCTGCTTGAGGGGAATTTACATGGCTGCTTTTGATGACAATTTCTGTGTCTCAATAAGTCAGCATATTTGACTGAAAGATTCGTAGTTTCAGCCAACCCCGGTAGATACCGTCAAATAATTCAGATGAAGCATTATTCACAAACCACGTGCCGACATTGCACTCACGAGAACTCATCTATGTTTCACGCCGATTCCACATGCAGTGAGACTGGGACACTAAACAAGATGTGACCTAATTCTCTCCAATCCTCCGCTGCCAGCAGAAATCAGCCACTGCAGTTTCAATTAGCTGCTTCCTGCTCAATCCTCGACTCATCTTATTGAAACTCCTTCGTCATGGAAAGCGCTTCCAGTGTGAAAGGGGCAAATGTTCCACTTTAATTTGGTAACGGTTCCAGAAAAATGTATTTGTTCTTGGAACGTGTTTTCAAACAAACTTCTGTCTGCAATAGTAAAATTTGTAGGCAGGTAAAACAATGAAATTATGGACAGCGAGGACCTTCAGACAGATTGGATTCTCTGCAGGTTTGAACAGAAATGACAAGATTTACCATCTGCCATAGTGACTGCGACTCCTGTCTGCAGCTTAAGGATGAGGGCAAATATATCAAAGTATTAAGAGCCAATCATGAATTACGGAATGTGTACTAACATAGAGTGTAATATTCTGAAGAGATATCACCTGAAAATCTGAAGGTGTAAATGATGTTATTTGTGCTTGGGAGGCTGAAATGGATACTTGAAAACTGATTTGACAGGTGGATTATCTACAGAATGAGATGGGAAAGCAATTAGCTGCTACCCTGGTGTAGCTAGATCCGTCGTCAGAGCATGTGGTTTTTACTTTCAAGCTCTGAAGCCTTAGACTTCCCCAAACCGAGAAAAGACCTTATCTATTTATCCAATCCACTCCTCATGAACTTGTAATCCTCAACAAGTTCACCTCTCAGCATCAGTCCTTGGGGAGAAATAGCATGAATCTTTTTAGCCTCTCACTGTAGCTCAAATCCTCCAGTCGGGGCACAATGATTGTCAAGATTTTGTGATACAATTCAATATCCCCAATATCCTTTCGGTTGCAGGGACATCATAGGTGCACGCAGTATTCGAAAATTACCGAACCAATTTATTTTACAGCGGCAACAGGACTTCCAAACATCGAAGCCCATATATTGAACAATTCAGGCAAGCATGAAAATCGCCTTCTCCACTATTCTATTGAACTGTAAATTCCCTTCCAAGATACTATGAATCTTCACTCCAAGGTCTTTATTTTCAACAGCACAGCCAAGGAGCTTAACATTAAGTGTAAAACACTTGCTCTCATTTGTCTTTGCAAATATAGCATCTGAATTTTAATCTTCATCTGCCACTCCTCACCTCATTGGACATTCCAATCAAAATCACATTGTAATCTGATGTAATCCGTTCCCTGTCCACTACGCCTACAATTATGGTGTCATCTCCAAATTTAGTAACTGTATCTCCTATGTTCATATTCAGATGATGATGTTGTGGTGCAGCACTGGTCACAGAACTCCAATGTAAAAAGTAACCCTCCACCACAACCCTCTTTCTGCTACAATCTCGCCAGATCTGTCTCCAAATGGTTATTTCAATTGATTTCCATGTGATCTAAACTTTCCAAGCAGTGTCCCATTTGAAACGTCATCAAAACCCTCCCTGTTGTCCACATAGATCTCGTTCACCGCTCTGCCGTCATCACTCCTCTTTGTAGCATTTTCAGTAGTTTAAAATGAACGCAATTATGCATCACAAATATTTCAGCCAGGCTAGCTCAGTTATTAGAGCATAAAGCTCTAAATCTCAGGGTTGAGTGCTCTAGCCCCACTTTTGGATTGGATTTCAGCTCTCCATTCCCCTTGCTGTGTTGATACAGGACCACGTTCACTCGTTTCCATTGTTTTCATTCATAAGTCAGTTTTCTGATTGAAAACCGTTTTCTCTTCACAAGAAGTGGCAGATACAATTTGCCCAAGCCTGGGATTATATGACGAATGATTGACCTTTCAAAGCTGTCGGATCCACTCCAACCGTGCACCAAATAATCTGCTCACAGTCGCAAAATAAAAATGCCCACTTGCGGGGGGTGGTGGGCACTGTCATTGTCAGGTCCATGTCTAAAGAAACTGAGCCAGAATTAACTGATTCAGAAGGTTCTGAAGGAAATCTAAGGAAACGCCCTGAATGTTTCCCAATTTACACGAATATCTATATTCTTGTGTGTCCACGTGGCTTTATGAAAGAAAGAGTTTCTTCTCGATAACGGGGTAGGACCAGAAGTGGGAGTGGGTGTGGTGCTGGGGCACGGTTGTGAGCTTACACTGTTAAACCGAAGTGATCTGGGCGAACTGGAAGTCAAACATTCCCGGACCAGGGCCAGTTGATTGTTCGAGGATTATTCTCTGATCTTCTCCTTATGTAACAAAACCAGAAATTGCCGGAAAATGAAAGCAACACTGGTAACATTTGCAGATGCTAAAGCAGAGTTAACATTTCAGTGTCAGTTTCTGTCCCATATGGCAAACCCGATCTGCTTTGAGCAATGTCATCCCCGCTGGGGGACCGATCAATCGAGTTTGTGACCACATTGTATTTCTGTAGGGAAGCGGTTATCACGGTCACCTTCCACATGAAGGATTCTTGCTTCAAAATAGCCAGGCAGAAAGAACGAAAGGCTGGTGTCTTAAATGACTAGTACGAACTGCTGGCCGCTTTTGTCAGCAAAGCTTAATTTGTATATACCGCCAATTCCTGCTATTGTGATGAAAGGGAGTATAATATTTTCTGTGTGCAATTTTAGTCGATACCTGTACTCCTTCCTGAATATGCTCACATTTTTCCAGCACAGATGTGAGTATTTTGAAGAGTGCCCTGAAACTATCGAAAATGCTGAAGTATTGTGCGCAAGTGGCCTGATTCACACCCGGGCAGAAACATTGTTGATCCCTCCTTATGGGCGACTGTCTTCTGGATTGTGATGGATGGGGATTTATTGCAGTCTCGTCTGCAAACCTGGTTTTGAATTTACTCGCCCATCACTGCTCTAGTGGTGAAAACGGAAACAATTCCAAATAATTGCAGTGGGAATTCAAATTTCTCTCCACAGTGCTCCTGGATATGCGCCAATACCAACAGCACTGTTGGCCACTCTCCTTAATAGAGTGCAGTTATGAACTTCACTCAGCGCCCGCACTCCAAGGAAAATTGTCCCAGCCTATTCAGCCTCCCCCTGCAGTACACACCCTTCAAACGTGGAAAAAAATTCTTCTGAATAATTCCTGAGATTTTTTTCCACGTGATATTCTTTTTTTTCAATAATGCCAAGAAAACTGGACAAAATCGATTGACTTGAAAAAAAGAAAATGTGTTGAACGGCTGTTAGTTTCAGTGATGTATGAAGATCAGCGGGTATGGCTGCATTGCAGTGAAATCATCATTATATTCACGTTAAACGCAGAATATCCCTGGATAACCAGGAAGGAACGGCTTTGATCCCTTCTTACTGGTGGAAACCTTTTGGATTGACATTTTTTCTCGCTTTCATTTCGTGATTCTAATTAGAAAACCTGGCTATGAATTTGCTCACCCATATCTGCTGTCGTAGTGAATACTAATAAAATTCTGACTAATTGCTGTGTGACGTTTTTCTGTTTCTCTCCTTAGAGAAAGTGAGGACTGGAGATGATGAAGGACTTATGCACGGAACTTTGATTCTCCTGCTGCTGGGATGCTGCCTTTTCCAGCATCACACCATAGTGTGCTCTTCCAGCGCCACACTTTCAACCATTGCATGCCGGTTTGCTAGCTGAGTTGGAAGGTTCGTTTTCAGACTTTACATCACCATACTAGGTAACAACTTCTCTGAGCCTCCAGATGAAGAACTTATGGTGTAGCCTGCGTGCTATTCATATGTTCTGTATCCATTAGTTGGCGATGTCATTACATGTGATGATGTCACCTTGTACAGTGATGTGATTTCGTGTTTTATTATTCTCAGGAGTGGAAAATAAGGTCCAAATCAAAGTGTTTGTTTGTTGAGTTCACAACACATTTATTGGGTCCCATTTACCACGCCCTAAGAAAAAATAAAACTGGAAATCACATCGCCGTCTGAAATAACATCACCAACGCAAGGAAACCAACATATATTAATAGAAAGATGGCGACATTACCTGTGCTTTATCTGGAGGCCCTCTGAAGAATTAACGTCGTATTGTGATGAAACGTCCGAAAGCAAACCTTCCAGCTCAGCAAGCAAACATACTTTCAGAATCCCAAACTGAACTGCAAATCTCGTTAGTACACACTAACTCTTAACTGCGTTTCTCTCCGCCCTAGTCCTAAATATGCTACAAATTTTACACTTCGATGACCATGCGGTTTAAGGGCACAGTTTCTGTGTCAGTAGTACCACATTTACTTTTCAGGCGAAGGTGGCCAGACTCAGTATCAAGGAGAACCTTCATTTGCTGGTGTCACAGTGAACACCGTATTTATAATGTACTGTCTCATCAACTGTATCCCAGTGTCGGCTCTGAATGCCTCATTTAGACGCTGTCTGCCTTTATTCAACCTACGTGACCAAAAGCAGAAATCATCAATTATGTTCTGGTGCATTTAGAATATTCGAGTTTATTAGCACTGGGCACAGTAATGGCTCATTCATTCAACAACAGGAATGAGAATATTTACAAACTAAGATGATCTGCTTTACTCACTCTCTTTTTTGATCACCAATATTAGAATGTGTTGGGAAATCCAAGCCATGTTGGAATTGAAACTGAGAGAATAACACACAGACTGCCAAATTATGTTGTTTACATTTTATTTACGTGATATCACAGAATAACAGTAAAGTCTAAACAGGGAGGAATAGGAAAGGGAGGCATAAGAATCTCTGGTGAAACACCTTCTCTCTGATTCAGTCAGCAACAAGAGACGTGAATGTGACTCAGGGGAGAGAGATTTTCACAAATCGAACAAAGAATAATTATGTCCAGTCAGCACGTTTTTGACATCTCAGAACGTCTTTTACCCTCTCACAACAAGCTGATTTTTGTTCAAGTCAAAGTAGGCATCTTGTGATTTAGTAACAATCAGTGAGGTGCTTCTCCTTGATTCCCATGCCGGTTTCCAACTCAGCTGGAAACCATTGCTCTGCTAGAAAATGCATGGTTAACGTGAAAGGTAAGGAAAGTTGCAGCTCGTGGTGGTAATGCATTTCCAACAGATTCACCATATGGTCTGCCATGACCAGTTGGAGGAATTCGTTTCAATCACTATTCTGCAAAACAGGTGTTGTAGCTGTCAGTACGTTGCAGGTATAATCAGATACACGGGCTGCTCAAATTACCCGCTTTTGTGTGTCTGCGAGCGCGGCTGAACAATCTCAGATGTTGGCTTCAGGTTCCAGTTTCGCAGAAGGCTTCGGTTTGAATTCAAACGCTACTGACTGGGCTAATGAATTAGGTTGGCAAAGTTTGGCAGGGTTGAGCTGTGTTAAAGTTCTTCAGGTTGAAACGTAATCATTTCCTCCAAATCAGACTATGATGAGGCACAACGCAGAGCCTGAATCGGGTTAGTGTCCACGCTATGTTTCCCTGTTGCGTTGCTTATCACGTTCGTCTCCAGATCGAAAGGTTCCTGGCTTCATTCAGGAGTAATGCAGACTGCGATGAGTTTTAGAATTCTAGACAATATGCGTCGTTCACCATTCTACCGGAAAGGGAATAAAGATCGTTGTTTCACTGCTGCTTTGAAAACAACTCCTGCATTGAATCTGTTCGCTGTTGTTCATTGTGGCGAAAATGAGGGGAATCACCATATGACATTTTGTGGCATTGCTCCCATTTCCGTCATTTCTGCTGGTGAGGGAGGCTTGTGATCGGCCCTCTCGATCCAATGGAGGCATCAGCGCATTCTTGACTTAGGATATTCTCGACTCCATTGGTAATCTTCACTTTTCATGGTTAATTGTTATTTATTTGCTTCACCACTTTCAAAGAACCGGCAGTGCACTAAGATTCCAGTACGTTTGGAAGCACAGTTTCAAACTGTCTCGCTGCCATTTGTATGATTATTACATGACTTAGATACTTTGCACTCCATCACAGACGGCATTTATGCTTCAGTGTGTCTGAAATTGGTTTTCTCGTTGTCAGTTTTGAGCCTGTTCCACGATAAGAGCTGTCAGTGTTTGGATTCGCTGGAGAGATGAGGGGCTAACACGATTCGTGAGGTATTTTTGTGCAGCAAACATCTTTGACGCAGAAGTTATGAATGTGTCACAGAGAGTGGTCATTGGCAGCAACAGTCCAGAAAAACCGTTACGGACGAGTAGTTTCGAAGCAACACCTTCCAAATGCAATGAGTGCTATATGCCTCTGTCAACAATTGAGACAAGCTAGCGTTAGCCACTGGAGCCTGTCAGTGGTGCCGAGCAGGGAAACAGACACAACCATCCAACTCGTCATTGCTGACCAGATATCCCAAATTAATCTAGCCATATTTTCAAAAGTTTGTCTCTTACTCATCTGAACGCTTCTAACCTTCGAAATGTTGTGAGTTTACCAGACACCGTCACTAAATCTGGAAATTCATTCCACACACACAAAAACTTCTACGTGAAAAGCAAGTGTCCCTTTTTTAAAAAATTACCGCTGCCACTTTCAACCAATGATCTCTTGTTTTGAAATCGCGTGCCTTGTGAAATAGAAATACTCCTTGACTACTCAACGTCTCCCTCATGATTTAATAAAATTTTGTGAGGCGATCCCGTAGCCACGACGCCCCAGCTAATATTGTTGCAGCCTATTCAGCTTTTCATTGCAGTCCAAACCCTGTACCATTCTTATAAATGTTTTCTAACTTACACCAAGTTAGCCGTTGATTGTACGGTCGGATAAGTGTCTGAGGAGAAGAAATGCGTGTACATGAGCCATGTCAAATTTGCTTGCTTGATCCCATGTGGTAACGTGGCCGAGCGGCCGAAGGCACAGGGTTGTAGTTGAGGTTGCTAATGAGTTGGGTGTTTGAAACCAGACAATGCCAGTGGTATAAATGCAGTGGTCCCAGCATTGTCTTCTGAAAAATCTCAGACAGATGGAATGTGATTATGCGGAGTTTCTGACTCCTCACGTCTCTGATTCTCTCAGTGTAAAAAAACGGGGAACACTAATTCCAGACTTGGAAAGAGTTCCTGCAGTTCAAAGCTTCTTCGCATACACTGCTTTAGGGTATTTTACATGCCCAATTTTGATGCCAGATTCTGTGTCTCAATTGGTCAGCACATGTATCTGAAACGTTGGTGATTCGAGATCGCCCAGTTCCAAAGCCCCAAAAATGTCGTATCAAGTATTGTGTACCGACCACGAGCCGACATTGCATGCGCGAGAAGTCGTCTTTGATTTCTCTGGAATCGACATTAAGTGAGAAAGTGAATTGCGGTAGGATGCGACCCCACTCTCTCCAATGACTCGCTGCCAGCAGAAAGCAGCCACTGTAGATTCATTTAGTGGTTTCCTGCCCTGCACTGAGTGACAGCTCACAGAAGCTCATTCGTCATGGACCATGCTTCCCATGTGAAAGGGTCAAAAAACCACTTTAATTTGGTAACGGCTGCAGAAGATTTTTCCTGTTCTTTGAACTTTTCTGACACCATACTCCTGTCTCTAAAATGAGAAGTCGTAAAGATTTAAGCTGGGAAGTCAACGGGAGTGTTGATTGTGTAGATTGTCTCTCGTCAGGCAAGTGGAATTCCCTATAGACTGCATTGGATTTGAGTGCGTTTATTGATGTAATTTCCCGATGGATTCACATCTGCAACATGATCAGAAAATGTTCAAATATTAATAAAAAATCTTCAATCCCTGAACACGTTCTAAAATGTTTTGAAATGTTCTGAAACAATAGCAGTGAGAAGTGGAAGTTACAAATGATGCTACTTGTGATCGGGACGAAGGAACTGGATCCTTGCAAATTGGGGTACCAATAAGTTTATGCTTAGAATGAAATGCGAAGTTAACAAGCTACGATCCATCACTGGTAAGTTTGGTTGATCGAGCATGCGAACCTTAATGTCCCGGTCGTGGGCTCCAGCCCCACGCTTGTTGCTTTTGTTTTGTAATTGGATCCCAGCTTCCCATTCCATCTTCATGATGACCAACTGGTACAGTGGCGGGCTCTCTCGTTGCTACTGCATTTGTTCACACGTCGATGTTTTATGTCTGAGTCTGAGAGAAAACTGATTACCTAAAATTGGGAACCTATACTTGTTTAACATAATGGATGTGTCTGCCAGATTTTCGGAGGCAATTCCGTCACCTAGAAGCAAGGTAAACTTCGAGAGGTTGGTCGCTTTCTTCCTGAATCCTCATGAATTCCAGGGAACATTACAAGATGACACCATACTTTGAAAGAGAAAGTGAGGACTGCAGATGTTGGTGATCAGAGCTGAAAATGTGTTGCTGGAAAAGTGCAGCCGGTCAGGCAGCATCCAAGGAGCAGGAGAGTCGACTTTTCGGGCATGAACCCTTTTCAGGAATGAGGAAAGTGTGTCCAGCAGGCTCAGATAAAAGGTAGGGAGGAGGGACTTGGGAGTGGGGCGTTGGAAATGCGATAGGTGGAAGGAGGTCAAGGTTAGGGTGATAGGCCGGAGTGGGGGTGGGGGCGGAGAGGCCAGAAAGAAGATTACAGGTTCGGAAGGCGGTGCTGAGTTCGAGGGATTAGACTGAGACAAAGGTGAGGGAGGCGAAATGAGGATACTGGAGAAAGCTGAGTTCATCCCTTGTAGTTGGACGGCTCCGAGGCGGAAGATGAGGCTCTCTTCCTCCAGCCGTCGTGTTGCTATGTTCTGGCGATGGAGGAGTCCAAGGACCTGCATGCCCTTTGTGGAGAGGGAGGGGGAGTTGAAGTGTTGATCCATTGGGTGGTTGGCTTGCTTGGTCCGGGTGTCCCAGAGGTGTTCTCTGAAATGGTCCGCAAGTAGGTGGCCTCTCTCCCCAATATAGAGGAGGCCACATCGGATGCAGTGGATGCAGTATATGATGTTTGTGGACGTGCAAGTGAATTTGTGGTGGATGTGGAAGGATCCCTTGGGCCTTGGAGGGAAGTACGGGGGGAGGTATGGGCGCAAGTTCTGCATTTTTATCGGTTGCAGGAGAAGGTGCCAGGAGTGGAGGTTTGGTTGGTGGAGGGTGTGGAACTGACGAGTGAGTCACGGCGGGAGTGGTCTTTTCGGAACGCTGATAGGGGAGGGGAGGGAAATATATCTCTGGTTTTGGGATCCGTTTGGAGGTGAAATACTTTGAAGTCCATGTTGAGATATTATTGTCAGGATTACACGAATAATTGAGATAAAAGTACCCATTCGTATTGTTTGCCATTCCAGATGCCCCAAACGAATCCACTCAGATCAGTCCCTTTAAGTTAATATTCGGTCATGACACTGAGGCCCTATTAAATCAATTAAAGAAAAACTGGCAGGACAAAGATTATGCATTGGAGTTGAGGGAGACATTAAATCGAGTAGGTGAGTTGGCGAAACAGCATCAAAAGAATGCACAGTACAGAACGTAACAGGTGTCAAATAAAACTCTGAAACGACGACGTCTTACCCGAGGGAATGATGTGTTAGTATGTGAGTGTAATTTGTTTTAAAAATAGAGAAAAAAGTCAAATTGTTATTATGATGATTCGTTTTTTCTTAATTGGGAAGTTGACAGGAATATGTGGGCGTATTTTAAGACAGTATAAAGCAGCAGAACTATGGGACATAGCACCAAGTGTTCTCAACATGGCAAAAGTGTAAGGCATGGTCGAACAAATCAATTAGCTCTTTGCCTGGAGACAAAAACAAATTCTAATTTGCCCAATCATTTCAAAACATATGCCAAAATACATATCAGCTCCAATCCAGTTTGAAATCAGTACATTGACAAATTTAAAAGCCAATGATACAATTCAATGCATTGGGGGTATAAGAATTGGGAAAATTGAACTTTTGAGAGGAGAAATAACAAATCGTGGCATGTAAAGGACTTCCAGAAAATTATACGTGTCT
This sequence comes from Hemiscyllium ocellatum, assembly GCF_020745735.1. Classification (NCBI taxonomy): domain Eukaryota; kingdom Metazoa; phylum Chordata; class Chondrichthyes; order Orectolobiformes; family Hemiscylliidae; genus Hemiscyllium; species Hemiscyllium ocellatum. The sequence goes on from NC_083418.1 coordinate 2,452,425, forward strand.
TACAAGTATCTTTTCGATCAGTAACGTGTGGTGCAGAAATTCCCAACAAGGAGAGATGAAGACTACGGAAGGTCTGAAGACAAGAGCCTACAGCTGCCTGATTTTGAGATATGAAGTGTTGTTTTGTAAATCTTATTGGGAGTTTTATCGGACTAGTTTCACAGAATGGTTTATAAAATATAGTTTGGAGAAAGACATTGTAAATCTTGTTTTGTTAATTGTTCTGTGTTATAATTTAAGAAAGAAAGTTGCCAATTTTTACTTTACACAGTTCACGGCCACACGAACGTTTACGCATTATTGCACAGCATAAATATTTTATGTGTTCCTGTTTAAAATTAAAAAGAAGAGTTCACCCGTTTGGTAAAAATTGGGTCAGGTGACGGTCTGATTCATTCTTTGAGGCAAATGTCAAGGTGCACCTTAAACCGGAGCGGAATCTGGTGAATTGGACACTTTTGGAGAGAGATTACAGAAGTTAAGACAGCTCAGCCAAAAAATGGCACTGAAAGCAGTCCGATTAAAAGATTGCAGACTGCAGCCGAGAAGATGAGCTGAGAAACGGTGGGAGTTGGGCGATATTGAAGATATGGACGTACAATGCATCTGATAACGTTCTGTCAGTCTGACTAATAACAGCCATTCCTGGTACTGGATTCACTGAGGAGTGAATGGTCAGTGAACAGACTGAAACATATCTGTTGTTCTGTTCCTGACTCTCCAACTCGCACTCTGTTCATGACCTCTCAGTCTCCCTGGAAATGTGCTGTTCACTATATTGCAGAATTTCTGGCCTTCATCCTTGACTGAGTTGACAGTTAATGGTCTGTGCAATAACATTCCCAAATGCCTCTTGTCCCAGAGAGTAACAACGAACATGTATCCTCCGGTAATATGTAAACAAAATTGTTCATGATTGTCGGGAAATGTATTGACGAAACTCAGACTGTTATGAATAAGACCAAACCCCCGATGTTAATAAGATGGTCGAGACTGCCTTTTTCTTACATTCTAAAGGCAAGTTTAAGGCGTTGCAATTCGATTGGACAAATTGCCAAGCTTGAATCAAAACACAGTATACTCCACACTATTTGTGGTTATTTTAGATTTCTGACGGTAGCAGTCACTCAATTTTCGAACTAATCAAAACCATCATGGTGCAGCAACCAATATTTAAATAGGAAATGGGCAGCAGCAGAGGGGAAAGCTTCTGAGATACAGAGCAATGTTGGTGGATTCCAAACTGGAATTCACAGAAACTACCGCAATAAAAATCAAGGAGCAATTTAGTAGATCCGTTTTACCACAGAATGAAATATTCGTGTCTTGCTTTAACCCGGTGGCTTATATTCAAAAGTCGGTTGAGAAACCAGAACGCTGCGGTGGCCGAGGACCAAACTCGGGTTTACTGTTTGTCACGTAGCTGTGCTCACCATTATACCACCATTGCTCAGCTATCACCTGCCTTCACATTCCGAAACACACTTCACAAGGCCACGATCATGACTAACTGGATTGGGGCTGAAATAATAAAAAAAAATCTCTGGTGAAGCTTAGCAGGTCTGACAGCACCAGAATCAGAACCCTTCAGTTCTGAAGAACAATCATTGGAGCCAAATGATTCATGCCCTACTGATGCTGCCAGACCTGCTGAGATTCCGCACTAATTTCTGTGCTGTCTCTCAGATCTGCAGTATCTGCAGTTCTTTGTTCGAAACAAAGCAAACGTTTGCACAGCGAAGGGGAAATGGTGTTTTGTGTTGGTCCACCTAATCCATACAGGCAGATGTGATGGAGCAAAGAATCATATAATGCCTACATTGTGGAACATGGGCCATTCGGCCCATCATGCATCTCACGAAGACGCACGCTCATCTTCTTCCTGTCACTTCGCATTTTCTATGTCTAATCCACTTCACTTACACATCACTGGGCATTATGGACAATTTTGCATGGACATTCCATCTAATCTTCACATCTTTGGATTGTGGGAAAAAACCGGAGCACTTGGAGGAAACCCACACGGACACATAGAGAATGTACAGACTCCACACGGAGAACATTCAATGGGATAGGGATTTGGGTAATGGGAGAGCTTCAGAGAGAGAATCAAGACCGTTAGACTGGCATATGAAAGATCCTCCGAACAAACTTATGTCAGTGCTGTAAAAAACATTCAGTAACATGAAACCTGACATGCAGCATTCATCAGAGTTTGCATTTTGTATTAATTCGTGCTGTTATTATCTTTATGCTAATGAGATGTTTGGACAGTGGTTGTTTGTGCATTCAGTCAGATCTATGTGTTTGTGGATCAGGAGGATCATCCATAATAATGACAAGGCAGGGCGGATTGAATTCCTGTGCCTGGCATGCCATTTCCTCATGATTTTTTTTAAATTGGTGTAACAAGTTTTACTTTTCGTATCATCACAATATATTGATACCCTTCTGAGCATGTAATGAATTTGCACAGAGCAATGCACAAGGAGTCGAATTGCAGAGTGTATCCTCTCACCGAAACAGGAACAGAGAGACGTCATTCCATCTGAAATAAACAATGGTCATGCTGAAAAATCTGATACTGTCAGACAACATCTATAGAGGGAAGGGAATGGTTAACTTGTGTGTTATGAGGATGGGTGGCGAGGCCGGGAGGTCGTGGAAGCAGCAGACCGGAATGAAGTTAGCAAAATAACGATTTCTGAACAATTGGAGTGGCGATGGTGGTGTGGAAAGAATGAGACGTTTTGTAGTAGCGTGGAGGTCGCAGACATTTAATGACAAACGGTTTCATAGAACCAAATTCAATGGATTGGGGATTCGTTCAAGAAACATCGAAGAGGTCAGGACATTTGAGCAGGAGGACACTGTAGAGTAAGTTTAAACTGTTCAGTTTATTCTGGCAGTCAATTCAATCAGTGTTGATTTTAGATTTGAAATCCGGTTCGCTATCCAGTCCCCATTAATATGTCCAATGTATACAAGGATAAAATAAACTCCAGCCTTCAAACAATCGGAAGTTCTAAGTTTACAACCATCCTTGTAAATCTTTTAGGAACTCTTTCAAGTTTCACAATATCCTTTGAATAGCAGGGAGACCAGAAATGTGTGTTTCTGTAATATTACTACAATGGAACAATTGCTGTTTAGTAGTTTAATCAAGTTTCATTCAATTAAGTTTTCGAATAGAGTTACGTTATTCCAATGTTTCTCTCCTTTGTTTAGATTTCAACGATTGCGTGCAGTAATGTGTGTTTAAATTCGAGGCGGACAGTTTTACTCAACAAATTGCATTACCTTACACCTGCTTTTCGAAAACAAGAAAACGCAGTCCAATATGCCTTCTTAACATAGGGGGTTTCGTCTGCTTCATAACATCCTCAGTTTCATGAATATATGTCCCCAGTGTCCAGAACAATGATGTTTATAAACTGGAGGAGGTTTCACAGGCTTATTAACCGTTATTATCTTGGACGAGAGTCATTTGGGAGTATTATTCTTCAGACCACCAAGTGTCAATTCACCGTGTCATAAAGGCCAAGAAACCAGCAAAATTGGGAGCATCGATTTCCCAGTGACTGGGATTTCACTAACACATGGGGAGCTGGACAGTAAGGAACAGATCGACAGGGGGAGTCCCTTCACTCCTCAGTCAATCAGGAACCCGTCAGGTTCCAGGAATGACTGCTATTAGTCAGTCTGTCAGGAAGTTATCAGATGCAAACACTGTACTTCCACATGATCAATATCACCCAGATTCCACCCTGTCTCAGCTCATCTGTTCTTCTGCCATCTTCAATATTTTAACTGGGGAAACATTATGCACCGTTCTTTAAGTTAAGCTGTCTGAAATTCCGTGCACCCTCTCTTCCGCTACATTTCAAGACATATGTCATATTTGCAGTGCAAGATGAATGTAAAATACATTGAAAAAAAAGTTAACATAAACTGTCAACTCCATATTGTTGAAAGCAGGTCATGTCTGAGAAATGTAATTGCGTTCTTTGAGGATGTGACAGCATGGATTAGAAGTTGGCTAAAGCAGAAAACAAAGGGTAAATATGGATGGATATTTCACAGATTGTAGAGGAGTTAGAAGTGGTGTTCCCCAGGGTTTGCTTTTTTTCATATATATATATATATATAATATATATATATATATATATAAAATATATATATATATATATATAAACAATTTTTAATTGAGAATTGAGAGTAAAATCTCTGATCTCTTAGATGACACCAATCCACGGAGAATAATGAGAATGCTGCTCAGGGACTTCAGGTGGACATTGAGAAGTTGGCTAAATGGACAGACAGCTGGCAGATAAATATCAGTATAGAGAAAGGAGAGGGAATTCAGTTTGGTCCAAATAACACGGAGAGATAGCACAGCCTGAAATGGTACCCCGCAGAAGTGAGTAAAGGTCTTGTAACGTAAAACATAACAGCACAGTTCAGGCCCTTCGGCCCTTGATGTTACGCCGACTTGTGAAACCAATCTGAAGCCGATCTGTCCCACATAGTTCCCTTTTCATCCAGATGTTTATCAAATGATCATTTCATTGCCCATAAAGTGGAGAATCTACTATTGTTGCGTGGAGAATCTGCAATTGTTGCATGGAGGGCGCTCCACGCCCCTACGACTCTCTGAGTGAAGAAACTACCTTTGACATCTGTCCTGTATCTATCATCTCACCACCCCCCCACAATTTGAAACAGTGTACCCTCGTGCTAGTCATCACCATCTGTGGAAAAAGGCTCACACTGTCCACCCTATCTAATACTCTGATTATCTTATACGTCTCAATTAATTCGCCCCTCATCTCCGCACGCAGGAAAGCAGCCTCAAGTCCCTCAGATTTTCCTCACAAGAAATTCCCCCCAAACTAGGTGACATCCGAGGAAATCGCATCTGAACCTTTTCTAAATCATCCACAACCTTCCTATAAGGGCGTGATCAGAACTGTATACAACAATCCAAGCACGGCCGCACCAGAGTTTTATACAGTGCAACAAAACCTTGTCACTCTCAACCTCTTGGACATTGGAACTACAATTTAGAATTCCATCCCCCCACTGAATCAGTTTAAACCTTTCCAAAGACCATTAGCAAATTTGCCATGGAGTATATTGGTGTCATCTATTTCAGGTGTAGGACATCCTCTTTGTAGAGTATCCACCTCTGCAAGAATGAGCCCGAATTATTCAGGCATCCGACAGCTTTCCACCTGCACCATCCTTGTTGCCAGGTATTAAAGTCTTCTCTCTCCCTACTCCTCGCCTCGCTAACATGTGGACTGGGTGACAAACCCGAGATAACAACTCTGTTTGGCCACTGTGCCAGACACTGTACCCTATAGCTTATCTTTGCGAAGTTACCCCCACGCCACCACCACTGTATCCAAAACTGTACAATTTTTATTGAGAGGAACGACTACAGGGCTTCCCTGAACTGCCTGCCAGTCCCATTTCTATCCCCGACAGTAGGCCATCTGTTTATTTTTCTTGTATTTGAGCTGTTACAACCTCTCTTGATCTGCACTAAATAAGCTATCCACCTCGGCGAATGATCCAAAGTTCACCCAGCTCCAATGCCCTAACATGGTTTTCAAGAATGTTGGGTTGTGTGGATTTCGCACAGATACAGTCAACAGGGAATCTACAGGTGAGCCTTACCTTCCACATTCTGCAGGAGGAATATTCAATTGCCCTAATCTCCATTCCCAGTGTATACATTCCCAAAGACACGATTAAAAAATAACATATAAATAAGAAACAAGTTATTTTACAAATCCTTATCATAGAAACTTTTTTTGTGGTTAGAAGAGGACACTGGGTGGGACACACTAAATAAGTTTTGGGTAACGGAATTGCCAAAATATATTACTTCGCTTGCTCAAGTCCGGTCCTGCACAGCATATTCACATGGTAAGTTTTTTTTTTAAAAGCACTCACTTACCACCTGGCAACATCCTCACCTCTTTCCTTCTCTCCTCACTGTTCTTAAAAAATGGAGGTCTTATTGTCGAGGTTAGATCCTTTGAAGCAGAAAACTTACCTCCTGGCAGTCCCGCTCTTCTTTTTCTCTCGCCTCGCTGCTTCCGAAAAAAAATGGATATCTGACTCTCAAGGCCCTTCTGCTGTTATGCACATCTCATGAACACCTTTCGCTGCTGTGCAATTGGTGAACGGGGATGCTGTTTCCAATGTATGTTCTTTTGTAACACGATTGTATTAACAACATTTTAAAAGTAATTTGGGTCAAGTAACGTTTGTATAGTGTGGGATCACGCCTTGTCACAATTACATGTCACAGCAGAACTACCTCTACAGAAGCAGAGGGAGCTCGGGGTTCATTGACATGATTCTCTAAAAGTAGCCAGGCAAGTTGAAATAATCATTATGTTGGTTTAGACGTTTCTTGGGTTTATAAAGAAATGAAAGGAAGACATTGAATCAACGTCTTTACAAGTCATTGATCAAATCAGACGTAGAGTTTTGTGTTCAGTTCTGGGCACCTCGTTTATTGAAGTGTGTTAATGCTCGTGAGGCAGTTCAAAGGAGGATTAGAAGAATGATACCAGGAACAAAGGAGTTTAGATACAAGGAACGATTAGGCAAATTGGGCCTGTTCTACTTGAAGCAGAGAGAGATTCAGAGGTGAATGTATAGAGGTGTTCAAAATTATAAGCATTTTTATTGCGGAAGGAATGATATTCTATTTCATAGCAAATATGTCAGAAGCCCAGGATCGAACAAAGAAATCTTGGAGTGCAGGTTCATAGTTCAAAGTGGAATCGCATGTCTCCAGGGTAGTGTTTGTCTGGAATTGAGCTATTTAATCTTTGTTGCCCAGTCCTGAGTCAATTCCAGTACAGCAGCAATCCCATATGGTTTTTGTTTGCACAGCAATCTCGAAGTGAGACTTCAGTAAAAGTTAATGAAATTCCAAACGCATTCACTGGTTCTTTCTGTCCCATTGCTGATCTGACGAGTATGGGGCTTTACGATGTTTCATTTTAAGACCTGTTTTCCAATCGATTTCAAAGCTTCCTATATTCTGGTTTCACCTCAAAATATATTGGCTGATATTGCTTTCAAACAGACCTTCAGCTATTCAGTGACATCCCAGACACTGGAACCAAGGAGGCAGTGTAAAATCTGCTGTCACATCTCCACCCTCATAGACATCTGCCTGTTTCCCTCGCAATGTCAAACCCCAATTACTATTGCTCTCCCACTTCTTATAATGTGTGCAAAAATTAAAATTCAGGAAAAAAAGTTACTTTATACTGGAATTAAGTAAAGTATACCCTTTATTTATAAAGAGAAGGAGATACAAAAAACGACAGGACCAATTTGCTGAAATTCTGTTCGAGTAATAGAATCCCGACAGGGGAGATTAGAATTCCTACAGTGTGGAAACAGGTCCTTCGACCTAACAACTCCACATTGTCACTCCAGAGAATTACCCATCCAGATTCATTCCACTACTGCATTACTCTACATTTATCCCAGACTAATTCACACACCTACACACACCATGAACCCCAATGGACAAATTAGAACGATCAATTCACCTAACCTGCACATCCTTGAATAACATTAGATTTCTCATCTTTCTGTGGTTCCTAACAGTTGCACATATCCTCTATTATAGTAGTGAAGTAATTCATGCTGACATTTTAGGGGGTGGTGCTGCCATTTTCCTAGATGATGAAATGATAATAAACGACCCATGCAGACATTTCTCCCAGCGCTTGCCTCCTCCCGCTCCCTCATTGTCAGTCCATCCCCTCTGCGGGAGGCAAATTGTCGTGATGTCACAGCAGAGCGCGTTGCACCTTTGCACCACTCATATTCTATGACTGTCTGAAATAAAACAAATGTACAGGAACAGGAGCAAATTGTCAAAAAAAGTAATCTGCTACTTGCGCAGTGGCTCCTGGAGGCCGCTAGATGGTGGCATTTCATCACGTTAATCATAAGAAGGATAGACCCAAGCAGGGACAATGTCAAAGACAGGCAGAGAAAAATTTATCACTTGCGAATGAATCAATTTATTCGTTCATTCACACTTCCCTTCAGGTCAACCTGTGTCTCCTCGCACTCAGAGGTGGGCCCACACAGACCCAGACAGTGAGAAATAGAGTAAGTTCCATCAATAAACCCTAACCACTCAACATTTGGAGGAATGACACCTCATCTTCCACCTTGGCACATGAGATTCATGTGGATTTCGGTAGTTTCCTGATTTCTCCTCACCCGCATTATCCCAGTCCCGAGCATCCATCTAGGCACCACACACCTGACCTGTCGATCTACCTTCCCATCAACTCACTCCACCCTCCTCTCTGACCTATCAACTTGACCTCCCCCCTCCATCTGCAAAATATCTTCCAAGATGCCACACTCCAAACCTGTCCATCCACCTCAACGGCATGCACTCCACCCTCGTCTCCGACCTGCCACCTTTAACCCCACCTTAGCAGAAGACCATAAGATCTAGCAGTGTATGTAAGGCCATTCGGCCCATCGAGTTCTCTCCGCCATTCAATCACGGCTGATGGGCATTTTAACTCCACTTACCCGCATTATTCCCGTAGCCCTTAATTCCTTGTGACATCAAGAATTTATCAATCTCTGCCTTGAAGACATTTAGTGTCCCAGCCTCCACTGCACTCTGTGGCAATGAATTCCACAGGCTCACCACTCTCTGGCTCAAGAAATGTCTCCTCTTTTCTGTTATGAATATAAGACCATAAGACCTAGGAGTGGAAGTAAGGCCTTCATCTACTCTCGGCTTCACCCACCTGACCTGTCCATCTACATTTCCTCCTATCCACTCCACCCTCCTCACTGACCTATCACGTTCATCCCACATCCATCTACCTATCACAGTCGCAGCTACTGTCCTCCTGGCCTGTCCATCTACTTTCCACCTTATCCACTCCACCCTGCTCTCTGACCTTTCACCTTCACCCCATCTCCACATAGAAAAGTACACCATATAACAGGGCTCACGATGGTGTGCCGAGACTTAATCCTAATGTAAACTTAGTAACATAACCTACGCACCCCTTAACTTACTGTTATCCATTTGCATGTCCAGAAGTCGCTTAAACGTCCACAAAGAAATCGCTTCCACCACCTCAGCTGGCAATGCATTCTATGCATTCATAACTCTCTGCGCAAAGAACTTACCTTTGATGTCTACTTTATTCCTTCCTCCTAATATCTTCAAACTTTGACTTCTCGTACCAGTCAGTCCTTCCCTGGGGAAATATCTCTGGCTATTGACTATATCTATTCCTCTCATTAATTTATACACCTCGATCAGGTCTCCTGTCTTCCTTTTTCACTCCAGAGAGAACTGTCTAAACTTATTCAAACTTTCTTCATATGTCAAGCCCTCCAGTCCAGGCAGAATCCTGTTAAACCTTCTTTGCACTCTCTCCAAAACCTCTGCCTCTTTCCTCTAGTAGTACGGCCAGTACTGGACACAATACTACAAGTGTGGTCTCACCAGGTACCTGTAGAGCTGCAGCAAAACTTCGCGGATCTTAAACTCAATCCACCTGTTAATGCAAGCCAAAACACCGTATACTTTCTGAACAAACTTATCTACTTGGGTGGCAACTTTGAGAAATCTATGTACTTGCACATCCAGATCCCTCTGTTCCTCCACACTGCCAAGAATCCTGTCTATAATCCTATATTCAGCATTCAAGTTTGACCTTCCAACGTGCATCAATTTGCATTTGTCCAGATTGAAATTCATCTGCCATTTCTCAGCACAGCTCTGCATTTTATCTATGTCACACTGCAGCCTGCAGTAACCCTCTATACTATCGACAACATCTCCAACCTTTGTGTCATCTGCACATTTACTGACCCACCCCTCAACCTCCTCATCGAAAACATTTATAAAAGCAATGAAGAGCAGAGGCCCAAGAACAGAGACATGCCGGACCCCCTCAACACTGTCTTCCAGGCAAAATACTTTCCATCCATAATCAGCCTCTCCTTCTGCCAGCCAACCAATACTGAATCCAGATAGCCAAATCTCCCTGTATCCCATACTTCCTGACTTTATGAATGAGACTACCATGGGGAACACTATCAAATGCCTTGCTCAGATCTATACACATCATATCCACTGACCGACCATCGTCGATCTGTCTTAACACCTCCTGAAACAGCTCAATATGATTTTGTGAGGCATGACCTGCCTTTCACAAAGCCACGCTGATTGCCGTTAATCATACTATGCTTTGCCAAATAGTCATAAATGTTATCCCTCAGAATTCTTTCCACAACTTTGCTGACCACAGACGTGAGACTGACTGGTCTGTGATTGCCACGGATTTCCTTTACCCATCTTGAAAAGTGAAACCACAATCGCCTTCTTCAAGTCCTCTGGTTTGAATCCCTTGGAGATTGAAGAGGTAAGGATCATCGCCAGCGGCTTAGCAGCTCTTTTCTCACTTCCCGAAGCAGCATGTTTACATCTGGTCTGGTCCTGGGGACATATCAATCTTAATGCTTTCCGAAATTGCCAGCTCAGCATCTTCATCAACCTTAATCTTGTCAAGACTTTATCCCAGCCATTCTAATTTATCATATACAACACTTTCTCTTTCCTTTGTGAAAACTGAGGCAAAAAATCTCATTTAAGGCTTCCACTATTTGCACAGACTCCAAGCACAAGCTCCCCCCTCAATGCCTGTTCGGCCCTACGTTCTCACTGATCATTCTCTTACTCCTCACGTATGAGTGAAACACCGTGGGTTCTCCTTAACCCTTCTTGCCAAACCTTTTTCATGCCCCTTGCATGCTCTCCTCAATCCATTTCTGAACTCCATTCTAGCAAGCCAGTAATCCTCTAAAGGTGCGCCAAATCCGTGCTTCCTCCACCTTAAGTAAGCTGCCTTTTTCCTTTTGCCGAGAAGCTCCTCTTTTCTTTTCATCCAAGGTTCCTTAATCTTACCCCTTCTTATCTGTCTCAGAGGAACAAATGTGTGCTTTACTCGCAACAAATACTCCTTAAATTGTCTCTCCATGTCTTTTGTGCCTTTTCTGTGGAACAATTGCTCCCAGTCTATACTTCCCAACTCCTTTCTGATAGCGTCATAATTTCGTTTTCTCCAATTAAATGTCGTCCTCGGTAACTGCACCTTTCACTCTCCAAGGCTACGCTAAATGTCAGGCAGTTGTGATCACTTTCACTAAAGTGCTCTCCCACCGCGAGATCTGACACACGTTCTGGCTCGTTGCCGAGCATCAAATCCAAAATGGCCTCTCCACTCGTCCGTCTGTCTACATGCTGAGTAAGGAAAACCTCCTGAACAAACCTGACAAAAATGGCTCAATCCAAGTCATCTGTATTGAGGAGGTTCCAGTTAATATTGGGAAAGTTGACATCACCCAGAACAACAACCCTGCTACTTTTGCATTTTTCCAGAATCTGCCCGCCTATGAGATCTTCAATCTCTCTATTGAGATTAGGTGGTCTGTAGAAAACCCTAAATGTGGTGACTGTTCCCTTTCTTTTCCTAACTTCCGGGCAAACTGACTCATTTGACAAACCTTCCACAACAATCTTCGTTTCTGTAGCTGTGATGCACTCTCTGAGGAACAATGCTACACCCCTTCCTCTTTTTCCACCCTCACTGATCTTTTTAAACGTGCTACACCCTGGAAAATCAAGCAACCATTCCTGCCCATCCTAAACTCACGTCTCTGTTATGGCCACAAAATCGTAATCCCAAGTACTGATCCATGCTCTAAGGTCATCACACTTATTCCGGACACTTCTTGCATTAAAGCAGACACACTTTAACCGATCCCTTTGTTTCTTCGCTTGAGAAACCTTCCTGATAGATTCAAATTATCCTGTCACTGTCCTGACTGCAACTGAGCCCCTCTCAGACAAGTGGCTCTGTTTCCCAACCCCCGCCAAACGAGTTTAAACCCTTCTGAATCGCACGAGCAATTCTCACCTCCGGACAATTGTACCACTCCAGTTCAGGTGCAACCCGTCCTTCATGTACTGGTCCCACTTTCCCCAGAAGGTATCCCAATTGTCTAGCTATCTGAAGTCCTCCCTCCTGCACCAGCCTCGCAGCCACGTGTTAATCTGCATTCGCTGACTGTTCCTTATCTCAATCACTCGTGGCACCGATAGCAAACCTGAGATCACTGTTCTACATGCCCTGCTCTTCAGCTTCCAACCTAATTTTCTGTAGTCACTTTTCAGATCCTCCAAACCTTTCCAGTATATATCATTGTCGCCAATATATACCACGATTTCTCGATGCTCACCCTCCCCCTTCAGAATCTTGAAAACCCGATCGGACCTTTTGGCAAATGGAGGCCATGATGCCTGAACCATTTTTTTTTCAACTTGAGACTCACCTTTCCTGAATCCTTCGCTCCTCCCTCGCACCTCTCGGCAAAAGGTAGCCCCGACGCCTGAACTAAGGATTTTAAACCGTTAAACTCGTTTTCCCAGATATATTTTGCTCTTCCATCGTACCTGTCGGCAAATGAAGGCCCAAACGCCTGAACTGAGATATTTAAACCGTTAGACTCACCTTCACAGAAGTTGTTCGCTCCTCCTCGCACATCTCGGCAAATGGATGCCCTGAAGCCTGAAAAAAGGCTTTTGAACAGTTATACTCATTTTCCCAGAAGTCCTTCGCTCCTCCCACGCACCTCTCGGCAAATGAATGTCCTGACGCCTGAACAAAGATCTTTTAAAACGTTAGACTCATTTTCCCAGAAGTCCATCGCTCCTCCCTCACACCTGTCGCCAAGCAGCACCGATTCCATTCGCGTCTCTCACCACCTTATCTGCCCATGTACCTTTCCACTTATCCACTCAACCCTCCAAATGACCTAATACCTTCACCCCTCCTCCGTCCACTTATTACATTTTCAGCTAGACCACCTGACCTGTCTATCTACCTTCCCACCTATCCACTCAACCTTCCTCTCCTACCTATCATCATCACACCTACCTCCATATGCCTATCTCATTCCCAGCTACCGCCCTCCTGACCTGTTCATCTATCTTCCCACTTATTCATTTTACTCACCCCTCTGACCTATCACCCTCACCCCACTTCCATCACTTATCACAGTCCAAGCAAGCAGCCTCTTGACCTGTCCTTCTAACTTGCCCACAACCACTCCACCCTCCCCTCCAATCTATCACCATCACAGCCACCTCCATCTACCTATCCCATTCAAACTACCGCACTTCTGCACTGTCTATCAATTTTCATGCCTATGCACTCCACCCTCATTTCCGAACTATCACCTTCACTCCTATCTCCATCTGCTTTTCACATTCCCAGCTACCACTATCGTGAACTGTCCTTCTCGTTTCCCATCTATCGACTTCACCCACCTCTCTGATATATCACCTTCGCATCGACCTCCATCTATCTATCAAATTCCAAGGTACCGCCATCCTGACCTGTCCATCTACCTTCTCCGCATCTACTCTACCTTCATCTCCGACCTATCACCGTCACGACCACCTTCAACTACTTAACCCATTCTCAACTACCACCCTTCTGTCCTCTCTATCTACCTTTCTATCATTCCAATCCACCTCCTCTCCGACCTATCACCACCACGACCACCTTAATCTACAATCCATTTGCAACAACCGTCCTTCTGTTCTCTCCATCTACCTTCCTATCTATCCACTCCACACTCCTCTCCGACCTATCACCTCCACCTCCACCTCCACGTCCATTTTCCTATCTCATACCTATCTACTGCGCTTCTGACTTGTCTATCCATCTTCCCAGCAATCCACTCCACCCTCCACTCTAGCCTATCATCTCCACCTCGCGTTTTTCTACTGACCACATTCCCAGCTACCTTACACCCAACCGCCAGCCCATTTATTTCTCAGCATGCTGCACAAAAGCCTCGTTCCTGATGAAGGGATTATTCCTGAAATGTCAATTCTCCTGCTCCATAGATGCTGCTGAACCGGCTGTGCTTTTCCAGCACCATACTCTCGGCTCTGATCTCTGTCATCTGCAGTCCTCACTTTCTCTTTTGTACTAGTGTGGATTGTGTCCCTTTGTGTGTGTGCCTTTGTGCATGGGTGTGTGCGTAACTTTGTGCATTTGCATATTGTGCTTGTGTGAGTGAGTCTGTGTCTATATATGTCCATTGTGTGTACGTGTATGTAAGTTTTTGATTATGAGGCTTGCTATGTATGTTGTGTTTGACAGTGCGTGTGCATGTCTGTCTGTTTAAGCACATGTACGTGTTACTGTAACTCTGTGTAAGTATATATGTCATTGTGTGAATGTGTGTATCCGTGCATTGAATGTCTGTGTATTTCTGCTTCTGAGAATTTGTGTATTCACGTGCATACCTGTCTTGACATGTTTGTCTGTCAATCTTTCTGCAATGGGACACAGTTTCTACTGGGGGGGAGATTGCATGAAAGAAGAATTTTAAAAGTGATGAGTCAATATATATGACACTGTCTCTGTCTGTGTCTGTCCCTCTTGTGTTTAAAGTGATAACATACCGCCCTCCTCATGCCTCCAGATGCTGCTGCCAAGCAGCAGACTTTCTTTACTCTGGGACAATTTGCTCTTGTCCCTGTTAATACCATTATTTCTGACAAATCCACAATATACAATAGACAATAGATGCAGGAGTAGGCCATTCCGACGTTCGACCCAGCATCAACTTTCATTATCATCATGGCTGAACATTCACAATCAGTATCCTGTTCCTGCCTAATTCCCATTATTCTTGATTCCAATATCTTTAAGAGTTCTATCCATCTCTTTAGAACATAGAACATAGAAGGATACAGCGCACTACAGGCCCTTCGGCCCTCGATGTTGCGCCGACCGAATCCTACCTAACCTATACTAGCCCAATAACTTTCAAATGCCTGTCCAATGCCCGCTTAAATGACCATAAAGAAGGAGAGTTCACCACTGGTCATTTCTTGAAAGTATCGAGAGACTTGGCCTCCAATGCCTTCTGGGGCAAAGCATTTCATACATCCATCACTCTCTGGGTGAAGACGTTTCTCCACAAGTTTTTTCGAAATCGCCTACCCCTTATTTTTAACTGTGTGCTCCAGTTCTAGACTCACTCATCATCCAAGTCATGTTTTCTGCCTCCAGAGTATCCAATCTTGTAATAAGCTTTTTTTCTGAATCAAATCCCCTCTCATCCTTCTAAACTCATGTGTATACAAGCCCAGTCACTCCAAACGTTTCAACATATGGTAGTCCCACCATTGTCGGAATTGACTTGGTGAATCTTTACTGCACTCCCTCAATAGCCAGAATGTCCTTCCTCAAATTTGAGACCAAAAGTGGACAGAATACACAAGGTGTGGTCTGACCAGGGCCCTGTACAACTGCAGAAGGACCACTGTGTTTCTAAACACAATTCCTCTTGTTATGACGGTCAACATGCCATGAGCTTTCTTCACTGCCTGCTGTATCTGTGTGCTTCCTTATATTGACTGATGTAAAAGAAGAGCAAAATCTCTTTGTGCTTCCACTTTACCAAAATTGACTCCATTTCGATTGCAATCTGCTTTCCTGATCTTGCCACCAAAGTGGATAACCACACATTTGTCCACATTAAACTGCATCTGCTATGCATTCCTCCACTCACCTAGCCTGTCCAAGTCACCCTATATTCTCATAAGAACCTCCTCACATTTCGAACTGCCAACCAGCTTTGTGTCATCATCAAATTTGCTGATATGACTTTTAATGCCTTCATCTATATCATCAATATATATTGTAAACAGTTGTGGTACAACAACAGAACCTTGTGGTACATCACGAGTCATCGCTTGCCATTCTGAAAGGGACACGTTTATTACTACTCTTTGCTTCCTGTCAGTTAACTGATTTCAAATACAAGTCAGTATTTTGCTCCCGGTACCACGCACGATAATTCTGCTCTCTAGTCTCCTATCTGAGACGTTATCAGAGACTTTCTGGAAGTCCAGGTCCACCACATCCACTCGTTCTCCCTTGTCCTTCTTCATAGTTACATCCTCAAAAAAAAATCCAGAAAATTAATTAAACAGGATTTCCACTTTGTACATCCATGCTGACCCTGACCTATCCGGTTACTGCTATCAAATTAAGTCACAGTTTCATGTTTTAAAATTAACTCCACCATCTTTCCCACATCTGACATCAGCCTAAACTGCCTGTAATTCTTGTTTTCTCTCCCCTTCCACCTTTAAAAGTGGGAACTCATTCGCCACCCTACAATCTGCAAGAACTTATTCTGAATCGATAGAACATTTCAAAATGATTATCAATGCGTCCACGATTTCTAGAACCACCTCCTTAATTACCCTGGAATGCAGATCATTTGGTCCATGGGACGTATCAACCTTCAAACCAAACAGTGTAACTAACATCTTTTCCTGCCTAATATGAATTTCCTTCAGTTCATCCATTGCCATAGGTACTTCGGCCAATATTACATCTGGGAGTTTGCTTTTATCTTCCCCAGTGAAGACAGATCAAAAGTACCTATTCGACTATTCTGCCATTTCTTTGTTCCCCATAATAAATTAACCCGTACCTGTCTTCTGGGGATCGGCATGAGTCTTAACTTTTTTTTTAATCTTTTCACATACCTGAGAAAGCTTTTACTATCCTCCTTTATATTTTTGGCCAATTTGCCTTCGTATCTCTTTGTGTTTCTCCACATATTGCCTTTTTAATTGTTCTCTTTTGCTCATTAAATGTTTCCCAGTCCTCCAGATTCCAGCACATTTTGCTATGCTATATTTCTGCTCTTTCATCTTTATGCAGACCTTGACTTCAGACATAGTTGCACCTGATTTCCCTTCGGATCTTTCTTTCAAATTGGAATGAACGGATCCTGCACCTTCTGCATTATATACGGAAATACCTGCCATTGTTGTTGCACTGCAATCCCTGCTAGGATATTGAACCATCGAACTTTGGCCAGCTATTCCCTCAAAGCTCCATAGTTCCCTTTGTTCAACTGGAATACTGACACTTTCGATTCTCCCTCTTCCCTATCAAATTGCAGATTAAATCTTTTCATGTTATGGTCACTACCTCCTAGTCGCTCCTTTACTTCAAGGTCCCTGATCAAATCCGAGAGTTGCCTTATCCCTGGTAGACTCCAGTGCAAGCTGTTCTCAGAATCATCTCGGAGGCACTCCACAAACTCCTTTTCTTGGGGTCCAGTCCCATCTTGATTCCCCCAGTCTACCTTCATATTTACATCCCCAATAGCAACGACCTGGGTGAAGCAAAGGCGCAAGGGGTTGCGCAGTGTTGTCACCCCAGGTTGAACCCTGAGGAAGGACAGATAAAGAGAGAGTGGAGGTGCTTGACGTCACGATGCAGTTCGGCTCCCTCGTGTGGTCAGGAGGTGAAGGCAACAGCAGCTATCTGAATGACTTAAGTTAAAAATCACACAACACTAAGTTATAATCCAACAGGTTTACATGTAAGCACTACCTGATGAAGGAGTATCACTCTAAATGCTACTATTACCCATAGCAGCTCCTGTCACCCTGAAGATCCGGACTTCTAAAACCCTGTTGCAGTTCACAAGTTAAACTCAGCAGCAGGCGCCTCTCTGAAGCGAGGCAGTGATCTTCCAGGAACGTGGCGACTATATATTCTGTAATAGAGACACATTGGAGTCAATCTACTCTCCTCTGGATCAGTGATAGGGATATAGCGTGGTAATGCAAATGTCCTTCCAACTTCTCCTTCCAGTCAACGGTTTAGATCCTTTTCCTCGTGGATTTGACATGCTGCCAGGGAGAGTCATGTTCTAGTACACTACATGGGCGTTATGACTCGGCAAAGCACAGCTAGAAAAAATCAAGTCATGGGGTCATTACTTGTGGGAGTTTTGTTCTTTTTCAAGGATTATCCAGTACTACTGGTTTTTCCAGACTCTCACATGTACTACTGTCCGTGGTCTCTATGATGTAGGATGTGAGCGAATGGCAGTCTTTGCTATTTGTTGACTGTGCATCATACAGTTAGATAACGATTCTCTGATCTTGAACAATATCAGCTAGGGAAGACATTGTTGTGTCTCTTGCTCAGATAACTTTATTATGAACAACGACAGTTCAGGTGCAAGAACACAGGAGGGCTTCTGCTGTGGTGCCACTGTAGAAGGAGGCTGGTAAGGAAACAGCAGAGAAACAAAGACCACTGAGCACGACGTCAATGTTTGGTACGTTTTCGCAATAGCAATTACGTAAAAAATACGTGAAGAACGAAACCTGGTTTATACAGGGAGTTTGCGGAGAGTCCAAAACACGGACAGATCTGGTGAGAGATCTTTTTTTTATAAACAAGATTAAAAACTGAGTGATGGATTATTTGAGAAGGTTTTTGCTGTTTGTTTAGTTGAGTGATGGACTTTTAGTATTTAGATGTTTATCCTTACTTTTTGCATTCTTAAATCTATGGGTAGCAATGGTCATATATAAGGTTCTATTTTCTTCAATGGACAGTAAATTAGTAGGTGTAAATTACTATTGCATTCTGTAAAATTCTACTTTGGAAATAAAAATAGTCTGAATCCAGGTCAAGACATAGGCAGGTTCTAAACAAGACCTCAAACCGAAAATGCATGGGCTGACCGAAGGTATCACCTTCAATAAAATATCGGTATTGAAAATGTATTTAATTACCACGGAACAGTGAGTGGTGTTTACATATTACTCAATCCAAACCTCTAACCTACATTCTAACCGATTTGAAGTTTACCAGCCATCTTGTATGTGTGCAATTTGTTCACATCAGTTATATAACCCTTTGGACTTCCACTTATAAGTTCTGTCTCAAATGTCTCTCTTTCTCTCTCTCTCTCAGTAGCACCTGAAGAAGGTGTGGGGCTAGAAAACCTTGTGCTATCAATAAACATGTTGCACAACAAGCTACTGCCTTGTGATTTTTGACCTTGTCCAACCACGTCCAAAACGGTCACCTGCACATTCTCGATTTGAGATCAGGAAGAATTGGCAAACTCATTGACCTCGGAGAAATAAACTGAGGCACCAATTATCTGCTGGTTTAGCTGATTCCCTGAATTTGCCAGAATCTGACCACCAAGATACAGCCTTTCCCCTTGGTCACTTCTGTTATTCTGTGTTATATTTCCTTGAACACTACCCATACCTTGCGTTCAGAGAGATATCTTCTTGCAGATTTGAAAAAAGTGAATATTTTTAATGTACTCATGGAACATATGCTTTCGTTGCCAGGCCTGGCTCCATTGCCAACTCTAGCAGCTTTGTGATGGTAATCCAGATCAAGTTTTCTGAATATCTGATTCTCCTGGGGGGCAGGAAACCTAAAATTCCTTTGAGGGGGAAGAGTTGCAGAATTCTTATCCAACAGCAGTGTTGGAATGGCAATATGTTTCCATGCCAGAAGAACAATTCGCTGAGAGACTATAGTGTTATGCCATGATTACTCTGTCAACTTTATGAAATCTCTGTGATTGTATCTGGTCCAGACGCCTTGGAACTGTAGAGATTGTGCAGTACAACAGGACATTTCAATGATGAAAGACAACTTGGAGTTACTGATGCACGATTTGGGGTACGTGATATTGTTGTGCGGCTCCGTCGTTTCAATCAGTGTTATGAAAATCCAGCCATACGGAATAGAAATCTGCCCTATAGCTGTGCCGTCAATTTGAAATGATGTTCAGCATTGAGGGATTGAATTAGATACGAGGTCATGCTCACCAGTTGATTCATAGTCCATCAGCAGAACACTGCTAAATGATACTGATATATCATGATGGTCTTTGTCTCATAGTGTGGGAAACATTACGCCGATTGTCATGCAGGATGTCTGTTGACCAGTGATTAAGGTTTACACCATAGAGGCCGTTTAATGGAGAAACATAAATTCTCATAGCTATACTGCGACTTTCCGTAGTTATAGCGATATAGTTTAGGAGCTCGCTGATCAATTTGAGAGAATCTGCCTGTCAAACCTTTTGTCACATCTTCGTCGCAATCTGGATGATTGAAAAGTGCGATGAATGGGAATGACAGATTGCCGAGACTCACTTTTTTGCAAGTTGTTCATGACTAGACCCCGTGCTGGATGAGGATGGCCATTCAAGAATTGACCACAAATAGGACAGTTCGGTATGGTCAGCTCCATCTGCACAGATTTTTTTTCATGTTGTTCAGCTCACTGCATTATGGCGAGATGTATTGTTGAAGGTAGCTTTTCGGTACGAAGTTACCCCAGGCTGATTTGTAGCTATAGGGTGTGGCAGTTCATTCAGGTTGGTTGTGAGGCAGCATTGAAGCGGCTTGTGTTTGCTAGCTGGAACTTGTTTCTTCATTTATGTTTGCATTTTCGATAACAGTGTTGAATAATTCAATAATTTAAGTGTCAGGGCTGCTGCATCGACACTGCTGGATTGGACATATCTGGCACAGTGTTTTACCTCTCAATGGTGGAACAGTGGATTAACATCTTTGATTCAATAACGCATTGTTTCTTCCATTATAAGACACTTCATCCGAAGCAAAATGCTGTCGGTGAGAATGTTGGATGGTATGACATCACACAAATGTAATCTGGTATCCGTTAAGAATCTGTAAGATTCGGAGAACAAGTGTGACTGCCATAATGCCACTGGTCAGCAGAATACAGACGTTTGAGGTGTTTGCAACACAAGCGGTCTGCAATGGATTCTCTTGGAGCCTTTTATTTTTTTCTCTTGATGTTCAATCTTTACTTACACAGAGTATCCTACTCACTGATGCGGATTGCTGCCTGAATGCTGATCAAGTGTTGTGCATGATGGATACTTCTAAACCTTGAATTACAGAGACTGAACTTGGGCAATACGAATTCTTCATCTGTCATAACAACGTACGCAGTTAACATTTTCAAATGGAAACTGTGGTGTAATTCCACAGACGAGATAAACAAAACTCTTTTGCCTGTAGTTCACAGGCACTTTGCAGCAACCAGTGATTGATTGGAGTTCTGTGAATTATTGTTCCATCGCTCTCGAAGAATCACTTTGAGAGAACGTACTGATGGTGAAAGTTTATTGAATCGGGATCATGAACTCTGATTGCTATGGTGTTATTTGCTGGAAGGATATCTGATTGCAAAATTGTATTGAGTGCGGTAACTGCTCAAATATAAACATCAGAAACGTTATTGTTGTTTTTATGCAGGTACCAGAAAATGCAACACTGTAGTAAGTGTTGAATACTAACAGGAGCATACCTGTGACACCAATAACAAGTTTTACTGGGATGAATTATAGAAAACCTATTGTGTGCAAACAGGCCATTCGGCCCAATATCCTCCGAAGAATAACCCATGTGGACCCATTTCCCTGTCAGTCTACATTTGCCCTGACTTATGAAAATAACCCAAACATCCCTGAACGCTAAGGCAATTCACCTAAACTGCAGTCTTTGGACTGCGGGAGGACAAGAGATTGCCGTGAAGAAATCTACGCAGACATAGTGAGAACGTGCAATTTCCACACAGGCAGTCACCCAGGGCTGAAATTGGTCCGAATCCCTTGCGCTATGAGGAAGCAGTGCGAACCAATGAGATGTTGTGTCGCCCCATTAACGTTGCACAATTGTAGATCACGTAGAACTGTATTGCATGTGTCTCAGAATCCTGGGATTTTGGGGGGGAGGTGATACCACCTGATTCCAGTGGTAATATGATTCATTGAGCATCGTTCAATGAGAATTTTACTGAACGTAGGTTCCTGGTAAAAGCGAATGAACTTTGGTTAGTGTCCAAGTGTCTACTGGAAGCACTTCAAAACAAGTTAAATTGAATGAAGGTGTCATTATGAATATCTTACCATATAGAACAACATTGCACGTGGATCAGAAGCCTGGGGTGAACACTTTATCCCCGTGTTAATTTGATTCATTGAACATCTTTCAGTTAGAAATTGACTGAGTGTGAATTTTTAGCCAGAGGCGAACAGCTTACCCGAGTGATCCTGCGTAAGTATAGGTACAACTAACTATAAAATTTAACTGCTGTGGGGAAATGAAAAATATAGAATATTCGATCCCACCGGGAGTTGGGATCATTATGATATCAATCATGTGGTACTTCCTTTATATCCCATGCGTGATTTCTGTCTGTCCATTGATGGAGCAGCCAATGCCCTTTGTGAACATACAATGGATTGGAACTGAGAAAATTATGGCAGCTGGTTTTATATGTTTACCGTTAAGTTTACAAAATGAGTTGTCTCATTGGAGAAAAACAGACATAATATCCTCTGTAAAAGGAAAATGACACAGCACCATTGTTAATTCAATAAAATGCACTACAGACGTATTATACTGACAATTTCTTAGACTTGATTAACCTTCCAACAATGATAGGGCCAGTTTTGGGACATGACTACAATAACCTATTCCCTGTAGATTAGTAAGGAACGATAGTAAATTGGAAATCTTAACACTGTTTCATGATTGTATTTGATTTGATTTTGATGATAATTGTGAAGTCTGTAATGAATAATCTTTTCACATTCAATTTACAGATATTGATGCTCTTCGCATTGTACTGTGTCTTTCCTGGCTCAAACTGGGTTTTGATGATGGTCATGCATCAGCTTTAATCTATATAGAAAAATAATTATGCTAATAATTAGGAATAAAAATATCTTAACAAATAACAACCTGTTTTGTTGGTGGTTAATAATTGAGTTGCAGAGTGTTACGTAGAATTAACAGTCAAGATTATTGAATGTTTAGCATTGAATTTTTGTATATCCGTCCAATTTTTTTCCATTATGATATGTTCGAAATATTAATAACTGTTCCATATTCATCGATTGAATTGTTAAGTCTCGCGTTACTGTATTATAAAGTCCTTTATATGCTATGCATCTGTATAATGTGTCACTAACACAGCTCACAAGTTCAGTTTCCAGGTTAATGAGCAAAGTCATATTTTAATGTGCTTAAGACAAACAAAAAGAAGAACAAAGTTCTGGCACACTCAGGGTCCAATAGTCTGTCACAGCTTCTGAGTATATTCTGTTTTACAATCTCTGACCTTACATCACACCCATATGTTAACTGCAATGTGTCATACTCAGAATCGTTTGACTCGCATTTACAGATTAAATCAGGGTATTCGTCTTGAAAAATATCATTATTAACAAAATAATAATAATAATGAAGAAATGGAAAATATACATACAGATGCAAATGACAGCTAAAGTAAGCTCACAATCCCAACAATGCTCATGAGAGCACCTTCACAAAAACCATACTATTCGGGGAACATCAAACGATAACACTAATTAATGCTAGTGTGGAAAACATAATGTTGGGCATTTTTTTCTGATCCTCTGAAGGAGAGCTGCTGACTCAAAAGTTCAGATCTCAGTGTTTATCCATTTGATCTCTGCAAGTTAGTAGAGTGCATCCTTTTACAAATGGCACAACTCACACATACTTTGGACAATTAAATAATCCAACATCATACTTGGAAACCTGTGCTCAACATAAGTCAAGGCGATTTTCCTAAAACATATCATGTCCAAAACAACCACTGATTGATGAAAATACACAAGTTAGTCGGAGCCATCTGTTCTGACTTTCACGTATCACAGCATAATGACTTACGCAACCATCCTATTTCACACATTGTCTCTGGGTTCCCACTTCGGCCAATCTGTCTGAGCGAAATCCAACAATAAAATACCTTTATATCAATGATGGGAAATATAATGTGTCACTAAGAGGTGGGATGATACATCTGACAAATAACAGGCTTTGAATTACCACAGATAGCGTGTTCTTGATAAAACTCTTTGAGATCAACCAGGGCTTGTGGTCAGCGAAACTAATTATATGTGGCATCAGTGCAAATCCATTCAGCACATGATACAGAAACAGATAGTCCTGAACAATGCTAAGGGGCCTCAAATTTGACAAACTACTCAATTTAAGCTCAATAAGCAACTGCACGATTGTTAGGATTTGCCTTGCTAAATCGAAACAAAATAATGTTCAGCCACAGAGTAGAAGTAAGTATGATTTGATACAAAGATTTATGCAATTTCATCGTTCCTAGAATTATGAGGAACACTAATAACGGCAAGAATGCTGCAGTATACTTTCTCGAATATTTGTCTTAGAAGACACATTCTGTTGTTTGTGAAAGAACTTCTGCCGCCCTGCTCCTGGAGAATTGTTGGAATTGGAGAATTCGCTCATAATTGGAGATGAGGCATTACAGATACTTTAATTCATATCGTGTGCTGTCTCCACGGGGAAGATGTGATTGCCCTCTTCATTTTTAAAAATCATTTTGAACAAACAGATTCCGACAACATGTTTATATTAATGAGTTTTATACATTGAGATTTACGTATGTAATGGAATGCCCCAAAGACTGAATTAGTCTGGACCTACGGGGTGTCAAGTGTTAATTACAATTTGTCTTCAAACAACAAAACTTACATCACTTCACACAACATCAGTCTAGTCAATATTTAAATATCTTTTGCTATTCATTTCAATGAGAATTTCATTTTGCTGAGGCTATTCAGTCATTGAGCGCTGTTCTATTGCACACTGCTGTGCCAATGTTTTCCTTATTCATTCAGTTATACAGCTTATTTGAGAAATTGTACCTGTGAGTGAGTAATATAATACAGAATCTGAAACCTGTTACTGACCAAAACAACAGCTGTAATTGTCACTCTGCTATAAATTTTCAAAACAAAGACAAAAGGATTTCTAAACCTTGACTTCATAACCATAGAATGAAAGAGGTGGTTCATCGCTCCATTGAGTTCGTGCCTCCAAATTTCACAGGGTTACACCAAAATCAGTTCCGTCCACTTAGTCCACAGTCTTGAAACTTCTGATATTTCAAGTGCTCATTCAAGTACATCTTAAAAGCTTTGAGAATTCCCACTTCAGTTACATTTCCAGGCAGTTCCGAGCAGGAACCAATTATCCTCGAGGTGAGAAGATTTTTCCGTATGTCCCCTCTGAAACTAAAGCCTCTCAGCTTAACATCATGTCACCCTGTTATTGACTATTCTATTAATGGGAGCAACTGCTTTCTATTCACTTCTCTATTCCATGCCACCGCAATCTCTGCTGTAAAGAAAGCTGCCTGAAATTATCCAGCTTCCCTCTACACAGCTAAATTGCCGCAGAACGACGCGACGTTCTGGTGAATCTCCTTTGCGCTCTTTCCATGCAATTGCACGCTTCAGATGGTGCATTGGCGAGGACTGAATACAGTAATTCAACTGTGGCCTAACACAGTCCTGTACAGCGCCCTGCTCTTGTAGTCCATGCCTCTACTGATAAAGATATGTCTTTTGCATGCTTTCCGAGACACCCAATTGACCTATCCGGTCACCTTCACTGATGTTTTGACAATCTTGCTCCTTCAACAAGGTTATGCTATCCTTGGCCGTTTCTTTGTTCCCGAGAGGTCATAAGAGCAGCAAATCGGAAAAGTCTAGGTTTTAAGAGTTTTAGGGACAGTTTGGTTTTGGCAAAAGGTACTGCCTTAGGCATAAAGGTATGCAAGTTTAAAAAAAACGCCTGTACAATGAAAGTGGAGGTGCCAGTTCTCCCAGCTCAGCTAAGAACATAGAACATAGAACAGTACAGCACAGAACAGGCACTTCAGCCCACGATGTTGTGCCGACCACTGATCCTCATGTATGCACCCTCAAATTTCTGTGACCATATACACGCCCAGGAGTCTCTTAAATGTCCCCAATGACCCTGCCTCCACAACTGCTCCTGGCAACGCATTCCATACTCTTACAACTCTGTGTGTAAAGAAACCTCCTCTGACATCCCCTCTATATTTTCCACCAACCAGCTTAAAACTAAAACCCCTGGTGTTACTCATTTCTGCCCTGGGAAATTGTCTCTGGTTATCCACTCTATCTATGCCTCTC
Source organism: Hemiscyllium ocellatum (assembly GCF_020745735.1). Classification (NCBI taxonomy): domain Eukaryota; kingdom Metazoa; phylum Chordata; class Chondrichthyes; order Orectolobiformes; family Hemiscylliidae; genus Hemiscyllium; species Hemiscyllium ocellatum. Next base: position 2,478,435 of record NC_083418.1, read on the forward strand.
ATTATCTTATATACCTCAATTAGGTCCCCTCTCCTCATCCTTTTCTCCATTGAAAAAATTCCGAGTTCAGTCAAAGAGATACGGATAGGTCTGTTGAATGGACAAACATTCATCAGTAAAATTTAGCATGCATAAGTTTGGGTTAATCGATTATGGTCAGAGGAATCGAAATACAACTTACTATTACAGAAGACATAAACATCAAGTGTGCATGGCTGCATAGAGATCTGCGTGTCCTCGTACAGATCACAGAATTCTCGCATGCTGATAAAGCTGGTAAAGGAAAAGGCCTGACATCATTTCTTTAGTGTGAGGTGGACCAACGTGAAAGTAGGAGTGAGAAGATGCTACTTCTCTAAAAGTTTTCTCAGTCTCTGTAATTCACTGTCCAGGGTGCTGGGACATTGAGTAAAGTAAGGGTTTTGGATAGCGGGCAAAAATCTGGAATTGTGTCTGAGGAGATGCAAGCCATTATTGAATTAAATGATGAAGCAGGCTCAAGGGGTCGAATTGCTGACTGATGCTCCTTCTACTGATTCAGCTCTTGGAATATATTACACAGGAATAGGGGAGGACTGGTTATCAGACAGGAAGTAGACACTCCATATATGTCAACCATAATCTGTTCGACAGAACATAACCAGTGGAGTCGTGTTGTGACCCGTGCTCGATCCTCATCTATTTGCAAAATATATGAATGATTGGAGTCGTGAAAGAATGTACCACAATGAAGTTTGGCCACGACAGTAAGAGGAGCAGCATATTAAGTTGTCAAGATGGGGCATAACTACAAATAACGGGTTGATATGTTTAAGGCATATATCAGAGGCAGGTTCTATACTGAGAGAGTGGTAAGAGCATGGATACCGTTCCGGCCAATTTTAGTTAACTCAGCCGCATTAGGGAGATTTAAACAAAGCTTGATTAGGCACATGGATGATAATGTGATAATGTAAGGGGACGGGCTGAGAACAGCTCACAAGTCCCAGTCGAAGTGCTGTCCTTCCTTACCTGTATGTAAGGATACAACTGAGAGAGGGTCATGCCGTTTTGTGGATGGTTGATGTTTATTTACCCTGGTGGTTAGTATTCTGCCTGCTTGTCCAATGTAATATTTGTTACAGTTCTTGCACAGTGTTTTTTTTTATCCTTACATACAGTTAAGGAAGGACACCACTTCGACTTGGAGAGGACATTCATCCTTGCACAAGCGAAACAGAGACCCGCATGACAATTCCTAGAAGCATGGCATTCCAACTAGAAATCTAACATCAAATATATTGACTTGGACCCTATTTGCCACCCCGTGAGAGGAAGAAAAGGAAAAGACATCACCTCAGGAAATTACATCACCAGAGGAAATGACATCAACCACCCAAGAAAGCCCAAACATATAAATAAAAAGCATAAACAGTAACAGGGGTTTGTCCAGAGGCTCAGTGAAACCTCTGAAAATAAACCTTCTAGCTCAGCGAGCAAACCTACACCCAGATCTGACACTTTCTTCTCAGACAACAACGGACCAGATTGTGCATTCTGGGTGCCACTTTTTCACTTGGAATTTGCATTCCTTTACCCGTTGAACAAAAAATATTGTCTTATCTTGTTTTCCTCTAACCAATTTTCCATTTTTTTCCTCTGAAGCACTACCACAGTGCCTTCTTGTGCACGACTTCATTGCACGACTTGAGCAGGTTTACTTCTTTCACATTCATGGGTATTTTACACCCTGTGGTATGCTATCTTTATTATATGCAGTGATATCTAGTTTTCCCTTACAATGTGAGGACATTTTTTACTCCAATTTTTGTTCCTCATTGATCGAAATTAATGTAAGCAGCCAACTTGTGATTTACGAACCACTTCATGATCATCAGTCGTTTCAGCTGCCACAGAGCAGTTTTAACTTGCTGCTTTTCTACACGAGTTCTTACGATGTCAGGAACTCATTTGTTGAAATCTCCAAAATAAGTCATCTGCCTTACATCATCATATGTGTGTTCTATTTTAATGCAATTATCCACCTAGCAAAATTAGAATGTTTGATTCTTTCAAATTCAATGCGTGGTTGACCAACATACCTCCTTATATTTATAAAACGTGGTTGGTAGTCTGCTGGCATAAGCTCATACTCACTTAAGTTGTTTTTCTTCGAAACCTTATTGTCCCGATATACCCCCTCTGAGAGTGATGCAAATACTTCACTACTGACCAACATTGATTTAATCAACACAGCCCAAAGGTCACTGACCAACTCGTTTGTTTAGTCACTTTCTCAACGAAAAACAGAAAGGCTGGTGTATCTTTCTTGTCAAATTTGGGCGATGCTAGAATATGGCTACATAGATCCTCACCAGGCCATTGGCGACAATGTGTCTGTTTGCCATCACTCTCGTCCTCACTCAGCGTTTCTTCTATCTTGCCCTATGCCCTTTTAGGTCCATTTTCCCATCTAGCTGCTATCTTCTGAAGTTGCAACTTTCGTTTCTTCAGTTTCGCTTCTCTCTGTTTTTCTCTGTCTTCAGCGTGGGCCTTTTCCTCTTTTTCATTCATTTTAGCCTGTTTTAATCGTATTTCAGATTGTTTCATTCCGTTTTAATGACAAAGATGCTTCATCGGCAATAAAAGTGTTCTTATTTCGAAAACGTCTGATGGCATTTCCATTAAATTTATATGTGGAGCTTTTGTTGCAATGGCCTCCCCTTTTCAAACAGAAAGTTCAGCTTGTTTGCCAATTCCAAAAGCTTTGCCTTGCTTACTTCTCAAAAAGCGCCGAATGTCACTTCTTCCACCCACAATGGGTCTTAGTGATTGAAGCCGCCATTACTATATAAAACATACCCTGTTTAAACGAACCGTTTTCAACACGTGAAACAAAATACACTGAAAACTAACATTTGCCGCCATGACTCCAACAATACTAAACTCAACTTGGAAGTGCACTTTCTAAGTTGCCAAGAGTATTTATTGACCAGACCTCCTCAAATTATTTTAAGCATGTAGCGCAAACCATACCTTTTACTAGCAGCAGGGAGATTGAAGAAAGCATAGGTCGGCAGATTTTGGCAAAATGTGAATGTAGTAAGGTTGTTGTAATGAGCGACTTTAACTTTCCCAATATTGATTGGAACCTCGTTCGAGCAGATGTTCAGGAGGTTTCCGAACTCAGTACCTTGACAGGCCGACGAGGGAGACGCCATTTTGGATTTGGTGCTCGGCACTGAGCCGGTACAAGTGTCAGACCTTGCGCTGGGAGAGCGTTTTGGTGATAGTAACCACAACTGCCTCACATTCGACGTAGCTATGCAGAAGGAGAGAAGCAGGCACAATGGGAGGATATTTATTTGGGGTAAAGGAAACTATGATTCTATCAGATGTAATTCGGGAAGCATGGACTGGGAGCAATTGTTCCAACGAAAGGGCACTGTAGACATATGGAGACTGTTTAAGGAACAGTTCCTGTGAGTGATGAACAAATATACTCCTCTGACACAGGCAAGAAGAGGTAAGATAAAGGAACCTTGGATGGCGAGAGAGGAGGAGTTTCTCGTTAAGAGAAAGAAGGCAGCTTCGGTAAGGTGGAGGAAACAAGGGTCTTGCTCAGCTCTAGAGGATTACAGGCAAGCGAGGAAGGAGCTCAAAAATTGTCTGAGGAGAGCCAGGAGGGGGCACGAAAAAGGCTTTGCAGGTAGGATTAGGTAGAATCCAAAGGAATTTTACTCGTATGTGAGGAATAAGAGAATGATCAAAGAAAGATTATGGCAAATCAGGGATAGTCTGGGAACTTGTGTATAGATTCTGAGGAGGTAGGGGAAGCCCTACACGAGTTTTTTTTTGCTTTTGTCTTTACTAATGAAAAGGACCTTGTAGTGAATGAAACCATTGAGGAGCAGGTAAGAATGCTGCAACGGATAGAGATTGAGGAAGCTAATGTGCTGAAAATGTTGACAAAGGTAAAGATTGACAAGTCGCCAGGGCCAGACAAGATTTGTCCTCAGCTGCTTTGGGAAGCGAGAAACGTGATTGCTTCGCCACTTTCGAAGATCGTTGCATCCTTGCTCTCCACCGGAGTCATACCTGAGGACTGCAGGGATGCAAATGTAATTCCTCTCTTCAAGAAAGGACATAGGGAAATCCCCAGCAATTACAGACCAGTGCGTGTCACGTCTGCAAGGTGCTAAAAAGGATCCTGTGGGATAGGATTTGTGACCATCTGGAAGAGCATGGCTTGATCAGTCAGTACGGCTATGTGAGGGGCAGGTCATGCCTCATGAATCTTAGTGAGCTCTTTGAGGATGTTACTAGACACGTTGATGAAGGTCGAGCGGTAGCTTTAGTGTATTTGGATTTCAACAAGGCATTAGATAGGGTTTCCCATGGTAGGCTCGTTCAGAAGGTCAGGAGGAATGGGATACAGGGAAATTTAGATGTCTGGATACAGAATTGACTGGTCGACAAAACACAGCGTCTGGTAGTGGAAGGAAAGTATTCTGCATGGAAGTTAGCGGTGAGTGGTGGACCACAGGGCTCTGACCTTGGGCCTCTACTGTTTATAAATTTATTAATGACTTGGATGAGGAGATTGAAGGGATGGGTTAGAAAGTTTGCAGACGACACAAAGGTTGAAGGTGTCATTGACAGCACAGAGGACTGTTATAGGCCGCGGCATGTTCTTGACAGGATGCGGAGATGGGCTGAGAGGTGGCAGATGGAGTTCAACCTGGATAAATGCGAAGTGATGCATTTTGGAAGGTCGAACTTGAATGTTGGGTGCAGGAAAAAGACAGGGTTCTTGGTAGTGTGGAGGAACAGCGGCATCTTGGTGTGCAGGTACATAGATCCATTAAAATTGCCACCCAAGTGGAGAGGATGTTTAAGAAGGCAATATGTTGCTTTGGCTTTCATGAACAGGGTGCTTGTGTTTCAGAGCCGTGAGATCTTGTTGTAGCTCCATAAAACTTTGGTTAGACCGCACTTGGAATACTGTGTCCAGTTCTGGTCGCCCTATTATAGGAAAGATGTGGATGCTTTGGTGAGGGTTCAGAGGAGGTTTACCAGGATGCTGCCTGGAATGGAGGGCTTAACTTACGAAGAGTGGTTGACTGAGCTCGGACTTCTTTCACTGGAAAAAAGAAGGAAGAGAGGGGACCTAATTGCGGTGTACAAGATAATCAAAGGCATAGATAGAGTTGATAGCCAGAGACTTTTTCACAGGGCAGAAGTTGTTTACACGAGGGGTCACAGATTTAAGCTGTTTGACGGAGAGTATAGACTGGATGTCAGAGGCGGGTTCTTTTCGCGGAGAGTTGTGAGCACATGGAATGTGTTGCCAGCAGCGGTTTTGGAAGCGAGGTCATTGCGGATATTGAAGTGACTGCTGGACATCCATATGGTCACATAATTTGATGGTTCGTACATTACCTTAACCTTGCATGAGGATCAATGTTCGGCACAACATCGTGGGCTGAAGGGTTCGATATCTATGGGTGTTCAAAGTGTGATGCAATTGATTGATCGACTTGATGTCAAGCAAAACAAAATTATTTAAACTCTTTGGTTAAAATGCAAACAATTCAAAGACAAACCAGAAAAACTCAACTATTGGAAAAAAGTAACCGAATAATAGGCACAGTGCCAATTATTAATTAATTGTTCCATTTCAAACTGACACATACTATTTATTTAAACTCTCTCATAAAAATACAAGCAATGCAAAGACAAATTTAGAATAACTTAACCGTGTGAAAACGTAACCAAATAATAGACACAGCGTCAATTATTAATTAACTGTTCCAGTTTAGTAAGGTAACACAAACATAACGTTGGCAAAAGAAAAACATTCAGACATGCATTCTTGCACACAGTTCTCAATTCAGGAGGAAACAACATCCGAAGAGATTTCAGAAATAACAACGGCTATGAATCCTTTATTGAAGCTCTCAACCCTTCTGTGGCCCCAAGCAAATCCACACTGATACTGCGAAAAAAGCTTCAAGGCACGGTATGTGAGAGCTGGCCACGCCCCTTCCATTGTCAGCCCCATTTATAAAGACAAGAAAGGCTTCAGACATTGCTGACGTAAGCCGTTTTCAGTAGTCACTGGTACCTTTGCATTTCGAACAAAGGAGAAAATAACATTTTTAAAGCAATACCGACGTCACACAATTTAAATGCCTTTTCTTACAATAATATTCGAGGGCTTTCCTTGTGTTACTGACCGCATGATTAGCTAAGAGAAGCACATACAGGCGTTCAGTGGACAAACAGAGAGCAAGTTTCAAATATTTGATTGAAATATGCAGAATCACCCCTGGTCAAACATGGAGCACAACATGGAGCACACCGAGAAGTAAACAGTTTGACATGTAACATTTTATTAATTTTGACGTTCACAATGTCAGCACTGTCGATACTATGCGGCAAACGCAAGGTAACGAAACATACAGAGCAGTAGAAGAATTTACATTAAACATAGAAAAACATAATTAATTAAATGAGAACATCTTCTGGAAAATTGGGGACAAATACGGGGAGTGGGAATATCAGAACGAGCTGGAATGCTAACACATTTTGCAAAACGAATCATTCAAAATGTAAAGGTCTTACTGCAAATGTATGATATCTTACTGAGGGACATAGCGTCATAGAGTCATAGAGATATACAGCATAGAAACAGACCCTTCGGTCCAACCCGTCCATGCCGACCAGCTATCCCAACCCAATCTAGTCCATCCTGCCAGCACCAAGCCCATAGCCCTCCAAACCCTTCCTATTCATATATCCATCCAAATGACTCTTAAATGTTGCAGTTGTACCAGCCTCCACCACATCCTCTGGCAGCTCATTCCATACATGTACCACCCTCTGCGTGACAAAATTGCCCCTTAGGTCTCCTTTATATTTTTCCCCCTCACCCGAAAACTGTGGCCTCTAGTTCTGGACTGCCCAATCCCAGGGAAAAGACGTTGCCTCTTTATCCTATACATGTCACTCATAATTTTGTAAACCTCTGTAAGGTCACCCCTCAGCCTCCGACGCTCCAGCGAAAACAGTCGCAGCCTATTCAGCCTCTCCCTGTAGCTCAAATACTCCAAACCTTACAAGATTCTTGTAAATCTTTTCTGAACTCTTACAAGTTTCACAACATCTTTCCTACTTTGCTGTCTGTGTTTTTGTAACTGAGAAGGGACAGACATCCATCAGATACTGTTTGCCAGCTGCTCACAATCCATAGGTTGCTGCGCCATGTCATATCCCAGCACGGTTATAGCCTCTCGAGTCTGTTGCAGGAGAACATGAGGGAGCCATTCAGTCCCTCGAACCTGTAACACTGGAATAGGAGGAGGCCGTTTAGCCTCTCCAGTTCATCCAAACATACAACAACTCTGCTTGTTCGCTGAAATAATGAGATGAAAAAAAAACACACTAACACCTCATTCAGATTTTGAGGATGTTTCACAAAAAAGGGAAAGGTTTTCACAATAAAAGCTGTAAGCAATCGGAAGAGGACATTCAGACCCACAAATCCCTTCCACGTGAAGAGCAAGAGACCACACAACAATTGATACATATTAATCAGGAGCTGGAAGATGATATCTATTTTCAGAAACCTTGTTCACAAAAACATGAGGCAGCCATTCAACTGCGCAAGTCTAGTAAACAGTAAAATAATGAGACCCGTCAGTCCACAAGATCCTGTTTCTCGTGTACAGGAAGAGGTGTCACACTGGCTCATCAATATCGTACTCTGGAGAAAAAGGAAATTGTTTCGTTAAAACTGAAACGTATGAATTAGTTGCATGAGTTTGTCATTGAATCCTGCTGCGTCATTCGGTAAGATGATGCCTGATCTGATTGTGACTCATTATTCCGTCTTCCAGGTATTCAGCTCTCTGCAGCTTTTGGTCCACTTGTTCGTCATGTTGCAGTCCTAGCTACTGGAACTGCAGTCGTGACGACTGATCTAGTGTTGGCCACAAAATCCTCTGTTCCTCCTGAATGTGCACAGCAACTTATAACACAAGCTCCAGGAAATTTTCCAATATAAATCTGCAGGCTCAACGACAAGTTAAAATCTTGGTCGGAATCAATAGCAGTCGCGGGAATGCCTCATGTTACTGAACACGTAAGTGTCAATGAGTGACTACTTTAGACGTTCAATGGACAGGTACACATCAAGATTTGGCGGTGCCAGTGTTGGTCTAGGGTTTACGAAGTGAAAGATCACACAACACCAGGTTATAGTTCTAAAGGTGTAATTGGAAGCGGAAGCAATGCTTCTTCAACAGGTGGTTGTGAAGTATGAGATCGTTGAACACAGACATGATAGCAGATGTTTACAGTGTAATGTAACTTCGTCGCATTTTCAACTTTTGTCAGATACATCCCACTGTAAACATTTATTGTAAAGACTGTGTCCACTGATCATATACTCTGCAATCACCTGATGAAAGTGCAACACTCAGAAAATCCATGCTGCAAAATAAATCTGTTGGTACAGGTCAAGTTATAAAGGAGAGTCTCAAATCTGGGAAAATGTGCTGATCAGCATGCAGTGTGGCCTAGCATACTGCGAGGAGAGAAAACACAAGCAAAACATTTTTAAAAAGCTTCTGAGCTTCTGAACAGTGGAACCCGATGCTCCAGGATGCTTGACACTAAAAGGCCACAGTTATTCACAATACTACTAGACAATTATTTAATGGACAACAAGTTGTAGAAATATGGGTGTAAAGAGAGTAATAGGACTAACAGGAGGGGTCACACCTTTGAGATCCAATGAGAAGAATGAGAATATAAAATAAAGACATTGCCTGATCAGCTGAAATTTTTAGTTACATCACATATCCAATCCACCTAACAAAACCAGCCCACAAGCCATAAACCCAGATGAAATATTTATTCAGCACAGAGTGGTATGCAAGCTAGTCCAGTGTCTTGCTCAATGCCGATCCAACAATCTTTCCAGAGTGGATACCGTTCGGACCACACCAAATGCATTGTTGTATTAACCTGGGCGAGATATTTGTTCAGCATAGAGACCTGTGCAGCGAACAACACTGAAAGTTTTCAAACCTACAGCAGGTATTCTTCCAGCCCTTAGAATTGTGTATACCACCGTAGTACATTGGCAGTAACAATGTGGTAGATCGCTGCCCAGCGGAGGGAATCATCCTCCTCATGCTGGATGTGACTGGATATGCATCTGTCATTCATTTGCAGCTCCATATCTCCACGTTGCCACGACAAGGGGTGATGTGGATGTGAAAGGCACTGGCAACAGTGATGTCGGGGAAATCAGTTTAAATACTAATCAATGGGGAAGGATTTGCAAAATAGACAGAGAGGGATATAGTGAGATAAAATGTCATGGAAAGATCCATTCACAGCTTTCAGAATGCTGGAATCAAGGCACCTCGAGAGCACCTTGAAACGGAGGCGAGTATTTCAGAATGATAATTTAACCAGATACTGGTGTGAGTTCTGATGATGGCGAATTTGGGAAGAACATCTGTCTTACACCTTTGTAACTAGATGTGAGGTGATTAGACTCTACGTATAATTGGACTGAATTCAACAAAATTTGTCTCAATATCATTTACATTGCGTGGCAGATAGATTGTCCGCAATATTCCCAGCCGGTTTCCTGGTGCTATCTTATCGAGCTCAACTCGTTAACTTTCTAACCCACTCTACCGTGTCCCTCTTCCTTAATGCCAACCTGATTCTCCCACCTATCACGGCTGGAGGAATATACCATCACCCGGATGCCACTTCATACTCTGTGTAGTGAGAGGGAGACTTACAGTATTTGGCCACAGGACGGTGTTTAATGTGGATGCCCCAGGGATGTCTTTGTGATATTCCACAAGTTGGTGTCCGGTCTCCCCCATAACGAGGAGACCACTTTGGCAGCAATATACACACTAGATCACGTGTGTGTAAGAACAGTTTTTTCTTTAGATTTGATTCTCTACAGTGTGGAAACAGGTCCTTCAACCTAACATGTCCACACCGACCCTCCGAAGAGCAACCCACACAGGAGAAATTGAGGACTGCAGTGCTGGAGATCAGAGCTGAAAATGTGTTGCTGGAAAAGCGCAGCAGGTCAGGCAGCGTCCAAGAATGAGGAGAATCGACCTTCTTCCTGACCTCTCCGCCTCCACCCCCACTCCGGCCTACCACCCTCACCTTGACCTCCTTCCACCTATCGCATTTCCAACGTCCCTCCCACAAGTCCCTCCTCCCTACCTTTTATCTGAGCCTGCTGGACACACTTTCCTCATTGCTGAAGAAGGGCTCATGCCGGAAACGTCGATTCTCCTGTTCCTTGGATGCTGCCTGATCTGCTGCGCTTTTCCAGCAACACATTTTCAGGAACCTACCCAGACCCATTTCCCTCCGACTAATGCACCTAATATTATGGGCAATTTAGCATGGCTAATTCGCCTGAAGTGCATATCTTTGGACCACTGGAGAGAACCGGTGCACTCAGAGGAAGCTCACGCAGACACAGGGAGAACATGCAAGCTCCAATCAGACAGTCAACCGAGGCTGAAATCGAACCTGGGACCCTGGTGCTGTGATGCAGCAGTACTAAACGCTCAGTCACGGTGTCGCCCTATTTGTCTGCCAAATCTCTCAGGAGTATTTGGGTTCAGGGATGGAGGTAAGGCGGAGCTTCAGGTGCAGTTTTCCATTCCTTGCGAAGGAAACGGGAAGATGCTGAGTGTGGAGGGTGGGTTGGTTGAGGGGCATAGACCTAGCCAAGCCGTGGCAGAGCGATTGGACTCTCTGAAACTGTGATCGGGATGGGCACGGAAATATATCCCAAGTGGTGAGGTATGTTTGTAGGTGGCAGAAATGGCGGAGGACGATGCGAATTATACGGAGATTGGTGGGGTGGAAGCTGAGGATGATAGTGAGTTCTGTCCATGTTGCAATTGAAAGGGCTGTGTTAAGTTTGGAGGTATGGGAAGTGAAGGAGATGTGGTCGAGTGCATTGCCGGCTATGCAGGAGAAGCAATTGCGGTCTTTGAAGAAGGAGACCATCTGGAGTATTCTATCGTGAAGGTGTTCCTCCTGGGAGCAGATGTTGCGGAGGCGAAGGATTTGCGAATAAATTAGGCAGGTTGGGATGAGGTGCATTCAAGATAGCTGTGAGAGTTGGTGGGTTTGTAATAAAAGGCTGTGTTGATTTGGTACCCTGAAATGGAGATGGTCGAGGTGGATGGAGTTAGGGAAGTTGAGGAACTGTTCAACCTCCTCATGGATGGTGGAGGTGGTGCCAATACGGGGGTCAATGCATGAAGATCCTGAATAACATTGTTACACAGTGGGATAGAACATAGAACATAGAACATAGAAGGATACAGCGCAGTACAGGCCCTTCGGCCCTCGATGTTGCGCCGACCGAATCCTACCTAACCTATACTAGCCTAATAACTTCCAAATGCCTATCCAATGCCCGCTTAAATGACCATAAAGAAGGAGAATTCACCACTGATACGGGCAGGGCATTCCATGAACTCACAACCCGCTGTGTGAAGAATCTACCCCTAACATCTGTCCTATACCTACCACCCCTAAATTTAAAGCGATGTCCCCGAGTAACACCTGACTCCATTAGCGGTAAATGTGACTCCATTAGCGTTTGGTTTCAAGTTCATAGCTCCCTGAAAGTGTCCACGCCAGTAGGTAGGGTGGTAGAGAAGGCATATGGCATGTTTATCTTTATTATTCAGCAAACTAAGTCCAAGATTCAAGGTGTCATGTTGCAGCTACACAAGACTTTGGTTCAGCCGCACTTAGAGTACTGCGTTTACTTCTGCTTTTCTCCTTACAGAAAGGATGTGGTGTTTTTGGACAGGGTGCCAAAACATGTGTACTAGGTTGTTGCCTGGTTTCGAGTCCATGAACTACAAGGAGAGGTCAGAAAAAAAATCGATTTGATTTCCCTGCTGTGACAGAAGCCGAAGGGAGACTTGATAGAAGTGTACACAATTATAAGATGCATTGATGGATTGACCGGCATAGTATTTTTTCTCAGAGTTGAAAAAGCTAAAACACAAGAGGCAAGCCTTTAAGATGAGACAGGGAAAGTTCAAAAAGTTGTTTGGGGCACGTTCTTGACACACATCCTTCGAGGATCCTGGACCACTCCGCTCGGAGCATATGTGGAGAAAGCTATGATCGATGTGTTTAAGAGATTTGCAGATAAGTACATGAATATGCAAGGAATGAAGGGGTATTGAATGAATTAAGTAGATCTGGTAACATGCTTATCATAACATCGTGGATCAAATGATCCGTTCCTGATCTGTACTGCCCTATTTCTAAGTCTCTAACTGATGCAAAATTAACGCTCTCCAACTTCCAAAGTGTTTAGTAACTCCTTGACAACATATCAGAACCGACAACCTTTTTCTACTGACAATGCATTATGTGATATTTCCGTTGTTAGTTCCAGACACTCCAAACTCTGCTTCAACTGACATGCCATCCAATATTGAAGATAAATTATATTTCCTACATTCCCCAGCTCAATATCTGGGTGGATTCTTAAATAGAGTACTATTTTAAAAAGTGAATGAAGTGTGTTTTGGAGGGGAGGAGATGGTCTTGTGCTATAATTTCTTGACGTTTAACCCAGAAGCCTACAATAATATTCTGAAAACCGGGGTTTGACACCAGCCTCAGGAGATGATGAAATTCGAATTCAATAACAAAAATGTCGAATTAGGAGTCAATTGATGACCATGAAAAGAATCTCAATTGTTCGGAAAAACCCATCGGGTCCCGTAATGTCCCTAAGGGAAGGAAGTCTGCATCCTTACCTGTTGTAGCCAACATGTGACTCCAGAGAGCAATGTGGTTCACTCTCAACTGTAGCCTGAATTGGCCGAGCAAATCATTCAGTTGTATCAATCTTTCGAAAGATACAGCAAAGAAATGAAATCTGACAGATACTATGGTATCCACTTTGGAACTGGAAAATAAACATCAAGAACACAAACAGTTCTGTCAAACATGCAAGGTACACCTTACCAATGACTGAATGGCTACTGCGGAAAAGGAGAGACCTGACCCACAGACAAGTGAAGGAACAGTCTGAAATAGACATTTTTACGGCATCGTACCTTATGGAGAACACCCGAGAAACAACCATTACCAATCCTGGATACATCCTGTCGCACCGGTAGCACAGAGACAGATGAGGTGGCGGCTCAGTGATATACAGTCAAGAAGGAGTTGCCCTGGAAGTCCTTAACATCGTCTCAGGAAGTCATGCAGTCTCGTGGTTTCAATTCAAACATGGAACAACTTTAGTGCAGATGGTTTGGAGGGAGCCGTTTTCGTCAGGTATGTTCAGCAGGGTTTCCTTACTCGGTGTGTGTGAACAGGCCGAAGAGGTGAGTGGCCATTTTGGATTTGGTGCTCGGCAATGATCCACGATAGGTGTCAGAACTTGCGGTGGGAGAACATTTTGGTGACAGTGATCACAATTGCCTAACTTTTAACATCGACTTGGAGAGAGAAAGGAGAAATTTCCAAGGGGAGTTATTTCGTTGGGGAAAAGGAAATTATGACGCTACCAGATAGGAGTTGGGAAGAACAGATTGGGAGCAATTGTTCCACAGAAATGGCACAACAGACATACAGAGATTGTTTGAGAAGTAATTGTTGCGAGTGATGTACAATTTTGTTTATCTGAGACAGGCAAGAATGTATAAAATTAAGGAGCCTTGGATGACGAGAACAGAGGAGCTTCTCATCAAAAGGAAGAAGGCAGCTTACGTAACTTGGAGGAAGCAAGTATCGAGCACAGTCTTAGAGAATTACAGGCTTACTAGGAAGGAACTCAAAAATATGTCGAGAGAGGCAGGAGGATGCACGAAAAAGGTTTGCCAAGAAGGATTAAGGAGAACATAGGGATATTTTACTCATACGTGAGGAATAAGAGAATGATCACGGAGAAGGTAGGGCAGGAGAGAGATAGATTAGGGAACTTGTGCGTGTAGTCTGAACAGATGGGGGCAGCCCTAAATGATTTGTTTTGCTTTCGTATTCAGGAAAGAAAGTGACCATGTCGTGAATGAAAACTATGAAGAGCTGGCGACAGGCTTGAGCAGATCAAAATTGTTTAAGTTGATGTGCTGGAACTTTTGGCAAACATCAACATTGCTTAGCCCCAGGGCCAGACCAGATTTATCGTAGGTTGCTCTGTGAAGCGAGAAAACAAATTGTCAAGCCGATGGGGAAAATCCTTGGTTCCATACTTTTCCTGGGAGTCGAGGAGAAAATGAGGACTGCAGAGGGCTCATGCCCGAAACGTCGATTCTCCTGCTCTTTGGATCTTTGGATGCTGCCTGACCTGCTGCGTTTTTCCAGCAACACATTTTCAGCTCAGCTCTACACGGGAGTCAGACTGGAAGATTGGAAGGAGGCTAATCTTGTTCCTCTTTTCAAGAAGTTCAATCGGAAAATCCATGGCAATTACAGACAAGTCAGTCTTAAGGCTGCGGTCAGCAAGGTTTTGGAAATAATTCTGCTGGATAGGATTTCTGTCCACTTGGAAATGAATAATGTGCTTTAAGGCAGTCAGCATGGCTTTGTGAGGAGAAGATCATGTTTCATAAATCTTATTGGTTTTTTGAGGAGATGACAAGACATGCCGTCGAAGGTCGACCATCAGATGTGTTATGAATGCAGGTTAGCAAAGCAGGTTATAAGGTTCCCCATGGTAGGCTCATTCATACATTCAGGAGGAATAGGGTACAGGGAGATTTGGCTGTCTGGATTCATAATTGTTTTGCTGACAGAGGCAGAGTGTGCTTGTAGATGTGAAGTATTCTGCTTGGAGGTCGTTGGTGAGTGGTGTCCTGCAGGGATTTTTTCTTCGGCCTCTCATCTTTTATAAATGACTTGAATGAGGAGGCTGAGGGTGGATTAGTGAATTTGCCAATGACACAAAGGTTGGAGTTGCCGTTGATAGTATCGAAGTGTATTACAGACTGCAGCGTGACTTGTACAGGATGCCGAGCTGTCCTAGATAGAGCGCTTTCTGGATAAATGCAAAGCGATGCAATTTGGAAGGTCGAACCTGAACGCTGAATATAGGATTAAAGACAGAATTCTTGGCAGTGTGGAGGAAAAGAGGAATTTTGGTGTTCAAGTGCATCGATCAGTCAAAGTTGCCAACCAAGTGGATAGGTTTGTTAAGAAAACAAATGCTGCTTTAGCTTTCATTAACGGGTGGGTGGGGCGGCTGGGTCGGTCGAGTTTAGACCTGCGAGATTTGATGTAGCTCTACAAGTCCCTAGTGAGATGACATTTGGAATACTGTGTCCAGTTCTGGTCGCCCCATTATAGGAAAACTACAAAGGCTTTGGAGAGGGTCCAAAGCAGGTTTGCGAGGATGTTGCCTGGACTGAAAGACTTGTCTTACGAAGGGATGTTGAATAATTTCGGACTTTTCTCTCTGGAAAGAAGGAGGAAGAGTGGTGAACTGATCGAGGTATGCAAGGTAATGGGAGGCATGTGTAGAGTAAATGGCCAGAGACCTTTACATCGGGCAATATTGACTGGCACAAGAGGCCACAGTTTTAAGGTAATTGGAGGAAGGTATAGAGGTGACGTCAGAGGTAGATTCTTTACACCGAGAGTTGTGAAGGTATGGAATACGTTGGCACTTGTGCGAATGGAAGCAGAGTCATTCAGGACATTTAAGCGACTGCGGAACGTGTGCATGGACAACAGTAAATTGAGGGGTACGAATATTATGTTATTTTATTTTATATTAGGACTGATCCTCGGCAAAGCACCGTATGCCGAAGGGCCTTTTCTGTGCTGTACCTTTCTACGTTCTATGTTCTATGTTCGTTGGGAAGGGAACCTCATACCTTCGTCCTTTGGCTGATAAATCAGTACACCTCCATGTTAAACAACACTTCAATGACGCTGTAAGGGTGGCTAGGGTGCAAATGTATTCTGGATGGGGGATTTCACTGTCCACCATCAAGTGTGGTTCGGCAGCAGCATGACTGATCCAGCTACTCGGATGGATGCAAAAAGGATGCAACTGCTAGTTTAGATCTGCGACAGGTGGTAAAGGAACAATTGAGGAAAAAACATGCTTGACCTCATTCTTACTAAACAGCCCGCTGTAGAAAAATCTGTCCATGATAGTATAGGTAAAAGTGATCCCTGTATTGTCCTTGTGGATGACTTCACATTGAGAATAACCTCCATTGTTTTGTGCGGTACTGCCACTGCGCTAAATGGGACAGACTTTTAACCGATGTAGCTTCTCTAGACTGGGCATTCATGAGGCGCCGTGGGCCAGCAACTGCAGCAGAACTGTACTCCAGTATAATCTTCAACCTCATGGCCTAGCATACCACCAGTCAACCATTATCATCAAGGCAGGGGATTAACGCTCGTTCAATGGAGAGTGCAGGAGGGTATGCCAGGAGCAGCATCAGGTGCACCAAAAATTGTGGTCTCAAATGATGAAGCTACCAAACAGGACTATTTGCATGCCAAGTGGCAGAAACAACAGGTAATAGACAGAGCTGAGCGATTCCCTATCCAAAGAATCAGCTCTAAGTTCTTCACTCCTTCCATATAGAGTTGTGAATGCTGGTGTATAATTAAACTACGCACTGGAGGAGGAGGCTTCACAAATATCCCCATCCTCAATGATGGACGATCCAAGCACATCAGTGCTAAAGATCATCTGTTGAATCTGCAAAAATCTTCAGTCAGAAATGTCCAGTGACTGAGCCATCTCGGCCTCCTCCAGTGCTCCCCAGCATCATAGACACCAGTCCCCAGCCAAATTAATTCATTCAAAGTGATATCAGGAAACAGCTGAAGGCACTAGACGCTGCAAAGTCAATGCTCCCTAAAAACAGTCTGGCAATAGCGCAGACGGTATGTGCTCCAGGATGTGCCGTTCGCCTGCCCAATCTCTTCCAGGACAGTTGAAACACTGTCATTTCCCCAATAATGGGGAAAATTGCACATATATGTCCTGTAGAGTCATAGAGATGTACAGCATGGAAACAGACCCGTCGCTCCAATCTGACACATTCATCCCAGCAAATTGCTGCCCAATCGGTCTCCTCTCTATAACCAGCAAAGTGAGGGAAAGGGGTTATCAATAGTGCTATCAAGCAAAATCTGCTCAGCACCAGCCTGCTCAGAGAAACCCAGTGTGGGTTTCGGCAGGCTCACTCAACTCCTGACCTCATCACAGCGTTGGTTCAAACATGGACGAAAGAACTTAATTCCATAGGTGACGTGAGACTGTCAGCCCTCGATATCACGGCGCTTTGTGACCACAAATGTCATCTAGGATCTATGGCAAACCGAGAATCAATGTGCATCAGGTGTAATCACTCTGCTGGCTAGATTTATACCTGACAGAAATGAAGATGGTGGAGGGTCAGTCATCTCAGTTCCAGGAGATCTCTGCAAGAGTCCCTCAGGGTAGTGCCGTCAGCTGCTTCATCAATGAACATCCCTCCAGCACAAGTCAGAGGTGGGGATGTCCACCGCTGATTGCACAGTTTTCAGGACAATTCGTGATTCTTTAAATACTGAAACAGTCCGTGCTAAAATGCAACACGTTCCAGGCAATGACCATCAATAATACAGACTCGAACCACTGTCCCTGCACATTCAAAGGCGTCGCCATCACCGAATACCCCACTGTTAACACCCTTGGAGTAACCATTGTCTATAAATACAACTGGGTTCATGAGATAAACACAGTGGCTATGGCTGCAATAGCAGATCAGAAACTAGGGATACTGTGTCGAATACCTCAGCTCCTTACACCCCAGAGGCTATCGACCACCTACAAGACACAAGGCAAGCGTGAGATGGAATACCCCCCACTTTCCTGGATGGGTGCAGCGTCAATACCACTCAAGAAACATGATACCATTCAGGACAATGAGGAGGTGATGAAGACTACTGGTGTTAGAGATTATAAGTTCTTATGCTTGAAACGTATGTTTTCCTGCTCCTCGGATGCTGCCTGGCCGGCTGTCCTGCTCTAGCATCACACCCACCATTCAGGACAAATCAACCGGTTTGAAAGTATATCAAATCTACAAATATTCAATCCCTACATTATCGGCTCTCAGTAGCAGCAGCATGTAATATCTCCAAGATTCTCTGCAGAAATTCCCTAATGATCCTAAGACACCAGTTTAAACCAACGACCACTTCAACTTAGAAGCACAAGGGCAGCAGATACATGGGAACACAAATGCATGCAAGTTCCCCTCCGAACCACACAAAGTCCTCACTTGGAAATGTGCTGCCATTCCTTTAGAGTCGTTCAATCAAAATCCTGGAATTCTCTCCTTACTGGTATTGTGCGACAACTCACAGCAATTGGACTGCAGCGAAATGAATAAAAAGTACTTAAGATGGCATCTGAAAGTTAACATCTTAACTTCAAGAAACACGGAAAACAATTGTCGTTTTACCCAATGCCAACCATATTTCATGAATGATAAATAAAACTACTTTCCAAGCTGATTAAGATTGCTTCACTTGCAGAATCTCTTCTCCGACAAAAATCTTGCTACATAACAAATAAATTTGTTTTTTTTTCCCTGCCATGTACTATTGATTGAACATTTTTTTAGATAGAAAAGCAAGGTCAACTCCTGAGACAGTTGAGACAATCTGTTTGTTTGTGACTAATTAATATCAGTCTCTATGGGTTATAATTACTTAACTGAAATGTTTCTGACTGGAATAAATAAGAAAATATGCAAACTCAAATTGCCAGTGAAAACTTAACTGATCTTACCTACTGTTGACCGCGAGTCCACAGGGTAGTGTTCAATACATTTTTATGAAATAGTAGAAGGAAGTTTTCAAGAATGAACACGGGCTTTCCATTTGTTGGCGAGGATGTTTCATTCTCGTTTATCCAATTTTTCTTTGTATTTTATGATTCGTTACTTTCTGGTTCAGTTTACAATACAATTGTGGATATACAAATGATTTACTATCCAGTCCTTGCCGCCATTGCTCTCATTGGTAAGTCTCGCTATCAGTTTTTAATTCAATTATCTGATAATGCTGTATTCATTCAGTTCCTTGAAAATAATAATATTTTAATGTATTTTAAATTGCTAACTGAACTGAGAAAACAGCTGTTTTAAATCCAAGAATTTGCGTAGTTTTATTGCATGTTTCACACCAATAACCTGTGAAGGGATATTTGTTCCAGTGGTGGTTGAAGCATAGTGCAGACAGGCTAATTCTCAATAATGTGTACTGATGGATTATTGGATTGCATTCGTAACTGAGTGGACTTGGCTCACGATAGAACTGGGCGGCACGGTGGCACAGTGGTTAGCACTGCTGCCTCACAGCACCAAAGACCCGGGTTCAGTTTCTGTCTCAGGAGCCTGACTGTGTGGCGTTTGCACGTTCTTCCCGTGTCTGCGTGGGTTTGCTCCGGTTTCCTCCCGCAGTCCAAAAATGTGCGGGCCAGGTGAATTGGCCATGCTAAATTGCCCGTAGTGTTAGGTATGGGGTAAACGTAGGGATTTAGGTGGATTGTGCTTCGGCGGGTCGGTGTGGACTTGTTGGGCCGAAGGGCCTGTTTCCATACTGTCATAAGTAGTCTATGAACTCACTGCCTTCTGTAGTATTAGCTAAATTAAGCCTGAATAAAGACAATTTTGTTTTACTCCATCATTTGCAGTAATCTGTGATTTTAAACTGTGACCCAGACACACTGTGCCTGTTGAAAATCAACAGACGCATCAAAAATAAGGAAAACAGTGAAGCAATGTTTTAAACAGCACAGTAATCATCTCGGATATCCTTGCGAATCTGAACTGAAATTGAACTCCTTTCACAACCTTTGTATTCCACAATATTACATATTTTATTCTTGGCTCATTAACCGTGAACTTGACACTTGCACAGTTTATAAAGTTTTCATTAGTAGGTTTGTGTCTGGTTCTGGGTTGTTTATTTAAAGTTACAGTCTCATTACTGGAGATAAATTGTATCTTTTTTTAATTTGAAATCATTTGTATGAACACAAACAGTAGGGACTCCAATACTAAAACTTCACCACTTCGCACACAGCCTTCAATTTTCAAATACATTCCCCCAACGTTCTCCCTCTGCGTCGTGCCACTCAACCAATTGTTGATCAAAATTCTGAAATTTTCTTGGATCCAATAGACTTTTACATTTGTCAATATTCTACCATGTGTGAGCTTGTCAAAACCATTGTAGAACCGCAAACAGACTGTGGCAAAAACATTGTCATCATCTGCACACCTGCTCACCTCTTCAGAGATTTCAGTCAAGATCATCAAACATGACTGCCTCTTAACAAAGCCATGCTGATTGTTCTTGACGAACGCCTGCCTCTCCAAGCTCACGTTAAATCTGTTCATCAGGATTGCTTCTCATGATATCCCTCGTATTGAGCTTATCCCGTTGTATAATTTCCTGATTTACGCCTTGGTGCCTTCAGCATAAAATTATACAGATTCGCTGTCTTCCAGGCCTCTGGCACGTCTTTTGCTGCTAGCCAGGAATTCAAATGTTTTGTAAATTCCCTTGTTATTTCCTCGTTCCCTTATCTCAATGGCCTGGAAGAGGGGGCACACATCCTTTCCGGTCTTGGAGATTTATTTCTTGTCAGAGATTTTTGGAAACTCCTCTCTATCTATGATGATTTATTTAATTGATTCGCAGACTACAACACTTATCACGAGATGCAAATCGTCTCTCTCACTCTTGAGAACGGAAGCAAATAAATAATTAAGTATCCTAACTAAATCTTATGGCTCAATGCACAAATCGGTCCTACAATTTCAATTGTTTTCTTATAACCTCCTTAATAAAACTGAAAAAAAAACAAGTTTGGCTTTTGTTTCAACATACTTTTAGTATCCCTTCATACTTTTTTAGTTCTCCTGATATCCTTTTTAAGGTTACCTTTGCACATTCGATATTCTTCTTGAGATTTTAGAATTTTGAGATCTCGGAACACTTATAATCTACTATTTTTATTTTAATCCATTGATGTATAGTCTTCAGTAAATAGGGTTCAGCAGATTTGCTTATCCCGTTGTTTGTTTCTATTTGGACACGTTTGCCCTCTATTCCTGACATTTGCTTCTTGAATGCATTTCTCTGTTCCGAGAGTTATTTATCTGAAAGTATCTGCTTAAAACTACATCCACGGACACCTCGTGTATTGTAATCCTTTCTACCTATTGGATTGAAGAGCTCTCTTGGACGCCTTTTAAAAATTACCCCTCTCTGAACCTTTCACACGATAACTCTTTCTGTTCATGTTGGGGAACGTAAAATCTCCTATCACTAGCCTATTAATTGCACAATTCTCAGAAATTTTCGATATGTCTGTTCTTCTGTTTCTCCTGTACTTTTATGGAAGCGAAAGTAAACTGCTAGCAATGCGACTGCTCCTGTTTTTGTTTCTCAGATCTACCTACGTTGTTTCCTGTAAGGAGCCTTTTAAGATGTCAACCATCCTTACTGGAGTAATAGATTACCTGATCAATATTGTGACACACTCTCCTCTTTTACCTCCTTTCCTGTCTTGCCTGAAGACCTATGTCCTGCAATGCTGAGCTGCCAATCTTGCCCCTGTCGCAATCATTTCTCAGTACCAACAATGACATCGAGCACTCCGTTTTCCTTTATGTCCTCTATTCATCTGCCTTGTTCGTCAAAATATTTGCATGAAAAAAGACTTTGTCAATCTACCTTTTGCCTTTACTAGCCCCGGACATCTGTACCTTCCTGGCTCACGTGCTGCACCATCTAATTTGAGCTGTTCATGTTTCCGTGCTGAACATTCTCTCTGGCTCTCACCATCTTCTACCAAAACGCTGTCGGACAGCAGAAACAAGCATGTCTGCAAGGATACTGGCTCTCTTCAGCTTCAAGAGTAACATCTCCAAAACGTACAGTCCTCCCAGCCCAGAAGTAGGCCCAATGCCCTCGAATTAAAAGCCCTCCATCCTGTGCTATCCTGCCAGCCAAGTATTCATCTGAATCAATCCTCTACTCCTACATACACCCACATGGTACATTAATAATCCATAGATCACCAGCTTCTGAATAGTGTGCTTTCATCTGTTTTCTCAGAGATTAAAAACTACGGTTGCTCTAATGGGTTCATGATTGTCACTAAGCATAGAAGAAGCCGATCCCAAGTGCCAGCTCGGCTGTGAATGACCTCTTTTAAGTCCACTAAGTGACTTTCTTTCCTAAAAGCATATAATAATTATGCCTCTTCATGAATACTGTTAATTTGCTTCGCTTTCATAAAATGTGCTTGCCCTACTCGACATTGGTTACCTACATTCATTTGTGATATCCGTCCTGACATCCAATTATTCCTGTTGCTTTTCAGTTAATCCCTTAGAAAGGACACATTTACTGACTTAAAAAATGCTTCTTTAAATTGCTGTACAAATTCAGTTTCTCTTTTAAGAATGTGACCAAATTTAATTCTGGTCGTCACGCGGTTGATTTGGTTTAAATAAACTTTAGTAAGGCTTTCGACAAGGTCGCAGATGGTGGACACATCCAAAGTGTAAAAGCGCATGAGATTCAAGACGGGCTGGCAAACTGGATTCAAAGTTAATTTGCAAATACGAGGTAAAGCATGATAGAGTAAGGTTGCGTTTGTGAAAGGAAGCCTGTGACCACAGACCTCGTTGCTGGGACAATTTCTGTTTGTTGTGTGCGTTAGCAAATATGGAAGGATTAATTAGTAAGTTTTCACATGAAACGAAAATTGTTGATTTTGTACATTAGAGGATGATCTAAGGCGACATATTATTATTGGTCATCTTAAAAATAGACAGAGTTATGGCTGATCAAATTAATTCTGATAAATGTGATGTCTAATAGTGAAGGATATAAACATTGAATGGTGGGGAGGACTGAGGAACAAGCGGACCATGTTTGACTGTGGTATCCCTTTGGCTCTTATGAGAGGAGAAGTAATCAATAGACGGAAGATGGAAAAGAGGATTCATAAAGTGGATATAAGAAATAATGTTTCCTCATGTGGGCCAAACTAGTACAACATTCGTAGTTTTAGGATAAGAAGGTATCATAAATTAGGGGGAAAAAATTCTCTCAAAGGATCATGAGTCGGTAGAATGTATTATCCTGTATTGAATGCAGGGACCTTGACAAAATTTAAGGTGGAGGTAAACTAACTTTTTAATTGAATGATATGAACGGTTATAGAGAGCGGGGAATAAAGTGGATTCGACGCTAACATGTGATAAGACAGTATTACATCAAATGGTGCAGCAGATTCATGAGGTTGAATAGCGTACGTTTGATCCTAAATTCATGTGTTCCAATGTGATACGTTTTGATGTATTTGTACTTGAATATTGGGGTGGGATGATTCAGATATTTGCAGACGACATTTAAATTGGTCGGTGGTAGAAAATGGTAAAAGATGCAGAAGGGCATGAACAGCGTCCCCATGCGTGGACAACAGTGAGAAGTGGTATTTAGGACAGAAAACTATGAAAGGATGCTCATGTGGATAGCAGCCATTGCAAGTGATTGTAGGATGAATGATAAGACCCTAAACAGTATGAACCCTCAGGGGAACCTTGGCGTGCATATCGATAAATCTCTGAAAACATCATGGCAGACTTAGTTAAGAAGGCCTATTGATAATTCGCCATTTTTCAATTCAGTCATAAGGCGTGTGTGTCACTGTCTGGTTCAGATGTTGTCACACATACCTAATCCCTGATCAATTACCCAATTGAAAGACAACTTAAGTGCTGCAGGTCTGGAGTCAAACTTAAGGCAGATATTTCCTGCCCAGAATGGTATGAGTGAACCTGATGACTTATTGGACAATCGTTTCACGGACATCATTCCTCCCTTAATTCCAGATTTTATTGAACTCAAATTCTACCATCTGCCATGACAGGATGCAAACGTGTGTCTCCAGAACATTTCCTGTGACTCTGGATCAATGGTTTAGTGATAATTCCACAATGTCAGCTGTTTCCCTTTATGTCTGATTCTTGGCCTATAAGAAGAATTGCAAATGCCTAGTCTCTGAGGTCCGAGCTATCAGGAAAGACGAGATAGGCTGAAGTTGATTTCCTCACAGCGGCAAAGACTGAATGGAGACCGCGTATAAAATTATGAGTGACACATGTAGAATGGGTCTGAATGCATTATTTTACTTGAAGTTGAACCTACAATCAGCAGGCTCGAACTTAAATCCAGATGGAAGGCTAAGAGGCTTATTGAGGAGCTTTGTTTTTTTTCCCTTCAGAGGACAGTAGTAGCCTGGAAGTGATTGCTTGATGGGGTGCTTGAATCAGAAATTCTTAACACGTAACATTTAAATAGCCATTTCAGGGGCATGGTCAAGAACTAGAAATATGATTAATGTGCTCAGATAATATGTCTCAAATGGAGGGGCTGAGTGTGTACCATTAGAATGGATGGATTCCCAACAAATTTCATATTTAATGGCCCAATTTGTATATCAAAAAATACTGAAGTATCACTGAAGATACAAATATGCTACTAGATATGGTACCGGTGGAATTGGCAACGTGAGAAATAAGATCTTGCAGTAAGAACTCAGGAAGCAAGGCAGTCAGTCAAAGAACAAGATCTCAAAGTTGTAATATGTGAATTGATCACAGTGGCACATGACAGGGAGTGCAGAAAACAAAAAAAAACAGAACAGCCGAGTTTTTGGCTAAGTAGCTGTAGTTGGAAGCAGGATTTCAGGTTCTTGATCATTGATCGTTGAGACTTCTTCTGGTGCTGGGGAATGTTGGCCAGGAGAAGCGGTTGCATGTAAACTGGATGGGAGGCAATATCTTCACAATGACGTTCCCGAATGTCGCTCAGGAGGGTTTAAACGAGAGTACCGGGAGCGGGAAACCAGAACGGCAGTCCGGCAAGTGTTGGGATTGTGGGAAATTTTCATATCATGCTTTGTTCCTGTGCAACATCGTGCTATGCAAATTCACTATAACTGTGAAGAAGACAGTTTGCACTATCAAAACCATGTCCATACTTCGGTAATAGCATTATAGCAAATTCGCGTTGAGAAAACATATATTTTACAAGAATACCTGTGCACGCCCCCATATTATCCAACAAAACATTTAAGGACAAAATTATTGACAAAATCTGGAAAGATGTAAAAAACAATAGGATTCTCATAGTTGTAACTTTAACTTCCCCAATATTAATTGAGACTTCCTTCGAGCAAGAGGCTTATTTGTGATTGAAACTGCTAGCGGCAGCGAGAGAGTTACATGCATCAGTATGTGGTCAGACCAACTCGAAGAGAGGACATGTTGGACCTTATCTTGACCAATGAGATGAACCAGCTAACTAAGCTTTAAGTGGCAGAGTATTTTAGAAAGTGTGATCACAACTCGTTAAGTTTTAAGTTAACGATGACTGAGGAAATGTCAGGAAATTGTGGGAAAATATTAAACTGGGGAGGGCAAATAATGACAATATGAAACAAGTGCTATGGCAAGTTAATTGTATCATGTCCATATTTGCCACATGATAGCTGTTTAAAGATCTGCTGCTCAGATATCAGGACTGGCAAATTTCACTACGGAGGATGGACAAGGATAACAGCATATGGGACTTAGATGATGAGGGAAGATGAAACTTTAATTTAATTGAGAAAGGACGCATATGTATTATTTATAATTTAAAATCGGATGCGGCCCATGAGGAATATAAAGTAACAAGGAAAGTACTCAAGCAGGGAATTAAAGACAAGGAGGGGCCATAGAATGTCCTCGCCAATCAGGTTTAAAAATAATCCAAGATATTTTATGCACACATTGAAAGGAAGGGGATAACTAGGCTAGGTTCACTTCAGGATAAAGGGAGGAGTTTGTGCGTGAAGGCCCGGGATGTGGTCAAAATTCTAAATGAGTACTCTGCATTTTATTCCCGCAGAGAAAGATCCTACAGGATCGTGAGATTAATGTTGGGCATCGAAACTTACTGGGATATTTTGACATAAGTCATTTTGCGTCTCTTGAAGAACATTCAGTTTGATATATCTCGATGGCCTGAAGGGAGCTACTCAAGGTTTTTGAGAGAAAGGATTGCTGGGGCCTTGACCCAGATCTTTTTATACTCACTAAACACTGGAGCACTGTTTAGGAGCTAATTTGTTTATGTTTGTACAAAAAGGGAGAAAAGGCTAATCCAGGAAATTACAGACCAATGATTCTGCCACCACACCTGCTAGCATCAGCGATTCAGAAACTATTGGAGAGAATTCTTAGGGCTAGGTTTGCACCCATTTCGAAAAGCATGGTGCGATTAAGGACAGTCAGCATTGCTTTGTATGGGACATTCATGTCTTACTACATTGATTTATATTTTAAGAAGTTGAAGAGCAGGAACGATGAGAATATTGTAGAGAATGTAGTTTTCTTGGATCTGTAAACAAGGTCCTTCATGTTAGGTTCATTAAGAATATTAAGATGCATGCGTTCCACGGTGACCTGTCCGCATCGATTTGGAATTAGCTAACATATAGGATACATACAGTGGTAGTGAAAGAGTGATTTCTGGCTGGATATTCGTGACTAGCGGTTCTGTACAGCTACGTATACTGTCACAAAATAAAAACCGAACGAACTGCGGATGCTAAAAATCAGAAAGAAAAAAAACAGAAGTTGCTGCAAAAGACCAGTGGATCAGCAAGCACTTATGACAAGCAATTAAGAGTTAACTTTTCAGGTCTGGTGGCACTTGCTCAGAACTGATGGTGAGTCAGTTTACATGCACGGGTGGGGAATGGGGGGAGGAGTGAAGGGAAATGAACAAATGAGAGGTGGAGATAAAGCCCAAAGAGAGTCAACAACAGCTGGACATGCAAATGAGTAGGTAATGATCAGACGAGGATGGTGAATAGCTTTTAATCGAGACTGTTCATGATTAACAATAGATAGTGTTTAATGGCAGACAATATGAAAAATGATCCATTGTAAAATAGCGGGTTTGGATTTGGAGTTCAAACTGAAAATTATTGAACTTGACATCGAACCCGGGGGACTGCAGCGTCCCCAACTGGAAACTGATGAGTTATATTTCCAGCTTGCGCTGAGCTTCACTGGAACTGTGCAGGAAGCCTGTCGCGGAGATGCTGATGAGGGAACAGCGTGGTGAAGCAGCTGGCAACTGAAAGCACAGGGCCTTGCTTGCTGATTGAGCGCAGATGTTTTTTGAAGTGGTCACACACTCCATGCTTCATTTCCCCAATGTCGACAAGTCCACGTTGTGAGCAGCGAAAGCAGTAGATTAGATTGTAAGAAATGCAGGCAAAGTGCTGCTTCACCTGGAAGATATTTTCGGGCCTTTGTATAATGAGGAGGAGGGAGGCAAATGGACAAAATTTTCACCTTCGGTAGGTGCAGGGGAAGGTGAGGCGGGGCTATCTGGTAGTGTTGGGAGTGAAAGAAGAGTGGTACAGGGAGTTCTGCTGAGTGCAGTCACTGCAGAATGCGAACAAGGGAGAGGAGGGGATCATGTGTCCATTGGGGGCATCCCGCTGGACGTGACCAAAATGGTGGCTGATTATCTTCTGGGTATAGATGCTGGTGGGATTGTATGTAAGGACAAGGGTAACTGTATCGATGTCGCACGGGGCATGAGAGTGGGTAAGGGCTGAAATACAGGAAATGGGTCAGACCCATTTGAGGGCCCTGTCGGTAACGGTGCTGGGGAAAACTCGACTGTGGAAGAAAGTGGACATTTCAGAGGCTACCTTGTTGAAGTTGGCCTCATCAGAATATATACCAAGAAATGAGAGAATGGAATGGGGTCATCACAGGAATCACGATGCACGGTCCACGTGGTCTGGAAGTCAGTGAGTTTATTATAGACAATAGAGACAAGTCTATCGCCTGAAATGGAAGTGTTGATGTCGAGAAAGAGAAGGGAGGAGGCACAGGTTAACCAGGATGAAGGCAGGGAAGTATGGAATTTGGAAGATTATCATTTCGAAATCCAGGAGAGAGAGGGAAGCAGATCGATGATATCATGGATACATCCGAAGAAAGAGGTCTGGGTGCGTGCCAGAATAAGAGTGTAACAAGGCATGTTCCCTGTGCCCCATGAAGAGATATGCATAACTAGGACCCATGCAGATACAGATGGCCAGCCCTCTGACATGAACAAAATGAAGGAGTTAAAAGAGAAGTTTTATTTTTGTCTTCCAGAGCAAGCTCGACCGTGCGGTGCGTGTGAATGATTGTTTTTTTTTTCCCCATGAAGTTGCGGAAAGCCTTGAGTCCATCCTGGTGGGTAACGAACATGTGAAGTGATTGCAGGTACATGGTAAAGAGAAGACCGCAGGAGCCTCCAAAGTGGAAATTGCAAAAGTGTCATGGAGTGCCAGAAGAATTGCGATCTGAATGGGCAGAGCCTGGAGTAGGGATAAAAAGACTGTGCCAGAGTAGGAAAGACAAGCTTTTGTGTGGCAGGAGAAGGTAGAAACAATGTGTCTGCCTTTGCAGTTAGTGAATTTTCAGAAGGATGTCAAAGGGAGCCGCATGGGACGATCAGCAAGGAGCAATGGGGAGAGATCTCTTGCTGAATTGACAACAGTGACCATAATTGAAACAACGGCCTAAGTTCCATTGTGGTATCATGGTCCGGGGAGCTAGGAAGTGGTATCGGAGAGTTGGCAGTCTAAGTATAAAGGTCAGAGCTCCAAACAATAACCTCATCAAACTTGCTAGCTGGCGTAATAACAAAGTTAGGATTGGATGTCATTGCAATGAATACAGCCAGTGCTGAAGGAAAAGCTCGAATATGGTGGGGAGTCAACAGAGAAATTGAGGTGGCCAATATCTCGTCGAAAGGTATCAATGAATAGTTTGAGTGCAGATAAAAGACCAGAGGGAGAGGTCCGGGTGATGGGAATGCATTGGAGCTTCGGTAAGCAGTCTGTGGAACGTGGAGTGGACTCCTGTCCAACGTCATATGCACGGAGGCAAAGATAACAGAACAAGACTTCGAAGTCGCGTCATGCCCGAAATTCTTTAAGGTGGGGATACATTTGGATAAAGCTGATACCTTGCTGAGGACAGAACATTCAGCATCGTGCAGAGAAAGTGTATAAGGAATTGAAAACACCCAGGAGGATGTGGAGTTCATGTGGGAGGACCCAGTCAGCGGTAAGGGGAGGTGAGGAGGGCCCTGGGTATCGCTCAGTTGGAGCATATTTAGTGCCTTGATGCCCGAAAGGAAGAGAAGAGGTTTCTTGATCACACAACGAATTAGCCACAGGATGAAATGAGACTTTGGCGTGGTGCAGCCCGAGACATTGTCATGTGACACGGTTGGAGAGACAGGTCGATACAGTGCATGTGACATCACATTGTTCTGAGTGTGGCCCTCAGGATGCATTAGCGGTCTGTGGAACGTTGAACATCAAAGACACACATGTGATACTGGCTTGATTCTACTTGGGACCTATATGGGGTGTGTCTGATCCAGAGGCAGTCACTAAGGATGCGTTTTGGCTATGGAAACAAGTTTTCGCACACACCTGGGCAAACACCAGAAGTCTAAAACTATTGCTCATGGAGAACAAGGAAGATTGGAATGGAAATCCTGTCGGAGAGAAAAGTAGAACATCTCCAAGGTAGGGATTGAAAAGAAGGGGCAGTGAGTGAAATACAAAGTGAAAATTGGAATAAAACTGAGGAAGCTCTAAATCAGAAACAAACAGAGTTTGCTGTAAAAGGCCAGCAGATCTGCAGCATCTGTGAAGAGAATTCAGAATTCAAGTTTCAGGTATGATGACCCTTCACCAGAACTGAGGGCAGCAATGAAATATCAGTTTCTCTACAGAAGTTAGGACTAAGGAGTAAATGAAACGTGCAGTTAGCACCGAAACGGAAAGAGGAACAGTTGGACACACAAAGAAGAACATAACCTTTTGGCTAGGATGAGGAATAGCTGTTAATGGAGAGTGTTAACAATCAGAAATATGAAATGACAGTCGAGATGATAACAAGACCTGGTATCTAAGTTAGGGATTCGGACACGGAAGAGTTCAGGCACGGACTGGCACTTTTGTTATTTGTGATCTATATAGAGGAATTGACTGAAAATGCCGATTTTTGTTTGAGCAAGTTTGCGAATAACACAAATAGTTGGGAAGTTGCTGATAGTGTAAAAGGCAGTGAAAGGATACAGTGGGAGATAGATCAATTCAGATATGGGCCTGAAAATGGGAGATGTGGATTTCACAGTCTGAAAGTGTGAGGTGCTTCACTTTCAGCGAGAAAATGTTGAGGGAAACTATGCAGTTAATGGAAGGACAAACAAAAGCACGTCCAGAAGAATCATGGGGATCTCGTCCACAGCTCTCGGAAAGTCTCCACTCAAGGTAGATAAGGTGACAGAGAAGTCGTCTGCTTTTCTTGCCTTTAATGGTTGAGACATTGACATGGAAGTGATGTTGCAGCTTTAGAAATCTTTGGTTAAGCCACTCTTAATGTGTTGCATTTATAGTCATAGTCATAGAGATGTACAGCATGGAAACAGAACCTTCGGTCCAACCCGTCCATGCCGCCCAGATATCCCAACCGATTGTAGTCCCACCTGCCAGCACCGGGCCCATATCCCTCCAAAGCTTTCCTAGTCATATACCCATCGAAATGCATCTTAAATGTGGTAATTGTATCAGCCTCCACCACATCCTCTGGCATCTCATTCCATACACGTTCCACCCTCTGCGTTAAAACGTTGCCCATTTGGTTTCTTTTATACTTTTCCCCTTTCATCCTAAACCGAAGCCCCCTTGTTATTTAATTTTGTTCTCTATATAACGGGAAGAATCTAGAGGCATTAGAGAGGCAGAGGAGGTTAACGAGGATGCTATCTGGATCAGAGTGGATCTGATATAAGGAGATGCAAGAGAAACTCAGATTGTTTTCTCTGGTGCGGCAGGGGCCGAGGGAAGGCATGAGAGAAGTTTATAAAGTTGGGATGCATGGATAGTCTTGATGGTTGAAATCTTATTTTTCCTAGAGTAGCTATATTTAATTCTTGGAAGTATGCGTTTAAAGTGAGAGGAGGAAGTTCAACATAGATGCCTCGAACACACGGCCATGGATAGTGGCGGAAACCCATTTGATAAGTGTGTTTAAAGGGCTTTTTCAGAGGCACTCGAATAAGCATGTGATGGAGAGATGCGCACCAAATCCAGACAGAAAGAACCAGATTCATGTTTGGCCAAATATTGTGAGCTTAAGGGTATGCCCCTGTGCTGTATTGTTCTATTTTCTGTGTACTAAGGTTAAGGATGATGATGGAGTATAATATGCAACAATCCAGAGGAGGAAGAATTAAATGTAAGAAAGAAAAAAGTCATTCAGCAAGAACTGAGCTGGATAGGATTCATTGAATTAAGAGATTGGTGGGAAAACAAATAGTACTACCTTCACGAAGCATGTGAGTCAGATGCAGTTGCATATTTTCTCAGAGTAGGGCCAACAAACTTCGAGTTCACTAGATCACACACAAGGTAGAAACTAACATTCGATAGAAAAAAGTATATATTTAGGATACGTCTCGGATCTAAAGTACAATTGATAACAGACAGGAGTACTGAAGATTTGACGTGGAGATGCAAAATTAAAAGAAGCAACGAGGCATTATGAGAAACATTAGTGGCAAACATAAAGTGAATTCTAAAATTGTCTACAGGCATCTAAACAATAAGATGGTGAGAAAAGTGATTAATTCCTGTATTGTGTACAAGTAAGCTTCCGACAAATTTATGTCACGGATAAAACAAAGTGATAAACAATATTGAGTTCAGTAATGATAAATGAGACAGAATTAGTTCACAAAATGACTGTGCATGAACAGTTATCAAATACTGACTAGTTCTTTGAGAAGGTGACTAAGGAAGTGGACGAGGGTAAAGCAGTAGATGTTGTGTATATGGATTTTAGTAAGGCGTTCGATAAGGTTCCCCATGGTAGGCTAATGCTAAAACTTCGGAGGTATGGCATTGAGGATACATTAGAGGTTTGGATTAGGAATTGGCTGGCTGGAAGGAGACAGAGGGTAGTAGTTGATGGATTATGTTCATCTTGGAGCGCAGTTACTAGCGGTGTACCACAAGGATCTCTTTTGGGACCATTGCTTTTTGTTATCTTTATAAATGATCTAGAGGAAGGACTTGAAAGCTGGGTAAGCAAGTTTGCGGATGACACAAAAGTCGGTGGAGTTGTGGATAGTGAGGAAGGAAGTGGTAGGTTACAGAGGGATATAGATAAGTTGCAGAGCTGGGCGGAAATGTGGCAAATGGAATTCAATGCAGCTAAGTGCGAAGTCGTTCACTTTGGTAGGAATAACAAGATGATGGATTACTGGGCTAATGGTAGGCTACTTGGTAGTGTGGATGAGCAGAGGGATCTTGGTGTCCATGTACACAGATCTCTGAAAGTTGCCACCCAGGTAAATAGTGCTGTGAGGAAGGCATATGGTGTACTGGGCTTTATTGGCAGAGGAATTGAGTTCCGGAGTCCTGAGGTCATGTTGCAGTTGTATAAGACTCTGGTGAGGCCTCATCTGGAGTATTGTGTGCAGTTTTGGTCGCCATACTATAGGAAGGATGTGGAAGCTTTAGAACGAGTGCAGAGGAGGTTTACCAGGATGTTGCCTGGAATGGTAGGAAAATCTTATGAGGAAAGGCTGAGGCACTTGGGGCTGTTCTCATTGGAGAAGAGAAGGTTTAGGGGAGATCTGATAGAAGTGTATAAGATGATTAGGGGTTTAGATAGGGTAGATACTAAGAACCTTTTACCGCTAATGGAGTCAGGTGTTACTAGGGGACATAGCTTTAAATTAAGGGGAGGTAGGTATAGGACAGATGTTAGGGGTAGATTCTTCACACAGCGGGTTGTGAGTTCATGGAATGCCCTGCCCGTATCAGTGGTGAACTCTCCTTCTTTATGGTCATTTAAGCGGGCATTGGATAGGCATTTGGAAGTTATTGGGCTAGTATAGGTTAGGTAGGATTCGGTCGGCGCAACATCGAGGGCCGAAGGGCCTGTACTGCGCTGTATCCTTCTATGTTCTATGTTCTAACATGATTAAGTTCAATGTTAGCGTTTAAAATTGCATGATAACGCATGAATCAGCCATCAGAATTTTAGATTTATGTAAGGTCGATTGAAACAAAGTGAGACAGAGTCTGGCCACAGTAAACTGCGTAAATGGATCAGACTAACGAGGGACAGCGGAGAACATTGAACACACGAAGCATTTAACACAATACAAAGGTATTTATAACTCTGAAAATGAAAATCTCCAGTTCACAGGGGAAAAGAAAGTCACAGACAAGAGAGAAAGTATAACAATGAAATAAATAGCCTTTAAAAATGGGGGGAAACAAAGCAAAAATTCTTCTTAATGGGAAAAATGCAAAACGTCGCGAAGGACCACAAGACAGCTTGTGAGAACTACAAATAATGGATTCATGAAATAAAAGCAGAACAGTTTGTCAGGGGGTATGTTGGTGTACCATGAACTGAAATTTGGATATTGTCGATGACTAATGGAAAACAGCGGGTGCATGGAATACTTACTTTGCCTCCGTGTTTACTGCACAAAAAAGACGACATTACAGTAGTTGTGAAAAGGGACTGAATAAAATTGACGTAAGTGAAACATCAGTAATGAAGAAATTAAATAAATTAAACAGTGAGAGATCCGCAAAACCTAACAGTTTTCATCCTAGTGGTTAAAGGAGTTCGGAGATCACATACGATATATCCAAAGTTTGGGAGATGATTTGTGGCTCGAGTGATCGTCGTTTTGGATCTGTTTGCCAAACTGGGAATTTGTGTTGCAGACGTTTCGTCCTCGTCTAGGTGACATCCTCAGTGCTTGGGAGCCTCCTATGAAGCGCTTCTGTGATGTTTCCTCCGGAATGTATAGTGATTTGTACCTGTCACTTCCGGTTGTCAGTTCCAGCACATGGCAAGGTGGCTCAGTGGTCAGCATTGTTGCTTCACAGTTCCAGGAATATGAGTTCGGTTTGAGCCTCAGGCCACTCCCTGTGTGAATCTTGCAAATTCTCCCTGTGTCTGTGTGGGTCTTTGGTGGTTGCTTTGGTTTCCTACCATCGTGCAAAGATGTGCAAGCTTGATGATGTTAAATTTACCCGCAATTTTCAAATAAGTTATGTTAAGTGCGTTAGTCATGGAAAGTAAAGGGGTACGTTAGTGGGATGCTGTTCAGAGGGTTGACGTGGACTTGTTAGGCCG
The DNA here is from genome assembly GCF_020745735.1 of Hemiscyllium ocellatum. Taxonomy (NCBI): domain Eukaryota; kingdom Metazoa; phylum Chordata; class Chondrichthyes; order Orectolobiformes; family Hemiscylliidae; genus Hemiscyllium; species Hemiscyllium ocellatum. Next base: position 2,512,808 of record NC_083418.1, read on the forward strand.
AGAAGCTTGTTTCAACGCTGTTGAATTCTACGAACAAAAAACAACTCTTCCTGCATAAAATGAAAGAGAATTACGAGCGAATAGAGTTAAGGTAATATGCAAATGAAGAAAAGTTGATGTCACAAAGTGCTTCATTCATGCACCGATTAGTTGGGGTATGGAATCATTCTGCCAGTAATTGCACTGTTAGCAAGTCCTACTGGCCGACCCAAGTGGGCACTGGGTTATCCTTTTGATGGAGAGAGTACGCTAACGGATTGGGAAAAGGCAGATCATTGGCAATGTCTAATAAAACTTGGGTGGGCATTGAGTCTGCGTGCTCCTGTTCGTGGAAATGTTATGTGCCATTCACCTAAATCCCACACTAAAACACACGGAGACATTTGGAACCTTTGTCAATGTTTATTCATGCATATGCAATGGAGAGGAGCTCTCTCTGCTAGAAAACTGAATTTTTTGTTATTTTACATCGGAATTATATTATTTGATACCATCAATTAAAATGTTCATATGATTCAATTCACCCAAACATGGTCAAATTCCATTGCTCATGTATCAATACTGAATTAACAGCAGAGTATAGGCTCGGGACGATGGGCTGGTAAACAAATGGCCCAATGCTATGTCTTTAATCTTCTTACGAGTGATCACTTAAGTATAATAGTTGGAATATCATCAGTGTTTATTTCTCCAGAACAATGTCTTAACATCTTCGGGTTCAACACCTGACCTTCTTCTCATGCTAACGGAGCTACTTGATCCGATCCGAGTATGTTTCATATGGGAATGCGTTCCATGTGATGGTTTGTAAACCGGGAATATGCCCGTATTAATCCCTGTTCTTTGTTTGTGCCCTCTCTCTTCTGCTAACGTCCGACTCCATGCAAATTAATACATTGGATAAATTCAAATACATTTCCTAAGCTACATAAGTTGATGAACATACCATCCGACTAAATTTTTTTTATCAGTTTCCTTGAAAATATGTTTTCCTTCTTTCAGGCCTCAATCTACACAGTAGATGCTCACTGATTCATTTGCAAAAAGTGCCAGATCATTGGTTTTCCAGATAGCCCCAAATCATTTCACCGGGATCTCTGGCCCAAGATTTTGTGCTGAACGTGATGCTAAATGAGCTTAATGCCTTCTGCCAACACTTGGTCCATAACCTGACATTCCTTACTTATTCACGTATTTATCTAACAGTCCCTTAAATGCTCTTACTGTATCGGCCTGCACCACCGGTACTGGCAGCGCATTATACTGTTCCTATCTTTGTAAAATAATTGTTCTTGACATCTCCTTTAAATTTTGCCACCTCGCCTAAAAATGTTTGGCTCCGAATATAAGATCTTTCAATTTTGGGAAAAAAGATTGTGAACATCAAACCTGTCCACGCATCTTTTAATTTATAAACTTCAATCAATTCTCTCCTCAGTCTCCGCAACTTCAGAGAAAGCGTCCGGAGATTGGCCTCTCTTTGTAGCTCCCATCCTCCAATCCAGGTCGGGTTCTCATTAACATGTTCTGCACCCTTTTCAATGCCTCCACAACCTTCCGGTAATGTGGTGAGAGGAATTAAACACAAGTGTGTTCACCTAAGTGTGAACTATCCAAAGTTTTATAAAAAGGCAACGTGACGGCCTGAATCGAATACGCAATTTCCCGAACAGTGAAGGCAAGGAAGCCGTATACTAGCTTCACCAACTTATCTACTTGAGTGCTATTTCAACGAGCTGTGGACATGAAGCCCAAGATCCCTCTCTATACCAGCGATATTCAAGGTCCTGGCATTAACTGTGATCTTCCAAAGTGCCGCACCTCACAGTTAACCGGACAAAGCTCTGTACATCATTTCTCTGCCCATATCAGCAACTGAGCACGGTACATCCTTTGACAACTTTCACCAGTGTCGACAACTTCACTGATACTTTTTACCGTCTTCAAACATACAACCGTACCCATCTATAGTTTCCTCCAAGTCATTCAATGTTCACAAAAATCCGAGGTTCCAGTAAGAATCCCTTTGGAACTCCACTCATCTTGGACCTCCAGCCAGAACAAAAACGTTTCCACCACTTCATTCTATCTTCTATGTTCAAGGCAATTTTAATTCCACGCATCCAAATCGCCGTGTTTCCAATGTAACTTAGTCTTCCTCATGGGTACCATGTCAGAAGCCTTACTGAAATACATGTAGGCACCATCCACTGCTCTACACTCATTGATTGCCTTTGTCAATTCCTGGAAAAATTAAATCATGTTTGTAAGACATGACTATCCCAGTTCAAAGCCATATTGACTGTGCTAATCAGTTCATGTTTTTCCAAATGCATGTAAATCCTATTCCTCAAAATTCTCTCCAATGCCTTCCCAATCACTAACATAAGAGTTATGAATCTATAATTTTCTAAAATATATTTGCTTTATCTTTTCAACAAAGGAAAAATATTAGGTACTCGCCAGTGGTCTGGGAGCTTTACAGTGGTTTTTGAGGATGCAAAGATCTTGGTCAATGCTCGATCAACCGCCTTTCATGCCTTTTAACAACTTGGGGTAGATATCGTCGGGCTGTGGCGACTTTACCTAGTTAAGGCTCTTTAAGAAACCATCAGCAATTCTTACTTGATTCAAAAATGCCCCTGCGTAATAGCATGTTCCACACTAATTTTCTATGCCGCATACCGTTCTCCTGGTATCCTTCTGGATGAATATGGACATACAGCACTCCTTTAAGATCTCACCCACATCCGCTGCTTCAGGATCGCTCCTTTGTCTTTGAGTATTCCTACGTTGTCCCTAGCCATCCATCTATTTTCGAAAATATGTATGGAATGCATTCGGATTCTCTTTTACACTACGTACCAAGGGCATTAATGACCCCTTCTTGCTCCTGCTTGAGTTCCCTCCTACGTTCTTTATATTCCTCATGGGCCCTGTCCGATTTTGGTTGCTAATCCTTAGTGCATGCTTCTTTTCTCGTTTTCACTAAATACACATTCTTCAATATCATAAAACGGTCCCTGACTTACCGTCCTCTTCCTTCTTCCTTAATGGAACGTGTTGGTCCTGAAATCTGATCACGAGGTGTTTAAATAACTCCCACATATTCAATATAAACGGATAGCAGTTCATCCTAACTAACGTTCCCATGTTACTGCTAGATGTTGACATTTTTTTTGCAATAACCCATTGAATAACTTCTGACAATCTCCTATCTTATCCATATTCATTACTATGTTAAAAATGAAGAAGCTTTGATCAATGTTTCCAAAATACTGTCTCAGTGAACCATCAGTAAACTGGCCAGGATCATTCGCCTATATGAGGTTCAGTATCACCATTCCTCGACTTGGCCTAAATACGTCTTGTTTCAAGGCATCTGCTGGATGGTATTTAACAAATTCTGCTTTGTCTAATCCTCGTGTTCTCAGGCAGTCCCAATCAATACTGCGAAGTTGAAGGAAACGCGATGATAACCCTGTTGTCATTGCATCTTTCCATATTGTGGGCGGCACGGTGGCTCATTGGTTAGCACTGCTGCCTCACAGCGCCTGAGACCCGGGTTCATTTCCCGACTCAGGCGACTGACTGTGTGGAGTTTGCACAATCTCCCCGTGTCTGCGTGGGTTTCCTCCGGGTGCTCCGGTTTCCTCCCACAGTCCAAAGATGTGCGGGTCAGGTGAATTAGCCATGCTAAATTGCCCGTAGTGTTAGGTAAGGGGTAAGTGTGGGGGTATGGGTGGGTTGCGCTTCGGCGGGTCGGTGTGGACTTGTTGGGCCGAAGGGCCTGTTTCCACACTGTAAGTAGTCTAATCTATTCTGCTGGCATTTTTGTTCCTCATAGTCTCGATGGCTGCTGCATGGCTGTTAATAAGTATGTATAATAAGTATGTAGCATAATCCCATAAGAATGATAATACCTTTCTTCTTTTAGAGATGCACCCATATTGTTGCAATCGATGAGCGACCACTACCCATCACCCATCCCTCCCAACCAGTTACCGGGAGTCTTCTCTAAGTGCAGATATGACATTTTACCTGATTAGTAATGCAATTCCTTCATCTCTTTTACTTTCATCTCTCTCTCCTCTGAAACAACGAAACCCTGGAATGTTGAGCAGCCAATCCCGCCCCTCTCTCAAACAAGTCTCTGCATTTGCAGCAACATTATCCTGCATTACCTCTATTTCCCTTCCTGAGCAGCGGAACAACAATAGATACGAGTCTGTCCTTCGGGACGTCGCCAGTGGCTAAAGAGAATTCGAGGATCTTGGTACAGTCCTCAGGAATCCCCTCTCTCAATAACCTCACATAAATAATGTACAAGTCGAAATATGTGGATTTTAAAGGATGTCTCCATTCTACATAGACGATATCATTTATTCTGATAAGACACCTAGAGAAACCTTACTTTCCAATAATATTTACAGCTAATGCACAGACTATGCTGATATTTACAAAGAATCCAGACTGCGCACTATTTTCTGCAAGGAATCCATAGATTGTAATATTATTCAGAGGCGATCTGTCTTCTGAAAAATAAGAAGTAGATTACTTACAGTGTGGAAACAGGCCCATCGGCCCAGCAAGCCAACACCGACACGCAACCCAACCAGACCCATTCCCCTACACCTAACTCTACGGGCCGTTTAGCATGGCCAATTCACCTAATCTACACATTTTTGGATTATGGGATGAAAAGGGTACACTCGCACAAAATCCACGCAGACACGGGGAGAATGTACAAATTCCACACAGAGAGTCACCTGAGCCGGGAATTGAACCTGGGTATGCAGAATTGCTTACGATTGTGCCACCGTCTGGCCCAAATGGCCAAAGTGGCTCAGTTTATTTGCCAACATATTTCAGTTCATTATTAAAATGCATCCAAGTTTAAGTTAACAATCAGAATAAATAAATACTTAGCCGTTTGCTTTGAATAGCTGTTCGACCAAGAAATCGTGCTGACATTGACAGCAACATGTGGCACAGCATTTCATTCATATTGGATACAGGATCTATGGTGTGTTAGGTCCGTGAATCAAAAACAAAACAGCAGTGGCAAGCCATTTTATCATGTCTCGTGCTGACGTCAAACGTAACTCAATGATTAACTTGGAGCATGAGTGAATGTAGCGTGATATGGACGAAGGGCAGGCAGAAGGGAGCCAATTAATTTGCTTTTATGTTTTGAACAAGATCTTGGTCTGAAGGGTCCGTATCTGTGCTGCATAGTTCTATGTTCTATAATAAGTATCCCCATCTCTTTTTAGATAAGTCAACAGGTGGATGTCTCTTTTTTATTGTTACAGTTAACCTGCTTACGATCATGATCATGCATCGTGGAAACTGTGGGCTTTCGAAGTGCATCTCTTGGTACCTCATATCCATGGCAACGGCTGATCTACTGGTCGTTATTACTGATTTAATAGCAAGGCACATTCCAATCATTTACAAGAGTCACTTTAGTTTTCTGTTGTCCATTCCCATATGTAATATCCATGCCATTGTGCTTTACACAGTTACTGACTGTTCTATCTGGTTTACTGTCTCTTTCACCTTTGATAGATTTGTCTCCATTTGTGTCCAGAAGCTCAAATCAAGGTATTGCACTGAGAAAGGAGCAGCTGTGGTTCTCGGGATAATAACCGAGAAGTTTTCTAAGAAGTACAAGCTTGATAATAATCCTTGGTTTTGTGATGTAGCAATCAGAATTCTTTTCTCTCAATTCTGGACAACAATTGAATTACTTCATTACATTATCAGCCCTTTTATCCCATTTCTTGTGATCATGATACTGAATATTTTGACCATTAAACACATTTTATTGGCCAACAGAGCGCGCAGGAGAATTCGTAACCAAGGCAACAGGGTGAAGACTAGAGATCCTGAAATGGAGAACAGAAGAAAATCGGTCATTTTTCTCCTTTTGGTCTCTGGTAATTTCATTCTTTTATGGATCGTGTTTCTGGTATCTTCTCTGTGGATTCGTATGTATGTTTTGCAATATATTTCCAAAATACCACCTCGCTACATACAAGAACTTGGATTGATGTTCCAACTCCTGAGTAGCTGCACAAATACTGTGATTTACGTCTCAACACAAACGAAGTTCAGACAGCAATTGAAGAATGTATTGAAATATCCCTTTATTACCATTCTGAAGTTCATTAAACGATTTCAATAACTATATAATATCTTATCAAAAGCACAAGTACTGAGCAGATTTCGACTATCAAAAACGGTTAGTCACATTTATGAAGAGGGAGGGAAGACATAATTCCAGATTATCTCATTACTATCAAAACTACATGCATTTCCAGGCAAATCTCTGTGAAATGATTTTTCCAGATTTAATGATTACAAATAGAGCAGGGGGAGTATCTTCCGTCGATGACGAATCAGGAGGAACTGAGGATGTGGCATGTTCCTTCATGTTCAAGTGTCTAACATATTCAGTGAAGTTTCCAAAGCTCCCACGATAATTGTATTATTACTTGAATTGATCCTTCAGTAACTCAATGATTAACTGGGAGCATGAGTGAATGAATGCATAAAGGGCCCATGGGTAATGAAAATTCAAATAGGGAACAATAGTCCATGAATTGATTATTTGTTGTTGGCTCAGGTCGGTTTAATTCATTGCATGCGTAAGAGACAGTGATAGGGAGGAGTAGTCATGATAAATGTACTTGGACGTGTTTAGCATTAAGTTGGGTCAAGCATCAGCCAGCTTAACTTTATGTGTGTGTCGTAAAATTGCGTGTACCTTTCCAGAGTATGAAACACAGTACTCATATTTAGATGCATTAATGTCGATATTTAACAGTGAGATCAGTTGAAAAAAATCATGGTGAATCTGAGTGGAATCGCATAAATCTAGTTGGAACTATATTGGAATATCAATCATATTCGGTTGGTCAATATCATGGAAATATATTTCAACAGCAATGTGGGGTTATTCGACACAATGTTGGCTACATAACTTCATGACAACAGTTGGGAATTGCTGGCAAAACATCGGAATGGAATAGACAGTCAATGCTGGACTTAATTCCCTTGAAATTTATATGATAAAATAAAGCATTCGGTCGTGTTGCTGAATCATTTACAATTTGTCTGCATGATTTGGAGTTAGGAATAGTGAACACGATAGCAAACTTTGCAGGTTGTATAAAATGGATTGCAAAATGAACTGTACGCAAGGAATAAGAAATTTACAAATGCCTATAGTTTGGTTCAATGAATGGGTCAAAATTTGTCAAATGGAGTTTCACGTGGATAGGTGTGAGATCAATCATTTTGATAGAAGGAATATGTAATCAAAGTATTACCGAAATGAAGAGAAACTCTAGAGTATTTCGAGCACATTGGAGTCTGGGTATCATTATGCAGTCATCGCAAAATTATAGAATCCAAGCACAACATGAAGTAAGGAAGGCAAACCGAATTTTGGTGTTTATTGCGAAAGTAATGCAGTATAAAATCATGGGAGTGAGGCTGTAACGGAACAATTCACGAGAGAGACCAGACCTGAAATGCAACAGAGAATAAAGAACAGATCAGCGCAGAACAGGACTTTCAGACCACGAACATACCTTTTGCTGCTATGTGATCCTTATTCTTCTATTACCTGTCTCTTCATTTATCTGTCAAAATGTCTCTTAACAATTGAAAAGTATTCTGTCTTCACGATCATCTTTGGCTGTGCATTCCATGCTTTAAAAAGATGCTTCTCATCTCTCCTTCAAATTTACCACTTTTACTGAAATCTATTTCCCATAAGATTCGGTATTCAACGCTGCAGGGAAAAAAACCCATGCATTTTATTCATGCTTCTCTATTGTGTAAATTTTGATCTGTTTTGACCGCTTGATCTTTAGCCTTCAATTGAATTTTTTTTAAAAAGTCTCTTTATTTCTGAAGGGATGCAATAGTATTGCAGGCAGTTCAGGTTAGATTCACTTGATTGTTTCCAGAGATGACAAGTTTTCCTTACGGAGAGGGACTAAGCAGTTGAGACTGTCTGTGTGGAGTTTGCAAATTCTCCCCGTGTCTCCGTGGGTTTCCTCTGGGTGCTCCGGTTTCCTCCCATTGTCCAAAAATCTGCAGGTTAGGTCAATTGGCCATGCTAAATTGCCCGAAGTGTTAGGTGAAGGGGTAAATGTAGGGGAATGGGTCTGGGCGGGTTGCTCTTCGGTGGGTTGGTATGGACTTGTTGTACCGAACGGCCAGTTTCCAAGCTGTAAGTAATCTAATACTCCATAGAGCTTAAAAGAGACAGAACTGAGATGTATAAGAAGCTGTATGATTTTTCTGAAATTGCTGTAGAAAGCATGCTTTCTGATATGGGGTAATCCAGAATGATGGTCATAATTTTAGCATAAATGGTAGCAAATGGCAAAGAAAGATGAGGCTGCAGAATTCCCTAAACCCACAGTGATTTGGATTCTGGGACAGTGAATACCTTTAAGAAAGAGAAAGAGTTTTAATTCGTACTGGGTTGTAAAGTTCTGCAAAGTCAGCATGAAGTTGGAGGTGAGTTTGGGAAACGAGCAACGACAATATTAAAGATCTAAATAGCTTACTCCTGAACATTAATTTCAGGTTATTGACTTTAGTTGAGATGGTAAGTCACCAAGTTCGGCCAAATATTTTTTGTACCTTGGCAAGCTACAAGCTCATCTTGAGTTTTACTGCTATTGTTCTCACACAGCTCCCAACATATGTTCAAAGATGCAAATTAGGAGTAAGAGTTGAACCAATGGTCTCCATGCCTCTTATACCATTCAGAACGAACATGGTTAGTGTAATCACTCCACATTCTTGACAACCCTGATGAAGTTTCTCACAGGGTTTCACAATAAATGCGTCAGCCTTAAAAATATCGAAAGATACTGCATCAAAAAAGAACGTTCGAAAGACTCATTACACTCTGCAAAATATTTTTTCATCTTCAGATGATTCAGATAAATCAGACTTTCAGGATACGCAATACTTATTTTCTATTTCCGAGACGGAAAGGATCTTACCTTCTTTCTTTGCAAATTATTCTTCAAAATCTCATTGTGCCTTTCAGCTTTGAGGTGGCAGACTTTGGGGTCGCCTTCTCAGAAGGAACAATTCCATCATTTGTGACTAGGACTATTTCTCCAACTGCCAGGTTTGTGGGAAAACAATTATCAAATTAGGGAGATCAGCGGAAAGGCCAGCAGACCTGAAACGGTAATTCTGATTTTTATTCACAGATGCTGCTCGACTTGCTGAGCTATGCAGTAATCTATCTCTTCGTTTGCATTTGAATAAAATTAGGAAGCTGTTTCCATGCTTTGGTCAGCTCAAATCTCATTCTGTTTCTCAAGTCACCAATGACACAAACGTGTTCATAGAATAATAAACTCATATGATACTGAAGAGACCCTTCAGCCCGTCACGTCTACAGTATCATTAAAAAGGTTACTCCAAATCTACACTAATGCCCAATTTCTGTCGCTGGGTTCTTAACCATGAATATGACGACATTTACAGCATTCCTTTAAATATTGGCTAATACTGATGAGGCTTCCAGCCTCAGCTACTCTCTCAGGCAGTGCATTCCTGATCTCCACCACATCCACGTGAAAACAAGATTCCACACATCCAGCCTTTCACCCTTATTTCACCATATAGATAGTTGTGACTATCAACTGAAGAGAACAGCTGCTTTGTGGTCACCATGCCCGTGCCCCTCATCATGGTACCTATAAAAAAAGTTCCTGCCTCGCCCCCTCTCGATGTTCTCAGCTCGAAAAAAGATAGCCCGACATTTTTCAGACTTCATTCGTAACTTAACGTCTTCATGTCAAGTGAATGTCCACTGCAAACTTTGAGCAGAACTGCACTTGTTCCTAATTCGAGACGCTTCCATGTCTGTGAAAAAAATGTGTCGTGAAAACCATTTAAATAAACGGGCCAGTTTTCATAATCGATTTTTGCATCTCTTTATTGTGTTTGATTATGTGTTTGTCTTTGTGTGATTGGGAAGTGAAAACAAATGAATTGATTGAAAGTATCAATGTTAATCAGACTACCTCGTGGTTTAATTTTAAATTATGGTGTGCTTAGTATAATAAGCCTTTCATTGAGATACAAAATGTTGCCATGAATTAATTATTTGTAAAATCCGGAATTGGTTTTTCTATCGATGTGTTAGGAAACACTTCATTAAATTCTAAGGGTCTTTGCAGATTGTAATTTTGTTGTTTTACGCACTAAGACATAGGAACGTTGACTTATTACAGCTGTCTGCTTTCACGTTATAACATACTTGGTGCTAGGAAACATAGATCTGCAATTCCACTGTGGCACTCAGTGTGGATAACCACATAGTGGGTTTGTGGTCAAACATCAGATGACACGGCAAATCTTAAAGAGTTTTCACAGTGTCAAATGCTCCCTTGTTATATTTGCAGGTTATGACTACAGCCAAACAAACAGAGCTTACCTGCTAACTGAAACTGTCTCGCACACTGATTACCACATCATGTCACAACACGAGGGACGCGTGTTTAATTTCACTCTCGGGTCTCGATCTGTGTGGAGTTTGCACATTCTCCCCATGGCTGCTTGAGTTTCATGTGGATATTCCAGTCTCCTCAAGCAGTCCGTAAATATGCAGATTCGATACTTTTACCATGGAATTACCACTCATCCTTCATCAAAGATGGACTATCTCCAGCATTTCACTTCATTGAAATTTTCTGCTCGAACATTTCGAGGTATAGGGATGAGTGGTGACTCTGGTTGGTTGTCTGTCAGGATAGTCAGTGTGGACTTGATGAATTGAATGGACTGTGTCTGCACTTTAGTGAATCTATGAAAAAATTGCCAGATAAAGCTAAGAAAGCTGGCATTCTACATTTAGCAATGAAACATTTCGTTTGAGTGGAAATAGACAGTTCACCAAATACACTGCATTGTATTTTCATTGAGACTTGAGTTGCTGTTCGAGATAAATGTGCACGTGAAAATTGCAGATCGAGCTCCAATGGGCAGAAGAAGAAAGAGAATTCAAAATAAACTGTTTTAAAAAACTGCGGATTCTGTAAATCAAAAGCAGCGATTGCTGAAAAAGATCAACGGGTCTAGCAGCACCTGGGGAGAGAAATCAGATTTGCCATTTTAAGTCTCGTGACTCTTCCTCAAAATCTCAGGTAATAGCAAAGAAAATTTGAACTGGAATTCTTTGGGAAGAGAGGAATGAAAGAAAAATTCGGCTAAAGGCAAAAACAGCATTTGAAATTAAAAATATTTCGGTTTACCACAGCTAAAATGGAGGTTTGGGTATACATAGAAAAGGTTTGTTCTCGGCAGAATCCATGTTTCAATCAGTAGATGTTCAAGGTTGTGCAGTATTTACTATAATTTGAAGAGCAGAACTTTGACTATTTTTCGTGTAATTTGAGACGATATCAATACAAATAATGTGGTCATCTGCAGATTTGACCTTGCCCATGCGAGCGCCTGCTGTCTGCTGTCTATCAGGAGCTGTTAATCCTAACCTCCAGAGAGCGGATTCGACATCAGAGGCAGAAGCTACTCCTAAAATGAGCACATGGGTCAGTCGCCAGAGATATCCCAGATTTCTCTGAAGGAGGAGTTTGAGAAAGCGCATGTGCTCACTCTGCTGTTTTTGATCGAAATTGCTTTTGAGCAGAAAATTTCAGTGAAGTGAAATGCTGGAGATAGTCCATCTTTGATGAAGACAGAAGACCAACTAATCACAAGACATCACAAGGGCATGTATACAGGGCCCGGGCGCCAGTTGCTTACAGCGTGATAGTGGGTCGTGTGTATCATCAGTCCTTTATCCAGTGCAGACTCACCCAACTCTCCACCACAACGCCACAATGTGATAGTGATAGGGCCAATTTCGGCAGGACAGGAGGTTGAGATGCAAACACATATCAATCAGAACGCAGAGCGGATGAAAACAGAAAAGGAGAAAGCAATCTTTTTTACCAGAGCAGAAGAAAGCTAAGTGGAGAGATGGAGATGGGAATTAGGTCAGGGAGAGGAAGGGGAAGAGAGGGAATGAGTTTGAAGAGAGAAATAAGAGTGAAATAGTGGGGGAAGATGGAGGGAGAGAGGGAATTAGGGAAAGGCAGAGCGGAGAGCAAGAAAGAGAGAAGGAGAAGTCCACGGAAGTTAAGGGCCATTGTATATTTCATGTAGAAACAGACCTAGTCCCCTCCAGAGGCGAGAATGAGGACAGAGATGCTGGTTATCAGAGTCGAAGAGTGTGATGCTGGATAAGTAAAGTAGTCAGGTTGCATCCAAGGAGCAGCAGAATTGAATTTTCATCAAAAGGCTGATGGAGTGTTTTTGACTGAACAGTCGATTCTCCAGCTCATCAGGTGCTGCCTGAACTGCTGTGCATTTGCAATCCCTGACAGACCAGGCAAGGCGGTGTGGGCAGTGAAGGGCAGTGGGACAGAGGGGGCATCCGTTCCGTCTGTTATGTTATTTTGCCCCCAGTGTGTCACAAAGTCAGCAGGTGGGGGCTGGTTAAAAACAGAGGGTGGTAGGGAGAGAAAAGGGACTGGATCTGGGACCAAATCCCTACCATTGAGTGAATGCCCATTCCTTCTATCAGAAAGTAGACACTTGGGGTGGTAGTCAGAAAAAAATGCCCCTTGGTCAACGTGAAATCTCTCCCATCCCCTACGTTTAAAATCGGTGAAAGTGCAGCTAAAAATTGAAAGGTTTGTGAAGTCAGTCAGTGATGGGATTTCGTTGGTTTACGTTTATTTTGTTTCAAAAGGTCTTGGCTTTCATATGGTCAATTTAATCAATTTCAATCTCTCTCTCTCTTTCTCCCGCCCTCTCTCTCTCTCTCACACACACACACACACACACACACACACACACACACACACACACACACACACACACACACACACACACACACACACACACACACACACACTGGCCACTTCGGGAATTCTTAAGACAATAGGCGAGATCTGAGCTGTGGAGATGGGGAGATGGCGTGGGGTGGGGTGGGATGGGGAGACCAAGTAGCAAAAAGTTTCAGAGTGCGTTGTTAAATAGTCTGATCCGACAGATGTCACCTCCTCCCTCTCTAACTGCAGCTCCCTTTGGCACTCCAGTGTTTTCTCACTATCTCTTCCTTTCTCAACCATCCCTCCCACATCCCAAACATATTTGTCTCAATCCCCATCTCTCCCCATCCTCCCAACTCCATATTGTTCACATTCCATTGTAAATTCCCTTGATACAGTTCCCTGCCTCTTAGCTCTTCTTTTTCCTCGCGGAATTGTTTAATCGTTCAGTCTTTCCCAATCTCTATCATCCCTGTGCACCTCTCTCCAGACCATTCTCACTCACCTGTGTGGGATATTGTTATTCCTAGCTGAGGAATATTCTATCTGCCTTACAACATCTCTCACTCTCTCCACAACTGTGGTTGCGGGGGAGATAGATAAACCAAATTTTCTAATGAGGTGGGGGCAGGTGGCAATGGGATCAGTCTCAGCACACGCTTCCCATGCCCATAACCCGTCCTGCCCACTGGTTGGGACATTCCAAGGGAGGGGACTGTTTTTTGTCCGGGTGAGAAACTGAACATGATGGAGACACCAAAAAGATTTTCCTATGTCGAGGGGAGGTAAGAATACAAGGGGCAGTTCAGTTCAAGTGTAAAGGAAACTGCACGGGTAGGAGCAATTAGATCTAATGTAGTGTAATGGAGAGAAATCGTGTGGGGGCTAGCAAATCCGGGGGAGGAGTGGATGATTGTGGGTGGGTCAAAAATTGCAGGGGAGTATTTTCCAGGAGTATGGGGCAAATAACGTAGTGCGAGCAGAGAATTGGGGAAGGGCCAATATGTGGCGGTTAGATATCCCGGGTGGCGTGGGGGGGGGGCGGGGGCGTGATGGGTGGGGGAAGACATTGAAGACAGGGTGGATTGGGAAATGTGGGGAGCAACATACTGAGGGAGGGGGAGGGTTTATTTTCTGGAATGGGTGGGTGGGTGTATGAATGTTTGACTGGGGAGGCTTTCATAACGCCCTTGTCTCGGGAGGTGGGTAAGAGAGGGAGTGCCTGGGATCTTGCTGTGCAGTATGGCAGTCCTTTATGTGGTCCGTGAGTCTCTGCAGGCATTCTCTGTCTCCCCCACCACCATTAAGGGATTGGTAGGGGTGGGAGTAAAACGAAGGAAAACTGTGTGTGCTAGTTTGGATAAAGCTGCACCGGGGAGGGGGGAATGAGTGGGAGGGGGTGGGGTTATATCCGCGGGGCAACATATATGGGTGTAGGAGCACAATGTCGGGAACGGTGCAAAAGAGACAAGGGGCCAAGAATCGGGGAATATAATATCCTGGAGTAGGGGCTGAAAATTCTGGATTGGGGAAACATATAATTGAGGTAGGTGAGACATTGGGTTGACAGAAAATGGGATGTCACAAGTCGAGGGCAGTTATGTTCCAACACACTCACTTTTGAAGGACCCTCGAAACTGAAAGTGAAACAAAATCAGGATGTATAACGGTAAGTGGCAGGGATAAAATATGTTGGGGAGAGTACGATTTGGTGGAGGTACCAAAGTTGCAAGATGCTAAATGGTGGGCAAGGAGGGGAGGAACCTGGGGAGGTGCAAATATTTTGATGGTAGTCTTTCAGTGGGCAGTTTGTGGAGCGGTTTAAAGTCACACTCGGTGGTGGCAATTAGACAAGGAGTCAGGGGAGAATTTGGAGTGTTGAGCTAGGGAACTCGTTATGGACATAATATCCAGGGGTGGGAAAAAAACGTGAGGTTGGGACGTAATTGAGAAAATGCTTCAGGCAAACTGGGAGCAGAGGATGACAGACAAAACCCATTTGACAATGAGATTGGGGAGGTGTCTGCAGCAGGGAAGAGCTGGAGAGAGAGATTTCGCTGTTCCTCATTGCAGTCAGTCAATAGACCAGTCAGTGTCTGCACACGCTCACTGCATTGATTCACAGTCAGTTATCAGGGAGGAACGGTCTCTGCAGGAATGGGGATTCAAGAAGGGGCCGTACAGGGGAAAATCCACCCGAGTTTGGAGGGGACGTCAGTGAGAGTGGATTATATAGGACATGGAGTGAAACACAGAGGCTTTCATGTTTCAGGGATATAATGGAGGTGTAGTTTCATGAACAGAAGTAGCAGTGCACAGGGGCAACAGTAATTGTGGGTCAAAAGTCGATGTGAGGCAAAAGTCTGGGGATCAAAAGTTGTTGGCAAATGTCGGGGGTGGGGGAGGAGTGGAAGTATGTGCAGCAAAAATGAGAGCAAAAAAACATATGGGCAAAGTCGTATGGGGGGACTCTCGGCGGCAAGTAAAAGAAGGGGAGCAAATTCAGAGGGCAATGTCTGGGGGTAAGAAAAAAGAAGAGACTAGCAGAGAGACAGATAAGTGGGTGATAGAGAAAGAAAGAGAGAGGGGGGAGAAAGAAAGAGAGAGAGAGAGAAATAAAGAGAGAGACCAGAGGCCTATGATCAATATTTTTCCACAAGGATCAGTGCAGGGTCCACTGCATTTTGTCATTGTGACGATGTTGTCTCTTTAACAAAGTTATGCTGTCCATCATCTTTTCCAGAGTCGTCATGATGGCAGAGGTGGCAATATGCATGGAAGGGGCGAACAAATACTGCCGAATTCAACAATGCTGTTAAAAAGTCTGTTTCAATCTGATTCCACGTTTAGAATACTTTATTGAAAAGATGGGCCAAGCAACATATATTTCTAAGTTTGACTTACTTCGAAGACACTTGCAGTTAGCTTTATCTGAAACAGCAAAGACAACTTCAGCTTTCATAACACCAGTATAAGACATTTGGAACCACAAGAGCTAAAAATTGCTCTCAGAAACGGAGTAATGTCATCAGTATGTTTGGGCTCAACAACATTTGATTTCTTCTGCTTAATGGAACATTCAAACTCGCTGGAGCTTTCCAAAAGACCACAAGATTCCCACAAATACACTCATGACCAATAAAACAGATAATTGGAAAAACGTAAAGGGGCAACTCTTTCCATCAAACAAGTGATCATATGTGTCATGAACTGCCAGAGGAAGTGATAGATGCACGTACAGATACAAACTTTAATGGCTTTGGACAGCTACGCTAATACGAAACGTTTAACGTGTTGTGGTCCAAACATAGGCAAATGGGATAAATAAGGTTTGGGAAACTTGGTCAGCATGGACAGATTAGACCGCTGAATATGTTTCCGTGCTGCATGAGTCTCTTCCTCTCGTCAGCTTTGCGTGATGGTAATGTCATTCGAAGCCAATAAAAAATTGGAAGATTCTCAAATTTTGAAGATATTTGCTTGTCAATTATCAGCTCAAGCTGGATGTTATATTCTGTATACCTAAGGGGTTGTTAATGGTGTTGAACATAAACAAGCCTCTCCAATTCGGAAATGAAGCTGAAGGGGAGGATATTGTTTCGGCGCCTCAAGATATTTCGGGCTAAGGACAGGATCCTAATGAATTCCTGCAGGCATTTCCGATGGCTGAGGTGACTGATCGCAAACAGCCATTACAATCTTCATCTGTACTCATTACAAAACCGAAGAGCGTTGTAGTCTCATGAAGCCCGGTATGTGAGGTGACCGAGTAACGAATATGTTTGCTTGTTTATCAGTTTAGAATCTGATTATTTATTTTCTGTTATTGAAATATAACTCTAAAATAGATGCATCTGATCGAGGAACAGATAACTAAAGTATCTGTAAATGCCAACTAAACATTTCTGAGTATTTCACAATTCAGTTTAACATGTCCTTACAGGAGAAGGTCAGATACTAAGGGACAAACAAATAGACAAGAGTTTGGGCACTCGATAGAGACTAACTGTTCGTCATTTTCACATGAAGATATGAGAAAGTCTTAAAATTCTGGCAATGGGTTTATGAGATCTGTTAGTTATATAAAGTGCACAGATGGAAGGCAAAACTGATTCACTATGTGCCAGGTCTAATGTCACAATCACAATTGTCTGTATTCAATATACCATGTCCTGTATTAAGTATTGCTAATTATATCTAACGCTTTACAACTCAATTATAATTGATAATTATAATATTGATTGTGCTAAAGTTGTTTGGCTTTAGAAGCACAGGTTAATTGTTCTATTGCAATTATTAATTTTCTATATTGCCTAAAACATTCTGATGCACATTCCTCATCCAAACTCTTTCCTCCCAAAGAGGACAATCATCACAAAGTAAAGAGTAGCATTCACTGGAAAATTGACTATGGATAGATTATTAATTATGGATTGAATAATTGTTAATCAAAATCTAAACAGGAAAACGCGTAAATTAGTGGCAACATTTCAAGTTCTATGTCCATACTTAACAACATTGAGGTAGTAATTTAGAGGACCGATGTCCTACAATTTATCCTCACATTTGTAGAAGATTAATCACTCCAAACATCATATGTGAAGGAACAGTATATGTCCATGGAACAAGTGTTGTTCTTCTGCTTTCACTTGAAGTAAAAAAAGGGACACAGCCATTAGAGTCACACAGGACATTTCACGTTGTAAATGTAGCACCCAACATATTCAGACAACAGCAAAGATGGGAAAACAACATATATTTCTAAGTTTGACTAACTAGGAGGACACTCACAGTTACCTTTGTCTGAACAAGCAAAGGCAACTATGGGTCTCATAATACCAGACCGACTGTAAATGTATGCCACCTGCTTCAAAAAAAAATGTGACAGCCTAATTTCAAATGCTAAACAATGACGTCATTTCTGGATTACTCCATTGTATGGTTCACATCGATGATCTGGTTATTTTTAGTCACGCATAGAAGGAGATTGATAAAACCATGGCTGGCATGGATAGGGTCAATAGGCAAGGTTTTTTTTTGCCAGAGTACGCGAGTCCAAAATTAGAGGCCAACGAATCAGGGTGAGAAGGACAAAATTTAGAAGGACCCCCTTAAGGGCAATCTTTTCTCACAGAGGGCGGTGCATGTTTGCAATGAGCTGTCAAATTGGTTTGCCACAATTACAATAATTAAACAGCATTTCAATTTGTATGTTAAAAAGGAAGAGCTAACATGGTTGGGCCCCAATGCTGACAAATGGGACTAAATTAATTTCAGGTACCTAGTTGTCATGAACGAGTTGGACAGAAAGGTCTTTTTCCATGCTGTGCATGTGTACGGTTGTAAGCAAACTTAAAATGAGCTTTGTCATGACAAATAAAATAAAGTTGATTTTGATGAACTGAAGGTGATATTAGGTTAGCTGACAATAACTT
Organism: Hemiscyllium ocellatum; assembly: GCF_020745735.1. Lineage (NCBI taxonomy): Eukaryota > Metazoa > Chordata > Chondrichthyes > Orectolobiformes > Hemiscylliidae > Hemiscyllium > Hemiscyllium ocellatum. Next base: position 2,531,130 of record NC_083418.1, read on the forward strand.
ATTTAAGACTGTAAATGTTAACTTGGGAAAAGAGCAGGGTAATCAGAACGAGTTTATGATGGAATCTATTAATGTAGACAGATCAGTGATAAAGAATTTTCCTGTTATGGAACAGACCAAACCCCTCTTAACATTATAAAAGGGTAGCCCCAAACCCACATTTCTTTTCAGGCAGATATAAAATGTATAAGGCAAAAGTGATGCCAGCGATCCAAATACTCGGTTTGAAATAATACAGAATTTATTTAAACATCATGGTTGAAACACAAACAAAAAGAACCAGAATTTATAATAACTTAACTATTTTATAAGCCAACTAACATCATATCAAAACTCAACACAACCTGTTGAGTTCACTTCAAAATCCGATTAACACAACTCTTGGCAATAGTTAAATTCAAACGCAGATCCTAATTGGCAGGTGGGTTTTTAGAGAGAGTTCAGGCAAGACCTCTGCTGGGGCATGGAAACACTTTTCCCTCAAGTTTCATACCGCGGGCACCAGCAGTCTTCGATTGCTTGCCTGAAAAAATCTGAAGTGGAAATGCTGGCAATTCCCATTTTATTGTACAGCTGTTTATAAAGTGTGAAAACAGACAAGTCCCCAGGGCCGGATGGTATCTATCCTATGATCCTCTGGGAAGCAAGGGAAGAGATTGTGAAGCCTTTGACATTTGATCTTCAAATTATCATTGTCGACAGGAATACTGCCTGAGGACTGGAGGATCGAAAATGTGGGTCCCTTGATCAAAAAGTATGGTAGAGACAACTCTGATAATTACAGACCAGTGAGTCTCACTTCAGTTGTTGGTAAAGTGTTGGAAAAGGTTACAAGAGCCATTATTTATAACCATCTAGAAAAGAATAATCTTATCAGGGGCAGTCAGCACGGTTTTGTGAAGGGTAGGTCGTGCCTATCAAATCTTATTGACATTTCTGACGAATTGAGCAAACAGGAAGATGAAAGTAAACTGTTTGATGTGGTGTACATGGATTTCAGCAAGGCGTTCCTTAAGGTTCCGCACAGTAGGCTATCGTACAGAATGCAGAGGAATGGGATTGTGGGACACATTGCAGTTTGGGTCAGTAATTGGCTTGCTCAAAGCAAACAGGGTTCTGTTCATCTTGTGCCCAATTACTAGCGGCGTACTGCAAGTTTCGGTGTTGGGGCCACTCCTGTTCGTAATTTTTATAAATGACCTGAATGAGGGCTTAAAAGGGTGGGTAGTAAATTTGCGGACGATACGAAGATAGGTGGAGTTGTGGATAGTGACGAAGGATGTAGTAGGTTGCAGAGAGACACAGATAGGATGCAATGATGGTCTGAGAGCTGGCAAATGGAGTTTAATGTGTACAAATGTGAGGTGATACACTTTGGACGGAGTAATCAGAATGCCAACCACTGGGCTAATGGCAAGAGTCGTGAGAGTGCAGATGAGCAGAGAGATCTCGGTATCCATGTACACAGATTCCGAAAAGTTACCACCCACATTGACAGGATTGTTAAGAAGGCAAACAGTGTTTTGGCCTTTACTATTAGGGGGATTGAGTACTGGAACCAATAGGTTATGCTGCAGCTGTACAAAGCTATGGCACGGCCACACTTGGATTATTGCATACAGTTCTGGTCACCGCATTATAAGGATGTGGAAGCTTTAGAAAGGGTGCAGGGGAGATTTACTAGGATGTAGCTTGGTATGGAAGGAATGTCTTAAGAGGAAAGGCTGAGGGCCTTGACGCTGTACTTATTAGAGAGAAGAAGGATGGGAGGTGACTTAATAGAGACAACCAAAAAATGTAGAGGCTGAGATAGGGTGGACAGGGAGCCCATTTTTCCAAATATGGGACAGTAAACACGTGGGGACACAACTTTAAAGTGAGGGGAGATAGGTATAAGACAGATGTCACAGGTCGTTTCTTTGCTCAGAGAGTAGTAAGGGTATGGAATGCTTTGCCTACAACGGTAGTGGATTCACCAAATCTAAGTGCATTTTAGTCGTCATTGGACAGGCATATGGACGTACATGGAATAGTTTATATGGGATGGCCTTCAGATTAGTGTGACAGGGCGGCGCAACATCGAGGGCCAAAAGATCTGTATTTCGCTGAAATGTTCTATGTTCCATGTTAAAATCGAAAGGAATCCTCTGATTATTGACTGAGGCAGCATCTGTAAGCCACTTCCAGACATATGGGCGCCTCTGTATTTATGGCCCTTCTTGAAAAAAAAATAAACAGCACCAACATAACCATCTTAAAGAGGCAGAGTCATCACATTACCAATTTTCAGACTTAATGTTGTTTCTTAACTGACATTTCATTTTATTTATCCCGATACAAAGTCTGATATTTTATTCGTTGGGAACATTTACATCAGACCAGAACATTTAACAATCAGATCGAGGTTTTACAAAATAAGGTTCACCACACTTCAACAAAGCAATCAATTGATGACTTTGGAAAATTCTGAAGACCACTGAGAATGTAAAATTGAGAACTTGAAGGACAAATGCCTGCTCAGGTCACTGTGGTGATCAGATGATTAGGGAATGTTAATTTGCAGAGAAGCAAATCCGAAAAGGTGAGAAAGTACGTCGAAGTTAAATGTATGGTGCTTATAGTCTCTTGTCCAAATGATATAGCATTGAAATACGAGGGTCCCGACATAGCAATTGAATAAATGACTTTTTCACTAATTCTGTGTTGGAATCGGGAATTCCGAGCTGTTTTTCAGTCGGAAGCAATTCTTCATTATGAAGCAAATACCGTTTTGAATTTATAGCATCACTAATTATGGTTCACATTGGAAACATGGTTCATCCTGAGTCAGTTCCTGCTGAGCACGATGGAGTCAATGAAAAGCACCGAACGTTTTTATGGAAATACTGACGGTGTCATCTCATCTGCCATATTTGATCTAATTTTCGAGAATATTTGCAGATTACGTAACACACTATTTTATCTCATTAACGTTTATTTTCAAATTGTTTCCAGACTTGTTTTTAATGCAAGGTTTTTTTGAGGAAGAATGGAGAACCTGGAAGTTTCTTTTGCCATTCTGGCCTGCACTGAAGACTGATCATTACCTCGAGGTCGTTTGTTTTTCTGTGTGTCCCGTTCACGCACCAGGGACAGATTGTTTCAGATAACTGCATTTCTTGGTTGCTTGGAATTACTTATTTTTTGCATGCCTAATTCCGCTTTCAGTTACACTTTTGTAGTTCAGTTTTCTACTAACTCTTGCTTTTATCTCACAGCACTTTAGAAACACTTTGCTCCTGCATGCTCTTTCATTTTGCGCCTGACAAATAGCCAATCGTTGTCTTTTTCAGAAAGGAGCTTCAGCACGTTGATATTCCTCCTTATCCACTCAGTCCATTGTATACGTGCATTCCTGACTCCCTTTTCTGCAACATCTACTTTGGTCTCTTAGTTGGTTGACATTGTCCATCAATTACATTATTTTTATAACTGCATATTTAATGACATACTTTAAATCATCTCTGAACTTTTTCTGTTTCACCACGTAAATAAGTGCGTTTGTGCAGCAACTGAGGTTCCGCAGCATATATGCAACTTTGTCAAAGAGATCAAAATAATTGAAGTAATAACCAATCTCGAGAATGTATAAAATGTATAAAAACCAGAGAAGTATGAAACTGGCAGATATGGCAAAGAGTAAAGTCACAGATTTCTTCCTGCTCTCTATCTCTGTATCATTGTTTGCTTCTCTCTTGCCACTCAATCCTTTACGTGCCTTAACTGTCTCGAAGATGTGCATGACAGTCAGAATTTTGAGAAAGACAATAAAGATAAATGGGAGGAGTGGTGTTAAAAACAAATAATATAACAATAAAGCACCCACTGAACATCATCGTAAAAACTATCTCTGTTATAACAGTACCATGAAACATTATTAATTATCCTTCCGGCTTCAAATCGCAAATATTTAGCAATATCCTTGACAGAAAAAAAATGCAGATTGTTGCCATAACTCGCATTGCAGTTTTCTCTTTGCAATATGGAGATTTCATGTGATGAATATAAATGGCGACAAATCGATCAAAAGAGAATGCAGCAGTGAACCAGACAGAACAATCAATAGTCAAGCAGCTCGGGGCAAATATAACACTACAAACAGGTGTCTTGTCCAGGAAAGAACGTGGCTAATTATAGTATGTAAACTTATCAAGTATGATATCAAAAATAATGAACAGTAGATCTGACGTTGCCATAGCCATCATATAACCAGTGCTGCATATTGAAAACCACATTTGCCCCAAGACAAAAATGCAATCGCCGCTAGACTAACTGTAAGAGACAGACAGGAGAACAGTGAGTGAAGTTATTGATATAATAGTCTTGATGGTACTAAGCACAGATCTATGTATTTTACGACATCGTGTCATCTGGACCAGGACACTAACTCGTCCCAAACGAATCACATGCACGTGTATAAGACATTGGGAATCATATGAGCAGAAAATTGCCCTCAGAAACGGAGTCATGTCATCAGTGTGTTTGGTTTCAACAACATTTGTTTACTTCTGCTTTACGGCACAATCCAACTCGTTGGATATTTGCATAAGACCACAAGATTCCCACAAATACTCTCACGACCAATACAACAAATAGTTGGAAAAACGTAAGGGGGCAACTGTTTGAACCGCGGCATATGCGGTATGAACCGCAAGAGGAAGTGATAGATCCACGTACAGATACAAAGATTAAAAGGCCTTGGACGGCTAGGCTAATACGAAAGGTCTAAAGTCGTCCAAATATAGGCACACGGGACAAATATATTTTGGGAAACTTGGTCAACATGGATAAGTTCATCCGCCGAATCTGTTTCTGTCTGGTACGACTCTATTCCTCCCGTCAGCATTCAGTGATGGTAATGTCATTCTAAACCAATGAAAAATTGAAAGATTCTCAAAGTTTGGAGATATTTACTTGTCAATTATCAGCTCAAGCAGAATGTTATATTCTGTATACCTAAGGGGTTGTAAATGGTGCTGTTCATAAACAAACCTTTCCATTTCCTGAAATGAAGCTGGAAGGGAGGATATTGTGTTGGTACTTGAAGATATTTCGGGCTGAGGACAGGATCCTAATGAATTCCTGCATTATTTTTCCGATGGCTGAGATGACTGGTCTCCAACAGCCATAGCAATCTTACCCTCTATTCTGTATGAAACCAAAGAGCGTTGTTGTCTCAGTAAAATCGGTCTTTGAGGTGCCCATGTAATGAATAAGTTTTCATAGTTTATAAGTTTAAGAACTGATCATTTCATTTCTGTTATTGAAATGTAACTCTAAAATAGATGCAACTGCTCGAGGAACAGATAATCAACATATCTGTAAATGCCAACTAACCAGTTGTGAAGTTTGTCACAATTCAGGTTAACATGTCCTTGCAGTGGATGGTGAGATGCTATGGACAAAAATAGACAAGGTGTGAGAGAGTTTGGGCACTCGATAGAGTCTAACTGTTCGTCATTTTCACATGAAAAGCAGAGAAAAGCTTAAAATTCTGGAAATGGGTTTATGTGCTCTGTTAATAATATAAAGTGCAGAGATCGCAGGCAAAACTGATTCACTATGTATCAGGTCTCATTCTCCTTCACAATTTTCTGTGTTGAATGTACCATGCTCGGTTCAGTATTGTTAATTCTATCTAATGATTTTCAACTCAATTATAAACAATAATCATAATATTGATTGTATTAAAGTTCGTTGGCTGTTGAAACACAGGTTTATTTTTTTATTGCAATTATTAATTTTCTATATTGCCAGGCAACAGACTGATGTACGTTCATCATCCAAATCATTTCCGCCCCAAAGAGGACAGACATCACAAAGAAAAGAGTGGCAATCACTGGAAAATTAACTATGGATTATAGATTCAATAATTATTAATTCAAATCTAATCATGGAAGACACTTGAAATATTCGCAAACGTTCGCGTTCTATATCCATACTTCACAACATCCACATAATAAATTAGAAGAATGATGTCCCACAATACGTCCTCACCTTTCTAGAAGATTAATCACTCCGAAATATTATATTTAACTGAGCAGTATATGTCCTTGGGCCAAGTGTTTGAATTAACACTGTTGCTCTGCTACTTTCACTTGAAGTACAAAAAAGGATTCATCCATTAAAGTCAATTAGGATATTTCACGTTGTAAATTTAGCACCAAATGTATTCAAACAACTGCAAAGATTTTCCCACTGGTGATACATCATTTTATAAACTACATGGACAGTTCCATCGGTGACCAGATCAGAAATGAGAGATGTACTGGCTTGTTTTGTAATTAAATCAGATATGGACTTCCATTCATTTCACCACGGCTGTCAAATTGCATGGTCAGATATACTCTTCCTTGCCAATGATGGCTGGGATAATTTGTTTCCTCCAGGTGTCCGCTACTCAATGTATTTTACCTTAGAGATTTTTCTCTTGCTTCTATTGACATTTGGAGCCAAGTGTAAGTTTTTCCTGTTTACCTCGGGAAGCATATTTAGTTACTTTCTAACTGAAGGATGCTCACTGAATGACATTTCCAAAGGAATCATGTGCTCTTTTCAGGATATTGACCCACATGCAGTATAGTTATCCAGAGAAGCATACATTCAGAAATATGTGCAGTTGTAGGCATGGATATTCTTTGGTTCGTGATACTCAAATAATAAAATTCTGACTATATAGATACCCAAAGAAATTTATCATAAAGAAGTTACCCACATTCGGTAAAATTCTAAAATTAGACATTCTCCCAGCAAAATGAGACCATAAGATTCGTACTGTACAGCCAGAGCATTATGGTCGCCATTCAGAAACAATTCCATTATCTGTAATTCCTTCACTCAAAGTAATTCCTGCAATGAGCAACAACAGTACCCAACATTCCAGTAAGTCGTTGTACAATGCAAAGTGCCTATCAGCGATAGGTAAAGTTTTCTTTCTACAGTTGAGGTAGTATACCACAGAAATGCTAACTTTATACGTTAAAGCAATGCATGACCAACCTCGTGAACTATCCTCACAAATATCGTGTCTCCACAAGTGTACTGACTGACAGAAACACAGAAAATTGTCGAAGCCATCTGTCACGAAGAGGTATGTTGTTTCAAGACCCATCCAAATAACACAGAGAGTGTGGTTTTACTAAACACTTTCCAGATCAGCCAGGGATAGTGCTCAGCTAATCTCCATCATTATGGCGTCAGTACAAACCCATTCTGCACAGTGTAGAGAAACAGACAATGTTGAACATTGCTGAGGAGCTTATTTAATAACAAGCTGTTCACTTCAATCTCAGGAAATGAGAATACTATTGTCGGGCAGAGGTATTTGGAAAATCGCCGTTCCGTGCAAACGACCTTTATCAGGAATGGTGAAGGGCTTTTGCCAAAACGTATTGTTTCCTGCTCTTCGATTGCTGCCTGACGTGGCGTGCTTTTCCAGCACCATTCTAATCTTGACTATAATCTCCAGCATCTGCAGTACTCACTTCTGGCTGGCTTAGGTATCTGAGCTGAAAATGTGGTGCTGGAAAAGCTCAGCAGGTCAGGCAGCATCCAAGGAACAGGAAAGTCGACGTTTCGGGCATAAGCCCTTCGCCCGAAACGTCGAATGTCCTGTTCCTGGGCTGCTGCCTGACCTGTTGCGATTTTCCAGCAACACATTTTAAGCTCTGATCTCCAGCGTCTGCAGACCTCACTTCCTCCTCCTGGCTTAAGTATCTGCCTTGCAAAACGAAATTAAAATAATTATCTGCCACGTTTTTGAAATAAATGCGTTTTCAATCAGAGAATAAATAATTTATGCTGGACAATACTTACCAGGAGCACCAACAATGACAAGAATGGTGTTGTATAGTTGTCCAACTGTTTCTAACACATGATGCATTTTATGTTTCTGAACAACCCATCCCTTCATGCTGATGGCAATCTCTGAAAATTGGAGAATTCTCTCAGAATTGGAGATAATGCAGTTACAGAGAGAATATTTTAAATACTGTTGGATCTCCGCTGGGCAATTTATTTCCATCTTCATTTTCAAAAATCATTTCAAAAAACAGATTGCGACAGGTTTATTGGAGGGCTATGATATCCTTGAGATTTACATCTGAATCTGAATCCACTGAAGACTGAATTAATTTGATCCTATTAGCTCTCAATTGTCAATTATAACTTGCATTCATACAGCAATAATTGTATCACTTCCCACACTAACAGATCAAACAGCATCTTTTTCTAAACTTTTCAGTGATGTCCTTCACTTTACTGAGGCTACTCTGCCATTCAATACGAAATGTTGGTAAACTGTTTTAGAGCTGTCCTGCTGTACACTGTAACACCATTGGTTTCTTGTTCATTCAGTTTTGCAACATCGGACACAGAACACAGGACATTGCAGAATAGTACAGGCCCTTCAGTCCTCGATGTCGCACTAACCTGTGGAACCAATCTCAAGCTCATCTATTCTGCACTACTCCATTTTCATCCAGACGATTATGTAAAGAACAACACATTTGTGACATTCAGTCTGTGAATGTGCAATCTAAGACTGAAACTGAATCATACTGACCACAACAACGGCATAAGCTTAAACTCGGTAATATTTTCTCAAAACAAAGAAGAAAATAAATAATTCCAAACATTAACTGCAAAATCACAGAATAAAAGCATTATGGCTCCCCCTTTGAGCCATCGCATTTTTATCTCCAAAACAACACTAAAGCCACACTCGTGCCAATTTGTGGCACTTGGTCCATAGCTGTGACAGTTATAATATTTCAAGTGTTCAGTCAAACACTTGCGAAAATTTTTGTCGACAGCAATCTCAATAAACTCCCGTGCAAGACAATGCAAACCTTTACAATCTTCTGAGTGTCATGCCCCAATTCAACATCTGTAAATTATGCCACCTTATTATTGGACCTTGAACTGAGTGTAGCAACTGCTTTCTAATCACACCGTGAATGCTCATCGTTGACGACTACTTCAAGATCTATGTGTTAAAGAAAGCAGCCCGAGATTATCCAGCCTCCATCTTGTAGGATAAACTGCCACACACCGAGCAAGATTCTAGTGTATCACTTTGCACTCTCTCCAATGCATTTCCATCCTGACATTGGTGCAGTGACCAGAACCGCATACTTCAAATGTGACCTTCAAAATTCCTGTACACCTCTTAAAATCTCTCTACTTTTGTAATGTATGTTTCCACTGATGTCTTGTATGCCTTCTTAACTACCCTATTAACCGGTCTTGTCGCCGTCCGGGACTGGTTGACAATCACTTCAAGATCTTTCTGGTTCGCTGAGTTTCCCCGTGTCCGACGATTCTTTGAGTACTCCATTGTTTGCAACTACTATCTAAGTGTATCAAATGGCATTCATCAGGGTAAAATTTCATCTGCCACTGTCTACCAGTCTGACAAATCTCCTTATACCTGTCTGTAATCTGAAACTTTTTCCTCATTGCCAACCACACAAACAATATCTGTCCCAGCTGAAAACTGACTTATCATCCCCAACCTTCCCCCGTATACCCTGCACAGCAACACGCACTCACTCATTCTCATTGTTATCATATATGAATACCGCAACAGTAAGACATCAAGTCTTGATCCCTGTGGTACACGACTGGACATCGGCTCCAATTACAGAGAAAACATTCTTTAACATCATTTTCCTCTTCTGGCTGAGCAGAATTTGGAGACAATTTTCTAATTTACTCTGGAGGCCATGTGTGTTTATCTTAGGTTTCAATCGTTCATGCCGTACAGATATCCAAAACCAATCTAACACCACCTGCCAGCACCTGGCATATATCCCTCCAAGTCTTTGTTGAAATCCAAATAAATGATATCAATTGCCCTTTCCTCATCGACAGACTTTGTAACCCCTCGTAGAAATCCCACGGACTTTTGTAAAGGATAACTTCCCTCTGAGAAAGTCATGCTGACTGTACAAGACCGAGTCTTGCTTTTCTAAATAGAGCTTTGTGAAGACACACCATAAACCACAGAGGTGTGAGTAGGCATCTCCATGGAACATTACATTTCACAGACCTCCACCTTTCCACCACTACCATCTTCCTCTTGTGTGTCAGCCAATACTGAATCTATGCAGGCAGGCCACTGCTGACCCATGCATCTAAGTATTCTTCGTGAGCCTACGATGAAAAACCTTGTCGAAAGCCTTCATAATACCCACGTATACAACATCCACTGCTCCACCCTCAGTGATCACCTTTGTCACGTTCTCGGGAAATTCACTACGTGTTAGTAAGACCTGACCTGCCCTGCACAACACAAAGCCAGGATTGTCGTCCCTAATTAAACCATGACTTCACCAAACGAATATAAATCGTATCCCTAATAATTCTCTTCATAGTATTTCACTTCTTGAAGAGAAGAAAATCATTAGTTCCCTCCCAGTCCTCCGGGGTCTCTCCAGAGGAAAATGAGGAAACAAAATTCTTGGTCAAGGCTCCGGCAATCTCCCCTCTTAGCTCGTTCATCAACCTGGGTAAGATACCACCAGGTCCTGGGGATGTACCCTCTTCAAGAGACCCAACACAGCTTCTCTCTGAATCACAAAATGCTCTCGCATGCTAGTATGTTCCATACTAATCTCACTATTATTCATATCCTTCAACTATATGAATCCTTATTTAGGATCTCGACCACATTCTCTGCCTCGAAGCACAACTGCGTGAGGTGCACTACCTTGTCACGAGTCATTCTCTTGTTTGTAATGTGTGTTTAAAACGCCTTTAGATTATCTGTAGCCCTACTTACTAAGGTAATTTCATTGACGTTTCTTGCTTTCGTAACTCACTGTTTGCGTTCTTGACTATTTTCTTTATTTCCACATAGGCACTGTCGGATTAGACTTCCAAAATCTTTCATATGCTTATTTTCTCCTTTTTACTGCCTTCATCCCCCCGCCCTTCATTTTTCAAGGGTTCCTTATCAAACCATCCTTCCATATTCTATTCACTAAAACATGCTGGTTCTGAACTCTCATAATCAGGTCAATAACCAACACCCACACGTCAAATATGGACTTGTCTGATAACAGCTTCTCCCAATTATAAATTAATGTTGACCATGAAAATACTGTCAATTATCGTAAAGATGTTCTGGAAAAAAAACGACTATACTTGCGAGATTTGTGCTGCACGTGACAGCAGACCTATAGAATTTGATTTGGTTGTTGGAAGTCAGTCAGGTGAGCTCCAGGACGTCGCAGCAGGAGTTTCTCTCAATAGTGACATAGGCCGAGCTACCCTTCATGATGATATATCAGTCCATCCCTCAAACATAATGTCATAAGTCAGAGTGTGTTAACACAGTTGTTTGGATGAATGATTTGAGATATAGAGTGACGAGTTGATACTTAGTTTAAAATCACCATCATTTGGCTCTTTATTTGCATGAGGGAACGGCCCTCTGGGACTAAAGTGATTCCTTCTGTGCCCCCTGTCAAAATCCTGCAAATATTCACAGATTGTTTCTCAACTGAGCTATCATGACGAATAGCTTTACAGAGTAATGCACGCAATAGAGAAAGATACAACAGCATTGGATATGGGAGCAGCATCGATCATTTGATCGAACACGATACAGAATCCACCTCCAAATTGGAAAAAAAAATGTTAATTGTGAATAGGGAAAGCAAAACAGCACTCTTACTGCTGGTTCTGAATGCAATTAGGACATTATATATGACAATTTCAATCTCATCATTATAGTCTTTGACTATATTTGAAAGACCCTGAATATTATGCAACGTATTCTCGCTAAAGTGCTGTGTTAAGTTGCAATGAAATATTGAATTCAATAGCACAAACAACACAAGATCAATCCATTGAAAATAACAGACTGGAATTTACTATAATCCTGGATAGAGTATCCCAACGTGTGCTCCTCGCAGATAGTATGCAGAACATTTCTTTATTTGATGAAATTTCCCCATAGAGGCTAGTATCCCACGATCACGTGAACCTTTCTTCATGAACTGGAAATTTTTGACACTGCTCTCAGGGTATCAGGATGTCTGGCACTCATTTCATTTCTCGCTGTCAGCTGGGGCTCCCCGATTGCAGCAGATTAATAGCACGAAACAGTGAACTCACTTTCAATGAGGTCCACTTGACTGACCTCACTACAATCACCACACATGAAATTTCAGAACATAGCTTTCAATTTTGCAGATATCACACAAATTGACAATTTGTGAATAGGGACAGCAATCGGAGTAGACTTTAGGAGGATACTGACAGAAGTTGCTTACATTCCGTCTGAGGATAAAAGTGTTCCATGTTGTTCCTGGTATTTTCTCAGCAAAACCGTAAAAGTAAGACTTCTGGGGCGGGGGTGGGGTGTGGTGTGGAGTGGAGAGAGAGAGAGACATGGCAAGAAAGAGAACACTTGCGGGAGATAGAGGTGAAGAAAGGCAGACAGCTATGGATAGTATTTGCTGCTTCTCCTTCAGTGCTCCCTCCGTAGTGATGCATAAGCTACATAACTGGTGAGAGTGAAAATCAGAAGGAAGCAACATGAGATCCCATTGCCCACTTTTGATTCCATGCAATGAAACTTTATTGAGGCACAAGTCAATGTTAAAACTTGCATGGGAAATAGTTTTGTAACAGTATTTTGCAATGCTACATCCAGCCAAGCAGCTCCAAGTGAGATACAATACTGGCAATGTGACAACATTCTCAACCATGTACTAATCTATCAACAGGAGAAAAACGTCAATCTCGTAATTTAATACCTTTTCTGCCTTCTCTCCAAGATTGCCAAATAACAGAAAGGATCATTATTAAACTGGACTTGCAAAGTTATGACATGGTCAAAGGCAGTCAAAAGGGTTTGAGACAGGGCCAGGAGCACCATGACCTCATTAAACTTCGCCGCACACTTGAGAGAAAGATACCAACTCCAGAGATGAAGTGAGAATTATTACCTTTGATGTAAATGCGCATTTGACTGAGTGTGGCATCAAGGAGCCCTACTCTTCCTTGACCAAACTATCTTCAGTTGCTTCACGAATTACCTTTGCTCCATCATAAGGTCAGAAGTGGGATACTCACTGATGATTTTAAAATGTATATTTTTGATTTTTCAATTCCTGACGGATTCCATGCCCATATGATGCAAGACTTGGAGAATATCCAGACTCGGGTTAACAACTGATCCATAATGTTCACTCCACACTTCATCAGTCAATGACTGTTTCTAGCTATAGAAAAAAAAAGTTGCTTATCGTCAATCTTCAACGAAGTTAATAGGTTCCTTACTACCAACATCTCAAGAGTTACAATGGAGTAGAAACTGAAGAGTTACAGTGATATAAAGCTCCAAGTGCGTTCCAAAACTCGGAATCCTGCAGCGTACTGAGCACCAGCCCCCTCCAAGTGGACCACGTTTCACTTGCTCCGACAAGTGCATCTACAACAACTCTCTGGATGACTGACACGGTGCAGAACAAAACAGCCCATCTCACTGGCACCACATCAATAAACACTCATTTGTTCTCCCAGCAATATTCACTGTGGCATGTGGGATCTCCTGAATGTCCTTACTTGTTGATTTCGAGCTATATTCTGGTCAGCGTCGGTCCACACAGACTCTGCGAGGGGTTGTAGCGTATTGTGCATGCATGAAAATTAAGAGTGACATTCAGAGTGTCATGGGAGAACGAGAAAAACGGGTGGAGTCCAGCGTCGTGAAACTGCACAGGCGAGGAAAATTTGGTAGGGTCATGGATGAAGGGGTGCAAAATTGGGAGACTGTAAATTCGGAGAAGTAAACATATGATCTTGTCAGCTAGAAATAAAGAGATTAATCACCCAGATTTCTTTTTAAAAAATGATTGATATGTAATCAAACCGCAACTTATTTAAAGAAGATGGAATTCTTTGCAAACAAAACTATCAGTAACGCAGAAAGAGAAATCGTTATCTGCGTCCATAAACTCCCACACAGAGAAACAAACAAACAAACACGCAGATGCACACACACACACACACAGACACGCACTCACACAAACGCTCACCAACTTTTGTCGAATGAATGCATTTGTTATTAAAGTTCACATCATCTCTAAATCTGTCTGTGTGATCTTGAGCGCAATGCCCAAGATAGTGAAATCATAACACAGTGAGGGCAGACACAGCATGTTCAGAAATTACAGTGTTGAGAAAATCTTCCAGAAAGTCTTTGAGAATGGCAAAAATGTTTGTCCCTGAATTCAAAACAGCGTATTCAAGCAAAATTAAAATGAAAACAATCATCTGGTCATTTTCATCACTGGTCTCTTTTCCGTCATTCCCTCCGCACAAAAGACCCCTCGAAGATTCCAGCAAATGGAAAAAATGTTGGATCTGGACCCTGCTCAAGCAAGTGCTAAAGCGTCCCAAAACAGAGTCTCATCTTCACTTGCACCGGATTTTACCTAACATTCGATCTGGCCGTGCCTAAGCTGCAACCGACGTGTGTTGTTTGGTGTGCAATGAACACTCCATTGCACAAACAGGCAGCTTCATCCCCATCTTGCCCCAATACCAAAGTTTTGGGGAGCGGGAATCAACAGGAAGCCGATGGGCAACAACAACAACAGTGGACCTGAATGCCACACTGCTGCCATCAGCCAGCACAAGATTGACATCACCACTCTGAGTGAGATATAACTGAGTGGAGAAAGCCAAAATTAAAAGTTCTTCTGGAAAAGCTTAAGTAGAACATCGACTGATTGGGATCAGCTTCACCAAAAGTAGCATTCTGGTCAGATGCCTAAACAAATCTTCCAGTGGGTTAAAACCGCTCTTCATGAGCCTACAACGTACGTTGGACCAGAAACAGTACCTCACAGCCGTCACTGTGATGTTCTGAATCAAGACTCAATGGATGAGACAAAAGGGTCACTTCACATCAGCCTCAAAGTAAAGTGGAGTCGCAGGCAGATAGGATAGTGAAGAAGGCGTTTGGTATGCTTTCCTTTATTGGTCAGAGTATTGAGTACAGGTGCAGAGAGGTCATGCTGCGGCTGTACAGAACAATGGTTAGGCCACTGTTGGTATATTGCATGCAATTCCGGTCTCCTTCCTATCGGAAAGATGCTGTGAAACTTGAAAGGATTCAGCAAAGATTTACAAAGATGTTACCAGGGTTGGAGGATCTGAGCTTCAGGGAGAGGCTGAACACGCTGGGGCTGTTTTACCTGGAGCGTCGGAGGCTGAGGGGTGACCTTATCGAGGTTTACAAAATTATGAGGGGCATGGATCGGCTAAACAGGCAAAGTCTTTTCCCTGGGGTTGGGGAGTCCAGAAATAGAGGGTATAGGTATAGGGTGAGAGGGGAAAGATATAAAAGAGACCTACGGGTCAACGTATTCACGCAGAGGGTGGTACAAGTATGGAGTGAGCTGACAGAGGATGTGGCAGAGGCTGGTACAATTGCAACATTTAAGAGGCATTTGGATGGGTATATGAATGGGAAGGGTTGGCAGGGATATGGACCGTATGCTCGCAGGTGGGACTAGATTGGGTTGGGATATCTGGTCGGCATGAACGGGTTGGACCGAAGGGTCTGTTTCCATGCTGTACATCTCTATGACTCCATGACTCTATCGGATTTCCACAGAAGAATGTGATTCTGAGGAAGCACCTCACAACTGACCTGATGTCGACCAAAATATCTGCGTCACAAGAGTGCCAACGCATCTGGTACACCCGAACCACTCCAACAGTAGCAACTGCGTGAGAGCCTCGGCCTTTCGAATGCAATACTCCAAGATTGGCTCAGTGAGATTAAGTCTCTCCTGGACCGCAAATGTAAGATATTGGTGCATTGGCAGCGTCACCAAAACCCAACATAATGGAATCAGACAGACACTAAAATGACGTCTGAACTCAAACAAAGAACCCTTGATCTCGAGATTAGGTGGTAGATAGAGTGACAGAGACAGCAGAAGAATCAGTGACTCATTGAGAGCCAGAATGTGGGCGGCTTATTTACCACAATCAAAGCTATCTACTGACGGAGTACCCAGGGAATGGCCCCACTGAAAGCCAAAACAAAACACCACATCAAAGATGGAGATGCAGTCAGCACTCGCTGGAAAGCGTACTTCCTACAGCAACTTTCAACCTTCATTACAAGAATTTCTGACGCTATCCTGCAATACACTAGCTATCGGAATCTCAAGAATACTCCACCTCACCGTGAGACCAAAAATCTCTCCGCCAGCTGAAAAACAACAAGGCCGACAGCACAGATGAAATCCCTGTAGACGGCCTGAAATATTGTAGAAAGTCACCTTTTATAAGAATCCACGACCTCTTGTCTGGAATACAGGCAATTTTGCTGGGTAATCTCAGAGAGACTGTATTTGTGAGCGTCTTCAAGAAACTATGCAGGTTCGATTGTCCAGAACGATTCCCCCTCTTCTCCATGGACAAAGTCGTCATGAGATCCTCCTCAGTCGCCTCCTCTTTGTAGCTGAAGAGTCCCTCCTGAGTCTCGGTCAGCTTTCACCAGTCAGGAAGCAGAATGACCAGGTAATTCACCGTGTGACAAATCCAAGTCCTGTTCAGGGAACAACAGATACTTTGTCCTTCTACGATCTCATCACGTTTTTCGACACTGTCAACTGTGAGGGGTGATTGGACATCTTCCTCAACTTTGGATGCCCATGGAATTATGTCATTATTCTCCTCCTACTTCGCATTGGCATCCAAACTGTGATCAACAATAACACGTTTGACATATGCATGGGCAGTATGTGAGAGATAGAGCTAAGTGATTCGACAAAGAAAAATGAATCTAAGCTCTGCAATCCTGCCACATCCAATCGTGAATGATGGTGAATTTCCAAGCAACATATTGGTGGAGGAGGTTCAACCTACGACTATAAAAACCAATGGGCAAGCCAAACATATCAGTGCAAAGAAAAGATAATATAAGTTCGCAAGTATCTTCAGACAGAAATGTTAATCGGATTTTCCAGCTTAGTGTGCAAATGTTGGGGAATTGACAACATTCCACGTCAAACAGTTCCTGATAAGCTAAACTATGAGAGTTGTTGAATTTTGTCCAACTATGTGCTGTGTATAAAATGACAGAAAGACATCCAGCGAATTATCACCTCATCAGTATGTTCTCGGTCACGAAAATGTGAACTGAAGTTTGAACAATACTGCGATGCAACAGCGCTGAGAACGAACAGAAGGATTTCGGTGTTCAAATGCAGCGATCCCTCAAAGTTGCGACAGAAGTGGATCGGATTGTTAACAAAGAAGATGGTGTTTTGGCTTTTATTAACCGGGAGATCGAGGTTAAGAGCTGTGAAGTTTTGCTGCAGATCTACAAGACCGTGTTCAGACGACATTTGGAATATGTTCATTTGTGGTCGCCCTATTATAGCAAAGGTACAGAGGCTTTGCGGAGGGTGTAAAGAAGGTTTACCAGGTTGCTATCTGGACTGCAGGGTTTGTCTTATGAAGATAGGTTAATTCAGCTTGAACTCTTCTCTCTGCAGACAAGGAAGAAAATTGGTGACCTGATCTCGGTTTTCAAGGTAATGAGAGGCATGGATAGAACCAATAGCGAGAGACGTTTCCCCACGACAGGATTGACTGGCACGAAAGGTCATAGTTTTAAGGTATTATGAGGAATGTGTAGTGGGGACGTCAGAGGTAGGTTCTTTACACAGACAGTTGTGAATGCATGAAATGCGTTGCCAGCAATGGTCGTGGAAGCAATGTCATTCAGGACTTTTAATTGACTACTAGACATGCACATAGACAGCAGTGCATTCAGGTGTGCGTAGGTTAGATTATTTTATTTTACAGTAGGTAAAATACTCGGCACAACATCTTTGGCTGACGGGCCTATTCTGTTCTGTAGTTGCCTATCTTCTATGTTGTAACAGTTGTCCTGCTCAGAGATGCACAGTTTGGTTCCATCAGGTTCACTCATCTCCTGACCTCCTTTCAGACTTGGATCAGACATGGACGGAAAGAGTTGATTTCCAGATGTGGGGTGAGTCTGATGGTGCTGAACACCAAGGCATTTGGCCTTGTGTGGTATCAAGGAGTCTGAACAAAACTGGTTTCAGTGGAAATCGGTGGAATCTCTCTTCTGGTTTGAGTGATCTCTGGCAGAAAATAAGCAAGTTGCAGTTGCAGGGAGTCAATTGTCACAGCTTCAGAACATCGCATTTCCTCAAGAGAGTGACTTCGTCCAACAACCTTCGGTAGTAACATTAATTGACTTCCTTCCAACAGAGATTCAGAGATGAAAAGTTAGCTGTTAACTACCCAGCGTTCAGCAGCATTTGTGACTTTTCAGATACTGAAGTACTCCACAGCAAGTGCAGGGAAAGTTGGAAAATGTCTTGGCTTGGGGAAAAAAAGTAGTAAATATTATTAAATTCACAAGACATACGAGAGTGTGGGAATCTCTAAGATCAGAGAATCAAAATATCATTTTTGATATTCTGTGTGGTCACCATTACTACGTTCTTAACTATCAACATCTTTGGGTTAACATTAATTATAAACTGAAGTGGATAATCCATATAAATGCAGTGGCGACAGGGAAAGTCAGAAGCTAGGAATACTGCAGCAGGTAGCTCATTTCCTAACATCCCAACTCAGTCCACACACTTCAAAGCACAAGTCAGGACTGTGTTGGTATATTGCTCATACGGCTAGATGTGAAGCTCCAACAGCACTCAAGAAGCTTTATGCCATCTGGGATATAGCTTTTCATTAGTTTGTCACCACATCCGTTTGAGAATCAGTACAGACACTCATTAGCAGCAATATGTACCAAATTTATGATGCATGACAGGAAGTAATCAAAGCTCCTCTAACATCATATTCCAAACCCACGATCCTGTAGAAGGGCATGAACAACAGAATCATAAGTTCACCACGTGCTGCAAGTTCCCATTCATCCAAATACCATCCCCGTTTCGAAACATATCACTATTCCTTCAGTGTCTCAGTTTCGAAGACCTGCAAAATGGGATTGTATGTGTCTGTGCTGCGTATGGACAGCAACAGATCATGGAAACAGCCGAAAAAGACATTCTCTGCAGCAATTCCGGATAAACAATAAATGCTGGTTCAGACAACGACGACCATGAACGGATAAGAATTCATTGATAATGTATTTCTGTCATGAGAAAAGGTAGACATTGGATTTTAGGTGTTGTGTTTGTAAGCTGCTTGGGTGCAGTCAGCACCTTGCTTTTGAAAAGAGCTGAAGTGATATGCTATTTGGATCAATTTATCATTCTTTCAAGGAGAGACTCGATCACAAAACACAGACAATGACATTCATACATCAGATTACACGCACATGAGAAAGATACAATTTAGAATTGAACTTTGAATATATTTTAAATATACTCATATCTGGTCTGAAGAATATTTCAAAACATGTCCAAATTGATGTCATGGAAACAATTAGGAAGGAGTGTGTGTCAAAGGGAAATAATTAAATAATTTCAGTGTGCTTGTTTTGAATAATAATTTGGTCTTGAGTGTCACAATCAGATTCATCATTGATGCATTAATTTTCCATTAGGTATCAGTCTTTATATTGAGCTCAACAGATGAGAGGATTTGCTTAATCAAGTGGCTAGGATTAAAGGATTTACGAATTTCCGGAATGAGACTTTACTGTTAATGGTGAATACAATGTTGAAAACTTCTGCGCAAAGTTTCAGTCTCAATTCACGCAAAAGGGTAATAGTTGGGATCATGGTGATCATCAATGCAGATCCACAATTGTACTTGGACTCTGGTATTATGCATCTGATATGCACTGGATATGGTTGATGAGTGATTCAATGTCAAACACCATGGGCTACTGTATTCCACAACCTCTGTAAGATATTCATTAAGGATCTAGGCCAGGGTGCAAAATATTGGAGGTTATGTGGAACACTAGATATCATCAACATAGCCAAACTTGCCAGACATGCTCATTGGGAGGTCATTGTATAAATGGAGACAATTGCACTGACTGTGATGCTAATCCATTGTTCACCCTGCGTCATGCATTTGTGCATTATTCAGCAACGTCGCGAAATTGTCTATTACGACGAAATATTCGATTAACTGTCCAGGTCCAATTTGGAAGGTGTCTAAATACATTTTTCACTCAGTCACTCTGTATGGAGGTTCTACTGCAGTCCAGCAAGAGCATATTTGGAGACATTGTTTTGAAAATATTTGCACTGTATGCGACAATGCAAAGGTAGTGTGCTTACTCTTCTGAACAAGAATCAGCTGTTTACTGCGGTTTTTCAACTGAGCAATAATCAGCTGGTTACGATCGTTACTAAATTCAGCAATAATGACGTACGCATTCTGATGATTGAAGTGAATAATAATTAAAACTGCATCAACTGAAAAATAATTAGTTTGTCTTGCTTGTTAAAATTCAAAGAAATAAAGATAAATTATTTGTTTATTGAATAAAACTTGCACAACATTGATGCCAGAAACCATGAAACGTCATAATATCAGATTAAACACCAGCGTGAACATTCTACTCATTATCAATTGCCATGTCCCTCGAATCTATTGATTTTGACACAACATTGAAGGTGGAAATGGCAGAGAACATATTCCGGATGGAAGTCCTCAGTATTCATCCACAAGTCGTCTTCAGCAGCACCAACTAATGACTTTGCTGGGACAGCTCAAAAGGACAAACCGCTGGACTGGAATTGCTGCATGGCATGAGAGAACCAAAAATCTGGCTGGGGGGTTGGGGGTGGGGGGAGAATCACTGCAACTTCACCCATCTGCCTGCCACACATTTGTCGAGATTCAATTCTGTTGTGTAGGATAGATTTCAAACAGATTGAAGAAATCACGACAAGGTGTGCACGACGCTTAGCGGCATCAGAATTATACTTTGCATAGACAATAATATGCAATATGTCCGATATACCTGAAGGATTCTTCCGTGACGGCGAGAGAATGGCTCAACTTGGACTTTTGTTCACTGAAGAATCAAAGGCTGACAGACGAATTCGTACAGAATTAGAAAACCATAACGGGCATGGAAACGTTAAATAACCAAAGACTTCCCACACTATTGGAATCTAAAAATAGGAGGTATAGGTTTTACGTGGGAAGGAAATGAATTAATATTCATCTGAGGTGGGGGCGCGTAGTTCTTCATGGAGTGTGTGGTGCAAATTTGGATTCAGCTCCAAGCGGTAGCTTTTAATTATATTTGGATGGATACATGAATAGGAAAGGTTTGGAGCGACGTAGGCCCGGTGCAGACAGGTGGAATGGTTTGGGATTCAGTTCGGCACAGACTAGTTTGCTCAACGTGTCTATTTCCGTGCTGTTTGACTTCAGGGTGGAAGGTGATGCAACTATCCCATTAAGAAGGCACCTGGGTTTTGAAAATGAAAACGAAAAGAATAGAATGGTTCAATGAAGTGTAGGAAAGGGCATATAATCAGGAGCACTGAATGTCAGTGCATGAGGTGACAATCCTTTGTTAAGCTCTGAAACACGACTACTTGATTATACAACAAGTGATGGCAGGGTGAAGTCGTCACACAATCGATGAAACTCTGCTTTCTCCATACTGATGCTAAAACGGCTGGTGTGTTTTGCGTGAAATTTCTGTTATTTTTTGTTTTACTGTCAGATATATGCTCTACATACCTGAGTTATGTCATATTTCGCCATAAGTCCACTGGGTGAGAAAGCTACTTTCAAACAACTAAACCGTCAGTTATGGGTCCAGCACAGCAGTCCATACAGTAAGGCTCAAGCATTTGCAACAAACTTCAAACAAAGTTACTGATGAGTTGATCCATGTCAGCCTATCCTGAAGTCCCCACGTTTCCTAATACCAGTCTCAAGCGAATTCAGTTCACTCCACTTGATATTACAAACTGACTGGAGTTATTGAACACAGCAAAGTTTGTGGAGCAGAACAACTCACAGATAGGAAAACTCACCTGCATTGCAATGGTGTTACAATGCAGTTGCAACACTGGCATATGACTATAATGTGCAATATTATTGGGGCATGTTCTGCGTCGATAAATGAGGGCACATCTGATGCTGTCAATGAATGGCTCATCTGTCCAGAATGAAAAGCGAAAATGGCAAGGTAAATTTATCAACAGTGCTTTTAACCAGTACCTGGTCAGCATTAACTTGATAGCTGATGACGAGTTTGGGTCTTCCAAGGCTATTTAGCTGTCTACAGCCTTGGTTCAAAGAAGGTAAACTGCTGAAGTGAAGTGAGAGTAACGAACCTTATCACCAAAGCAGCATTTCACTGAGTGTGACATCAGGAGCACAGGTAAAACTACAGTTATGATAATCCGGGCAAAACTCTGCCAGTTGAAATATTAACTTGGAGGAACGAAGATTATTGTCATTGTCCGTGTCAGTCCTCTCAGCTTCAGGACTTCTATATGATACCTCCTCAGAAATAAGCCTTGTTCCAATTGCTTCATCTGTGAACACTCAGAAGTCCATCATGAGTGATCGTCATGTTATGGCACAGGGTAAACTCTACTTTAAATTTAAAACCAACAACAAAGCAAAGATTTATCCCTAGCAATAATTGTAAAAACTGGATGGCCAAGATCTATATAAAGTAAAATGTAACAACTTTATTTCTTAAAGGCAGAATCCTGGTCAATGTAAAGATTCTTAGTCATGTAGATGTACAGAGGGATCTTGGAGTCCATTTGCATAGAGCCCTTAAAGTTGCCACCTAGTTTGATAATGCTGTCAATAAGGCATACAATGTGTTAGGTTTTATTCTTAGTGGATTTGAGTTCTGGAGCCGCAATGTCATGCTGCAAATGTACAAATCTCTAGTGCAGACACGCTTCGAATATTATGTACAGTTCTCGTTGTCCCATTGCTTATGGGATGTTGACGCATTTGAAAAGATGCAGAGGAGATTTAGCAGGATGTAGTCTGGTCTGAAAGGAAGGTCTCATGAGGAGAGGCTTGGTCTGTTCTCATTAGAATGAAGAAGGCTAATGGGGGTTTGATACAAATATACAAGATGATCAGAGAAATACATAGGGTAGACAGTGGAAGTCTTGTTGTAGGATGATGACATCAGCTTTTACGAAGGGACATAGTTGTAAATTGAGGGGTGATGATTTTAAGGCAGGTGTCAGAGGCAGTTTCTTTACTCAGAGAGTGGTAAGGTCATGTAATGCTCTGCTTTCCAATGTAGTTAACTCAGTCACATTAGGGAGATTTAAACGATCGTTGGATAAGTACATGTATGATAATGCAATAGTGAAGGTGTATGGGCTCAGATTAGTTCACAGGTCGGCACAACAATAAGATTTGAAGGGCCGGTTCTTTGCTGTACTGCTCTATTTCTATGTTCTAGAACAGGGAAAAATTAAATAATAACTATTTGCAATTTCATTCTCCACCCTCTTTGTTACCTTTCCTTCTGTAATACGAGACCGATAGAAGTCCCAATTAAGATTTACAAGACAACATTTCTCATCTCAAAACCAGACAGCTGAATGTCGTTGACTTCTTTCTGATTGTTAGGAATTTTTGCGTCACAGGTTACTACTCGGAAATGTTCTTTTAAGAGAGTTTGTTTTCAAGCATTCTCTTCCCTGATAGGTGTGGGCAGATCTCCTCTCATGGGTTCAATTGTCCACCGGTCTTCTATTGAAGAACATCGGATTGTGCCTTGTCGTTTAAGACTGTCAAGATGGTCAATTAAAATTTGATTGGAAATTGATATATTTCCGGGGTATAATTTAAATTGATTGGCTGAATTCGAATTCGTCTTTCTCTTCAAGCAATAAAATAATCGAGTTGTTCGACATAGTGTAATTCTGTTGCCTTATTGAGAACTCTTGTCCCTCTGTCCAGTAACTTTGCTGCTTTAACTCCCATGAAGATATACCCACATCTCCACAACATCTGCCCATTTAACAAAAAAAACCATCGTAATGAAAATAATTAACTTCATGTTTTCTTTACTTTCAAACACGTTACCCGAACATACAGAAAACGTTAATATAAATTCGCCTTAATTTGTTGCCAAATGCCAATGTATATATGTGTGTGTGTGTGTGTGTGTGTGTGTGTGTGTATTATATTATATACACACATAAAACATTAAATACAGACAAATCTTATCTGAACTCTATCAGTTAAATACGCGATAATGCATCTGCAATTACATGCTTCTGAAACGTACCACATATGACTTGTAAGTTAAATGTCTGGAACAAAACTACAACGAAATAGTTTCATATTCTTTTATTAAAAGCGTCCTAAGATTGTAAGCACATTGTGATCAGTGTACACAACCATCTCTGAGGCATTGTCCGTGCCATACACATGAAACTGTTGTCAGGCCATACTAAACTCAATAGTCCCTTTTCGTTTGTGGAACATTTCCACTGAGGGATGTTGATCTTCTTGGAAAAGTAACCAACTGGCACTTCAACCCCATCCTCATCTTGTTATACGAATACTGCTCCAACTCCAATGTCACTCGCATCGATGGAGACTTCAAACGTTTTGAAAAGTTTGGTTTATCTCAGCCTAGCAATAAACATTTACCCTTGGTCCGACTGAACATCTCTGGGTAGACCATACCATATGAAAACGCTACTAACTGCGCTACCATTTGTTTTTGTCTTTGTATTCCATAAGGAATTGCCTCCAGAAATCTGGGAGACAAATCCATTATGGTTAACACGTACCGGGCCCCTTTTTCAGTTCCCAGAATGGGACTTCAGATTAAATTATAACCAGCGTGAAATATTCTTCCATTGCTGTAATTGGCAAAAAGATGCTGGTTCTATTACCGCCGGTGGCTTACCTACCATTTGGAATGTAAGACCCAGAAGGCAAAAATATTAACCAGAGTCTTGTGCATTCCAGTCCAAAAGAAATTGTACCTTACTCTGAGACTTTCTTACGCCGAAGAGATGTTCTATGATAGGTCTTGTGATACCGTAACACCTCCTGTCTTTATGCTGCCGGCAACACAGTCTGGTGCATTCCGGCCCAATTGTCCTCTGCACTAACCTGCCGGGTCTCCAACTCCATCTTAACAGTCTATCTTTTAGATAGCAAACCTGTGGAATAACCTGTGCCTCCTTTTAAGAATCCGTATTCATATGAATGTTTTTCATCGTCTTGTCTTGCTGTTGCAAGTCTCCTGGCCTTTCAGGACGAAAAACTTCTGTCTGACGCTCTGCCAGTTCAGGTTTTTGCGGCACCATTACGTTAAATAGGGTACCCGCTAATTGAACCTCAACACCTTCCACTCCCAACTTGGATCATGTCTAACCATTCACCAAAACACTCTGCCAATCACTCCCATTGTAACTTCCCCTGTCTTCAGTTGGCACTCCAAAGTGAACTTACTTGGGGAACGCTAAATTTCTGTCAAGCTATACAAGAAATTGCCACACTCGTGGGTAACTGATCAGAAAGTGTGCATATTCGCTCGTTACATACTAACAGGGACTGGTTAGACATCTTGTGTCTCTCAAAATTATAAATTATTGTTCTTCTCCCCAGTTTCTTGTACTAAACTTTACCCGAAAATGCGAATTCTTTGTCGAGATCATGTACTAATTCCATAAACTGACCCTGCTTAGGTTGTCAACTCTCATGCAGCTCAACGGCTGTTTTTGGGGTTTCCTGTACTGCCTTCAGTCATGCTAATGGTTCAGCTTCTTTTACCACATCTTTTTGGTTCCCACGCCGTATTTTTCGAACAACCAGCAATGTGTCTTTGCATGTCCCACTTTGCAACAGTGAACACACCTGAGGACTTTCAACTGCTTTCCACGCTCTTGGGCTTATTTTTAAACTAGTGGTAAAATCTTACTAATGTGTTCGACTGTTTGTTTAGTAGCATAGGAGCTTCCCTTCTCCATATTTCTATCTCTCACAGGACTAAAGCCAGGCCCAAAGCTTGATTTATACACTAGCATGTGCTCATCTGTCAATTCTGTTGCCCTTCTCACATCCTTCATGTGAATGTTTACCATCTCAAGAAGTGAGTTTTTAAATTTCTTCTGCTGAATACACTTTACCGATTTTCAAAGCACGCATCCATCCATTAAATTGACTATGTATACTTTCTGTTGAATTCAACAGAAGTCTGACCTGTCTCCTTCTATATATTTCTGAAACACTGGTACAAATTCATAAGACTTAAAAAAAACCTGTTTGACTTCTTCAAAAGATGTTGATACCTCATCTAACAATGTTCCAAATAAGTCACGAGTTCTGCCGAAGCGTTCAATCAAAACTAGCAATACCCCTACATCCTCGTACGACTATATCTGCCCAGTCAAATTTTCAAATCAAAGAAATAAGACTTCATCATCTTTCTCATCAAAACTTGGCAGAGTTTTGACATATTAATACATATAACTATCATCTCTTTCATTGTTCTTCTTGTTAACTTGACTTTACTGACTAAGTCAAAACTTGTTAATTTCAAATTCTCTCTCTTTCTCTCCCTTATCACTTTAAATCTGTGCTGTCTAGGTTTCGCCTCACCCGACTTATGAAAAAAAAACTCATTGATTATTTACTCTATTTTTCCCCGTCATGATTTCAGTGTTGTCCGAAGATCAGCAAGCACCGTAGTGACGTCATTTTTAGTTTCCTATCACACGAAACGTCCTATATTGAAAAAAATGCAGAAACAGCTTTGTTGCTTTGTTCCCGACTGTTTGGTTTGATGATAAACGAGTTTTCCTTCTTGGTGGTCTTATCAGCAAACCTGGCTTTCAATTTGCTCAGCTCTGTCTGCTGTCGTGCTGAAAAGGATTACCTTTCCGACGGATTGTTGTGCGTGACGTTGCTAAATTTCTCTCCAAGGAGAAAGTGAGAACTGGAGATGATGAAGAGCTTGTGCCTGAAACGTCGATTTGCCTGTTGCTCGGATGCTGCCTGAACAGTTGTGCTTTTCCAGCACCACACTGTCTACTCCTTGGTTCTAAATATGCGACGAATTGTAAAACTTCGATGGCAATCCTGTTTAAGCGTACAGTTATTTGGCACTGATCCTTTCTGTACCAGTAGTACCACACTTACTTTACATGCGTACTTTACGCTGTTCAGTGACAAGGAGAACCCTCAGTTGCTGCTGTCACAACAATCACCGGATTCCAGATGTACCATCGCTGTCAAATGTATCCCAAAGTAGGCTCCAGCATTGTATTCCTGATGAAGGGTTTTATTCCTAAACGTCGATTTTACTGCTCCTCGGATGCTGCCTGAATGCTGTGTTTTTCCAGCATCACTACTCCAGAATCTGGTTTCCAGCATTTGCACACATTGTTTTTAACTCGTTGATTTGGACCCTACTGCGAATTCTCATTTGGACTCTGTCTGCCGTTTCTCAGGCTGTGTGAACTAAAACCAGAAGTCCTCAATCATGTTTTGCAACACTTCTCATGTTCGAGTTTCTAAGCACTGTGCACATTTCCAGCTCATTCAGTCAACAATAGGAATGAACAAACTTACAGAATCCGATGAACTGCTCTGACTCATGGTCTCATGTGGTAACTAAAATGATCTTTTGCTTTGAAACCTAAGCCATTTTGAAACCGAAACTGAGGAAATGACAGACAACCTGCCGTTTGCATCAATTTTTTATCCTTATTATCACAGAATTGCAGGGAATTCTGTGGAGGAATAGGAAACCGAGGCAAATGCAGCTCTGGTGAAACACCTTCTATGTGGTTCAGTTAGCAACAAGAGACGTGAATGTGAATCAAGCGGGAGAGTTTTTCACACCTCGTACAAAGAGAGCAATAACAGGCAGCACCCATTCGACATCTTGGGTCATCTTTTGTTTTCTCTCAAATGTTTAGAAACTGATTGCTGCACTATAAGCAGTTAATAACAGTTAGTAAGTTGCATCTCCGCATTTCCCACACAGGGTTCCAATTCAGCAGGCAGCCAGGTGAAAGTTGCTTATGGCTCTACTGGAAATTGCACTTAGGAGAAAGGCAAGGATTGCTACAAATCGTACTGGCACCGCGTTTGCAACAATCTCGCGATGTGGTTCCTCGTTCTTGGTCTGCTAACTCGGTAGCTTATTCTGCAAGACACGCTCTGTAGCTGTAGGTATGCTGCTAGTAGTGTTTGTACCAATTATCAGGTGCACAGTCTGCTTAAATTTCCAGCTTTTGTGTGTCTGGTCTTATGACTGAGCAGTTTAAAACGCTCGTTTCAGGTTCTGCCTTCTCAGATGGCTTCGTTTTGAATCCCAATGGTGCCACTTTTGCGAACGGATTAGGCTGGCAACGTGTGGCAGGACTGCGTTGCGTTGAATTTGCACCACATAAAACGCATTCATTGCTGCTAAACAAGGCTCTGATGTGGCACAGAACACAACCTCCATCGGGTCTGTGTCAATGCTGTGTTCTCCTGCTTCTTTGGGTGTCACATTCGCCTCCGGATCGCAATGTCCCTGGCATAATCCGGGACCCAAGCTGCCTTCACTGGTTTCTCATATTCATTTTGCATTGTACACTGCTTTATCTGAAAGGGAATGGAGATGGCTATTTTATGACTGTTACGAAACCAACAACCGCCATTTTTCTGTTGTGGTGAAGTGGAGGGTAATCGTGATGTGACACTTTGTTATATTTCTCTCATTTCCATCATTTCCGTCCTGGTTGAGGGAGAGTGGTGATTTGTCATCACTATCCGGTGGAGGCACCAGTGCGTTTTTGAGCTAATCTCATCGAGACTGCAGTTGGTGATCATCACCTTTTTTATGATTTAATCTTATTCTGTTCTGTTCTTTGTTAGTTGAGAATATTTCCGGGAACTGGTGGTGCACTGAGGCTCCAGTATGTTTAGAAGGACCGGTTCAAATTGCCTCGCTGTCACTTGGAAGATCAGTTCGTGACCAAGACGATTCGCACTGTCTCACAGACAGCATTCATGTTTTAGTGTTTCAGAAAATGAGGTATCCTTGTCAGTTTTGCATCTGTTCCACTTTCAGAGCTGTCATGTTTTAGATTCGCTGGAGAGCTGAGCGGCAAACACAATGTGCAAGGTATTTTCCCACAGCAAAATTCGTTCATGGAGAACTTGGGAATATGTGAAGAAGAATGGTTATTGTTATTGCCAACTAAAGTCTGTAAAACCTTCATCTCTGGTTGATTTTAAACCATCCATCTTTCTTATAAATAGCCCAACGTACTGATCGAGTGACGATCGCTATACTTTACTGAAAACAATCTACTCAAACTTGTTTCAGCCAGTGCAGCATCGCAGAGGTACTAAGCACGGAAGAAGACCACCCCCCCGATCAAACTCTTCCCTGCCGACCAGATATCCGAAATTAATCTAGCCATACTTGCAAGATTTGCCCCTACATCAAACCCTTCCTGTCCAAGAACACATGAAAATGCCTTTCAAAAGTTGTGAGTGTATTAGACTCCGCCACTAACTCTGGCAATTCATTCCACGCATGGAAAACTTTCTGCTTGGAAAAAACAATTGCCCCTCAGGTCCATTTTATATTTTGCCACTCACAAGTTAAACCTATACTCTCGAGTATTGAATTCACCTGCTTAGTGAAAAAAATGCGTCTTGACTATTTAGTCTATTCGTCTCCCTCATGATTTTATAAAGTGCTGTGAGGGAATCCCTCACTATTAATGCTCCAGTGAAAATTATCCAGTTAGTTCACCTTCGCCCTCCAGTCCAAAACCTGCAAACCTTGCAACATCCTGATAATATGTTCTAAGTTACGCCAAATTAGTCATTGATTGTGCAGTGATAAGTGCCTGAAGTGTAGCGATGCTGAAACACTGATCATGGCAAATTTGGTGTGGAGCACTTCGTGTGGTAGCGCAGCCGAGCGGTCTCAGGCACATGATTTAAGTTCAAGTCTCCATCCATTCGTGGGTGCGAATCACATTGCTACAAATTCACGGGTGAACTAATTGAAGCAGTCGCTTGTGAAAGACCTATGCAGATAGTAATGATGTCGTTTGGGAGTTTCTAGCTGCTCATGTCCCTGATCCTCTCTGATTTAAGTGGGAAAATTCGTGACAGACTCAGAAAAGAGTGAGGGTTCTTTCTGTCCAAAGATTCATCAAATCCTCTCGAGCATACTGCTTCATGGGAACTAACATACCCAATGTTGGTGCCAGTTTCCATGTTTCAGTCAGTTCGTACGTTTGGCTGAAATGTTGGTGTTTCGAGCCCACTCAGGTACAGAGCCGCAAATGCTTCAAATCAAGCATTGATATCGACCACGTATCGACATTGGACTTAAAGGACTCATCCATGATTCATCCTGAATTCGCACGAAGTGAGACAGCGACACACAACAGGAATTATTACACTCTTTCCAATCCCCGGTTGCCAGCAGAAAGCAGCCTCCCTGCAAAGTCCTGAGACACAAAGCTTATATAAACTCCTTCGACAGGGACAGCTCTTCGCTTGTGAAAGTGTCAATTTCCACTTTAGTTTGGTAACTGTTGCAAAAGCTTATTCCTGTTTTGGACCTTTTTTTAAACCAAACTCCTGTCTCCAAAATGAGAAGTGATAAACTTTGTGGGCTGGCGCAACAAATAAAGTGTTGGTAATTTGGATTGTGTGACATCAGACAGATGGCATTTCTTGCAGTCTATAACAGAAATGAACGTGTTTACTTAAGCAATTTCCTGATTGATTCAACATCTTTCAGAATGACTGGGAATTACATCAGCGGACTAAAGATGAGGACAAAGTATTATAATAATAAGATTGAAACTTTGCTAATTGGGTTACAATATTCTGAATGAATAACAGCTGATAACTGATTGGACCAATTTTGTTTTAATTTGTGATAGGGAGGAATGAATTGGATCCTTGCAAATTAAGTTGCGTTTGGATTATACTCAGTTTGAAATAGGAAACTAACGCACTTTACAGCACTCCTGGCTAGCGCAATCAGCTGAGCATGCTATTGTTAACTTCAGGGTTAAGGTTTCAAGGCCCAGGATGGGCACATTCGTTTTCGAATAGGAAACCCAGCTCTCCATTCCGATTTCTGTATCATCACCCAACACATGAGTGCGCTCCATTTTTGGTGATGCTTTTGTTCACAGGTTGGTTTCTGTGTAAAAACTGTCTCCACTTTACTGGAAGTGCCAGAGACAAATTTATAGGCGCAGCTGAATATGCAATACATGATGCCCATTTCGAAGGGGTGGATTCCAACCCAACCGTGCAAAAGCCAAACTGATCAGATTCACATAAGGAGAACGGCCACTTGCTGGGGGTTGAAATTAATGGCTCCATGTCTAACGTTTATGAACAAGGTTCAGAAGGTTCTGATGGAAACCGAAGCAACCTCTCTCTGAACGTTTCCAATTTACACAGAAAATCATATTATTTTGTGCCCGTTGTGTTTACACAACAAACAGTTTATTCTCGGTGACGGCGGAATGAGGGTGTCAGAATTGTGAGGTTTCATGGTGGGACAGAAGTGATCAAGGGCAATGGGGAAGTCAAATATTCGCAGAGCAGAGATTGGACCAAGATCTGTCTCCCTTCTTCTGTTTCTGTACTACAAACAGAAATTGCTGGAGAATTTCAGAAGGTCTGCATTATCTGGGAAAAGATAGCAGTTTTAACATTTCGGAGCCAATGACGATTTTTTTCCATGCCCTTCTCCCTGTGCCTTGCTGGGCCATAACTCTTTATTAAATCTAAAATTAGATTCTGTCTGGATCTGAATCGGGCAGCTTTCACCGATCTTCCACCTGCATACTCAGCTTCTCTTCTATTATTTCCTTTCCCACCCTTTCTCCAGTCTCGAGATTTGTTTCTGACCTGGGCAAGACACTTTGCCCAGTTCTAACGGAAGGTCATTGATCCGAACAATTAGCTTTGCATCAGTTTCCTGCTATATCTAGCCTGCTCTGTCATTTGATTATGATTGTTAAGGTTTTCAAAACCATTTTCCGGCATTCTCCCTGTAACGCCTGACCTTCACAGAGTTAGGATGTCGTCTCCCTCCCAGCATTGGTCTCAATCCGGTTCCCTCACATGTACTGGCAGAGTGTACACTGTCTCTTTGCATGGCCGAGATCGGTTTCAGTTCTGCATGGCCAACCCGATCTGTTCAGGGCAAATCAATCCACCCGGGGGGACAGCTCGATTGTGTCTGTGGCCACACTGTTTCTGCGGAGGTACAGTTGTCCCATTCACATCACACTGGAAGGATCTTTGCTTCAAAAAGCGACGCAGAAAGAACGATAAGCTTGTGTGTTAATATGGACAGACCAAACTTTTTGCTGTTGCGGTCAGCAAACTTTACTTTGTCTGTCCTTGCCTACGTCTGCCTTTATGGTGAAAAAGAGTACAAATCCAATTAATTGCCATGCGCCATTTTGTCGGATTTCCTTTCTTCTGCTGAATATGCATGGATGTTTGCAGCACTGGTTTTCACCACATCACAGAGTACAATCGGCCAGCCCTATGCTCACTGGAGAGTAGAAATATAAGTTTGTCTTCATTATGAAAGCTGCCCGATTCAGATCCAGGCAGAAACGTTGTTGATCACTTGTTACCAACGACAGACTTCTGGGTTGTTGTGCAAGAGGCTTTCACACAGTTGACCTCATCAAACCTTGTTGCGATTTTACCCCCTCATCACTGCTATAGTGGAGAAAAGGAATACATTTCCAATGAACTGCTGTGCGAATTTCTTTTTAAATATCTGTTCTCTCTTTTTCTGAGTAAGCACGAATGTCTACTTTCTATCGCAGAGTGCAGTTATGGGTATCCCACAGCCACGATGCTCCAGGGAAGTTTCTCCCAGCCTATTTTGCCTCGCCTGACAGTTCAAACTTTGCCAACCTGGCAGCAACCTTGTAAATATTTCAGGAGTAATTCCACGTAATTTACTTTATTTTCCAATAATGCCAATAAAGTCGGATGACATTGATCTACTTTGAATTTGTTCGCTCACTAACTCTGTAGTTTGAAAAGTAATAGAATTCCAATTAATTACTGTATGAAACTTTGTTAGGTTGCCTTGCACTGAACATTTCTGTAAAAGTAGTTCAGAGTTTGTTTTCTGTGCGAAGGCGGGCCAATTCAGTGTTAAGGAGAATTCTCATTAAATGGTGTCATTATGAATATAGAATTCCTGCTATACGTTCTCTGCTAAATGTATGCCAAAGTTGGCTCTGAAAAGTCTCATTGGAATGCTGCATTCCGTTTCTGAATGCGCGGGAAAATGAACCAGAAATTCATAATCATTTTTGGACCATTTCATTTATGCAAGTATCAAAGCATTGTGAGCATTTGTGGCTCATCCAGACAACAACTTGAACGAATGTATTTGCAAACTCAGATTAACCTCTTGACTCGTGGTCTCATTCATTCAATAATATGAATGTGTGCACTGAACTCTCAGCCATATTGGAACAGAAACTGGGAAGATGATACACAGGCTGCGAATGACATTTTGCTTCCGACATGTCACAGAGGAGCAGGGAAGTCTCAACATGGCAGGACAGGAAAGCAAGGCACATGCAACTCCTTTGAAACATCTTCTTTCTGATTCAGTAATCAGTAAGAGAAGTGCATAGTGACTCAGGCGGCACAGCTTTTCACATGTTGAATACGAACAATGACATCCAGTTAGCACCTTTTTGACAGCTTGGATCGCCTTTTAACTTCTATCAACATGTTTAGAAGATCTGCTTTATATATCTCCTCTTTTTTTGAATCCCATCTCTTCGGTGCCCCCACAGATGTTTGACACAGTTAGCCCACGTGTGACAGTTGCTCATGATTAGGAGTGGAAAGCCCTGCAGGACAATGCACGGTTAAGGAGAAAGACAAGGAAACCAGCAATTCGTGTAAGCCCAGACTCTCCCCTCATCTTGCAATGTGATTTGTCATTCTCGGATTCCACTGCTTAGTCAGCTGCAGGAGTTTTCATCTGCAGGAGTTCCTTTTTGCCTGTTTTTTTCTGCAGAACAAGCACTGTAAATTTATGTTGCTGGAAGATTTCAGCTGGTTTCGTTTGCGTGTCTGGTAATGTATTAATGTGGTCTCAAACTTTGCATTGAGTTTGCATTGTTTAAGGAATTTAGGGTATGAAACCCATCACTGACAACTGTGGTGTGGGATTATTGTGGCAAAATTTGCTGCGAATATTCAATTGTGAGCAAAAAAGCAGAAACATTTTCTCCAAATGACTCTGTGATGTGTTTCAGCACAAAGCATTCATCGCATCGGGCAGGGTCCACGCTGGGTTTCCCTGGTTCTATCCGTTAATGTCCTACTCCAGAGGCAGAATGAAACCAAGATGACTTTGAACTGTCTCACACACATCATTGATGCGGTCGTTTACATACATGTTGAATCCCGAGTGCTGTCGGTGAAATACTGCTGTTTAGCTGCGAAGTGATAACCACAGCGCCAGTAGAACACTACATATGCATTAATCTGGTCGAGTCACTGTGCTATATTACATTATAAAGTGCTTGGGAGGAATTTATTATATTTGAGTGCTGAGAACGTCATCATAGGCCATCGCTGCCAAACGTTGCCATTGAAAACAGTCAGCACAAGTGGTCGCAATCGAATTCAAACCCTTGTCTTCTCCGGAGGAGAACCAAAATACTGGGTTTCAGGCCATTCGGCCATGCCACCAGGATCGCAAAACATATCAATCAAAGGGTGCCGTAGTACAGGTGATACTCTACAGCATTCTTACGTTGACAGTGTCTGTTCTGAAGAATAAGCAGCACAATGGAAGTCCTCCACCTGACATTCTGAGTTAGCCTCTGCCTCGCTTTTTGATCACTACCTGTTTCGACTTTCTGCTCCTGTGGTAAATATAGCACGACTGTTACAGAAATAATCAGTGCCCGGTAATTGGATTTTTAAACAGCATGATGATTGGTACTGTCCACATTGAGGGATATTCAACACCAAAAAGGAAAGAAACTTAACAATGTTTCATTGCGCAATTAATCAGAACTTTATTCCGTTTAACCACTGCATTTAACGGGTGTATAAAATGAAAATAAGGTATTCTGATGAGGACAGCAATCAAGAATAGTCCGTTCACATCTTCTACAAGACTATCGCCGATATTAATTCCACTTCTACACGATTTTGAATGGGTGAGCTGTTGACGTGGAAGTTTGAACATGCTTACCACTACATTATAGGAACACAACAACTGCAGCTCAACAGAGATGCACATGCCTCGTTTTCCTAACCCTCCTTGTTTCGACTTTCCTGCTCCTCTTTGAAAATTACTGTGTGCTCTGAAATCTCAGCCATGTTGAAAATGAATCTGAGGAAACGACAGCCAGGCTGACGAATGATATTTATTTTGTTTGTTTCCTACATGTCACAGAGGAACAGGAAATAGTAAACAGCGAGGGATGCGAAAGCAAGATACATTCTCCTCGAGAGAAACGCTTTTTTTCTGGAACGGTTTATGCAGTGCATTAGTTATCACGTTCACCTTACACAGAGAAGGTGCCCGGTAACTCAGATCGGAGACTTTTTCACATCACTAACAAAGAATTATAACGTACAATTAGCACCTCTTTAACAACTCGGATCATTTTTACCTTCTATCATTATGTTCAGAAACGTTCATTTGTGCATCGTTAAGTAAGAAGCATCGGAAAAGTAATATTTAGTGAGTCATTTCGCTTCGATTTCCACAAAGGTTTCCAATTCAGATGGCAGCCATGTGGCAGCTGCACATATCCTGGTGAGGAAATCTCTTCAGGAAAATTCGTAATTAAGAAAAAAGAAAAGGAAAGTCGAAACACATTCTGACAACAAGTTATCAACACTCTCGCAATGTGGCCTGTCGTTATCATATCTGACTG
Source organism: Hemiscyllium ocellatum (assembly GCF_020745735.1). Taxonomy (NCBI): domain Eukaryota; kingdom Metazoa; phylum Chordata; class Chondrichthyes; order Orectolobiformes; family Hemiscylliidae; genus Hemiscyllium; species Hemiscyllium ocellatum. Next base: position 2,567,075 of record NC_083418.1, read on the forward strand.
CTAAGTCAGGTTGTTAGATGGAAGACTTCCATTAAGCCGCTTATTCTGCACAACATAAACTGTGCCATAAAGGAGGTGTTTCAGCAGTGCTGCGTATGCCTCGCTTTCGTATCCCTCGCTGTTTAAAATTTCCTGTAACTATGTAATATGAAGGAAACAAAGTGGACACAATATAATTCGTCTGACTGGCTGTTTTTTCCCTCAGTTTCAGTTCCAGCATGGCTGCGATTTCAGAGTACACAGTAAAATTAGTCCACTCTATGAGATTGCGAGTCAAGAGATTTAGCCGAAACTGGAAATTGTTTCATTCCTTTGTTCACTGAATGAACTGGAAACGTGTCCGGTGCTCAGAAACGGGTACATTTGAACAGTTCCAGAACATGACTGAGGATTTCTGTTTTTGATTCACACAAGTTGAGAAACGTCAGACATCACCCAAATAAGACCTTTCACAGCCTATTTTAGGATTCATTTGAAAGACAGCACACATCAGCAATCTGGTATCCACTGTGATCCCAGCAAGTGAGACTTCTCCACGGTGTGGACACAAGTAAATACGTACCGTATTTACTGTTAGAGCAAGAATCAGTGTCCAGTAACTGTACTCTTAAAAAAAGGATGACGATTGCTACAGTACACATCGACTAATATTAAGCACCAGAGAGGAGAGAAACTTAAGAAAGTTTCATCTGGCAAGTAATTGGAATTTTATAACTTTTACTCATTGAGCAAAACTGAAAGCAAGTTTGTTGATGCGAACAACAAGCAAGAGAAAACGAGTTCACGTCAATGCGCATAACTACTGCCGGTAATAACCCCACTTCTACACGGTTTTGTACCGGTGAAGTGTTGATGTGGAAGTTTGAACACGCTAACTACCGCACTACACTAACAGAACAAATGCCATTAATCATAGCTGCATGTGCCTCGCTTACCTATCCCTCCCTGTCTCTAATTTCCTGCTCCTGTTTGAATGCCATGTACCAAATGAGGTGCTACTGGAACAAACAAATCTGAGCCCGGTAACTACATTGTTTACCAGTATAGCCATCGAAGGTGTACACATCAGTGCATATTCAGGATCAAAGGAGGAGAGAGGCTTAACAAAGTTTCATCAGAAATTAATCGGAATTGGGTTCATTTCCACCACTATAGCAGATATCGGTGAGCAAATTTAAAATTGCTGATGAAAACAACAAACAAACAAACTCCGTTCACAACAACTCAAAAGACTACCACTGCTACAATAGATCTGTCTGTCCTGGTTTGACCCGGGATGCTTTCGCATGTAAAGGCAAGGTGATAACCAGTACTTTTCATAACCACAACACAATGGTGCAGCTTTGCTCGCTGACCTTTATGCAGCATTGACATTTGCAGCGGGTTACCACATTATATATATATATTTTCAATTTGATCGATATTATCCAGTATTCTTCATTGGAGAAATGTAGGAGAAGAGGGGACCTAATTGATGTATACCAGATAATGAGAGGCATCGATGGAGTCGTTAGCCAGAGACTATTTCCCAGGTCAGTAATACTAACACGAGGGGTCATCGTTTTAAGCTGGTTGGAGGGCAGTATAGAGGGGATGTCAGAGGCGGTTTTTTGACACAGAGAGTTGTGAGAGTATGGAATGCGTTGCCAGCAGCAGTTGTGGAGGCAGGGTCATTGGGGATATTTAAGAACTCCTGGACATGCATATGGTCACAGAAATTTGAGCGTGCCTACATGAGGATCAGTGGTCAGCACAACATCGTGGGCTGAAGGGCCTGTTCTGTGCTGTACTATTCTATGTCTACGTCTATGTATTATTGGTATTACTGGAACAGAAAGAATACGACGTGAAATTGCTCAGGAAATATTTACCAAGATTTTACCTGTATGGCAGCGTTTTGACTGATTGCCCTTCAGCTGTCGAGCTACTCCAAAAACAGAGAGCACTGAATGCTGCACCGTAACAAAAACGACATGGAAAGGCTCTTAGCAGTCACATGGATGCTGTTTCTGAGACAGTTCGAGTCGTCTGGGTCATGAACTGCTTTTCGAGTGGGAAATAACAACCAGATGGACAGGGGAATACAGTGTAGGTATTAACACGAAGTAGGCCCTGTGCTGAACCACATCACAGAGTGGTTTGGAGAAAGGCATTACGTCTTATTGCTCACAACTTCAACACAGCAGCTCCCTGTCAAAGTTAACTGGCATAACCACTCCACACAGTTGGCAGCAAGGGTGTCAAACCCATCACCCTTTTGAGGGTGGAGTCTAAATCGAAAGTTCAAAATCAGTCGACAACGCTACCAGATACGCAAACAAATCCTAATCGGGCCGTTTTCAAGGTATATCTTTTCGCAACTTGAAGTCATAGCGCTTGTTCTCAAGAATAAGCGGTTCAAAGTAAGTCCTGCAACTCAACATTTGAATTAGCTGTAGAATCCGGTAATGACAGATCACATTGCGAGGTTGTTTGAAACTCGGTACTAGTACGAGTTGCAAATTTCATTGTGTTTCTCCTAAACCAGGCATTTTCCTGCAGAGCTTTCCACACACTAGAGGAGAAACTGTCACGTGATTGCCAGGTGAGTTGAAAACCTGTGGGGGAACCGAAGAGATGAGATTCATTAAATGTTATGATACCTCCGGTGCCTACACAGAGGAGTTACACAATGCGGAGTTTCTAAACATATTGAGAATGAGAAAAGTGATAGAACATAGAACATAGAAAAATACAGCGCAGTACAGCCCCTGCGGCCCTCGATGTTGGGCCGACCGAAGCCTACCTAACCTACACTAGCCCGCCAACCTCCATATGCTTATCCAATGCCCGTTTGAATGAACATAAAGAGGGAGAGTCCACCACTGCTACTGGCAGGGCATTCCATGAACTCATAACCCGCTGAGTAAAGAATCTACCCCTAACATCTGTCCTATACCAACCTCCCCTTAATTTAAAGCTGTGTCCACTAGTAACAGCTGACTCCATGCACGGAAAATGGTTCTCACTCTCAACCCTATCTAAACACCTAATCATCTTGTACACATCTATCAAATCTCCCCTAAACCTTCTTTTCTCCAATGAGAACAGCCCCAAGTACCTCAGCCTTTCCTCACACGATCTTCCTACCATGCAAGGCAACATCCTGGTAAACCTCCTCTGCACCCTTTCCAGTGCCTCCACATCATTCCCTGTAGTATGGCGACCAAAACTGCACATAATACTCCAGATGAGGCAGCACAAGAGTCTTATACAACTGAGATGTCAAAGAGGAACTAACTGTGTATCGTTGTTCTTTATTCGACGTATGAAAAGCTCTCCCGTCTGAGTCACCATACACTTCTCTAATTGATTACTGATTCAGAAAGGAGTTCCACCAGAGTTAAAGTGCCGCGCTTTCTTATGGCTCCCCCGCTAAGACTTTCCTGCTCCTCTGATAAAAAAAAGTAAAAGGACACAATGTCATTCAGCAGCCTGTCATCTCCACAGTGTTAGTTGCACCATGGCTGAGGTTTCAGAGCACACGTTAATATTAGTCAATGGATAAGACAGTGAGTCAAGATGTTAAACTGAGTCTGTAAATCAAATCATTCAGGTTTTGACTGAAGGACCCGCAGACGCTCCAACTGGTTAGACGCTCGAATATGTGAACTGCTCCAAAACATGATTAAGAATTTTTGATTCTTATTTCTGCACATTTGGAAACAGTAGGCAGCATCCCAATGAAGGTATACCAGAGCCTACTTTGAGATATATTTGACAGAAAGTGCGTACCAGTAACTCTATGTTCACTTTGACACTAGCAAATGACGGTTCCCCTTGACACTTAACTGGCCCACCTTTGCACAGAAAGGAAATGCTGCGCTACTTTTAAGGAAAGGATCACTGCCTCGTAACTGCAGTATTAAAAAGGATAGCCATCGGTGTTGTGCACATTGGTACATATTCAGGATCGGGAGGAAAGAAAGTTAAGAACGTTTCACACAGCAATTAATCCGAATTGTATTCGTTTTAAACATTGCAACAGATAGGGGCCATCAAATTCAAAGAGTGTCAATGTCATTCAGTGTTATTAGCATTATTGAAAAGAAAAAAAAATGCGTGAAATTGCTCATGAAGTATTTAAAGGAATGTTACCATGTTTATCGACTTTGAAATGTCGAGCGAGGCTAAATAGGCTAAGATAAATTTTCCGGGAGTGTCGGGGCTGAGAGATGCCCATAATTTCACTCTGGAATAGGATGGATATCAGTTGTGTAGACACCAGCGCATATTCAGGACAAAAGAGGACAAAAATATAAAAAGACATTTACAAAACAATTCATTGGAATTATAATTCTTTTCACCAATACAACAATGAGGAATGGGTAAATTCAAAGCAGAGTTTGCTGATCAGAGCTGCAAGAAAGCCTCATACATGACAATGCAGAAGCCTGTCGCTGGTAACAAGGGAACACCAATGTTTCTGCTTGGATTTGCACGGACCACTTCGATCAAAGGCAAGCTGATCATTCTACTCTGCAGAAAACATCGGACTCGCTGGCTGCACTCTTAAGAATAATGAAATCCAATGCAGGAAACATCCGTGCATATTCAGGACGAAGAAGAGTAAAATCTGACAAAAAGGCGCACTGCAATTAATTGCACTTGTTTTCCTTTTCACCACCGCAACAGACATGTGCAGAGATATTCAAAGTAAGGTGTACTGACAAGAAAAGCAAGCAATATGCTCCGGCAATGTTAACATACAAGCATAACGTTCTTTCTGCCCGGTTATTTGAAGCAGAGATCCACCTCGTGGGAGATGAATGTGATAATGACTCACGCAGAGAAAAACAGTGGGGCCACAGACCCGTGTTAGCTTTCCTCCAATTGCTTTGCTCAGAACAGATCGGGTTTGCCGTATAGGATTGACACCGAATTCGGTCATGCACATAGACGATGTAACAAGCTGCCAATTCATGTGGACGGGGTTGGATTCAGACACCCGCGGTGAAAGAGACTCGAACCTCAATCCAGGGAGTTCCTGTGTTACAGGTAGAACGCTGGTGAATAGGACTGAGAACCATATCATCCATGTTCGACGAGCAGAGCTGCCGAGATTGCCCGAAACACCCAACTGTGCACTTCTGCATTCAGTTTACGGCCTGTGATATTTCGGGAGATAGAAACAGAGTTAATTGTTCGACTCAATGGCCTCCCGTTAAAACTTGTCAAAGTGTCTTTGACAGTTCTCACACAAATCCAAAGACTGGGAGAAAGTGTAGGAGATGAAACAATAAAGGAGAAGTTCAGTAGAACGGTGGAAGACAGGACAGTTTCAATAAAAAGGGAGGTTGTTGAAAGGCAGGGGGAGGTGCACATGGAAAATAATGTCACTGGCTCTGAAATGTTTTCTCTGTTTTCCTAACCAAGATTTTGCAGAAATTATAAAATTCTCCAAGAACGTTTGTTTGTGTTACAGAAACAGAAGATGAGAGGTTGATGCTGGACCATTCTCAGCTCTGGGAATGTTTGACTTCCTCTTCCCACAGATCACTTCTGTCCGACACTAAAATCTCACAAACCTGTCACGCACACACCGCCATTTCCAAAAATAAACTCTCCATTGCGTAACCCAACATGGACACACAAGAAGATAAATTTGTATATAAAATGGGATAATTTTAGGGAGAGTCCTCTTAAGATTCCATCGAAACCATCTGCATCTGGATTTCTTGGTTAGGACCTTTTGACGTCGAACTTTCACTTTCACTTCACTCACCCCTCAACCTAGCAAGTGGTCATTTTCTTTCCGTGACTCTGAGCAGTGTAGTTGGTGCACGGTTCAAGTGGAATCCAGCCCTTAAAAGGGGACATCATTTATGGCATGTTCGGCTGCACCTATAAACCTGTCTTCATTCAGATACTGACTTGTGAACAAAAGAAATAGGAAGGAGAGAGCGCGTCACTGTGTAGGGCGGTGATCCTGAAAGTGGAATGGAGACATAGGATACAATTAGTAAACAAAATTCCCAAAGATGGTGTTCGAATACACGACGCTGAAATTAAGGTTCTCCTGCTCGACCAACTGAACGAGCCCCTTTCACAGGGGCAGGGCCATGCACGACAAAAGAGTTTCTATACGGTATGTGGGTGCAACATCAGTACGCGGTTGGTCGTACTACGTGATCTGACATGATTGAGCTCGAAGCCCTGCGTCATCCAGACCCTCTTTCTCCCAGGGCAGGAACTCAACTAATTTTCACACAGCAATTAATCGGAATTGTATTCCTTTTAACTTGGGCAGCTCATAAGGGCAAGCAATTTCAAATCCAGTTTTGCTAATGAGAACAGCGAGCTAGAACGCTCCATTCCCGACTGTCCAAATCGCGCCTCGAACACAGAACAAATGATTTTGCAGCCTGGTTTTGATTCACGGATTTTTTTGTGTGCGATTTCAATGTAATAATGGCGTCACTTCCATGCAGTCATGCCGGCTGATCTTTGCACAACACTGAAATTGGCAGCTGGTCAACACATTACCTTTCTTTTTCAAGTAGATGGACGTTGTCTCGTGTTACAGGCAAATTTGTAAAAGTAAAGATTATCACGTAAAACCCTCAAGAAAAAAGTTATAAGGATGTTCACAGTTTTCATGATTTGGAGATGCTGGTGTTGGACTGGCGTGTACAAAGTTAGAAATCGCTCAACACCAGGTTATAATCCAACAGATTTAATTGGAAGCACTCTAGCGTGCGGAGCACAGCTCCTCCTTCTGACTATCACCTGATGAAGGTGCGGTTCTCCTTAAGCTAGTGTGCTTCCAATGAGACAAGTTGTAGTATAACCTGTTATCGTGTGATTTTTATCTTTGTTCACTGGTTTGCAGGTTTTACACTGCAAGCCGAGCATGGAACAATTTTCCGTGGAGCGCCAGTGCTAGTGGAAGTTCATAACTGCTCTCTTAAACAGAACGGCTATAAGCGCTATAGACACTGGCGCATATTCAAGATTATGGCAGACAGAAATTCCAAAAGAAAGTTAGTGAACACCTATTTGTAATTGTATCCAATTTCAGTAAGAGCGCAGTAATCGCCGAGTAAATTCAAAGCAAAGTTTGCTGATGAGACTACAATAAATCCCTGTACATCAGAATCCAGATGCCGTTCGCTCATAAGAAGGAAGCAATATGTTTCTGCCCGACTCTGAAACGGGTCACTTTCGCACAGCATGATACTTCAACTCGACAGAAAGGATCAAGTCCTGCCGACTGCACTCTAACAAATAGTGACCAACTGTGTTGGAATCACCTCATATTCAGGACGAGGAAGAACAGATATCGAATAAAATCGTACAAAGCAATAAATTGGACGTTTATTCGATTTCATCACAGCATTAAGAGCCTGCAGGGACACGCAATGTAAGGTTTACTGACAAGAGCACCAATTAATAAGTCCCACAAATGTTTAGAAATAAAAACCTATCTTCCTTGCTGCCCGGCTTTGTTGTTGCAGGAATCCTTTCCATGGGAGGTAAACATGACAACTGCTAACGCACACAAGCTCAGCAGGTCCACAGACCCGATCGAACTGACCCACAGCGAGGATTGCTTTGCTCAGAACAGATTGGATTTATGACAACGGACTAAAACTGAGTTCGGTCGTACAGAAACTCTATAACAATGTACCAGCACATAAGAGTGGACAATATTCAGACAACAACTTGGAAAGATTCTAGATTCTAAATACGGGAAGATTATGTGTAACAGAGAGAAGGCTGAAAAATGGGGTTGACAAACGATACAAGCCAGGATCGAATGGTGGAGCAGACTAGATGGGCTGAAAGGCCTAATCCGTCCCGTTATACCTTCTGGTGTCTGGCCATCTGTTATTGACGAAGATTAAAAAAAATGTTAATTGCTCAGTTCGAAGAACTCCCGTCAGAACTGAACAAAATAAGAAATGGGACAAGCCTGAACAAAATCTAAAGATTGGAAAAATGGTTTGAGAGGATATAATAAAAAAGAAGCTCAGGATAAATGTCGAAGCCAGGTGGTAGCCAATAAAACGTCAGGGTGCGGGAAGACAGAGGGAGGTGAACATGGAAAAAGAAGCGTCACTGGACCCGAAATGTTAACTCTGCTTTCATTTCCCAGATGCTGTCCCCTGCTGACACTTTCCGGGAATTTCTGGCTTCGTTACAGAAGCAGAAGATGAGAGAGTGATCCTGGACCAATCATCTGTCACTGCTCTGAGAATATTTCTCTTCCGTATTCCCCAGATTACGTATGTCCAACACTAAAATGTCACAATGCTACAACAAACATCCCCCCACCCCAACCCAACATTCGTTACAGCGAATAAAATATTTCACAAAACCACATGAACACAAAACCATATCATTTCCCGTGTTAATTGCGAAACGTTCAGGGCGTGTTCACTTCAGATTCCATCAGAACATTCTGAATAAGTTAACTTGGGTTCAGACTCATTTGACATGGAGCCGTCACTGACAGACACCAAGCCAGTGGCCGTTCTCTTTCTACGACTCTCATAAGTTTGATTGGTGAACGGTTGGACTGGCACCTCTCACATTGAATGGGGCATCATTCATCATACATTCGACAGTATTAATAAACATGTCTCTTTCAGTGAAGTGGAGACAAGTTTATTCAAAAATCGACGTGTGAACTAAAGGAGCATGAAAGAGCAAGGGCACCCTTGTGTTGGATGGTGATATTGAAATCATAATAGAAAGCTTTGATTTTATTACACAGTGAAATTTCCTAACGTGTGGCTCGAAACCTAACGTTACTAATCTCAAGTTCTACTGAGTGTGCTAGCCGGGCGCACCAGTAGCTGACCAGTTTCCCATTTCATACTGATCATAAACCACCTGGCACCTCAATTTACAAGAATCCAGTTTATTCTTCCCCATCAAAACAACAACATCGACACCTGCCACTTCTTAGATGTTATTCCTTTAGAACATTTCAATCCATTTTAGCACTTTTTCCAGGATTTAAGATTCGATGTTGATATTATAATGTTTTTACTCACTTTAGTTAGCCACCAGTGTGATTCCCAATCAGTGGCTGATGCGATACAATTGATAAAACCAGTCATTTTTCTATCAGAGTATCTTGAATCCCACCTGCCTGCAGAGGCAAAATCCACACTATCAGCAATTTATTTGTTCTGCTTGCTTCCAACTTTTAGCCACTTCTCAGTTTGGATACATGAATTTGGTTCAAAAAAAACTTCCATGAACAGGAAAATTTTCTGCAGACGTTACCAAATTAAAGTGTAATTTTTACACGTTTCATACTGGAACAGATGTTCCTGAAGAAAATGTTTCTATAAGCTGTGTCCCAGGCCTGGGCAGGAAGCCGCTGTTCGCAGCTGCAGTGACCGCTTTCTGCTGGCAGTGAGGTCCCATCGTACCCCGTTTCCCTGTCTCAATCCGTGGGTATTCGGATTGATTCATGGTGGAGCTTCCGTGGGTGCAACGTCAATCGTTCGGTCTCAATGTTTTATCTGAAATATGTCACGCTCCCCTCTTGGGCTGGCTCGAACCAACAAACTTTTAGCCAAATGCGTTGACCAATTGTGACAGAGAAATTGGCGCCAAAATCGGGGATGTGAATTCATCTCAAGCAGGACACTGAGGAGGCGTTGAGCAGGAGGATTTCTTACATCTTCCACATTCTGTAGCAGATTAAAAAATAACTTTGATTGCCCCGAGGAGCAGCAATCACCCAAGCAAACACATCAAAATCCGCGCACGTCTTTGTAACCAACTGCCTGAAGAATTTCAAACGCCATTTTGTTAACAGTAAAATTCGAAATCCCGACTCAATGAAGAGTGGAGCTTAAATCCAGCACATTAAATTCCTCGGTATCTCGAACACAAAGCCAAAGTGACTTTGTTTTTTGTGGCTAGTGTTTCCGTATCAATTCACTTCAGGCCCTTTACCCGCGTCACAGTCAATTAAAACCTGAGAACATTGAAAATGTTTGTCAGGATGTTGCCATGTTTGCAGGTTTGGACTGCAGCGCGAAGCTGAATAGGCTGCAACTTTACCTGGAACCTCGGGCTGAGTGATGCCCTTACAGAAGTTCATAACATCATAAGGGAGACAGATCCAGTAAATAGTCAAGGAGTTTTCTTTTTTTGACAACCAGGCGACTGCAAAACTTGAGAGCATCGGTGTAAAGTGAGACACATAAAACCTGAAAGAGATCTGAGGTATTTCTTTTCACAAAGAAGGTTTTACATGTGCGAAATGGTGGAATTAATTGCTAGAGGAAGTAGCAGAGTCTGGTACACTCACAACATTTCAAAGGCATTCGAAAAGTTATATAAACAGGGAGGAATTAGAGGAATAAGGGATAAATGTTGGCAAAAATGTCTGGATTCATTTCCGATATCTGTTCAGCAGAGACAAGTTGGAACGGAGGGTCTGTTTCCATGGTTAGTACTTCTGAGATCCAATCCTTCAGTATTCCCTCCATGCCCCAAGTACATTCAGCGCAAACAACTTCTATTGCCTTCTGATGATACACCACACCAACATACCAGAGTGTCCCATCGTATCAGGCATTGGGACCGGAAGTGTGAATGTCACTGGCTCCGTCGAATGCAATATGAAACCCATTGTATAGGGGACATCCAGCTTCGACTGTGACAGAACATTGAGACACAGGCACACTTTAACCTCACACCTTCAATGCAGTATCTGAGCTGAGATGACAACTGAGCTAACCTGAGAATTTAACTTTGCAATTCCTGAGGATTACATTTGGAAAAAAAAGTCAGGTGGTCATTGCAAAAGGTTAAAGACGTAACAGACAATCCAGTTTGTTTCAACCACTCATTTCTGTTGCATCACAATGTAATCTTTTATTATAAATTATGTGTTATATCATCTTACAATCCACAACAACCTGATGAAGGAACAGCTTCTGAATATAATTTTTGGACTCGAAACTGATGTTACGTTGTCAACTTTGTCTTCCTCAATCCATCGCCAGCAACTCCAAATGTTTCTTACAAATTGTTTTCGTTGACTCACATATCCTCCAAATCAATTCACTACCCACAATGACCCTGTTCCTCTTGATGTGACGTTGTTTTATGTATTTTAACACAGTTACTGAACCGAGAGAGGAAGAACACATCCTCTTTATCCTGCCATTTTAAACAAGTCAGAATATCAGTTTGAAGCCATTTGATGAGGAGATTATCTTTTTTGTGTCCATTTTGAGTGGGAAGGTTCAGCCGTGAACTCTCTGTTTTTGCAAAAGCGGGTTTAAATGCAATTCTGACTGAGCAAAATTGATACAAAAAAAGGATTTCCCAGTTACTGTGGTCAAGTGGTTGAGGCATCACTCGCAGGGATGAGAAAGATTCCTTGTGGTGTGACGTGTGGCTCAGTTTGTTAGAGTGCCTTCATGGCAGCAGGCTGTCGTGGTTTAACATCGCAGTGGTGCTTGTGAACTTTAACAAGGCATTTTCTTGCAACTTCTCGAATTCACGTTTGCTCACCAGCCAATTGAGCGTCTTGTTTGAATTTCAGCCTGTTTTGGCGATCCTTCTTCCATTCCCTGGTAAAATTCAAACAGTGGATATTATTGCTTCCTATTTTCTAATGCAACTTGGATTTCTTTTCACTGTTTGACAAACACTTCTGCTTCGGCTCATTTGTTATTATAACTCCTTCAATCCCAGTTTGTTGGGAATAACGAAGTGAGGCAGGAGAAACGGTAGACTTGCAGGGAAATGTTGTGGTAATGGCACAGACACCAAGAGCTGATCACCTTAACAGCTCCACATGTAATTGTCAAATTTGAAAATACACTGTTCCGTACCTGCAGCTCATCAGAACCTGACAGAACAGTACCGGTCATACAGCAGTCTGATATTGAGCTGCCATACACCCAAATGCAACTCGAAATTCGAGAACACATTCATCCAATCACTGCAGCTACAGAGAACGGAACGAAACAACAATGATCAACATGCGGTGGAGAAAAGGTCGTCCATTGTGCTCGACCCATGTAGAACTCGAAACTGCGACTGTTTAATTCCATGGAAGATGCATTATCAATTAAGTCACTGGAACAACAAGCACTCCGGCTCGGGCAGATAGTCGATATTAAAGTTAACATGGACATCCGGGAACACAATATTCGTAAGGTGAACAACAAGCAAAGATGATCATCTTCACTGCTTTGCTTCTGCCGTCCCAGTTCGTGAAGCATCGCCTTTCAGTAATAAAGGTAACCCATTTGTCCTCAGTTGCCTGCATTAGTGTCTTCTACTTCACTGTGGAAGATTCCATCATTGTATTCAGAGTCACGATGCGATTTTACGATCCACTCGAGTGCAATGTAGTTTCATACTTTGCATCATGGCCTTTTCCAGTCAAGAATCTGGACAATTCAGCATGAAATCATTGATCATTTTAAGCCCGGTATCTAAAATCAGACGAAATGAACGATGCCTTTTATTCGTGCCACACATTCACCGCAAGCTAGCACCTCAAAACGAGGCCTTGTTCCCGCTGTTCCAAAAGCACTTCTTCTTCACCTCCAATTTTATTCTCCCTCCATCATTCCATATTTGGAGTGAATAACAAACTGAGGCAAGAGTCACTGCAGAAAACCCATGGAATGTTGTGACCATGGCACAGACACTACGAGTGGATCACTCTGCTGTCAACATTCATTCATTTTGCAGAATCATTAATGCTTCCACTTTCTCCGATAGTTGTCTGTATTTACTTCTATTGAATAATGCAACTTCAACTTCGAAAATGTTCTAATCTTTTGAGGAAGAAATACCTCCTTACCTCACATCCAAGTGACAGGATGTGATTGTGATTCCAAGTTCTGCAGAATCTTGTCAGGGCCAGGAAACCTCTCAGCAGCTCCACTCCCAAACTCTCTCTGAATGTAAGGCTTTTCAAAGAGCAGAAATGGGAAATGTGGGATATAGACAAATGAAGAATGTGTAAGAGGGTGAGGTAGATACGCAGAGATAAAGAGAGTAAATTGGATACACATCTTGAGATAGACACTGAAGGAAGCAATTGCCCATACGATTGGCTGCTAACAGACAAAAAAGAACACATTTTAGTAAATATCCTGATTCGATAGTTAAAGCTGACCATTTTCTCGACATTATACTCTGGAAATGACGGACCTATGTAGTTCTGTTTATCTGAAGCATTATCTCTATTTCTCTTCACTGATGTTGCCAGGCCTACTCGGTTTGCATGTCAGGTATAGTTTTTGGTTCAGACTTCCAACACTTGCATCTCTTTCCTTTCTGTTGACCTTAAAAACAGTTGGTACAAAACCGAGGATCTGCCAGCTTTGGAAAGGTGGTCAGAAATACTATTACCACGATATATTTGCAGAACAAAATATGCTTTTGTTAACCGAGAATGGAACCTTTGCTGCAGCGGTGAGAGTGACAAATGCTGACTTCTAGATTACAAGGGAAGGCAACAGACGACCTGTCACTTATTGGCGAGGAAACCGCTTTTGCATTCTCATTTCTGATCATTCTCACTGCAGGTTATTTTCTTCTTGTCATCGATTGGGAAGTGCCAATTCGGCCAATCGTGCATTGTGGCTCATCAGACATCCATGTATTCTCGTCCCAGTTTCCAGTTTTGTCCCAAAACGTTATTTGTTCTGATGTTTCCAGAGCTAATGTGATGGCGATTGCACTGTGATCTTAATGGACACAATAATGGGACTGAGGTTTGAAATGGTCGCACTGGTTGCAAATTCCTTGAGCAGCTTATTCTCATTTTTACCCATAGACGGAGATAAAGGGAAGCATACCCCGAGAGAAACAGATATCCCGGCATGATATCAGCTCCTTGTGCTTCACTTCCACTCTCCGCCTCACACACAACTTTCTCTGATAAAGGCGCCTTTAGGTGGAACAGTAGCCAGTTTGTCAGACAATGAAAAACGTTGAGATGAGCTGGATTTTTGAATGAACAATAAACCCAAATGCAAATTTTACATTGAAAAAACAACCATGATCCAAAATCTTCAGAACCTCAGGAGCTGACAAAACAGGACTTCCCATAGACCCGTCTGACATTGAGCTGCAAAGACCCAAATGCAACTTTCAATTTCGAAAACACACTAATCCAATCCATGCAGCTACAGAGAACCTAAGAAAACAGAAATTGACTACATGCAATTGGCTCGCAGTAGCAGGTTACACTCAAGCCAAGTAGGACATAAACCTACAATCGTCTGACCCAAAGACAGATGTTTTGACTATCCTACCACTGGCCGAATGTGCAAGCTCACGATCATCAGCTTGTTATTTTGTCATTATGTAATGTAAACATGGGCATCGAGGGAAACAACATGCAAAAGTTGATCAACCAGAAACGATCCTCCACTTTGTATAGCAGGACATTTAAATGGCAAAAGAAACGCATTTTGCCCTCAGGTGCCTGCTTCAGTCTTGACTGTTTTTCTGCTGGTCATCTCCAATGTTTTATTCATAGTCACAACTCTACATTATGATGCACTCCAGTGAAATGTACTTTCATAATTTCAGTCATGGTTTCTTCGAGTCAAGACCCTGAACAATTCCAACGAGGAACCTCTAGTCATTTCCGTCTGGAATTTAGAATCAGACGATTTGAACGAAAACTTTACTGGTGTCGCCCCATCACTGCAGATCAACGCCTCAAAACGAGTCGCTGTTAGCATCTGCCTGTTCTGTACCTTCCTACGGTACGTCTGGCGAGCAACATTAGATTAACTGAGGTCTGCTTTCTTCATATTGAAACCAGAGCGATAATATGAAGTTTTCGGGAAACTGGAGAGAGTAACATTGCAGCTGAAGTTGATGAGACGTGAAGAGCAAGCACTACAGTTTGGATATGTCAGGTCAAAAATTTTACTGTCAGCATCAGTCGAGTCCCTGCTTCGGAGTCTGAGTTTGCATTGCCTAGACCAAGATAGAATTCCTAGTCAGAAAATAAAGATTTATTTCTCTTCTTGTCAGTTATCTGAATGAAAAGGAACTCCTCCTTCTGCATGGGAAACTGACTGGGATTCTGCCGGAATAAATTCAGTAAGTGTTTCCATCTATGTGCAGTAAACACAAGCCACCCACCAAGGATCTCGTCTTTCTGAGTTGGAAATATCTCGCTGTTCCCCCAGTGTTGTTGGGTCTAGATCCTGGGACTCACTCACTAACAGCATCATGGCTGTACCTCTGTGTTGAGTTCTTTCAGGGTTCTGTAAAGTAACTCATCATCTCATTCTCTGGAGTTATTAGGGATGGGCAGTGAATCCTGTCCCGTTGATTGAAGTCAATATGCCACAACTGACTTTTGAACATCTGCTTTTTCTAGGTGGACACCCACAAGCGATCGGATGAAGTGAGAAGTGGAGCAGAGCGATTGAAAGGCAATGATGACTGTCGGGCAGTAAGTGAGACAGAAGCTGGTGGTACAAGGCTCAATGCCAGAACTAATGGGTCAACCTGTACTGCACACTATTTACACTGACTCACAAACACTCGTGATCAATTCTACGCAATGACCCTGTTCTCTTGGTGTGTTATTCCCTCTGTGCATATTAACGTGATTAATGGACCCTAAGAATCTGAACGCAAATTCTTTATTCTGTCAGTTTAAACAGATGAAGGTATCAGTTTGAAATCAACGCAATTCACTGCCTCTTTCTGTGCATTTTCAGGAAAATGTCCAGCTGTGAATTTTTTTATTTTCTGTATAGTCGGAGGTTGCTTTAAATTCTCACAGAGCAACTTTAATACAGAAATAAATGTCCAAGTTACTGCAATTGAAAAGTTAAATAAATGCACATATGGATTTCAACAGAAGTCAATTCGGTCACGTGCCTGATAATAACCAGACAAGTATGGCATCTAATCCTGGGGTTACACGCCCTGTACATCGAAGGTTCATTGCTTACAGTTCTGCAATTTTGTATTGTTGATCAGCCGTACCAAAAGAGACGGCTCATTATGCTTCCTCTGTTTGAGCTCAGCCCTTTGTTATTTCGTGTTATTACATCCAGCTGCCAGCTGTGGCCCCATCAGTCAATGCTGTATCATGCTAATTCAACGCAAAAAAATCTTTACTATGTTCCAGCAGGACTTCTGCGTCTCCTCGACTTTTATTCTCCCTCCTTCGTTCCCACTTGGTTGGGAATAACGAGGTGAGGCAGGAAACACTGCAGTAATCCCGGTAATGTTTTTGTAATAGTACATATACAGCGAGATGATGCCTCTCATTTTCTGCTGTCACCACTCATTCAATTTACACAAACAACAAAGGGTTCATTGAACCAATATTTGGGTTGAATTTGATTTTGTTGTGTAGATTATGAATTCAATTAACCTCATAATATTTTAAGTGAAGAAATGTCAGATTATCTCAAGCCTCAGTGACAGAGATGATAACCGGAGAATGTGAATACAGTTTTACACATTCGAGCCAGTGGTGGAGAAAGCCCATTAGTAGGTCTACTCTCAAATTACCTCAGAATGTCAGACTTTTGAAAGAGCAGAAATGCAAAATGAGGAATATTAAGAGACAGAGTGGGAGAATATGGAAGAGGGTGAGGTGGGTAGACAGAGATAATGATAGACAAGTCGAGGTGCATTTTGAGGTGGAGACTAAAAACAGAAATTCTCCATTCCACATGGGTGCCCACTGACAGAAAGGACAAGGAAAAAAGGAACGATTGAAGGCAAACCATTCACCAACTCAGGGCAACGGAATCAGCATTATAACTCAAAAAGGCGTTGACATTCATAAAGTTGACGTTGAATGGTTACTGAAATATTCTGTTAAATATATTGCTTCACTCAGTAAAACTGACATTTTCCCTGGCATTAAAACAATAAAGTGAATACCTATCCTGGTTCTATCGATCTGAATCATTAAAACTGTTTTTCTATACAGATGCTGCCAAGTCTGCTGAGTTTGTCTGTCATTTCATGTTTCTGATTCAGATTTCCAGCATTCAAAGATCTTTGTTTAAAGATAGTCTGAATCATGTTTGGGATAAAAGTCGATCAATTGCGAGATCCATAATTCATTCCCTACTTTGAGAAGGCTGTCGCCACGATTAATGGTCAGAGTAAAACTGCATTTGCTGCAACAGTGACGGAACT
Organism: Hemiscyllium ocellatum; assembly: GCF_020745735.1. Taxonomy (NCBI): domain Eukaryota; kingdom Metazoa; phylum Chordata; class Chondrichthyes; order Orectolobiformes; family Hemiscylliidae; genus Hemiscyllium; species Hemiscyllium ocellatum. Next base: position 2,584,247 of record NC_083418.1, read on the forward strand.
GAATCCTCCCCAAGAGACAACCAGGGAAAGCGAAAAATAGTGCTGTGTGTTTTCTTAATGAAACCGCTTTTGCCTTTTCATCTGGGACCACTTTAGTTGCATATCAGTTTCTCTCTTTCTTCCAATTTTTACAGCATGTAAAAGGCCCACCTGCAGTGTGGGTCATTGGAAATTCATCTATTCTGTGCCCAGTTTGCAACATGTGGCCCGTGACCTTGCGTTCCTGATGTTACCAGGGCGAATCTCAATGGGATTCTCCCTGTGACCTGGGTTGACAAAACAATGGGCGTGAAGTTTGACATGGACACACTATGCTCTAACCCCCCTCCAGAACTTATCTCATATTCACCAACCGAGGGAAACACACAGAGGTCTCAGGGTTAGCTCCGTTCCACATGCTTCGCATCCGCTAGTTTCTCCGACCAGCTCACTGCAGCTGGTCAAAGAGGTCTGCAGCACAAAAAAATCGCTTCGGCCCATGATGCCTGGACAAGAAGAAGACAGGCCCCTAACTGTTGTCGTCTCATTTTCCATAAATTGACTCGCAGCTTCAAGAAGTTGTGTGATAGAATTTTTCAACTCATTTTTTCTGAACTTTGTCCTTGGATTTCTGCTTGTGGCATACTGACAGGCAGTGGGCTTCACTTTCCCACCATTCTCAATCTGTCTGAAATGCATTTTTCCCCTTCTCCTGTGGTTTGAATATGAAAGAAGACACTGTGAAGTCTCCCGTTTTACTTGTTGACATTTCTCAATCGCAATCGGTTAGATTCCAAGCTGTGTGGGCAAAACCAAATACATTTCAAGCCCAACGCCTTAACCTAAACAGAACTATATTGACCTCTTCATTTTCCAGATCTCTCTCCCAGTGGTGCTGAGGAAGACTGAATCATTATCGGGTTTGTTTGAATCCAATCACTTCACATTTTACAAAAGCGTAAAATCTTCATGCATGGTTTGTGTCATCCTGATAGATAGAATGGACATTAAGTTGAAACTACGATCAGAAATTGCAGTAGATACTCAGCAGATCTTGAAGCATCTACGTAGACAGAATCAGAGACAATATTTCAAAACCTCATCAGAACACGGTAATCTCCCAAAGATACGGGCAAACTAGCTCGTTTTGACAGCAGTTTCTGTGTTTGTTTCAGATTCCTAGAATCCACCGTTTTTCACATTGAACATTAAAGCTAAGCAGAAACTTCTTTGAGCATCGTCACACAAAAAAGTTTCCATTCGGATAGCATCTTCCTGACCGCATTACACGAAACTATGCAGCACATAAAACAGATGCAGTGAGAACAACTATCGCTGTCGCCGTAGTGGCTGTTGAACCAGTACACTTTCAATTCTCAGTCTAATGCGCCGAAACTTCCAAACTAACACCTTTCACCATCCTCTAAAACATGCTGCAACTGATGTACAACTTCAGTCTGCCCTTCCCAGAACGATAACTGTCCTCTATCAATTATTTTTTTTCCAAAATCAAGATTGGGACGTTATGGAGACATGGTAACAGTCTGATCCCACCCACGACAGACACACCCATGTCACTTGGATCCAGCTCTCCTCCAACCAGGACCATCTCCTTTCAAGCTAATTTGATTTTCCTGCCTACAACTTTTGCCACATCTCATTCCCGAAACAGACGTTTTGAGTAAAATCCTTTCCATGAACAGGAACAATCTTCCAATCTTCTGCAGCTGTTTCCAAATTAAAGTGGATTTTTTTGCACCTTTCACACTTGAAGAGCCGTTGCTGAGAAAAGAATTTCTCTGACCTGTGTCCCAGGCTTGAGCAGGAAGCCGCTGATAGATGTTCCAGTGGCCACATTCTGCTGGTAGCGGATTTTTGCAGATAGTTGGGTCGCATTCTGCTGTTTGTTCCCGTCTCACTCCATGCGGATTCGGGGTGCAGTTCTGGTTATTGCAATGTCAGTAGGTTATCGGTCTAAATTATTGATCTGAAATAATTGAAGCCCTGTACCTGAGTGGGCTCAAGCCACCAACATTTCAGCTAAATGCGCTTACAATTTCAGACACACAACGTGGCACCAAAAACAGCCCTCAATGTACCCGAAAGCATGCTGGTGGAGGTGATTTGAGGAGGTTTGGACTGTTCTCAGAGTCAGCCCGGCTTTTACCAACGAAAATAACTTAGGAGCCACAAACACTGAATTGGACAACATAAGTGCCTTTCCAATTATGTATTATACAACTGCCTGCAATAACTCAGTCATTATTTTGGCAGGTGATGAGATTCGAGCCCATGGCTTGATAGAAACAAGGACTTTGACTGCTCAGCCACACTACCAGGGAAGGTAAGTGACTGATACTTAAAGAACTTACCTCGACGACAACAGTCTTTTCACCGCAGAGAGCGGCGCGAACTGGGCGGAAGTGAGGTTGGAGCGCAGAGCTGGTCGGGAAGGTAAGTGATTGATATTTAAAGAACTTACTTCGACGACAACGGGCTTGTCACCGCAGAGAGCGGCGCGAGCTGGGTGGAAGTGAGGTTGGAGCGCAGAGCTGGTCGGGAAGGTAAGTGATTGATATTTGAGTGGGTGTGTTCTCGACCCCAGGCCCTACTTCGTAGGGCCTCCCGCCCATCCTCCTCCTCTAACCTAACTTTAAAGTCCACAGGTAAGCGACTCAGTGTTATTGACTCAGTGTTCTTGTTTAGGAGACAAAGTGTACAGTTATGGCAGCGCAGGCAGTGGAATGTTCCTCCTGCAGGATGTTTGAGGAAGGGGTGACCACCGATACTCCTGCCGACTTCGTCTGCAGGAAATGCAGTCAGATCCTGCTCCTCACCGAACGAGTTAGGGAACTGGAACTGGAGTTGGACGAACTGAGGATTATTCGAGAGGCTGAGAGGGTGATTGATAGAAGCTACAGGGACATAGTTACACCGTAGAACAGAGGTAGCTGGGTAACAGTTAGAGGTGGGAAGGGGAAGAAGCAGGCAGTGCAGGCTTCCACTGTGGTCGTTCCCCTAAACAATAAGTATACAGACTTGGAAACTGTTGGGGGGGACAGCCTTGCAGGTATAAGCTGCAGTGAAGGGGTCTGTGGCGTGAGGTCTGGCTCTGAGACTCAGAAGGGAAAGGGGGAGAGGAGGAGAGTGCTAGTCATAGGATACTCTCTAGTTAGAGGGACGCACAGGCGGTTCTGTGGACATGGGCGAGACTCTCGGATGGTTTGTTGCCTCCCGGGTGCCAGGGTCCGAGACGCCTCGGACCGTGTCTTCAGAATCCTTAAGGGGGAGGGTGTGCAGCCAGAAGTCGTGGTAAACATTGGCACCAACGACATAGGTAGGAAGAGGGGTGGGGAGGTCATTCAAGAGCTCAGGAAGTTAGGCTGGAAACTAAAAGCTAGGACAGACAGAATCGTCATCTCTGGGTTGTTACCGGTGCCACGTGACAGTGAGGCAAGGAATAGGGAGAGAGTGCAGTTGAACACGTGGCTGCAAGGATGGTGTCGTAAGGAGGGCTTCAGGTATTTGGACAATTGGACTGCATTCTGGGAAAGGTGGGACCTGTACAAACAGGACGGTTGCACCTGAACCAGAAGGGCACCAATATCCTGGGGGTTAGGTTTGCTAGCACTCTTCGTTGGGGGGGGATTTAAACTAATTTGGCAGGGGGATAGGATCCGGACTTGTAGTCCAGCAAGTAAGCTAGCTGTGTGTCAGGATGTCCAAGAATGTAGAGAGGCTGTGGAGAAGGTAGCACTGACAGGTGATACTTGCGGACACAGAGATGGGCTCAAGTGCGTATACTTCAACGCAAGGAGTATCAGAAATAAGGTAGGTGAAGTTAAGGCGTGGATCGGTACCTGGGACTACGATGTTGTGGCCATCACGGAAACGTGGATAGCTGATGGACAGGAATGGTTGTTGGAGGTTCCTGGTTGCAGATGTTTCAGTAAGATTAGGGAGGGTGGTAAAAAAGGAGGGGGGTGGCATTGCTAATTAGAAATGGTATAACGGCTGCAGAAAGGAAGTTTGAGGGGGATCTGCCTTTGGAGGTAGTATGGGCTGAAGTCAGAAATAGGAAAGGTGCAGTCATCTTGTTGGGTGTTTACTATAGGCCCCCCAATAGCAGCAGAGATGTGGAGAAACAGATTGGGAAACAGATTTTGGAAAGGTGCAGAAGCCACAGGGTCTTAGTCATGGGCGACTTCAACTTCCCAAATATTGATTGGAAGCTCTTTAGATCAAGTAGATTGGATGGGGCGGTGTTTGTGCAGTGTGCCCAGGAAGCTTTTCTAACTCAGTATGTAGATTGTCCAACCAGAGGGGAGGCCATATTGAATTTGGTACTCGGTAATGAACCGGGACAAGTGATGGGCTTGTTAGTGGATGAACATTTTGGTGATGGTGACCACAATTCTGTGACTTTCACCTTGGTTATGGAGAGAGATAGGTGCGCACAACAGGGTAGATTTTACAATTGGGGGAAGGGAAATTACGATACTGTAAGACAGGATTTGAGGAGCATAAGTTGGGAGCATAGGCTGTCAGGGAAGGATGTGGTGGAAATGTGGAACTTTTTCAAGGAGCAGATACGACGTGTCCTTGATATGTATGTACCTACCAGGCAGGAAAGAAATGGTCGTGTGAGGGAGCCTTGGTTGACGAGGGAGGTTTTTGTCTAGTAAAGAAGAAGAAGGAGGCTTACATAAGGTTGTGGAAACAGGGTTCAGACAGAGCAGTGGAGGGATACAGGATAGCCAGAAAGGACCTGAAGAAAGGGATTAGGAGAGTTAAGAGAGGGCATGAAAAATCCTTGGCGCATAGGATCAAGGATATCCCCAAGGCATTTTATGCGTATGTGAGAAACATGAGAATGACGAGAACGAGGGTAGGTCAGTAGTGGGAGATTGTGTATTGAGTCGGAAGAGATAGGAGAGGTCTTGAACAAGTACTTTTCTTCAGTATTTACGAACGAGAGTGACCGTATTGTTGAAGACGAGAGTGTGAAACGGACTGGTAAGCTAGAAGAGGTACTTGTTCGGAAGGAAGATGTGTTGGAAATTTTGAACAACTTGAGGATAGACAAGTCCCCCGGGCCTGACGGGATATATCCTAGGATTATGTGGGAAGCAAGAGAGGAAATTGCAGTACCGTTGGCAATGACCTTTTTGTCTTCACTGTCAACGGGGGTGGTACCAGAGCACTGGGGAGGAGCGAATGTTGTGCCTCTGTTCAAAAAAGGGAATAGGGATAACCCCGGGAATTATAGGCCAGTTAGTCTTACTTCTGTGGTAGGCAAAGTAATGGAAAGGGTACTGAAGGATAGGATTTATGAGTATCTGGAAAGACACTGCTGGATTAGGGACAGCCAGCACGGATTTGTGAAAGGTAGGTCTTGCCTTACAAGTCTTATTGAATTCTTCGAGGAGGTGACCAAGCATGTGGATGAGGGTAGAGCAGTGGATGCAGTGTACATGGATTTTAGTAAGGCATTTGATAAGGTTCCCCATGGTAGGCTTATGCGGAAAGTCAGGAGGCATGGGTTAGAGGGAAATTTGGCCAATTGGATAGAAAACTGGCTAACTGGTCGAAGTCAGAGAGTGGTGGTAGATGGTAAATATTCAGCCTGGAGCCCAGTTACAAGTGGAGTTCCGCAGAGATCAGTTCTCGGTCCTCTGCTGTTTGTAATTTTTAGTAATGACTTGGATGAGGGAGTCGAAGGGTGGGTCAGTAAATTTGCAGATGATACGAAGATTGGTGGAGTTGTGGACAGTGAGGAGGGCTGTTGTCGTTTGCAAAGGGACTTAGATATGATGCAGAGCTGGGCTGAGGAGTGACAGATGGAGTTCAACCCTGCCAAGTGTGAGGTTGTCCACTTTGGAAGAACAAATAAGAATGCGGAATACAGGGTTAACGGTAGGGTTCTTAGTCAAGTGGAGGAACAGAGGGATCTTGGGTTCTATGTACATAGATCTTTGAAAGTTGCCACTCAGGTGGATAGAGCTTGTAAGAAGGCCTATGGTGTATTAGCGTTCATTAGCAGAGGGATTGAATTCAAGAGTCGTGAAGTGATGATGCAGCTGTACAGGACTTTGGTTAGTCCACATTTGGAGTACTGTGTGCAGTTCTGGTCGCCTCACTTTAGGAAAGATGTGGAAGCTTTGGAGAGGGTGCAGAGAAGATTTACCAGGATGTTGCCTGGAATGGAGGATAGGTCGTACGAGGATAGGTTGAGAGTTCTCGGCCTTTTCTCTTTGGAACGGCGAAGGATGAGGCGTGACTTGATAGAGTTTGAGAAGATGATCAGAGGAATAGATAGAGTAGACAGAAACTTTTTCCCCGGGTACAACAGAGTGTTACAAGAGGACATAAATTTAAGGTGAAGGGTGGAAGATTTTGGGGAGATGTCAGGGGTGGGTTCTTTACCCAGAGAGTGGTGGGGGCATGGAATGCGCTGCCCGTGGGAGTGGTAGAGTCAGAATCATTGACGACCTTTAAGCGGCAATTGAATAGGTACATGGATGGGTGCTTAATCTAGGATAGATGTTCGGCACGACATCGTGGGCCGAAGGGCCTGTTCTGTGCTGTATTGTTCTATGTTCTATGTTCTATGTTCTATGTACCACAGGATTTCCATACCCTGAATTAGTCACGGCTAGTGTTTCAGTATTGCTTCACTTCATGCACTCCCATCACGTCACGCATCGCACATTAAATGACTAACTCGGCGTAATTTATAAAATATTCATAAGTATTTGCGAACTTTAAATTGTTCACACATTAACGCAAAGCTGATTAGGCTCTGATTGCTTTTCCTGGAACTTCAGGGATGACCATAGATACGTTCATAAAATCATGAGGAAGACGGACAGAGTAAACAGTCAATGAGTATTTTTTCACAAGGCATGCAGGTTCTAAGCCAGATAGCATACATTTAATATGTGGGCGGTGAACATTAAAATGGATGTGAGGGACAATTTTACACACAGATATCTTTGTTTGGGGGGATGAATTTCCACATTTGGTAATAGAGTCACGTGTACTCATAACATTTCAAAGGCATCTGAATGGGTATATAGACAGGAAAGGTTCTGAGACACAAGGGACAAATATTGGCAAATATACTCAGATTAAATTCATTTATCTGTCAAGCAGTTCCAACTTGGATAGGAGGGTTTGTTTCCATGCTCGGAAACTCAAAGATGCTTCAACAACTAATGCAAGTTTGAATAGAGCACTTGCAATCACGCACAGATTGGTACTCAGTCAGCACATTTGGTTATTTTCCTGGGTGATGGACGCTTCAAACCGACCGAGAGATGAAGCTATTCTGGACTTTTGTTCCCCACGACCATTCTCCTTGATACATTCCCAAATTATCCACCAAACGTCTTGCCTGAAGAAAAATACCTCAGAAATCATGTTACCCCCACAACTTTGAATGGAGTCCAGAAATTTACAGGTGTTCATGTGGAGCAGAAGCAAAACTGAAAAGGCGGAGCCATTCTCAGTCACACCGAAGCATGAATGCTGTCGATGAGGCAGCGCGAGCCGTTTATGTCGTGAACTGCTCACACAAATGGCAGCGGGGCAAATTCAAACGGTGCTTCCAAACATACTGGAGATTCAGGGCATTGTCAAGTCTCAGAAAGTGCTCAAGTTAAAGGAAACAAAACAGAACAACACTGAACCATGAAAAGTAATGATTGCCAATTACATTCTTGATTAAAATAGGTCAAAAATGGTGCCTCCATCTGATCGAGAGAGCCAATCACTAGCCTCCCTCACAAAGACAGTAATGAAGGAAATAAGAAAAGTTTAACAACGTTTCACAACGCGATTGCACACTGCTTCGCCACACGATTAAAAAAAAGCGATCAAATGCAATGCATAATCTGGCTTCACAACAGTGGTGAAATAACGATATCTATTCACTTTCAGGGAAAACGGTGTACAATGCAAATTGTCTTGAATATAATCACACGTATTCTACTGCTGCTCAGAATTTCGTATGACAAGACAGTGCTTGTGGCTGTCCATATGACAGTGGCAGCTGTTACCCTCGCACTTACGAACGACCTTGATAGTGTAGAGGTTGGTATCCTTACCTTGCACGTGGGAGTTCAGGATGCAATTCTCTGCTGCAAAAAACCAAAGAGTTTTGGAGTGGAAAGCTGTGAAGGTCGGGTGCCTCGGAGTTATTGTTCGAATTTTCAGCGGAGCTGGGAAGATGGTTTGCAGCCTTTTCCTCCCCTTTCTGACTGACATTGTCAGGGCTGAGGAGGCTCCTGTGAAGCGCTGCTGACCTGTGTCGGTATGAATTGAATGAGTTTCGATGTCGCTGCTCCCCCTCGTTGGGGTTGCAGATGTGTTCCAGAACAAAATGTTTATTGGTGGAATCCGTGGATGAGTGCCTTCTATTTGCCCTGTCCTATTATTGTTGTGCTGTACTTGTCGAATGTGTGGCCCTTGGCGTCTCTAGGGACAGCTAGTCGTGGCAATTAGTCACTGCCACTGAAATTCTTTGCCATGATTGGATATCCCCACAACGTCATTCGCAGATGCCTGTGACACGAACTTCTCAACGAGGATATGTCATGAGGTGATTTTCAAACCATGCTTCGTTGTATTTTCAAACAAAAGTTAGGGCCTGACTACCAGACTCCTCTGAACACTCAGATTTAGAAAGGTAATGGAACCGCAGACAACAACTCGTCAGAACACAATACTCATCATTTGCAGTACAAATATAGTAGACGAGATTCCACGCAGGGCCTGCAAGAAGCGCTATGTAGAAGAAAGAGGCAGACAACTAGCAAGCTGCATTGATCATGTTCAGCGAGCCCGTAAATGCCTTGGATAGCTGCTCTATATATATCCATGCAGGACACTGAATGTCTCTGATTCCGCGAATTGGAACTGGGAATATATGACCGTCTGTAACACTGTTTGCTTCCTTGTGTGAGGTAACCGCTAATGGAACACGTGGAAAACACTATTGGTCATTGAGAAATAAATCCAAAATAGTAGCCCAGAGCTTTATTTCTGTTGCGTTTCTGGTGCTGCTCTTGACATGCCCCACAGCACTGTATTTATTCTGTGCTTCCTGACGATTCAGGGAGTGCATCCATGTTCGTATTGTGGGCAGTAATCTGCATTTCAGCTGCAATAACGTGCGTTTGAAGCTCAGGTCCACCAACATCTCTTCCTACCTTTGTGTTTTTATTCTTATGAAATGGTTTCTAGCATTTTCCAAATGACAGCAAAGTCGTCAGAGCAGATAGAAGCAATTTAGCCCGTCAAGTCAGCGACAGCTTTCAATGATAGCTCGGCTGATGTGTTTAATCCTCAACTCCCCTTTTCAGCATTATCTTCGTAGCCCTTGATTGTGGACCGACGAAATGTCTGTCTATCTCAGCCTTGAATACACCCAGTTTGACAGCCCTCTGTTGAATGGAAATCTGCAGATTTGCTATCCTCTGAAAGAGAGAATATCTTCCTCATCTAAGTCTCACATGTTTGACTCCTTCTGCTGTGATAAGGTCCTCTGTTCCCACATCTTCCCAGGTGTACATCAGAACAGAATGAACACCTGAAGTTCGGTCTGCACGCGGCAGAGCCAGCTATAGGTATTTTCATATATTTTGCCCTCTGATTAAATAAATTGAACTGATTTGCACATTAGATTTGTGAATCTTCTTCAAATGCACTTCATTGGCTGCAATTCACCTGGTGGTTAAAGTGCTTGACAGATACACGGACATTTTTTCTTTCCCGATATATTGTTATGTTTGTTAATCACTCTGTATCTGAAAATTGATCATTCCCATGAACTTTATTAGATTAGATTCCCTCCAGTGTGGCCCTTCGGCCCAACCAGTCCACACTGACCCTCCGAAAAGTAACCCACCCAGTCCCATTTCACAATGGACAATTTACCATGGCCAATTCACCTGCCGTGCACATCTTTGGAACGTGGGATGTGACCCACACAGACAGGGGAAGAACGTACAAACTGCACAGAGACGTCGCCCGACATTGGAAGTAAACCATGGACCCTGGTGTTGTGTGGTCGCTGTGCTAACTACTGAGCAACAATTATCTTTCATCAATGCGTGTAATTCAACTTGATTCCCCAGCAACCTACTCATTTCTGAATCAAGAGAGGGGTACGACGAATACTGGGGTCATACTGCGGACTGTACAAGCCAAATACTGGTGTTTCAGGTTGGAAACCTCCATTCCAAAGGATATGTTAAGCGACATCTTTAGATGCATAGTCGTGGCCGAGTAATTAAGGCGATGGATTAGAAATCTTATCGGGACTTTTGCCATATAGGTTCGCATCCTGTTGACTGTGTTTTTAATGACTTCCTGCAGGTCGAATTCACTCTCGAACATGAAGAAAAAAAATTACCTTAACAATCCAGGCCGATTGTTTTGTTGCAGTTCACAAACTCAAGTCCTTAATCAGCAACGTACCACTATCAAATGTTGTCTCTATTTATCTTTCCACAGATTTTGCTGGACTCATCGAGTTACTGCAGTATTCTCTGAATATACTGTGCTCGATTGTTTTTTTCACATTAGATTCCTTTAATCCCAGTCCTTTGTTTCCAGACCCGGGAAAGTGGCAAGTTTTTCTCCAGCTCATCAAAGTGCCCATCCCCTCCGTTCTCTCCCTCATCATTATAAACAACCGCAGAAAATCTCTGATTAACCTTCTTCGTACCGAAGTGAAACTTACCAGCAGCTGGCATCTCTCCTCATGAAGGGAATTGTCATCCCCGGACATGGTGCAAGACAGGATTGTGAACAAATTTTGGGGAAATAATGTCATATGACAGAGGAAAAATATGAAGGAGGCAAAATATGGAAACCAATCTCCAGGTTTGTGATTCTTCAGAAACTCTTTGGGAAGGGAAATCGGAGGGCAATTAGCAAGGGTGAACTGTAGGACGACGCAGAGGCAATCAAGAAATCTTCCCCTTCTTTAAGAGGATGGGACATTCTGTCTGATGTTCTCGGGACATGAACTGATCTGAGACATTCAAACATTTCTCGTTCTTGAACATGAGGAATTCCAACCTCATCATGACTCCTGAACAATCAAAAAGCTTGGGACCAGACAACCAATGAGAGGCTTGAACCCTGTCTGTCCCAGTTGTCGGAAGGATGGTTCCCAGAGACATGGGTGGGTGGAATCAGATTCTTCCTACGTCTCCATAAGGCATGTCCCACGCTTTAGTTTGAAAAAATACGACTGATGGAGGATAGTTGTCATTCTGGGAAGGGCAAACTGAAGTTAAGATTCAGTAACAATCTTCTTTAGAGGATCGTGCAAGGTGCTGGTTCGCAAATTTCAGCGCATTAGGCAGCTGATGGAAGACAGCTGATTTAAGAGCCTTCATACAAAAGTGATAGCTCTCCTTCGAGCACGGTTTCGATTTCTAATGAGGTCAGAAAGATATTCTCCAAGTGGAACCATTATCGTGTGATGAACCACAAACACATTTCCACATTGCTTTCAAGATTAATGTCAAGAACTGTGACGAAGTCACAGAGAGAGGTACAGCATGGAAGCAGATCCTTTGGTCCAAACTGTCCATGCCGACCAGACATCCTAATCCAATCTAGTCCTACCTGCCAGCACCCGACCCATATCCCTCCACTCCTTTCTATTCATATGCACATCTAAATGCCTCTTAAATGTTGCAATTGTACAAGCCTTCACCACATCCTCTCGCAAATCATTCCATACACGCACCACTCTCTGCGTGAAAAGGTTGCCCTTTAGGACTCTTTTATATGTTTCCCCTCTCGCTCTACACCTATGCCCTCTCGTTCAGAACTCCCCGACCACAGAGAAAATACATTGTCTATTTCTCCTATCCATGCTCCTCTTAATTTTGTAATCATCTATAAGGTCACCCCTCAGCCTCCGACGCTCCAGGGAAAACAGCCCCAAACTGTTTAGCCTCTCCCTGTAGCTCACATCCTCCAACCCTGGCAACATCCTTGTAAATCTTTTCTGATTTATTTCAAGTTTCGCAACAGCTTTCTGATTGGAAGGAGACCAGTAGTGCACGCAATATTCCAAAAGTGGCCTAACCAATCTCCTCAATATGACCTCCCAACTCCTGTACTCAATAAAGGAGAGCATACCAAATGCCTTCTTCACTATACTATCTACCTGCGATTCAACTTGCAATGTGTTATGAACGTGCATTCCAAGGTCTCTTTGCTCAGCAACACTCCCTCGGACCTTACCATTAAGTGCATAAGTCCTACTAAGATTTGCTTTCCCAAAATGCAGCATCTCACATTTATCTGAATGAAATTCAATCTGCCACGACTCAGCTCATTGGCCCATCTTGTCAAGATCCTTTTTAAATCTGAGGTAACCCTCTTCGATGTCCACTGCACCTCCAATTTTGGTGTCATCTCAAAACTGACGAACTGTACCTCTTATGCTCGCTTCCAAATCATTTATGTAAATGACAAAAAGTAGAGGACCCAGCACCGATCCTTGTGGCACTCCACTGGTCAGAGGTCTCCAAACTGGAAAACAACCCTCCTCCCACCACCCTCTGGCCTCTACCTTTGAGCCAGTTCTGTATCCAAATGGCGAGTTAGATCTTTGTATTCCATGAGATCTCACCTTGCTAATTAGTCTCCCATGGGGAACCTTCTCGAACGCCTTACTGAAGCCCACTTCGACCACATCTACTGCTTTGAACTCATCAATCTTCTTTCTGGGAATCTGAAACCAAACAGAAAAAGCTGTCCAAAGTACCTGTGGAAGAAAGCACAGTGCTGACGAATTTCTGAAACATTCCCTCTGATTGTCCCTCCAGAGATGCTGCCAGACCTGCAGAGTTACTCCTGCAAATTCTGTTTTTTTATATTTTAACTGAATGCCCATTCTAACTGTCAGGATGATACAATCAGACTCACCATGCACCAAACTTTTGCGCGATTGTGAGCTGTGAAATGATTGAATTCAAACAAACCCAATAATGATTTATACTTCCTTAGATCCACAAGGAGGAAGACTTGGAAAATGAAGTCGCCAGCGTTGTCCTGTCGTCGTGGATGAGTGGTTAAGGCAATAGAATTGAAATTGATAGGCCTTTCACCATGCAGCCTCGAATCCTACTTATTGTGATGGTGAAATATCAATAAATGCAAAGGAAGATTGCTCCTTTTCTAAGACTGTATGAGTCAAATTGAAATGAAAAACAAAACGGAAGGATTGTGAGTGGTGGGTATCTGCAACCCACTGCCTGTCAGGATGCAACAAGCATAAGTCTCCAGAGAGGTTTGAAATGCATACCTCTATCACCAACTGCGTTTGAAGCTGTGAGCCAAGTGTTGGAAAAGGTGACAAGAACAGTCAGAGACCTGCGCTTCACTGGTGCAAACTTGTTGAGCTGAAGTGCATTTTCCGTGCTGTAGAAATCTTTGAACGGCTGCGATGAGGTGGTCCGGGCAACTGGCTGATGTGAGACACGTTAAGCTGGTTTAATCCTGAGATCTCTCATTCTTTTGGAGGATTTATCTGTGTTTCCCCCTGTGTGGATGAAAATTAGGATGACTTCCTCAGGGGCGTTACAAAACAGTGTGACCATGTCAAAGTTCACTCCCATTTTTTGTGTCATATAAGAGCACAAGGAGAATCTATTTGACATTTGCACTGGAAATATCAGAACATGCAACATTATGGGCGTCATGTTGGAAACTGGCACTGTAATAGATGAATGTCCGATGACCCGCAATGCAGATGGGCCGAAATGCATTTTCTACGCTGAAAGAAATGGAAGAAAGAAAGAATTAGTTAAGCAGCCAAACTGATCACAAATGAAAAGAGTAAAAGTGAATTCATTAAGAAAACATTCAACGCCATTTTTCACTCTGCCTGCAAGTGAACTGTTAAGGATTCAGTACACTCACTGCTGTGACAAAGAGACTATTCCTCTGACCGTCTATCGTGTTGACAGCCTTCCCAAAGCCGGGAATGATTAATGGAGCTGGCAATTTCTCGAGTTTCGTCCCAAACACTGTTCAGACCAGCATTAAACAAAGAACTGCGAATCATGGAAATCGAGATGGAAAACAGAAATTGTCAGATAAAGTCAGCTGGCCCGACAACAACTGCGGAGAGAAAGATTTTAATGTTTTAGATCTACAGAATCAGGGTACTAATTCATTTTATTGTTTTAATTCCTGTGTAATTGTCAGTTTCACTTCGCGAATCAGCACATTTATCAGAATCTCATCTTAAAATTGTAAAGTGTCTTTATCAGTTGCAATGCGGTTACTATGGCCCTGAGTTGGTGAAAGGCTGCTCTTCATTCATTACCGCTTTCTTCTCCGTTCTGTCCATGACCAGACACATTGAATGGATAATTTCTGTTTTCAGTGTCTAGCTTCATTGTCTCCGTTTGTCTCATCTATACCATCTCACTCTCTTCTCCGTTCTAATTTTCCAACTCTCTGTCTGTCAATACCCCTGATTTTCCATGTCTACTTTTGGAAACATCTGAAATTCGGAGACAGTCTGAGAGTATACCTGTTAAATGGCTGTCTCCCGCCCCACCCCCTTCCCCACACCATCCCATTCCTTGGCTGGAGTGTGTAGAACTGGGCTCACGTTTTCCAGATAATGTCTCTGTCAATGAAGTCTGAGGTCAGGTGACATTTCTTCACTAAAAACATTATGAGCTTTTACAATTCTAAATAGAATTAAAAATTGACCAGTTAAAGAAAAACAGTTTCAGTCCAATTATCGGAATTTAATGATGCCTATGCTGTGTGTCTAAACTTAATGAATGGTGAGAGCAGACAATGAGAAGCATCATCTCGCAGTGGGAGCGTAATTATCACAACATTGCCCGACAAGTCTGCAGTGTCTCTTGCCTCACTTCATTATTCACAAAAACCTCTGAATGACGGATGAAAATAAAAGTAAAAGAGATGGAGAAATCCTTTTCGAACAGGGTAAACAACCTCTGCGTTGAATTAGCAGGATAGAACATTGACTAATGGATCCACAGCAGGCGGCAGTGCTTGCTAGCAGGAAATAACAAGGGGCTGAGCTCATCACAAGAAACATGCTGAGCCTTCACTTTGGCGATGTTGGTCAACAATACTGCTTTTACAAAATGTTTAAGCAATGAACTTTCAATGTACAGGACATTTGACAGCATTTGGCACCATACTCGACTGGTTATTGCCAGATTCTTTAACTGACGAAGCCACAGACACTGTTTTTCAAATCCATATGTGCATTTAATTAACTATTTGATCACAGTAACTCGGACTTGTTTTCTATCATAAAGCTGTTCGATGAGAATTTATCTCAACCTCCGATTATGCAGAAACGAAAAGTTCACAGCTTGTTATCCTTCATTGAAAATGCACAGAAAGAGACAATCTCGTATTGCGTTGCTTTCAAATTGATGCCTTCGACTCTTTAATCTGACAGGATAAAGACGATGCGTTCATCCCCTCGACGTCAATTAACCACGTGTATAAGTCCCAAGGGAATTTCCAACCAAGAGACCAGGGTAATTGTGCTGAATTGACAAGGAGTGGTGTGTCTGTCTGTGTTAACAGTGAGCAGTAAGGCCTAACCCATACGCACCGACTTTGAGCCTTACACCTCAAGCTCCTCACTCACTTCCCGCCTCATGCCTCCCAGTCATCATTGACTTTCAGTTAACCCTACTTCACCTTCGAAACATCTCACTTCTTGCCAACCAATTTTGGGTGTTCATGTAGATACTGCATCTTTTGAACACGATTTTCTGGAGTATGCACGACACTCTGTGGGATAGGCTTCACTGCCCATCCATAATTACTGCGGAGATTGAGATATTAAGTAACTTTACAGAATCCTGGATGTGCTCAGTACAGCGATACAGCTATGATGCCGCTAGGGAGGGTGTTCCAGGAATTAAACCCAGCGACATTGAAGTAACAGCGACATAGTTTCAGCTCAGAAGGCCGAGGTCCTTTGAGGGGATTTGCGTTGAATGTTGTCTCGTGTATTTTTTGCCATTATCCTTCTAGGTAGATTCAAACAATCGCTGGTATGATTCTGGCAGGTTCTGTGTCTGTGTTCTTCATGAAATCAAGAAATGGTTTTCATTCAAATAATCCACAAGAAGAGAAATAAATCTTCATTTTCTGACTCTGACGGTGTAACAGGTTCCAGCGGATGTGGAGACGTTTGGGGTTGATTCAGACCCACGCTGCGAAAAGTGACAGGATCATAATTTCAGTAGCGGGGGTGGTGGTGAAGTGTCATAGAGAGAAGGCTGGCGAATTGGGTTGGGAACGAAATCAACCAAGATCGAATGGCCGGGCAGACTAGATGAGCCGAAAGTTCGAACTGTCCTCCAATGCCTTCTGGTGTCTGGCCATCCGGTATCGAAGGAAATAGAAACAGATTAAATTGTTCATTTCGAAGTCCCCTGGTCATATCTGGGTGAAGTGAGAGATGGAACAGGTCTGATATAAATTGAGAGACTGGGAAAATGGTTGAAGAGGATATAATAAAAGAAAAGCTGCGTCTAAAGTTGGAAGTCAAGAAATATTCAAAAAACAGGAAGGGTGCGGGAAGGCAAAGGGAGATGGACATGGAAAAAGAACATAGAACATAGAATATAGAAAAATACAGCACAGTACAGGCCTTTTGGTCCTCGGTGTTGCTCCGATCCAAGCCCAACTAACCTACACAAGTCCACTAACCTCCATATGCCTATCCAATGCACGTTTAAATGCCCATAAAGAGGGAGAGTCCACCACTGCTACTGGCAGGGCATTCCATGAACTCACGACTCGCTGTTCAAAGTATCTACCCCTAACATCTGTCCTCTACCTAACTCCCATTAATTTAAAGCTATGCCCCCTCCCTCGTAATAGCTGCCTCCATACGTTGAAAAAGGTTCTCATTGTCAACCATATCGAAACCCCTTGTAAACCTCTATTAAGTGACTCCTAAACCTTCTTTTCTCCAATGAACAGCCCCAAGTGCCTCAGCCTTTCCCCATACGATCTTCTTACGATACCAGGCAACATCCTGGCAAACTTCCTCTGCACTCGTTCTAGTGCCTCCACCTCCTTCCTATAGTATGGCGACCAAAACTGCACACACTACTCCAGATGCGGCCGCACCAGAGTCTTTTTCAACATGACGTCAGGACTCCGGAACTCAATTCCTTTGCAATGAAAGCCAGTACGCCATATGCCTTCTTCACAGCACTATTTACCTGGGTAGCAACTTTCAGTGATCTGTGTACATGGACACCAAGATCTCTCTGCTCGTCGACACTACCAAGTATCCGACCATTAGCCCAGTACCCCATCTTCTTGTTACTCTTAGCAAAGTGGATCACTTCACGCTTACCTGCATTGAACTCCATTTGCCACCTTTCTTCACACCTCTGCAGCTCATCTGTATCCCGTTGTAACCTGCCACATCCTACCTCACTGTCAACAACTCCACCGACTTAGGTATCATCTGCAAACTTACTCACCCAATCGTCTAGCCCCTCCTCCAGGACATTTATAAAAATGAAAAACAGCAATGGTCTCAAAACAGATCCTTGCAGAACACTGCTAGTAACTGCACTCCAAGATGAACCTTTACCATTACCTACTACACTCTGTCTTCTTCCAGCCAAAGAATTCCTAATCCAAACCTCTAACATACCCTCAATGCCATACCTCCGTATATTTTTGCAATAGCCTACCATGGGGAACCTGATCAAACGCCTTACTAAAATCCATATAGACCACATCTACCGCTTTACCCTCGTCCATCTCCTTAGTCACCTTCTCAAATAATTGAATAAGGTTTGTGAGGCATGACCTGCCCTTCATAAAAACCATGCTGGCTATCTTGATCACATTATTCCTGGTCACTGGTCTGGATGTCATAATTCTGTTTCCATCGGAGCGTTCTAAATCAATTAATTTTGGTTCAGCACCATGTGACATAGAGTCTGCACTGTCAATCCCCGCAGTAAATGGCCATTCGCATTCCATATCTCTGGACAAATTGGTTGTTGCACTGTTGGAATAGAACCTCACGATTTGAAAGTGACATCCTTTACCGTATATTTGCCTGAACCAATTAACTTGTCTCTGGCACCTCCTGTACAGTGGAGACAGTGTTCTCTCAGAAACCAACCTCTGCCCAAAACCTGCAACAGCGAGCAAATGTGCTCTTTTTTTGGGTTGCAACATTGCAAGATTAATGGAGAGCTGTGAACCTAATGACAAATAAAAGTGACCACCGCGGTGCTCAAACCGACGACACTGAAATTAAGTGTCTCAAGCTTTATCGACATAACTAGTCAGACCAGTGTGGCAATTGGCAAGCTTGTTATTTCATACTGAGTGTGGTTCATCTGGCAATTTTCAAGAATTTGTTTCATTCCTCCCAATTACAAATAATATTATTCACACCTTTTAATTCTCAGGTGTTATTCCTTTAGACTATTACAATCCATTTAGGACTTGGGCTGGGACTTAAGAGTCTATGTTCATACTTTCATATTTTGACTCTGATCCTTAGGTCTGCCCAGTTACTCGGGCAGACAGAAAATCAATCGGTAAATTACCGAAGGAATCTAAATCGTTTCTGACTAAAGTGCAGGGAATCTCATCTGCTGACGAGACAGTGTCCTTACAATCAACACTTTCTTTGTTCTTCCTGCTTAAAACTATTACCGCTTCTTATTTCCGAAACAGGAGTATTGATTATAAAACCTTTCAAGGACAGGAAAATCTTCAGAGGCCATTTCCAATTTAAAGTGGACTTTTTGCCTCTTTCACTAGGTAACAGCCGTTACTGAGGAATGGTTTTACATGAGCTGTGTCCCAGGGCTGGGCAGGAAGCTACTGATTGAAGCTGCATTGGCCGCTTTCTGTTGGCAGTGGGGGCTTGCAGAGAGTGGGGTCACAGTCTGACGCACGTAAACTTCTCACTCACTGCAGACTCAGGTTCAATCACGAATAATCGTGGTTGTAATATTGGTATATGGTCAGTCTCAACGCTTGACTTGAAATAATTGAGG
The DNA here is from genome assembly GCF_020745735.1 of Hemiscyllium ocellatum. Classification (NCBI taxonomy): domain Eukaryota; kingdom Metazoa; phylum Chordata; class Chondrichthyes; order Orectolobiformes; family Hemiscylliidae; genus Hemiscyllium; species Hemiscyllium ocellatum. The sequence goes on from NC_083418.1 coordinate 2,603,314, forward strand.
CTTTGTGCCCTGTGTGGGCTAGCACTACCACCCTTTCAGCCAAACGCTCTGACTATTTGAGACACAGAAACTGGAACCAAAATTATCCATGTATGCATCCAAAAGCGAAGTGGCCGAGAGGATGTGGACAGCATGTCCTCTCACGATTTTTTTAGAGTCAGTCGCTAGTTTTCCCGTGTTTATCGCAGTGAGGAGCAACAAACATTCCAATAAAGCAAAATCAGGACCTGTGTAGTTCTGTCATGCACAGATGCTTGCGCTAGTTCAATTGCAAACTTGGTAGCAGCGGGTTTTGAACCCAGAACTCAATAGAGACTAGAGCATAAATCCATCACTTTGAAACACTTGGCAACGACAACGAAGCACCAAACCTGTCATGACTAATGTATCACCATCGCTTCGCTTCACGTCAGGCAGTTACCTATGGCACATTCAATGACAAAGTTCGCTTCATTTAGAAAATATTTACAATGAATTGAAAGGTTTGCACGGTTTGGACATTACTGAGAAGCTGAATATTCTTCTACAATTTTCCCTGCGGCTTCAGGCCGTAGGGATATCCTTTAAAAGTTTATAAAATCACGAGGAAGACGAGCAGAGTACATAGTCAAGCAATATTTTTTCACAAGGCACGCAAGTACGAAGCTAGATATCATAGATTTAATGCGAGAGCGGTAAACTTTGAAAGGGATGTGAGGTACACATTTTTTTCCACACAAAACGTTTGTGCGTTTTGAATAAATTTCCACATTTAGTGGCAGAGTTTGGTGCACGGTCTGTGAGGCAGCACAAGTCGTGTATGTCAAGAACTGCTCATACAAATGGCAGCAGAGCAACTCCAAACGATGCTTCCGAGAGAAAGGTATTTAGTGCTTTGCCACGTAACAGAAAGTGCTCCAGTAACATAAAACAAAGCAGAACAATCAACCATGAAAAGTGAAAATTAGTAATTTTATTTTCAATTAAATTAGGTCGTGGATGCGTTGGTGCCTCCATCCGATCGGGAGAGTCAATCTCCAGCCTCCCTTACCAGGACAGTAGTGAAGGCAATGAGAGAAATATGACAAAGTTATAACAAAACAGAGAGCAGCTTCAGTGCAGGATCTGGCCTCACAACAACGTTGGAATAAAAACATCCATTCACTTTCAGGGAAAACGATGAAAAACTCACATTGTCCGGAATATGAATACCCAGCAAAAGCTGCTTTGGCCCGTATTCTATTGCTGTACAGATTTTTGTACGAGAAGGTAACTTTCAAAGAGAGTGTTTGTGGCTGCCGATGACAGTTTCAGCTGTTGTTCTCGCTCTGACTAAATTCCTTGTTAGGTAGGATTTTGTATCCTTGCCATCTGTACGTATTGCTACGAGGAACTGCTGGACTGACGTCCACACAAATTCTTTGCCAAGAGCTGATATCCCATACGTTCATTTGAAAGTGCATGGCACACAAACTTCGCAACGAGGATATGCCAAGAGGTAAGTTTAAAATCATGCTTCCCTGTATTATAAAAAAATTCTGGGAAACAATATCCGAACTCCTCCGTTACGACAGCACAGAAACCGGATCCTCATTTAGACAACAACTCACCAGAACACAAGACCCAATACCCAACATGTGCAGGACAAATGGTGTTGACGAGATTCTACGCAGGGACTGCACGAAACACGACATAAGAAAATGAGGCTGTCAACTAGCGAGATGCATTCATAAATTTCATCCAGCCAGTAAACGCCACGGACAGCTGATCCTTGTGGTTATACACAGAATACTAAATGTCTCTGATTCCGTGGGTTGGAAGTGGGATAATATGAACGCCTGCAGCAATGGTTACTTCCTTGTGTGTGGTAACTCCTGATGGAACACATGAAAAAGTCTTTTGGTTATTGGGAAATACATCCAAAATACTAGCCCAGAGCAGCATTTCTGTTGTGTTTCTGGTAATGTCCCTGACATGCCCGCTGACACTGTAGTCATTCTGTGCTTCATGACGGTTCGCTGAATGCTTCCTTGATCGTATTGTGGGCAGTAATCTGGGTTTTCCATTCAATAACGTGAGTGTGAAGTACAGGTCCACTAATCTCTATTTTATTTTTCCTCTTATTATGCATAATTGCAACATACTAAATGATCAATTAATATTGTAAGATGACTTACAGAGGCATGTGGAATACAAAGGTTTTAATGACATTTATGCAATGATTAGAGATTTCCTTAATTCAGGAGATAAGGATGTAAAGTCTGTTTGGGTAGAGTTGAGGAACAGTGAGGAAAGATCTCTCCAGCAGGTGCAGTTTACAAGCCCACTCGCATTAATCAAATTTCGAAACAAAACGTGCACGGGAAAAAAAAACTGTGCGTGAGTTACAAAAGATGGCATTCTTGTTAATCGATTGCTTTACTGGGGAATTAATTTTCCTATTTTCTTGGAAACTATCTCTTTCATTGTGAGCATCAGAAAAGGCCATTTTTGACAGCAAGAAATAAATATATCATTAACCTTTGTTCCAAGAACACGCAGACGCTTCTGCACCGCACTTACTTTGCATTTCTATCGATTTTAATTGTAGTCTGACTTTTGATTCTTTGAAGAAAGTATACGACCACATATCATCTACATGAAACTGCACCTAACAAAACTTCTCCACTCACTCGCATTATTAATATCTGTTTGCAAACCTTTCCATATCCTCATCACAATATGACCGCCCATCTATTGTGGATCGGCAGCACAACTGGACGCATTTCACTCTACCACTTCCTCCAAGTCATTCAGTCAGGTAAAACACTAAAGTCCAATCACTGATCGATCTGAATTTTACTAAATATATCTTTCCAACTTGAAAAATGCTCATTAATCTCGATTCGGTGATTTCTGTTAAATAGACAATGGGCAGACAATGCTGCTTTATTATCCAGTACCAAGAAATAATTTATTATGCAATGAACTTTTATATATCCCCTTATTGATTGTTTGCTAAAATTCAAGTGGACTTTACTGAGCATCCTCCTTCACTAAATTGCCATAGTGTGACTTTCCTTTGAAAAAATGATATCAGTTTTACTGTAATCATCTCTTCTTATCTTTCTGCTTTTCTTCATTTGCAATGTTTTTATTCACAATTTCGAAATGGCAACAAAGATATTCGAACCGATGAAAGCAATTTAACCCATCAAGTCAGCCACAAATTTCAATGAGACCACGGCTGATTTGGTTAATCCTCAAGTTCACTTTCGGCCTCATTTCTGTGCCCTTACATTCCCGAAGTGACTGAATGCCTATCTATCTCAGCCTTGCATATACACAGCCTTTACAAACCTCTGTTGTAATGAACTCCACAGATTTGCTACCCTCTGAAAGAGGAAATTTCCACATCAGAGTCTTACATTGCTGATCCCTTCCGCTGTGATGAGGCCTTCTGGTACCACATGATCCCTGATGCATATCAGAGTAGAAAAAAAACCTCAAGTTCGGTCTGCACTGTCGAGTGCCACCTGTGAGTATTTTCATCATCCTCTTTTTTGACTTTTGAATGAACAAATAGACCTGAATCTTATTCAAAAATACCACTATGGCTGTTTCGCTGGTGGTGTAGTGGGCTACAAACCCGAGTCCTTCATCAGAAATATATCACACTCAAAACGCTATCTCTTTTTATCTTTCCACAGTTACCGATAGACCCGTCGGGTTTCTGCAATATACTGTTCTTGTATTTTGCACAAATGCTGCATTTCATTACATTCCTTCAATCCCAGTTCTCATGGACACTGAACCTGGTTAGTGGCAATACTCCCTCCTACACGTCTATGTGCCATTTCCCTCCGCATCCTCCTGCATCACGTAGGAAATCTTCAGTTTACTTTCCTTGCTCCAAAGAAAACATCGGGAATCTCTCCAAATTCCAGGGTCTCTAGACCCTGGAATGGTGCAAGGCCAAGGAATGTGAAGAGATATTGGGAAAATATTGTCCGTTGGCAGATGGGAAAAATATGAAGGAGGAATACGATAAACTCAGTCTACAGCTTTGTGAATCTTCAGAAACTCTTGGAGAAGTGAAATTAAAGTAGAATGAAGAAGGATTAATTGTCCGAATGAGCAGAGACAGTCAAGACAGCTTCCACTTCTTTAAGTGGGTAGAACATTAACTTTGCTGTTCTCAGGACATGAACTGATCTGAGACTTGGAAATAATTCTCCTTCCTGCGCATGAGGAATGCATCTGTGCAGAGAAACCAGAGTTTCCAGTTCGGATCTGGTCACTCTTTCTCTGAACCAGACCTGAAAATTTAATTCTGATTTCCCTTCACAGATGTTGCCAGACCTGCTGAGGTTTTTCCGCAACTTCTGGTTTTCTTTCTGATTGACAGAACCTGCAGTTCTTTTCAGATTGTATTTCGGTAGCGAATGGGGTTAAGTGCAGAGTAAAGCTGTCTCTCCACTGCAGCTTTTCAAAATCGGAGACCATGTTCACCATGGCATTATATACTGACTCAATCAACCCCTGTCCCCACACCGTCCCTATCAAACACACTTAACAAATTAATTCACTGGCTTAGACGCAGAGTGTGTTTCCCTGTGCAGTTTCACCACCTAAACGTACAAGGGTCTGGGAAGAATAGGGTTACATACAGTGTATAGATCTATCCAAATACACTCCCGTCTCATGGGAAGCACTTTGTTAAGTTACAGAGTAAAGTGCCTTGGCAGTGTGTCTCACAAACTCTTAGATGGCTCGGACACACTATCATGGAGTCACACATGTTCAGTCACACACACAGTAGAGCGTTACAATCTCCGTATTTCAGAATCTTACACTCGAACACAACCTTTCACTCAAGCAATCTCAGCCACCAACTCTCAGTCCTTCAGTCACAGACACCTCACAGCCAAACTCGCTTGTTCACACACACAGGTCCTCTATCATAAATATATGCAAATGATGAAGGATCCAGGAGGCTTGCTTAATAGTAAATCAATTTATTTATTTTTGGGGAACATAATATTTGAAGGCAATGTACTTCAAGATCGTCCTTGATAAATCCCTGTTTTCTTGATAAAATACATCTGACTCCATGCGAAAGCTTTGCCAGATTCTGAGCAAGACCACACACCTACAATTCAGTAGCAGACCTGTCATATTCCGATCCGATTTTCCTCTTGATGGTTGGAATATTAGACAGACTTTTAAAAATCTCAGGGTCCGGACTTTGAAAAGGATTCTGGAACCTGCATCTTAATCAATGGAAACTGTGTAACAGAGTTCTCCATATCCTGTTTTTTTTTAGTTTAATTTTGTAAATTAAAATTTCTACAATGCAGGAATGTATGAATGGAAAAATAAATGCTTTTCACTCATTTGCCCCTCTCCTTTGCTGACAGAATTCAGACTCTAACTGAAGTCTCTCTGCTCCTACACACAGTTTAACATTGTCTCATTCGGTTCAGATTATCCCTCCTCTGACATCGAAAAAGCATCAATTCACATCTCAGCTTATTTCATCTGCAGGGGGCTGAGAGATGATAATGTATAAAGCGTAAAATGTGTTTTAATCTGCCAAACCAGCACAATTGATTTCAAAAAAGTCTCACTTAGCCATTTTAGATTTATTAAGGGCAGCCATTTCATGTTAGAACAGGGCTGAGAGCGACTTTATAAACATAGAAAGGCAAGAACGAGCTGGGGACTTGGGAGTCCATGTGCAAATGAATGCAACGTAGATTCACATAAACTTTAAATGGACGGCAGGAGTTAAATGGCCAGGGAAACGACACAAGCGCAGGACTGTATCTCTGGAATTCAGAATCATCTAATATGATGAATGTTTAAGAGTCAATATAGGAACTGTGGGATTAGATAGGGAAAAATATCGTTGCTGCTTCTAGACTCGATAACTAAGTTCAGTGTCTAGTAATCTAACAATAGACAGGAACTCTATGAAAACTCAGGCCACGTTCAGCATGAGGTTAGATTTTTTAAAATCACACAACACTGTCCACAATCAACTCTCACAGGAAAATGGCAAAGAGAAAGTTGTCATTTCTTTCGTGGCTGTTTCACTGGAATTGTGTATTTCATACTAATTGGACACCAGCAAAGAGGAACAACAAGGAAACCTGTCTCTGACTGATTCATTGTGAGGATATCAGGAATCCGATCGACGCTTTCATCCTCAGACCGACTAGAAACAGCTTCTGTATGTGTCTTCCTAAATTTTGCTACTCTTCTCTTCCCTGTTTCCTGCAATGTCAATTTGTGTCATTTGCAAATTCTGAACACCAGTCCTGCTTTATGGAGGTTGACAGTGTGTAAAGCTCAAAGTCCACAACAAAGACTCCCAAACCAAGGTTCAGCATGCTGACATCTCTTGATGCCTGAGACCAAATCTTCAATTACAAACTGGAAGGTTGAGATTCAGAAACGGAAGCACTGTGACACTCTGCTCTGTCCATTCGTTCTCCACCCCTCAGTGAAAATCAAATTATGATCTAGTTGAATATTAAAAGAGTCAGTTGAAGCAGCCTCCACTAGAACTCCAGAAGACTCTCTCCACACACACTTCAGGTATTGTGGGAACAAAAAAACAATCTCTTACAACATATCTTGTCAAAGACAGTATCACAGCAGTGGAATGGACGATGGAAGAGGACTTGCCATCTGAGGTAGTTTGGGCTGAGGTTAGAAATAGGAAAGGTGAGGTCACCCTGTTAGGTGTTTTCTACAGGCCTCCTAATAGTCCTAGAAAAGTGGAGGATAATATTGCGAGGATGATTCAGGAAAAGAGTGAAGGTAGCAGGGTGGTTGTTATGGGGGACTTTAACTTCCCGGATATTGACTGGGAGAGCTATAGCTCGAGTTCATTAGATGGGTCGGTGTTTGTACAATGTGTGCAGGAGGGTTTCCTGACACAATATGTCGACAGGCCAACAAGAGGGGAGGCTATATTGGATTTGGTTCTAGGTAATGAACCAGGCCAGGTGTTAGACTTGGAGGTAGGTGAGCACTTCGGGGACAGTGACCACAACTCGGTGACTTTTACTTTAGTGACGGAGAGGGATAATCGTGTGCCGCAGGGCAAGAGCTATAGCTGGGGGCAGGGAAATTATGATGCAGTGAGGCATGACTTAGGATGTGTGGATTGGAAAAACAGGCTTCAAGAGAAGAACACTAATGAGATGTGGGGAGTGTTCAAGGAGCAGCTACTGCGTGTCCTCGATAGGTATGTACCAGTCAGGCATGGTGTAAAGGGCCTTGTGAGGCAGCCGTGGTTTAGTAAGGAATTGGAGTCCCTTGTGAAAGGGAAGAAGGCGGCATATGTGAAGATGAGGCGTGAAGGTTCAGTAGGGGCGATTGAGTGTTATAAGGTAGCCAGGAAGGAGCTAAAGAGGGAGCTAAGCGAAGCGAGAAGGGGACATGAAAAGTCTTTAGCTGGTAGGATTAGGGAAAACCCAAAGGCTTTCTATAGGTATGTCAAGAATAAAAGGATGACTAGGGTAGGTATCGGTCCAGTCAAGGATAGTAGTGGGAAGTTGTGTGTGGAGGCGGAGGAGATTGGAGAGACATTAAATCAGTACTTTTCCTCAGTATTCACTCAGGAACAGGACACTGTTGCTGATGTGAATATGGAATCACAAATAATTAGAATGGATGCCCTGGAAATATGCAGGGAAGAGGTTTTGGGAATATTGGAAAGGATGAATATAGATAAGTCTCCTGGGCTTGATGGCATTTACCCCAGGATCCTATGGGAAGCTAGGGAGGAGATAGCAGAGCCATTGGCCTGGATTTTTATGTCTTCGTTGTCAACAGGAATAGTACCAGAGGACTGGAGGATAGCGAATGTGGTCCCATTGTTCAAGAAAGGGAGTAGGGATAGCCCTAGCAACTATAGGCCAGTGAGTCTGACTTCAGTGGTGGGCAAAGTCTTAGAGAGAATGGTAAGGGATAAGATTTATGAACATCTGGGTAGGAATAACGTGATCAGGGATAGCCAGCATGGTTTTGTGTAGGGCAGGTCGTGCCTCACAAACCTTATTGAGTTCTTTGAGAAGGTGACCAAGGAAGTGGATGAGGGTAAAGCAGTAGATGTTGTGTATATGGATTTTAGTAAGGCGTTCGATAAGGTTCCCCATGGTAGGCTAATGCTAAAACTTCGGAGGTATGGCATTGAGGATACATTAGAGGTTTGGATTAGGAATTGGCTGGCTGGAAGGAGACAGAGGGTAGTAGTTGATGGATTATGTTCATCTTGGAGCGCAGTTACTAGCGGTGTACCACAAGGATCTGTTTTGGGACCATTGCTTTTTGTTATCTTTATAAATGATCTAGAGGAAGGACTTGAAAGCTGGGTAAGCAAGTTTGCGGATGACACAAAAGTCGGTGGAGTTGTGGATAGTGAGGAAGGAAGTGGTAGGTTACAGCGGGATATAGATAAGTTGCAGAGCTGGGCGGAAATGTGGCAAATGGAATTCAATGTAGCTAAGTGCGAAGTCGTTCACTTTGGTAGGAATAACAAGATGATGGATTACTGGGCTAATGGTAGGCTACTTGGTAGTGTGGATGAGCAGAGGGATCTTGGTGTCCATGTACACAGATCTCTGAAAGTTGCCACCCAGGTAAATAGTGCTGTGAGGAAGGCATATGGTGTACTGGGCTTTATTGGCAGAGGAATTGAGTTCCGGAGTCCTGAGGTCATGTTGCAGTTGTATAAGACTCTGGTGCGGCCTCATCTGGAGTATTGTGTGCAGTTTTGGTCGCCATACTATAGGAAGGATGTGGAAGCTTTAGAACGAGTGCAGAGGAGGTTTACCAGGATGTTGCCTGGAATGGTAGGAAAATCTTATGAGGAAAGGCTGAGGCACTTGGGGCTGTTCTCATTGGAGAAGAGAAGGTTTAGGGGAGATCTGATAGAAGTGTATAAGATGATTAGGGGTTTAGATAGGGTAGATACTAAGAACCTTTTACCGCTAATGGAGTCAGGTGTTACTAGGGGACATAGCTTTAAATTAAGGGGTGGTAGGTATAGGACAGATGTTAGGGGTAGATTCTTCACACAGCGGGTTGTGAGTTCATGGAATGCCCTGCCCGTATCAGTGGTGAACTCTCCTTCTTTATGGTCATTTAAGCGGGCATTGGATAGGCATTTGGAAGTTATTGGGCTAGTATAGGTTAGGTAGGATTCGGTCGGCGCAACATCGAGGGCCGAAGGGCCTGTACTGCGCTGTATCCTTCTATGTTCTATGTTCTATCTGTTACATTTTCATTTAATTTCAGCCCCTTTTGTATCATTCTTGAACCTTATATTCGGGGAACAGTTTCTCGCAGAGGTCTACCGATATTTTGGAAGTCCCAAAACATTCAGAATGTGAAAAGTCTCAGTTTTTTTCCAATCCATCATCATAATTGAAGGTGCTGACCCTCGGAACAAATGCACACAAAATTCCAGTAATCTGTAGCGGTTAACAAAGTGACCCCACTCTCTACCATCTTCTCGGGAGGAATAACTGACAGAGCAGCTAGTGAAGGCCACATTCTGAATGAATAAAACGAGGTGACATTCTGACAGCCGTCTTGCTAGCTCAGCCTCATTGCTTTCCTGTGGTGTTGTTTGCCACAACAAATGAATTCAATGCTGCATGCTTTACTGAACTAAACTGCACGGAATTTTTGGTGTTCTGCCATCTTCTTGAAACTTTGATTAACTGTCATTATCTCTTACCATTCTGTAATTACTGCCATCTAATAAATACAGTGAATCTTTGCCATTTCCTATGCAAGCCTGAGGAGACAAATGTACAAACCGTATCTGATTGGGGTGCAAAATAAAGCAAGATGTAATGTATTGTATTATAAGGTCATGAGATCATGAAAACAGCATCAATACAACAGAGTGATGAGATAAGGAACCTGACCCAGAATATCAAACTGTCCTTCCTCTGCTGATCTGCAAATAGGCTTGTTCTGTTAAGACCAGAAGCCATACATTATAACCACAGTCTTTTAGATGCAGGCACTGCCTGCCTATTTCCTGAAATATAGTTCAAACTGAAACAGTAACATTTGTTCTTTTTCGAACTTGTAGGAGAACTTACCTGGTCAATTCTTTATCTGATACGCTCCAGATGTCATGTGCCCTTTCTGCAGTTAGGAAACTCATCGTTCAGTTGAAAATGACGCCAATATCAATGGGATAGAGTCTGCACTAAACCCAATGGCCCAGATATTCTGACTGTCACTGCTACACCAATCATTTTATGATTTAAAGTGTTAGTACGGGTCGTACTGTTATAACATTCTGCTTTAACGTCAACACAAAACTACAGTACTGATTGACGAATTTTGGATGTTGCTTCTACAGCACAAAGTTTTAAAACATGTGTTTTATCTGTCACACAATTTCAACACAACATTTTAAGCGATTACTAAGTAGGAACTTTTCTATACCCCGTAATTGCACAGAAATGCAACCATCGTGTTGTAGAAGAACTGACTATACTGCGCTCCGAACATCCAGTTGGAAATTCCGATTCCAATCCCATCAAAAATACAAAGTACAATTGAAATGAACACAGTACTCTTTAATTCATGTGTAGTGGGCAAAGTCAAGCCATGTCCTTCTTTGCAGAACTGTACAGTGACCGTGATTTAAATACACAGATCCACAGCCAAACCCTGACAGCTGCCGTGAAAGAATGCGTATTTTGATAATTGTGGGGTTAGGTGGCAGTTTGTTCAGGGGTTAGAGTGTTATAAAAGTGATTAAAGGAGGCAGGGGTTGAACGGTGTGAGGAATTTGGGTCTAGTTATTTGGGGTTGTTGGAGAGTTGGAATAAGTCAAAAAATGGCAGGGTTAGCAGAGCGAGATGTTGTGCTTGTGTCGAGAGCAGGACATGGCCAAAGTGACTATTCAAATGTTGTTGGGTCAAAGCATTCTTTGTCTCGCATCTCCTGGACAATGAGTAACTTTCCAAGTGGAACACTCCAAATGCTCCAACCTTCGTGGATTCTTTATTTGGGTCTCCCCATCAGAGTCTTCAGCTTCACAGTTGATTACCACAGTGTCTCTTTCCAGGTTTCTGCAGGGGCCTGTCATGCAACTCCAGCCTGTGCTTCTCCAACAAATTCCTGACCTCACGAATGGTTCCTTTCTGACTGAGTTAATGCAGAGAAATACTTCTACTTTTCAATGTAATTCTCTAGTTGGAGAATCCTCCAGAATCTGCTGTAAATGATACTCTGCATTTGATGTTCGACAGTATATCAGGTATTCGTACAGTAGCTATTCCACACTTCTGAATGGCTGTATTGATTCCAATGGAAGAGTTCCTGTCCTAACCACACCAGGTTCTCTTCCCAAGCAAAGTCACTGGGCACAGATGTCACTGGCTGTCCAAGAACTGTGTGTAATTGTCAGTGTCCCCCTTTGCAGCCCATAGTGACGCCCACAGTGACTCCTTCCTGGTCGTGCCATTGTCATTGGGGAACTTTGAGACAGGAGATTCGACAGAGGCTGCGCTGTGGGGCCTGGCCCATGAGTTTCAACACATTCCGGCTGCGTCTCTGAGCTCACAATGGGAGATAACCCTCTCTCAGCTCGAGCTGAAGATTGAACAACAGCCAATAGTACTTCATCCTCGAGCAAGGCCACTTAAACGGGAAGGAAAGGAAATCAGAGAACGTCGCTCAGACAAAGACAGCATTGGGGAGTGAACTGAAATTCTCATGTGTCCACAGTCAGATGGGTTTGCGGTGACGACAGCGAGTCCAGTTGTCTTTTCCCATTTGAACTGAACTGATTGCACTCTTAATGAAATATGAAAATTAAATCGGGGAAAATGCTAAGTGTCACTAATGGGGAAACTAGTGTTTACATTCCAGCATCAGTAAGTGTTAAGTGTAAAATTTAAGGAATCTTATTCATACTTTACTTATTATGCTGAAAATTAACAAATACTCACAATCTGCTCTAGATACTTATTCTGTCTGATTTCCATCTGCTTTCATCAGAAATGAAAAACGCAGCAATTACTTGGATTTAGTGACAAAGAACGAAGAGGGGTTATGGAGGGAACGCAAACAAAGTGGACCTGCCGGAAAGATGAGATAACAAAATGATAAGGGTGCAAAACGGAACCGCTGCATCCCAACTTCCTTGCCAAAAGTTGCTTGGATGCACAATGAAATACGTCGGGAATGGAGTTTCGTGCTAGAATTGAGCATAAGGGCGAAAATATTACTGGAAGCTATGAAATACTGTGGCCAATCTTGGAATAGGAGGTGTGGCCACGTGGTCATGTGGAAAGGGTAGGAAAATATTTGTCGGCAGGGAGAGTCGTTCATTCAATGTGGGCGGAGAATATCGCGGTTCAGGGAATGCTGAAATCAATTTTAAAGGCTATTAACTATACTTTGAAACAACAGCTCTGCAAAGCCATTGACTACGAAAAAAGATTTACCATCAGTTAGACTCATTTTGCAGCCACTTCATTCAGGCCCAACGGGTCTGACTCTGGAGCCTGTATGGGAAATGTCGGGCACTGTGGAGCGTAGGGCGAATTTGCCGGGACTGGAGTTGTTGAGGTCTCACTGTCAGTTGTTATTGCAGCAGTCTTTCATCTTCTCGTCCTGACACTGATGGGCAACCTGTCGAAAATTTTCAAGATACTGCAGCATGTATGACGTGTCCCAGGACGGGTCGCCTTGCCCTCCCGTAATGGACGTGGTCCAGTAATCAATCTTATCCAATTTCAAGGACCACCCATACGACCAACTTCCTTGTCGCCATTCGTTACAGTCTCCTATAAAGTGGGTAAATTAACAGCTGTCCTCTGTCACTTTTAACACAGTGTCTGCCGGCGAACAAGGTGTAACAATAGAATCTTCGGTGTTTATTTTGAAGTTTAAGTATTTACAGGGCGGCACGTTTGCTCATTGGTTAGCACAGCTGCCTCACTGCGATAGGGTCCCAGATTCGATTTCAGCCTTAGGCGACTGTCTGTGTAGAGTTTGCACATTCTCCCCGCGTCTGCGTGGGTTTCCTCCGGGTGCTCCGGTTTCCTACCACAAACACAAAGAAGTGCAACTCAGGTGAAATGGCCGTGGTAAATTGACCATAGTGTCAGGTGCATTAGTGGGAGGGAAATGGGTCTGCGTGGGTTACTCTTTGGAGGGTCTGTGTGGATTAGTTGGGCAGAATGGCTTGATTCCACACTGTAGGCAACCTAATCTTACATGCCTCCTCAACATCGTCTTGTTCAACTTCGGTCCTGGGCCATTGTCACCACATGGTTGGAATTGCCCAGCTAACATATCCCAGCAGTGGCTCGATGTCCCTGCCCCCATGTCGTCCGAAGTTGACTGCTAAGTTCGACACTTCGGCTTTCCAGAAAAGACAGAGGGAGCACTCACAGGACACACATGCAACGAGAAATTGATAGATCATGCAAGATTGGATAACTGAGCGTGTACTCATTGACCACACTGTAAGCACACAAATATCTGATGGATAAACAAACTTAGACGAGACACCTGAAACCAACAAGACCAGCAGTCAGCAACCGTAAAACAGACATACACATCCAAAGCAAATACTCGGAAACCACAAGAAAGAAAACAGTGAACCGGTAAATTTACTTCGAGCTGAGGATGTCTTAGGATTGGAACGAAAAATGTAATCAGCGGTCTCTCCTTCTATTTTGCCATGCTTCCCTTGCCTGCTCGGCTTTACCCTACTCGATCAAGATCACGGTACAAGCCCTGGCTCAATTCTGACCATGCGTCTGACGAGTTGACCCGTCTATCTTATAAGGTCGAGCCTGTGGTTTCTCAACGCTGAATTAACGCAGTAGTTAGATGAGAATTGTGCCTACCCTCCTCAGTCTTCCAGATTTTTGTTTTAGATCTGACCTGCTGGGCCAAGGCTAGACCCCAGGTCTGAATCCGGCTAAATTTAGATATTGTTGAAACAATACCAAACTGTCAGAGTAATTAGGCCATCAAAGCAGAGATCACAAAACACAGATCAAAGTGAAATTAGCAAGTAGTTTATTATTACGGCAACATCGCATCAGAGAAATTGACCAAGCTGAAACAGAATTGACAGTCTATCCAGGTGGCTGAAACTCTCTTCACCGAGATGAGAATCAACCCAGATTTTAAAGGAATATACTACAATGATGGCAGTTAAAAATAATGAAAATGTAATGGTCTTGATCGTCAAGTAATCAAGTTACGATGGTGATAATATCAAAGCAGTTACCAGAAAAACGTCCTGAATGTTGATACAATCAAGCATCCAGCAGCATCAATCAGTTTTAGAATGAGATCAGGGGGTTCCAGTTCTCTACGTGGGGATGTGAGAATGTCCCTTTCCTTAGCAGTGAGATGTTACCATTGTTGCTCTCCAGTGATAAGTCAGGTATTCTGGTGCCTCTCCGGCTGATCTGAGCTTCGTGTGGCTTTGATATCACTGGGTCCTTGACAATCCTTCGGGCTTTGGGACAGCAGTGTTTATCGCATCCAGGAAGTATCTTGTTAGTTTGTTTGTGAAGTGTATTCCCTGGTTTGCGAGTAAATGTTGTCATGTATGGTTTTCCTTGTATCCTGTCTTGTCAATGCTGAGGCATTCTGGGTGTTCGTGTATGGCTTGGACATGCTTGATTTTCTGTGTTCTGATTGGCCATGCCGTGTGTACGCAGGATTGCAAGTCCGTTCCCACAATGTTGAAAAATAAACCTAAAGATTTGCAAAGGCCGTAAGTTCAAAATTTTAATTCAACATCAACCTGTTCACATGGGAACCAGCCATGGACAAGCTGTTCCATGGACAGGAAGGTATTCACTCGGGGATCCAGCCTAATGGCACGCAAATGACTTCAACACAGGGAGAGAAGCTTTGTCTGCTCTGTTTGGGAAGGTATTATCTTTACAGTCTCGACTTATGTCAACCGGTCAACATGACACTGGAGAGACACAATTCGTCTGTTCTCTGTATGAGAAGGAATTTATTAAATCAGTAAAGCTTCAGATCCACAATAATGGACACAGTGCAGAGACGCCTGCACTGAGCGTGCGAAGGGCTATGCCTGGTCATCTCTATTCAGTAAGCACTAGCATATTCACACGACCGAGAAACATTGACTTGCTGCTCATATCGGAAGTGATTCACTCGCCTCTCCAATCTCAGCAGGTATGGACTTATTCCCACAAATGAGAGAAAATGTCAATGGTCTGACTTTAAAAAGAACTTTTGGAGTAGCAATGATGTGATGAAACACCAGAAAACACATAAGAATCCCCATAGTGCACAAACAAGCCCTTCGGTCCAACAAGTCCACACCAACACTCCAAAGAGCACTCAGACCCGTCATCCTCCCTTATGTTTACCCCAACTATTAACCTATGGTCTAGGTAAGATATCATGGCCAATTCACCTAAGCAGTGCACCGTTTTGTACTGTGGGAGGAAATTTGAGGACCTGGAGGAAATGAATGCAGACACTTGGAGAACGTGCAAACTCCACACAGACAGGCCTCCGAGGTTAGAATCGAAGTCCGTCATCCTCTAAGTCAGCAGCGCTAGACACTGAGCTACCGTGCCACATTGTGTGGAGACGCAATGAATTTGCAATGGATTTAGTTAATGATTCGCTCGTTTGACAGCCCAGTCAGGTGGAATCGGTTTAGTTCAGATGGCTGGCTTCTTGGCTTATAAAGCAGTGTGATGTTATCAGCGTGTTTCCACTTCCCGTCACTGGTTTGAGGTTAATTTAAAGGTTCTCCTTCACTAACTCTTCCCTTACCTAAGGCCAGTGCTGCTTTGGATAAATCTCCACCAGCCCCTTCTTTCTTTAATGAAGGGAGCAGTCTTTACGGTCTGTTAAGTCGGTGATCGTACAAACAGTCCAGTGTGGTCGCATGTGAATGCGTTATGGTATTATTGCATCGAGAATTGAACTATATTCATTCTGTCAGAAGGGGTGTACTTCATTGGATGTGATTAATCTCTTTAATTGATCTGTTTAATTGTTCAGGCTTCATTCACATCAAATTCAAAGATTTTTTTCCCCCTGATTTCTCTACAATCAGAGGAGACTGTTCGATATCCATTGACTGCTCTGGTCTTGATCCTTATCTTCATTGTTCATTCTGGATTTGTACTTCAAAATTTTGTTACAGCATTCAGCATTTGTGAATGCTCTTCACATCTAAATGAAGATCTTGTGAAGTGTATTCACTTTTATCAGAAAAACAGCAGTCCTACAATGACAGCACAAGATTAGTATCTCACCAGCTTGAACTAATTGGTGGGCCCTCGGTTCCGGGGAACTTATGAAGCATTTCGCACACTGTCTCATTAAAACAATTTATTGTCACTGTGAACCGTTGTTGCATCAGGAGGTCGGATGAATTAAGTGCATCCTTTCCCCAATTCAGTACATATGAATTGTCTCTCGCTGGTATGAACTCGCTCGTATTTCAGTAAGTTTGAGAAATGTAAGAGCAGGTGAACGGTCTCTTTCCAGTGTGCACTCACTTGTATTTCAAAAGATTACTGGAATCAATTAATTACTTCAAAAGCACAGCAGGCGAATGGTCCTTCCTCTGTATGAACTCGCTGGTGTCCCAGCAGACTGATTGACTGAATGAATCCTTTCCTATTCTTAGAATATGTGAACGGCCTCTCTCCATTGAGTTCGTAGATGTAAAGTAAGATCAAATTACGGCCTGATCCCACTCCCACTGTGAAAATACTTGAATGGTTTCTCAACTGTGTGAACACATTGATGGTACAGCAGTTGGTGAGAACGTCTAAAGAATTTTCCATACTATGGACAATTGATTGGTTTATCCTTTGTGAACCCACTGGTGAGTCAAAAATCTTCGAGTAAAAAATGAGGTCTGCAGGTGCTTGAGATCACAGCTGAAAATGTGTTGCTGGTCAAAGCATAGCAGGTCAGGCAGCATCTCAGGCTACTCTCTCTCATTCCTGATGAAGGGCTTATGCTCGAAACGTCGAATTCCCTATTCCTGAGATGCTGCCTGGCCTGCTGTGCATTGACCAGCAACACATTTTCAACCACTGGTGAGTCAGCAAGTTCGAAAACTGAGCAAGTCCTTTTCCACACTCGGAACAGTTGAATGTCTTTTCCACAGTGTGGTTGCACTGATGAATTTTCAGGGCAGACAAGTAATTGAATCCTTTCCATTGATACCACATTACTTCAGCTTCTATCCAGCGTCTATCCAATTACGTCTCGATCGTTCAGATAGTGAATAGATTCACTCCACTGTGAATGTAGCTTTCTCCTTTCATTTTCAAAGGCCGGTGAGGTTCAGGCGATATTGAACAAAGCAAATCCATCAAATTCTGATGTGATGATCCGTTTCAGTTTACCAACTGCAAATCCTCATCTTTGATACCCCGAAAGAAAACAGAAATACCACAGGAAGAGAGTACTTCTCAAAACACCAAAGCATATAATTTTCATTCTTCATCGGATGTAGGTATTCCGGAACAGATCAGCATTTATTGTTCATTCTTGATTTGATTGGACAAGGTGATGATGAGTTTTCTTCTTAAACCTTCGTTTCCATGTTCTGTCGGTAGACCTAAATTATAGGGGAGTGAAATCCAGTTTTGACCTAGTGATTCTGGAGGAACGGCAATGAATCTCCAGATCAGGATGGTAAGTGTGTTGTAGGTCTTTCCTATCTATCCACGTCACTTTTCCTTTTGGATGGAAGTCGTTGTGAGTTTGAAGGTTACGTCTTTATGAGCCTTGGTGAATATCTGCAGTGCATGTTGTGAATGGTACAGACTGCATGTCTGAACGTTTGTGGAGAGAATGGATATTTGTCGATGTTTTGTTAGTTCTGTGTTGCTGATCAATTCAGCTGTTCTGATCTGGTTACAGGAGAAAGTGAGGACTGCAGATGCTGGAGGTCAGAGCTGAAAACGTATTGCTGGAAAAGCGCAGCAGGTCAGGCAGCATCCAAGAAACAGGAGAATCGACGTTTCGGGCATGAGCCTGTGAGAAACAAACCTCACACACTGCAATAATTTCAGTCCGAGACATGATCTGAATCAGAAGGGCTCTTTATTTCACACTTGCAAGTGGGTGTGATGTCCACAAGGCAGGGATAAAACATCCCGAATTCAACAAATACTCGATATTTATATAATTTGGTTCCTATATGTTTTTATTTCTTATTTCATTGTTCACCCCCCACCCCCGTTTGCATCCTCCACTTCCCTAAAACCAGTACTCCTCCTGCTTATCTCGTGTCTTATCCGATCTTGTCTGTGAAAAACATGCTCATTCCTGTTCTCAAGGCCATTTCCCTTACCCTGCTTAACTAACCATTATTTACTCCTTCCATTTGTGCCGCTCCTCTCAGCATCTTATCATTAAGACTCGTTTAATTGGGGTTTGTTCCTGTGTTTCTGTAAAAGAGGGAAACAGAAGTTTATACCTATTTTTTATACAGGCATATTGAGTTTAACTGTCTGTCTTCGCAGCATCTTATCACTTAGCCCTTCTAAATGGGGTTACCATTTGTTGTGTATTCCCGTTTCTTTCTTGCATGCATTCTTAGCTAATATAAGCAAACCAATTAGCATTTCCTCCACAGAGTTCACATTCTTGTTGACTCAGCTCCTGGCTGAAACAATTACACACTGATGTGAGTTCAGTTATTTTTTATATAATGAATTTAGAATTTCAGAAAAAAACATAAATTTACCATATCCCACAAGCACTTCTTCAGGAATGAAGAAATTCCTCATTCCTGAAGAAGGGTTCATGCCCGAAACGTCGATTCTTCTGCTCCTTGGATGCTGCCTGACCTGCTGCAGTTTTCCAGCGACACATTTTCTGTTCTGGTTGGTGTTGGGATTTTTAGTATTGTTGAAACTGCAGTCAGGATTCCTGAATAAGGTTATGATTTACATATCTCTTGTTATTCAGATGCTGACTAATCTGCTGTGTTCCTATGTGCATCTTTAACACTGCAATCATCCAGGCTAGCAGGAACTATCGAATTATGTCTATTTCTGTGGTGTAAAGGAGTAAACAGTTGATCGGGAAAGATCACAAAGAAAGAGAAGAACATTTGGACAATGAGAAGAATAACGCTCTAGTTAGGAGGGTGAATAGCTGTTAATGGAGACTGCCAGTGACTAATCATAGGTGGCGTGTAATCGCAGACTATGTGAGAGACAGCATTTAGGGTTCAAGAAAATCCCTGACTGTGACCCACTTTTATGCCACAGCGCTGCATGTCTGGAGAAGTTAGTTTCTAAAAGACATTCTAACTTTTACAATCTCCGAAGAAGGACTTTGGGCCCATCTTGCAAATGTCCATCATCAAGTCACTATCGAGTCACATCCCAGTTTTTCAGAACTTGGTCTGGAACCTTAAGCGCTGTGGTACTCCAAGTGATCAACGAAATATTTTACTAACTCTACCACCTTCAGCCAAATACTATTACCAAACATATATTCGCCTCCTCACACTTGTCCGCATTCCCCAGGGATCATTTCCTCCGGGGCACCGTGGTGCACTCTGTCTTCAATCTCGACACCTCCCCCATAGCCCCATGGAAGCTTTGTCTACAATCGCGAAAAATGTGACATATACATTCATAGGACATGCGAACTAGTATCAAGAATATGGCGTACGGGCCTTCAAGACTGCTCTGCCATTAAATAAGTTCATGGCTGATCTTTCCATTAACATACATCCAATTAATCACTCTCTGAAGATATTTTTACTTCCTTTAGTGTTCAAACAAAAATCAGCCCTAGCTTAAAAAACATTGAGTGATGTAGCATCAACTACTTCGTTGGGCAAATAGTTCCACAGAGGAAAAACCCACTGGTTGAAGAAATTGCTTCTCGATTCAGTCCTAAATCGTCTCCTTCTAATCTTGAGGCTGTGCCCTATTGTCCTCGTTTCACCCGCCAATGGAAGCATGCTCTCTACTTCTATCTCATAATTCCCTTCTAATTTGATATATTTCCATCAGATCCGCACTCATTCTTCTCAATTTTGGATATAACCCTAATCTATTTTACAATATATGTTAACGATATAGTAATAACATTAGCAAATTTGCTGATGATACTAAGCTGGGTGGCAGGGTGAAATGTGGGGAGGAAGTTAAGAGATTACATGGTGACCTGGACAGGTTAGATGAGTAGTCAGATGTAGGGCAGATGCAGTTTAACGTGGATAAATGTATGGTTATCCACTTTGGTGGCAAGAACAGGAAAGCAGATTACTACCTAAATGGAATCAATTTAGGTCAAGGGGCAGTACAAAGAGATATAGGTGTTCTTGTACACCAATCAATGAAGGTAAGCATGCAGGTACAGCACGTAGTGAAGAAGCCAAATAGCATGCTGGCCTTCATAACAAGAGGGATTGAGTATAGAAGCAAAGACGTTCTTCTGCAGCTGTACAGGGCACTGGTGAGACCACACATGGATTACTGTGTGCAGTTCTGGTCTCCAAATTTGAGGAAAGACATTATAGCTATTGAGGGAGTGCAGCGTAGGTTCACAAGGTCAATTCCTGGAATGGCAGGACTACCTTACGCTGAAAGACTGGATCGATTAGGCTTATATACCGTTGAGTTTAGAAGACTGAGAGGGATTCTGATTGAGACATATAAGATTATTAAAGGATTGGACGCTCTGGAGACAGGAAACAAATTTCCGCTAATGGATGAGTGCCGAACCAGAGGATAAAGCTTAAAAATACGGGGTAGACCATTAAGGACTGAGATGAGGAGAAACGTCTTCACCCAGAGAGTGGTGGCTGTGTTGAATGCTCTGCCCCAGAAGCCAGTGGAGGCCCAGTCCCTGGATTCATTCAAGAAAGAGTTGGATAGAGCTCTCAAGGAAAGTGGAATCAAGGGTTATGGAGATAAGGCAGGAACAGGATACTGGTTAAGGATGACCAGCCATAATCATATTGAATGGTGGTGCAGGCTCAAAGGGCAGAATGGCCTCCTCCTGCACCTATTTTCTATTGTCTACTTATTTTCATGTCATCAACGAACACCTTCAAATGCAGAATCAACCTCGTGAAACTCCTGTGCTCCCCCTCCATTTCAATATATCCTTTGTCAAGTGAGAATATTATAACTGCACACATTACCGCAGGATGAGCTTCACTAGCACATTGTACAGTTGCAATATAACCTCTCTGCTTTTAAACTCAATCCCTTCAACAATTAAATACCAAATTACTTTTTATTGCTTGTAACTTGTCGCACCTACATTCCAACCTTGTGATCCAATATAACTATATCAAATTCCCTCTGCATGGCTGCATGCTGCAACTTTTCATCACTTTCGGAATAAGCTACTTTTTAACTTTTATTTCAACAAAAAAGTGTGATTTCACATTTATTAACATTGTATTCCATTTGCCAGACTATTGCCCATTAACTTAATATTTTAAAGTTCCATTGCAAATTTTCACAGTCCTCTGCACACAATGCTGTGCTACTGATCTCTGTGTCAACTGCAAACCTTGACACGCTGCACATGGCTCCCAACTCCAAATTACCCATATAAATTGTCAGTAATTGCGGTCCCAGTAAAAATCCCTGATGTACACCGTTGATGGACAACAGAATAGCACTGATTTATCCGCGATCTTCTATTCCTGTTTGGCATTTAATCCTCAATCGATGCTCATATTTTAACTTGAACAGCATTCATCCGTTTACTGCCAGTCCCTGTGCGGCACCTTGTCAAGGGCATTTTGGAAATCTAGCTACACCAGTTCACTTTGTCCCGTTATACACCATGCTTGTATTGTCATCACAGAATTCTAAAAGATGTTGCAGGCATGACCTGCCCTTCATGAACTCATGCTGCGTCTGTATCATTTCTTTCGAGATGCCCTGCTATTTCTTCCTTGATAATAGACACAAGAAAGTCGCCCACACTGAGGTACTGAGTCAGTGAATTAGGAACAGAGGTTGAAAGCTCTACTACTGCCTCTTTGTAATGGTGTGAAAACTGAGGGTTTGTTTCACATTTAGAGCATCAGTTTGGCATTATTGAAGCACTGTCCGAGCCTTAGTATTGAGGGTGTGCTTCATTCTCAGAGAGTTAGAAGTGAAGTGTCTTATTATCAGAGTTTCATTCCTGAGGGAATGACTTATCAGAGTGTCAGTGAAACGTGATTGTCTTTGTAGTAATGATTACTATCACCGAATTCTCCAATTTAGCCATGCCGTACACTAATTCTCCCATCTTGCATTGTCCTGCCACAATTCTCTCATTTAATGTTACACCGCAATAATTATTCCATTATCTGTTGTTGTGTTCCAAATTCTTATACATAGATAATCTGGAGCACAATTCTTCCATTAAGTAATTCCGTAAAACGATTGTCCATGTCAGTGGTCCCCTGCCGAATTCTTAAATTGAGGCACGGACGAGTTGAACTGAACTGTCTGTTTCTGTATCGAAAATCTCACCGATTCTCTTTCGCGCTCCGCTGCTCTGTACCAATTCTGCCTTTTGCCAATCCTGGACAAATCCTGGAACAGCCCGAACTCTCCCATTCTCCGTCTTACAGCTGCTCTTTTTCACTGTTTAATTTAATGACACTTCCATCAATCTTCTAATGTAATGGCACTGTGATGTATACCTCCCATTTACTAAGGTCCACCAATCTTCCCACTTATTCATACCCTATACTAATTCCTCCATTTACTGATGCCCAAATCTAACTCCATTTACTGGTGTCCTACTCTAATGCTCCCACTTACTGACGCCATGCCCCAAATCTTCATTAGTCCCATGATGCATCAGTTCAGCCATTTAGTGTTACCGTGCCACAATTCTCCCATTTTGTGATCACTGCCAGAATTCTCTAATTTTGGTGTCGTCTGCATCAAATCTCCAAATTAACAATCCTGCACAAATCCTTCCTTTCGGGGTGAACTGCACCAACTCTCCCATTGAGTATTGTGTTTTCCAATTCTACCACTTAGTTATTTTCAGATACACATCTTTCACAGAATGGTGTTCCTATTCACTTTTTGTTTTCATTTAATGCAACAAAACTCACGATTGCTCCTTTCCAATGTTTCTCTTCGTTACTGATGCACTGTCCATGTTCTCATATTTACTCGGGCCCTGCTACAATTTCCTACGTTCTTGGAATTCTTCAATAATATTCCCATTTATCGATGTCCTGAACAGATTTTGCACGAACTCCTGAGCTACGCTTATCCCCCATTTACTGATTCTCCCACTTTGAGGTTCCTGACTCTAAATCTCCCAATCAGTATTAGCCTGCCCCAATACTCCTGTTTCGTGCAACACTGAAAAAATTCTCCTATTTTTTGCTGCAGTACCTCAGTACTCACCAGCAAATCATGAGGCACTCCTTCAGTTCTGAAAATCTCAAAGCAAGGCACCGCCTGAGAGTTGAATGTCTCACAATAATGCGTTTTCACAGTCCTTACAATCTGACTGCACTTCAGTATTTCGGATAATGGGAGAATTTGTGCAATCTAATATAAAATGGGTCAATACTGAGTCAATGCCTCATTGTACTGGGATGGTATTGAAAGACTTCCCCTTGAGTAGACAGTCTGTACTGAGATAACCGAGCTCTATTAAAGCGTCAGTACAGATGCATTGAAACACTCATTGACTTTCATCACTGAGGGAGAGACTCATTTTCAGAGGGTTAGAGTTGTGAGAGTGCACCATTGTCAGAAAATGAATCCTCAGCCAATGTCTCGTGTTGCAGAAGTTGGAATAGACGGTGTGCGCCATGATTAGTGCATCAAAAACGAGATATTACAGATCTACCAGAGGGTCAGTCCTGATTGAGTGCCCCATTTTCAGAGGGTACATTTGAGGCAATGAGGATTTGTCAGGGGGTCAATTCTGTGGCGGTGTCTCATTGCAATGACATCAGACCCGAGTGTTGGTCACATATTAAAGGGTTAGGATAGATAGTGCATTAAAATGAGAGCCCCCTGACGCAGGAGCCCTCACGACCAATGAGTGAATACCTTAAAGTCAGACATTTGTTCCTAAGTGTGCACCTCATTGTCTGAGAATGTGTTCTGGTACAGAGACTTTATGTGATGGGGTCTGACATGAAGGAATGCTACATGATTAAAGGTTCAGTACTGAGGAATGTTGCCATAGTCTGAACAGAAATTTTGGACTATTTTCTTGTCAGAGAAAAGCGGTTAGTGACGATTTAGTCTGAGATCCAAAAAAATGCAGACAAAGAAGATGTTGAGCAGTAGAGCCATTCATGGTGTCCATTACGCGTGGGGACACCTCCCATCATATACTTGGCAGGTACTCATGCGATGCAACCAGTGTTGTCTATCTCATACGCTCCAGGCAAGGACTCCCTGAGGCATGATGCTTTTGTGAAACCGACAGGGGCTGTGGCAACAGCTGACTGGGCTCCACACAACTATCAACAGACAGGTGTGTTCCCTTCTAGTAGGAGAACACTTCAGCTGTCCACAACATTCAATCTCAGACCTTCGGGTGACCATTCTCCAAGGCAGACTTTGGGAAAGGCAGCAGCAAAATGTGGCTGAGCAGAAGCTGACAGCGAAGTTGCGTAGGGAGGGCCTCATCCGGGACCTTGGGTTCATGTCACACTACAGTCGACCACAATTGCACTATATACACACGCAGACACTCCTACACACATACACGCGTTCCTGTACACACACATGCACACAGACATACCTATACACAGACAGGCACACAGACACACGCACTCCTACAGACACACACACCTCCCACGTGCACCCTCTGACAGACTTAGACTCTTTTCCACTCACGCACACACATAGACACTCTCTCTCACAGACACTCACAACCCTTCACCCCAGACACACAGAGAAATGCATACACAAACACAGGCGTGCTGCTATACACACGCAGATACACCTATTCACAGACAAGCACCCAGGCACTCAGATACACTCCTGGAAAAACCACACACTTCCACATGCATCCTGTCGCAGACTTAGACCCATTTAGACTAGCACACACATGTACACTATCTCTCTCACAGACACGCACCCGTGACACACACATACTCACACACACACACACACACACACACACCCCGACATGGACACATACACATATACGTTTGTAGGGTGAATTTGTATTAACGTTTACGGTGTAGGTTTGCTACCTGAGCAGTAGGCTTGATATCCAGACGTTACATTACCTGGCTCGGTAACATTATCAGTGGCGACCGCCAAGTGAAGCGAAGCTGTTGTGACAGAGTTAAATTGTACTTTGCTCAGAAACTGAACGAATCCATGTAAGACTGTTAACTCGTTTTTTAGATCAGAATCAGTCTCAACATTATGGCAAAGACAACAGAATATGGGGGGTAACACCTTCAACATCTTAAATGACTGACACCAATTGTTGCAGTTAACCTGAGAATGTGACTTTTTAAAAAAAAATGTGGTTTATATATGAAAAAGTGAAAGCAACTTGCTCCACCTAACAGTGCGAGACTTAAAAAATCAAGACATTTTCAATTATAATTTCAGTTACATCGCACTGTTATCTTTTGCGATGCATTTTTGTCGCTTACAATTGTATTCTCCACAACTACCCGATGAAGGAGCAGCGCTCTGAACCCTACTGCTTACAATTAAACCTGTTTGACCAAAACCTAGCGTTGTGTGACTTTTAACATTGCACACCTCAGTGCCACACCGGCTACGAAATCATGTCACTCCCGAGTATCTGATATTCTCTATTGCCTCCAATAGATTCCAAAGTCACATCACTCACCACTGTCTGTCACATAAATGTAAAACCCAATCTGAAACTCCTGCATAACATCCAAGTCTGTAACTCCATCATGGGTGTCTGGTTTAAATATATATAACCCATTGTGAAATGCCAGTATAACATTCCAGTTTGTGACTCACTTCCAGGTATCTGTTTCATATATCCAATCAACTCCTGTATAACATCCCAGTCTGTAACACACTGCCGGGGATCTGGTTTATAACTGTTCTCTGTTTGGCTTGTCCTCTAATAGTAGTGTTGTCCCACTCGAACTCATGTTGCTCGTCATCTGCGTATGTGGCTACTAAGGATAACTAGTCGTGTCGTTTCTTGGCTAGTTGGTGTTCGTTAGCTGTCTTCCTGTTTGTCCTATGTAGTGTTCTGTGCAGTTCTTGCATGGGATTTTGTAAACTACGTTGGTTATGCTCATGCTGGGTAACGGGTCCCTTCTCCTGGTGAGTTGTTGTCTGAGAGTGGCTGTTGGTTTGTGTGCTGTTATGAGTCCTCGTGGTCGTCGTCGTCTGGCTGTCAGTTCAGAAATGATCTTGATTTATGGTAACGTGGCTAGTCCAAAAAAAAAGTGTAGGTGTGATAATGAGCGAGTTTCGAGCTGCTTTATAGGTCAGGTTGAAGATCTGGCTGTATGTTGGTTCGCTTATCCGGAAACATTACTTTAACAAACACTACATAAGTCAAACAGGCAGAAAAATAGACACCAGGATACATGAAAATCAACTCGCCACAAAACAATAAAACCCACTCTCACTGAAATTCTTACATATGGATGAGGAAGGACACCTCTTTGACTGGGAAACACATCCATCCTAGGACAAGCCAAACAGAGACCCGCATGAAAATTCCTAGGGCATGGCATTCCAACCGGAACTCTATCAACAAACACATCGAGTCAGACCAATGCTCCCATCTCCTCAGAAAAAAGAGCAGAAAAACATCACCGCAGGAAATGACATCACGACAGGAAATTACATTACCAACCCAAAGAAACCCAAACATACAAATAGAAAGCCGGAATTATCAGCAGTGCTAATGGAAGATATTACCGAGTAGGGTGTTGAAACTTCTGGAAATGAACCCTCCAGCTCAGCAGCTCAGCGAGCAAACTTACATCCAGGTGTGATGATTTGTGTGACTTGTGTTTGATTAAATTAGAAGTGAGAGAAATGGCTCTTAATATTATTAAAGAAGTTCAGTGACTTGCATTGATTCTCAAATATGCCAAGAAACTTTAGAAGGAAAGAAAAAATCTCATAGTTGAAATTAGCAAAGATGTTAGATTTGTGTTTAACAAAGGAAAAAAATTAAAGCTGTCATTGTAAGAGAGTAACTCAAAAACTTAGATGTGTCAGAGGAACGGAGAATTTCAGTTGATGTAGAAAATCATGAAGTTCAATTTCGGAAAATGGAGCTCGAGGAGAAACAAAGAGAGAGAGAAGAAAGAGAAAGAGAGACAGCATAAAGAGAGAGGAGGAAAGACAGAGAGAGAAGATTCTTGGCTGAGCAAAGTGTGAGAGAAGAAAGGGAGAGAGAAAGAGAGGTGAAAAAGAAAGAGAGAGAAGGTTCTGAGCTTAGAAAAAAGGGAGAAGATTTGAGCGTGAGATATTATGACTTAGTCAGCATTTCAAGTTAAGAAGATGTAGATTAAAATAGAATGCATTGATATGCACAAATATGTCAAAACTCTACCACATTGTGATGAAAAAGATGCTGAATCCTTCTTTATTTCAGTTTAAGAATTGGCTAGGCGAATGTTTATGGGCAGTGCCAGTTCAGACTGAACTAATAGACAGAGCTAGTGAGGTATTTGCCCAGCGATTGGGTGAAGTATAACGAGATTGTGAAGACGTTTGACAGGGTGCTTATGGATTGTTACCAGAAGCGTATAGACAACGGTGCAGAAACATCAAGAAGGGGCCAGGCCAGACATACGTTGAGTTTGAAAGAATAAAATATCGCATTTTTGATCGATAGATGCATGCTTTAAAGACAGATTGGAACTTTAAGGCTCTCAGAGAGTCTATTCTGCTTGTGGAGTGTAAAAACTCACTTCCAAAATTGGGAAGAATTAACATGGAGGAACAGAAACCTCAGGAACTGAGAAGGGTATCAGAATTAGCAAATGAGTACATGTTGATGCATAAGACAATCTCCCAACATAATTCCGTCCGGTGAGGGGTAGACGTTTGGATAAGAGGAGATTCTACACTGCCATATAAAGAGTAGGGAACACTGGCAAGGGTCTACCACAGATTACGAAAATAGCCCAAGATGGTGAAAAGGAGGTGAAAGCCTCACGTGCTTACACTGTTGTAACGTGCGACACGTAAAGAGACAGTGCCCGTCTTTTAAGAAAGGTACTGTGGGAAAATATGTTGTCAAGGAAGCTAAGCCTTTGGCATTGGTAGTAAAGGAAACCCTAGGGAGTGCCGAGGAATTGCAGTCGAGTGCACGGGAGTGTAACGTTTACTCAGATACAACAGGAAGGGAAGAACAAAAAGTTATAATTTTGAGGGATACTGAATCTAACGAGTCGCTGATAGTAAGAGTTGAGCAAATGCGCACATTTTCTGATCATTTACCCAAGAGTGTGGTAATCTGTACGATCGATGTACAGGAATTTAGCGCTCCCCTGTGTTAGATCTGGTTGGAGTGCCAACATAAAGTTGTGAAAGTTACAGTCGGAGTGATTGACAGTGTTGTTAGTTCCTGAAATCAGTTTGTTCTTGGGAATGTTTTGGCAGGATACAATGTGGGATTGACACTCCTTGTGGAGAAGCCAAGAAAGACCAAGAAACTGAGGAATTAAAAGAGAAACATCCTGGTGTTTTCACAGACTATGCAGTAACCGGTTTCCACTATCATAAATCGCAGCACAAAGCAAAATGTAAATTGAAAAATGAGGGAGCGGAGGTTCAGATAGCGGTTGCCCTGTTTGATTTAATGATGCAGGAAAACTTGAACAGGCAGAGGGACTAACAGCATTGTTTTGTATGTAAGTTAGCTCGCTGAGCTTAAAGGTCTATTTTCAGACGTTTCGTCACCATACTAGGCAACATCATCCTTGAGAATTTCTGTTGATGCGCTGGTGGAAGGTCTGGCCTCTCTATTTTTCGGTCTTGGTTTCCTGAGGTGTGTGATGACATTTCTGTTTCTTTTTGTCAAGGGAATGTAGATAGGATCTAAATCCAAGTAGTTATTAATGGATTTCTGATTCGAATGCCATGTCTCTCATAATTTTCGCCTTTCCGAGAATGTGTGTGCTGTCCCAGTCAAAGTGATGCCCTTCTTTGTCTGTATGTATGGAAACTAGTGTGAGTGGGTCGTGCATTTTGTTGGGTACTTGGTGCTCAAATATCCTGGTGTCAAGTTTCGTACAAGTTCGGCCGTTGTCTTTTTTTTTACAATTTTTGAATGATAATTTGTAAATGGCGTTAGAATTGCTTGTGGCATCCATTGGATCCTTCGGGTTTAAGTGTGTTTGTGGGCTAACATGATGCGACGATGCAATAATCGTTTTAAAGAAAGAAACTAGATTGGACAAACGAGCAAGAAACCTGCCACCAGGACACATGAACACCAACTGGCCAATGAAATACTGGACCCACACTCACTAGTTTCCACACAGACAGAACAATGAAGGTCACCACTTTGACTGGGGCAGAACACACATTCTCGGACAGGAGAAACAAGGACACGCATGAGACTTCCTACAGGGATGGCTTTCTAACTGGAACTTCATCAATAAACACATCAAATCAATCCCCAATTATCTTCGCTTGAATATAAGAACCGAAAATGACATCACCCATCCTGCAAAACCAAACTGATACGTACCACCAGACCTTCACTCGAGACTCTCACAGGTGATGTTATTCGTATGGCGACGAAATGTCTGAAAACACAGCTTCAGGCTCAGTGAGCGAACTTACATATATAAACACGTTGTCCTTGTCCCAGTCAGTGTTACTGATATTGTGAATTAAATACAGTACCCCTGCCCTCGTCAGTGTTGATGAGTCAGTGAGTTAAATGCAGTGCATTTGTTTCAGTCATTGTTACCTAGTCTGGGAATAATATACAGTGTCTCCCTGCCCCAGTAAGTGATACCGCGCTTGCGAAGAAATGAGTCTCTCTGCCCGAGTTAGCGCTGCTGCGTTTGTGAATTAAATTCAAAGTCTCTACTACAGTCAGTATTGGTAAAAACAATGTCTGCAGATACTGGAAACCAGATTCTGGAATAGTGGTGCTGGAAGAGCACAGCAGTTCAAGCAGTATCCGAGGAACAGCAAAGTCGATGTTTTGGGCAAAAGCCCTTCATCAGGAATAAAGGCAGAGCGCCTGAAGCGTGGAGAGATAAGCTAGAGGAGGTTGGGGGTGGGGCGAAAGTGGCATAGGGTACAATAGGTGAGTGGTGGAGGGGATGAAGGTGATAGGTCAGGGAGGAGGATGGAGTGGATTGGTGGAAAAGATGCTAGGCAGGTAGGACAAGTTATGGGGAGAGTGCGGAGTTGGACGTTTGGAACTAGGGCGAGGTGGGGGAAAGGGGAAATGAGGAAAATGTTGAAGTCCACATTGATGCACTGGACTTGAAGTGTTCTGAGGCGGAAGATGAGGCGTTCTTCATCCAGGCGTCTAGTGGTGAGGGAGTGGCGGTGAAGGAGGCCCAGAACCTCCATGTTGGCGGCAGAGTGGGAGGGGAAGCGGAAATGTTAGTCCACAGGGCGATGTGGTTGATTGGTGCAAGTATCCCTGAGATATTCCCTAAAGCGCTCTGCTAGTAGGCGTCCAGTCTCCCCAGTGTAGAGGAGACCACATCAGAAGCAAAGGATGCAATAAATATCAAGCTGCAGTGACCGGGTCTGAGGCACGAGTTCTGGCTCTGAGGCACAGAAGGGAAAGGCGAGAGGAGGAGAGCGTTATATATAGGAGACTCTATTGTTAGAGGGACATACAGGCGGTTCTGTGGACATGGGCGAGACTCGCGGTTGTTTTGTTGCCTCCCGGGTTCCAGGGTCGGAGACGTCTCGGACCGTGTCTTCAGAATCCTTAAGGGGGAGGGGATGCAGCCAGATTTCGTGGTGCACATTGACACCAACGACATAGGTAGGAAGAGGGGTAGGGAGGTCATTCAGGAGCTCGGGGAGTTAGGCTGGAAGCTGAAAGCTCGGACGGACAGAGTCGTCAGTTCTGGGTTGTTGACACTGAGGCAATGAACAAGGAGAGAGTGCAGTTGAACACGTGGCTGCAAGGATGGTGTAGGAGGAAGGGCTTCAGGTATTTGGACAATTGGACTGCATTCTGGGGAAGGTGCGACCTGTACAATGAGGACGGGTTGCACCTGAACCAGATGGGCACCAATAACCTGGGAGGTCGGTTTACTGGCATTCTTCGTGGGGGAGCGTTTAAACTAATTTTGGGAGCGGGATAGGATCCGGACTTGTAGTACAGCAAGTGGGTTAGCTGTTTTTCAGGATGTCCACGAATGTAGGGAGGCTGTGGGGAAGGTAGCACTGACAGGGAACACTTGCAGACACAGAGATGGTTTCAAATGTGTATAATTCAACGCAAGGAGTATCAGAAATAAGTTGGGTGAGCTTAAGGCGTGGATCGGTATTTGGGACTACGATGTTGTGGCCATCATGGAAACGTGGATAGAAGAGGGACAGGGATGGTTTGTTGGAGGTTCCAGTTCAGTAAGATTAGGGAGGGTCTTAAAAAAGGAGGGGGCGTGGCTTTGCTAATTAGAAATGGTATAATGGCTGCAGAAAGGCAGTTCGAGGGGTATCTGTCTTTGGAGGTAGTATAGGCTGAAGTCAGAAATAGGAAAGGAGCAGTCACCTTGTTAGGTGTTTACTAAAGGCCCCCCCCCCCCCCCCCCCCCAACAAATAGTAGAGAAACAGATTGGGAAACAGATTTTAGTAAGGTGCAGAAGCCACTGGGTGGTAGTCATGGGCGATTTCAACTTCCCAAATATTGATTGGAAGTTATTTAGATCAAGTAAATTGGACGGGGTGGTGTTTGTGCAGTGTGTGCAGAAAGCTTTTCTAACTCAGTATGTAGATTGCCCGACCAGAGGGGAGGCAATATTGGATTTGGTACTTGGTAACGAACCGGGACAAGTGATGGGCTTGTCAGTGGGTGAGTATTTTGGTGATGGTGACCACAATTCTGTGACTTTCACCTTGTTTATTGAGGGAGATAGCTGCTTGCAACAGGGCAGGTTTTACAATTGGGGGAAGGGTAAATACGATGCTGAAAGACA
The DNA here is from genome assembly GCF_020745735.1 of Hemiscyllium ocellatum. Classification (NCBI taxonomy): domain Eukaryota; kingdom Metazoa; phylum Chordata; class Chondrichthyes; order Orectolobiformes; family Hemiscylliidae; genus Hemiscyllium; species Hemiscyllium ocellatum. The sequence goes on from NC_083418.1 coordinate 2,635,422, forward strand.
GGATCTAAGGAGCATAAGTTGGGAGCATAGGCTGTCAGGGAAGGATGTCATTGAAAGGTGGAACTTTTTCAAGGAACAGATATGACGTATTCTTAATATGTATATACGTGTCAGCCAGAAAAGGGATGGTTGTGTAAGGGAACCTTGGTTGACGAGGGAGTTGAATGTCCAGTAAAGGGGAAGAAGGAGGCTCACACAAGGTTGAGGAAACAAGGTTCAGACAGAGCGTTGGAGAGATACAGGATAGCCAGGAGGGAGCTGAGGAAAGGGATTAGGAGAGCTAAGAGACGGCATGAAAAATCTTTGGTGGGTAGGATCAAAGTTAACCCTAAGGCCTTTTATGCGTATGTGAGAAGCATGAAAATGACGAGAACGAGGGTAGGTCTGATCAAGGATAGTAGTGGGAGACTGTGCATTGAGTCGGAAGAGATAGGAGAGTTCTTGAATTAGAACTTTTCTTCAGTATTTACAAAGGTGAGGGACCGTATTGTTGAAGAGGAGAGTATGAAACGTACTGGTAAGCGAGAGGAGATACTTGTTAGGAAGGAAGATGTGTTGGGCATTTTGAAAATCTTGAGAATAGACAAGTCCCCCGGGCCTGACGGGATACATCCTACGATTATACGAGAAGCAAGAGAGGAAATTGCAGAGCCGTTGGCAATGATCATTTCGTCTTCACTGTCAACGGGGGTGGTACCAGGGGACTGGATGTGGTGAATGTTGTGCCCCTATTCAAAAAAGTTAATAGGGTTAAACCCGGGAATTACAGGCCAATTAGACTTACTTCAGTGGTAGGTAAAGTAATGGAAAGGGTACTGAGGGTTTATGAGTATCTGGAAAGACACCGCTTGATTAGAGACAGCCAGAACGGATTTGTGAGGGGTAGGTCTTGCCTTACAAGTCTTATCGAATTCTTTGAGGAGGTGACCAAGCATGTGGATGAGGGTAGAGAAGTGGATGCAGTGTACATTGAATTTAGTGAGGCATTTGATAAGATTCCCCATGGTAGACTTATGCGGAAAGTCAGGAGGCATGGGATAGTGGGAAATTTGGCCAGTTGGATAGAAAACTGGCTAACCAGTCGAAGTCAGAGAGTGGTGGGAGATGGTAAATATTCAGCCTGGAGCCCCGTTACAAGTGGAGTTCCGCAGGGATCTCTTCTGGGTCCTCTGCTGTTTTTAAGTTTTATTAATGACTTGGAAGAGGGAGTCGAAGGGTGGGGCAGTAAATTTGCAGACAATACGAAGATTGGTGGAGTTGTGGATAGTGAGGAGGACTGTTGTCGGCTGCAAAAATACTTTGGAATGATGCAGAGCTGGGCTGAGGAGTGGCAGAAGGAGTTCAAACCTGTCATGTGTGAGGTTGTCCATTTTAGAAGGACAAATAAGAATGTGAAATACAGGGTTAACTGTAGGAATCTTCGTAAGGTGGAGGAGCAGAGGGATCTTGCGGTCTATGTTCATTGCTCTTTGAAACATGCCACTCAGGTTGATACAGCTTATAAGAAGGCTTGTGGTGTATCAGCGTTCATTAGCAGAAGGACTGAATTCAAGAATCGTGAGGTGATGTTGCAGCTTTACAGGACCTTTGTCATATGGTCAAAATGGACCACATTTGGAGTACTGTGTGCAGATCTGGTCGCCTCACTTTCGAAAAGATGTTGAAGCTTTGGAGAGGGTGCAGAGCAGGTTTACCAGGATGTTGCCTGGAATGGAGAATAGGTCGTAAGAGGATAGGTTGAGAGTGCTATGCCTTTTCTCATTGGAACGGCGAAGGATGAGGTGACTTGATAGAGTTTTATAAGATGATCAGGGGAATAGATAGAGTAGACAGTCAGAGACTTCACCCCCACCCCCACCCCCCCGGTACAACAGAGTGTTACAAGGGGACATAAATTTAATGTGAAGGGTGGAAGGTATAGGGGAAATGTCAGGGGTAAGTTCCTTACCCAGAGAGTGGTAGAGGCATGAAATGCGCTGTCTGTAGCAGTGGCAGAGTCAGAATCATCGGTGACCTGAAAGTGGCAGTTGGATAGGTACATGGATAGGTGCTTAAGCTAGGACAAATGTTCGGCACAACATCGTGGGCCAAAGGGCCTATTCTGTGCTGTATTGTTCTATGTTCTATTTCTCCGCATCCCCACCCTCCTCTAGCTTTTCTCTCCTTCTTCAGGCTCTATCCCTTTATTTCTGACGAAGGGCTTTCGCCCGAAACGTCGATTTTGCTGCTCCTCGGATGCTGGCTGAACTGCAGCACCAATCCAAAATACAGTCAGTGTTACTGAGTCAATAACAGAAGTACAGTGCTCATGTCCCAGTCAGTGTTTCTGAGGTTGTTAATTATATATAGTGTCTCTGCCCTCGTCAGTGTTGCTGTGTTTATGAATTAAAGACAGTGTCTCTCTCCCTGTCAATGTTGCTGAGCTTGTAATAAATACAGTATTTCCGCCTCAGTCATTGTTATTGAGCAAGTAAATTAAATAGTCTCTGCCCCAATCAGATTTACTGAGTAAATGAATTAATTGTAGTGCCTCCGCTTCAGTCAGTGATGCAGAGATTTTGAATTAAATACAGTGTCTCTGTTTCAGTCAGTGTTACATAGATTTGGAATTATATGTAGCATCACTGTCTCAGTCGGCGTTAAATAGTTTTAGAATTAAACGTAATGCATCTGCCTCAGTCAGTGTTTATGAGTTTGAGAATAAGAACAGTGGTCGCTGCCCCAGTAAGTGTGACTGAATCTGTGAATTAATTCCAGTGTCTCTGCCTCGGTCATTGTTACTGATTTTGGAATTACAAACAGTGCCACTCCCTCAATCAGTATTACTGATTTTGTAAATTCAATACAGTGCCTTTGTCGCAGCCAGAGGCACTGCCCCATGGAAATAAACGCATGAGCTTTGCCTCAATCAGTGTTACTGAGTTAGTGAATTAAATAAAGTGTCTCTTCCGCAGTCAATTTTAAAATGTTCGTGAATCAAATACATTGTCACTACCTCAGTTAGTGTTACTGAGTTTGTGAATTAAATTCAGTGTTTCTTCGTGTCAGACCGTGTTACTAAGTTTGTGAATAAAATATAGCATCTCTGTCCATGTCAGTGATTCTGCGTTTGAGAGTCAAAAGCAGTTTCTGTCCCACAGTCAGGGTTACTGAATCAGTGAACTGAATACAGTTTCCCTGTCATAGTCAGTGTGACTGAGTTGGTGAAGTAAATACAATGGCTCTCCCTCAGTCGGTGTGACTGAGTCCGTGAATTAAATGCAGTTTCTGTGCCTCAGTCAGTGATAGTGAGTTCGTGAATTAAATACATTGTCTCTGTCCCAGTCAGTGTTACTGATTTTGCGAAGTAAATACAGACTCTCTGCCCGAGTCTGTGTGACTGAGTTTGTGAATTAAGTGCAAAGCTTTTGCCTCAGTCAGTATTACTATGTTTGTGAATTAAATACAGAGTCCCTGTTCATGTCGGTTTTACTGAGTCAGCAAATAAAATGCAGTTTTTCGGCCTCAGTCGTGTTACTGTGTCAGTGAATTAAATAATGTCTCTGTCTCAGTCAGTGTGACTGAGTTAGTGAATTAAATTCAGTATCTCTCGCCCAGTCTGTGTTATTGAGTCTGTGAATTTAATACAGTGTGTCTGCCCAAGTCAGTGTTACTGAGTTTGTGAATTATATACAGCGTCACTATCCCAGTCAGTGTTACAGATTTTGAGAATTGAATTTAGTATATCTGTCTCGGTCAGTGCGACTCAGGCAGAGAATTAAATAAAGTGGCTCTCTCCCCGTCATTGTTACTGAGTTTGTGAACTATACAAAGTTTCTGTCTCCCAGTCGGTGTTACTGAGTCAGTGACTTGAATGCAGTGAGACTGCAGCAGTCAGTGTTATTGATTTTGTGAATTAAAAACAGTGGCGCTGCTCAACTTAGTATTCCTGAATCAGTGAATAAACCCGTTATCTCTGACTCAGTCACTGTTAGTGAATCACGTAATTAAATACAGTACCCCTGTACCAGTGAGTATTGCTGAGATTGTGAATTAAATATAGTGTCACTGTAGCTATCACTATTCCTGAGTTTGTGAATTAAATATAAAACCTCTGCATTAGCCAGTCTTCCTGCGTTTGTGAATAAAATGCAGTGTCCCTGTGAGTCAGTGAATTAAAGGGTATCTTCCTTCGGTCAATTTTACGGATATTGTGAATTAAATACTGTTTCTCTGCCTCTGCCAGTGTTACTGTGTTTGTGAAGTAAATACAATTTCTCTGCATCAGTCAGTGTTACAGAGGTCGTGCATTAAATTCTGTTTCTCTCCATCAGTCAGAGTTACTGATTCAGCGTTACTGAGTTTGTTAATTAAATACAGAGTCCGTGTTATTGAATTTGTGAATTGAATACAGTGTCTCTGCACCAGTGATTATTGCTGAGTTTGTGAATTAAATTCAGGGTCACTGTAGCTATCACTGTTCCTAAGTTTGTGAATTAAATACAAAACCTCTTAGTCAGTCTTCCTGCGTTTGTGAATAAAATGCAGTGTCCCTGTGAGTCAGCGAATTAAAGGGTCTCTTCCTTCAATCAATTTTACTGATATTGTGAATTAAATAATGTTTGTCTGCCTCTGCCAGCGTTACTATGTTTGTGAAGTAATAACAATTTATCTGCATCAGTCAGTATTACTGAGTTCGTGAATTGAATACTGTTTCTCTCCCTCAGTCAGATTTACTGATTCAGTGTTACTGATTTTGTTAATTAAATACAGACTCCGTGTTCTTGACTTGGTGAATTGAGTACAGTATATCTGCACCAGTGACTCCTGCTAAGTTTGTGAAATAAATACAGTGTTCTTGTCCAGTCAAATTAACTGAGTTTGTCAACTAATACAGTCTCTTTGCACCAGTGAGTGTTGCTGAGTTTGTGAATTAAACACAGTGTTCCAGTTCCAGTCAATGTGACTGAGTTTGTGAATTAAATACAGAGAGTGAGTGTTGCTGAGTTTGTGAATTAAATATTGTGTCCCTGTGCCAGTCAATGTCCCTAAGTTTGTGAATGAAATCGATGAACTCTGCCTCAGTCAGTGCTCCCAATTTTCTGAATTAAAATCAGTGTTGTGGTTCTGTTCGCCGAGCTGGACGTTTTTGCTGCAAACGTTTCGTTCCCTGGCTAGGGAACATCATCAGTGCTATTGGAGCCTCCTGTGAAGCGCTGCTGCGATGTTTCTTCCGGTATTTATGGTGGTTTGTTCTTGCCGCTTCCGGGTGTCACTTTCAGCTGTGGTGGTTTGTATATGGGGTCCAGGTCCATGTGTGTGTTAATGGAGTTTGTGGATGAATGCCATGCCTCTAGGAATTCCCTGGCTGTTCTCTGTATGGCTTGTCCTATGATGGTAGTGTTTTCCCAGTCAAATTCATGTTCCTGGTTGTCTGAGTGTATGGCTACTAGGGATATCTGGTCGTGTCGTTTTGTGGCTGGCTGATGTTCATGGATGCGGATTGTTAGCTGTCTTCCTGTTTGTCCTATATAGTGTTTTGTGCAGTCCTTGCATGGTATTTTGTAAACTACGTTAGTTTGGCTCGTGCTGGCTATTGGGTCCTTTGTTCTAGTGAGTTGTTGTCTGAGTGTGGAAGTTGGCTTGTGTGCTGTTATGAGTCCTAAGGGTCGCAGAAGTCTGGGTGTCAGTTCTGAGACGCTCTTGACGTATGGTAGTGTGGCTAGTCCTTTTGGTTGTGGCATGTCCTCGTTCCGTGGTCTATCTCTTAGGCATCTGGTGATAAAGTTGCGTGGGTATCCGTTTTTGGCGAATACCTTGTTTCGGTGTTCCTCTTCCTCTTTTCGCAGTTCTGGTGTACTGCAGTGTGTTGTGGCTCTTTTGAATAGTGTCCTGATGCAGCTTCGTTTGTGTGTGTTGGGGTGGTTACTTTCAAAGGTGTCATCGACGTATCTGATCCAGAGTTTGGGTTGGATTTGTCGTCGGGCTGTATGTTCTAACCTTTGCATAACTGCCTCTGCTATGAGTCCCGAGGTTGGTGATCCCTTCGGTGTTCCGTTGATTTGTTCCTATATCTGATTGTTGAATGTAAAGTGTGTGGTGAGGAACAAGTCTAGTAGTTTAAGTATGCCGTCCTTGTTGATAGGTTCGGCCTCCTGTGTTCTGTTATGTATGTCTGGATCAGATACGTCGATGACACCTTTGTAATCATCAAAAACACAGAAATAGAAAAAACACACCGAATCATCAATGCCACACTCACAGGAATACGATTCACGAGAGAAGAGGAAAAGGATAGCCAACTCCCATTCGTAGACGTGTTAGTAGAGAGAAGATCCAACGGAGAATTCACCACAAGGGTACACAGGAAACCAACACACACAGACCAAGTCCTAAACTATGAAAGTAACCACCCCAACACACACAAACGAAGCTGCATCAGGACACTATTCAAAAGAGCCACAGCACACTGCAGTACACCAGAACTGCGAAAAGAGGAAGAGGAACACCTATACAAGGTATTCGCCAAAAACGGATACCCACGCAACTTTATCACCAGATGCCTAAGAGATAGACCACGGAACGAGGACATGCCCCAACCAAAAGGACTAGCCACACTACCATACGTCAGGAGCGTCTCAGAACTGACAGCCAGACGACTGCGACCCTTAGGACTCATAACAGCACACAAGCCAACTTCCACACTCAGACAACAACTCACTAGAAAAAAGGACCCAATAGCCAGCACGAGCCAAACTAACGTAGTTTACAAAATACCATGCAAGGACTGCACAAAACACTATATAGGACAAACAGGAAGACAGCTAACAATCCGCATCCATGAACATCAGCGAGCCACAAAACGACACGACCAGCTATCTCTAGTTGCCATACACTCAGACAACCAGGAACATGAATTTGATTGGGAAAACACTACCATCATAGGACAAGCCAGACAGAACAGCCAGGGAATTCCTAGAGGCATGCCATTCATCCACAAACTCCATTAACAGACACATGGACCTGGACCAAATATACAAACCACTACAGCTGAAAGTGACACCCGAAAGCGGCAAGAACATCCATCAATAGATACATCGACCTGGACCCCACATACAAACTACCACAGCTGAAACTGACACCCGGAAGCGGCAAGAACAAACCACTATAAATACCGGAAGAAACATCGCAGCAGCGCTTCACAGGGGGCTCCAATAGCACTGATGAAGTTCCCTAGCCAGGGAACGAAACTTTTGCAGCAAAAACTTCCAGCTCGGCGAACAGAACCACAACAACGGACACCCGAGCTACAAATCTTCAACCAGACTTTGAAATCAGTGTCGCTGTCCCAGTCATTGTTATTGAGTCACAGCGTTAAATAGTGCGTCTTGGCATCAGTTTCAGTTCCGTGTTTCTACCAAATCAGGGTTAATGAGTTTGTGAAGTAAAGACAGTGGCTCTGTCTCCGCCATTGTTTCTGTGAATTAAATACAGTGTATCTACATAAATCAGTCTTCCTGACTCTTCGAATTAAACGCAGTGAGTCTGATAAATTTAGCATTACTAAGTTGTGAATTAAATACAGTTTAGCTGAGTACGTGAATTAAATAGAGTGTCTCTGTCGTACTTAGTGTTACCGAGTCAGCGAATTAAATGTAGTTTCTCACCGTCGGTCAGAATTACCGAGTAGGTGAAATGAATGTAGTTAGAGAGTCAGAGTTACTGAGCTTGTCAATTAAGTAGAGTGCCTCTGACTCACTCAGTGTTACTCAGTTGACAGACTGAGAGAGCTGCATGCTCTCATTTCATTATTGAACAAATTAACTGTTTTTGTTCCCTTGCCAGACCATTACCTAAACCTTGGGATGGCTCACTGCATTTCATCTCAATGCACTCCATCTCCAACTAAATTCTCATTGATTGCACACACACACACACACAAAGATTTATATACACGTGTATGTGTCGGTTTTTATCTGGACATACACACACACACACACACACACACACACATATTATATATATATATTTATATATATATAGAGAGAGAGAGAGAGATAGATAGATAGATAGATAGATAGATAGATAGATAGATAGATAGATAGATAGATAGATAGATAGATACACACACACACGCACACATGCAGATATATATGCATATGCAGACATATATATGCCGTGTTTTTCTAGCTAGGACTAGTTCTCAAAGAGGGTCACTGGATCAGAAATCGAGACAATTCGTTGTCTCTGGAGAGGCTAATTCAACTTTTTTTTGCTTCAGAAAACGCTTCTTTCCTGGATTTTACATTGCTTTCCGAGACGCAAGCATTATTGATTGCCAGAATTTATTTCATGTCTCCACTTGCTGGTGAAAAGGTTATGGTGAGCTTACCCTTGGAAGTGCTTTCGTTCATGTGAATCAAATCAAATTGGAGTCATATATTGACTGGATATTTAAAAATAAACCGGTTCGTACCTTTGCCTTCATTGCTCAGATCTTTGAGTGTAGGAGTTGAGATATTATATTAAATTTGTACAGAACATTCATCTGCTGGCATACAGTTTCCAGTCTTGGTCCCTCAGTTATAGGAAATCAATTGTCAGGATGGAGATGGCTATGAAGAGCTTTATGATTATATTGTCAGTTGGATTGCTTTCGTTATATGGAAACGCTGGAGAGTCTTGAGATACTCTTATTACCCAAGCTTAGGGGTTTGTGGGGTGGACCAGATAGAAGTTATAAAATATTGGGACCAACAGAGACGATTTGCAATACTTGACTTTGCCTGAATGCCAATAGTTGACGTGCCACATTTCAATCTTGCTGTAGATTTCTTCACTGTCACAATTTGATGTTCGCACAGCACTGACATATATTAATTACATTTGAAAAAAAAAGGACAGCGTGGGGAATTGAGATTCCATGTTCTTTTGAGTGCAGTGAAACTAAAACAGAATGATAGCTGGGCTAAAGGTATTCAGTTATGAGCGGCTATAATGACATAAATCCAAGTTTATATTCGTTCAATTTAGAAAGCTCTTAGGTGCTTATAGTTTTCGACATAATGATTAAACATACCATTTTAGTAGGAGAGATAGATGAATTTTGTGATTCTTCCGGAATTAGGGCATTTGTTTTAACCACGAGCGTGGTGGTGCTCTGGTTTCCGATGCCTTGTGGCATAGTTGAGGTTGAAAAGCTCACAAACTTTCAACAGTTTTTGAAATGACTTGAAGTGTCACGGACTTCAAAGGTATATGCCAATGCGGCGAATTCGGACTATATCAGGATCAGTATATTATATGGCGCTGCAGACTTGAGAGGCCAAGGGCCTCTTTCTACGGTACGATTCGAGGAATTGATTGAATGTAGAATAAGGAAAATATTGATTGACTCTATAAAAAATCAGAGAGCGGCGGTTAATCATGGATAACAGTTTCAAACTATCAACGCAGGAACAAGAACAAACAGACGTCTTCCATAGCGAATGAATCATAGTTGAAACACAGTGAAGATCTTCTGATGCTTTTCATGAGATTTGTCATTATTTATACCTTTCCATCCAATTTCAAATAGTGCACCTGCTTCTCAATGAGCATATGTTTAACGCATTCCATTAACGAATTCTGCCCGCGCTGTGCTCTGTCAATTAATTTGCAGACATTCGCTGCTATTATATAAAGAGCTGTTCTCGGCCACTGGATCACCAAATTAGCTCACTTTATACTTTTTTTTCTTATTTATTAAGTACTTTCCTCCCATTTCAAATGGAGGAATGAAATCATGTGTACTTAATGGAGGTTAGTCCACCTATCCTCTAAATAGCATATGAAAGCATTCAAGCAGGCAGATTGAGCACATTAATTCCCTGAAACTCAATATCCATTAATTTGCAAATAGGTTGGCAGATGATGTGATTAATTTATGACTGAGACCAAACAGTTGTTTTTCAAAATTGAGCAAATGCGGGTGTCACTGAAAAAAAACTGTACTTATTGCTTGTTCCTGATGGCCCAGACGGGGAGTCAACGAGCAATAATGTTGAATATGTTTGGAGTTATGTGTAAATAAAAGCAGGTAATGACAGCAGATCTACATTCAGTAAAGACATTTGTAAAGTCAGTTTTGTTCGATAATTGATACTATTTCCATGTCTGACACTAGGCTGACTGTTTAATCAAATAGTTGGTTTCAAATGTCCCCATTCTGCGTTGTGAAATTCAAACGTGATGGAACATCGTCTTGGCAGTTTGGATTTTTAACCCAGAGATAAGACCCGCAAGTCAACATCGCTCACAAAGCATTTGGAGCTTTCATACATCGAATCACAACGTCTTAGAGTTATGTAGACCATGCAAAGACCCGTCACTCGAACACGTAAGCCCCAAACAAATGTCTGAAAGTGAATGAGTTCTATTTTCCCGCCTTCGACATGTATCACTCTAATCTTTTCCAACTGATGTTGCAAACCAGATGTCTTTTGAATTTTACAACTATACTCAACTCTACAATATCCTTTTGTTTTCACATTTCCAAGTGGAGATAAAAAAAATCAACAATTTGATATTTTGAACAAATAAACCACCCACTGTTTTCCTTAAAATTATGCATCATTAGTGCATCTCCACGAGTGTCCTATTGTTTCGTTGCATCATGTTTTCAAAAACCAGCTTGTCTCTCAGAGATTGCCGATTTCTTTGTTCACGCTACTGTTCACAAATTTCAGTTTGGTTTGGGCAGTTCATTCGCGTTCGTGGCAGAATGCTGGAAAATAGTTCATGAAGTGGGAACTTCCCCGTCGATCATTGATACGTGAACATTGAAAACGATGACAAATCATCATTCAAGTTAATGCTTTCTGTTGCATGATGTTGAAAGCTGAGCAATTCTTCTGTCATTCCATTTGGCGTTCTTTCAAACCCTTTTACGTTGAGCTTGCAGCAAAAAAGAGTTTGTGGAGCATTTTAACCGTTTGTTTTTGATGACGGTTTATGAAATTAATTGTCAAATTATGGTATTCCATATGCTGTATTAACCACATAGTAATTACGTCTGATGTTTCACTATGCTATCCTTGGAGCAGATGTTGTCTCCATCTACCTTGACACTGTGCACCATTTCAATGTCCAGTTGTATATGTTATCACAGCACTTGTATATTTTCCAGACTCCGCATCAAAGTGCGTTGGTGAAACATTTGGAAAACAGTGCACCATTCCACGACAGAGATAAATGCCTGACTCAAAACTTGTAACAATTTTGTACCGCTTAAGAATTAATCTCGCACATTTCGGCTAGACCTGTCCAAATTGACAGGATCAATGAATTTGTCAGCTTTGCTTTCCAGTTGTTACCTTATAATGCATTCAAACTGCGCGGAAACGACAACGTTGAAGCTGCCACCCAAGTGAAATTCATTTGGCTATAAATGCTTGAGCGTCATGCACCTTTCGGATAACATCATGACAAGTAAGCAGGCTCTGAGCTTGGTACTCATTATGCTCACACACAGACTAGTGAGAGCTATCATTAATTCTTGGCAGCCAGCCTGCCTCAATCCACTGCAATTTGCATACCAATGTAACAGCTCCATAGAAGTCAACATTTCCCTCGCAATGAACTTGGTCCTGGAACATTTAAACAGCAAGACTCTTAATCATGAATGAAAACTTCGCCTTCACCACCATAATCCCCTCCAGGCTGATCTCAAGGTTTTGCTCTGCCCTCTGCAATCAGAACCTCAGCTTCCTATTGCACATACAGCAATCAGTGAAGAAGTCCACAGCAGCTCTTGTGCAATAACCGGTGACAGTGTGGGTGGCTCGATGGTTCAGTGGTTAGCGCTGGTGCTCCACGGTGAATGGGACCCAAGTTCGATTTCAGCCTTGCGGGACTGCGTCTGTAACGTTTGCATGTTCGCTGCAATGTCTTGTCATTGCTATGCACAATGCAAAGGTGATGAACTTAAGTAAACTGGCCATGCTTAATTTCTCAACATGTTCAGATTTGTGTAGGTTGTATGCAGCATTAGGTTAATGGGCATGCGTGGGTGGCTCGGATTGCAAGTATTAGGCGGAAGTTCCTGTTTCCACTATGTAGCGATTCGATCATGCCAGCCAAGGATCAATTTACAGCCGCGGACTGCAATCCTTGTACTCCCACGACCATGCAGACTTATTCCAAACCGACGCCATTTATGATTTCTACTGAAGATACCAAGGATATAAATCAATGATCAGTTAAAATACAGAAAGGAGATAGAGGGCAATGTGGTGCAATGATAACTTCTCTCTGAATGTCAATAAAATAAGATAGCTGATCAATAACATCAGGAAGAAAATGGAAGAACATTCCTCATCAACATCTGCGGAATGACGATAACCAACAACCTGTGTTTGACTTCCCACATAGTTGTGACAGTCAAGAAGGCACAGCAACGTTACTTCTTCCTCAGGCGACTTCGGAAATTTGGCATGTTCGCAAGGACCCTCACCAACTTTTGCAGATACAGAATGGAAAGCATGTTGTCCGGGTGTATGACGACCGGATCTGACAACTGCTCTGCCCACCATCGTACAAAACTACAGAAGGTTATGTGTACAGCCCAGAGCATTAGAGAAACCAACCTCTAATCCATGGACAAGATTTATACTTCGTGTTGCGGCAGAAAGGCTGCCAAAATCATCAATGAGCATTCCCACACAAGTAATGATTTCTTCAACTTCTTCCGTGAGGCAGAAATACCAAAGGTTGAACATACACACCAAAAGGTTCAAGAGCAGCTTCTTCACTCCCTATACCAGATGGATGAAAGGAATCGCTACTTTCAAATTGTGTTGCTATTGTGCATGTTGATCTTGCTTCGCCCACTTCCTGTGCAGTGCAACTCGTGTGTTTGACTCGGTCTAAGCATCCTGTAATCTATGTGACCTTGCTTGCTATGATCTGTCTATGCTGCTCACAAACAAAACTTTTAATGCCCTTCTGTACACTTGATTACACGAAATCAAATAAAATGAATCAAGTCAAATCAAACATCTCGTCATCACACCTGAGGAACAGAGCGATGTTCTCACTGGTGTTTTCACATATGGATATCGCTACATTAGCATTTTCTGAAGAGGAAAGCAATTTGCGTCTTTGCTACCTAATTTCTCTAGATTGTGACACTATAATTTCCATATTTGACGTCATGATTTCTTTATGACGAAAATAATTGTACCTCAATATATATTTGACAGTACATTTAAATTCCATGTGGATTTCCTTTCATGGCAACTTTATGCATAGAATTTGACTTTTCAACTAATGTACCTGAAATTTCTCTGTGTCCACATCTTTCAATCTCATTCTCTGACAGGCTGAGGACTATGCAAGTGCAACATTCTCAGCTAAATTTAAAGAGCCAGAACACCCAATGCAGTAGACGTGTATCCTCTCATCAGTCCATGTTTGCTGAATCCACCATCTAGTTCTCTGATCCCTTGTTCTTCTTTCAAAGGGAATACAAATGACCCAGAAACAATATTCCAAATGTTTCCAAGAATGTCACCCAACAGAAAGAGAATTCACAGTCTTTTTTTTCTATATAAGCAAACCTGTTCTTATTCATTCTCAATCAGTCAACCCTCTCTTTTTGACTGCGAAAAATCGTGTGACAATACTGTGGCTTACCGTGATGTGTTCTGTGGTGATTGTTTTGCAGAAGGATACTTTCTCAGTGGTGCAAATATTTCTCCTTCAGGTAGGCAGTTGTTAAACACTTTTGAGCTTTCCTTGGGTCAGTTTTAAAGTAAGACAGAAGAATCATGAGGTTGGGTCAGGTTCATACTGATCCAAAGGAAACTTACATTTGGTTTCAGTGTCCTGGTGATTTTTGCTCGCTTTTGGAGCTGACTCAATGAGTTCCCTGTTACTCGAATGAGAACCGCGGCAGGGAGATTTCATTCTTTACATCAAAAGGGGCAGAATGTTCCTTGTTGGTTACCTCTAACAAGGGTGTACTTATGGAATGTTGCGTATATTGGAAGATTTGATTATTTGTGATAATATGATCCATTTAATTGTCATTAATTTTAACATAACAAAGCAACAGGCATTTCACGCCTTCAAATCTTCACCAACATATTGTGTCTTTCCATGCAAAGGGTTTTTTAAAAATTTCCTCTATTCTTATTCATGTTTTCGTCCACATGTTTCTTGACTGCTGCTGTTGTGTCTGATTCCAATACTTCTTTCGGAAGCCTGTCCCAAACACACACCATGTTGTGAGTAAAACAATAGATTGTTTCACACATCTTGTTTAATCTCCCCCTGCAAAAATTGTTTCCCTTACAATCTATTCCTTCAACATGGGGAAGATTTCTCATTTTTTTCCACTCAACATATACCATTTAGAACCTTCCAAAATTCTGTTCAGCGGTTCTTCAAACTCCAGAATTCCACTGAGAGAAACCCAAGTCTATCCATCCGGACTTCAAAGATAAATACCCATGCAAGACAACCTGAATGGCCTTGTAATTTATTTATGTACGCTGTCTCAAGCATGAATATCCACCTGACAGTGTGGTTACCAGAAGTGTGCATAATAATCCAAGGGTGGCCGAACCACAATTTCATAAAACCGCAGCGGAGCCTGCTCATCTTTGCTCCCAATATCCCTTCCCATGAAGATGCGCATGTCGTGGACCATTTTAATAACCTTTTCGACCTGTGTGACAACCTTGAATGACTCGTAGACCACCACAGCTAGATCCCTCTGCACATCAATACTTTTGAGGGTTCTGCCATTCTCTGTGTCATTTCCCCTTATACTTGACCTTGCAAAATTCAGCAGTTAATCTTCTGCACGCGTAAGCCGTGAAGGAATTCGTGAAAGCTTTTGCTGAAGTCCATGTCGACAGCATGCATCAGTTTTCCAAATCTTGGTTACCTGCTCAAAAGAATACCTATTATTGTTGCATGATCTCCCGGTCAAAAGCAACCCTGTCTCGCTAATAAGTTCATTTGTTTGTAAATACATATAGATCTTGTCCTGAGAATCTTTATCAAAGATTGCCCTATCACCGATGTGCTGTTCAAGGACCTGTAATTTGCTCGAATATTGCTGCTACCCTTCTTAAACAATAGGACTTTGACGATTGTCCTGTCTTCCGGAACTCCACTCCAGCCAAAGAGGACAAAAAGGGAGAGGTAAATCCGCCAGCAAACTTTTTTGTGCTGCCTTCCTCAACTTTCTGGTATAGATCCCTGGGCCTTGGGACTTTTCTAAGTTGATTTTTTAAAGATGCACAACCCATCCTCAATTTTAATCGAGACTTGGCGTTGAAATTTGACTTACCTTTCCCTGAGATCATCTTCCCCTAACTTTGTCTCATTGATGGGTCCCAACATGAGGTATACATTTCGGATTTCCATGCATACGTTCCCTCATTTATCGTTGAGTGGACCAACGCTTTGCCTAGCTACCCTCTGTTTTTTTTTGTATGTTATACACTTCAAGGGCTTCATGAACTCTCATCCACCTGGACCTTCCAAATGTTACCTTCATTTTTTAAACCAAGTTCATAACGTCCCTGGTCAGAGGGTTAAGGAGTCATAGAGATGTAAAACATGGAAATGGATCGTTCGCTCCAACTCGCCCATGCTGACGACCTTAACTATGAGAAAGTGAGGACTGCAGATGCTGGAGACCAGAGTTGAAAAGTGTGGTGCTCGAAAAACAAAGCAGGACATGCAGCATCGGTGGAGCAGGAAAATAGATGTTTCGGGCATAGACTCTTCTTCAGGAATGAGGCTGGTGTGCTCAGCCGGCTGAGATGAAGGGTAGGGGGGAGGGAATTGGGGGAGGGGCACTGGGAATACGATCGGCGGAAGCAGGTGAGCTTGAGGGTGACAGGCCGGAGAGGGGCTGGGGGCGGAGAAGTCGGGAAGAAGATTGCAGGTCAAGAGGGCGATGCTGAATCTGGGGGTTGGGACTGAGATAAAGTGAAGGGAGGGGAAATGAGTAAGCTGGAGAAATCTACATTCATCCCATGTGGATGGAGGTTTCCAAGGCGGACTAGATATCCTAATCTAATTAGTCCCATTTTACAGCACTTCAGCCATAACGCTCTAAACTCTTCTTATTCATTCACCCATCTGAATGCCTTTTTAATGCTGTAATTTTACCAGCCTCCAGCATTTCCTCTGGCAGCACATTCCATACAAACGCCTCGCAGTGCATGCAAATGTTGCCCCTTAGATACTTTGTATATCTTTCCCTTCTCGCCCTGAACCGGTGCCCTCCAGTTCTAGACATTCCTCCCCCACACGCAGTGAAAAAACCTAGTGTATTCATTCTATTTATGTCCCTCGTTATTTCATAAACCTTTATATGGTCACCCCTCAGCCTGCGATGCTGTACAGAAAAGAGCCCCAGCCTGTTCAAATTTTCCCAATAACTCAAATCCTTCAAACTTGGCAAAATCCTTGAAAATCTTTTCTGAATGTAATGTACTTTCACAACATCCTTCTCCAGGAAGGAGACCAGAATTGCATGGCATTTTCCTAAAAATGACCGAACCAATATTCAGTACAGCCACATCAGGTCCTTCCAACCCTTCACCCAGGGTTCACGTAAATTGCCATACCTGTCCGTCATTCTCGAAGGTGTGCGCCTCTGCTGAAGTCTTCCAGCTGACCATTGAAACACTCCCATATGTCCAGTATCAATTCACCTTCAAACAGACGCTTCCAATCAAATTGTCCACCTCTTGCCGAATACTGTTGCAGTTTTGCCTGCCTTGGATTTAACATCTTCACGCAAAGACTGCAAAAATCCCTTTCCAAAAGTACCTTAAAACTCACAGTATCATGGTCACTACACCCGAAATTCCTCCCTGTTGCACTTTCACTGACGAAATCTGGCTAATTTCCCAAATCGAAGCCGTGTACAACCGCTTCCCTGTTTGCAGCGTATGCATCCTGTGTCAACAATGCTTCCTGAATTTTCCTTGTAATTTCTGCCCACCCAAGGCCCTAGGGCAAGTTCCATTCACCTAAATCAACAAACCGCATCATGCTTCATGGTGGACAAATGGACTATAACAGTGCATACCTGTTTTTAACGCAAAAAAAATCAATCTTTAGGATCGTGTATATGCCCATAGCATACTTTTGCAGCTTGAGATTGCTCTGATCCAAAGAAAAATAAACGGAAAGTGCGTTTTGTCTTGGAATTAAGTCCTTCTGACATGATCACTTCACAAGAGCAGACTCAGGGGAAGCGTTAATTTTGATTTTTTTTTGTATCCCATTACAAGTATTTTAACTATGATAGGGAGGGCTATTGCTTGAACAGCAAACTCTCAGAAGTCCAAATGAAATCTCCAACTAACTTTGGCACGAGCCTAAATAGCTCTGCCACCGACTTTAATCTCTGTTACTGTTACTTGCAAAAAAAATCCCTTAGTTATTCTATATACGGAGAAATACGGAAAGCCAATCTTCTTTGAATGCTTTCCATAAGAACTGGCACTCATGTTTGCGCTCATTGTTCCAGACAGATGATCCTCATTTAGATTCCTTCGTCTTTCAACTTACACATGTAGAAATACGTGCAACACACTCCAATCCTCTCAGCGAGGGCCACACCAGAAGAGTGGGCTGGCAGTATCTGGATATACAAGAATGGAGTTCAGTTTGAGACATCTAATACATTTAACACAAATTTAAAATAGTGAGTTGCATGAAGAGAAAAATTAATTTGAGGGAAAGGATTGAATTGGAGCGATGTTTCTCATTTTGGACATCAAGTTCAAATCGCAATTCTATTTAATTTATAGGTATGTTTGCTTTTCCGGTGGATTTACATTTTAGCTAGAATTTGCCGCTATGCTAAAAGGTATTTTTATTGTTCAACTCAAATGTGAAAATACGGTTAATAATATGAGTGTGTATCTAATTTGCGCAATTATTTGTGCTTGTAAGGAATGGTTTCTGTAGTTTCCCAATTGTATTCAGTTGAAGGCGACCATTCACCAAAGAGGGAAATGATAACGTGGCCATGCATTAAGAAATTTTAAGTTTAATGGATAATATGTACAGTGTACATTTAGCAGGATACTGAGTCTCGATGAATTTCACTAAACGACTTAGTGAGAAGAAGGGATATAGGAGCATTGGACGCGATCATTCTATTTTCTGAGGTGCAGGGGTCCGGGCGGTTTCAGAAGACTATAATATTGCAACTAGGACAAAGTGAGGACTGCAGATGCTGAAGATCATAGTTGAAAAGTATGGTGCTGGAAAGGCACAGCTAGTCAGGCAGCATCTGAGGAGCATAAGAGGGAAAAGTTAGGATCGCAGGTGCTGAAGATCAATGTCGAAATGTGGGGTGCTGGAATGCCTCATTCCTGATGAAGGGCTTCTGCTCTAAACGTCGATTCTCCTATTCCTCGGATACTGTCTGACCGGCCGTGCTTTCTCAGCAGCATACTTTTTTTTAGATAATATTGCAACTATATTGTTCAAGGAAAGTTGTAGTATGAAGACTAAAACTCAGAGGCCAGGCAAGTTAACAAGGTTATAGAAACTTTTATTCAGGATCGAATTGCTAGTCAGGTGGATTATGACAGCTTGAATTGGCACAATATATTTCCAAAATGTAATTCGTATATAACAAATTTGCTGAAGGCTATGCTAATGGTAACAGAAAGGTTTTATGAGGGTATCAGCATTGATGAGTTGTGTCATAGTTTCTGATGGCTTTCTATAGCTCTTTGTCACACATTTGAGTGAGAATCTACGGTGTATTGGACGCTAAAAGATGAAACGAACACTGGGAGAAATCTTTTGAATGCTCTCACTTGTGCTGTTTCTTAATCAGAAGAAGCAATAATTTGATGGGATACTCCATTGCACTCTTGAGCTGTTCTCTAAAAGGGGACTGTGTTGATCTATATATAAACGTGTTTGTGCAGCTACTTAAGCTGCGCAGCATGAATCCTGCCCTTTGCAGTATAAATTCAGCATTTTTATAATTCCTTGCAGTTGTTCCTGCAATGCTGTAGTATAAGAAACTACTGTAGTATAACATGCACCATCCTGAAAAGAATGATACTGCAGATATGCTGAAGAGTAAAATCACAGACCTCCTCCTTATCGTTGGTGCTCTGACATCTCAGTCTCTCTCAGATGTGGCTACTCACTATTATGTGTTGAATGGCCAGAGTGTTCAGCAAGCAAATTTAAAGAAACGATACTGGTGGTGTTAAAACCACATCCAAATAATTAAATAACACCCAACCATGATCAGTATAATAACTTGGCTTTACATAACAGAACTATGGCACATTGTCTATTTCCACTCCAGGTTCCTGGATAAAATAGTGAGGTATGTTCTTTTAAACACAGGACAACACGGGTCGTTGCCAGAACCACAGCTGCTGGTCTCTCAGCACAATACCTTCCCCTTCGACGCTGACGACAAATAGTTAAAAACCTATCAAAGATAAAAGTAACGGGAAACCAGACTGAACATTCAGTTGTTGTACCACGCGGACCATGGATAACACTGCACACCAGTGTAATGAGAAAGAAAGATGATGGGAAATAGTAATAAGTGATCCATCACAGTATGACTTCTGTGATAACAAATAGAAGATCTGGCATTGACAGAGCCATCAAATATCAGGCAGTACAAAGTGAAAGACCACATTTTCCATGGGACAAGATGCATATTGCCACTAAATTTACTGTTAGCGAAACAGAACAACAAAAGAAATGTGTGTTGAACCGATCACCGTGTCAATGATTCAACACTCTGACGAGGCTTCGGTTGATCAGAACTTACACATTCAAAAAATCTGTGATGGAAGAGAGGAATCAGCAGGAATAAAAAATTAAGAAAGTAGAAATAAAACAATTTCAAGTAATGATTTTGGATGTGCACGGCTCACTTGGTGAAAACTGACTGATCTGTCAACGATGTCACAGTCTGTCAAGCAATGTTTAAATTTTTTTACCTGAAGATAGCTTTACCAAACTAGACAGAGATGGACAACTGATGTGAATTGAATAGTGAAATAACAATACCAAGGCAGTACCAAGTTCACATGAATGCATGTGAAGTATAAAATGTCGATATTACATGACATTCCATGTGTATATTGGTGATGTCATTGTAAATCAAAGCCATATTCCAGACCCCCATGAAAAACGTTCACAAACTTGCTTAGCTATAATTTCATCTACACTTCACTGAAAATATTTTAATAATCCACTTAAACCGTAATTTCAGAAAATCCAAATCCAAAGATTCACGTATGTCGAAGGTCATATTATACAGTTAATATAACCCAACCATCACTAATCCATCCGCAATATCGATCATCAGACGGTTGCTTAAACTGACGGCTGCTTCAGCTGTCTAGGGGATATCAAGGAAAGTAGTAACTTGATGATTCATGCAGCCCTTGAGCTAAAAGACAAATTCTTATTTTTGACGGCATGTGATCGAACATTAAACATAATTCACGGCATTTTTCTCCACGAGACAATGTCATTCCTTAGATACCTGTAAGCACTATTAGATGTAATCGTACACATCACAGATTTTTTACGTTGTGGAGGATGAACTTCTCTGCCAGTTAGAATTAATATCCCAGAAAAGCTTGCCTTGCCTCGTAATCTGCTAAAAGCATGAGTGAGTGAAATAAAACGCTCGATTTTAATTGTTTGCAGAAAAAAATGTTTTTCTACCTCTAACAATGTGCAGTAAGCGAACACAATGAACAGGTCCAAGTCCATTATTGTTAAATAATCACTGTCTGACTACAACTGCATTGAACTGCCACTGCAATGACACAAATATTAAAAATTACACCAATTTTACATCGCAAAGTTCGTGCAGCTTCTCACACTGTTTTCCTTCCAGATTTCTGAATCTGTTGCTTCCATACAGCATTGTCTGCTGTCTTTTCTCTGTGTTGTAGTCTGACTTTTGGATTTACTGTTTTTCTTGCAAAAGGTACCTTTGATATATAGTGCCTTCTGAAAGCATTCTTTTTGACAGCTCCTTTCAAATGATTGCTCTAATGTTCAATGGCAATTTCTCTGACCGATTGTCAAAATGACTTCACTTCGTCACTGCTGATTAAATCTGAAACTCTTAAGACTTGATTGGTTTGACCTGTCAACGTTATCAGATTCTCAATTCGATTCGCTTTGAAAGGCTGAGAGTTTGGTTTCAATGAATTGGCCACATTTGAATTGTTGTCAAGACTTCTAACAAAATGCAGCCATTTTTTTGGAACAGCCTGACTCAGTTGTTCTGTATACGCAAGTATTTTATGTATCTTGAACTCAGAAAAAGCCTTTTTGGTCTTAAAGTGGCCATACACTCTTGGAACTACGTTAGAGAACGAAACACAGGGATCACTTCTCACACAATTTAGCAGAAGTTTGATTGTTTATGACTCAGTTACCGGTACGCCAATATGTTGTTGTAAATTTTCAAGAGACTGTTGATTGCATAATGCATTTCCATCTCACGGCCCTCCTTTTCTGATGGAGAGAGACTCGCTAAGCAAAAGACCAGGACAGGAGACTTTCTGAGCATTCAAGATATATGCTGTTGAAGCTCGACAACATGTTTCAGTAGGTGGCAACATCAATGTTTAAAAAGCGTAATAATGTCATGAAGTCAATCCCCTGTACTAAAGTAATATATTTAGTAATTAGATTCACCTGCAGAATTCTGATTACATCAGTTAAATGTTGTGTTTACATTTAATTGCAATTTGCTAACCAAGGTATAGTTCATTCAAAAACAATACATGAACGCATATGTCTCATGCTGCATCGGAGATATCCTCGTGAGAGTTTGATCATTCAGTAATTGCTTTAAAAATGGTGCACTTTCTAGTTCATTTTTTTTATCCGTCTTAGCCCGTGATATTTTTAAATTCACAAATAATGAATATTATTTGAATATCCACAGAATGCTTGATATTCCACTAAAAATTTTCGCTCTTGAATTTAAAGAGCTACTATTCATGAAAATGTGAATTATACCGTTTTGTTCAGAAGAAGAAAGAAAGTGGGGCAAGTTTATAAGGGCTACGAGTGTGGACAAATGGGTCAAATGATTTAATCCATCGTTAAAGATTTTTTCCTACAAAAACACCGGGAAAGATACTCTTCTGGAAGGGTTTCTTGGGATTGAATTTGAGTAAATGTTCTTCAGGATGATAATAAGTAAAGGTAAAATAAAGATGGAAAGTGCGAACGATGAAGTGCATGAAAACCACTTCCTTTTACATCAGTACTGGCATTCTGCTGCTTGACTGTATAGCGATATTCATGTGAAAATTAGTACCTGAGTACATTGCTCATTTAGAAACAGAGATGGTGAAGGTTCATTCAAATTATACCCACTAACAATGACAAAATAGAGGAAACGAATGTTGAACCCTGTGAATGATTATGGACAGACGCCAAGTACAAATGAAATATATCTATTCCTTCATGATACCAGTAATTGCCTTCAGTATCTGATTTGATGGTTCCGTTCATTGCATTTATTGACCTTCGCGAATGGACGTAACCTTGAATCATTCTGTTTACACCGTCATTCATACTAAAAAAATCTCAACGGATCTGCTTACCAGACTCCTGTTTCCTTGTTTACCATTTTCCAGTTGTTCGCGGCAAGCGCACGAGCAGGCTCCCGCAGCTGAAATGACAGCTCTGAAACAGTTTGGAAAAGCAAATGGAGATCTCGCACCCCCATCCCTGAGTCCCACACTGACCAAACCTTTTTGCATTCCACACTGTGCCAACTGCACTTTGAGTCGGTTGCAACATTTTGGTTGTGCTGTGTTTGTGCTGTGTCTGATTTATATCACTTTGTTCTGTTGACCTATTGCTTCGGATTTGGGTTTCGCTCACTCATTCATCAGTCAAGAACTTCCTCGTTTGTCCTGAGAAAGACGTTACATTTACAATAAACGAATCTGACTCACCAAATCTCTCTCTCTCTCTCTCTCTCTCTCTCTCTCTCTCTCTCACACACACACACACACACACACACATACACACACACACACACACACACACACACACACACACACACACACACACACACACACACACACACTCATGTATGTATAAAGGTAACAGCAGCAACATCTTACATTTTATATGCTTTTGGTGTCATTCTTTATTTTCTTTATGTCCCGCTGCCATCTCCAAAACATTACATTTTGTTTTCTTTGAGAATCAACAGTTGTGTTCCATTCCTCGACCAATTCTTAAAATACCCTTTTGGAGGAAATCACTGAGGCAGGGAACATTTCAGTTTTTCAGGGAGAGTTGGTGAAATATTGGACGTCAAGGAGCTGTTTTCTCGGACCATAGTTTCTGATAGAAGGATGACTTTATTGTATGGATTTTAGGAATATATAACTGAAATATGCCTCACTCCCATCAACATGGTCTTCATTCTGACATGTATTTCTTTTCTTCATTCTCACGTCCTGTATCATTTTTTACTGGATGTTTTACACAAACCCCAGTATCCCATGTTGGAATCAAGAATCATACTTGCTCCATCTCAGGATAATCCATTGATTGTGGTATCAGTTTGCTATAGCCCTGTTTGAATTTAAATAAAGCAACAGTGGAAGCTGGGACAGAATTCCAAGGGTTACTCATCTACCGGATACTCTCTGGCCTGGGCGTGACAGAACGTGACAGTAGAAAATTGGAACTAGTTACTCATTGACTGTGCTTCCCAGCCATGACTCACGTAATCTCAAACTGAACACAACCAATCTGACCTCAGGTGCTCACGCGAAAAAAAATCAATCTTATTTGAAGAATAAAGAAAACCCAATTGTACCATTTGGACTCTTCATTACGCAATCCCTGTTCAGTTGTGGGTTTTTTTGGAGCAAAAATGTCGTGCTGGTCAAGATGATCAGAGGAATGTTCCCAGTGGTCCTTGCTCCAAACTGTTGGGCTGATTTGTTTAGCTTGGAATCTTGTTGTGCTCAATATGTGCTTTGTTGAAAAAGGGGAATTACCTTTGATCCCTGTATTGTCCCCCGTTTGCTCCAGGACATGAGGGAGGAGCCTTTCAGCTGTCACTTCAATCTTCATATTACCCTTCAAGTCTGCCTAATTCCAAAGGACCAAAGACACACCGACTGAATCCTCTTCAACTTTATTCCGTTTTCAAATTGAACGTTGACGGAGAAATGGCTGAAATTAACAAATCCGATAGAGGAATTTCCAAAAATCCACAGATATAATGGAGGTTGAGGAAAACATCAGTGGAGATTTTCTTAATCACATGAGAATCATATCCTTTTAAACAGTGACAAAATGTTAAATTGGAACTGGTGGGTGACCAGGAAAGAGATCTGGTTTGCTAACTTTGAGACGACAGAGGTACATATCGTTTCTGTACACTAATAGTCTTCAGCATTTCGAAAACTTTAAATTGCATTACAAGACGACTCAGTCCCCAGCTAAAAATCCTCGGACAGGAACGGTATATAAATGTAAAATATAGAATAAATCTACTTCTACACTGTCCAAATACCCTTTCTCAACCCTTGAATTGCAGAAATGTTTCTGGGTAAGTCCAGAGATGGAAGAGAGTTAAAATTCACTACTGACATTGACCTTGCTCCTGCAAACTCAGCCCTATTGTATTTGAAGTTGTGTCTCTTGTGTGGACTGTCTGAATCACTCTACAAACATTCTGATCTCCTGATTTTCTTGCAGAGGGAAGAGGAGAAGTTCGCGTGGGCGACGTCACTGGAGAAGCGAGCATTGGGCTCCCAGTTGAAATCAGAAAATGTCAGCAGGCTTCTGGTTCTGTCCAAAACTTGCATGTAGTTGGTCGCCTGAACCCCGTTCAAAACGATTGCACCATCCTTCCTCCACTGCACCTCCAACTTAGCGGGATAGAATTGATTGACAAAGCACATTACAGTGGCAGTGCCCTTGGCCTTGACCTGTTCTGGAGAGAGTGCTGGCAGGGTCAGCTTTGACTGAGATCTCTGACTGCCTGGAAGACAAGAGAAGGATTACTTGTCCCTGTGATTCAAAGGGACTTTTAATAATCTGAACGGTAAATGGCAAGACTGTTGCTTTGAAAATTTGTATCAAATATCTAAAAAACCTGACCAAAGAATAGACATTCACAAATTTTTTGTATCATTGAACACCCAGAAGTCCTCCAACCAGCGTACATTGTGTAGCTTCTCCAACCTCAATGTTTCCTTGACGAGTTGTTCAACATTAAGGAGAGGCTAATTTGTCACCTAATGTAGGACGGCACTTGATAATCAGCAGGAGGTTTCTTTCAATCAGAGGATCATGCAATACATGCGACCAAGTCTGTACCATCATCAGGGTACTGAATTAACTGTCCATCCACTTTCCTGAACTAGGCCCGTAATATTTAATGCAATGGTATTTCGGATACTCATCAATGCACTTTCTATGTATTGTGAGGTTTCCCAGCTCAACTACCGCCAAGGCAGTGAAATCCAGATCCACAAACGTTGGGTGAGAAAATGTGTTCCTCCACTCCTCTCTAAATCTCCTGTCATTTACATTGAATACATGTAAACTTGTTATTGACGTTACATTGCAGGAAAACAACAGCTTCCTATTGACCTTATCCATGCCCTTCATGAAATCTCCCACTTCTGTTGGAGAAGAGGCGAACTTCCTATAGAGAAATCATTTGTCAGAGCCTCACAAACCCATTTCTGTTGCAAAGAAAACAATCTGAGCTTTTCAGCAGGTTTGGCATGTACTTCCCAGGCAACGTCCTGGAGAAACTCCTCTGCACCCCATCCTGTGAGATAAGATCCTGCCTGTTGTGCGGTTAAAGGTACTCCAGGCAGTACTCCAACCATGTCCGAAACAAAGATCTTTTCAGCTTCCGTATTACCTACCTGCTCCTCTGGTCAATACCTGAACTTATGAAGGCTATACCGTCACCAATTCTTCCGGGCTGGTGGGACATGCTATGTCCAAGAATCGTGATGGTGGTGTATGGGGCATTGTCTTGAAAGTATGATTCTGTCATTATGTTTGCCTCAGGTGATTACTTGATTAACCTGTGAGACAGCGTTCCAAAATTCCCACTTGCTGTCAAAATTTAGTAAGGAGACAGAAACAGTGCAGACAGCGTTGTGTTTGATGTTGTTTCTGCTGCCGGGAGCGATGCCAATTAGTCTGTCCGGTTTCATTCTATTTTTGAGTCTGTCCACAGATGATTACAATGGAATGCTTGTTCAGCCATTTCAGAGTGTGGCTAAGAGTTTAACTCATTGCTGATCATCTGGAATAACATGCAGATTAGACCAGGTAAGGATGGCAGATTTACTTCCGTGAAGGACACCAGTCTTTTATCTTGATATGGCTTTAACATACCTCCGATTATGTCAGATTTGGAGAACGTTTTCTGAAAACCCATTGGTGCATATTTGCATCAGCACACTTCTGGAATGTGTTATGCTGTTGAAGATTAACGATTTTATATCAAAAATTGATACTCAGCACTGGGTTGAGGTCAATGGTTAGATTGCAAAGGTCTCAATATCTCAGGGTCCTATGTGACCCCATGACTCTTGGCAGGTCTGAGTGTGCAGACAATGGAAGAGTACCTGTATCATGGACAGAAAGCACAAAAAAAGGCTTTCAACTGTGTTGCACCGGCTTCCAGTTTAGGACTACTTAGGCACCTCACTTTTCATTATGCACAGTGAAATACCAAGGATCAGTGTGACAATGAGCAGTGTATCAGTGTATTAGAGAGATTGCTGGGGAGATTAGTATTGAACAGGACACTGGTGGAATCCCCTGCTTTTCAACTAGTAGTGTCATTATATATTCTCCGTCTTTCCAAGAGGACAGATATCAGATTGTCCCATCTGAAGGATGGTCTGTCGGTTCTGATTCTCTGACAGTGCGACACTCCCCCAGTACTGACCTCCTGACAGTGCCGCATTCCCTAAATACTGACCCATTGATAGTGCTGCACTCCGTCAGTAATGGACTTCGGATAGCACCACTCTCTCTCAGTGCTGCGCTGTACTCTCAGCCTGGGAAATGTGCTCGAGTGACAGAGCAATGGAATTAGAGAATATGTATCATGTTGAAGCAGTTCATTTAGCTCAATCATTTCGCACAAAACCTCGAAGGAGCATCCAACCGAAATACAAACCCACACAAGTCCCCTGTCACCCTACTTTTCCCCATGGCGAACCCACTTCATCTGCAACGTTGAGCATTTGAGGCTACAGTATCCACAGTCAGGCCAAGCTGAGAACTCTGGATCCAACAGCCTGACATGCTCCCTCTGCCAGCTCACACTTGGAAGAATGAGTACACTTGAGGAGGCTGGAATTGTTCTCATACAGAAATAGTGCCGTCATGATAGAAGCAGACAACAGATAACTTGGTTGGTTGCTACGATGCAATGGCAAGAGAAAATTTAAACAGGTGATCTTAAGCAGAGTCCTTTGCCTGGAAGGACTTTATAAGTAGATGGAGAAATTGGAGGTGCAAACGAGTAACGCCTAAGTTGAATGGTGAAACTATTGCTGCCTCTTAAATCCCGATTAGGGAAACATGGACACATCAGACGAACACGAGGAAGATTTCTGTGGACGTTGTATTGGAAAAATGGCTGATCAACAAATAGATTGTGGGAGCCCAAAGTTCCTCTAAAGAAAAGACATAGGTGTATTTTTACCGAATATTTCTCACCACAGCCTCTCCCAAAGACACTTAAAAACAGTGAGGGACTTGCCTGAAAAACAAGACACTGTTCCGATGTAGGAACGTGGAAGCCAATTTGTAAACAGCAAGATCTGATAACTATCATTGAGATCAAGCAGCATTTTAGAGATGTTGGTGAAGGGATAAATATCGGCGCGAACCCGACCAACAGAAAATAATTCAGAATATCCTAGGAGACGCTGAAACACTGAAAGCATTGGAGAGAAATTTCTGCTGCAGCTGTTTCTCATCAGAACTCTGCTATGAAATACAAAGGCGGGGAGATAGTGCACATCCTATTCCATGTGATAAATCCTAGCTGTTCGAAGATAATGAGTACAAGAAGAGAAAACCATGAGCAGCTGGTGTCAATACGGAGCGTCCGTGAGGTGGGGAGTCGTTTTCTAGACGTGGCCACTCTTCAGCTTCGAAGTATGCAGGGCGCGACGAAATAGGGGAGAAGCGGACAATTAAAAATACTCGGCAGCAAAGACAGGAGACCCCGAGTGCATTTTGGAATCCTGATGAGAATGTTAGTTTATTTGGATATTGCAGCAAGAGCCATGTGGCATCAGGTGTGGCTCAGGGGTACGGGGAGGGTTGGCGGAGATATAAGAAAGACGGCACGAGCGACAGTGAGGACATTTGAGAGCGAGAGCAATGCATATGTGCTTCTGCAGTGTCAGAAATGAAACAAGGAAGGTATGTTTTCTCCATGGTAGCAATGTCAAGCTCGTCATTGAGCGTCTTCAAAGGAATTTCATGGGAGAACGGTAACATCAAAACAGCCAGCACTTCTGGTCCATGTTGGTCCCAGTGAAAGAGGGTGAAAAAGGATGTGTTCTTGCACTTTGAATTTAGGGAGTTGGGAGAGTATTAACAGCAAGAACTCAACAGCTGCAATTTCGGGATAACCCTCAGTGCGAGGGAGAATTTGTTATCGGAGGATAAGAAAGGTGAATGTGGCGCTGGAAAGAATATTAAGGAGGAAGGGCTTTAGAATCTTTAATCACTGGCAGTGACTCGGGTGCAGATGGAACCGGGATAGACCACGCTGTTGCTCGTGAATAGAGCTAGGACTGATGTTCACGTGGGTTGTGTTGCTAGTGTTGTTGGAGACGGTTTAAGCGAAATTGGCTGGGATATAGGAACCAGAAGATTATATCAGACAGCTACAGCAAAGTCTGTAAAAAATGGATAGATAGGAGAACTAGGAATAGTAAACATTTAGCAGTTTCAGAGAGATAGAGAGTGAAATAATGTCTAAATCAGTTAGACTTTTCATGCATGGGACTGCACGGGATGTCGGGAATAACATTGGGAAGTAGAAGACACAGATTACGCAGTGAAAATCCGGTATTCTCACTCTAAGAGAGATGGACACACAAAGATGGCGAGTACTGAATGTTAAATGTTCATGTATAGAATGTTTTGATTTTAGGAACGATGGGTAAAGGAAAAATGGTGAGGGTAGTAGCTATTGTTCAGGACGTCTGGAAGGGAGAAAGAGAATATCCGACAGGGTCAACGAAAGTATTGATTTGATTCCAAATAAGAAGCAAAGCTAGTTTATAAAGATTGTTCAGTGTAGTCCACAGGTCACCAACTATTTGGAAGGATGGAGAGCAAAAAAAATCCACAAAAAAATTACTTAGAGGTGCAGCATGGTAAAGTCGTTATTATTTGGAACATTATTTATCCGAATATGGATTGGTCAGAATGTAACAGTATGTGCAGACGGATTTTCACCCACCGTCTATTGATAAATGACACTGTCCTGGAATTGAATCTTGGGAACGAGGAGGATCAATGACATCATGTTTAGTGAGAGACATTGAGGGAAGTGGTGATCATTGCATGAGAAGTTTTTAGGTGACAGTGAAAAAAGGCAGAGTACAGACATTTCCATAGAACACACTCTAAGGATCACCTCCAATCATGTCGCAATTTTAAATTATCACATTTTTATTGAAAACAGAACGTCGATCTTTTCTAAACGAATAGGTTGCCTCAGGGTAGCCTGTTGAAATGATATGGAGACAAAGGGATTTCGGAAAATAAAGAATGATGTGTCGATATGCGTCCACTCTACGGAAAAGGAGGTAACATGATGTGGTCTGCTCGACCTGGTCTTGGTAGTGAGCAGAGCCAAGTTGTTCAAGTGTCACTGAACGGGCATTTAGGGAAGAGCGAACATTGCATCAAAATATTTTGGATTACGTTGGAAAAGGATGAAAGAAAATCCAGATTAAAGTCAAGGTCATGGGTCACCTCGAAATATATAACACTTCTAAACTTTTACGTCGTTTTTTAAGACAGCTGCGTCAGTGGAAATCAAAATAATAAGGGTCTGAACAGAGTAAACATGACAGAAAAATCCCAGCCATTAACCATGTGAGACCGAGGTCAGAAACTGCAAGTTATCCATCAAAGAATCAAAATTGAGGGGCGAGCATAAACATTCTTAGCCAACGAATGATTTCGATGTGGAATGCAAACGCTGAGAGTGTGTTGGAGACAGTTTCAATTGAAACATTGAGAAGGTATTAAGATTTTTGTTCGAAATGGAACAATGCACAGGTAAACAGGAAGAAGGAAGAAGAATGGTAATAAGAAAATTGTTGATTCAGAGAGAAATCGTTCTGGCACGATGGACAGAATGGCCTCCGTGTACACTGTAAAAGTTCTGTGATTGTGTAATTGAGCAGAGTTAATCGTGGGGATTGTGGGAGCTCCGCGACTCAATTCGTGTCTTGGCTGTTGCTGATTGCTGTTGCAACTGATGCTGTATTTTCTGTTTTAGTCACTGGAATCACAGATGGGTTTGTAAAGAGACCTCCCAGCGAAATCTGCCCATATCCGTCACACCGAGACAGACAGGCTGCGCAGTGATTTCACTCCATGCTGCTGGAATGGGACCAGAGGCTGCAACCACAAGAGCTCCCTCAAATTGTGAGTACGATTTACTGACTTATATCTTGTTGCTTAAAGATTACATGGAACGAAAGAGATAGAGCAAGACAATCGTTTCGATACAATGCTCCTCCATCACTAATTTTATTCACTGCAGCTCCCACCTAATACCTTCATCAATTTAGTATTAATATTGTTTTGAAGTTGTGTTTCAGTATAGAAAAGGTTTTTAATAAGAGAGGATTGAAGTTGACTTATTCCTTCTGTGCTTGGTTCCTTTACTGAACGAAATCGTTTGAGGCAGGCTGGAATCTTTTACACAATAATGCTCAGCGACATCCTCATGCCGAACGTTACTGATGTCAGTTTGAAATTAATGCTCAATTGACTGCTAGTGATTCCCTCAGAGACTCTTTGTCTCGATAATTTGCATCGCTGATCAGGAGAGAGTTTTTCGATCCTTCTCGCTGCTTGTACCAATTGACGTCGTCGTTGACGTCTTTATCGGCCATACAATTGATGTTTGTGATCTGGCCCAAGCACAAGGACAGCAACGGGGGAAGCTGTCTCATGCTGATGTCCCCACTGACACCAGACGTGTGCGAGAGAAACACAGATAAGTCAGAACTGCCACAGAAAGACTCTGTGAATTGAGAGACTATTGGAGTCACAGAGCGATCCTCTGGATTCAGCATTTTCCATTCAAAGACAAGTTAGTGGGATTGGAGTGAAATGGAGAGCAGCTAAAATTGTAGGTAGATGGAGAGTGATCTGTACCTTTGATGGAGAATGCCAATGTCCAGAGCAGCTGGGTGTTTGAAATCATGGTGTGCGATTCTGCTCCTGTGCTTGGTTCCTTAAAGACTGTAACCTCACTGTGTTCTGTTCTATGAACATGCAACCTGTGAGAGTCTTACTGACCGTTCCTCAGTACATACGAGACATCGAACACAGAAAGCCACGTCAGCCCCTTGCACTTCCACCTCTCTCTTTTCCATTTCACGATGTGGACTCTCTCACACTGTATTTATATTTACGCCTGATTCGCTGCTTCGCTTTCTGTCTACATTTATCAATTCCTCCATTCCCAATGCCAACTCTATTTTGTGTCTCTGTCTGTCTCCATGTCTTGATGTCTGTCTCTCAATATGATGGTTCGTCTCTCTCCGCCTTCCTTTGTATTTGTGTTTACCTCTGTCTCTGCCTCTCTCACACTCATCATCTTTCAACTATCTCTCTAACTGTTTTTCACTCCTTTCTCTGTGTCCTCAATACTTTATTGAGAAAATTAGTCTCTCCCATCCTCCATATTTCTCCTATTCTCTCCTGATCTCTGTCGCTTCGTAACACTGAGTCTGGGAGCAGCAGTTAAGTGTCAACTCATTCTCTCAGTTCATCTCAAAAAGTGGATCAATCTATTTCACTCTGTTTTAGTTACACATTCATTGACGTGAAGCGCTTCATTATATCTATGTAGGTTAACAAATACCAGACCATAATAATCGTATTCTGCAACTCTTCATTCATACCCATGATGGCTACAGCAACAAGTGAATATCTAATTTCTATTTCAACTTTCTGAGAATTTGAGATTCTATCAGTATTTCAGTCAGTGAGTTTAAGTCACCCACCGCACTCCGGGTGAAAATATTTCACCTCAATACTCTTCTCAGCATCTGAGTGTGATCTCTTGTCAACATGTCAAATTCTACCAGAATGGACAGACTCGGTACGTGAACCGGGCGACACAATCTCAGAGAATACAGGTTGGAGATGTCTCCACTCAGAGCGTGGTCAACCTGTGGAATTCAGTGTCACAGAAGCTTGAGGAGGAGAAGATACTGAGCATATTTAAGAGAAAGAGGGAGATTCATTTATAGGGTTTAACAACATCAACGGTTTTGAGAAGAAAGTAGGGACATGGCTTTGAGAGGGACAGTCAGCCATGATCATATTGAATGACACGGGGAACACAAAGAGGCTAATGGCCTACTCCTAGTTTCTATATACGTCGTTATTACCGTCAATCTCTGCTCCAGTTATTGACACCACGATTCAAGTCTCCTTTTCATACCCTGGGCTAGTCTCAATGGAGCATCGGACATTATTTGGTGACCTTATATCAACTAGGTCAATGGGTCAAAAAACAGCAGACGGAGCTTAATTCCAATACATTTAGAGAATTTAATTGCATTTTGATAAGCTGGGAACTGGGGAGTGTTGTTGACCAGAAACACTGAGTGGTGCAAATAAATGATTTGTTGGAATTTTTCTCACAGTTAGGTAGGAGAATAAAGAACTCATTTAGAACGCTTTCCTTCGCTGGGCAGAGTGGGAAGTTGGACTATCATGTTACACCTCTACAAGGCTTTGCTTATGCCACATATGTAATCTACATACATTTCTGCTCACCTTGCTTCAGGATGGGTGTTGTCAAACTGGGACGGATTTAATAAACAATATCAATTTCCCAGGATTTTATCGAGCCGAGAGAGTTAGAATTATAAAGGTGGATAGGTCTAGACTTCATTTCCCAGGAATGTAGAAGGCGTAAGTGTGAGCACATCCACATTTAGAGAGCCATAGTTAAGAATTACTTGCAGAAGGAGCAGCGTTTGAAAGCTGGTGTTTCTAAATAAACCTACTGAACAACAATCTTATATTGTGTGATTTTTACCGTTTGTCCACCTTAGTCCAACATCGGCCCCTCCAAATCATGAGGATCATCGGTGTGGTGAATAGACAAAGTCTTTTCCTCAGGGTAAAGAAATCCAATAGTAGCGGGTAAAGATGCAAGGTGAGACAAAATGTTTAACAGGAACCTGAGAGGCAACTTTGTCATACAGAGGTCGGCACTTACATAGATTGAACTGCCATAGGAAGTGGTAGAGGCTTGGAAAAATCACCTTTATTTAATGATATTTGGTCAGTTACATGGAAAGGAAAAGTTCAGATGAAGTTGAGCCACACACTGAGAAATCGGACACCTTCAGTTCTGGAAACTTGGTTGACATGGACGTGTTGGTTAAAGGGGCCTGTTTCCATTCTCTTTAGATCGGCCAACTTCATACATGAACAGTACAAATAAGCCTACTTTCCACAAGAACTTTCAATAGAAAACAGCAAAGACTGGCGTCCTTGCCACTAGACCATCCAAAGGAGACCGGTTAACACGATCCATATTCCCATGGAAGCCTCAAAAAGAGACAGAGAATATTATCTCCTTCCCATTGCACTCAGAAACGGAGGACAGTCACCATGGAGCTCTTTCCCACCGGACTTGCTAAGAGAAACATGTAGTCACAGAATGTGGTGCTGGAAAAAGTGCAATCGGTCAGACAGTATTGGAGGAGCAGGAGAGTCGACATATCCTGATTCAGATCTTATATGCGGAACGAAGATTGTCCTATTCCTGGGATGCTGCCTGATCAGCTGTGCTTTTAAAGCACCATACTCTTTGACTCTGATCTCCAGCATCTCCGGTCCGCATTTTGTCTTACTAGAGACCAGTAAGCAAGGTCCCACTTTCATTAAGCTCTGCAGTATCTGTGCTTTAAACTCTACATTCTCTGCATCTATTATTTCCATCTCCAAAATATTTTCCGTCTCTTCATTGCATCAGCACCTTCACCACATCAACCCATTTTCGTGTTTAACCTGCTTCCTAACTCTGTGCATTCACAGTCTGCTCCAAGCTTTCTCAATCCACAATTTATAAACCTCAACTTATTTGAAATGGAATAGTCAACTCACTGTCCCAACGCAAGCTTCAATCCAGAAATACCGTTGAACTCACTGATCTCCTACTCCTGGCATGTCTGATCCACTCCTCCTGACGTCAGAGGCCTGAAATTGCCTCCGTGACTTCCCTCCCTTCTCCCTCGATGACGCCATGCAGACTGACACTCTTTCCCATTCTATTCCAAATTCTGTGTCTGGTGTAGAGCCCAACACTGGTCGCTCCATCACAGCATTTTCAGTAGAGCCTTCAGTCAACTAGATTCTGCTCACTGACCTTCCGCCTTTCATCAGTACCCCTTTTTAGGTCTCCAGTCTTAGTGAGGGCTGTAAGTGCTGGAGAGTCAGAGTAGATAAATAGTAGTGATGAAAGTCCTGATGAAAGTTTCCGATCTAAAATATCGACTCCCTTTTCCCTCGACTGCGAGATCTGCTGTGCTTTTCTCTCTCCAGGTTGCGCTCTCTTCTACAGAATCACAGAAATGTATCATCATTAACAAAAGAGGATATGTTGTCTCCCACACACGTAGAATGGGGAAGTAGATAAGATAGGAATGTTCTATTTGTGACCATGAACCTGTTCCGCAGCATGAAGTGTCCCTGAGGGGAAAGGAAACGTTCAGGGTCCAGAGCTCCATTTCCTTGAAAAGGCAGATTGTCACCAAACGAAAGAAAAAGATGTTGGTTTGGAGCTCATCTTCAGAACAGCCTCGTGCTGTGCATCCGGTCGACAAGGATGAATGGAAAATCCAGCTTGAAAGGAAAGATTTGCTGGGTCATGTGCAGAAAGAGCGGAGCAATGGGATTAAATGTGTCACTCACAGCCACGATGGGATGAATAGCCTCCTCTTATGCTGTATGTTTCCCGGGAGTGCAGACGGTTCTCACTTATCTCCCATCTTAGTAAATACGTTAAACTGCACTGAGATACTAGTCTCCATTCCACAGTTAGTAAAGTTTCAACCTTGTGATCTGTCAGGTTTTGCAGTTATCTTTTAAATTGGCGCTTCGTGCTTTCGTCAGAATTTCGAATATTAACTATCATATCAGTGAGAATCACAACTACGAACAGCAGTTAGCAGTGTGTCGCAAGGCACACGTTTGTAAGATTAAAGCCATCTTCTTCAGATTTGTGTACAATTTCCATCCCTCTCCTAGAGCCCTTTCTCCTGCTCAACAAAAATCTTTACAAACTTGGTTTCATCTTTGACGCTGATGTGAGCCCACAGGCCTCCACATCACAATGATCCGGCATTGAATAACCCTGCTATGTTGTTGGGACTCCAGAAATAGTCGTTCTTTCACGCACGTATTTGGGAAATATCGTGAGGAACCAACACAGATGCCTGCCGGCATCACAATTCTCATGTTCCTCGTTGGAAGACTTGCACATTATCTCTCGTCTCTGTTGCCTATATCGAAACTAATTCTGAATTAAGACAGATATTGTTTCTCGAAGTGCACGTTTCCATGTTTGTAATGAATCTCAGAGAAACACAGAAAAACACAGAAATGTGGAGCAGGAGTAGGCCATTCAGACTGTTCTGCTTGATCCGCCAATCAATATCTTCATGGATAAACATCGAAATCAATTCCCTGTTCCCGCTTTCTCACCATAAACCTTACCTAACAAATATTAAAATATTTAAGGTTTCTGGCTCTTCTACTTTCTGTGACCGGAATGGTTACAGGATTCCCACTCTCTGAGAAAAGATATTTTATCATCTCATTCTTAAATGGACTTTCTTAACCTTAAACTGTAATGCTTGGTTTTAGACTCCCAGTCATCAGAAACATCCTTCCCATATTCATCCTATCCTTTCCTGGTAGGATTTTGTAGACTTCAATGTGACACAATTCAATGTTCTAAACTCTGGTGAATACTGTATGTTTACAACCTTTCCAGTTTCTCATTAGATATAAGTCTTGTCATCCCATGAATCAGTTTGGTTACTGATTCCGTACCCTTTCGTGCACAGCCAAAGCATCTTTCGTTAGATAAGGAGATCAAAACTTATCCCAACAATGTGTTGAATTCACACAGTACAAAAGATGTTCTTCGGTTCATTGAATCTGTGCCAGTCAAACTAAATCTACACTTGACCCACATTCCAATACCGGGCGCATATCTTTAAATGCTGTGATATATAATGTGTTTATCTGTGTAATTTTTAAAGGCCATGAGTTTTCTAACCTCAGTTTCTCTCTCAATCAATGTATTTCAGATCCCGACCATGCTCTGGGCGAAATTTGCTCATCAAATTCCCTCTGTCTTTCGATGTATACCAACATGATTTATCACCGTACCAAAAAACAAAATTAGTTGTTCTCTAATCAATTCACCTCATGCCACTTTTAGTTTTATACACCTCTGTCAGGTCAGGCCTCAATTATCTCTGTTGCAAAGAAAGCAACCCTATCTTATCCAAACTCTCTTCCTCGCTGGAATGCTCTATTCCACGCAACTTCCTCGTAAATCTCCACGGCAACCACCCGCCGACATAATCACTTCCTTCCAATCGTGTGGGGACCAGAACAATTCACAACACCCCACCTTTGTCCAAATCAAAATTCTGTAAAGCTCCAAAATAATCTCACCTGGCTTAGAATCAATCTGTCGACGATAAAGTCAAGTGTTTATTCACAACTGCCCTAGGGTCTGCCCTAGAGCCTCTGGGATCGTTGGAAAAACAAAACAAATTCTGTTTTCCGTAGCATCCTTATGTCCTGCCAATCAATGAGAACTCCATTGTTAGTTTTTCGAATGTGCACCACCTCAAATTTATTGATTAAGTTTAATTTGTCATGATCCTCTCATCTGACAAATCTGCTTATATCCACCCACCACCATCTCCTTTATTTTTTTCCTGCCGATCACTGTGTCATCGGAATACTTAATTATCAACCACCTCTCACATTTTCATTGACAATGTTTCCATAAACCTCAAAAAATAACAGAACCATCTTTGCTTTGTGTGGTCTCCCTTTGTACACTGGACAGTCACACAACCAAAGTTCTGTATCTACTCCTGTCCCAGTCAAGAGAAAATTTTGGAGTGAAAGCGCCAGGCATGCTACCACTAATGCACTGTACGATTGCAGGAAACCATCCCTGCTTCTGTACTCAAATCCTGTCACTGTAAAGTTCCACATACAATTTACCTTCTTCACCTCCTGCTGCTCCCAAATTACTTACTTTCAGCGACTGATGTGTAAGGAGAGCCAGTTCTTATTGCACCTCCGAATTTCCAATCTCACGCCATTTCGATAAAAAAGGTCTTCCTGCTTTGGGTTCTAAAGTGTGAACCTCATATTTATTAGCTTTGTATTTCATCTGACATGCATTTTGCCACGTATTCATCTTGTTCATATCACAAGGACACGTCTGTGTTCCCTCCTCACAGCTTCTCCTTCCAAACCAATTTATCCAACATCTGCAAGTTTGGAGATATCACACATACGTTCACAAATCAGAATTATTCCTATATATATTTGCTAATAGCTGAGCTCAGTGTCAGTAGTACTCTTTCATGAAAAAAAAGGACTGTTTATTCCTTTAGTTATTTTTCAGTCTGCCAACCAGTTCTCTTTCAACCTCGGTAAACGTTATGTCGTCCCATGAGTCTTAAGTTTCCAGCATAACATCTGATGTTGGTTTATCAAAAGCCTTCTGAAAATTCAATAAACCACATTACCTGACTCCCACTTACAAAATCCACTCGTTTCATCCTCAAACAATTCCAATCGATTTGTTATCTGTGATTTCCCTTTTGATGATGCTTGTTGAGTCCGTTCAATCCTGTCCCTGTTTTCCATGTAATCATCTATTGAACCTTTTATCATGAACTGGAATATTTTCCCAATAACACAGTCAGGTTGACGAGCGTAAAATTCTCTGCCTTCTCTCCCATTCCCTTTGTTAAATTGTGCGATCATAAGTGTAACTCTGTAAATGGTAGGAACACTTGTTTAAAAAACGGAGACCCATGGTAAATGAACACCAATATTTCAAAATGTAAAGCGCATCATTCTTGAATATTCTGAGATGTAAATTATTGATCACTTTGAAATTATTCAGCTTTACTTCTTTCTAATTCTTCAAATGCATTACCCTCACATCGTTGATTTCCTCCCATTTGTCCCTCACTCTGGAGTACGGTGCTTATACGTTTTGGCATACATTTGGCGTTCCTTTGTGTAGAAAGATCAAGAATGTGTCTTTAATCACGTTACCATTTGCTTGTCCCATTATAACATTTTAATTCTTGTGCTTAACTCTCTTGAATGTCTTCTGCAAGTTCATATGACAAACATACATTGGTCTTCTCCTTTCTCTCACTTGACTGACCTCTTTCATGAATGGAACGAATTTGGTTTAGAGTTATGTGACTCGTTTTAAATCCACCCTCACTGTTTCTGATCAGTTCATAATTGTCAGTAATTTTGTCCCTAACAACAGATTTAATCATTTCCCAACAAAAGACATTCCAAAGAGAAATTCATTGTGAATGATGTTGGTAGGCTCATTGCACTGACACGAGGGATTCAATAACCCCCGTCCCTCTCTCTTCGACTGAAACATATTGTTAGGAACAAGAGCTGGGCTGCAACGTCAAGAATAAGTAGATTATGGAGTGTCATTAGTGGGAAATACACAGTAAACTTTGTGGCCAGGAGCCTTTAAAAAACATGTATTTCTCATTTTATCTTTTCAGGTCCAGGGCTGTTACGATGAGCTGAAAGAGGCTTCGGTGAAGACGCTGCTGCACTCTGTGGGCTGTGTGAAGGATTTCAGCAGTTGTTGATAAATGCAACTTCTTGTTCAGTTTGCTCCACCCTCACCACTGATCAAGAAATGCAACCTCTTGACATGCTGAGTGATATTGCAATCGAGGTCGTAGTTGCAGGGCCAACAAAGAACAGCATCTCAGTCTGAGACACTTGGGCAGTAATTTCTTCTTGACATTTAAGAACGGACACTGAACCAACTCCCTCCATTCTCATAAACGCCAATGCATCGAAAATACATTGACGCCCGCCTACTTCTAAGAAGTGCTCTCCCACAGGGAACATTCTCAGATGTATAAGTCATGGTTGGGGCGAGTGTGGTGAAGAGAGAGAGGCAGAGACAGATAGGGAGAAATGCCGAGTGAGAGGAAAAGAGAGAAAGAGAGCAAGGGAGAGCGGCAGAAGGGATTGAATAGTCTCATGTTCTCCTTATTTATGCTGATCTGATTGTGGAGATTTGTTTTACTGGTGAAAAATGAAGTTTCTCTGCAGGCATATTTCCTGATTTAATGATTGAGCTAGAAACTAGGAGAGGCTGGAGAAGCTTATGTTTAAACCAGAAACCGCCCATTCAGAATTTTGCACCACACAAGCTCATTTACTGCATCCAGTGCCAACATCCACTATCTCCCACTTTCCCCACTCCCTCATTGGTCTCTGCCTGATTGGTTTCTCAATGTTTCACTTTCCCAGTTCTAGAGGTGACTCATCTCACATTCCCCCAATCAACTTCACTCCCTAAATAATACCTGAGATCCCCTATGATCCAAAGTGAACCGGTTCCTGTGCAATATCGAGTCAAGTGATGACATTCATAAGGATCACTTGCGGCAGGGCAAATGCCAGCCACGGCCCAGTGTTTACATTCCATGCTGCACTCAGGCACCATGTGGATTTGGAGCCACAGAATCTCTTTTTCGCTTTCTCTCTCTCTCTCTCTCTCTCTCTCTCTCTCTCTCTCTCTCTCTCTCTCTTTCTCTCCCTCTCTCTGTCTCACTCTCTCGCACTCTCTCTCAGCTCCATACGCTACATACCTCCCTTCATTTGAGCTGCTGGGAATCCAATCTGAGCCACTTCTATTGAATGCTATAAAGAAAAATGACAGGATATTTGGAGCATAATGTTGATGATGTCAATATGAACCAATGCAGCAATGACGTTGCAGATGGTTCGTGCAGACAGCACAGGCTAATGTGCGGGAAGTGATCTTGTTTACTTTGCGAGGAAGAGACGAAAGCTGGAACCTATTGAAATGGAAAGAGCTTGCAGCTCTCTGAGGGACGGGAGATCTGGGTATCCTGGGACATGAATTGCAACATTAGTAGATTGCTACAGCAAGTGAATATGAAGGCAGATTGAATGTTGGTTCTCATTCTAAAAGGAGTGCTGTATAAAAGCGGTACTTTTTACAACAGATGTGCAGTAATTAGAGTTAGGAGCTTGGTGAGAATATATTACGCTTTATTATTTGAGTAAACACACAAGCTTCTTTGGAGGCGATTCAGGGACATCTCACCAACTGACAACTGGGATGAAGGAGGCTGGAAAGTTTGATCAATCTGTACGTTTACCATTGCATTTTCAAAGCTGGGGAGGTGATCATTGTGGATCCTGTCAGATCCTGAGGTGCCGGGATCTGGTGATCCAGGAGTTTATTTCTTCTTGTAGGTCAGCCTGGAACTTGGTGACACCGATCAAAAATTAGAGTCGTCTCATTGAAGCTGGGACTGGCGTGTCTACTTTCTAGACCCTTGCAAGAACGTTTCGATAAAATTCGCTGGTTCGGAAATTTACTCGGACGGAAATTTATGACATTGTGAGCCCTGAACTGAAACTGAGAACAGGACTGTGCAATTGCAGTTTTTAAAATATTTTAGTCACTTTTGCGTTTTCAACATGAATTATATATCATATAATTAATACTTAATATTTGTAATAAATCAATTGTGTTCGCCTGAATCAAAACTAATTGGCAGAATCCCTTCACACATTCTCAGTGACCTGTCATATTGATTCATAGTTAATTTGAAACATGATTGCATTAATTCATTGTTAATTAAAGAATGGAGAGCTACATTACTGGCCGGAGTGTGTGCAGGCAGTGGCAGCAACAGCCTTATTGGTAGAAGAGAGTCAGAAACTTACTTTTGGGAGAGCCTTAATAGTCAGTACTCCACATCAGGTACGATCTATATTAAATCAGAAAGAAGGACGATGGCTTAGAAATTCTAGGATCTTGAAATATGAGGCAATCATAATCGAGCAGGATAACCGTGCGTTAGTCACGGAGAGCTGCTTGAATCCAACTGCATTTCTGTGGCAGAGAGAGGGGGCTGGCCCTTCACAATCCATAACATGACTGCCTTGAGGTTATTGAATATCAGACTAAAGAGGGACTTAAGGGATGTACCTTTGAACGCGGGCGCTCGGTTGTTTATCGACAGGTCCTCCCGGGTGATTGAGGGTAAAAGGCACAATCGATACGCTGCAGTAGTTGGGATAGAGGGAAGCGTTATAGAGGCTGAAAAACTGCCTAATGGCTGGTCAGCCCAAACTTGAGAACTTCTATGCCCGAGAAAGCGCTCTCAGAATCTTAGAAGACAAAGAAGTCTAAGGTTACAGAAACTCCAAATATGCATTTGGAGTGGTACATACCTTCGGAAAAGTTTGCCAAGTAAGGTAACTGATAAATAGCAGAGGAAAAGAACTAGCATATGAGGAATTGATGAAATAAGTTCTGGAATCTCTGTTACACTCGAGAGGAATAGCTGTAGTTCATATAAACAGACATCAGCGGGGAAATGAGCCGGAACTAAGAGGAATGAAACTGGCTGATGAGGTAGCTGAACAAGCAGCCCTGAATCCATAGGGAGCAGTGATATAATCCCTAATACCTGCAATTCCAGATCTTCAGGGCGACCCGTTGTTTACTGCAAAGGAAGGAAAGGAACGAAAAGATTGAGGAGCTGCAAAGACAGCGGAAGGGCGCTGGATGTTAACCGATGGGAGGGAAATGTTGAATAAAATTATGGTGCGAGAGGTGATAGCTGTCTTAGATCGGGGAGTCACAGGGAATGTGTCATTTAGTCTGCAGGAATAATGGATGCAAAGTGATACATACGATAGGCAAAGAGATAAGTGAGGGATGCATAACCTGTAAAATAAAAAGCAAGAAGGTGTTTAGGAAACAAGTCCCACGAGGGAGAGAACCAGGGCTGAGACCATTTCAGAGCCTTCAGTTAGGTTCTACCGAATTACCCGGGGGAGGGGGTGGGGGTGGGAGACTGAGGTATATGCTGTTAATGGTTGATCCCTTATCTGGTGGGTGAAGGTGTACCCTTTAGCCACTGCCACTGCAAGTGGGGTGTCCAAGATAATACTTGAACACATAATCCCCAGGTACGGGATAGTGGAATTCATAAATACAGATCAGGGATCTCATTTTTCTTTCGGGGTACTCCAGGGAGTAATGATGGGATTAGGAATCCTGGGAGTTCTACACCCCTTGGCACCCACTTCCACCAGAAAAAGTTAAGAAAATGTATCAGACACTCAAGAAGCAATTATCTAAATTCGGAGTAGAAAACAGACTATCTTGGACTAAGTGTTTACATAGAGCATTTTTGCGAGTGCAAACGGCCCCAAGGAAATATATGGGGCTGTCTCCATATGAGATATTATTTGGCGTTCCCTATCTGGGAACGAAAGGGGAACTGCCAACCCTGGAGACTAAAGATATCTTCTTAAAGAAGTATATACTCAGCTTGTCCTCTTCTTTGTCTTTCCTCAGGAAACAGAGTTTGCTGGCAATAACTCCACCCCTTGAATTCACTGTTTATCCTATCCAACCGGAGGATTGGATCCTCGTCAAATCATGGAGGAGTCCAAATTGCATCCACACTGGGCAGGGCCTTACCAAGCATTCTTAACCCCTGAAACAGCGATTAGAATAGCAGAGAAAGGCTGGACTCAATACACTTAGATCAAAAGGCCATTGGAACCTTCAGTTGATAGAGAAGTCTGGACAACCGAATCGACAAAAGACCCGCTTAAATCTAAGCTGAAAAGACTTTAAATAACTGAATATACAGTAACAGTGCGGGCGCGTGATAGTTTCTGTAGTTTTGTATGCTAAGTCTCTGGGTGCATCAATATCACTGTAGATTGTTAAAAGTGATTCGGTACACAATATCAGCTTTTCTAGTCTTAGGATTCTGTTCGGCTATGGTGTGGTCCTCTTACTTACTGATAACGGTTCCAGAAAGTAGAAATCCACATGTCATAGAAACAGATGCCGGCAGCCTGGTGGATTGTGGAGATGGAAGAGATCAAAGGCAATACAGTAATTCAGAGATACATCTTAGGTTCTATGAATAAGGTCCAGAAAGGTGGTCATGGGATGAGACTAACGGGAAGAAAATGTCCTGGAGAGAGAAGTGTCAAAGGATGCAAATAATGGCGGAGGCAGGAAGGCCTCAGAGGTGATCTCTTGATTAATCCACTCGTTACAGTACACTGAGGACCGTTCAGGCCAGCTCTTGACTGCCCCGATAAAAAGTGTAACCCAATATATTTAACATCAAGAAAACCTTATGGTATGAAGCAGTTTTATAGAGAGAAGCCTATCAGGTCCAAATAGCCCAAATATTTGAGATAGAGAAGAAAGCAGACAGGAAGAATTTCCCGGGATGCTGTTTTGAAATACAGGTGAAAGATATAACCCGAGTAGGATAAAGGAATAGTAATGTCTCTAACTCTGACCCTAAGGTGACAAAAATTGTAGAGGTAAAAGACTGAAAGTAGGCCATTGAAGTAGAAACAGGATATGAGGATACAAATGCCTGGGTTGAACGGGTAAAGTACACTGTGGTAAGTTTGCATAAAAGTAATCATTATGCATGGAGCAATGGCCCACGTATTCCCTTTCCACTCGGGTGTAAGCGAACCGGGAGGGGCATGACATGCATGATAACCCTGTATCAGGATGAGACAGAATGTCGTAATAAAGATTGCATGCCCCTTCTAGTAAAGTTCCCTCCTTTAAATAAGCAACGCTTAAAGACGCCACTCATGTTTACTCTCGTGGATGGAAATCACACATTGTGTGCAACAAGCGAACAACAGATCGGTCCAGATATTTGGGCGAGCTGAAATCATGTACTGAGATTGAGTATGTGATGGTAAAGGGATGGAACTACTCAGCATTAAGAATTCCCTGAGCGGATCTC
Source organism: Hemiscyllium ocellatum (assembly GCF_020745735.1). NCBI lineage: Eukaryota > Metazoa > Chordata > Chondrichthyes > Orectolobiformes > Hemiscylliidae > Hemiscyllium > Hemiscyllium ocellatum. The sequence goes on from NC_083418.1 coordinate 2,679,857, forward strand.
TGGTGGTACTGCGGAGACCAACCGTATCTCCAGATTGGAGGGGCACGTGTCCAATTGTACAATTGGCATTTCCGTTCACTCTGGCATTTGAAAAGACAGAGATAGTAAAGGAAGGGGGATGAAGTAAGAGATTACTATTGGGTACTTCGTTTCTGGTGATCAGGTATATCTGGCCTATATAGAAATCCCAAGCGGGGTACCTGGTGAGTTCAATGCTATTGACCAGATCACGGAAATCTTTGAATAACTTATCAAAACAACAAAAATGTGGTTTGGATAAATTTTATTTTCTATAATCATCAAAGGATCATTGATTTCACTAGAGACACAATTAAAAGAAAATCCGAACAACTTTATGCAAATAGTAGAATGGCACAAAAGAATAGAATGGCCCTAGGTATGATTCTAGCAGAAAACGTGGGACCGTGTGTAATGTTAGGAGGGAGCTGTTGTAACTTTATTCCAAATAACACAGCCCCAGGTGGGTCTATTACTCGAGCCCTCCAAGGTCTAACAACATTAGCGGAAGAACTAACTCAAAATTCAGGACGCAGCACATCATTCACTGGCTGGCTAGAGTTGTGGTTTGTAAAGTATCAGGGTGTGGTGGTTTCAGTCCTTATGTCCTTGGTCCTTGCGGTGGGAGTACAAATTGCAATAGGATGCTGTATCATACCTTGCGCACAGGGGTTCATTCAAAGAATGATTGCAACAGTTTAGGCAACACAAATGTCATTAAAGAACAATGGAGGAAGTGCTGTACCTGTTAAAGAACGAGGGAATAAGTGACCTCCGGTAGATTTTTGGAAAAAATACTGGTCCATTTGGAACCGGCATATAAGAATAAAATGCAACAGATAACAAAGGATAATTGAAAAAAAGGGGGAAATTGTGGGATAGAGGTAAAACAGTGTTAATCCTGCAACCATAATTGCTTATTAACGTCAGCTAATTAACAAGGCCAACTCAGTTCTCATTACATTATTTTTTCACGCCTCTTTTTTATCTCAACAGTGTTTAACGTTGGATTAGAAACAGACATAAGACAGAGAACACAGACAGTTTTCATTCTCCACAGCAAGGCTGACGACAAGCATTTGTTAAAAGGCTTGCTCGTAGCAGGGGAGGTGGTTGTAAAAAAAAACTCATGTGTGAAAGACATGATAGATCAACAAAAACGTCATCCTATATTGCTGCTATTTCATAAATTAATACCAGTGGATTGGAGACCCAGAACAGTGAGAATGTGGCAGCTCAGAGACTAAGAGTCAGGTAGCAAAGATATGCAAATTTCCTACTCTGAATAACATTCAGAAGCATGACATTGAGTTTGCTTGTCATTTATGTACAGATCCCAATGCACCCACTCACCCCGCGACTATTTCACGGCTTACCCCTGCCCTCTGCAGGAAAGTTAGTGAAGGGCAACAGTTAGAAAATGCGAAGAACCTGTGTTAACTGCGTTAGAAGAACACCTTTCCCATCCCAGGAGAAAACAAAATAAATATTTTTCAACCTAAATGCTATGAACTAGTGAGTCTTGAGTTCATCTCTGAAAGACTAGAGCCGAGGCCAGGAATAGTGCAAAATCAGTGAACTTACTTTTTCAGACTGCAAAATCGAGTGCCCTTAAATTTCGCACTGAGATCAGTCACGATATAAATTACACACACAAACACATTAGAAGAGGTTTTAAATGCATGCCAACAAACTGCAATTTGAAAAAACTCAACACGCTTGAGAAAGGCATCAATGGGTGCAAGAACATTAGGCGAACTGTGACAAGTGTAATTGAATACACTAGAATAACAGTAATAGATAAAACAAACCTACTCTGATGGAACAGGGAAATGGGAAATATGGAATTTCTGGCTCTGAGCTGGTAAAGAGCTTCCTGGTTGTCATGACTCTGAAAACGTTAAAGGATGAACGACAACAGATATTATAGACAATTTGCTGCCATGGGTGAGAAAGGAAGTCGAGTGACATAAATATTTAAAATTTGGAGTAATTTCAGAAAATAAAGATCAATGTCATTTTGGGATTAATACTGAGACTGAGTCTATCGATTGGCGAAAGACCCCAACAGCTTTTGAAGAATGGTTAGGTCATATCAAGAACATGATCTGTAGTTACCAGACCTCTTTGAGAGGAAATGAAGAATGCTCCAGGGATGGGGCATTGTGGTTTTATTTTGGTATGTAGATTTCATTATGTGGAAGCTGTAAAGAATTTGAAATTTTCTCCCACATGCCGTTAAGGCAAAATCTTTAAATGTTTCGTTCTGTCGCAGAACGTGTCTATTTCTAGCTGGCCAAGATTTATTGCCAGTTCCTCAGTTTCTTTGACCGGGATGGTGGGCTGCTCTCCTCAAAGCACGGTAGTCATGTTTCATAGGTCGAACCGCAATGCCATTCAGAAGAGAATTCCCTGACTTTGACCAAATGGCAGTGAAGGAAGATTGGCGTACTTCTCAGTCAACATGTTGAATGACTTGGAGGAAATCGTTGTGCGGGATGGTTTTCCTATGAATCTACTATTTTATAAGTGTTTAATTTACCTAACTACAGGAACAATAAAGGGACAATAATGCAAGGACATACTCAACTCCATGATGATGGATAAATGATTAGTTTGATTGTTTTGGGCAGTGTTGAATGTTCCTGTTTGCAGCAAATTTATCCAAAGAAAACTGTAATTCCCTTCGAAAATAATATGTTTAAATCTTATAATTCTGACCTTAACCTAAAGGCACTACGAAATATTGACATGTTTTAAGACTACTTTTGAGTTTCACACTTTGCTTTATTAGTATCATTCTTTTCATGTTGTCAGAAGTTAGGGTTCATATCCACTCCAAATTATATCAACAGAGATTACACCCATCATTGGCAGAACTGCTGGAGATTTATTTTTCGGTGCCGAGGAGGTCCCAAGTCAGAAACTGGCAGATTATTGGTTGCTGGAGGCAGTATCCACAATGGTGACGTTGGATTATGATGGATGCCCAGAACAAATGTAACTGACAGATGTTGTGGGTCATGGCAGAGGTGGGAATTTCACATGAGCACATCATCTCAAAATGTTCCTTGATTGAACATATTGTGGGAAGGCCAAGCTTTGGTCAGGAATTTAGGCATCCGTTGCCTCCTCACTCAAGTGGACATTATCTGATTTTGGTTTAGAATCCTAGTTCAATGCTTATATGTTCATATTCTTTGGTGCACGTTTTTCTGTCATCGGGAGAATTGAAGTGGGTTACTTGAATGATTAACTTTGTCTGGTTGTCATCGTTGAAACTGTATTATTTGTTAGCCAAAGCATAAGCATCAAAACTGATATTTCGTACGCAGAAGTGAGAGAAGATATGCAGATTGTGCAGAGTGGACAACTTGAATTCCCATTATTTGAAGCGATGTGCACGATCGGTGTATGAGCAAAGGGAAATTCAGTCATATCGGGCGGGAGAAGTGTCGGTATGGGTGGGATGGCTTTCCGAGGGTGGGTGTGAATTGTCGGGGTGAAAGGCGTATTTTCCCACTGTTGGAATTCTATGATTCTATGAAATTCCAGAACAGAAGCTCAAGCCTGAACAGAGGGTTTTCTGATATTCAAAAAATATTCTTAAAGAAGTCAATACCGTAAGTGTAGATTTGCCATGCAGGCACACAGATGGAAAGGTAACATGACACTTTCCCCAGCTATACAGCAGCTACAGAAAGGAGATCAGGAGACAAGATATTTCAAAGCCGTGATAACCATACCTGAAGGTAAACTCAGTCCTCCATTCAAAAAGGGGCAAGACGACTGCTTCGAATTGAAACATGCCTCAAGAAAAACAAGACATTTAAATATGCATGAAGCAAAAGAGGAAGTAGTCTTTTGCGAACATAGAACTTGAATGGTAAAGTGTCCATTTGTGTATTCTTTCATTTTGTATCATCGGGATAATTTGGAGGTACAGATATTTAAGGGAAATTGTCTTTATTTCATGAGAGAGAAGTGCCAGTTGGTTGGGATATGAAATGTGATTGCTGGAAGTGTTACCACAATGCACACTGCAGTATCCATGTCTAGCAAATTATTATGGATGCTGTAAACTGTAATGAAGGCTACAAACGCTAGATAATACAGTGGGTGACCCTGTGCGATGGGACTGTCATTCTTTTCAAGTCTGGTAGTTAGACAGACCGTTATTGTGGTTTATTTTGCATTCCAATCCCTTAATCTGATCATTCGTTATTCTTTCTCCAACAGCGCTCCAATTAATGCTGTTCCCTCCAAACTTCATTACAGCTCTGATGAACAGTTATCTCAACTCGAAACGTCAGATTTCTTTCCTTTCACTGATGCTGACTCTCTCACTGTGAACTCCAGTATAAATGTTGTTTGGTGACGTCTGTGCAATTTCTTGGAACTTGTCCTGACGTGTAAGACAAAAAGCTTCAACAAAATTTCCTTTTCTTTCGACATGATTCAAAGTAGAATCAGTTTTGATAGAAGGCAAGGACGTGCAAATTATCTTTTCCTGGAGGGAAGGAGTCTGTGTGGAATTTCCTTGCAGCAGTGTTCTCCTGGATGCAGCCAAGTCAGAAAGTTGAAGGCTTGATCATTGAGCTGAATGCTCAGTATTTGGTCGAGCAGTCCTCAGAGACATGCATCCTCTTGTGATGGGAACATCTGCTTCGTTTCAATGGCAGACAATGAGCTTGGAACGGCTTGGAAAACATCAATTCGACACAGGAGGCTGCACGATAGCTGCACTGATTCTTACTCTCTGCCTGATCCCTTCAGGAATGAATGTGTATTCAGAGAATCACTGGGCACCTTGAAGAGGGCAAGAACAATGAGACATTGTTCTCCAGCAGACACTCACCACTGTGGTGGTGACGAAATAAACCTTTGAGCTGAGAGCCTTTGTCCTGACTAGTAGGTTGGTGTTGAGTGTAATTTCAGGAGATGAAGTGATGCTTCGACGAGAATGAATGAGCAATTGAATAATTCAGCTTCTCAACTTTCCGAGCAACACTGAGTCGAAACCGTCAGGATAGGCAGGAGGAAGAGTGAAGAGTTGAAGAATTTTTCTTGCGGAGTTTATGAGTGGTAGCGAAGAAGTAGACATGCAGCTGGTATTAACTTACAATTTAAAGCTGAATTATTTAATTAAATGCTTCAAGGTTTCTCCCTTATTCAATAGGACAGGTGTGATCTCAATTCCATATTTCATCAATCGTGCATAACTCTTAAACATTTTTATGAAACAACAATCTTCTATACACACAGTTCAATTATTCAATGCCACTTCTGCCACCACATTCTGAGGCAATAGTTGAGCTGTTCAAACAGTGTTTCCTGTTTGAATTCTCCCTCAGAAGACTTGTGGGCCAGCAGAAGATAAATTATCCAAAAGAGAATCTATTTTAGATTGACTGCATGTGCCGAGTGTATCCAAAAGGGCTCAGTACTGTGCGCTCAAAGATCAATTTCACAGATGGGAGGAAGAGTCTGCTGTGAAGATAACATGATAGGGGAAGACCAGTAAAGTTAGATTCACCGATGAAACAGAAAACAGACAGAAGATATATAATTTGAAAACATGAGAAGTTGTTCCCTTTAACAGGAAGAATTAAAGTGTTCTGAATTATTACAGTGGAAACTGACTGAACTGTGAAACATACAATTGACGATATGATATTTTGGTTATTCCTGGACATTAGTAGAACAACAGCTCAAACATTGTTTGCACTTACGTTATCCGTTTTGAAGAAAGAATATAAATGGATTTGAGGTGATTCAGAGGAGTTGTACACAATTCACCACGGGAATTCGTGAATTGTGCAATGAGGAATTATTGGAAAACCTGTTCTTCACCTCACTGGAGTTGAGAATAGTAAGGGTTTTCCATGTCCCAAAGTCTTCTACAAAGCATTACCTGCCACCCTCATGGTTATACCCTCCTGCTCCTTACTAGACGTGGTGTTGGACTTCCCGGTCCTGTGATATATTACTTCCAAAGTTTGGGAGAAAATTTGTAACTCGGGTGCACATATTTGTCGTTCTGTTCGCCGAGCTCGGAGTTTTTGTTGCAAACGTTTCGTCCCCTTTCTAGGTGACATCCTCAGTGCTTGGCAGCCTCCTGTGATGCACTTCTGTGATGTTTCCTCCGGCATTTATAGTGGTTTGTCTCTGCCGCTTCCGGTTGTCAGTTGCTGTCCGCTGCAGTGGCTGGTATATTCGGTTTAGGTCGATGTGTTTGTTGATGGAATCAGTGGAGCAAAACCAATGTCGTGTACAAAATCCCATACAATGACTGCACAGAACACTACATAGGACAAACAGGAAGACAGCTAACAACCCGCATCCACGAACACCAACTAGCCACGAAATGACACGAGCAGCTATCCTTCGTAGCCACGCACACAGATGACAAACAACATGAATTCGACTGGGACAACACTACTATGATAGGACAAGCCAAACAGAGAACAGCCAGCGAATTCCTAGAGGCATGACACTCATCCTCTGATTCCATCAACAAACACATCGACCTGCACCCCATATACCGGCCACTGCAACGGACAGCAACTGACAACCGGAAGCGGCAGAGACAAGCCACTATAAATGCCGGAGGAAACATCACAGAAGCGCTTCACAGGAGGGTCCCATGCACTGAGGATGTCACCTAGAAAGATGACGAAACGTTTGCAACAAAAACTCCTAGCTCGGCGAACAGAACCGCAACAACGAGCACACGAACTACAAATCACTCCCAAACTTTGAACACCTACAGGCGAGAGACACTAAGACAAGCCAGGAAATGGGAATCATGTGCCATGCGCCTTATCGCTACATACGAACAACTCAGGTTCCTGCACTAATGCAGAAAGAATCGAATCCTTCCACCATGTGTCAGATACAGACCACAAGTCAACAATCCACAAGCCAGTGAAACAGCCAGACAGAATGGACTCAGGATGATCCAGGTAATGATTAAAGGCGCTCACAACAGACTTCACAAATAACGACAAGAAATTGCGCGCCAAAAACCGTTAATTTCAAAAACCACAATTCAGGAATGGATCCGGACCATAGAACGGACTATCACCATAAAACAGAACAGGACCACACACCGCATAAAACGGCACTAAAAGAAAGAAATGGCCAAACTAACACACTAACAAGAGGACCCCACAACACACACCTGGGTTAAAAACCTCTCCCACGGACAGCTCACAGACACGGAAAGAACAATACTGGCCAAGGGACTCAACTACAACCATAGGGACGCCAAGACAGCAGACGTCCTAGCAGCACTAGAATGCACACTCAGGATCAATGGATTGACAGAAGAGACATAACAAACAGTGAGACAAAGTATCGTACCTCTGATAACAAGGAAAAGACAAATATACAACCTCAACCCAAGGAGAAAGAAGCACTAAAATCACTAAGAAACGACAAGAACATGATCATGCTACCAGCAGACAAAAGCAGAATGACGGTCATACTGGACAAAGCATACTACATCCAAAAGGCACAACAACTACTTGCAGATAACAACACCTACCAAAAGACGGTGTTTGACACCACCCCACAGCTCACCAATAGGATAAACAACACACTGAGGAATCCACAAAAAAACGGACAGATAACCCGGTCTGTCTTACAAAGAATGAAACCGGAAATCAACAACACCCCCAGATTCTATGGACTACCTAAAGTACACAAACCAGATATCCCACTCAGACCCACAGTATCACTACCAGGAACACCATCACACAAACTGGCTAAAGAGCTACGGCAGAAACTGAAACAGCTGATCAACGGATCAAGACACTCTATACAGTCAACACAAGAATTCTTGGACATCATCAGAAATATACACATAGACAAGGAAGAAACCATTTGATGTAACAGCACTGTTCACCTCTATTGACAAAACCCTAGCCAAACAAACAATACCCAACATGCTGGACATACAGAACAGACAACAGGATGTTGAATCTATTAACAAAGACGGCATATTTAAAATACTGGACCTGTGCCTCACAACACACTTCACATTCAACAATCAGATATACGAACAAATTAATGGAATACCCATGGGCTCACCGATCTCTGGACTCATAGCAGAAGCAGTAATGCAAAGGTTAGAACAAACAGTCTTACCGCAAATACAACCCAAACTCTTGGTCAGATATGTAGACGACACCTTTGTAATCATTAAAAACAGAAATAGAGAATACACACCGGATCATCAACGCCACACTCACAGGAATCCGATTCACGAGAGAGGCAGAAAAGGACAACCAGCTCCCATTCCTAGACGTGATGGTACAGAGAACACCAAATGGAGAATTCAGCACAAAAGTATACAGGAAAGCCACACACACAGACCAAGTCCTGAACTATGAAAGCAACCACCACTAACACACACAAACGAAGTTGCATCAGGACATTATTCAAAAGGGCCACAACACACTGCAGTACACCAGAACTGCAAAAAGAGGAAGAAGAATACCTATACAAGGTATTTAACAAAAACCGATACCCGCGCAACTTCATCAACAGATGCCTAAGGGAAAGATAATGGAACGAGGACTTGCCGCAACCTAAAGGACTAGCCACACTACCATACATCAGGAGCATTTCCGAACTGACCACCAGACTGCTGCGACCACTAGGACTCATAACAGCACATAAAACAACAGTCATTCTCAGACAACAACTCGCCAGACAAAGGACCCGATACCCAGCATGAGCAAAAGCAACGTAGTGTACAAAATCCCATGCAAGGATTGCAAAAAACACTACATAGGACAAACAGAAAGACAGTTAACAACCGGCATCCACGAACACCAACTAGCCACAAAACTGGCAACCGGAAGCGGCAGAGACAAGCCACTATAAATGCCGGAGGAAACATCACAGCAGCGCTTGACAGGAGGGTACCAAGCACTGAGGATGTCACCTAGAAAGGGGACAAAACGTTTGCAACAAAAACTCCGAGCTCGGCGAACAGAACCACAATATATATGACTTCCATCTTTAAGAAAACTTCCTGGTGTCTTTAAACCTCCTTGATATGTCACCATTTTTCACTTCAGCCTCGAATCCAATTACCCTCAATAGAGGTGATATAATTTGCACATTCGTTATAGATTTATTTACCACAGATCCCTTCAATTTATGAAACAAATGTTGTTCCCACTTGCAGGTAAAACACGTTTCCTTCATGAAAACACGTAATTGTCGTAGGTATATTTATTAACGTGTAGCGCTTTCCAGTTCTATATTTTCCTTAATAGACGTGTCCCGAAGCAGTTCAAGACGACCAGAATATATAGATAGACTGTTCAGCGGCAAATCTGATTCATTAAGATAAATGTCTTCTGTTGACTGAGCTTTCCTTGACCACCCAGGTGAGTAGAAGAGGAGTGACATTCCTTTCCGGGCTGTACAACTCTGCTACTCTGTGACATTAAGGCCTCTTTAATTAAGTCTATTTTTTTTCACAGAACCGGGAAATGCAAGCGTTCTAACCTACTGTTCGAGGGTTAGGATCAACATTTGCATCTCTTGGAACAGCTCCTTGTAGATCTGTCCTTCCAAAAGGACATGTCCTGCTGTTCAGTTCCTGCAAAGAGCAGCACGTCGGCTATGAACAGTCCAAACTATTTGAAGGAACTGAAATGACCTCTCACAGCCCTTGTGTCATGCTCTGCTGCAAGATGGAAGGACTATTTCAGAACTTTATCACAGACAGTTCGAACGATATTATTTGTATTTATAGGTGAAAGTTTTCAGTTTCCCGATCCCCGATATGGAGCAGAACACATGCGAACTGATTAACGGTGTTAAGTTCTCTGATCGTGGAGCCATAGGTGGACAGGCGCTGAAGTCGGATTTCAGTACATTGGCCCTCATCACTCTTGGCATTAAGCATAGAAATTGGGAAGTTATGTATCAGTTACGCAGGTTGTTGTCGAGGTTAAACTTGAAGTATTGTGCTCAATTTTCGTCAGCTTGCTACATGATTGTGGTGACTAAAATAGAAAGTGTGGAGGAGAAATGACAAGGATGTTGCTTGATTGAAACGGGGAGAATGTACAATCTTGGACACGTTAGTGTAGCGTAGAAGAGACTGAGATGGTGGGGACCCCTGCGAGATGCATAATACCATGAGAGGTATAGATAGGGTGAATGCACCCAGTCTTCTTTCCAAGGGGAAAGGGTTCTAGGGTGAGGAGGCATCAGTTGAAGATAAGAGGGAAAATAATAAAATAGAACCTGACAGGCAACGTTTCAACACAGAGGGTGATATGCACATGGTGTGAGCTGTCAGCAGAAGTGGTTGAGGTGTGGATGTGAACAAACTTTAAATGGCGTTTGGACAAAAATATGGATACGAAAAGATTAGAAGGGTAGTGGTCAAGTCCTGGCAAATTGGGTTCGAGCTAATGGATTGCTTTGTCAGAATGGATTAGTTTCAGTCAACGCGCCTGCTCTGTATTGTAGGACTCTATTGCTCTATGACTATATGATTCACCGCAAGTCCATTTGTAATGAGTCGAATGGCTCGAAACAATATGTTAGTGCGTTCTCCCCAACGCTTTCTGCTATATTCCCATTGAGTGCCCAAAGAGCCTATCTTTACTCTCCATGTTTTTGATAGCTCCCTTCACCATCACACAGACTCCCATGAACCCGTCCTGTTGGTCGTCAATGAGAGACAGCTAATCCCAGTGGTTTCAATGAATGTGTCAGTACGTGAAACACACCAGTTTTTGATATATGTTCCCCATTCCCCACTCACATATATAATGACTCAGGGTCTTCCACATTCTTCACACATCATTGGACGTAGGTATTCAGGATAGGCACTACACCAACGGAACAGCATGTGGGGCTCGGTGTGGTGGAGTTGAGGGCGAGATGCTCTCCCAAATCTGGGTAGAGAAATTCCCATCAACATGAGACCTTCGGGTTTCTTTTTTATATGGACCAATGATACAGCATGAATGGATATCATGTTCTCATTATCAGGTTGCTTTGATTTTCGTTTTTCAGTAGCATCAGAAACTGTTGAGTTTTGAATAGTGTCAGCAGCTTCAACAAATGATCCTCTTTGAATTTTCTTTTGTTTTTTTTCCTCCTGAATTGGAGAAATGCATGTGAGAATGTATGTCTGAGTTTGTATTTTTGCAATGTATGTATTTATGGACCGTTTCTTATTTTGTCAGTCAATTAGTAATAGTTGCTCTGTGTTTTATTCAGTTAGATTTTCCAGTGTAATTAAGTTACCAGAATTTATTTTTTCTGTTTTTTTTTCAAGTTAATGTGAAATAAAAAAACAAACTGCCTTTGGCTTAATATCGAGTAATTTGTACAGCCCATTGCCTCTGGAATATGTTCAAGGAGAATCCGAAGGCATGTGACCTGTGTTGCATTGTGGAATGCATTTGTTTCTATTGTCTTCAGAAGACATTGTCAAAATGAATCTTTCGTGAGGATTCTGTCGGTTTGAAACTGAAGCTTTGTTGCCGTTTGGATTTTCATCTGTGGCCAAAGTCTGATAGATGAGGGGGTGACTGAGGAGGGGAACAGACAGTGGCAGCCTGAAATAAACGATTGAAAGGAAAAGAACAAATGCTGGAGATCGCAATGGGTCAGGCTGGATCCACAGCGAGAGAGGAAAAGTAATGTTTTGAGACCAGATTACTCTTCATTAGAACCACCTGGACACGAAATAAATGAATACTTTTTTTTCCATGGATGCTGCCTGAACCATTTTGATCTCGAGTGTCTGTTCGTGTCAGTTCAGATTCCAAAATCTGAAAGAAGATTCTCCTAATGAACTGTTGCTTTCTCTGTCACCTCCTACTTATCCCTTCCCACTGCCAACCCACCTCAAGAGGATGCCTCTTGGAGTGCCATATTCTTGGGGAAGGTGCGCTCCTACAGAGAGAGCCAGGGACACAATTCTTGAACTGCGATTTGGTTGGAGAGGTGGCATCGTATGTCAGACCTGATGGTCAAATTCTCTTTGCCACGTTGAGGGTGCAAGAGATGAGAAATCTAGTCGTTCTGACTGTCTCGCTTGTGATAATGAGTGTGGGTAATTTTGGAACCTCAATGGCTGTTTTGATCATCGAACCTCACTCACACACCTTTGATGAACCAGCCAGGCTGAAACACAGTCCAGGAACAAAGTCTGTCCCACATGGCAGAGTCAAAGCAAGAGAAACCTTCAAAATGCCTGGGATCCGATGGAATGGTGAGAATTTCCTCCTCAATCGCTCCATGACTTCACTTAACTCCAGCTCGTCTCTCCCTGCCATTTTTCCCTTTCTTCCTTCTATCTCTCTTTTCTGGTCTCTTTGCTTCATTCTTTCCGACTTGGTATTAATCTCTTCTCCACCATTTCGCTCCAACTCTGCCTGTACTTGTTTTTTTTTTCTTCACGTTTGTAATGCTGAGTCGGATCGGCTCCTTTTGCGTTTACATCTGCTATGACCTTCCCTTTATTTCTTTTTTGATTAGCCCTGCTCACCGCATGCCGTTCATAAATGTTTACAGCTCCTCTACAAACGATACACCTCCAGCACAATTCGTCCAACATCAAGTTTGTAGTACACATAATATGGTATCCTCTCATAAGTTTCCTCCCTCACAATGTTTTGCACGTCCCCTCACATTAATTTGTGACCCCAACCCACCAAAGTTTGTGTTGTTCGCTCCAATTTTCAGATCTCCATATTCGGTATTCCATCCAAAAATGGCCACATCACTTTTTAAACACAAGGTTGTAAGCCCAAACAACTATTGAAGCTCAGAAATTGATATGCACCCCCATGTTTCCAATTACATTATTCTGCCTCCCTCAGAATTTTTGTTAACCAAATTTTGCGAACAAAATCTGATTTGTTCCACAAACAATTTCACTCCCAGTTTTATGTCAGAAATCATGGGCTCACCCTTGCAATTCTACATTTCCAACATTGCTCACTCTCGCCGACAGCACAATTTTACCTGCACCCCAAAATTTGGACGTCCTCACTCCCCCACAATGTCTTCAGCTGCTCCAATTACATAATAATCCCTTTTTGTCCCCCAAATATTGACCACCACTATATTGCAAGCCCCGAAGATCAGCTCGCTTATGCAGCCGTTCCAGAACACTCTCACCCTAATTCCTTGCCATCCCAATTTATGCACTTCTCCCACTTTAGCATGTTCGCCAATTTTTCAACAAATTTCAAATTTTGACCCCGTAATTTGAATCCCCCCACTCCAAACATTGGAAAAGCATTAAGTTCTCCTTATTTTCATGGCCCAAAGTTCTCACCACCTGAAGTGTTGCTTCCCACCTCCGAGTTGGCGTTTGTGCCTCAGCTATTTTGCTAACCTGCCTATAGATTATCGCTGACATATTTTGTCCGTTTCCCATTTACATCCAGATCACGTTTTGTTCCGCCACTTTCCCGTTGCATGCTATCTTATTTTTGTGTCTCAAATTTGCCCCCAGTATGTAACACCCCATGAACCCTTCAAAAAGACACTAGCCTCGAATTAACCCAGTATATTTGATAATATAAAACCGATTCCAAATCCTGCTATTGGATTATCAGATGGAAGTCACTCCACGTATCTGTGACTCTGCACATAACAGTTCTGACCACTTCAATTAGCATTGAGTTGCATTGCTGGGTATCTTATTTCTAAATGTAAATCAGCCAATTGCTTAGATGAGATGATGTTCTGTAATTCACTGCTGTCTATGTTCCATACATACATTATGCCATTTTCGTTGAGGGGCAGCGGTGGGATGCCTGTTGTTGGATATCGTCACCGTTTACTATTTGTTTTCCACGAATGTGATTTTCGAAGTTTTCTTCCAAGCCTAGTTATTATCAACGTCTTGTAGGACTTGGACAAAAAAAGTTTTGTTCTCTGAGGTGTTCGGCCAATGGTAAAGAACATTGTGCAATCGTCCGCCAGTATCCCACTTTTGACCATATGATGAATGAAAGTTTATTAATGAAGTAGCTGAAGAGTATTTGGCATGGTGGATGACTGAACACGAGCAGCCACAACGACGTCTTTCCCTGCTGGTTAGGATTACTACCCGCAGAGAGTTTTCCACTCGATTTACTTTGACTCCAATTTTGCCGGGTATGTGTGATGTCAATTGCAGCTTCGATGTCACTTCTGAAATTACGCTTTTCCTAAAATGCTTGAACCAATGCTGTAATCGGTTCTGCAGATGAGTGGTCCTGGTGCAGTCTAGAATTGGTGTGCGTAAATAGGTTCTCATCGAAGTAGTGTTCGGTCATAGCGCTGTATTTTCACATTCTATCACAGTACAGATGTTCAAGTACAGACTATTTTTAAAATTTATTCGCCGTATTGGATTTGTTCTGGTTTTTGTGCAATAGACAAACCTGAGCTCCTTTTTCATATTTTCGAATGCATGCAAGTGTTGAAGCTGAAGTGGAACAACTTGTCAAAGGATGCAATAGTTTCTGGAGCATACATTATCAGGATTGTTGCTGAAATGTCAGGACGTAGAATCTTCATAGTATTCATTGTCCACAAAGTTTTCGTGATTTCACTGATATTGAAACAAACTGGCTCATGATTGACATCTGTTGAAGATTAAGACAGGAGATCACAATAGACCTTCCACTTGGTCCTTTTGAGTGATTATTGTGAACAATTTAACGGCCGTACCATTAATCCTAAAGGAAGGGCACCCTCTCGATTGAGGAGCATCCGGTCATTTACAAAAGAGAACCTAATATGTCTCACAGCAATACTTTCCTTTGTCGATTTCGTGCCTCGCTAAAAGCCAGATGTTGACTTCAGAATGATTTTGTTTTACCTCCAATATCTGTGTTAGAAATAACAGAACATTGATTAATGTTCAAACTGCCATAATTCATTCCATCAAAATATAAACGGTGAACTGAAGCTGCATCAATTTGTTTGTTCCAATAAAGGTAAATTGAACAAAGAAAAATCTCTCTCCCTGGAGATAAACATCTGCTATAAATTTCATCATTTTTCTGTGATTTGCTCATTCAGACTTCCGGGGAGAAATGCATGCATTGCTGACAGGTCTGGTTTTCGCTATTTATTATCTCATCCTTGCAGCTATCGGGCTTCCAGGTATTGTAAGTGCTTGCTCTGTTAATTCGCATCAGGCATTTAATAACTTTATGAGCAAAATCTTTCTTTCTTGACTTTCTTGCATTGATGGCATTAATTTCAACATATTCTCTTCAATGAGCAGATACAATTTTTTTGTTGCATAATGTCTAGATCTCCCACAAATTTGGATCATACTGTATTTATTTCGTTGTTTCGAAAATTCAGCTTTTCACATTACGTCTAAATTGTCTCACCTTAACGTATCCATGCTAGTGTCTGGTACTATTTGATCAGTTGGATTGCATACGATGTCTTTGCACTGCGAAAATCAGACAATGAAAACGTGATGTGATGATAGAATTTCGTCAATTAATTAGCTCACAATTATGGCGATGCCAACATAGTTCTGTTAGTGCAGAATAATGTACCCTGTCAGTAAATTCTCAGTTTTCACAATGTGAATAATATTCGTGTGTGTGTGTGTGTGTGTGTGTGTGTGTGTGTGTGTGTGTGTGTGTGTGTGTGTGTGTGTGTGTGTGTGTGTGTGTGTGTGTGTGTGCTTTAACTGCTGAGTCTCTGGTTTAATCAAGACCATTTAAGAAAGTTCAGAATGCATGTCCGTTGTACTTTTGACTTTGACAGAGTCAACATAACTGCCACAAATGATTCATCGAGTGATTGCTAAAGTAACTTATTAAACATTTTTTGAGGATATTGGCTAAAACACC
Source organism: Hemiscyllium ocellatum (assembly GCF_020745735.1). Taxonomy (NCBI): domain Eukaryota; kingdom Metazoa; phylum Chordata; class Chondrichthyes; order Orectolobiformes; family Hemiscylliidae; genus Hemiscyllium; species Hemiscyllium ocellatum. The sequence goes on from NC_083418.1 coordinate 2,695,738, forward strand.
TAAAAGCTTTCAGTTTATAACCAAAGTAAAATTGTTCCTTTCATGGATTAACAATTGCCACTGCTCCCAGAGTACGGTGCTATTAATAGTCACCAATCCATACGGCACTCCACCTTCATGTTCAGTACTACTGCTTACGAAATGATAATTGTAAAATATGGGTTTTAATTCTATTGCTGACCTACCTGAAATGTTCAAGAAACATCTTCCATTCATGACTAACTTCATATTGAGTGAATCTTCACAAATTTTGCCTGTCTGTCTCATCTAATTTACACTGTTTTCACCTGATATTAAATTGCATAATTCAGATAAGTATTGATTCTGAAGGAACATTTCATTCGAGAGGAAGTAACACATTGAGAGTAAGTTGCGCTGAATATGACAGTGTCTTGTCCCTGATTCGGTGTTTCAAAAAGACATCAAGTCTTATTATAAGTCGAAGTTCTTGGACTTTGATTGATGCCAAAAATGACCGTTATCCCCAACAGAATAAATTTTGTTTCTTTCTTTTCAGTTTCGTTATTGGTTGGGTTTCACCTAGCGCATCATTATTTCAGATTAGGTTATTATGCGATGGTAACCTTCTGAGATCCTTATCTGAAATATCAGTATCTTAAACTTTAGAAATTTTATCCCGTAGTAATGGATAACCATTGATTCAAGAGTGTGCAGTTAACATGGAATACACTTCGACAGATAATTTATTTTGGTGTCCTTGCTCTGTCTCGCACATACATTTTCCACCTTCTTCTATTGTGTCTTTTTCTATTGCAGCTAACGTAGGAGTGGTTGTGATACTAGCCCGAAGTAAATGCGGTCTGTCTAGATGTGTGATATATTATTTACTGTCCATGGCGGTGGCAGACGTCTTCGTTGTGTTCACCATTGTGCTATTGAACCGCATTGCTGGAATGTATTTCCCAGTCAGTTTCCTGTCCATTACACCAATCTGCAGCTTTCGTAATACCTTGAGTTACGCAGCGCTCGACAGTTCTGCCTGGTTGACAGTTGCTTTCACTTTTGATCGATTTGTTGCCATTTGTTGGGAGAAACTGAAAGTAAAATATTGCACTCATTGGACTGCAGCCTGGGTTATAGGAATCGTTTCCATGCTTATCTACATCAAGAATACCTTCACGTATTTTATATATGAACCCAGAATTACAATTAATGGAATACCCTGGTTTTGTGATATAAAAGACACATTTTATACTTTACAGTCATGGATAACTTTTGACTGGATTCGACCTAGTTTCTCTCCTTGTCTCCCATTCATTTTGATTTTGGTACTTAATGCTCTGACTGTAAGACACGTTTTTATTGCCAGTAAAGTACGCAGGAGACTCAAAACACAAGACAAAGGTGAATATCATAATGATCCAGAAATAGACAAGCGGAAAAAGGCTATTATTTTACTCTTCACCATTTCGGGCAGTTTCATCCTGCTAAATTTGTTACGTTTGGCAACAATTGCTTATGTTCGAACTGCAAAAGTTACTTACCCTTCCGGTTCCGATCTCAGTAATGTCACATTTGTTCTACAAGAATCAGGGATTATGCTTCAGTTATTGAGCTCATGTATCAACCCATTTATTTATGTTGGAACGCAGAATAAATTTCGAGCCGAATTAAAGAATCAACTGAAATTCCTGTTGAATTTTTTCATGTAAATGCTTAAATATTAAAGTAAGAAATTTCAATAGCTTTCCAATAGCCTTGTTGAACAATAAACGGGTGTTGTGTGATTTTTTTTACTTTGCCCATCCCTGTCCAACACTGGCGGCTCCCCTTCATAATCGCCATTAAGCACCAATTACCCAAAGATACTCAAAAAAGATTGATAACTTATTGGTAGAGTGGGACAACTGGAAAGACAATTCAGTCTTCTTTATTTTAGGTTCTGTTATTAAAATGATTCTTACATTTGTTTTCTCTTGGTCAGCACTGTGTTTCAGTTCTCTTTCTCTGAATGCTTCCATTGATTACCAAGAAACATAAAGAGCTTAGTTATGTCAACAAACGTTCCTGAATTCGCAGTTAAATATCACAGGAATCAAGAGCATTTGCAGTATAAGTGAATTGGTTTTGTGTGTAGGTTTGCTCGCTGAGCTGTAGGTTTGATATCCAGACGTATCATTACCTGGCTAGGTAACATCATCAGTGGCGACCTCCAAGTGAAGCGAAGCTGGTGTCTCCTGCTTTCTATTTATAACTTTCTCCTGGATGGGGTTCCTGGGTTTGTGGTGATGTCATTTCCTGTTCTTTTCTGAGGGGTTGATAGATGGCATCGAGACTTATGTGATTGTTTATGGCGTTGTGGTTGGAGTGTCTTTGCTTAGCCTGTCCCCGGATAGATGTGCTGTCCCAGTCGAAATTGTGTTTTTTTTTCCATGTTAGGACGATGAGGGAGAGGGGGTCGTGTCTTTTTGTGGCTAGCTGCTATTCATGCATCCTGGTAGCTAACTGTCTTCCTGTTTGTCTTACATAGTGTTTGTGGCAGTCCGTGCATGGAATTTTATAGATGACGTTAGTTTTGTCCAGGGGTTGTACTGCGTCATTTAAGTTTGTTGGTTTTGTTTGAGAGTGTTGGTGGGTTTCTGTGCTACTGGGATTCCAAGAGGACTCAGTAGTCTGGCTGTCCATTTCTGAAACTTCTTTGATGTACGGTAAGGTGGTTAGGGTTTCTGGCTGTGTTTTGTCTGCTTGTCGTGGTTTGTTCTTGAAGAATATGCGCAATGTGATATTTGACTATCTGTTCTTTTGTTTATGTTGTATAGGTGGTTCTCGTCTGTTTTTCGCCGTACGTCTTTGCTGCGACATCCAGAAATGCGAGTTTATTGTCAGATTCTTCCTCCTTGGTGAACTTTATGCCTATGTGGGTGTTGTTCATGATGTCAAATGTCTCTTCTATCATGTTTCGTATTGTGATGACAAAGGTGTCATCTGCGTAGCAAACCCTGATTTTGGTTTGATGATTGGTTCACAAAACGAAACAAGATAGAAGAGACATTTAACATAATCAACAACACCCTTACAGGCATAAAGTTCAACAAGTTCACCAAGGAGGAAGAAACTGACAACAAACTCTCATTTGTAGATTGAAAGGACAAGGGAGAAATGCAAACCTGCGTATTCAGAAAACTGACAAACACTGACCAAATACTCAATTACACCAGCAACCATCCCAACACACACAAACGAAGTTGTATGAGAACACTATTCCAACGAGCCACCACACACTGCAGCACAGACGAACTTCGAAAAACAGAGAACCACCTATACAACGTATTCAAGAAAAACGGCTACTCAAAAAACACATTGCGCAGATTCCTCAAGAACAAACCACGACAAGGAGACAAAACACAGCCAGAAATCCTAACCACCTTACCACATATCAAAGAAGTTTCAGAAATGACCGCCAGACTACTGAGACCCCTCGGAATCCGAGTAGCACACAAACCCACCAACACTCTCAAACAAAAACGAACAAACTTAAAATATGCAGCACAACCCATGGACAAAACCAACGTCATCTATAAAATTCCATGCAAGGACTGCCACAAACACTACGTAGGACAAAAAGGAAAAGAGTTAGCCACCAGGATACGTGAACACCAGCGAGCCACTAAAAGACACGACCTCCTCTCCCTCATAGCCCTACACACGGATGAAAAAAAAGCACCATTTCGACTGGGAAAACACATCTATTCTGAGACAGGCTAAGCAAAGAAATGCCAGAGAATTCTGAGAGGCCTGGCACTCCAACCACAACGCCGTAAACAAGCACATAGATCTAGATGCCATTTATCAACCCCTAGGAAAACGATCAGGAAATGACATCACCACAAACCCCAGGAACCTAATCCAGGAGAAAGATATAGATAGAAAGCAGGAGAAAACAGCTTCGCTTCACTTGGAGGTCGCCACTGATGATGTTACTTAGCCAGGCAATGAAACGTCTGGATATCAAACCTACAGCTCAGCGAGCAAATCTACACCCTAAACCTAAACCTGAGCTACAAACCTTCACAAACCTTGTGAATTGGTTATCTTAGGTTTACAAGTGCAGACTGCAGAGACCAGTGTGACGGATCCTCGGATGTGTGTTATGGACTGGGCCAGACTAATCAAAACATTCTAAAGTGGAACCTACATTGCAATATGTTTCAGTGAGTGGATAGTGAAAATTACCCGGTGCAAGTTAGCTGAGTTGACTGCCAGGTTTTTTGACAGACGAAAATTTATTCATTACATTACGAAATGAAACACAAAGAATCGAATATGAAATGCCCACAGAAACCAGACTACCCCAAACTTGACTTCAGTAAGCAGTTACGACTGTGCACAACAGTTCCCACCAACGAACGGCCTTAAACGGAGTGCAACACGGTCTTCCAGTGCTAGTTAGAATGGCAGAAAAGACTCTAGCAACCTGGTTTCACACAGCCCACTGATGACCTTACACAACCAGGATTTCAGCTTCCAGGGCTGACCACTGCCCGTTCATTGTAAAAGCCACGTCTAAGACATAAGCTTTGAACTAAAGTCTCATTTATTTTACGTATGAACCAAAAGACCTCCCAATACACTTTTATCTCAGAATCAAACGAGTCGTTTCGTTGCCCAGAATGCTTTCGATCTCCCTTAAAAACATGGAAGACACAGAATAGGAACAACTTTCAGAAAAAAAGAGGACCAATTTGTGATACTGCAACCTTAAAAGAAAAACGTCATATGCAAAGATACCTTCATATTTAAACACCTTACAAAATGGTCAGTACCCTAAAACATGCATATACACTACATTGTCTATAAACATGCAAATATTCCCAACGACGTTCAATTTCAGTCCGTGGCACAACTCCACCAGCAACTTCATATTCCAGTCGATTCTTGACAACGCATTGCTATCACGTTTTCGTGAACTGCAACAAGCATAATTGCCAAAATGAGTGACTGCAACAACAAGCTCCATCTAAACAGTCTGGGGTTTTTGTCCTAAAGTTTCTCCACAAATGTCAGTGGGTTATGATCGCATTTTGCATCGTCTCATAAGCGTTGCTGGTAAAATAACTGCTAAAATTTGTAACGCCATCATCAAGCTCAAAGTTTCTTTCTCTACTGTCAAATATTTCTGTTGATTAACATTTGCCTTTCTGGAAAAGTATCTGATGGTTCTTTTTATCCCTTGTTCTCCTCCTTCAGGAGCACCGCACCTACACCCACATCGCTGGCAATGATAGCAACTTGAAAAGCTTCAAATAATCAGGCGAAGCTAACACAGTTTTTAGGTTACAAATGCCTTTCAGCAGTCTGCTGTCCGCTGAAACTTCTTGACCTTTTTTTTCAATAAGTCAGTGAGTACAGCAGCAACTCTGCTAAAATTCAGCACAAACATTGGGTTAAACCCATTCACTCCCACGAACCGTAGCAATACTCTTTTCGTCGACAATGTTGGAAAATTCCTCAATTACTTTCGTTTTCACATTCGGTGGGGACAGTTGTCAGTGTCCAATGACATGCCCCAAACTGTCAATTGAGCTTTGGCAAATTCACTTCGATTGCGTAATTTTAGAAAATTCGCGCTATCTCCTTCTGATCTGTGCAAACTTTGGAAGGTTATGCCTGTAAGGATTTTACTTAATCGGAGCAGCATCATGCACAGTTAGGTTAGTACTTCACAGTTTAATTCCGCATACCAACCCATGTGATTGCAATAATTCTTAGAAGGCATTTCGTTTTTTTTTGTAGAAGGTAACTCAGTAATTTATCCCAACTTTGGACAACTTCTTCATTGATCAATTTCATTTGAGGAATGTCCAATTCAGATTCGTCTGAACTAGGTTCTTCCTTCCACGTGATAATCATTCACACCTACTCCACTTGCTTTCCTCCTCTGTAAAATTACCTTTCGAGCATATTCATATGACAAGGTCAGTGAGATGTCTTCCTGTCTGGAGTCCTTGTCAAGTCGTTCCCTCACTCAATTTTCTCTAAGTTTCATGAGGTCCACCATATCTTGTTTTTGTAGGTGCACCTATTACTGGAAGTAACAACAATACTTATCCCCAATGACAAAATTGCGAACCTTTGAATTCTTGTCCACTTCCTGTCTAATTACACACTGCAATGCTTTCAAATGTTATTTAGCCAAACCCGACAGCTCTATTATTTGTTCTCTAAATTTGAACATATTCCAACTGGGCAGTCTCTGAATCGTGGCGTATTAATTTATGCTTAATGAATTTCATTGATTTTCTTACTTAATGCCCAAAACTTATTCAACTGGACTAGATATATATGGTTCATTCGGTGCATCTCGGATTGGAAAAAGCACAAACGGAACTCCCTTATTCCAAGAATCTCCAACATATCTGGATAATGCTGACCATATGCCCTCAACTTGGTCTTTAATGCTTAATGCCACCTTACCAGTGCTCCGTGAAATGCTGGATGTAATCCTTTAAATTTGAGTTGTTTTATTCCCACGCTATCCATAACCACCTTTAATAGTTTGAATGTGAAGTTGGACACTTGATCTGATTGTATCTCTGTTTGTGATCCGTATTGAGTAAAAAATAAACAGTATTTTTCCATCACCTGTTTAGCTGTAATATTGCATAATGGGACTGCCACGTGTAATCTAGTGGATGCATCCATTATTGGAGCAAATACTGATTTCCACTTTTTGTTTGACGAAAGGAACTTATGAAATCAATCAAGAAATTTGTGAAAGGTTCCCCACATGCTGGAATGCGTATTTAAGGAACAGTTTTTATTGTTGCCTGTAATTTTCCAATTAAGTGACATGTATGACACCTCTGGCAAAATTCAACTATATTTTTGTTTAGTATATTTGTGTATTTTACCTCATGACCTCTAAGTGGTAGCTCATGCATCACTCGCTGCGCATTCTTTCTCTACCCTGGTCCAAAACAATTTGACGAACTTCTTCTCATTGCTCGTCTCCTTCAATTTATGGAGGTCTCAATTTCCTCATTCAGACATCATTTGTAAAGTAGTAACACACGGGGATGCCTTTACTCTCTTCCCTGTATGTATCTTTTGGTACAATTGTTTTAAGTTCTCACCTTTCAGTTGTAACTCAATAGATTTCGCAGATCTAAAGAGGATTGCATGTTTGACAGTTAGCTTTTGCACTGTCGCAACTATCTGATTAAAGTGTCTCTGGTAATGCTATTTCAGCTTTCACATTTGCGCCTTTTGATCTCCCCGGCTTCAGCTTATGGCTATGCGATCTCGTTTAGACACAGTGTGGAATGATTCCCCGTTAATCATCCTACACTGCTTCATTTGCCTGTGCTTATATTGGCATTTCACCAGGAGTAGGTAACAAGCCTAAGGGTGAATAAGCAATATTATTTGCAAGGACAAATTGCATTCCTGCGGTGGTTAATTTGTATAGTACTCCTATGACAAACTCCCGAAACGTTTCTGGACACGCCTGCCTCACTTTACATAATTGAGCGCTGTTTGTCTCACTGAGTTCCCGCTACCTGTACGTTTTCGGACAATTGGCCTTCAGAAGTACATGTCTCATTATCCTTCAGCATCAGAGACGGAGAGGATCCTTTTCCCCTTAATATTGTAACCAGGTTATCTGCTTCTCCTGGACTATGTGAATACAATACGATGCTAGCATGTATATATTTGAAGCAACTCAAGCAGGTCCACCTTTACCATCCCCCAATCATCTTGTCCACTCTGAAGCAATTGTATAACTTCCCTTGCGAGTTTTGTTACACATCCAACAAAGTTCCCAGGCTTGTCCTATTTCCCTACGTCTGGCTTTCTCCTAGACTATCAACAGTATGATTTCATGTGGCCCACTTGATTACAATGAAAACGGCTGAGATTTATGACCTTCTTTGTCCCCTTCAAGTTTTTTTTTACGCTTTGGTAAGTCCTCCTTACGTTCTTCACTGATGTCTATCTTTCATTTTCCACCTGAAGACTTCCCTTTGCTCAATTTCTATCCCTCATCGACTGAAATTGATTCTGCAAGCCAAGCCATGGACCGGCTCATAATTATCAACCACTAAACTGCTGACCTCTCTGCGCTTCCGCAATAATCTTAACTCAGCCTTTATCTCTAGACCTTTAAGCTAACTTCCCTTTCTAAGAGTCAGTTTTTGCAGTTCAAACTCTCTCGTTTTCTTTGTCTTCTGCTGAAGCCTTTCGTTCCTCTTTTTCTCTTCTGCTGAACATATTCGCTCTTTTTTTTCTTTCTGTTCTGCTTTTAACCGTGACTCAAACTGTTTCATTTCTGCTGCAATTTCCTTATCGCTCGCCTCTAACTCAAGCTGGGTCGATTGAAATTGAACTATTGCCATCTCTGCAGATTCTGATGGTTTCCCCAGTAAACTTAAATGTTTGGCTATTGCTGTAACAATCTCATTTTCCTTACGTCACAAGTTCGCTTCGACTCCAGTTTCTTTAATAATTCCTGCAGTTTTGCTTTATTACCTTCTGGAAAACCTACAAAGTGTCCTTGTCTACCACGAGAAAACGTTTGGTGACGGAAACAGCTACTGCTATCCCAACCCAAGGAAAGCAATATACGAAGCAAATACACTGGTACTTACTTCTAGCTACTTAAACACAAAAAGAGTCTCCAGTCAGTATGGACTAGGCCAGACCACACAAAACGTTCTTAAGCAGGCCGCCCAGATCTTAACTTTGTTTCGGTGAGTATCCAGGGAGAATTACTTGGAGTAAGTTAGCTAGTTTGACGACCTGGTTTTGAAACAGACAAAAGAAAATTCACAAAGATACGGAATGAAACACAAAACAGAACACAAACCTCAATCTCTCCAAATTAGGTTCAATGAAAATGTTGCAATAGTTGCAATAAACATCCACTTTACATGGAGTAAAAAAAGAGGCTAACACGTCCAAATTAGAAGGGTGAAGAAGAGATAGAAGTTCCAGTATCACTGATTTACCCAAGCAGACTTTCTTTACACACAAAACTGCTGAATTTACGACAGCAAGAATTCAGTTTTCAGGACTGACCACTCCCCTTTCCTTGTACAGGTTACTTCTAAACTATAAAAGCTTTGGCCTGAATACTCATTTGTTTAAGGATAAACAGAGCCTCTCAGTTATCCCTTTCATATTTTTGCCACATTAATCGATTGTGAGTCTGGTTTATTTCATGACACCTCTGAAAACAATTCAGGACACAGTATCCTTTAGAAAACGAACTTTATTTTTCAATAAAACGACAAGCTTTTGGATGATACACTCTTTATATTCCGATGGTATACTGTCACAGCCATCTTCTGTCATGGGTTAGTACAATGAATGGAATGTACACCGATTGACATTCACTCACAGTCACTCTCACACACTCATATACTCCAACAGACTTTCTTGCACTTACAATCTCACGCAACCACACACACAAACTCTGACTCTCCCTCACTCACTCTCTCACACACACTCTCTCGCATTCATTCTGTCTTTCTCCCACTCATTCTTCCCCAACTACTCACTCTTTCACACACACTCTCTCCAGGAGGTGTTGGTGCACTGTATCTTTAAGATAGTTAAGCGTTGGAAGAAATAGGTGAACACTCCAAATGTTCTCAATAAGGTAACAATGAAACACTGAGTCAAATGCTAGATTAGCTTTACTGCCTGCAAAATACAAAAGAGACTCAATTAGGCCAACCATTTTAAATTATATCCTAAAATACCAAACACCAACTCAGTTTAAATTTACTATCTTGATATCTTAAAAGTCAATGACTCAACCCAATCCTTTGTGGTAAAAGGCTGGAGAAAATCGAACAGTGGAGAGGAGAACTGCTAAGCTACCAGCAAGTACAGGCTGACTGAAAAAATAACTCTCTTTAAGATTTTTTTTATCGATTCCTATCCTGTGAAGCGGAATCCGAAGAAGAAAAGAAAACAGGAATTCAGAGACAATAGAAAACTGCCTGGTTTTGAGATAAGAAGTTTAATTGTGTATTTCTTATTTGGTAGCTTTGTCCGACTCGTATTGTCGAAGGACCAGGTAACGATAGGTTAGAGTACGTGGTTGCAAATAGTCGTTATTTAATTATTCTCTGTTATGCTTTAAGATTTTTTTTAAAAATTGCATAGTACTGTAAGGGATACATTTTTTTCTGTGATGCTGCTTTAATCTGAGCAGAAGTGTTTACTCAGAGTATTGACACAACCACTCTTGCACACACACTCCCTTGTGCATACTCACACTCTCTCTCTCACATACACACACAAATGTACAAATATCAAAGTCATAATTCTTCCAAGCATTTTGCTTCATTTCAGATACATTATATATTGTATAAAACACAAAACTTGTGTTGCAGTGGATTAATGATTCATTCCTCACTTCGTATTAAAAATAGCTCATCGCCATGTTGAAACTGCGAGACAAATTCTGACTAATTCCTCACAGCTACAAGTCAGTCTGTGACCTGAGGTGTCAGCTTCTGTTCATTTCTAACATGTTTCTTCATTGAAGTTTTGAAATTAAGACAAACTGAAAATATTTAATTATCCCAGGGCAGTAACTTCAAACAGATTCAGGAATTTGCATCTTAATCAATTCAAACTTGCAGAACTTTTATAACAGAGTTCACCATATCCTGCTACTGCAAAATTTGCAATTCAGTAATGTATGAACGATTAAAGATTGAGCAGAACTCAGATATTCAGCCATTTTACATTTTTTTTCAGAACAGCCCCTTCATGTTAGCACAGAAATGACATTGACGTGATAATTATGAGAATACAGTAAAGACAAGGACATCGGAGTCTATTTCATTGAGTCACTCTCAATCCCATACCCATTCTCTCCATTTTAACCCAGGTATCTACACTGACTCTGCCTGCTATAAAAAATCATGATACATTCCGAGTTTTCACAGCTGACAACATTGAGGGGCATGCAGGATTCAAAGTGAACAAGCTGCCTCACCTAAACGTCGCAGAAGTGTTGAAGAATGGGGTTGGATGCAAGGTAAAACTGTCCCTTCAGTATCTACGTTGGACACTCGCAGGATAAGGAGAGCACAGGGAGCTCTCTCGATGAATTCATAGTCAAATATTTGAGGAACAAGCATCGTCCCAGCAAGGATGGAAGGTTTAAAATGAGCTGAACTCTCTGCATCTCTCACAACAAAGTACAGACTTGGACACACAACGAAACAATGTTCAAGTTTCAACTGCAAGATAATAAAATCTCTATATCACTGACTCAGCATTCTCAACATAAACTGAAGTATTCCAATAATTCAAGTGTTTTTTTTCGATTCTCCCTGAACTGTTCTGGTTCTCTGTCAGGTTCTTGTTTCTCATTATCCACATCAACTGTGTTCCAAAACGCATCTGCCATGTCCTGTTCTCGAAGAGAGTAAGATATTCCAATCCCGTATGATACAGAAATCTCTCAGTGTCAGCAGGAGGTGGGTCTCTGTCATGTCCAAATTCAGTATTGCTCTTAACGTTTCGTTATTGTGCAGGTCAAAAAAAAGAATATTGAGAGGAGTGAGAGATTCGGAGTTGGAAAAGGTGTGTTTCGGGAATTAAGCTAAATTATCAGTCTTAATCATATTGAATGGTCGAGCAGCCTCAAGGGGTTGAATGGACTGCATTCTGTCTTCTGACTTCTATGTTTCTATGCATTGTCTCTGGTTTCATTGACAACACACAAATTGGGAGGGAGAGGAAGTTGTGGGAGGAGCAAAAAGACTGTCGACGTGCATCGAAAGATTCGCTGTGTGCGCAAGTAATTGGCAGAGGGAAGAAAATGTGGCGAATTATCCATCTGGAGCAGTCACACTGGTTTTCCCAAAGTCACGCTCGTTCATATCTCTCACCATGTTCTCTTACAGTCACTATCAATCCTGCAGTCACGTTCACATCTTCACTCTCACAGCCTCTCTTTCACAGCCACAATGTCACCCTCAGAGTAACACTCACTCCTCTACTGTCACACTCGCTCAATCACAGTTGCACGCTTTTCCGTTCTGTCACATGTGCTCCCCCGCAGTGACAATAACTTACTTAAATTCACACGCACTCCCTCAAAGTTGCAATTGATTTATCACAGTCATGCTGACTCCTTCACAGCCAAAATCGCTATCTCAGGTCACACTCACTCCCTCATAGTTACGCTGACTCTCCCACAGTCACTCTCACGCATCACTGTCATAGTGGCTTTTTCACTTTCATCATCGCCACCCGCGTTCATATTTGCTCCCACTCAATCAAATTCACACCCTCAAAGTCACACGATCTCTCTCACAGTCACACTCCATCCCGCACATTTGGACTCCCTCCCACGCACTCACACTCACTCCTGCATGGTCGCAATCACGCCTGCACTGTCACATTCACTTCCGCACTCTCACGTACGCTCCCACGCAGTTATACCCGCTCCCACAAATTCACACTCACCTCCGCACAAAACACGGATTCCCCATCGGCACACTTACACCCTCTCAGTCGCATACATTCTGCACATTCAAACTGAAACCCCACTCTCACAATCACTCATGCAAGGCCACACGCACTCACCCACTGTCACATTTAGACTTCTACTACCATTCACAATCTCTCACGGTCACACTCGCTACACCAGTTCACAGTTATTCTGACAACAAAATCACACATTTCCCCATATTCAGACTCCCACCCCGTATTCACAAGCACTCACTGTCATACTCGCTCACTCCAATGTCACACACACGCACCTCTCCCACTGTCATGTTTAATTCCATCAAGGTCTCACTTGCCTCCTCAACTGTCACACTTGCTCACCCACTAACAAACTCGCTCCCCCACTTTCACAGTCTCTACGCCTGTTGACAAAATTACTTTGATAGTGTCGAATTGAAATATAAAGTAATTTCAGGAGAAGGAAATTGCCATTTTCAGCCTGCACTTGCATTCAGTGTCTTGGACTTGAATGCTTTACTCCTTAGTATTATACTTTGACCCGATGTTTTCGAATTGCCCAACATCCCAACATTTTTTCCGCATCTAATATATCCAGTCCCATCAGGATTTTTGTTTCCTTGAAATCTGTCCCTAGCGCGCATTCGTCTAACCACCAGTAAACTCTATCCCAGTCGATCTGATTTATTCTTATATGCTTGTCCTGCCATCCCCGAAATCCGGTCCCATTTAAGTGGTTGCTAAGAATTCATCCGTGATCTGGCCAAGTCTCATTATGTTTCCCTCATATCATTTAGTCTAATGCAATCCTTTCTTTTTATGTGGACTTCCACTGACTGAATCCCCAACTCCCCCTTTTTCGATTCTTAAAAGCTTACTAAGAATCAAAGCAGAAATAGTGTAAATAGCATTTCAAAAATTATGCATCAAAGTTAGAAGTCGAAAATAATATTATTTTCCTCACATGGTGCCAGAAAAATGCAAGAAAAAGTGTTATCATTCAACTCGCCGTTTGCAATGGAAATACGTGTCATGATAGAATGTGAAACAACTGCACGTACGACAAATTAAGGCTCTTCATGGTGGAACAGGAGTGTTTGCTCTTTTGACGTTCAATGCATGCATCCAAACGTTATTGACCATGTGCCGTGAAGGCTGATTTTGTTGTAAGAATAACTTGTTGCAGGCTTTCTCATTTGGCTCACCGCAGTTCTTCATATATTTTCTGAATGTAAATCCAGCTGCTGGGGAAATTTCCGTTTGCAAAAATAACTAACGTCACTTCTCAGATTCTAAGTTATTTAATATTTTCTGATGAAACTTTTGGTGAGAAGTCGAACTTCGCTTCCTGGATAAATTGCGTCGTCTTAAGGTTTGCCTTGTGGCCACTCCAAAGGTAAATCGCGTCCCTAAGTGAATGTTAAGCATGTTACTTCTGCAGCGGTTTAGTAAAGACAATGAATTTCCTTGTTGCCTACTCCTATCACAACATACCAGCCAACCAGACGATTTTCACGCCCTTCTGCAAAATGAGGTAAAAATGGGAGTGAGCTGCGCTCGTTTCTTTTTGTAACATTTATGCATTCTTCCGGCTGAGCTTCTCTACAATTCTTGAGCTGCTCTAAGGATAGGCCGTTTATTTAAAGACAATGTATCCCATCCAGACGATGCATTATTTGACCCTGAGTTTGCTTTCCACCCGTATTTTGCTTTCTATTTAAAATACGGCTTATGGCCAATGGCCCTCCTTTCCACAATTGTAGCCCTTCCGAGAGTATTTTTCAGTCTTTGGCGCTCCTTCAATCAGTACGGTTCTGAGGTTGGATTCTATATTTAATTTTCAGTGATTGGCTTCTTGTATCACATTGCCAAGACTCCATAAATTTTTATTCCAATCGTTGCTTTTTATTTTTAGCATTTTAGCCAGCTTGAACTGCAAGGCTGCTGTGAAAATGTTTTTTGTAATGGATCTACACTTTGACCTTCTAATCCAATAGGTTGCCAATGGTGAACTCTGCCAAATTGCCCGATCTGGATCTCACCAAATTATCTGCTAAGTATTCAACTTAGTTCTCTTCTCTTGGCATGTCGTTCAATGATTTTAATCAATTGTAAATAGACCACATCAAGAATCCAGGTTAGTTGAATTAGTCATGCTAAATTGCCCATTATTCAAAGGGAAATGAATCTGGTTGGTTTCTTTTTCGGAGGGTTGGTGTGAACCTGCTGAGCTGAAGGTCCTCTTTTCACACTGTAGGGAATCGAATCAAAATCGTTCCTGTCGGATATGGTAATGAACCCTGGAATATATAAATGTTTGTTGGCATTGCCGCCCACTATGGCAGGCAGGATTTGAACTCTGTCCATCTGGTGTAAAGTATATATGATCTTGAGGTTTTCTTCTGATGCTTTCTATGCTCTCATATCTCCCTCCTTCAAATGAGGCAACTCTTTGTCCCATCTCTCAAATAAGTTTAGATCAAAGTCTCATTAACTGTCGATGGGTGCATTCAGATCTGGCTTTCATGGAGTTTGCATTAAACTCCATCTGCCACTTTTCGATCCGTTGGCCCATCTGGTCAAGATCGTGTTGTCCTCTGAAGTAACGTTCTTCGCTGACCACTGCACCACAAATTTTGGTGTCATCTGCAAACTTTCAAATTGTACCTCTTCTGCTCACATTGAAACCATTTATGTAAAGGAAAAGAAAGCAGTGGACCCAGCACCGATCGTTGTGGCACTTCACTGGTCACAGGCCTCCAGTCTGAAAAACAACCCTCCACCATCACGCTCTGCCTTCTACCTTTGAGCCAGTTGTGCAGCTAAATGGCTAGTTCTCCCTGTATTACATGAGATCTTACCTTGCTAACCAGTCTTCCACGGGGAATCTTGTCCAAAGCCTTACTGAAGTCCGTACAGGTCGCATCTACGGCTCTGCCCTCATTAATGCTCTTTGTCACTTCTTCAAAAATTCAATCAAGTTTGTGAGACGTGATTTCCCACACAGAATGCCAAGTTGACGACCCTTCATCATCCCTTGACTTTCCAAATACATGTATTTCCTATCACTCAGGATTCCCTTCAACAACTTGCCAGCCACCTACGTCAGGCCCACTGGTCTTTAGTTCCCTGGTTTGTCCTTGCCACACTTCTCAAAGAGTGGCACCATGTTAGCCAACCTCTAATCTTCCAGCACTTCACCAGTGACTATTATTGATGCGGATATCTCAGCAAGATGCCAATGCAAACACTTCCCTGATTTCCCAGAGTTCTATTGTACACCTGATTATGTAAAGGTACTATAGACATCTATGTTCCATGGTAAAGGCGTTATAGAAATGTGGAGAATGATAAGGAACAGTTGTTGCAAGTGATGAATAAATATGTCCCTCTGTGGCAGGCGAGAAGTGGTGAGATAAAGGAACCTAGGATGACGAGAGCGGTGGAGCTTTTCCGCAAAAGGAAGAAGGTAGTTTATATAAGTTGGAGGAAGCTAGAGTCAAGCTCAGCTCTACAGGATTACAGTCAAGCGAGGAAGGAGCTTAAACATGGGCTGCGGAGAGCCAGGAGGGTGCAAGAGAAAGGCTGGGCAGAACGGATTAGGGAGAACACAAAGGCATTTTACACTTATGTGAGGAATAAGAGAATGGTCAAAGAAAGAGTAGGGCCGATCATGGATAGCATAGGGAAATTGTGTGTGAAGTCTGAGGAGGTGGGGGAAGTCCTAAATGAGTTCTTTTCCTTCTGTCTTTACGAAAGAAGCAAACTTTGTTGTGAATGAAACATTTTAGCAGCAGGTGTGCATACTGAAATGGATAGAGGTAGAGGAAGCTGATGTGCTGAAAATTCTGTCAAACATTAAGATTGGCATTTCGCCAGGCAAGGACCAGATTTGTCCTCGTCGGCTTTGGGAAACGAGAAATGTAATTGCTTCACCACTTGCGAAGATCTTTTCATCCTCGCTCTCCACTGGAGTCGTACTTGAGAACTGGAGAGAGGCAAATGTAATAACTCTCTTCAAGAAAGGAAATAGAGAAATCTGCGACAATTACAGACCAGTAAGTCTCACGTCTGTTGTCTGCAAGGTGTTAGAAAGGATTCTGAGGGATAGGATTTATGATCATCTGGAAAAGCATGTCTTGATTAAATGAAGTCAACACGACTTTGTGAGGGACAGGCCATGCCTCACGAATCTTATCGAGTTCTTTGAGGATGTGACTCGAAAATTTAATGATGGTCGAGCTGTGGATGTGGTGTATATGGACTTCAGCAAGGCATTTGATAAGGTTCCCCATGGTAGGCTCATTCAGAATGTCAGGAGGAATGGGATTCAGGGGAACATAGCTATTTGGATACAGAATTGGCTGGCCAACAGAAGACAGCGAGTGGTAGTGGAAGGAAAATATTCTGCCTGGAAGTCTGTGGTGAGTGGTGTTCCACAGGTCTCTGTCCTTGGGCCTCTATTGTTTGTAATTTTTATTAATGACTTGGGTGAGGGGATTGAAGGATGTGTCAGTAAGTTTGCAGATGAGACAAAGGTTGGAGGTGTCGTTGACAGTATAGAGGCTTGTTGTAGGCTGCAGCGAGACATTGACAGGATGCAGAAATTGGCTGAGAGGTGGCAGATGGATTTCAACCTGGATAAATGCAAGGTGAATGCATTTTGGAAGGTCGAATTTGAAAACTGAGTACAGGATTAAGGATAGGATTCTTGGCAGTGTGAAGGAAGAGAGGGACCTTAGCGTGCAAGTACACAGATCCCTTAAAATAGCCACCCAAGTGGACAGGGTTGTTCAGAAAGCATATGGTGTTTTGGCTTTCATGAACGGGGGATTGAGTTTAAGAGTCGTGAGATCTTATTGCAGCTCTATAAAACGTTGGTTAGACCGCACTTGGAATACTCCGTCCAGTTCTGGTCACCCTATTATATGGAAGATGTGGATGCTTTGGAGAGGGTTCAGAGGAGGTTTACCAGGATGCTGCCTGGACTTGAGGGCTGAGCTTATGAGGACAGGTTGACTGATCTCAGACTTTTTACATTGGAGAAAAGGAGGAGAAGAGGGGACCTAATTGAGATATACAAGAAAATGAGGGGCATAAATGGAGTCGATAGCCAGAGACTATTTCCCAGGACAGAAACAAACAACACGCGGGGTCATCGTTTTAAGCTCGTTGGAACAAAGTATAGAGGGGATGTCAGAGGCGGGTTGTTTACACAGAGAGTTGTGAGAGCATGGAATGCGTTGGCAGCAGCAGCTGTTGAGGCAGGGTCATTGGGGACATTTAAGAGACTCCTGGACATGCATATGGTCACAGACATTTGAGGTTGCATACATGAGGATCAGTGGTCAGCAAAACATCGTGGGCTGAAGGGACTGTTCTGTGCTGTATTGTTCTGTGCTCTATGTTCTATTTCCTGGGGATTTATCAAACTTTATGCTTTTCAGGACATCCAGCACTTCCTCCTCTGTAATGTATACATTTTGCAAGGGGTCACCAGCTATCTCCCCAACATTCTATATCGTCCATATCCTTTTCCACAATAAATACTAATGCAAAATACTCGTTCAATATCTTCTCCATTTTCTGCGGACCTTTGAGGGGCCGCCTTGCTGATCTTTGAGGGGCTCGATTCTCTACCTAGTTATCCTTTCATCTGTAATGTATTTGTAAACACCCTTGGATTCTCCTGAATTCTATTTGCCAAAGCTATCTCATACTCCCTTTTTGCCCTCCTGATTTCCCTGTTTATTATACTGCATCTATATTCTTCTCAGGATTCACTCGATCTATCCTGTCTATAATTTACATTTACTTCCTTCTTTTCATAACCAAATCTTCAATTCCTGAAGTGATCCAGCATTCCCTATACCTGCCAGCCTTTCCTTTCACACTAACAGGAATGTACTTTCTCTGGATTCCCTTTATCTCAATCATGATGTCTTCCCATTTTCCATCCGTCCCTTTACATGTGAACATCTGCCACAGTCAACTTTTGAACGGTCATACTAATACCGTCAATATCAGCCTTTCTCCAATTCAGAACTGCAACTTTTGGATCTGGGCTACCATTTTCCATTACTATTTGAAAAACAATGGAATTGTGGTAGCTGGCCGCAAAGTGTACCCCCACTGACACCTCAGTCACCTGCCCTGCCTTACTCCCGAAGGGTAGGTCAAGTTTTGCACCTTCTCCAGTAGGTAATCCACGGACAGAATCAGAAGATTTGCTTGTACACACAAATTCCTCTCCACATAGACCCTTAACACTATGACACTTCCTGTCTATGTTTGGAAAGTTAAAATCACCTAGAATAACCATCCTATTATTCTTACAGACAGCTACAAACTCCTTAAAGTTTTGTTTCTCAATTTCCCTCTGACTATTAGGGGGTCTACATTGCAATTCCAATGAGGTGATCATCTCAGTTCCACGCAAATAACGTCCTCGGATGTATTTCCATGAAAATCCTTCCTCAGCACAGCTGTATTGTTATCCCTTATCAAAAGCGTCACTTCCCGTCCTCGCTTGACTCCCTTTTTATTCTTCCTGTAGCATTTTTATCCTGGAACATTAAGTTGCCAATCCTGCACATCTATGAGCCATGTTTCTGTACTTGCTGTGATAACCCAGTCCCATGTTTCTAACCATGCCCTGTGTTCATCTGCCTGCCCCGTTAGACCCCTTGCATTGAAATAAATGCAGTATTAGTCCTACCTGTTCCTTGCCTGCGTTGACTGTATGGCTCTCTACTGCTCTCAACTTTAGCAGTCTCAGATTGATCTCTTTCCTCACTATCTCCCAGGGTCACAGCCACCCCCCCCCCCACCCTCCCCCCACCCCAACAGTACAAGTTTAAATCCTCACGAGCAGCTCTACCAATTTTTCCTTTCATTAGTCCCTTTCCAAGTTAGGTGCATTCTGTCCTTTTTATACGGGTTACTTTGACCACAACAGAGATTCCAATGATTCAAGAAGGTGAATCCTTCTCCCATACAGCAGCTCCTCAGCCATGCATTCATCTGCACTATCCTCCTATTCCTGCCCTCACTAGCTCGGAGCACCAGGAGTACTCCAGATATAGCTACTCTCGAGAACCTTCATTTTAACTTCCTGCCTAATAGTCCATAATCACTCTTCAGAATCTCAACCTTTTCCCTTCCTATGTCCTTGGTTCCAATATGGACAATGACCTCTTGCTGGCCCCGTTCCCCTTTGAGAACATTCTTCACCCTCTCTGGGACATATTTGATCCTGGCACCAGGGAAGCAACAGACTATTCTGATTTTTCACTGCTGGCCACAAGAACGTCTGGCTGTCCCTCGGACACGAGAATTCCCTAAAACATTTGATCTCTTCGAACCCTCGTTGCATTTGAGCCAGTCTCAACAGCTGAAACTTGGCTGTTCGTGCTACGTTCCCGAGAATCCATCACCCACTACATTTTCGGAAACAGCATACTTGATTGAAATGGGTATAGATACAGAACACTCCTGCACGACGTTCCTCCCTCTCTTACCTTTCCTGGAGTTAACCCATCTATGTGACTGCATCTGAGACTTTCCTCCCTTTCTATAACTGCTAACCATCACATAATGTTGCTGTTGCAAATTCCTTATTGCTTCTAACTGTCTCTCCAACCGATCCATTCTGTATGACATGATTCGCAACCAACAGCATTTATGGCAGATATAATCCACAGTAACCCTTGAACTCCCTTTAAACTCCCACATCTGACAAGAAGCACATATCATTCTCTGAAAGCTATTTTTGCTCCTTCAGAATGTACAGACTCAGAAAATAACGCCGTCTTATTCTTCGACAAAACATAGCCACAGGTTTGATTAATAGCTATGGCTTATATTTTATTTTTAATCCAGGGATATATTTCAACAAATTATATAATCAACAAGAAAACACTCTACTGAATACTGGTAGACGTTCTGTTTGCAACTTAAAGCAATTAACTTATCTGATTCTGTGGTGTGAATTTTGCCCAAGATCAGTTGTGAATTTCACTCTTTGTTAATTTTCCCAGACGCACTCTGATGTACTTTGATACATGAATTCAAAAAACAAGTGCAGTACTGTGCAGGTTTACTCTCGTGTCAGTTTCTTTCTCTCTCTCTCTTGCACTGACCTCACCATGTGCTTCCTTTGCCTGTTCTTCTCCCTTTTAATACTGCTGTTATTTTAACACCTTTTCCCAAAGATCCAAAAACAATGCAACAGTTTAGAAAACATTAATTGCTGCTCCTGACATTCGAGGAAATCACCGACAACACCTAAAATACGTCAAAAGAGGAGCAGCCATGACAGCCAGAAAGTTTGCCCGCCCTCCATCTTCGATAACCGAGAACCCTTGCTTTTGGGCTCTATATCTAGTAAACCATATAGATTTCGCGAGATGAGGTTAGATTTCAAATAGCATGGAACAAGGCCCTCCAGCCCAAACTGATCCTCTGAAAAGCAACACAGCAGGCTCATTTCCTCTATATTTGCACCTGATTAAACTGCACATCCCTAAAAACTACAGGTAATTTTGTAAAGTAATTCACCCAACCTGCACGTCTTTGCAGTGTGAGAGGAAACCCTCGCACTTGGGGACAGTGTGCAAACTCCACGCAGATGGTCACCCGAGACAGGAATCGAATTAGGGTCCCTGGAGAGGTGAGGTAGGAATTCTATCCACTGAGGTACCGTGCCGCTCAAGCACGCGGTTTCCTGTGAGAGGTGTCCAAAGTAGTTTTAGAAGTTTGATAGCAGGAATAGAGGGCTTGCTTTATCAAAATAAAAATGAAAATCGCTAATGAAGTGCGCAGGAGCTTTCACAACAGAGAGATCAGGAAGGAAACGAGAGGATATGAGTTAGTCTTTGAAAATAAGATTATGGATCATCCATAGACACTCCAAAAGTACATTAGGCGGATGTGATCAATTATTGAGTTAGGTCCCTTAAAGCTAAAAGAGGTAATTGTTTTCTTAAACCGCACGGGATGACTGAGATATTAGATAAATACTTCGTGTCAGGTTTCATAGTGGACAAAGAAGTATAGGATAGAGAAGCCACGCAAATCATTATTGACGTTTTGAAGACAGTTGACAAAATAGAAGAAGTACTGGAGTTCTTCGAAAATATAAAAGTTAATAATTCTCCAGGATCTGATCCAGTGTACCTCAATACATTGTGGGAAGTTACGGGGGAAATTGCAAGGCCTCTTTCAGAATTTTTTGTAATATCCATAACTCCACATCATGTGCCAGATGTGCCAGAACATTTGTTTGAGAAAGGGATGTATGGATAAACCTGGTACTATAGAAATGTTAGTCTAAATTTGATTTCCATCAATTTTGAAAGTACAGCAATAGATTCGATTTAGGCACATTTAGAGAGGCAAGAACGATTAGGCATTTACGACTTCGGCTTGTGCAAGGAAAATCATGACGCACAAACATCGTTGAATTTTATGAGAAAGTAAACAAGAAGGTTGGTGATGGCTGAACAGGTTTTACTTGGGTTTTATGAAAGCCTTTAATGAGTTTCCGAATGGAAAGCTAATTTAAGTTAGATTTCGTGGTATTTAGCATGAGTTTGCCAATTGGACACAAAACTGTCTTAATCGGAGCAAACAGAGTAGAGGTGCACAGTAACATGGAGGCCTGTTGCCAGCGGTATTCTACAGGGATTGCTTTAGTCTATTTTCGCTTGTTTGTTTTTAATAAATGATTCAAATGAGAAGATAGTGGGCCCGATCAGCAAGCGTGCGGATTATATCAATATTGGTGGGACTGTGGACGCTGAATATTATCAGAGTTTATAAAGATATACTCCTTAACTGGGAAAAAGGGAAGAACTTGTACAACTAACAGAAGGCACTTGGACAGACTTCGAGAACAGAGAGATTTCGGGTCTCAGGCACGTAATTCTTCGCAGTTTCTGTTACATATGCATTGGGTGGTTAAGGAGTCTTTTTGTACGATTGCCTTCACTGCTCACTCCTTTGACTGTAGAAGTAGCGATGTCATGTGTTTTTTCCAGATGTTGCTGTGGCATCTTCTGAAGTTCTTGTCATTCTGTTATTAGATGGGTATTAGTAAGTTGAGTTCAGAAAGGATTTGCGAGGATGTTGCCAGGAATAGAGAGTTTCGATTGTAAGGAGAAGCTGAATATTCTGAGACTTCTTTCCACTGAAGCGTAGGAAGTTGAGGGGTAACCTTTCAGAAATGTCATTATTATCATTACGTGTCCGAAAACATACTTGGAAGGCGCATTTCTCTGGATATGATGGAAGAATATTAAGGGGGCAGACTTTTAATATCAGAGGAGAGAAATTAGAAAAAGACGAGTGGAAGTTCTTTTGAAAAGAAAGTGTATGGTAAGTGTGGAATGAGGTTTCAAAGGGATTGTTGAATGCTAATGCAGTTCCAGTGAATGAAAGGTATTTGGACTAGTACATGAATAAGAAGATTTGGAGGGATATTGAACAAGTTCAGGCAGGCGGGATCATCTCAGTTTGCGATTACAGTCGGCATGGACTGGTTGGACCTGAGAATCTGATTCCATGCCCTATGAGTTATTGCATCCTCAACTCTTCAAGGTAGTAGAATTTTCTGTCCCTCTTTCGCAAATGTCAGCCTTCACCTAAGTGATTTACGTTAGTTGTACAAGGATAGCCAGTGCATTAGGCACAACCATCTTCAACATGGGGAATCAGTAACACCAAAGAAACCCTGAAGTCCGTAATGAAGCGTCGAACTTCCGAAGAAGGGTCCCTCACCCCACTCCCAATGACAACATATGACTTTTACAATCGTTAACCCAGCTAATCTAAGCATCCATGGACACTGTACGGTAGGTAGTTTATTTATATTGCCAGTAGACCTATCCTGCACACTGTTGGATTATGACATGGAACAAGAGCATCCAGGGGAAAAACACGCAGTTACAGTAAACATGCAAATTTCATATAGACATGTGCATAACTTTGGAATGAGGTCAAGGCTGCTGTTACTGTGAGGCAGCAGGTTTAACCGTTGGGCTCATGTGCTCTCTCAAAATATCTAGAGAAACCTAGAACCTTTTTACCTTAAAGTGAACATATTCCTAACTGAGCCATTGAGCAACCAGAGATCTGGGGGAATGAAGCTGTTTTTCTTCCCCCAGAGTAGAAACAAAGAGAATAAACGCATTTTAAAAAATCAGACTTAACGGAACTAAACTTGCACGGTTTTGTTGAGGGAGGACGGAATGAGTACAGACAATTGGCATTGATGAAAATGCCAAATTTACGTCTTTATGTTCTGTAATGAATCGAAGATTGTTTTTAGCAACCGCTGCTTGTAATTAAAAAAAAAACGAATTGATGAATAATTGGGTCAATCTGTGCTACACAACCAGAAAGCTCCAGACGCTCCTACCTCTACTGTGATACACACACACAGGCTTGTGGGCGGTTCCACACATGATTTGATTCTTTTCGCAGATTTTCCAATGACGCTGGTCTCAGAAATCTTTTCGTATAGACAAACTAGAAAATTGTGTTACATTGTGTGATAAAAGGCTGATGTCCAAGAGGTGCTGGGGAGTGAATTGACTCTGGTAGATCTTGCTGAGTTAATGTGTGTTATTGATGATCTGGAAATGCTTCCCATTGGAATTATGGAAAGAGAATGGACAATAAGCATTCCTACTCAAGCAGTCCTTCTCTCAGTACAGGGTGCAATTCTTCACGCAACAGTAGAGCAGAGTAGAATTGCTCATCACAGCTCATTACTCTGTCTACTTCACTTTCTTTTTTTGTCTTCCCTCGCTTTTCTTTTTCTTTCTGTTAGTTGTTTGTGCGTGGCACTGGAAAAGAACATCAGGTCAGAAAGCAATCGAAGATCAGGAGAGTCGACATTTCGGGTATAAGGTTTCCTCAGGAATTATGACGAAGTGGAGGAAGGAGGCTCAGAGTTAAATTGGAAGTTGGGTTGAGGTTGTGCGCAAGGTAACTATGAAGGCAATATGTAGATGCAGGTGACGTCTGATTTTGATAATTTGGTGGGTAGGGTGGAGAAGAAGGTGGGAAGGAAAATGTAGAAGTAGGAGGGGTCAATGGGGATGTGGTGTGTTGGAGGCAGTGGGGATTTTGAAAGCAGTGAAGTCAATGTTAATGCAATGTGTTTGGAAGTTCACAAGGCAGAAGATGAGGCATTCTTCCTGCAATTGCCAAGTGGATTGGCGTTTGAAGAGTCCCAGGTTTTCTAGATCTTGGGGGAGTGGCAGAGTATTTGACGTGGTTAGTCACAGGGCAGAGGGGTTGCTTGTTGAGTGCATCATACTTAATTTTTCATGAAACGAATCGTGAGTTATAGTCCAGTTTAGATTAGATTATTTACAGTGTGGAAACAGGCCCTTCGGCCCAACAAGTCCACACCGACCCGCCGAAGCGCAACCCACCCATACCCCTACATATACCCCTTACCTAACACTACGGGCAATTTAGCATGGCCAATTCACCTGACCCGCACATCTTTGGACTGTGGGAGGAAACCGGAGCACCCGGAGGAAACCCACGCAGACACGGGGAGAACGTGCAAACTCCACACAGTCAGTCGCCTGAGGCGGGAATTGAACCCAGGTCCCTGGCGCTGTGAGGCAGCAGTGCTAACCACTGTGCCACCGTGCCAATGTAGACGGGCCACAGCGAGAACAACGGAGACAATGGATGAAGCTGGTGAATGCGGAGGAACATGTTTGCCTAATGTGAATGGATCCTTTGGGGACTTGGATAGAGTTGAGGGGGGGAGTTTTGGGTAGAAATGTTGCACTTCATGCGGGGATAAGGGAAGATGCTGGGCGTGCAGGGGGGATTAGCGGTGGACGTGAAGCTAACAGTGGAATTTTTAAGGTAAAGTGCTCTGTGAAACGCAGGCAGGAGTGGGGACGAGTGAGAGAGTATTGCGCTGGAGTTTCTGAGCATTGGAGATTATTAACCCATTCCTCAAAGGATTAGACAGAAATATTCTAGAGTATCAGACAATCCCAGATTTTTGCTCAGTCGTCACAGATGGCTCAAAAAGATTATCTTGGGCTCCAGAGGGATCAAAAGTATTCGCCTGAGTTTTCAAAAGGTTTTAGTGGATTATGCCCGTGTCGAAGAGGAATTGAAATATTTCAGCTGGCGTCCCAGGGAGTCTGAGTGGATGATCTGATGCCTCAGACGTTACAAGAAAATATACCTGCAGTATCAGATGAGTCGAGATGATTAAGCAGTGGTCCAAAAGCATTAAGCAGTATAAACTGGTGTTCGTAGACATTTTCAAACGATTTGCATGCGATTCCAGAGGATTCAAGAGGATCAGCCTGTAATCCGAGTGAATTGAGATGATTAAAGTAAAATCCACGAAAAATCGCGTAAAGTTTTCTGCGTTACCTCTTTGTTTGAGTGGAAAAACTCCTGTCCAAGAAGAATCGAGACAGTCGCCCGGTTCCCAAAGGAATTGAGTGTATTAGTCTTGGTTTGGAGTGGAAGTTTGATGAATTGTCTGGAGTAGCAGAGAATTTGGAAGGATGACTGTGCGATCCAAGATGATTCAACAGGAATAATCTGGTGTCCAAGAATATTTGAAAAGATTAGCCTGAGATTCCACAGAATTTGACAAGACTAACCTGGAATCATGGAAGATTTCATACGATCACGCTGATGTTCCAACGATTCGAGATGATCAACATGTGCTCCAAGAAAATGTGAAAGGATTAGGCTGGTATTTATAACGATTGATAGCTTTAATCTGCTGTCCCGGAAGAGTTAGGTGGATTAGACTGTGTCTACAGAGGAGTTGAGAATTCCCCTTCAATAAGTAACATTTGATTTCCATTCTCAAATAATTGTTTCTCCTACATAGCAACACTGCGTACTTAAAATTTCAGCGCACTCAAATCTCTGTGTATTGCAGAATTGTACACTCGAACTGCAGTTAGGTAAGAAAACATTCCAAATATTTCGAACATAGTGTACAGACTTAATTTTCTCACTTTAACCTTCTTTCTCACTCAACTCTCCTTTCTAAAACTTTCCAGACGCCCCTTTACTTTTTCCTCTTCTATCCTCTCAGTCCTGGCGCATTGATTTTTTTCGTGAACTATATTCAGAAAGAGAAAAACAATGAAGATTTGAATCATGTTGTGAAAATATTTACTCGGTTAATTTCATGATAAGAATATATAGTCATTTGGTTGCTCACATAATTTCATTTTTCTCTGCAAAATTAATTTTGAAGACATGTGTGACAATGGCGTTTTTAAAAGAATGAAACATTAGGATATAACATATGAAGATAAATAATCCTCTTTATTGATAGATAGTAATCACGTGTAGAATGTGATTGCGAAAAGAATGCAATGTTCCATGAGTCATGCAGAGAATTAGTTTGATATTCTAATTAATTGTTACGAGATGGGTTGAGACACATCTGCCAATATATTACAAAATGGGATTGAGTAGGTGATAACAACAAAGAACATGCTAGATGATGAATACACAAGTGGTAATAACTGGATTATATTATTTGAAAAAAAGATGTGTGCAGCGTTTGTGGGGGTGAATGCCACCTAGTTGCTGGAAACAATGCTTTGATTTTGTGGTAATGGGACTTTGTTAGACAGAATGATAGTAGTTGATTCCAAATCATCGACTGGTTACATGGGAGATACACGAAAATGTTTGCAATGCTGAATCGATGCTCAAGGCTATCGCATGTGTGAAGAGACTTAGAAATTCACTAAAAGTATGAACGTGTATTGACTTCAAAATTATGAGATGCAAATCAGGTCCTTGTATATGTATATTTTTCTGCATGCTTATCAACTTTAAACACCCGCCTTTTAATTCTGACTAGATCTTTTCAAAGGGTTAGTTGTTGAAATCACTTTAAACCTCTGAGATATTTAGAAAAGAATTGTGCTGAGATGCTGCCAACACACACTGTTCAAAAATGGAAGCCAATCACAAGTACCAAGTGTTCGACAGAAGCATTTATGCATACAGGTGTCGAGCCATGAGCCATTCAACATACTCCCACTGAAAATGTTACATTCAATAGAAACGTACATCACAGTTAGTGTTAGCACATTTCCTTAATGAATACACTGATTTTGTATTTGATTGCAGTTGCTATCACATCCATAAATTAAATGTGCTAAATCTAACCGTGAAGTATGTTTCTACTGAATGCAACATTTATAATGGGAAGTCCAATAAATATTCGAGACAGGTGTGGAAGAAATCTCTTTCATTTGATTCACTGACACGCTGATTAATATCGTCATGGAGTTTTCAAAACAGCCTCGTGTTGATTTATTCATCTGACTATCAGAACCTCAGAGAGGAACGGAGATCCTACTTTAAACAAGCAGAGAAAGTGTGATGATATATGTGGGAAAAGGTGTTAAATCATGTAATCTCAGCAGGCCTCTAACCCTCAGTATTATTGGTATTCCCTGCATTTCAAAGTCCGTTCCACTACTTGCATTTACTTCTTGTGTGCTTGTAAAGAGTAAACATTTGTGGGCATTTGATGTTCGCTCGAAGTGATTTGTTGCACATTGCTGAGCATGTAATGACAACTATGATCATAGAAAGAAAAGCTTGGGTGATGAATGCCCAAACACGTGAGATTAACTGGATTATTGTTGCGTGAAAAGCAGTGTACGGGTTCTGTGGCGCGAACGTATTGCTATGACAAACGGCAGTCATGTTCAACCCGAGACGTTCATCACATGACTCTTCAGGAATCTTGGTCATGGCCAAGAGGTTGTGGATTGGAAATAGCGTAAAGGAATTTTGAATTATAGAAGATGGAGAGAAGGCACAGCTCATGTTCAGGTAAAGGGAGATAGCATGATGAGTCACTTGGGAGTCAACTGTTTAAAGTATTAGGGAAATAACTTGACCGCCATTTGTTAAAAAAGAATTTGTTGCATAAGAGACCCCATGATCGGAGTGGGAGACTATTACAGAGGAACTCACTGCGGTGGAGAATTCCAGCTGTGAAGAGAGACTAGATAAGCTCGAGTTATTTATGTTGGAACAGGGAACCTGTAAAGATGAACAAGGTTAAAATGAGCATGCAATAAATTAATAGAAAGCAGCTTTATTTAAAGATCAGTCACAACAGCATATTCTTCAGGTGGAAGCTCATTTAGAGGTAATTTGAGGATTTTCTCTCCACCTCCAGTGTTGCATGTTTGGGGGTTGTGGTTGTCTGTCTGAGACTAAATGTTGAGGGAGGTGTTGAAGGCAGCTAACGTACTAACATTTAGAAAGGTTTTGAATACGCTTTTGTCATGTTAAAACATTCACAACTGTTGGCCTAATCGTCAAACTTGGGATTGGTGCATGTTTGCGAAGATGCATCAGTAGTGTCTCAATGGACTTGGAGGTAGGTGAGCACTTCGGGGACAGTGACCACAACTCGGTGACTTTTACTTTAGTGATGGAGAGGGATAATCGTGCGCCGCAGGGCAAGAGCTATAGCTGGGGGCAGGGAAATTATGATGCAGTGAGGCATGACTTAGGATGTGTGGATTGGAAAAACAGGCTTCAAGAGAAGAACACTAATGAGATGTGGGGATTGTTCAAGGAGCAGCTACTGCGTGTCCTCGATAGGTATGTACCAGTCAGGCATGGTGTAAAGGGCCTTGTGAGGCAGCCGTGGTTTAGTAAGGAATTGGAGTCCCTTGTGAAAGGGAAGAAGGCGGCATATGTAAAGATGAGGCGTGAAGGTTCAGTAGGGGCGATTGAGAGTTATAAGGTAGCCAGGAAGGAGCTAAAGAGGGAGCTAAGAGAAGCGAGAAGGGGACATAAAAAGTCTTTAGCTGGTAGGATTAGGGAGAACCAAAGGCTTTCTATAGGTATGTGAAGAATAAAAGGATGACTAGGGTAGGTATCGGTCCAGTCAAGGATAGTAGTGGGAAGTTGTGTGTGGAGGCGGAGGAGATTGGAGAGACATTAAATCAGTACTTTTCATCAGTATTCACTCAGGAACAGGACACTGTTGCTGATGTGAATATGGAATCACAAATAATTAGAATGGATGCCCTGGAAATATGCAGGGAAGAGGTTTTGGGAATATTGGAAAGGATGAATATAGATAAGTCTCCTGGGCCTGATGGCATTTACCCCAGGATCCTATGGGAAGCTAGGGAGGAGATAGCAGAGCCATTGGCCTGGATTTTTATGTCGTCATTGTCTACGGGAATAGTACCAGAGGACTGGAGGATAGCGAATGTGGTCCCATTGTTCAAGAAAGGGAGTAGGGATAGCCCTAGTAACTATAGGCCAGTGAGTCTGACTTCAGTGGTGGGCAAAGTCTTAGAGAGAATGGTAAGGGATAAGATTTATGAACATCTGGGTAGGAATAACGTGATCAGGGATAGCCAGCATGGTTTTGTGAAGGGCAGGTCGTGCCTCACAAACCTTATTGAGTTCTTTGAGAAGGTGACTAAGGAAGTGGATGAGGGTAAAGCAGTAGATGTTGTGTATATGGATTTTAGTAAGGCGTTCGATAAGGTTCCCCATGGTAGGCTAATGCTAAAACTACGGAGGTATGGCATTGAGGATACATTAGAGGTTTGGATTAGGAATTGGCTGGCTGGAAGGAGACAGAGGGTAGTAGTTGATGGATTATGTTCATCTTGGAGCGCAGTTACTAGCGGTGTACCACAAGGATCTGTTTTGGGACCATTGCTTTTTGTTATCTTTATAAATGATCTAGAGGAAGGACTTGAAAGCTGGGTAAGCAAGTTTGCGGATGACACAAAAGTCGGTGGAGTTGTGGATAGTGAGGAAGGAAGTGGTAGGTTACAGCGGGATATAGATAAGTTGCAGAGCTGGGCGGAAATGTGGCAAATGGAATTCAATGTAGCTAAGTGCGAAGTCGTTCACTTTGGTAGGAATAACAAGATGATGGATTACTGGGCTAATGGTAGGCTACTTGGTCGTGTGGATGAGCAGAGGGATCTTGGTGTCTATGTACACAGATCTCTGAAAGTTGCCACCCAGGTAAATAGTGCTGTGAGGAAGTCATATGGTGTACTGGGCTTTATTGGCAGAGGAATTGAGTTCCGGAGTCCTGAGGTCATGTTGCAGTTGTATAAGACTCTGGTGAGGCCTCATCTGGAGTATTGTGTGCAGTTTTGGTCGCCATACTATAGGAAGGATGCGGAAGCTTTAGAACGAGTGCAGAGGAGGTTTACCAGGATGTTGCCTGGAATGGTAGGAAAATCTTATGAGGAAAGGCTGAGGCACTTGGGGCTGTTCTCATTGGAGAAGAGAAGGTTTAGGGGAGATCTGATAGAAGTGTATAAGATGATTAGGGGTTTAGATAGGGTAGATACTAAGAACCTTTTACCGCTAATGGAGTCAGGTGTTACTAGGGGACATAGCTTTAAATTAAGGGGTGGTAGGTATAGGACAGATGTTAGGGGTAGATTCTTCACACAGCGGGTTGTGAGTTCATGGAATGCCCTGCCCGTATCAGTGGTGAACTCTCCTTCTTTATGGTCATTTAAGCGGGCATTGGATAGGCATTTGGAAGTTATTGGGCTAGTATAGGTTAGGTAGGATTCGGTCGGCGCAACATCGAGGGCCGAAGGGCCTGTACTGCGCTGTATCCTTCTATGTTCTATGTTCTATGGATCTGTATCCATATCCAGGATTGAAATATGCTATGATATCACGAACAGTGTAACTATGTGTTCAAAAGTCAATGTCTATTCCACAGCTTTGACTTCCTGTAATGTCCTTCGATGCTTCATTGCCATTAAAGAGGACCCGGAAATCTGGTGTCTCATATGAGTTGCAGAATCGCATGCGCCCTCAATGTTATGGCAATAACAAAAATAAGGTTTTTCAAAAAAAAAAATCCATTGTCAGCAACATTTGCTGTTTTTCTTATAATGAGACCCTTAACAGGCTGTTATTGCATTTAATAATATTTACTAGCCTGAACAAACTTACATCTAAGGGCTTTTGAAATTTGTCACCAGCAATTCGACAACATTGCCCCAAATTCCTTTGAACGACTGAAAGACTGAATGTGATAGAACATGTCTGACTAATTTTAAACACAGCATGCAAAGGAAATCTATTTGCAAACATCCATATCTCCATGTATTCCGCAAATGCATTCATCTGACACACATTCATGAAAATAATCTATCAACTATTTCAGGCCACAATGAATGAATCTCCAGGATAGGTTTTGTACACCACCAAACTAGATGCAAAAGTTACTTCATGCAACATCGGACTTGCTGCAATTTTATGAGCGATTTCACTTCCATACTGTTTGGTTACATTCAACAGTGCTATCAATTGTTTTCTGAAACATGATTGTCAAGTTACCACTTTTTGTATGTCCCCTTTGGACAGCTTCATCCTATGTGGAAGTGGCATTTGCAGTCTGAGAGAGCATGGCGTTGGTGTTTTAGAATAAAGTAGCTGTGTGTGTTGCCTTAACTCTCTACAGTGTGGTAACAGGCCATTTATCCCAGCTTGTCCACACCGACCCACGGAAGAGTACCCCAAAAAGATCCATTCCCCTACACCAATTGATCGATGTTTGCCCTGTCTAATGCACCTCGAATTCAACATCTCTGAAAACGATGGGTAAATTAGCATGACCAACTTAACTAAACTGTATATCGTTGGATTGTTGGACCGTTGGAGGAACCTGGACAACTGCAGCAAACCCACAAACACATGGGAGAAATGCAAACTCCAAACAGACAGTTGCCAGAAGCTACAATCGAACAAGGGGAATCTGGCGCTGTGAGGCACCAGTGCTAACTACTGAGCCACTGTGCCGTCCTAATGACGCTACATATTAGTAAGTCGCATGTTCTGTAATACTGATCAATACTTCGTTAGACATTGCACTCCTTAGCTTTACTTTTCCCTTTACATGTGCATTTTCCAGCATAAATGCTCCGACCTAGTTTCTCTTCATTTAATTTGCGCTATACAGGATTGGTTCTGGTCGTTTCTATTGAAAATCAAAACTAGAAGTTGCCATGATGACCATTTCTGAATTTCTCACCAATTGTGAATTTTGAAGATCTTGTATGAAGAAAAAATTATGTAATCTTCAGTAAATGTCCCTTGTAATCGTTTTCCGTACTATACTGAACCATCTTCAACTAGCCCTAAAACTCCCAGGTTCAAGGTTATCGGCATTCAACCAGTGTGATTTCCTACAATTTCCAGAAGACACTGGGCAGAGCATTTACACCACTTGCTCTGACTTAACGGAGGATTTAGTTCTCAGTAAGTCACAGAGACGATTCATCAGATTAATGGAAATGTTAAATAAATTTGAAATTAACATGTGTCAAACACAGTACAGACTGTTCTGTGCCACAACGAGCATTGAAATTATCGATTGACTAAAAGTCGTGACGTTAAACAGCGCTGTCAAGCAAGCCAAGAGCTTATAATTTCTTAGTTGATAGTCAGACTGTAGTGTCGTGTTCCCGATGTGAAGCCACTAATCAAAGCACTCAATGTTAAGCTGAACACAATTGCAATAAACTCTGTAGCTACAATGCTAACATAAGAAAGAGGAATTTAGAACAACATAAACATTGGAAGACTTAACTGATTATAGGGTAATGTACATATTACTAATTAAATGTGACAATATCGTAGCATCTCATAAACACAGAGTTGAAATCAGAGTTGTGCTGGGAAAGCACAGCAGGTCAGGCAACATCCGAGGAGCAGGAAAATCGACATATCGGGCAAAAGCCCTTCATCAGGAATAAATACAGGAAACCACCAGGGTGGAGAGTTAAATGGGCGTTGGGGCTGCGGAGAAGGTAGACAAAAGTACAATAGGTGAATGGGGGAGGGGATGGAGGTGATAGGTCAGAGGGGAGGGTGGAGCGGATAGATGGGAAGAGAGATTGGCAAGTAGGAACGGTCATGAAGACAGTGCTGACCTGGAAGGTTGAAACTGAGGTCAGATGGGGGACGGAAAATGACGGACCACACGGTGAAGTCCACATTGATGCCCTGCGGTTGAAGTGTTTCATGGCGGAAGATGAGGTGTCGGATGGTGAGGGAGCAGTGGGGAAGGAGGTTCAGGACCTGCATGTCCTTGGAAGAGTGGGAGGGGGATTTGAAATGTTGGACCACGGGATGGTGAGGTTGATTGGTCCCTGAGATGTTCCCTGAAGTGCTCTGCGAGGAGGCGTACATTCCCGCCAATGTAAAGGAGACCACATTGGGAGCAACAGATAAAATGAATGACATTGCTGGATATGCAAGGTGAAACTTTGATGTATATGGAAGGCACCTTTGTGGCCTTGGACAGTGGTGAGGGAGGAGTTGATGGTGCAGGTTTTACAATTCCTGCCGTGGCAGGGGAGGGTCCGAGGATGGGAGGGCGATTAGTTTGGGCGGTGTGGACCTGACCAGGTAGTCATGGAGGGAACAGTCATTGCGTTAAGCAGAAAGGGGTGGGGAGGGAACTATATTCCTGGTGGCTGGGTCCATTTTGAGTTGGCGGAAATGTCGGCGAATGACATGATTATTGCGAAGGTTTGTATGGTGGAAATTGAGGACCAGGGGTATTCTGTCCTTGTTACGGTTGGAGGGGTCAGGTTTGAGTGCGGAGGTGCGGGATGTGGACACCCTTGTCAAAAATGCAAATTGAGACACAGATTTGTAGATGCATTTCCTCAATCACAGCGGAAAGAACTGTCAAGAGAAAGTTCAATCAGGCGAGCAGCTAGGAGACACTCACTTCGCTTTCAAATTTTTGAAACATCACATGCGTCTGCAGCTTACAAGATAAAGAAGGGAAATCTGCTCGGTGAGACGTGGACACAATCAGTCTCCTTCTCTTATTCCAGGTTTTTCTTTTAACAAAGCTGAAGCCCTCACAAAATTTTTTGCCTCAGTGCACTTCAGTAGTTCAATCTCTACCTCTGCCTTATATCGCCTCATTTCGGAACATGAGCAATCAGTTCACAACAACGTTTTGATATGAAAGCATTGTCACAATTACGAAGGAACATCTTGAGAAAGGAGTAGAGACTTTCGTGGAAAATGGGAGTGAAGAATTACAGTCATATTATGTATCAAAGTCTTTTGTCTTTATCGAATATTGGAAGTGAGCCAATCCAAAGCAGAAGCAAAAATGTATAAAGGTGATGATGAGACGTAAAAACAAATCTCATGGAACTCACTAACAATCACAAGCAAAGGTAGTCATGACGTGAAATTCCATTTTGCCTAAATTATTGATATCAAAGCAGAGATGGTTCGAAGTGCTAAATAATTCAACAAAGTATTATCGGATCATAGAGAATAATCACTGGTTTGCCTTTGTGTCAACATAAAATATGTATCATAAATCCTTCATATTCTACAAGCTGGAGTTGGGGAAACAGAAAAAAATGCATATCAGTGAAAAAAAACAGAGAGGTTATAGCCAGCAAACAGAAATCTGCTCAAGAGTTATAACGTACCTTGAGAGCCTGCCCACTTTAAATTGAAGACTACTTAATTTGCATGGTCCTGAATGCATTCGGAATTGTTGGAGTAATTGATGGAAATGGAGTAATCTCAACCTGCACAACAGAATGTAATTCCTGTAATGAGGTATTTTGTCATTATTTTATTTATCTTGAATATGAACAATTCACAGTAATTATTAATTACCTCAACTATTCATCTTCATAATCAATATGTATTTTCTTAACTGTGCTTTTTCAATAACGAATTTGATCTGCTTAAAACAAATTGCGGTGATTTCAGCTAGCAAGCACGAAAAGTCATCAGGAAAATTTCGACCTTGTCAATGAACTGAACGTTGTCGTTCTGAATATTGTTATTTGAATTGAATATTATGTGCCATCTCATAACGTTTTGGGGCAATCGGCTATATAAGTCGATTTGGTACAGGATGAATATTAATGTAGGGTGTAAACTGGTTTTGTATTTCACATCAGAAACAAGCAATATCTTCGACGATTAGTTGTGTGGAACCAATAGACAGAGCTCCGTGGAGGTAAAACATGGCAAAACCTCAGGTGCAATGCTCCGTAGTCTTGCATCTTTTTCTAATTTCTACCATTTGTGTAATTCTCAAAAGTCATGAATTGTGTTTTGTCTTATAAAGACCTTTGATGCACTTCCAATTCTTTCAAAGTAAAGCATTATCTGAAAAGTAGCTAAGTTCCAACTGAACTAATGACCTGGACTTGCAATTGGCTATACAATCATTTTGCAAGCATCGATGTGAGTTGTACAAGAGTGAGTGTGAAATTTCTGAAGTCTCTGAAGGAAATGCGCATGAAATTGAATGTTCTTCGAGGCGAATCTTCTCTACTGGTAATACAAGGAAGTATCCTTAAAAGAGTAAAACCCAGGATTAAGTAAATTGTTCGGAAATGTTAGATAATTCAGCGCTTTGTTTAACTTCTCAGTGGATGTTAAACTGACTTTACACACTGGATAAGAAAGCATTTCTTTGCATCCATCACAAGATTCAGACACTTGAAAGCATCTGTTGTACTATTATAGTCATAAAGCATGGAAAATGACCACTTGGTTCAAGTCGTCCTCGCGAGCCAGATATTCCAAACTGATCTCATGTCACTTGCCAGCAATTGGCCCAGATGCCACAAAACCCTTCGTAATTATGCTCCTGTCCAGATGTGCTGAAAATGTTAATTGCACCTGTTTCTACAAATTTCTCTGGCAGCTAACACCCCCGAGCATCCACCAGGTGTCGCTTAAGATTTTCCACTCTCACCTGAAGCCTTTGTCCTTTTGGTTTTTACTTCCATCCCATGGGAAAAGGACATTAGCTATTCAACCTATCGATGTTCCTTAGGTGTTTAGATTCCTGTATGTCCACAATCCTCACCCTTTGTTACTCCAGACGAAAAAGTCGCAGTATGTTCAGCCTGTCCCAATAGCTCAACGCCTCTAATCCAGAAAGCATGGCGGCATTATTTTCCCTGAAGCCTATCAAATTCAACATGTTTTCCAAAGGGAGCTTTCTAAGCGTGACCTCAGCAACTCCTGTGCAGCCACACCAAGACTCAATATACAATGCACTGTCTAATTAAGGCAAATTTGCCAAAGGAATTCTTTGCTATCCTTTCTTGCAGTGACTCCAGTTTCATTGACTTCTGCAGATGTGCCCGTCGCGTTCTTTGTTCAGTATTACTCCCCACTGCCCACCACTGGCTGTGTAAGACCTGTCCTTTTTTGCCTTACCAAATTGCAAATCCTCACATTTAATTAAATTCAATGAAACCTGTCACTCGTGGGCCCGTTGTGCCATCTGATCAAGTTCTGTTTTAGACTGACATCAACCTCTTTCACTCTCCACTACAATACGAAATTTGGTGTCATCTGTCACCTTCCTAACCATATAATGTTTATTCACATCCAAAGTATTTATGTAAATGATGAAACGCAGTGGACCCAGCACTGATCCTTGTGACACACCACTCGTCATTGGCCTCCATTTCAAAAATCTATATTTTGCACTCTTTCTAATTAAAAACGAAACATACTGTAATTGGTCATTGGGCCAGAAAGGAACATCAATTCTAAAGCCCGACAGCCATTATCCAGTGGACCATTCAAAACTCTTTATTCAGGAATCGGTTAGAACACTGTTTAAAATTATCAGTGAAGTAGGTTCTCGGGCTGTCTACACCACACTGTCCCATCGTCGGATTAGTCAGCATGCTACTGCCTGGTGAAATAATCTTAATGCCCATTCACTGTATTCAGTTGATGTCCCTGCTTCCAGACATGAAATCTACTCACTGCCTACTGACTGATTAGTTCCATGCTACTAAACCTAAACACTTTCCATAGAACCTAGAACATAAAACATTACAACGCATTTCAGGCCCTTCAGCCGTCGATGGTGAAACGCACTGTGGAACCAATCTGAAGCCCCTGTAACCTATACTATTCCATATTCTACCATATGTTTATCCAATGACAATTCAAACCCCCTGAAAGTTGGCGAGTCTGCTACTTTTGCAAGCAGTGCCTTCCATGTCTCTACGATGCACGGAGTAAAGAAACTACCTCTGAAATCTGTCCTACATCTATCACACCTCAATTTAAAGCTATGTCCCTTCTTGCTAGTCATCGCCATTCGAGGAAAAAGGTTTTCACTGTCCAACCAATCTAACCCTCTGATTATCTTATCTGAATCAAATTAGTAATCTCTCAACCTTCTTTTTGGTAACGATAACAGCCTCAAGTCCCTCATCTGTTTCTCGTAAGACCTTCTGGGCATCATCCGAGTAAATACCTTCTGAGCTCTTTCCAAAGTTTCCACATCCTTCCAGTAATGAGGTGACCAGAAATACACGCAACTGCATGGTCTCCTGTTTCTGAAACTCAATCCCTCTACCGATAAAAGTTTCGATAATGTGTCTTCTTAACCGCCCTATTGACCTGGGAAGCAAAATTAAAGCATCTCTGTACCTGGACACTGAAATCTCTCAGATGATCTACACAACCAAGAACCTTAAAATTAGCCTAGCATTCGACATTCCAGTTACTTCTTCCAAAGTGAATCACCTCACACTTCTCCGCATTAATATCCATTTGCCAACCCACTGTCCAGATGTGCAGCGTACCTATGTCTCTATAACCTACACCATCCTTCGAATCTATCCACAGCTCGACCGATCTTAGTGATATGAACAAACTGATGAACCCAACCTTCTATTCATTCATCCAGGTCATGTATAAAAAATGATAAACAACAGTGTACCCAAAACAGATCTTTGTGGTACTCCAGCCGTAATTGAAGTCCAGGAAGGATATTTTCCATCAACCACCATCCTCTGCCTTCTTTCAACTAGCCAATGTATGATCAAAGTCGCTAAATCAACCTCAAACTCATGTCTCCGTATTTTGTGCAATGGCCTAGTGTAAGAAATCTTATCAAACGCATTGCTGAAATCCGGATGCAACACATCCATTGCTTTACCCTCACCTGCATTCTCGAAGAATTCCAACATGTTTGTGAGTCATGATCTACTGGTCACACAATCGTACTGATTATCTTGAATTCCCTCCTAGATGAATATAAATACTTTCTCTTATACCTCTTGCCAACACTTCACCCACACAAGAAATAAGGCTCACAAGTCCATAATTTCCAGTGTTGTCTTTACTCCCCTTCTTACTCCCCTCTGGATGAGCATTTCCTACATTATAGTCTTACGCAGTATTCGGACAATGACGACGTAATATTCAAGTCAACTGCTCGGCAAGGTCCTCCCTGACTTCCCAAAGAATCCATGGATAAAACCCTTCCAGCTTATTCAGATTTACACCACTGTCAGTAACGCAAACCTCTCCTTAATGTGATGACCAATAACTCCCACCCAATCTAATCCAGGTTAAGCAATCCATCACTTACATGCCGCCTTGACACCTGACGCCGGGCATCCCAAGTTATGGTTGAATACCCAACCAGAACGGTATACGTTTTGCAATCGACGGTGCATTTATATTCCACACATTTCAAATGTTCCCTCACGTTGCATTCTACTCAGTGGACACCATACTTACCCAACATTCTTAACCTTACCAGTTTTACAGCTTAAAATGTTATTCTCCCTCCAACTTAACCTCTGTCATACCGTGTCTCCCTAACATTTCACAGTTATTATCAAATATGCTACGTGTCATTTCGGTCCTTTATCTTTTATCTACAGCAACACACGACAGAATGTTAGGAGGCAACATGGCAAAGTAGAATTCGAGGTTTAAGCAGAAACCATAATTCAAAAGGAAACGCACGTGAGGTCTTGCAGTATTCAAAGAGCAGGGAAGTATATATGTTGACCATAAGTCCTTCATCAGACATTTCGGATGAAGAGCTTATGCCAAATTTTCAACTTTTCTGCTCGTCGGATACTGCCTGGTCTGCTGTGCTTTTTCAGCGCCACACATTTTGTTTTCAAAAATTGCTACCTAAAATTGCATGGTCGTATTTTATTTAAATTGCCATATCGATTTGCAACTTTTCTGCTCGTCGGATACTGCCTGATCTGCTGTGCTTTTTCAGTGGCACACATTTTGATTTCAAAAATTGCGAACTAAAATTGTATGGTTATGTTTTATTTAAATTGCCATATCAATTTTTTAAACATCTCCAGAAGTGGGAAAGAAGTTGTCTGTCAACACTCAGGCGGTAATTCATCGAATGAGCACTCAGGAGCAAAAGCTATTGAACATGATTTGATGGAATAGTTCACAAAGCAATCACCTGTCTATTTTGTTTTTCTGTTTCTCAGTAGAAGCCAGCCAATGAAGCAATCCAGACTGTAGTAAATGAGAAAATACGTTCTTTTGTGGCATAATTATCAGGCGCACGAGCCATGGTTCTAATGATTCACCAGTCCGACCTTTGAAAACCGTTTCACTTTTCCTTGTTAACACGCTTCTACTACTCTATTACAAACGCGAAATGTGTGCGATTTCGTTCATTCATCTCAATTTCTGCTGTCATCACTCTGTCTTCCGTCACTCCCAATACGAAAAATATTACACCATGCCACTTCGCTGAAAAGTAAGCAATCCTGCTTTGAGATGATAATTCTTCTTTCATCGAACTGTCTCTTTCAAATGATATTTGTGACACCATTTTTAATACAAGGAAAATTATCCAGGAGCAACCCAACATTGAAACGAGGAAAACGCCAGAACACATGATAAAAACAGGTATTGCAACATTATAAAATACAATACGAAAATGGTCAAATAGACGGCACTAGAAATTACCGTGGTGGGGGTTGGGTGGAATAGCTACTGAACCAATGGTAATCGCTTTATTGCAATTTTCGGACATTATTTTAAATAGGTATGAATAATCAGGCACATATTTCCTCTAATTCGCGTTACCTTCAGAGCATGTAAGCGGTGTTCATATTGATATTATTGTTAATTCCTGCTGTTCCATGCTCTTAACAGTAAATGGAACATAGCACAGAGTAGCACATTAAGGACCTTACAGTTCACGATGTTATTCCGAGCATTTATTTAATCTATATTCAACCAAACCAACACAGCCTTGGAATTAAAACGGTCCATGTGTTTGTCCAGCAGGCACTTACATATTACTATTGTCTCCAATTGTGCTACAACCGCTGGCCCTCCATTCCACGCAACTGCAAAAATAATCTACTCCTGATATCTCCCCGAGACCTTTGTCAAATCACGTCAAAAGATTACCCCCTTTGACTGCGAATTTTGCACCGGAAAAATATTTTTGGTTATCTACTGTACTAAAAACTCTCATTGCCTTAAACAACTCTTTTCTCCAGTGTGAAAAGCTGAACTCACAAAAACTCTCTTCATAAAATATGGTCTCCTTCAAGACAAAATTCTGTTAAATCTCCTCTGCACCTTCTCTAAAATATATGCATTCTTCCTATAATGAGGCGACCAGAACTGGACACAATATTCCAAGTGTACGTTAAACAGGGTTGTATTGGGCTGCAGTAACATTTCGCTCTTAAATTCAATTCCCTTATTAATGAAAGCCAAATCTTTATTAGGCTTCTCAACAAGCTTATTAACTCGAGTGAATCTTTGAGGGATCTTTGTGCGTGGAAAACTCGATCACAAACTTCCTCCGCAATGCCAACAATTATGTCTTTAACACTGTATTCAGCATTCAAATTCGACCTTCTGAAATGAATCACTTCATATTTATCCAAGTTGAATTCCCACTGCCACAACTCAGCGAAGCTCTGCATTCCTTCAATTCATTGGTATCGCATGCATCATCCATCGACCCTACCTAAAAGACTACCAGGTTTTGCATCATTGCGAACCTACTTTTCCTTAACCGTTTGAGCTCTGCTCAGTCGATCTTTAGTTCTTTCCAAGCTACCCCATAATCCTGTACAACTGTGCCAGGTCGTCCCTTCCTCAACATTAAATATTCTTTCTTTCTCTTTTTACACTCCCAGCATGAGTGTTTACCATGACACTTATGTCTTCCCTGAGGGAGAGAGTGGCTTCGGACCCCGCCTTAACGAGGGAATTTAGGAGTGTCCACAGGGCAGTCCTTCTCCAGTTAGATTGGAATTATGCAACCGCGTTGACCTCTGGTTTGTCGATTTTGGAAGAAATAACACACTGCAACATATATAACACACAAGCAGTACAATGCACAAGACGAACGAACATAACGTGACGGCTGGTGGGTAAGTTTGGTCGTTTATTTAATAGTTAAAAATTTAAAGATTTCCTTTAAAAAAGCGGTAGCAGACCCGGAAGGCGCGCTAGGTTATCTGGGTAAGGTTTTTTTTTCTCTCCCCTTATTTAAACGCGGGCTCCGAGTTTTAGGCCTCAGTCTCTCGGAAGACTTCGCGACGGCTGATGGGTAAGTTTGGTCGTTTATTTAATAGTTAAAAATTTAAAGTTTTCCTTTAAAAAAGCGGTAGCAGACCCGGAAGGCGCGCTAGGTTATCTGGGTAAGGTTTTTTTTTCTCTCCCCTTATTTAAACGCGGGCTCCGAGTTTTAGGCCTCAGTCTCTCGGAAGACTTCGCGACGGCTGATGGGTAAGTTTGGTCGTTTATTTAATAGTTAAAAATTTAAAGTTTTCCTTTAAAAAAGCGGTAGCAGACCCGGAAGGCGCGCTAGGTTACCTGGGTAAGGTTTTTTTTTCTCTCCCCTTATTTAAACGCGGGCTCCGAGTTTTAGGCCTCAGTCTCTCGGAAGACTTCGCGACGGCTGATGGGTAAGTTTGGTCGTTTATTTAATAGTTAAAAATTTAAAGTTTTCCTTTAAAAAAGCGGTAGCAGACCCGGAAGGCGCGCTAGGTTACCTGGGTAAGGTTTTTTTTTCTCTCCCCTTATTTAAACGCGGGCTCCGAGTTTTAGGCCTCAGTCTCTCGGAAGACTTCGCGACGGCTGATGGGTAAGTTTGGTCGTTTATTTAATAGTTAAAAATTTAAAGTTTTCCTTTAAAAAAGCGGTAGCAGACCCGGAAGGCGCGCTAGGTTACCTGGGTAAGGTTTTTTTTTCTCTCCCCTTATTTAAACGCGGGCTCCGAGTTTTAGGCCTCAGTCTCTCGGAAGACTTCGCGACGGCTGATGGGTAAGTTTGGTCGTTTATTTAATAGTTAAAAATTTAAAGTTTTCCTTTAAAAAAGCGGTAGCAGACCCGGAAGGCGCGCTAGGTTACCTGGGTAAGGTTTTTTTTTCTCTCCCCTTATTTAAACGCGGGCTCCGAGTTTTAGGCCTCAGTCTCTCGGAAGACTTCGCGACGGCTGATGGGTAAGTTTGGTCGTTTATTTAATAGTTAAAAATTTAAAGTTTTCCTTTAAAAAAGCGGTAGCAGACCCGGAAGGCGCGCTAGGTTACCTGGGTAAGGTTTTTTTTTCTCTCCCCTTATTTAAACGCGGGCTCCGAGTTTTAGGCCTCAGTCTCTCGGAAGACTTCGCGACGGCTGATGGGTAAGTTTGGTCGTTTATTTAATAGTTAAAAATTTAAAGTTTTCCTTTAAAAAAGCGGTAGCAGACCCGGAAGGCGCGCTAGGTTACCTGGGTAAGGTTTTTTTTTCTCTCCCCTTATTTAAACGCGGGCTCCGAGTTTTAGGCCTCAGTCTCTCGGAAGACTTCGCGACGGCTGATGGGTAAGTTTGGTCGTTTATTTAATAGTTAAAAATTTAAAGTTTTCCTTTAAAAAAGCGGTAGCAGACCCGGAAGGCGCGCTAGGTTACCTGGGTAAGGTTTTTTTTTCTCTCCCCTTATTTAAACGCGGGCTCCGAGTTTTAGGCCTCAGTCTCTCGGAAGACTTCGCGACGGCTGATGGGTAAGTTTGGTCGTTTATTTAATAGTTAAAAATTTAAAGTTTTCCTTTAAAAAAGCGGTAGCAGACCCGGAAGGCGCGCTAGGTTACCTGGGTAAGGTTTTTTTTTCTCTCCCCTTATTTAAACGCGGGCTCCGAGTTTTAGGCCTCAGTCTCTCGGAAGACTTCGCGACGGCTGATGGGTAAGTTTGGTCGTTTATTTAATAGTTAAAAATTTAAAGTTTTCCTTTAAAAAAGCGGTAGCAGACCCGGAAGGCGCGCTAGGTTACCTGGGTAAGGTTTTTTTTTCTCTCCCCTTATTTAAACGCGGGCTCCGAGTTTTAGGCCTCAGTCTCTCGGAAGACTTCGCGACGGCTGATGGGTAAGTTTGG
Organism: Hemiscyllium ocellatum; assembly: GCF_020745735.1. Lineage (NCBI taxonomy): Eukaryota > Metazoa > Chordata > Chondrichthyes > Orectolobiformes > Hemiscylliidae > Hemiscyllium > Hemiscyllium ocellatum. Next base: position 2,739,431 of record NC_083418.1, read on the forward strand.
TCGTTTATTTAATAGTTAAAAATTTAAAGTTTTCCTTTAAAAAAGCGGTAGCAGACCCGGAAGGCGCGCTAGGTTACCTGGGTAAGGTTTTTTTTTCTCTCCCCTTATTTAAACGCGGGCTCCGAGTTTTAGGCCTCAGTCTCTCGGAAGACTTCGCGACGGCTGATGGGTAAGTTTGGTCGTTTATTTAATAGTTAAAAATTTAAAGTTTTCCTTTAAAAAAGCGGTAGCAGACCCGGAAGGCGCGCTAGGTTACCTGGGTAAGGTTTTTTTTTCTCTCCCCTTATTTAAACGCGTAGGCGAGTCACCCGAGGCACTACACGAGTAGTGCCTCCCACCCTTCCACCTCCTCTAACCTAATAATAAGACCAATTGTGACTAGCGGGTAAGTGCTGCCTTTTTCTTGTTTGTTTCTTTAGATTTAGTTGGTTTTTGTTTTTTTTAAGGAAAGCTTACTTTTAGAGGGATGGCAGTGCAGAGAGGGCAATGTTCCTCTTGCAACATGTATGAGGTGAGGGAAGCCATTAGCGTCCCTGCTGAGTACACTTGCAAGATGTGCACCCATCTCCAGCTCCTCCAAACCCGTGTTAGGGAACTGGAGCTGGAGTTGGATGAACTGCGGATCATTCGGGAGGCAGAGGAGGTCATAGAACGGAGCTATAGGCAAGTAGTTACTCCGAAAGTTCAAGATAGATGGGTGACAGTGAGGGGGAGTGGGAGGAGGAAGACAGTGCAGGGACCCCCTGCGGTCATTCCCCTCAAGAACAAGTATACCGTTTTGCATACTTGTGGGGGGGATGACTTACCAGGGGTAAGCAACGAGGTTCAGGCCTCTGGCACGGAGCCTGGCCCCGTTGCTCAGAAGGGTAGGGTGGAGAAAGGTAGAGCAATTGTTCTTGGGGACTCGATAGTGAGGGGTACAGACAGACGGTTTTGTGGGGGCGACAGGGATTCACGTTTGGTGTGTTGCCTCCCAGGTGCAAGGGTACGTGATGTCGCTGATCGTGTTTTCCGGGTCCTTAAGGGGGAGGGGGAGCAGCCCCAGATCGTGGTCCACGTTGGCACCAACGATATAGGTAGGAAGAAGGGTGAGGATGTAAGGCAGGCTTTCAGGGAGCTAGGTTGGAAGCTCAGAGTTAGAACAAAGAGTTGTAGTCTCTGGTTTGTTACCCGTGCCACGTGATAGAGAGTCGAGGAACAGGGAGAGAGAGCAGTTAAATGCGTGGCTATAGGGATGGTGCAGGAGGGAGGGATTCCGGTTTCTGGATAACTGGGGTCCTTTCTGGGGAAGGTGGGACCTCTATAAAAAGGATGGTCTACACTTGAACCTGAGGGGCACCAGTATCCTTGGGGGGGAGGTTTGCTAGTGCTCTTTGGGAGGGTTTAAACTAACTCCGCGGGGGCATGGGAACCAGGACTGTAGCTTTAGGGTACAGGACCTTGAGTGTAGGGAGGTTAGGAATAATGCAGCGATCTCTAAGGAGGGTGCCTGTAACCAGAAAGGTGGATTGAAGTGTGTATACTTCAATGCCAGAAGTATAAGGAATAAGGTAGGTGAACTTGCAGCGTGGGTTGGTACCTGGGACTTCGATGTTGTGGCCATTACAGAGACGTGGGTAGAACAGGGACAAGAATGGCTGTTGCACGTTCCAGGTTTCAAATGTTTTAGTAGGATCAGACATGGGGGTAAAAAAGGGGGAGGCGTGGCATTACTTGTCAAAGACAGTATCACAGCAGTGGAATGGACGATGGAAGAGGACTTGCCATCTGAGGTAGTTTGGGCTGAGGTTAGAAATAGGAAAGGTGAGGTCACCCTGTTAGGTGTTTTCTACAGGCCTCCTAATAGTCCTAGAGAAGTAGAGGATAATATTGCGAGGATGATTCAGGAAAAGAGTGAAGGTAGCAGGGTGGTTGTTATGGGGGACTTTAACTTCCCAGATATTGACTGGGAGAGCTATAGCTCGAGTTCATTAGATGGGTCGGTGTTTGTACAATGTGTGCAGGAGGGTTTCCTGACACAATATGTCGACAGGCCAACAAGAGGGGAGGCTATATTGGATTTGGTTCTAGGTAATGAACCAGGCCAGGTGTTAGACTTGGAGGTAGGTGAGCACTTCGGGGACAGTGACCACAACTCGGTGACTTTTACTTTAGTGATGGAGAGGGATAATCGTGTGCCGCAGGGCAAGAGCTATAGCTGGGGGCAGGGAAATTATGATGCAGTGAGGCATGACTTAGGATGTGTGGATTGGAAAAACAGGCTTCAAGAGAAGAACACTAATGAGATGTGGGGAGTGTTCAAGGAGCAGCTACTGCGTGTCCTCGATAGGTATGTACCAGTCAGGCATGGTGTAAAGGGCCTTGTGAGGCAGCCGTGGTTTAGTAAGGAATTGGAGTCCCTTGTGAAAGGGAAGAAGGCGGCATATGTAAAGATGAGGTGTGAAGGTTCAGTAGGGGCGATTGAGTGTTATAAGGGAGCCAGGAAGGAGCTAAAGAGGGAGCTAAGAGAAGCGAGAAGGGGACATGAAAAGTCTTTAGCTGGTAGGATTAGGGAAAACCCAAAGGGTTTCTATAGGTATGTCAAGAATAAAAGGATGACTAGGGTAGGTATCGGTCCAGTCAAGGATAGTAGTGGGAAGTTGTGTGTGGAGGCGGAGGAGATTGGAGAGACATTAAATCAGTACTTTTCCTCAGTATTCACTCAGGAACAGGACACTGTTGCTGATGTGAATATGGAATCACAAATAATTAGAATGGATGCCCTGGAAATATGCAGGGAAGAGGTTTTGGGAATATTGGAAAGGATGAATATAGATAAGTCTCCTGGGCCTGATGGCATTTACCCCAGGATCCTATGGGAAGCTAGGGAGGAGATAGCAGAGCCATTGGCCTGGATTTTTATGTCGTCGTTGTCAACAGGAATAGTACCAGAGGACTGGAGGATAGCGAATGTGGTCCCATTGTTCAAGAAAGGGAGTAGGGATAGCCCTAGCAACTATAGGCCAGTGAGTCTGACTTCAGTGGTGGGCAAAGTCTTAGAGAGAATGGTAAGGGATAAGATTTATGAACATCTGGGTAGGAATAACGTGATCAGGGATAGCCAGCATGGTTTTGTGAAGGGCAGGTCGTGCCTCACAAACCTTATTGAGTTCTTTGAGAAGGTGACCAAGTAAGTGGATGAGGGTAAAGCAGTAGATGTTGTGTATATGGATTTTAGTAAGGCGTTCGATAAGGTTCCCCATGGTAGGCTAATGCTAAAACTTCGGAGGTATGGCATTGAGGATACATTAGAGGTTTGGATTAGGAATTGGCTGGCTGGAAGGAGACAGAGGGTAGTAGTTGATGGATTATGTTCATCTTGGAGCGCAGTTACTAGCGGTGTACCACAAGGATCTGTTTTGGGACCATTGCTTTTTGTTATCTTTATAAATGATCTAGAGGAAGGACTTGAAAGCTGGGTAAGCAAGTTTGCGGATGACACGAAAGTCGGTGGAGTTGTGGATAGTGAGGAAGGAAGTGGTAGGTTACAGCGGGATATAGATAAGTTGCAGAGCTGGGCGGAAATGTGGCAAATGGAATTCAATGTAGCTAAGTGCGAAGTCGTTCACTTTGGTAGGAATAACAAGATGATGGATTACTGGGCTAATGGTAGGCTACTTGGTAGTGTGGATGAGCAGAGGGATCTTGGTGTCCATGTACACAGATCTCTGAAAGTTGCCACCCAGGTAAATAGTGCTGTGAGGAAGGCATATGGTGTACTGGGCTTTATTGGCAGAGGAATTGAGTTCCGGAGTCCTGAGGTCATGTTGCAGTTGTATAAGACTCTGGTGCGGCCTCATCTGGAGTATTGTGTGCAGTTTTGGTCGCCATACTATAGGAAGGATGTGGAAGCTTTAGAACGAGTGCAGAGGAGGTTTACCAGGATGTTGCCTGGAATGGTAGGAAAATCTTATGAGGAAAGGCTGAGGCACTTGGGGCTGTTCCCATTGGAGAAGAGAAGGTTTAGGGGAGATCTGATAGAAGTGTATAAGATGATTAGGGGTTTAGATAGGGTAGATACTAAGAACCTTTTACCGCTAATGGAGTCAGGGGTTACTAGGGGACATAGCTTTAAATTAAGGGGTGGTAGGTATAGGACAGATGTTAGGGGTAGATTCTTCACACAGCGGGTTGTGAGTTCATGGAATGCCCTGCCCGTATCAGTGGTGAACTCTCCTTCTTTATGGTCATTTAAGCGGGCATTGGATAGGCATTTGGAAGTTATTGGGCTAGTATAGGTTAGGTAGGATTCGGTCGGCGCAACATCGAGGGCCGAAGGGCCTGTACTGCGCTGTATCCTTCTATGTTCTAACGTGCAAACGCACCCTGGTTAATTTCCAAAGGTCTCAGGACTCTGATGTCGAGAAATGTAAAGTTCGGTTTTTCCAATTTTACTTCTTATGAGGCGCATGTCTTGTGTTTGCTGCAGCATCTAGCTCAAGTCAGGCTTATGCAAAAGCCAAGTTAAGAGAAAATTAAGGGCGGCAAGTTTTAAAAGCCTTCCAGTCTACTGTCATACTGTCTAATGTCTGTCTTCAGTCAGGGCGAGGCAAGTCGTTCAGGTGTGGAATGCGCTCATGGCCAAAATATTGGACAAGTTAGTACCGTAAACGTTTGGTCTTTCTTCCATATTTAGCTTCAAAGATTCATCAACACTTTCCCTTAGGACTGGGCCTCTGAGTGAGGTGGGAAAACTACAGATGCAGCATTTTAATAAAACTTAGATCCGAGACCCCACATAAGTTAAGGGACTACTGGCTATGCCAAACCGTCAGAGAATTGTCCAATTTAAATTCGAGGCACCTAACAAATCTTCTGAAATTGATGGACACTGGTTTATTTCTCACGGTATCACGAGGAGGAGAAATTCATTGGACTGATGCAAAACGGACACATTGCAGATTTAAGGCAAGTATTTTCCTATCCTCAGCTTTAGATCTAGACATTTCCTATTGGGAAACAGTAGTGAAATGTAAATTAAAAGACAATGCAGTTTCGATTACAGTTAATAAACAACAATTGCAAAAATCGTCATGGGCTCGTCAAAGATATTCAACATATAATGGGTGATAACAATCCTTTGCATTGCACTTGTCAAACACAACCACGAAACTATCCTAACCCAATTTTCCAGTGCTTGACTTGCAACATTATACATGTTTTACATCACTATTTAAATGTCTGTTTCGTATTATGAAAGTTTTTAGCTCGAGCAACTTAATACTTAGTGAGTGCCAGATTACAATTACCTCTCAGCAAAACCATTTTTCATCATATCCGCTCCAAACGTTCTGCCTCTTACCTGACTTCCGTAGAGTATTGACATTCGTTTCTATAGCAAAATGAAAAAAAAAACCGATTAATGTCTGAGCATTGTATCTCTGGTCCACACAATTCTTAGCATCTTAATTACTTTCTTTCCCAATTGCCTCCGTGCCGGAGAGAAATGCTATTCTACTCAGTTCCTTTTAATAAATGAAATTCCTAATCCCAGACAATTCATGCTAAAACCTTCTGGACCATACTCGATCCTGTGCAATCTCCTCTGTACACGCCTCAGTACTATCAAAACTCTCCTGTTATATGGATTCCAGAAGTGCGGGCAGTAGTAGCCTTTAAATTGGTTTATTCAGGCCGCAGTTCAGATTTGTTTTGGAATGGTTTAGGTCTATGTTTCATATACCTGAGACTGCAAATTGATTGAAGTGATGCAGTGTTTAGATGGGAAAGAAGAAAATCAGATATCTCATCGTTTTATCAAAGTTGGGAACAGGATCGAAACATCAATTTCGTCAGTCTGTTAGCCTGCAACATTTACAATTCTGTCAGCAAGATTGACGTCTGTTAGACGGGATACTTTGGTTTTGGAAATTGACGTTATTTTATGTCCTCGATGTTTCTATATTCCATAATATAATTTATAATCTTATGTTTATAATTGACCTGTGGGAAATGTCATTATAAAAGCAATGTGGGAAATGGGGTTTATGACTATAAAGACTATTTAAGTAGTCTGCATTCAGGAGCACCACGCTCCCCCTCCCCGCCTCCCCCCCCCCCCACCACACACAGACACTCACACACCCACCCCATCATTACATATGATCATTACCGATCCGTCTTCCATTCCTGGCTTTCCTGGAAACCATGATTCCCGACTGATCAAAACTCGCTCTTTCTCAGCCTTAAATATTCCCAACCAATCGGTCCCCACAGCTCTCAATGACTAGCGGCTCACGACACCTTGAGAAAAGATATTCCTCCTGTTCCATACTCTGATAATGTTGCCGTTTCAATCTGCGATTATTTCTTGTTATCCTAGACATTCCCACGGTGGGAGATATCCTTATTGTTGTTATTCCTCTAGCTGCTTCAGAATCGCATTTGTTCTAATGACATCAACACTTATTCATCGAAGCTTCGCTGAGTACTCTCCAAATCTGTTTCACCTTTTACTCATTAGATAACCCCACTGATCCTTTGATCACTCTGGTAAACCTTCGCTCGACTACAATGAACAGATGTATCTCTTTATTCCAATTTACACATAAATTGTGGCTTTCCACAGGTGGTGAGATTAGCCAAACTACGAGCTTTTGGTTCGAAACACTTGATTCTTACACATAACATAACAAAAAAAGGGAAGAGAAGTGGCATAACTGGAACTCTATTGCAATACTAAACGAAATAATACATATTTTTAACTACTACTCCAGTGTAGCAGCACCTACACTTTTCAGACTCTTGAGCCTGGTCTCCCATCCACTACGAGTTTGGCTGAAAGAGATTACGTCAGATTCACCGTCTTGCCTTTCGCCATGATCCTAGAATCCTCTCCTGTTTAAGAATTACCAAAATAGTCTCAAATATGTACAGGGATACAGATTCCACAGTGTCCATAGTAAGGAACTCCAAAGAGGCACACCACGGTATCCCTCCGTTCTCTTGCCCTTGTTCCAAATGAGTAACCTCGAATATTCACACATGGTGATCCACGAGCAAAGAGTAGCCCATTTTTATCGCAAAGAGGCAGCTGCAAATCTCCAGATTGGATTATGTCGTGACAGTCATATGATGATTATTTATCGAATTTGTAGAACATTCAATCGTAAAGTCAAAGATTGATGCATGCCAGAAGAGGCCTTTCAGTCCATTGAGTCTGCACTGCCAAGATTTCGTGTAGTCATTGTATTCTCAAGCAGCGCATTCCAGATGCCTAAAGCCCTCGTTCTTCGAATCCAAACCAATGTACTTTATTATTATGCACATTTTCCTTGGTTGTGCGACTAAATGTGGGGGTCTGTAATTTCTGCACATTATTCACAAAATCATATGCACCCTGATCAGATCTTCCCTCAATATTTTCTTCTCCAAACAATAACCAAAGCTTATTTACAGAGCAGAATATGCTCCAACGTTGGCAAAATCCCGCTGAGTCTCCTTTGCAACCCATCCAGCGCAATCACATTAGTCCCGAAGACCATAAGATACAGGTATAATAGTATTTAGTTCCTCGAGTGTGCTCCACCATTCAAGCCACGGTGACAGGTTTTTCAACCCCATTTTCCCGTTCTCTCTCCATAATTTTTTTTATCGATTTGGCAATCAACAAATGATCTATTTCTGTTTAAAATGTTCTGAATGACCTGGACTCGACAGACTTCTGTGGCATTGAAATCCACCGATTCATCAGTTCCTGGCGAAATAAGTTTCTCCTTATCTCCTTTCTGAAGTGTCTTCTTTTTATTCTAAGGATGTACTCAAGGATAATTCTGTCCCCTTCAAGTGAAACAACTTCGCAGTTAACAAATGTACCCATGTCGTTTCACAAATCATTCCCTTATTCAAGAAGTTTAGTGAAGAATTTTGTAACTCAGTTTGTGGATCAGATTTTAAGTTGGCTCGCTTAGTTGAAATATTTGTATTCAGAGGTTTCATCTTCGTACTAGGTAACGACATCAGTGAGCCACCGATAAAGTGCTAGTGTTCTTTCTCGTATGTCATTCATGCGACTTGGTCAGTTGTGATGATTGATATCCTCACATTTTTTTTGTGAGAGGTTGGTAAATGTGGTCCAAACTGATGTGATTGTTACTGGAGTTCCAGTCTGAATCCCAAGCCTCTACGAATTCTCATGTAATCTTTTGTTTCGCCTGTCCCAGGAAGCATGAATTCTCCCATTCCCTTCTCACCCCACCATATCCCACTTCCCTTCTCTCTCTCTGCCCCTCTCTCCCCCACCTCCCTGCCTCCTTCCCTTCCTCCCTCTCTCGCGCTGCCTCTCTTCCTCTCCCCTCCCCTCTCTCCCCATCATTTCCCTCTCCCCGCCTCTCCCCGCACCCCCGTCCCTCCCCCCTCACTCCATCCCTCTCTCCCCTTCTGTCCTTCTCTACCTTTCCACTATCGGTCAGAGTATTGAGTTCAGCAGATGGGAGGTCATGTTGCAGCTCTCAATGACATCGGTTAGGCAACTGTTGGAAATTGCGTGCAATTCTGGTTTCCTTCCTATCTGAAATATGTTGTGAAATTTGAAAGGTTTCAGAAAATCTTCAGAGGGATGTTACCAACGTTGGAGGAGTTCAGCTATAAGAAGAGGTTGAATAGGCGAGCACTGTTTTCCCTGGAGTGTCGGAAATTGAGGGGTGACCTTATGGAGGTTTATTAAATCATGAGGGGTAGAGATAGGTTTAAGAGACAAAATCTTTTCCTTATCGTGGGTGAGCCCAGTGTTGGAGGCCATAGGTTTAAAATGAGAGGGGAAAGATGGAAATGAGACCTAAGGAGCAACATTTTCACATAGGGAGTGGTACGATGGAATGTGCTGCCAGAGAAAGTGCTGGAGACGAGTACAATTGAAACATGTAAAAGATATCTGGATGGATATATGAATAGGAAAAGCTTGGAGGGATATGGGTCGAGTGCTGGCAGGTGGGACTAGATTGGTTTGGGATATCTGGTCAGAAGGATGAGTTGGACCAAAAACTTTGTTTCCGTGTTGTATATCTCTATGATTCTATTACACTGTAACTTCCCTTTCTATCTCCCTGTCCACTCCATATCTCTCCCTTTCACTCCCTCCCACACTCTCACCCTACCACTCTCTCTCTCTTCTGTCTTCATCCTCCCTTACGCCTGTCTCCCTCCCGAACTCTCCAACCCTCTCTCTCTCTCTCTCTCTCCGCCATCTCTAACCCTTTCCCACCCCGCCCTGTCTCCCTGTCATCCTCACTCCTCTCTCTCCCACCTCTTCTCTATCTCTCTCTCTGGTCCATTTGCCTCACCCCATTCTCTTTTTTAAGCACGCTTTGCCCCCCACTCTTTTTCCCCCTCTCTTTCTCCATCCTCAGTTTCTCCAACACCCCTTCTCTCCCATACCCTCATCTCCCTCACGCACCTCCCACCTCCCCTTTCTCTCTCACCCTTTCCCAGTTGAGGGGGTGCAAGAGATGAGGTACGGGGCATGAAGAGACAGATCGGTGTGGAGGGCACAGAGTTGAGAGCAAGAACAGAGTTACTTCAACCCAACTCCAGAGCTGAGTCCCGGTCTCCTCCCTTTACATGAGGACCAAGACTTGGGGCTGAGACTGTGTCTCTCCAACTCATCTTCTTCAATGCAACAACAAACAACAACATCTTTCGGTCTACTGCTCGGTACATTTTAATGAAAATGCTTATTGTTTACAAATCGAAGTGATATATGCAGTCTGTGCAATTTTGCCTTTTGTCCCTGGCGCCTGAGTAGAGATAAGCATTGCCATCTGTCCCTGTAGACCCCTGTGGGCGACAGTTGGACAAACCAGCTCTCCCCTCCGTCTGTTATCATAGCAACTGGCTGTTTCATTGCTCATACGCTGAAGTGAAATGAGGTAATCCCGGATGGTATGATTAACAAATGAATTTGAGTGATTGACGGATTTGGGTAAAGGGATATTTCAGAACATTCTTCAGCTGCAGCCTGAACTTAGTCTGGGTCACGGTATAAATCACGGTGTTTGTGCAGCAACTTAGGAGCTGGAGCATGAAGCCCAATTCATGAACATAGGAATGGAGATACACAGGGATATACACAATATACCGCATCCGATTCCATATCGAATACACTGTTAATGTTGACCATAGCAGGATGAAATTGGCCGAGATCGCAAAAAGTAAAATGATGGATTTTTTTCGATTTCTCATTTCTGTGTCAGACTGAGCATACCTATTTGTGTGAGCCCAGAGCCTACTGCGGACTCTGCTGGTCACTAAAATGTGCCTAACCGTGAAAACATTCAGCAGCAGGATCAGGAAAAATGGGACAGCCGGGGTTACAATGTAATAGATGAACTCGATTGTGATCCAGATACGGGAGAAATAAACAAACGATGGTGCCTTACAGAACCACGGCCCGTGCCACAGCCAATACTGAGATGTGACCATAAAATACCAGAAAATGTTCCTTAAACAGCTCAGCACAGTCACTGTTCCCAGAACCACAGCGACCGTTTTCTCATTGCAATATTTACTTTTCTGGCAACACATGGCTGCAAACCGATCAAAGGTGAAAGTGACGGTGTACCAGACAGAACAGTCAGTGGCTGCATAAAGCAGAACGGCGTGGATATTACACACGTGGACGGACTTCAGGAAAGAGAACTGTTCTGCATAAACAATGGGAATATGTCTCAGTATCAGATCGAGGATAATGACCAGTAGATCCGCTCCTGCCATAGCTCCCAGGTAACGACTGGTACGTTGAGACAATCCACAGTCTTTCGCAAGCAGGACGTAGAGCGTCACTACATTAACTGTGGGCAAGGAAAACAAAAAATTGAAATATCAGCCTCGAGGCAAAGTTATCAGTTTGACTGAGGACCCAGTAAGATGTTCAAATATGTCATTGTGTCCAGAGATTAATTAAAATAAATGGACCTGAAGGAGCAAGTGGGAATATCTGAATTGCTGATATCAGTGTGACGGAATACACAATAAATCGTCCCTCGAAAAAATACACAGAGATACATCCATAAGAACAACTGCTGTCTGGAACATTCTGAAACACTAGATCACTTTATAGAACACCCAGTTCACTTCTTTACAGTTCCTAATATGGAGGGTGAAAACTTTGCTGTCCTGAAAGATTCTGTCCCAGTGCCTTGAAGACAAACGTTGTTTAGAATTCTGTCGTTTAGTATAAATTGTTGTCCATCCTCTGTCGTGAAGAAGTATTCACGCAGCGAAAACATACTCAACCTTTCAACTGCCTTAGAAGTATTAACTTTTGTTTCTACTTCTCTCTGGAACGGGGTATCTTCCCTCTGGATCTCATATTTTGTTCAATTCACTGACGCAAGCCATTCATAAACAATGACAGTGGTAGAATGTTCCGCGGAATGTTGGTCACGGAATGTTTCAGAGACTGTCGCGTATAGAATGATGTAAGATTTTCGTAAATGAAAAAGCAGATGCCATTCCTTATCCAGCTATTTACTCCACCTCCATCTGTGTTCTGTCCAACACTGCAAGGTAGAAAATGTTCTAGATATTTATTTCCCAATATTGATCACACTGTAGCGATGCCTCTCAAATTTCATTGAAACATGTCCAATTCTCTCAATGCATGCAATAATTTTCTCAGTTTGTATTGAGAATCAAACTCACATTCAGATAGAGGGTCTTTCGTTCAGCTTTTTGCCCAGTGTTCCTTGCTCAAATATCACATTAATTCCTTTATTGACCGGTGAGAAAAAAAAATCTCATATCGTCATACTCACAAAATCAGTCCTGATGGGTAATGTCTCATGGCTCCCCATCATCATTCCTGGGTATATCCTGTCCCACCGGCAGGACAGACATACCAACGTTCGTACACCGTGGGATACAGTCAAGGAAGGAGTTACCCTGACATTCATTCACACTGATTACAAAATCCGGGATATCTCAATATAACAAGACAAAAATGGTCAAGGAAAATGCCTGATGACGGATTTCTACCGCCCTCCACCCCATCCCACGGTGTTCAATCAGTTCGCCACGATGTTGAAAACAAATTGAAGCAAATACTGATGATGACATGGACACAGAACTTATTCTGTGCGTGGGGAATCAATGCCCATAATCAAGTGTGTTGCCACCGGCCCACCACTAACTGAGCATGGTGGGTGCTCAAAGACTCAGCAAACAGACTGTGGGAAGATTCTCACCAAACACATTTGCAGAGGTGGATGTGTCCCTCACGATATCCGTCGGAGCATCCAGCACACAGCCCTCGAGGACGGACAGTCTCATGCTCAATTGGAAGATATTGCTCACTGTGTTATTTGGCAGTACCTCCTGTGAAGTAAGACATACTGCTAAAGGAACGAACAAATGGAATCTGGGCATCCATAAGGCACTGTTGGCTCTCAGCAGCTGCAACATCATATTGCATCATGTTTCCTCCATCACACTGCCATAAGTGGGCTGTTCTCTGTTGGTTCAAAAATGTTCACCACCATTTACAATTACTCCTATACTGAAGCAGGCTATTCGGCGCATGAAGAGTTCAAACAAAGACACTATAAAGCTCTTCAGCCATTTGAGGTTGTAAGACAGCAATTCGAGCAGATATTTAAATCCAACATATCTGTTACTCTGGAAATGAAAGGAACATTCAGCTTTTCAAACCTCTGATGCAGGAACACGAGAAGGACTGGTTTCGGATCCGAGAGCAGGGATAGTTAAGGGATAAATCAGTCTGTACCCCGTTAACACAAATTAACGACTGCAGGGACACAGAGACCAGTGCTGGGGCCTCACATATGTGCATGTAATGTCAACGTTTTCGATAAATGGAACAATTCTAACTGAGATAGGCATGAAATAAAGCTACAAAGAGAAATAAGAAAATTTCTACTTGGATGAGCAATGATCAACAATTTGGCAGCTGGAAGGTGAGGTGGATAATTGTGAACGTCTGATTTTTTTTCAGATATAATAAGAAACTGAATTCCTGCAAACATATGTACTTCAACAAGGCTTTTCATAAGATTCCCTAAAGTAGGCTGTTGAGAAGGTGAAGTTGCATTGGGTCCAGAGTGTACTAAATAAACGAGTAGAGAGCTGGCTGAACAACTGGAGACGGAAAGTCTTAGTGGAAATGACTTTCTCAGTATGGAGATCTAGGGCCAGTGGTATTTCACAGGAATCCGTGCGGGTTCACTGTTATTTTTCCTGTACATAAATGATTTGACCGAAGGTACAGGTGGCCTGATCTGTACAACATTTGCAGATGTTACTTGTATATTAAAAGGATATGCGTATTTTGTACACTTTGCAGTGTTTCTATGAATAACAAACATTGCTTGTCTTTGATTAAATCTTCTTCATGTATATTTTTCCAATTCACTGGAGCCAACTTGCCCCCTATAACTTCGTGCTTGCATGACTCAGGTTTATAACCTCGACTTCAAAAAGAAAGCACAAATCATTTTACTGAAACTTCATAAAAGAAAAGCAATATTTTAAGATCAGTCTTACCAAAAGATCCTTTAAAGCAAGGTTTACAATTAGCTCTCTGATCACACAACAGCAATTCCAAAACAGCCTGATTTCGAGCTTGTTGCTCAGTATACTTTTAAAACAACGCACCTCAGAAACGCTCATGAAATCCATTTTACGAGAATTAATATACACGTTGGTTAACACTGTTTAGATGCAACTTGAAACCGTTTCGTTTTAACTGCAGCACTCACAAAAGTATATGTGTAATTATCTGTTTTATAATATGCAGGCATTTGCGTTGCAGGTTTGATTCTATTGTATAATTACTGTCAATGTAAGCTTCTCCTTGCTTTTTCTGAACTCCAAGTGATCGGATTCTGTGGAATATAAGCCAGGTGTTCTTTGGTGGTGGGGCTGGGGATAGAGGATGGGATTAATGGTAGATGCAAATTTGCGGTCATCCCGTCTCATCAGATGTGCTTTTTTCTCCTGTGTCTTTTTAAACTTTTCACCAGATATCTCGAGTCTCTGATGCGGGTGGAGTACAGAAGGACAATGATATTTTCAAATTTTGTGCATTCTTCAAGGCAGCTGAGATTCCAATAACTTGCTGGGAACCTTATAGCAGAATGGCAAGTGTTCCTGCTGCTATATTGCATCTTACTGAGATCACATCGAGAATAGCGTGTACAGAGTTAGTCTCCTCGCTGAAGAAAATATGCTGTCACATTGCAAGCAACTCAGAGATGGTTCCCTCAAAATGATTCCTGGGATGAAGAAGTGAACATATAAGAAAAAGCTGATCAGGTTGATCCAATACACATTGGAGTTTTGAGGAATGAAAGATGATTTATTTTTACATGAAAGCCCAGAAAGAGGCAGCAACAGAAGCCAATTACAAAGCAAATGGAGGAATCTGTTTGTGTCTGTTACGCAGGAACAGCAGAAAGATATTCAGGCCTTTGACCCAGCTACATCAGAACAGGAGGAGTCCATTCCGCTCCTGGAGCCTGATATACCGTTACAGAAGGAGGTCAATCAGGCCCTCCTGCATATCTCACAGTACCCAGCGTAAGTCATGCAGCACCAATATCCTGTTGCACAGCAACAGCATCAGTCCATTCAGACTCCTCAAGTCTCTAATACAGTAACAGGAAGAGGTCACAGTCCCTGGAGATTGGTACATTGGGATAACAGGAGACTATTCATCACCTCTGAGCTTGTTGCATAGGAATTTGATAAGGGAACATGCTATCTGGGGCAAGAGGAGATAATTGAAATATGCATTGAAACAACAAATCGATTGCATTGGAACAGAAGAAGACCAATCACTCCCTTGCTCCCATTTCAAGGATATTGGAGAATGCCGTTCAGTATCAGGAAACTGCAATGGAGGAATATGAGAATAACCTTCAATCTCTCAGGATTTTGCAGAACAATATGAAGATTTGATAGTCCCTCAAGGGTCTTCCACATAAACAGGAGGAGGGATTTATGGGCATCACGATGCTTATGTGGGAATTCCAGAAATGATTCAGCCCAACGATTTTGTACAGAAACAGGACATAGAGTCCATTCAAACGCTCATTCTGCCTACACAGCAATCGGAGCAGATTTTAATAATGGTTTTGTGCCTGTTACACAGAAATTAAACGAGAGCGTAAAGGTTGTTGAAACGTAAGAACTTAGAATCATCACAGTCAAAGGAATGCCATGTAATTTCGTCAAAAAAGCAACCGAATATCATATAAGGCAAATTGCTAGAACACATTATTCAGGAGTTAATGACCGAGAAACATCAAACGAAAATCCATCCAGGCAATATAGTTTTACAAAGGATAAATCGTTCGTGAATTGTTTGCTTGTGTCAGTTTAGTCTGTCATAAATATGGTGGATGATGGGAATTCTTGAGACGTAATCTATCTGATCTTCTAGAATGCATTGGATATGGTGCTTCTCAAAAGATACAGCAGTAAGATAAGATGATTTAGGAGTAATTGATGAGCTTGGATAAGGGATTGGTGAATCAGCAAAATACAGTGAGGTGAAATACTTTTGTCACTTTCTGTTGAGAAAGTGCAACTTGTGTGGTACCAAAGAGTTCAGTCCCCAGGCCTCAACAACAATTTCCATTGATACTCGGTTGACGGGATAGAAAATACGATCGCCATTTTGCAGATGAGATTCAAATCGGTGCAAAATTACTTTACATTGAAGATGTAAGAGAATTTCAAACGGATATGGATAGTTTCGATGAACTTTTGGCCAAGAAAGTTAATATGGATAATCAGGGGGTTATTCACTTTGACAAGCGTAATAGAAAGGCAAATTTTGATCTAAATGGAGAGAAACTTTCGAGTACTTAGGTGCCGAGGGATCTGGGTGCCACGGTGCCTATCACAGGTAAATCACATGCAAGTACAGCAGGTACTGAGAAAGGATTTCTTAATAAAAATATAGCATGAAGCTAAGGAGTGTGCTACAGCTTTGCAAGGCATACGTGAGAGAGTAACTGAAGTACAGCTCGGGTGCACTGACTTGAGGAAGGATGTATTTGTTGCAGGCATTCCGACCTGGTTCAGTAAATTGATGCCAGAGATGAGGAGTTTCTCTTGTGATAAGAGATTAAGCAGTTTAGGCCTATACTCTCTGGAGTATCGAAGAATGCAATGAGATCTTAACAAGGCCTGCAAGATGCTGAAGTTGATTGACATTGTAGTTGTGAAGTGATTATTTCCTCACGTGGATCAATCTAGAACAAGAAACCAGAGACTTAGGACAGGAGGCTCAGAGTTAAAACACGGTGAGGAGTGCTGATCTCTCTCAGAGGGTTGTATATTTGTGCGGTAGATGCTGGGACAGTGAGTAAATGAAGGTATATAGAGAGTGGGCAGGAAAGTGGAACTGAGGCCGAGATGACATCCGCCATGATTCAACTAAATGGCAGAGCAGGCTCCGGGGTCGAATTGCCAACTGACGCCGCTTGTTCTTATTCAGCCCTTCGAATGTGCTACACAGGAATGGGGGACGGCGGCTTTTCGAACAAGAAAGAGATAGCTGAGATTAATCAGTCTTAATCAGTTTGCAAGACATAACATGTGGATACACACAGTGATCAGTGCAGGGTCTTTTGCTATTTCATATCTATATCAGTGATCAGGATGGAACAGATGCGTTTAGTTATGACTGAGATAAGCAAGACATTAAATTAGCAACAGACAGTGGAGAGTCTGCAAATAGATATTGACAGGTAAAGGCAATGATAATAGCTTGACAGTTGGAACACAAGATGATCTATAAATGGTCATTGTTTGTTTTTTTTCAGAAAGAACGGAAGACAGCATGTTACTGAAACAGAGAAAGACGACTGGACTTTGTCATTCAAAGCGCACTGCACGGTTCACACAGACTCTTTCAAACATTGGAAGGGTTGCGCCATGTCCTGATGTTCCCAGTGGCCATGTTCCTCTCAGTGCGTATGGGATACTTTAATTTGTTTGGTTAGCGATGGGGAGAGGTGAGTGGGCGGATATTTTGATGCATGATACATAAGCAACGACCTTCATCAGAGACGCCATCCTTTCTTCCTACATGGACACCCGATGAAGATGGGAATGCATGGTTGCTTTTCAGTGAAGAGTTTGTAGCTGCTTCCAGTTCCGGGTGTATGCACCACAATGATGTACTGTGCATGGGCACACAGTAACATTAATGGACTGAGATTTCCTTCGGTTCCTCTACCTCTCCCAATTGCAATGGGGACCCTGCAGAACTATGGACGTCAGCAGGAATTTCCCTACACTGGGAAAACAAGGATACAACTGGCAGCTCCTGCTGAGGGGGCAAATATTGTATTCACCACATGCCACATTTATATTCTACATTAGAAATGATGACACTAACGTCGACATAATGGGAGATAACTGATATATTACACACTCCTTTCTGGAAGGTACCAAATCATAGAAGACGAACGATAATGTGAAGAGCACCGTCCTCCCACGAAGCTGCAGGTCATGTTGAAGGAGGTGACACTGCTCTGTTACAAGTTCTTTGTTCAATGAGGGTTTCTTTGCACTCTGCTCTTGGGTTTGCTGTACCTTGGAAAGCTGGCCTTGGAAATCCAGGGTGGATAGAACAGTTTCCTTTACACACACACACACACACACACACACACACACACACACACACACACACACACACACACACACACACACTCACACACACAGAGACACACACATACACAAACCACTGATCGTCACATGCATGGAGTTCAGTAAGGCATTCATCACAGTTCCTCATGGTAGACCGGTTAGGAAGATTAGGTCACATGCATGCAGGGAGGTTAGCCATTTGGATATAGAATTTGCTTGAAGGCAGAAGTCAGTGGGTGGCGGTGGATGAATGCTTTTCAGACTGGAGGCCTGTGACCAATGGTGTCCAACAATGAATGATGCTGGGTCCACTACCTTTCGTCAATTACATAAATAATTTGGCTGTGAACATTTGAGGAAAAGGTAATAAATATGCAAACGACACCACAATTGAAGGAGTAATAGACAACAAAGAAGTTTAGCTGAACGCACAACAATATCTTGTGGTCAATAAGGCATATAGAATGCTTGCCTTCATTGGATGGGGTTTTGTATATAAGAGCTGGCAAGTCATGATAACATTGTACAAGGCATTGGTCGGATGCATTTAGAATAATGTGTACAGTTGTGGTCGCCACTTTACCAAAGGACCTGGTCACTTTGGAGAGGTTGCAGAGAAGGTTTACAAGAATGTGGCCTGGTATGGAACGTGCTAGCTGTGAAGAGATGTTGATTAGATTCGGTTTATTTTCACTTGTCAAAAAGGAGATGGGGGGGGGGGTGTACCTGACTGAGGTTCACAAAATCATGTATGGTATAGACAGGGTGGATAAAGACAAGCTTTTTTCCAGCGTGATTGACTCAAGAAAAAGAGGTCATGCTTTCAAGGTGAGAGGTGGAAAGTTTAAGGGGGATACACGCGGCAAGTACTTCACACAGAAGGTGGTGGGCGTTTGGAACGAGTTGCCATCATAGGTGGTAGAGGCAGGCACCGTAGATTCATAAAAGATGCGTCTGGACAGATGTATGAGTCGGTGGGGAGCAGACGGATGCAAATGGTTAGGAATTGACAGACAGGTTTAGGCAGTACATTGGGATTGGCTCAGGCTTTGAGGGCCGAAGGGCCTGTTCTTCAGCTGTAGATTTTCTTTATTCTTTCGAGATGAGTTAATGGGACGAGTAGTGGCAGATGGAGTTGAATTTTGCTAAATGTGAGTCGCTTCATTTTGGAAGTGCAAATTAATGCAAGACTTATGCACTGAACGGTAATGTCCTCGGAGTGCAGCTTCACAGTTCCTTACAATTGGAGTCGCTGGTAGACAGGATAATGCAGAAAGTGTTTAGTGTGTTTGTATTAGGATATGTCTGGATGTGTGTGGACGATGTGCATGACTAGATTAGATAACTTACAACGAGGAAACATATCCTTCGACCCAACAAGTTCACACCGATGCTCCGATGTGCAACCCACCCAGACACATTTCCCTACATTTACTCCTTCTCCTAACGCTACAGCCAATTGAGTAAGACCAATTCATCTAACCTGCACATTTTTGAACTGGTGCGGGGGGAGGGAGAGGGAACCGGAGCACCCGGAGGAAACCCACGCACAAATGGGGAAAATGTGCAAACTCCACACCGAGAGTTGCCTGAGGCGGGAATTGAAACTGAGTCTGTGGCACGTGAGACAGCAGTACTTACCACTATGCCACGCTGCCGAAGAAATTCTATGACTCTATGACTCTATGGATGGATGTGTTTACTGGTATGGGTGTGGACTTGTGAGCGTATGCATGCGAGTATGTGGGGGAATGCGTGTATGAGGGTTGTGCTTGTAGGTTTGTCTGTGTTTGCCTATGTGGGCGGGGACTTATCATTGTGTGTGGTGAGTGAATGTGAGTGCCTGTCCGTGGATGTGCACGTGAGGGAGTGTGTGCATGTGTGTCGAGGTTTGCAACGGTGTGAGTCTGGATACCTGGGTGTCTGTGGGAATATTGGGAACTGTGCATGGAATGTAATTCAGTATGTGTATTTGGATATGTAGGATAGATCATGTGCGTAGCAGTGTGTGGATATCTGTATGTGTACGGCTATGAGCACGTGAGGGTGTGATTTGTTTACATGGAGGCATGGGCATATGCATGTGCACGCTGTGTTTGTTTATGTGTGTGGGACAGCGTGTGTAGACGTGCGAGTGTTTGTGTAAAGGGGTGTAGGTGTGGGGTAGCTGTGTGTATGTGAGGGGAATGTGTGTGGAAGTGTGATGTGTACTGGGCAGCAGAGTGTGTGAGGAAGCTGTGTGGCTGAGCAGAGTCGGTGTGACTGCGGGGCCACTCTGTGTATGGGAGAGAATGTGACTGAGGGGGATGTGAGAGGGGTTGCTGGGCGTATGGGGGAAGTGTGAGTATGGGGGTACAGAGTGTAGGGGTGTTTGTGGGGTTGGCATGTGTGGGTTTTTGTGTATGTGGTGTGTGCTATGTGTGGCGATGTGTGCCGCATATGAGGTAGGCTGTGTGTGTAGTGTTTTTATGTTTGGAGGAGAGGCTGTGTGTTTGGAAGCACTGTGTGTTTGGGCGCTGTGTGTGAGTGTATGCTGTTTACGTGTGGTTTGGGTGTGTACACGTCTGTGCGTGGGAGAGTCTGTGTGTGGAGACAGTGTGAGGGGAAGTCTGTTTGTCTGGGGTGATGTGTGTATGGGTTGGTCGTGTGTGTGTGCAGTGGCAATGTGTTTGGGGGCCCTGTGTATCGAAGGTCTGTGTGAGGGGAACGTCAATGTGGGGGCACAGTGTGCATTTGTCTGTAGATGTATCTGTGAGGGGTTGTGTTAATGTGGGGGCTGCCTGTGCAGGTGAGGGGTGTATGTGTCTGAATGCATGCGTTTATGCATATGTGTGTGCTAGTGCGTGAGAGAGACAGGCAAACCGAGAAAGGGAGTTTGGGTGTCAGTATGTTTATTTAGTCGTGTTATCACTGTTCGAGTGTGAACACACATGGTAGTAATCAGTTTAAATATGAACTCCTTGAGCCTCTAGCGAGGAATAGCATCGACATTGGATATATCATTGTATGTTTTCTCTAGCAGGTCTAATCTCAATATTTTTTCGAAATCTTCCATACTTTTAAATTAAAACTCTACGTAGAAGTTACTAATAATATAGTCATTTTAAATCCCCAAAACACCTCTGTGTTTCCTACGGGCACTCAGACCAGGGAACTAATGATACTGAATTTGGAGGCTAAGAGCAAAACGCCTAACAGCTTGCAGAGTGGATGGAAACAGGCAGAATAAGGGAAATGATTCAAATCCGCCGGAACACGGCATTTTGATCGTCTGAATCACAACAGAAGTGATTCTAACAGTGATTCAACTTTAAGAAGGCACGACACACATAAACACAACTCTATGAACGCCCGGACACACAGAGATACAATACTGAAAAAAAAATCAGATTCACAGTGACATAACCGTGAAAAGGCCCATTCCCAGAAAAAAGCAATCCTGAGAAGGCGTGGACCCACAGAGACACAACCCTGAAAAAGACAGGACCCACAAATGAACAATCTTTAAATAGTCTGGACGAACAATGTCTTAACGCTGAAATGGAGAGGACATAAACGTGAGAAGTCCTGGACACCCTGAGACAGAAGCATGAGAAAGCAATGACCCACACAGGCTTAACTCTTACAAGGACCAGACACAAAGAGACACACCCCACAGAAGGCCCAGACACTAACATACATATCGCCACGACGGCTGGAACCACAGTGCCATACGTCTGAGAACAGCCGGACCACAGTTACACAGCACTGAGAATGCCTGAACCAGAGAGACACACCATTGCGAAGGATTGGACCCAGAGAAACACCGTGCTGAGAACTCCTTCACGCCT
Source organism: Hemiscyllium ocellatum (assembly GCF_020745735.1). Taxonomy (NCBI): domain Eukaryota; kingdom Metazoa; phylum Chordata; class Chondrichthyes; order Orectolobiformes; family Hemiscylliidae; genus Hemiscyllium; species Hemiscyllium ocellatum. The sequence continues at coordinate 2,760,916 of NC_083418.1, forward strand.
CGAGACACAACACTGAGAAGGGTCTGACAAACAGTGTCACCATGCAGACACCTGGTCCAACAGAAAAACCTTCCTGTGAATGCACAAACCAGACTAACACAGACCCAACTCTAAATAGTTCCGTATCTCCAGAGAAACAACACTGAGTGGTCCCAGACCAACAGAGACATAACCCTGAGAACAGCGGTATGCACAGACACACACACTGAGAAGGCCTAACCCCACAGCCGCACAGTCCTTGGAAGTCCCTGACCCACAAAGACACAACCCTGAGAAGACGCTCTGTGTTTCTGTGTGTCGCGCCCTTCCAGGAATTGTGTCTCTGCCAGTCTGGGCCTTCTCAGGGTTGGAAATCTCTGGAACACTGGGTTCTGAGGATTGTGCTTCTGTTTGCCCGAGCCTTCTCTGAGTTGTGCCCCTGTAGTTCTACATCTTCGAAGGATTGTGTCTCTGTATGTTCTACTCTACTCAGGATTGTGTCTGTGTGGGTCTGGTCCTTCTCAGAATTCTTTCTCTCTGGAACTTAGCGTTCTTTGGGTTGCGCCTCTGTCTACCCAGGCCTTCTCAGTGTTGTGCTCCTGTGCGTACTGCCCTTTTCAGGATTGTGTTTCTCTGGGTCCAGGCCTTCTTCGGGTTGTGATTCTGCAAGTTTAGTCTTTCTCGGGAATCTGCCTTTGTAGATCCCTGCCTGCTCAGGTTTGTGTTTCTGTGTCTCGATGCGTTTTCAGGATTGTTTCTCTGTGCGTTTGTATCTGCTGAGAGTTACGTCTCTGTGGGATAACTGAACGCCCAAGTAGGGAATTTTCGAAAAGCAAGTTCGCCAGGTAGGACTTGGAGAAAGTGAGGACTGCAGATGCTGGAGACCGGAGTAGAACATTGCCGTGCTGGAAAAGGGCAGTAGGCCATGCAGAATCCGAGGAGCAGGAGAATCTCCTCGCTTGTTGATTCTCCTGCTCCTCGTATGCTACCTGTCCTGCTGCGCTTTTCCAGCACCACTCTTTTCAATGCCATGTAGGACGTAAAAGATAGATAAGAAGAGTCGGTGGGAGGCGGCGGAAACATGATAAGATGTTGGCAGGTAGGCGCATGGAAAGCTCTAAAGCATTCTACCGGCCTGGCAGCAATTAACGAATGATTTGATTAAGATTACAAACAATCAAGTACACGAGTGGGCAGTCAGAGGAGATAGGAGAAGTGCTAAATCAACACTTTTCGTCAATAGTCGCATTAGAAAAACAAGTTTAGATCAGGGGAAATACTGAGACATAGGCTAATCGAATAAATGGGTTTGAGGTTCGAAAAGGGGAGGTGCTAGCAATTCTTGAAAGTGTGAAAATGGGTAAGTCCTTTGAGACGGATGCGGTTTATCCAAGAATTCTATAGGAAGCTAAATACGAGGATGCAAAACATTTGGCTTTGATCTTTAAATCGTCAAAGTTTCCCGCAGAAGAGCCAGAAGACTGTTGATAGCAAATATTGCCCCTTTGTTCAAGAAGAGGAGTAGTGACCGAACTGTTAATAATTGACCAGTGAGCCTTACTTCGCTTGCGCTAAAGATTTTGAAGAGTTTATAAGAACGAGGAATTATCATCATGCTGAAAGGAATACGTTGACTATGAATACGTCATCGCGGTTTTGTGATGCTTATGTCATGCCTCACAAACATTTTGAGTTCTTTGAGAAGGTGATCAAACAGGTGGATGAGTGTAAAGCAGATGATGTTGTGTATATGGATTTCAGTGAGGGCCTTGATAAAATTTCCCATAGTATGCTATGGCACAAAATACCAAGATATGTGATTGCAGATGATTTCACGATTTAGACCTGAAATTGGCTAGCTGAAAGAAGATTGAAGGTGGTGATTAACTGGAAAATTTCATCCCAGACTTCAGTTACAACTGGTGTTCAGCAAACGTCTGTTTTTGGTCCACTGATCTTTGTCAGCTAATGTCAGTAAAGTTGGTGGAGTTGTGGATAGTACGAAAGTATGTTGCAGGTTACAAAAAGACATAGATAATCTGCAGAGCTGGGATGAGAGGTCGGAAATGGAGTTTAATGTGGGAAAGTGTGATGTGATTCACTTTGGAAAAAGCAACAGGAATAAAAAGGAATGGACCACTGGTAAGATTCGTGGTAGTGTCGATGAGCAGAGAGATACCTCTGTTCATGTGCATAGATCACTAAAAGTTGCCAACCACGTTGTTAGGGCTGTTAAGAAGACATATAGTTTATCGGCTTTTATTCTGAGAGGGTTTGCATTTCGGAGCCGTGAGGTCATATTACAGCTGGGCAAAACTCTGTTGAGGACGGCCTTTTGATATTGTGTACAGTTCAGGCCAGCACACTGTGCGAAGGGTGTGGAAGCTTTGGAAAAGTTGAAAGGGTATTAGTACGAAATTACCTGGTATGGAGGGAAAGTATTATGAGGTAAGAATGAGTGAACTGAGGCAGTTATAGTTAGAGAGAGGAATATTAAGAGGTGATTGAGTCGAGACATTAAAGATAATCATCGGGTTAAATGGGGGTGGGCTGTGAGACTCTTTTTTCCCTCGAATGGTGATGTCTCACATGAGAGGGCACGAGAGGGCAGAACTTTAAATCGAGTGGGAATAGACATTGGAGGAATGTCAGCGGTAGTTTCTTTACTCAGGGACTTGTAAAGTTATGGAATTGTTTGCCTGCAACGGTAGTGGTCTCACTACCTTTAAGGGCATTTACATGGTCACTGGAAAAACATATGGATCAAAATAGAATAATTTAGTTTGGATGGACTTCAGATCGTTTTCACAGGTCGACGCAACGCCCAAGCGCCTGCAACATGTTGTTATGTCGTATGATATATGTTTTGCATTCATCTTCTCTTTTTGATTTCGTTATCAATTTCATATGCCTCCTTTACTGGATTGTGAATTTCTCCGATTTTTCAGGATTCCACAATATCTGAAATTCTTCTGAAGTCACGACCTTTGAGTTAATGCAATCTTGAATTTGTTCTGTTAACTATCACTGTGTCACCTTCCCTTTCCTTACTGTTTGCACTTTGGAGAAATATATGTCGCTTTCAAGCGTTGTAGTATTTCTAGAAGTAACAACGATCGCTCTTCTACCACTAAAGTTTATATTGTGCTTCCTAATTCACTGCAGCCAACTTGACATTCTAGCTTCCGGACATCCATGATCCTTGACCATAACGTTCAAAAAAATCTATGCTGTATGCATACATTATGCGAAACACAATAGATTGTTGTCATTGTTTCTCAGGAGCAGATTCATAGTTTTCAATTAGCTATTCTGACCACAAAGCACGAAATCCGAAATAACCTGCTGTCTCGTTGTTTCACAACATACCCTCAAACTACCTCATATACACTTATGGAATTTGTTTTTCACAGCATTAGCAGACACTTAGTTAACGCAGTTTAGATGCAACTTGAGATTATTCAAAATTAATGCAGCGCTCTCGTTACTTGCATATATCATTTTCAGAGCATAAGATGCAAAATATTTGCACGATAGTTTTGGTTTAGATATATAATACTCCATTGTTTGCTACCTTTTGCTATTTGTAAGCTACACCAAAACTGAAGCTGAGGGACGTGCCCTGTGATGTCAGTAGAGACAGACTTGGAGAAGACACTCAGTGAGAAGACTCACCTCGACGCTGAGATGATCTGAAGAAATGTCCAGCAATACTCTCCATGGTCTGTCTGGATAAGTGTCCCTGTATTTTCTCTGGTCCCTCATACTGACTCCATTTCTATTACAGCATCTACCCCAAATAAGTTTCATTCTCCAACACTCATGCCTGTAGCCAACGTCCTCCCTCTCACTCTGTCCCTCTTCTCCCTTTACTATACCTCACATTATCAACATTTCATGGATAAAACACATTGGACGGACTCCCTTCGGACGACTTACCATTTCCCTGCAACGACACCAGCACTAACAGCAGGGTCTCCCAATCCTACACACCCTCCCTTACATCCTCCCTTTCTCTTATTCCAGGATAAGAGCTGGGTGTTGGAGTTCCGACATCAGTTCCATCTGTCTCCTGCCAAGAAATTCCAATATGGGGTGGACCCTGCTATGATCCAGACATGATTGAAACCAATCGTATGGATATTCCGAATTATCCACATTCCACCATCTGTGTAAGAAGCAATGTTCAGTAACGGTCCATCTGACTTTAACCACTTATCTATTCCATACTTCTCTCCCTCTCAAAATAGCAAATATTTCTTGTATAGTGATGCAGATACAGAAATACTCCAACCTGTACGAACACACCCCAAAATACGAACACTCATATTGCATACACGGAAATCGACACGTGCATATGGAGAGGCATATGGAAACGTGCTGACTCACACACAAGCAGACACAAACACAGAAAAGAAAAACTCACAGGCTGAGTCACAGATGGAGAGATGTAGACACACAGATACAGGCGCAGAAATACATGAATAAACACACACACACACACATGCGGACACACAGAGGCAGAGAACACTCGTGGTTTCAAGATAGTGATACAATCGTTTATTTTAATCAATAAGGGAATTAAAGGTGACAGGGAGAAATCAGGAGAAAGATATTGAGAAATGTCTAAGCCGGTATTAACTGGCATATCACACTCAATGGTTGGAATGGCCGAATTCCGATCCATTTTATGCTTGTATGGTGTCATGTAATTTAGTATTATCTTCCAGAGACAGCAGCGGAAGCTGAGTTTGATACATTCTTGATTGGAATGAGTCAGTGATAGTGTCAACAGGTTTGTAGGGCAGAATAGTTGATGTTTATTCCTAATTATTGACCTAATGTTATAAAAGAAGTGGTGATTTGATGTTAGGTTAACACAACGTGCTCTGCGTCTTTAAGGTTGTGTTATGTGTGGTATCCTCATCCTCATGGAGCAGTGAATAATCGTCTATTGAATTTATTCAAGTCTGAGCTCAACTGATCTTTGCCGGACAGAAGATGCAATGCTTACTCGTAAAAGACAGGAGAGGGCTTGGCCAGACACTTTCGGATGCTAAGACACAATCGGATGGTCAGATCCTATCAGATGGTAGAACACATTCGAATACTTAGTTACAATCGGTTGGTCAGATACGATCAGATGTTCTGAGACAATTGGATGGTCAGACACAATCAGATAGTCAGGCACGGTCAGACGTTCACACATGATCAGATTGTCAGATATAATTGGAACTGTCATGAGCATTCTGAATGGTGCAGCTGAATGGAGAACCCCAAATGTTGTTCTCTCAATCCACCTCTCCAGGTTGTCACAAAGGTGGAGGGCTACCTCACTCAGCAAGTCAGCATCGTTGCAATGATACGGAGGTAGACCGTTTTGCCCCTCGAAGGAGTTAGACAGTATTTTTTAACGAAGTAATTCAGTCCGTTGCTAACATTATAAAGACCAGGAGGAGGCCATTCAACCCGTCTGAGCTGCTAAATGGGAAGAAGTCATTCGCAGGTAATTATGAGTAGAGATAAACGTTTATTGTCATTTTGCAAATCTGTACCTCGTATAGTGCTCCAGAGCTCACTATGGAGTCATCAGTGATCAATAATCTGCATTAAAGATCTGAATGAAAGTTTTGAATGGATCGAAGCTCAATTAGCTCGTCTCCAAAGACGAATATTCAACATGTCGTCAAATAGAGAAAGAGAGTGTTCAAAGGGACATAACAGGGAAGATTAGTGAGCAAACCTTCAGTCGAAATAACGTAAAGTGAATTGAGCATTTTGGCAGGAAGGTGAAGACAATGAGAATTTATGTAAATGGAGAGAGATTGCAAAACTCTGATACAGATAGTTTCAGTGTTCCTGCTATATGATTTGTATGAGATCTGTCTGCAGATGCAGCAGCCGATTTGAAACCTTTATGGAATGTTGCTGTGTCTGGAAAATAGTGTCAGTTTTAATCATAGGTTTTTTAAACCCGTCTCTAGAGGGAGAAAGTAGGGACTGCAGATGCTGTAGATCACTATCAAGAAATATGGCACAGAAACAGCACAATAGGTCAGGGAGCGTCCGGAGAACAGGATAGTCACCTTTCCCAGCAGAATACTTCATCAGGAACATGCCCATAACTATGACTCTGTTGTTCCTCAGATACTGGCTGACCTGCTGTGCTTTGCCAGCTCGACGTTTCCTGCGTCTGTCCACGGCATTTTTCACACCACATCTCACATACTGTTGGCAGAATTGGTCCCCTAAAGAAGAAGGTACAATTGCTTTCGAACATCTTCAAATTTTCCTGCATCACGCGTTCCTATAATGAATGCCTTTTGTTGCAAGGCGTTATCAGTTTAAGTCTTCGGTGAGAAATCTTATTGAACCATACACGATTTTCAGAAACGCGTACCAGCTGGATTCTTGCTTTGTCTTGCCAGGGAGAATAAAACGATTGAATAAATTTTAAGACTAAGATGTATCTATTCATAATAACGTTAAAACTTACACATTCAGCTTTGGATATTTGCACGTGGTTGAGGGAAAGAAAGTTGGAGTTGATAGATCGATTCTGTGCAATCTGCCAATCTGCCTTGGAGGTGGAAGTAATGTCAGCTGATTCTCGGAACATACACCTGCTTCTCCGTTTTACAACTTTACAACTTTACAACAGCAGTAAAACGTGAACAGAACTTTTATCGTCTGTAATGCAATGGAAAATATGTCTCAGATACCATGGATTTAAAGTAGACAATTCCATGCAGCGAGTGTGCAGGATTCTTAATGGGGGATTAGGGCCGGGGAAGGGAGGACCAGCCAGAGTAATGGTGCACTTCCATACTAATGACAAAGGTATGGAAAGGGAGGAGGACCTGAAACGAGAACATAGTGAGTTAAGTGTGAAGCCGGAAAGCCGAAGGAGCACAGTAGTATTTTCGGGATTGCTAATAGTGCCACCAGCCAGTGAGGCTCAGAACAGAGAGAGTATGCAGATGAACACATGCTGCAGGGATGGTGTAAGAGGTGGACATTGGGGTACATTCCAGAGAAGCTGAGGCCAGTACAAGAAGGACTGGTGACTCTTGAACTGGAGGGGCACGAATATCTTGAGAGGGAATTTTGCTAAATCTCTTCAATAGGGTTCAATTGGCATGGAGACAGGAAGCAGGGCTCTGGATCAGATGATGGAGTAGGGTGTTAACTGCCAGATACAGTATGCAGAAAGTTAATGAGGACGTATGGGCAGTTGATAGAGCAAAGTTGCAGTTAGAGTGATGTTTTGAATTGTGTCTGTTCTAATGCAAGCAGATTCAGGAATAAGTGTGACAAACTCAGAGCAAACAAGGGAGGCGCGGTGGTAGTTTGGCGCACTGACCTGTACACCGCTGAAGCCAAACGCCAGCTCGCGGACGCCTCCTCTTATCGCCCCCTTGACCACGACCCCACCTCCCACCACTAAATCAACCCAGACCATCCAGGACCTCATCACCTCAGGGGATCTCCCATCCACCGCCTCCAACCTCATAGTCCCACAACCCCGCACCGCCCGTTTCTACCTCCTGCCCAAAATCCACAAACCTGCCTGCCCCGGCCGACCCATTGTCTCAGCCTGCTCCTGCCTCACCGAACTCATCTCCCAATACCTCGACACGGTCCTGTCCCCTTTAGTCCAAGAACTCCCCACCTACGTTCGGGACACCACCCACGCCCTCCACCTCCTCCAGGATTTTCGCTTCCCCGGTCCCCAACGCCTTATTTTCACTATGGACATCCAGTCCCTGTACACCTCCATCCCCCATCACGAAGGACTCAAAGCCCTCCGCTTCTTCCTTTCCCGCCGCACTAACCAGTACCCTTCCACTGACACCCTCCTTCGACTGACTGAACTGGTCCTCACCCTGAATAACTTCTCTTTTCAATCCTCCCACTTCCTCCAAACTAAAGGAGTTGCCATGGGCACCCGCATGGGCCCCAGCTATGCCTGCCTCTTCGTAGGATATGTGGAACAGTCCATCTTCCGCAAATACACTGGCACCACCCCCCACCTTTTCCTCCGCTACATCGATGACTGTATCGGCGCTGCCTCGTGCTCCCACGAGGAGGTTGAACAGTTCATCAACTTTACTAACACCTTCCATCCCGACCTGAAATTCACCTGGACTGTCTCAGACTCCTCCCTCCCCTTCCTAGACCTTTCCATTTCTATCTCGGGCGACCGACTCAACACAGACATCTATTATAAACCGACTGACTCCCACAGCTACCTGGACTACACCTCCTCCCACCCTGCCCCCTGTAAAAACGCCATCCCATATTCCCAATTCCTTCGTCTCCGCCGCATCTGCTCCCAGGAGGACCAATTCCAACACCGCACAACCCAGATGGCCTCCTTCTTCAAGGACCGCAGATTCCCCCCAGACGTGATCGACGATGCCCTCCACCGCATCTCCTCCACTTCCCGCTCCTCCGCCCTTGAGCCCCGCTCCTCCAACCGCCACCAAGACAGAACCCCACTGGTTCTCACCTACCACCCCACCAACCTGCGCATACAACGTATTATCCGCCGCCATTTCCGCCACCTCCAAACGGACCCCACCACCAAGGATATATTTCCCTCCCCTCCCCTATCAGCATTCCGCAAGGACCACTCCCTTCGTGACTCCCTTGTCAGATCCACACCCCCCACCAACCCAACCTCCACCCCCGGCACCTTCCCCTGCAACCGCAGGAAATGTAAAACTTGCGCCCACACCTCCACACTCACTTCCCTCCAAGGCCCCAAGGGATCCTTCCATATCCGCCACAAGTTCACCTGTACCTCCACACACATCATCTATTGCATCCGCTGCACCCGATGTGGCCTCCTCTATATTGGTGAGACAGGCCGCTTACTTGCGGAACGCTTCAGAGAACACCTCTGGGCCGCCCGAACCAACCAACCCAATCACCCCGTGGCTCAACACTTTAACTCCCCCTCCCACTCCACCGAGGACATGCAGGTCCTTGGACTCCTCCACCGGCAGAACACAACTACACGACGGCTGGAGGAGGAGCGCCTCATCTTCCGCCTGGGAACCCTCCAACCACAAGGTATGAATTCAGATTTCTCCAGCTTCCTCATTTCCCCTCCCCCCACCTTGTCTCAGTCGGTTCCCTCAACTCAGCACCGCCCTCCTAACCTGCAATCCTCTTCCTGACCTCTCCGCCCCCACCCCACTCCGGCCTATCACCCTCACCTTGACCTCCTTCCACCTATCCCACCTCCATCGCCCCTCCCCCTAGTCCCTCCTCCCTACCTTTTATCTCAGCCTGCTTGGCTCTCTCTCTCTTATTCCTGATGAAGGGCTTATGCTCGAAACGTCGAATTCTCTATTCCTGAGATGCTGCCTAACCTGCTGTGCTTTGACCAGCAACACATTTGCAGCTGTGATCTCCAGCATCTGCAGACCTCATTTTTTACTCGTTTTTTAAACTCAGAGCAAAGAATAGTAATTGTAATTCAGATGTTGTGACCATTACTGATTATTGAATATCACCGGGGAAGGAAAAGTTGTTGAATGTTCCAGTGTTTAGATGTTGCAAATGGAATAGGGGAGGGGTATAAAAGAGGTGGGAAGCGTCATTGCTCATCAAGGATACCATCATAGCGCAGATAGGGAGATCGTCAAGGAAATTTTGACTACAGACTCAGTATGGCTGGAAGTCAGAAACAGGAAAGGTACAGTCACTTTATTTTGAGTTTTCTACAGGGTCCACAATAGCAACAGAGACATCGAGGAGCCATTTAGGAGGCTGATTTTGGAAAGGTGCAGAGTAAGTGGGTTGTTATCGTGGGTGACGTTACCATCCCTAGTTTTTATTTGAACAGAAAGAGTCAGCTTCACATTTTTGAGGGCAGCATGAAACAGAGTGACATGTCAGCAGAGGCACACGTTTAAAACGGAGGGTGTGCTGAAAAGTTTGATAACATTCAGAACAGGAAAATCCCCAGACGAGACGGTATATAACCCAGGTTACTGGAAGAACCGACTGAAGAGATTGCTGCGCCTTTGTGAAGATCTTTGATGTTCCCACTGTCCATTGGAGGAGCACCAGATAAATTGTGAATGGCAAATGGTTTACCCTTGTTCTAGAAAAGGAATAAGGATAATACTAGCACTTACACATTAGTTTTATGTCCCTGGTGGGCAAAGTATTAGAGAGGATTCTGAGAGAAAGATTTACAAATATTTGGAAAACAGTCGTTTGATGAGACATAGTAAACATGGCATCGTGGGCGCCAGATCATGCATCGCATTCTCCATTGCATTTATTGTGAATGTCACAAAACACATGATGAATGTAAAGCAGCGGATGTGGTGAACATGGGCTTTAGCAAGGTGTTTGGTAAGATTACCCATGGTAGGCTCATTTAGAAAGTAAGGAAGCATTGGGCATAGCGCAATCTGGCATAACGAAGGGTGTGTAGATTCGTCTGATCTATGAGTAGGATAAAACGTCGTCACGGCATCCAGCGCCGAAGGGCCTGGACTGTGCTTTACTGTTCCATGTTCTACGTTAATAGAAAATGGTCCTATCCAAATACAATTCAAATTGTTTTTGCAGGGTCAGAGAGGGCAGATTAGGGTCATGCTATTACTGTTTTCGATGTCAATGAACTGTGGCAATGTGCCATTGACTGAACTTCAATTACAGAGTGATTATGACATTGGGTAGGAGACAGAAAACGCGAAAATTGGCAGAAACGGCTGCTGAGACTGGAGGGAGAAATCATGATATTGCCCAATAATCAGTCTTGAAATTTTACTATTTATGAAATGTACGACGATCATATTCCAGAATGCATCAAAATGAAGACTGAGGAGTCCGATATTACTAAGCCTAGATGAGATAGTAGCAGAAATTAGGCAATTCAGCCCATCGTGTTTGCTCCGGCATTCAATCAGGGCTATTCAGTTTTTCGTGGCGAAAGTGAGGACTGCAGATGCTGGACATGAGAGTCGAGAGCCTTACATAACCCCAGAAATAAAGTTTTGCTTTTGTATTCAAGTCCTCGCAAAACAAATGCCATCATTGCATTTGTCTTCCCAATATAGTGTCTTAACCTGCAAGTTTAACGTAGGAGAATACTGGAGTAGAACTCTCAAGTTTGTTTGCTCTTCAGACTTCTGAAATTTCTCCTCCATTTAGAAATAGTCTATCTCTCTATTGTTTCTACTAAGGTGTATCACCTCGCAATTTTATACATTGTAATCGATCTGCCAATTCTTTGTCGATTCTGTTGAAAACCTTTTTCAGCTTATCCACCCTCTCAATGCTACCTCACCCTGCACTTATTTTTGTATCATCTGCAAACTTAGCCAGAATGCCGTCAGTTCCTTCATCTAGATTCTTAACATAAAAAGGGAAAGTTGTAGTCCCAACACTGAGCCTTGCAGAGAATCACTTATCACTTGCTGCCATCCTGAGAAGGGATATTTTGCCACAACTCTCTGATTTCTGCCATCTAGCAAAGCTTCTATACGTGCAACATCTTTCCTCCAACACCCGGGTCCCCAATTTTACTCAACGTCCTTTTGCCCGGCACCATACCAAAGGGCTACTTGAAGTCAGGTAGATAACATTCGTTGTCTGCCCTTGGTCTAAGCTGCTCCTTAATTTCTCAATGAACTCTAGCAACCTTTTCAAGAAAATCCTTCCCTTGACAAAACCATGCTGAATATGTCCTATTTTACCATGCACTTCCAAATATACAGAAATCTCATACTTCGCAGTGCACTCAAGGAGCTTCTCCATGACCTATGTAAAGCGATTTGGTCAGTTAATTTTCTGTCTTCTGATTTCGTTTCTAAACTGTGGTGTTATGTTAGCGCTTTTCAAGTTCTCTGGGACGCTCTCTGACGTTCGCAATGCAGAAAGATTATCACGAAGGCTTGCTGTATCTCTTCAGCTATCTCCGTTATAAGTCTGTCGTGTACTCCATCTCATGTTGGTGATTTATTCAGCTTCAGCCCACTCAGTTTTTTCAGCACCTTCTGCTGGGTGATGGTCAATATTCCAAACTCTGCCCCGTCATTCTCTTGAATTTTTGGGAAGTTACCCATGTCTGCAAAGTGAAGACTGGCGCAGAGTAAATTTTCACTTCCTCAAACATTTTTTTTCCCAAGCCTGTCTCTCCTGTGTCATTTTCCAGCAGCCAAATGTCCACCTTTGCCCCTTTGCATATCTAAACACTCTCTTACAGTTCCCGTTATGTTACAGGATAGCTTACCCTCATACTAATTTTCTTCCTGCTATTTCTTTTTCTTGTTGCTCTCTGCTGATCTTTGCAAGGTTCTCTCTGCTCCTTTTTCCGCGATGTTTCTGTACATTATATTCATTCTTTTTTGCCTTTGTGCTATCTCTGACTTCACTCGTCAGCCATGGTTAACTCATATTCCCTGTAGTATGCTTCTTTTGCCCTGGGATGAATCTCTGCTGTGACTCCCGAATTACTCACAGTAACTCCTGCCATTGCTGTTCCAATGTCTTTCGTGCTGGATCCTCTCCCAGTCAATTCTAAACAGTTCCTCCCTCATGCCTCAGGAGATACCTTTATTCAGCTGTTACCTCTGACTGTATCATCTCCCACTCAAATTCAATCATTCTATGACTAGAACCCACAGGGTTCCTTCACATTTAGCTCCCTTTTCCAGTCTACCCCATTGCATAACACTAAATCCAACATTTTCTCTTCCCAAGTAGACACCATCACAAACTGTTCCAAAAAGTCATCTCATAGATATTACACGAATTCCATCTCTTATGAACCACTAACAAACTGATTTTTTTTAACTCCATCTGCATATTGAAATCCTTATTAGTGCCCCTTCACGCTGGAAAAAAATGCGTTGGCCTTTTAGGGTATTTTTTCGCTATCAGTAATTCTGATCTGTGCTAGAATTTGAGATAAAATTTCTGTGAACATAGCCAGTATCAGCATAGTATGACACCAAACAAATGGCTTGCAGTCAGTGTGAATTTCTCAATAAAGCCTCCACCTTCTATATATTTCTGGTCATGCTGTCTCCTAATATAACCAACTTCACTCTTGTCTAACGTATGTTCTTCTTTCACTCAGGCGGTCGCTCAGTTTTCTCCTCCTTCACATTCTTCCTTCAATCTCACTGTTTATTTCGCTCTCTTGGTCTCCTTCCAATCACTCTCTGTATATTCAAATAGTGCAGTCAGAAAGTTTGTGGAATCAAAAATGGGCAAAATAGTCGGCTTCTGTGCTGTAATAATTCTACAGTTCTCTGTCCCACAATAAAATCGTCACTCCCTTTCATGGCTGCATCATTTTTGCCAATATGCAACACGATGTTAGGCTGCTCCCCCTTCCCCTTCAGTATCCTGTAAACCCGATCCGCGCCATCCAGCCCTGGTACCAGGGAGGCAACATACATTCCGGGAGTCCCGTTCCTGACGACATAATCTCTTGCAAATCCGTTTAAACATGAGTCCCCTACCACGAGCGTTTTTCTATTCTCCCACTTCTCTTTTGAGCCACTGTACTAGCTTCAATGCCAGAGACTTGAGTACAATGGCTTTCCCCTGGTAGGTTGCACTCACAAGCAGTTAAAATGTTATATTTATTGCCGAGGAGAACGGCCACAGCGGATCGCTGCTCTTATTGTTGGTTCCATTTTCTCCCCCTGATTGTAACCCAGCTATCCTTATCCTGTATCTGAGGTGTGACCACCTCCCTTTACATCCTCGCAATTTCTTCTCGGCCTCTCAGATGGTCCGCAGTTCATCCAGTTCCAGCTCCAGTTTCATAACTGGAGGTTTCCGAGGAACTGGAGATGGGTGAACTTCCCGTAAGTGGTCGGCAGAGACATGTATCGTGTCTCTCCTACATATATTTGCAGATGGACAAAGGTAAACAGATGGTAGTCCATAAGATTAGAAAATGTCGGAGCAGATGGACGTCATTCAGCGTCTTTACCTTGCTGTTCAATTGCACTTTAGCTATTGTGATCTTTTCAATAACACGGTCTTCACCAAGCGTTTCTGTTGGATCAAAAACTGCCAGTGTCTTTTGGTGCACCGCGCTGTGTGGGGAGCATTCAGTGCCACGCCACTGGGAGAGGGGGACGACCAGGAGTGGCACAAGTAAATGTTGCTTGCAGTGATGGATGGTCTGAAGGAGCGAAAGAGATGGGCTGTGTAACCAGGAACACCGCACTCGTACACTGCAGATGATAGAAAGCCCACAAAAGTACAGAGATACATACTGGGGAGAGAAAAAAAATGAGTTTACTCTTCTAATGCAGAGACAGGGAGTATGCTCAAACTCCACACATTCAGTCACTTGAGATTGGAATTGAACCTGTGTCCCTGGCGCTGTGAGGCGGAAGTTTTTTGCCCCAATGCCCCACTATTTTGGTAAGTAGAATTATTACACTTGCATGCTTGCTTTCGACAGTCAGCTCACTGGAATACTCTCATTCAGTCTGTGCAATATTGGGAAGTCTTTTTGAACGCAGCAGAGGACAGTTAAAATGCAGCAAGGCGGAGAACATAAATCATATAAGCTAGCTCGCTCTGAAAATGAGATTGCAGGATGTTTGCTCAGATATATAAAGGGAGGAGAGGCAAGAGTGAGCAGTGAACCACCAGAAAATACGATGGCAACAGAGAAATGAAGAACAAAGAATTGGGGGATGAACTGAATATGTAGTTTCTTTCAATCCTCTCAATAGAAGATAGCATTTAAAAACTTCAAGAAAGTGAACGGCTCGAGATGAGTAGAGTTATCTGCACTGCGGAGAAGGTGATGTGGAAGTTGCAATGTTTGAAGACGGATAAATCACACAGACTGGAAAGATGACAACCTAAAGTTCTGAAGGAGATTGTGGGTGAGGTTATGGAGGCTTTGGTGGTGACTTTTCAGGAATGTCTGTCATCAGGGAGTGTCTGAAAAGGACACGAAATGGATAATGTGACATTTCTGTGTCAGAAGGTAGAAAGGAAGAAAAAAATTAACAAAGAAAAATATTCAAAATTCACAAGTAAAATAAGGATGGAGGGTTACGCAATGTGTTGCTACTACACGATTAAAAATCACAAAAATGTGGGTTATAGTCTAAATGGCTTACTTGGTAGCGCTAGCTTTCAGAGCACTGCCCCTTCATCGGGTGTTTGGTGCTTTGGCTACACATTCTGTGAGCATGTTCTTAACCTAAACAACCACCTTATGAAGGAGCAGCACTCTGAAAGCTAGTGTTTCCAAATAAAACTATTGGTCCAAAACCTAGTGTTGTGTGACCGTGTCCGTGTACAGTAGGTACCAATTTTTGCTCCCTGTTTGGATGGTAGTGGATACTGCAGGGGGGATGACTTGCCTGCCCGGAGCACCGTAGTGCAGGGAGCTATTCAAGTGAAGGAAGAAAAGATAAACGTTGACGTAATTGGGTATAATATAGTTAGGGGCATATGCATTGTTTTCGTTGAACGGGAACGATCGTCCTGAATGTTGTGTTGCCTGCCTCGTGCTCGGTTCAGGAGATCTCATCTGGGCTGCAGCGGAACTGGGTGTGAAAGGGTAAAGATCTCGTGTTCATGGTCCACCAAGGTACCAACGACTTAGATAAAAATAGGTCAAATGTTCTTAAAAAGGGATATGAATAGCTCAGAGTTAAATTGAGCATGTTTCTGTTTGCCATGTCCAAGAATGGTTGTATTGTCCGAGTCGAAGTGGTACTGTTCTGTATCTGTATGTAAGGACACTCCTGAGTGTGGGTCATGTTTTTGGGGGGCTAGTTGGTGTTTATGTATCCTGGTGTCTAGTTTTATGCCTGCAGTGATCAAACGAATGACAAAGGGGCGTGGGACAGTTAATACAGAACTGAAGACGCACATCTGAATGCACGCAGTATAAAGAATAAAATCAATGAGCTTGTGGTGCAGATAATAATAGAATGTATGTGGTCGGCGTCATGGAGTCGTGGCTGCAAGGGGATTAGGAGGGATGCTGAATATTCAGGGGTCTTGTCGAAAAGGTAAACATGTGAACAGGCGATTGGGTATACATTGTTATGATGGATTGAAATTACAATCAATACTAGGAAGTGAAATAGGGTCAGATGATATAGGATCCATGCGGGTAGAATTGAGGAACCGCAAGATTAAAAAACAAACGACAGTTAGGGTTATGTACAGGCCTCCAACAAGCTGTCGGGAGCTGGAGGGCATGATATATAACAGCAGATAGAATCTTGTGAGATTTCAATATGCAGAAAGCCTAGGAAAATCATGTTGTTAGTGGAGTGTAAATAAATAAATGCGTGGAATTTTAACGAGATGGCTTTTTGGAGGAGGTTGCAATGGCAGTCTCAATAAGGGAGTGTACGCCGAAGGAAATCTTCGAAGCCAATGATGACAATATGATTGAATTTACTATTCAATGTGAAAGGGAGAAAATAGAGTCCGAGATAACGCTATTACAGCTCAATATACGCAACTACAGAGTCATCAGTGTGGAGCTGTTTAGATTTGACTGGGAGTGGAAACCAGCAGGAAAGACAGTGGAATATTAATGTCAGAAACTTCTGCAAGTAATTCCGGAGACACGGCAGAGATACATTACGAGGAAAAAGAATTGTGGTACAGTGCATAGGAGGCATCCGTGGCTGACCAGGGAAGTCAGTGATAGCATAAAAGCAAATGAGAAAGTACCTAATGCGGAGAAAGGCAGTGGGAAACCAGAGGATTGAGAAGTTTACAAAACCCAGCAGACGGAAACAAAGAGAAAAAACGAAGGAGAAGATTAAATATGAGGTAAGCTAGATCATAATATAACAGAAGAATATAAGAAACATTTTCGATGCACAATGTGCAAAAGAGAGGCAAAATTTAATTTCGACCGCTGGAAAATGAAGGTGGAGAAATAGGAGTTGTGAACATGAGAATGGCCGAGGAATTCAACAATTTTGTATATTATAATTATACAAAATATAATTAGTTTGTATCAATCTTAATGGTTGAAAACACGAGTAATATTTCAAACATTGAAGGGAGTGACGTGGCAGAGTTGAGTACAGTGGGTATCGCCATGGAGAAGAAGCTAGAAAAACTGAATTCCCTGAACGTGGCTAAATCACTTGACCCAGATGCACTAGATGCCAGAATTCTAATGAGAGAGCTGAACATATCATGGACACAATCGTGGTATTCTTCCAATATTTACGAGAATCATGGAGGGATCCAGAGGAATCAACATTGATAATGTGACAACCCATCTTAACAAGGAATTAATCAAAAGAGGCAGAACATTATCGACGGTCCCGGAAGCTGGTGTCGCGCTCGGTTACCTGGGAAGTGTTTTTTTTCTTATATAAGCGCGCCGGTTAAATGCGTGGCTACATGGATGGTGCAGGAGGGAGGGTTTCCGGTTTCTGGACAACTGGGGTTCTTTCTGGGGAAGGTGGGACCTCTATAAACAGGATGGTCTACACCTGAACCTGAGGGGCACCAGTATCCTTGGGGGGAGGTTTGCTAGTGCTCTTTGGGAGGGTTTAAACTAACTCTGCAGGGGCATGGGAACCTCGACTGTAGCTTTAGGGTACAGGACCTTGAGTGTAGGGAGGTTAGGACTAAGGCATTGATCTCGAAGGAGGGTGCCTGTAAACAGAAAGGTGGCTTGAGTGTGTATACTTCAATGCCAGAAGTATAAGAAATAAGGTAGGTGAACTTGCAGCGTGGGTTGGTACCTGGGACTTCGATGTTGTGGCCATTACAGAGACGTGGGTTGAACAGGGGCAGGAATGGCTGTTGCAGGTTCCAGGGATTAAATGTTTTAGCAGGGTCAGAGATGGGGGTACAAGAGGGTGTGGTGTGGCATTGCTTGTCAAGGATAGTATTACAGCGGTGGAAAGAACGATGGAGGAAGACTTGCCATGTGAGGTAGATTGGGCTGAGGTTAGAAATAGGAAAGGTGAGGTCACCCTGTTAGGAGTTTTCTACAGGCCTCCCAATAGTCCGAGAGAAGTAGAGGAAAGTATTGCGAGGATGATTCAGGAGAAGAGTGAAAGTGGCAGGGTGGTTGTTATGGGGGACTTTAACTTCCCAGATATTGACTGGGAAATCTATAGCTCGAGTTCGTTAGATGGGTCGGTGTTTGTCCAATGTGTGTAGGAGGGTTTCCTGACACAATATGTAGACAGGCCAGCAAGAGGTGTGGCTATACTGGATTTGGTTCTAGGTAATGAACCAGGCCAGGTGTTAGACTTGGACGTAGGTGAGCACTTTGGGGACAGTGACCACAACTCGGTGACTTTTACTTTAGTGATGGAGAGGGATACGGGTGCACTGCAGGGCAAGAGTTATAGCTGGGGGCAGGGAAATTATGATGCGGTGAGGCATGACTTAGGATGCGTGGATTGGAAAAATAGGCTTCAAGGGAAGAACACAAATGATATGTGGAGATTGTTCAAGGAACAGCTATTGGGTGTCCTTGATAAGTATGTACCAGTCAGGCAGGGAATAAAGGGTCTTGTGGGGGAGCCGTGGTTTAATAAGGAATTGGAATCCCTTGTGAAAGGGAAGAGGGTGGCCTATGTAAAGATGAGGCGTGAAGGTTCAGTTGGGGCGATTGAGAGTTATAAGGTAGCCAGGAAGGATCTAAAGAGAGAGCTAAGAGCAGCGAAAAGGGGACATGAAAAGTCCTTAGTTGGTAGGATTAGGGAAAACCCAAAGGCTTTCTATAGGTATGTCAGGAATAAAAGGATGACTAGGGTAGGTATCGGTTCAGTCAAGCATAGTCGTGGGAAGTTGTGCGTGGAGGCGAGGGAGATTGGAGAGACACTAAATCAATACTTTTCGTCAGTATTCACTCAGGAACAGGACACTATTGCTGATGTGAATATTGAGTCACAAGTGATTAGAATGGATGGCCTTGAGGTATGTAGGGAAGAGGTCCGGGGAATACTGGAAAGAATGAAAATAGATAAGTCCCCTGGGCCTGATGGCATTTATCCTAGGATCCTCTGGGAAGCTAGGGAGGAGATAGCCGAGCCATTGGCCTTGATTTTTAAGTCGTCATTGTCTACGGGAAGAGTGCCAGAAGACTGGAGGATAGCGAATGTGGTCCCCTTGTTCAAGAAGGGGAGTAGGGATAGCCCGAGTAACTATAGGCCGGTGAGTCTCACTTCTGTTGTGGGCAAAGTCTTAGAGAGAATTGTAAGGTATAGGCTTTATGAACATCTGGATAGGAATAATGTGATCAAAGATAGTCAGCATGGTTTTGTGAAGGGCAGGTCGTGCCTCATAAACCTTATTGAGTTCTTTGAGAAGGTGACTAAGGAGGTGGACGAGGGTAAAACAGTAGATGTGGTGTATATGGATTTTAGCAAGGCGTTCGATAAGGTACCCCATGGTAGGCTAATGCAAAAACTACGGAGGTATGGCATTGAGGGTGCATTAGAGGTTTGGATTAGGAATTGGCTGGCTGGAAGGAGACAGAGGGTAGTAGTTGATGGAATAGGTTCATCTTGGAGTGCAGTTACTAGCGGTGTTCCACAAGGATCTGTTTTGGGACCATTGCTGTTTGTCATCTTTATAAATGATCTAGAGGAGGGGCTTGAAAGCTGGGTGAGCAAGTTTGCGGATGACACGAAAGTCGGTGGAGTTGTGGACAGCGAAGAAGGATGTGGCAGGTTACAGCTGGATATAGATAAGTTGCAGAGCTGGGCAGAAAGGTGGCAAATGGAGTTCAATGTAGCTAAGTGTGAAGTCATTCACTTTGGTAGGAGTAACAAGAAGATGGATTACTGGGCTAATGGTAGGCTACTTGGTAGTGTGGATGAGCAGAGGGATCTTGGTGTCCATGTACACAGATCTCTGAAAGTTGCCACCCAGATAGTGCTGTGACGAAGGCATATGGTGAACTGGGCTTTATTGGCAGAGGAATTGAGTTCCAGAGTCCTGAGTTGTATAAGACTCTGGTGCGGCCTCATCTGGAGTATTGTGTGCAGTTTTGGTCGCCATACTATCGGAAGGATGTGGAGGCATTGGAACGAGTTCAGAGGAGGTTTGCCAGGATGTTGCCTGGTATGGTAGGAAGATCGTATGAGGAAAGGCTGAGGCACTTGGGGCTGTTCTCATTGGAGAAAAGAAGGTTTAGGGGAGATTTGATAGAGGTGTACAAGATGATTAGGGGTTTAGATAGGGTAGACACTGAGAACCTTTTTCTGTTAATGGAGTCAGCTGTTACTAGGGGACACAGCTTTAAATTAAGGGGTGGTAGATATAGGACAGATGTTAGGGGTAGATTCTTTACTCAGCGGGTTGTGAGTTCATGGAATGCCCTGCCAGTAGCAGTGGTGAACTCTCCCTCTCTATGGTCATTTAAGCGGGCATTGGATAAGCATATGGAGGTTATTGGGCTAGTGTAGGTTAGGTAGACTTTGGTCGGCGCAACATCGAGGGCCGAAGGGACTGTCCTGCGCTGTATTTTTCTATGTTTCTATGTTCTATGTTCTAAGACGAGAGTGGAGATAAAACTCTTTCTCAGGATGGCAGCTCAGAACGAAAGGTATTCCACAAGACCCAGTGTTGACATCACAACTTTTCACTTTAAACATCAACAGTTCAGATCATGACACTACTAGCACGCTGGCTATAATTGCAGATGATAAGATAGGTAGAGATGCAGGTAACATTGAGGAGATGGGAAAAGTGCAGAAGCATTAGTACTGGGGAAGATATGGGCAGCTGCACTTTGGTAGGAAGAATACAGAAAACATTTATTTTCACAATTGGGAAAAATTCAGAAGTGGGAAGTACAAAGACATTTAGGAGTTTTAATGAAGGTTACTCTAAACGTAAATTTGCAAATTGAATCATTACTTAGGAAAGCAAATACAATGTTGGCAAGTATCGCAACAATAGTTGAATAAAAAAGCAGGGATATACTTCTGAGACTCTATAAGGTTCTGGTGAGACCACATTTCGAGTATTGCACGCAATTTTGTGAAGCATACCTCAGGAAGGATGTGTTGGTGCTGGAGTGCGTTCAGAGGAGGTTCACGAGAAAAGCTGAAACAATGAGGAACGTTTGAGGACTCTGGCTCTGTACTCGATGGAGTTGAGAGGAATGAAGGAGGAATGTAATTGAAACTTTAAGAACTCTGAATGTCTCGGACAGAGTGCATGTTGGGAACATGGTTCCATTGGCAGGAGAAACTAGGATACAAGGGTACAGGTTTCAAGTAAAGGGAAGACCTATTATAACGGTGATAATGCCATTTTCTTTCACCAGAGAGTGATGAACCTTTGGAATACATTGCAACAAAACACTGTGTGGGGCCTGATCATTGAGTATTTTTGAGACAGAGATAGATAGGTTCTTGAATATGAAGTGGATCGATGGTTACTTGGAGAAAGTGAGAAACTATGTATGAGAGACCTAACAACTCTGACTGAAGCAGACTCGATGGGCTGAATCGACTAATTTCTGCTCTAAGTCTTACAGTTTCACACTCAAGGAGACATCTTCCATCAGCCGTGCTCTTCATAGAGGTCAGACTCTGGAGGGAATAGTTAACTCTTTAAGATTCAAGGCATGCAGTCAGGACGGTGGTTAGCGTAATGCCCAGTGTAGGAACAGGCAACAAATGCAATGTTTTCTTGTGGTTGTAGTTAATTCAAAATCTGGATCTCTTTCTTACTCAATCACTGTGAGGAGTGGGGGCGAGTGAGGGTGATCTCTACAGAGACTCTTAAACTATGCAGAATCATTTAAACGGAAGTTTAAAAAGTCAACTATGGTAATTATCACCTTCTCAGTGTCTGTTTAGAGCATAGTGAGTAATTGTCCATTCCCCTTATGTTTCAGAGTAATCAGCTCTTATTTTCTCACAGCACTCCGGTTTATTTACTCACTCATCACAGTAAAATCATCTGAGGGATTAATCTAATGGGACTCGTTTTCACTCTGTCTTTGGCTAGGAAATCATTCCTCATAAATAAGTGAAACTCTATCCACAGCACGATAAAACTCTGCATCACCAACACTCTCAGGGTTGATCACTATCGTTCTTGTTCGCTCTTCGCTGCCTCCGTTTCTTTCCTGTGGCATAAAAAAAAACATTCCTTCTTTGTGCACTGCGCCTGACTTGGAATTTAAAAGTTCTTCACATGTCTATGCCAGCATCAATAAAACCAGCACCGGACAGATAATGGAAAATAGCATCACTCTGAAGAAGGACATATGCCTGAAACGTCGATTCTTCTGTTCCTTTGATGCTGCCTGACCTGCTGCGCGTTTCCAGCAACACATTTTTAAGCTCACTCCTGGAGAGAGACAGTCAATATGGAAAAATGCACTTGAAGCAGGGATACTTGCCTTCCTGAATGGAAATGAGGTGTTGGAACCTGGGAAACAGGCAGAGGCAGGGAGTTGTCCTTACTTTTGTTCATGTCGCATGGGACTTGTGCAGCTCTGGTCGGCAAGCATGTTATGCCTATCTTGAAATGAGTGGTAGTTCAGCTGTTCCACAGAACAGTAAAGAGAAAAACACATTGCTGTGGGTTGCAGTCACATGGAGACCTGACCAGTGAAAGAGGACCTATTGCTTTCTGTCTAGAACATGAGGCAAACATTTGTGAAAATATCAACAGACTTAGATTGTGACTCCAAATTATGTGTCAATGACTTGAGGTTCATCCACTGTCTGTCTGTCTGACAGCTTCTGTGCACCGAATGAGTTAAGCATCTCAAGTGCAATTAGCTTGTAATGGACTCGTGTTTCGAGGTACTTGAAAGAGTTGTAAACCGGATTTAACAGGTACACAAATGATGGCTTATTCAGACGTTACACTGAGGCTGAGGAGGAGACTGGAACTTCATGATGGTAGTCCTGGAAAGATTGGTGAGTGGGGAGGATATGGAGATGTTATTCTTTGCAGGAGAAAAATAATGAAGAATTTTGAGAACAATCTGTTTCTTCCTCTCAAACTGGTAATAATTTGGAAATAATAATTTGCGAGTTATAAATTATAAGAAGTGGAATCTTTGATTTAAACTGAAAACATCGACTTGCACCTTTCCACAATTTACGTATCATGAGCAGCAATTGACTTCAACTGGGTGCAATTTACAGACAGACAGACTTACCAGAAATACCAACTATAGTGAGCATGGGATAGTAACCAACTTGAATAACCAGCAGTAGACATTCAATCCGTGATGATAATTAGATTACTTACAGTATGGAAACAGGCCCTTCGGCCCAACAAGTCCACACCGACCCGCCGAAGCGCAACCCACCCAGACCCACCCGCCTACACCTAACACTACGGGCAATTTAGCATGGCCAATTCACCTGACCCGCACATCTTTGGACTGTGGGAGGAAACCGGAGCACCCGGAGGATACCCACGCAGACACGGGGAGAATGTGCAAACTCCACACAGTCAGTCGCCTGACGTGTATATTATCCACAAGACGTACTGCAGAAATTCACCAGAGATCGGAAGACAACACCTTCCAATGCCAAGACCACGTCCATGTAGAAGGACAAGGTCAGCAAATGTTTGGGAACATCACCAACTTTAAATTCCCCGCCAAGCCACTCACCAGCCAAACGGGGAAATATACAGCTTCACTGTTGCAGGGTCAAGATTCTGGAAATGCCTCCCTGAAAATAGTATGGGTCATTGTGGTTCTGTTCGCCGAGCTTGGAATTTGTTTTGCAGACGTTTCGTCCCCTGTCTGGGTGACATCATCAGTGCTTGGGAGCTTCCTGTGAAGCGCTTCTGAGATGTTGCCTTTGGCATTTATAGTGGTTTGTCTCTGCCACTTCCGGCTGTCAGTTCCTGCTGTCCGTTGTAGTGGTCGGTATATTGGGTCCAGGACGATGTGCCTATTGGTTGAATCTGTGGATAAGTGCCATGTCTCTCGCAATTCCCTGGCTGTTGTCTGTTTGGCTTGTCCTATAGTGCTGTCCCAGTCGAACTCATGTTGCTTGTCATCTGCATGTGTGGCTACGAAGGATAGATGTTCGTGTTGTTTCGCGGCTAGTTGGTGTTCATGGATGCGGATCGTTAGCTGTGTTCCTGTTTGTCCTATGTAATGTTTTGTGCAGTCCTCGCATGGGACTTACAATACATTATCTTGCTCATGCTGTATATCGGTTCCTTCGTTCTGGTGAGTTGTTGTCTGAGAGTTGCTTTTGGTTTGTGTGCTGTTATGTGTCCTACTCGAAGCAGTAGTCTGGCTGTCAGTTCGGAAATGCTCTTGATGTATGGTAGTGCGGCTAGTCCTTTGGGTTAAGGCATGTCCTCTTTCCGTTGTCTTTCCCATAAGTATCTGTGGTTGAAATTGCGCGGGTATGAGTTTTTGGCGAATACATTGTATCGGTGTTCTTCTTCCTCTTTTTGCAGTTCTGGTGTACTGCACAGTGTTGTGGCCCTTTTGAGCAGTGTCTTTATGCAACTTATTTTGTGTGTGTTGGGGTGGTTGCTTTCGTAATTCAGGACTTGGTCTGATTGTGTGGCTTTCCTGTATACCTTTGTGGTGAATTCTGCAAACAGTCTTACCACAAATTCAACCCAAATTCTGGGTCAGATATGTGGATGACACCTTTGTAATCATTAAAAACACAGAAATAGAGAACACACACCGGACCATCAACGCCACACTCACAGGATTCCGATTCACTAGAGAGGAAGAAAAGGACAACAAACTCCCATTCCTAGACGTGATGGTACAGAGAACACCTGAAGGAGCCAGGGAATTCCGAGAGGCATGGCACTCATCCACAGATTCAATCAATAAGCACATCGACCTGCACTCAATATACCAACCACTGCAATGGACAGCTGAAACTGACAACCGGAAGTGGCAGAGACAAACCATTCTAAATGCCGGAGGAAACATCACAGAAGCGCTTCACAGGAGGCTCCCAAGCACTGAGGATGTCAACAAGACAGGGGAGGAAACGTCTGAAACACAAATTCCCAGCTCGGCGAACAGAACCACAACAACGAGCACCTGATCTCCAAATCTTCTCACAAACTTTGAATAGTATGGGTCAACCACAGCAGTGGGACCGCAGCGATTCAGAAATGCACATCACCATCAACCTCTCAAGGTCAACGACGGACGGGTACTAAATTCCAGTCCATCCAGCGATGCTTAAATGCAAAAAATAATAAACACAAATGTAAAGTCGAACAATTCGAATGTACAGGTTGTCTGATTTGAACACGAAGTGGAAAGCAATGTTTCTGATTCCAAACATCGTGTAAGAAAAAAAAGATTTGACTTAATTATTTTAGAATTTTCTGTTAAAAGAAATGTACTTAATATTCCATGATTTATTCTTGTTTTGTGCTGTTAAGAATTGCACCTATTGTGTTGGATTCAACAACACTGGCATCACAGGATTGATCCTTCCAAAATACCAGACTGAAAAAAGACAATGCTCTCCGTGAAGTTGAGACTCACAGATTGCAGCTTATATTTAACATATAAGCCAGAACTGGCCAATACAGAATCCTGCCAACGTCCATATCATTGGGATTACCATTGAACAGAACAAGATGCTGAAGCAACTTAAAAATACAAGGGTTAAAAGAAAAACTCAGAGGGTTACACTTCGGAACTGAATAATAGATTAGGTGACAATCGAGGTCTGTGATAAAGCAGTGCATTTCGGCCATTCAGCCCATTCCTTCACTCTGAAAATGTGCCATTATGCCAAAGTCTCTCTGACTGGTGGGAACATCTTCGACACACTCGTATCAATTATCTCAGTAATTGATCAGTTTCATGCAGATCTCTCCAAAACTCCTCATCCTCACATCCTTCTAAATTTCGGGTATCGACACAGAGCCCTCAACTACTGCTCATACGACAAACCATCGTCTACAGGATCATTCTGGATCACCTCCAACACCAGCAGATAGTTCCCTAGATATAGTGCCCAAAATAACTCACAAAATTGCAAATGCAGTCTGACCAGAAGAGCCTTAGACACCCTCAGCCATACATCTCTGCTCTTATATTCTAGTTCCCTTGAAATTAATGTTAACATTGCACTTGTTTTACTAACAATGAACCCACACATTAATCATAAGTGAGGATGTGTACGCCAAAATCCATTCATGCTTCAGTTTTCATGAAGTCTTTTAGAACGTAGTGACTGTCTCTATTCCGCCGAGCAAAGTACATAATCTGAAACGTTGTCACATTGAGTTCCATCTGCTGCTTGTTTTCCCACTATCCCAAACTTTCCAAATATATCTGCAGCCTCCTCACTTCCTCATTTTCACCGACCCATCTATCTATACGTTATTGTGTCATCTGTAAACTTAGCTATTATGCCCTCATGTCACTCGTTCATGTAAATGACACTTCCTGACTCCTGAAGGATTGTCCACCGTCTACAAGTAAGAACAATCAATGTCCTTGACTGTATTCAACTTTAAGTAATGGTTTGACTGGATCATATCTGCAAAATCTTCACTCCCTGCTCTACTGCCACACTCTTGGAGCAAACCCTGTTGTTATTTTGATATGACTTTACCCCATTATTGTGAAAAAGAACTTGATGGAGCAGTAGTCAGTCGATTGATGACACTCTGTCCTGAAAATAACTATGGTGCTCACACCATCTAATGTCGCTGTGGTTTGATGACGGTTGAGGGAGGTGAAGCGTTTGTTGGATCGGATGTCTGTCATGTTTGAGTGTATGGCTGTCACTTGCTGGGGCGAACACTTGCCCCGGCAGCCCCTGATGCACCTGTGTCTGCTGTCACCGCTGCAGGTGTCAGAGCAGTCTTCCTTGGTGTGACCCCGAGGAAACAATTGGCCTGGACCGTGGTCCTGGCCGAGCAATCAGATACAGTGTGGAACAGCTGGCAGAGGTGTTCACTGTCATCTTGAACTTCGCCCTCCTACAAACTGAAGACGACGCCTACTTCAAGAAAGCCATCATTAGTCCCATCATTGACAAATCACATGTAACGTCAATAAACACTACTGTCCAGTGGCTCTGAACTCAAACTGAACTGATGTCCTTTGAGAAGCTTATCATGAACCACATCATCTCCAGTCTTCCATCCTGCTTTGATCCCCTAAAATCTGCCGACTGAAGTAATGGGTCCACAACGGATGCCTGCACTCTACCCTGGAAGATCTGGACAACCCGACTCCTCATCATCAACGACAGCTCCGCATTAACGTCATTATCCTCTCCAGAATGCTCTTATATCACGTGACCTCGATCCTCGTTCCAACCTCTGCAACTGGTCCTCAGCTTTCTGAACGACATACCACAATCAATGAAGATGCACAACTACACAAATTCCAAAATCACACTCAACACTCTATTCCTCCAACAAAGATTCGTCCTCAGTCCCATACTGTGCTACTGTATATCCACAACTGTGTCGTGAGCTATATACTGTACTCCATGCACACCCTCTGCTTTGTTGTCAATTTCCAAACGAATACGAAAAAAAAGTTTGTGGACGAATCCACCATCGTTGGACGGATATCTAACAAAGAAAACTCAGATGAAGGAAAGAGATATAAGGCTTGGTGATATGTTGTAATGATCACGAGTTCTCTCTCTCAACTTCTGCAAAACTGAAAAACTGATCTTCAGAAAGTAAGGAGGGTAACGCGCCCCCACCTGTGTCCAAAGAGCTGAAGATGAGAGTGTGAAGAGCGTGAACGTCCTCAGAGTGTGATAACTGTCCTGGACTTCTCATGTAGGTGTGACGGTCATGGATGTTCGATAACACCTCTTCTGCCTCAATTCGCTCAGGAAAACCAACATGCACTACTTCTACCACTGCAGAATTGAGAGCATACCGTCTAGATGAAAAAGGGCCTGGTATGGCAATTGTTCTGCCCAGTGCTGTAAGAAACGACAGAATCTGGTGTGAACAGCCCGGACGATCACTCACTCCAACCTCCCAACCATTGACTCCTTTTCCATGGTTCTTTGCGAGGGAAGGGCTGGCAAGATCTATGACAAGTCACTGAGGGAAACGGGAGAGGAAATAACGGTGGCCTTAACAGATCCCATTCTTGAAGACAGGTAGGTTCTAGAAGAGTGCAGAATTGCCAGTGTTGTCTGCTTTCTTTTGAAATGTGGTATGGATCAATCAGATAATAATGGAATTGTAAGTCTGACGTCAAAGGTAGGAAAACTGCTGGATGAGATACTGAGTGACAGGATGTATTCCCATTTAGAAAA
Organism: Hemiscyllium ocellatum; assembly: GCF_020745735.1. Classification (NCBI taxonomy): domain Eukaryota; kingdom Metazoa; phylum Chordata; class Chondrichthyes; order Orectolobiformes; family Hemiscylliidae; genus Hemiscyllium; species Hemiscyllium ocellatum. Next base: position 2,789,136 of record NC_083418.1, read on the forward strand.
AAATTGGCTAATCGGTGACAGTCAATATGAATAGGAGTGAAAGGGAGTTTATCAAATGGAGAACTGTGATCACCGGTGTTCCATGGAGTTACTTTGTTGGTCATATGCATAAATTATTTTGAGGAGGATGTAGATGATCTGATAACCAAGTTTGCAGATTACACTAATATTAGTGGAGTATCAGAGAGTGAAGCGGACTGTCAAAGAATACTGTAGAACACAGATGGATTGCACTGTTTGGCAGCGAAGTGGCAGATGGAATTTAGTCAGGCACATGCAGGGAGATGCATTTTAGAAGGTCCAGGTCATCAGCAAACTCAGCGGTAAATGGAAAAGTCCCGGGTAAAATTGATGTACAGAGAGATCTATGTGTTCATGTATATTGTATCTTGAAGATGGTGACGCACGTCAGTAGAGTGGTTAAGAAGCTATACGGCCATGCATTGGACTGGGTATTGAGTACAAGAGTTGACAGATCATGTTATAGTTGGAAAAGACTTCTGTTCGGACCCGTTTGGAAGACTGTGTACATTTCTGGTCGTTACATTACTAGAGGGATGTGGATGTTCTGGAAAGGGTGCAGATGAGGTTCACCAGGTGGGCGCTAGTTTCGATAATATTTTGCGTAGATTAGGATTATTTTCATTAGAGAGAAGTAGAGGCTATGGGGCACCTTCTTGAAGTATACTAAATCATGAGAGGGAGAGACAGTTTGCTTAGCAAAATGTTGTTTTCTGACCGGAGTTGGATAATCAGTTACGTAGCATCGTGAATTCAAAGTGAGAGGGGAAAGGTTTAGCAGAGAAATGCGTGGAAAATGGCTTATGCAGAGGGTTTTGGCTGCTTGGAACACGTAGACAGCGGAGTTGGGGAGTGGGCATGATAGCATTATTTCATCTGATGAGAGACTGATACATGGATGGGAATGCAACAGAGGGATACAGCCCCTTCGAACATAAACAACACATTTAGATAGAGGTTCTGGATTTGCGCAGGCTTGAAAGGTAGAAAAGCCTATAACTGTGGTGTAACTTTTTTTTCTATGTTCAAACATCATTAAAGACGCATAGCAACACTGTAATGATATCCTGCTATCTCTTCCACCCGCCTAGAAGATACAGAATATTGGACACTCTGAACAGATGGTTCAGAAACAGCTTCTTCTTTCGTGTTAATTGACCGAAGAATGGGCTGGCTAACCCCAGATAATGCTGATCTGGTTAATGTTGATTTCGCCTCGTGCTTGCCCTGTGCAACGTAAGCTACATGCTTCTGAGATAGTTATTTTCATCGCCATTTTTCTTTCTTTACCTGTTTGTACTGATGTGCCTGTACAAATTGGACCAGGTGACAATAAATCCTCACCTCCCTTCCCCAGCTCACTCTGGTCCTCACACCCAGCTCGTATCAATCCCCAAACTCAGTTCCCTATGATACCCATCATCAGCTTACGTGTCCTTTGTCTCTCACTGTGCCTTTCACTGTGTTTGTCTCCACGAGTTTTCTTTTCCCCAACTAAATTCGGTTTCTTTCCCTGAATTTACCGCCTCTACTCCCAGTCCATCTGGCTGTTTCCTCGCGTTCTTTTTTCCTTTCACATTTTTCCCGTCTGTTGTTCTGTTTCTCGAGTTGTGTTTTCCGATCTCCTTCCTTTACCGTCTGTCTCTTTGTCTCGCCTTTTTTACTCAACTGTTTCCCTTTTCAGAACTACCTTTTTATTTCCTCGCTTGCTCTGCCTCTTCAGAAAGAATTTTTACAAAGACGGAGCCAAGTGATGACCACTCTATTTGAAGCAGGTGGTTGTTCATTGGTTTAATGTTGGCACTAGAATAAACTCAATTGGGTTTTGGTATCATGGGTATAATTTAAAATAATTGGGTAAGTTGAAATTTATGTTAAAATAGCAAACAGAATTCGGGTCTCCATTTAACAGCCCATTATTGTATGTAACTATTTCGCAACAGCCTGGCTAACAGCTGCTCTGCATTCTGGCAGCTGTTGCTGTACTGCAAATGCAGAAAAAAGTCTATCTGAAATGACCATCCATTCCTTCAACTTCGATTTCATCAACAGTACACTATTCGTGGGCATAATAGCCTGCCGTGGCAACTGCTCTGCCCAGGCTCACAAGACACTGCGGAAAGTGATGTGAACAGCGTAGACAATCTGGAGGAAACATCCAATCCTTGTACACCACCACTGCGGAAAGACTGCCAACATCAAAGACCCCTCTCACCCTGGTCATGAACGACTTCCTTCTATTCCGTCAGACAGAAGGTACAGTGACTTGAAAGCATGCACTAGTATTTTCAGTAACACCTTTACCTTCTGTTAATAGACTAATGAATCGACCTCAATAACTTCTGTTAGGATGCGGTGCAAATCCTCTGCTAATTTAAAATAGGGGGCAACACGGAAAATTTAAACTCGTGCTGTAATATGTTAAATTTAGAGAGACAAAGAACTCTTCCAGAGGTCAGCATTTAAAACAAAATTTAACAACTTTATTCTTTAAGTACATCAAAGAGTATTAAAACCAGCAAACATTTACAAATCATTTATCTTAAAACTATCTTTTACCTCCCACCCTACAATACGAGACAGGTTGAAAAAAAATCTGATTTACAAAAATAATCACCTCCCAAATCCACTCAGCTTTGGATTCTTCGGTGTACATGTTCCTCTGTGGATCCTCTCTCGGTCGGCCTTTACATTCTGCTGCTCAAACGTCCCACAGCTAGGTACAGTTTAGAGCACTCATCAGCAAGCAGTCTACATTTGCTCGTCCTTGGCAGGTCTCCCTGTTCAACATGTTCGATTTCAAGCCCCAAAACATCGAATCACTTTAATGTTATCGTAATGCTAAATTCAAATTTGATTGGATTTTGGTATCTTGGGGCATAATTTAAGCTGATTGTTACATTTTAATCATGTTTCAGTTTCAGGGCATCTCGGCTTCTGTTATGTGCTTCGATCATGTGTTGCATTGTTACCTTGTTAAGTGCGATCACGTGTTGCATTGTTACCTCTGTGCTTTGTTAGGCCTTGCTAGCTTTTCAACTTACTTGAAGGTGTACCTCCACATCTTCATAACAACACCCCTCTCAAGAGAAAAAGAGCCATCATAATGAAAAGTCTGCTTATTTTTTCTCTATTTGGTAGTTACAATATTATGACATACTTTAATCTAAGGTAACATTAATTTCTTGCAACATAAGTATAATATTGAGTAAATTCCAACCCTATGTATACTTTATCAGTTAAATCCGTGATAACACATCTATGATTGCATTCTTACGAACCACAAGTTACACAATGTGTACATTAACAGTCTGTAACCTGGAAGACTCCAATGAAATAATCGCAAATTCCTGTCTTTGAAGCGTTCCAAGAATGTAAGAATATTGTGATCCGTGGACACAACTGTTTCCAACACAGTACTCGTGACATACACGTTAAAATGTTGTAAGGCCAGCATCAAACTCTAAAGTTCTTTTTCGATTGCAGACTAATTCTGGTGGTGGATGTTAAGTTTCATCGATAACTAACCAAATGGCACTTCAAATACATTATCCTCTTACTGTAACAGTACAGCTCCAACTATAATGTCATTAGCATCAATGATAACTTTAACGGCTTTGAAAAGTTTGTTGCAACTAAAAGTAGTGTTCTGCTTCATATTGCTTTCAAGTCATCGAGTTCCTCCTGGCATTGTTCTTTACACCAACTCGTTGTGTTCTTCTTCATTAAATGGGTTAACGGTTCCACTACACTGCTGACGTTTGGAATAGAATCCCATTAGTTCCAAGAATCAAAGCACCTCTGTCTTTGAGATTGTTCGTGGAAATTCATCGATGTCTTTCCTCTTTGTGTTCCGTGGAGTTAACCCTTCATGTCTGATTTTAATTCGCAAAACATCACCTCTGTTTTCGCAAGTTCAGTTTCTTCTTTAGGCCTATGACCAGTTTTGCTGCTGGTAGTCGTTCAAAGAGCTCTCCGTGATGCACCAAATGATGAATCCAGGTCATACTGAAAATGACTACATCACTCAAAGATTTTGTACAGTTTGTTAACACAGTCACAACTCTTTACACGAGTCTTTGTGTAAAGGTGCGTGCTTTCTACATTCCAAATGCACCTTAAATACATTCAGCTCATTTGCGGTTACAAGCACAGAAATTTATTTCACAGCCTGTGACAAAGGTACCTGCCAGTAACCACGAAATGAGCCCAACTTAGTGATGTAGCTGGCTTGCCCAACTTCCTCGATGCAGTCCAACCATCTCAGGATTGAATATGAGTCTGATTTTTTAACGGCGTTGACCTTAATAGAATTCTCACAAAATCGTTAAGTACCTTCCAGTTTGGGAAGTAAGGTGGTCGGCGAATTCCAATTACTCTGGCACGGCTCAATGATATCCTCGCTGAGCATGGTCTCCTCCTCCTTCTGGACCACTCTGGCTTTGAATGCATTAAGCCAATAGAGGTGTTGTTTTATCGGAGCAGTGTTCCTTATTTCATGTACAATAGCTTTGGCCCTTCCTGCTTGATTCTTACATATGTCCTCATCCTGCAGTGACAAACATTTCAATTGCGTTCTCTGCACCTGAGACTGATTGTTTATTAAACTATCCAACTCCTCGTGGAATTCTTCACTTTTTAATATATTTTGCGCCATCTCAAAATCTACACCATCTGGATTTGATTCCTGGTTTTGCGGGGCATTAAATCAATCTCTTTGTCCAGTTGATTTTGTCTTTTCTAATTCTCAGCAGGGCACCTACACATTCATTTGTAATCCCCGTGGAAGGTCCTTCAAAAGTTGGATTTGGCAACAAATGTGCTAGTTTTGTTACAGCGTGTAGCTTACCTACCATTTTACGTGTATGACACAAATGGCAGTAGTTAACCACATACTTGTGCACTCGAGGCCAATAGAAAAATTATTTCTACTTTAGCCTGTGTCTTTCGTACCACAAGATGACCTCATTCATGTAGTTCATATGCTGCCCATAACACTTCCTGACTGTATGCTACTGGCAACACAATCGGCTGCACTTTGGTCCATTTCTTCTCTGCATGAACCTTATATGGTCTCTATTTGTATCTTAGCACGCTACCTTTCAGATAGTAACTGTTTGGAATATCCTCTGCCTGGCTTTTGGAGTACACTTCCAGATATATAAATATTATCATTTTGACATTCTGTTGCAAGTCTCTTCGCCTTTCAGGACAAACAAAAATGTGGCTGACACTCTGCATGTTTGGACTTTTCCTGTACCATTGCGTCAAACTAAGTTACTGCTAACTGAATCTCAACTCCTTCATTTTTCTCTTTTGTTTTGCTGTGACTTATGATAGTGGGATCTGTTTACTACGTATTTTGGTAAAATAACAGGATTTTTCAGTTTAAACTCCACAGTTTCTTGGTCTTCCTTCGTCTTCTCTGCAATAAAGAATGTCACTCCCAACTTGGATCCTGCAGATTCATTTCCAAAAACACACTGAATTCCTGGGAATGATACTCTGTTAATCACACGTACAGCTACTTCTCCAGTAATGAGTTGGCCTTCCCTACTGATCTTGCAAAGGGGAACGCCACGTTTCTTTCCATCTATCCCCAAATTTACCACTCTGTCATTCCTGTAACAGATTAGAAAGAGGGAACATTTGCTCATCTCTTACGATCAGCGACTGGTTCGATCGTGAATGTCTCAAAATCATAATTTCTAATCATTCTCCAGCTGTTCCTTCTGAGTGGATTTACCCACAGAGGTGATCTCTTTCTAGAGATCTGTTACTAACTCCACACCGATCCTCTGCAAAGACTGTACTATCTTGCTACCCTATTCTTATTTGGGTTCCCTTTACTACTTTCATTAATTCCATTGGCTTAGCTTCTTTTGCCACATCTTTTGCCACAGAGCCTTGCTTTAACAACCAGCACAGTGACTTTACATGCCCCATCTTCGAGCTGTAAAAACAGGTTACAGCTTGCAATTTTCTGTGTTCCACTCCATTACAGTTAAAACACGTGGGACTTTTCATTTACTTTCCACCGTCTTGAGTGCCTTTGTTAACCAGTCGTAAACTCTTGCTAGTGTTGTCTATTCTTTCTTTTGTAGTGTATGATTTCCCCATCTGCCAACTTCTATCCCTCACAGGGCGAAATTTTTGTCAGAAGCTCATCATATACAACAGCATGTAGTCATCTACTAATTGTCCAGCCCATCTTTCTTCCTGAAATTTCTGTTCCTCGAAGTAAGTTCTTATCATCTCTGGAAATTAGTTTCAAAACTCCTCCAGTAAAATAACCTCTCTTAGACTCTCATAAGTCCTATGTAACTTTAAAACATGTATCATCTATCAAAATGAGTATATTTAATTTTTTCAAACTCAACATAATTCTCACTCGGTTCCTTCATTATATTTCTGAAACGCTGTCCATATGCTTGCGATACCAATTCATAAGCAGTTGAAATAGCCAATTGACTTCTTCATAATCAGCTTACCCCTCATCTTACAGCGCGGCAAACACATCACTTGCTCTGCAAGCAGTTTAGTCTGAACTAGCATTACCAATAAATCCTCACCATTCCATCTGCCTCGGCAATTTTTCAAATCAAATAAAGAAGGGTCCAACATCATTCTCATCTAAATTTGGCATAGATTAGGCATACTTGTATACATCACGACCTTTTGTTTTACTTTCCATCCTGTTAACTTGACTTTGCTCGCTAAGTCGCAACTCCACAAGTTCAAATTCTGTTTATTTTTCCTCAGCTCAGAACTGCCTCTCTCTTTATTTCTCCTCACTCTCTCTTCTCACTCTCTCTCTTTCTGTCTCTCTTTCTTCTCTTACACGCTTTCGCTGTCCCTTTCTTCTGCCCGTTTGCTCTGCTAATTACGTTCTCTCTCTCTTTTTCTTTCACTTTCTTCTCTCACTCTTCGTCTTTCTTCTCCCTCTATTTCTCGTTCCCTCTCTCTTTGTTTATGTTCTGACAGCATTTCCTCAACTGTAATTTAATTTATCTACGTGTACTGCACTTCCTTTTTTTCTGGCTCTCGTAAGGTTTCAGTAATACCCCCACTATTTCAGCTTTCCTTCCCTCCTTGGTTAAAGCCAAATCTACCTTCTTTGCTAATTGTAAAAGTATGGCCTTTTGTTTTCCTTCTAAACATTATGCGCAAATTTGAGACTCATCGTCATACCCCATAACTTATTTGTCAATTTCAAGAGCCATTTATATCACTTTGAATTTAATCAAGTCAACAAAAAATAAAAACAATGTCTTACCTACGTTTTATTTTAAGATCTAGGAGACTAACTGGCAAGTGGTTAAATCTGCTGAACTTTTTCATACCCTAAATCTATTGAAATCTCTCTAAACCTGTTCAAATATTGGACAAAAACATCCAATTCGTGAGGCCACTGGGTAACCCATCTACTGATTTAAACCAGCAACACAGAAATGTCTCACCTCGTGCTGCAATCTGTTAAATTTCGAGAGACAAAGGAAATATCCTGGAGGTCAGTATTTAAAGTAAAAATTTAACAACTTTATTTTTTTAAGCCCAAAAGAGAACATTTAAACCAACAACTATTTGCAACTCCTTTCTCTTAAACCTATCTTTTGCCTCTCAGTCTACAATGCTAGTCCTATAATAAAATCCAGATTATGATTTAGGAAAAAGAAATCACGTTTCAAAGCAGTCAGCTTTGCAAATTCTCTCCAGGTTGGCCTCAATGTTCTGCTGCACAAACTCCCACAGACCTTTCCGTGAGATCTTCAGTTAGCAGTGTACATTTGCTCGTCCTTCGCAGTTCTTCCCTAACTGTTCAACATGTCCGGTTTCAAACCCCAAAACATCAGATCGTTTCATTTGGTTTAATATTATCAAATACTAAACTCAAATCTCGTTGGATTTTGTATCTTTGGGCACAATTTAAACTGATTGGCCGAATTTGAATTTCTTTTTATTTCATGGTATCCCAGCATTTGCTCTTTATTTAGAGCAAGTGTTACATTGTTACTTTGTTCAGGAGTCATTGTGCTTTGTCAGTCCTTGCTGATATCCAAATCTCTTAACAATTTCTGCCATATATCTTCATAACACTTCAAATAATATTAATCTTGCTAACATCGATTTTGAGTTCTACTCTTCCTTTCAGCAGTAAGCATGTATGCCTCACCTTGATCGACGTTAGCAAGATTAATATTATTTGAAGTGTTATAAAGATATATGGCAGAAATTCCCAAACAGGGATATCATGATAAGATCCAAGATTAAATTCTCATGCTTAGTCGTAACGTTTCAGTCCATTGCTCTCAGGTACTGATCACTACTCTCCTGGTCTTTGCAGCTGCTGACGTCTATTAATGGCAAGTAGAATGAACTTATTCATTAAGACCTATAAATTAATAAGACAGGGGTTCAGAGATAGGACGAAATGGGAACAGTGGATATGGAGACTGCACGGCAACTACAACGATATACTCTGGGAACCATCACTCATTTTTGACTGCTGGAATTAACTATAATACACAGCAAGGAAACAGACATCTTTTGGGAGATGAAATGATAAATGACTATGTGAACTGAACAGGACAATTTTAAACGTGATAATGTTCATAAACTGCATAGAAGTATTTAATATGAACACCATTTAATCATTGGGGAAACAGATTGAGAAAGGATGACCGGAACTGATTTCTCTTCATGGATACTGCCAAACCTGCTGACCTTTCCGAGGAACTTTTATTTTTGTTTGCGATTGATAATATTGTTCATGTCTGGAAGAAACTCGCAATTGAGAACAGGCACTGATTTAACAAAAATGTTCAGGGCTTTGGGGACAATGCAGGAGAATTACGGTAGAAATGTTGCTCATTTCAGACTGAAAAAGACGATGGACATAGTTTCCACCAAAATTGCTGTAATAAATTTGTGGATTTATATGAAAAGCTTTTGAAGGTTGGGAAGACAAGCTTGTTCAGTGAAGGACAAAACGTGTTTCACCACCAATAATCGATCCCTATTGTTTCATGAAATTCAGCTGCCTCTAAAATATCTTTTCAAACAAAATTGATTCCCTGAAATGTGAAGGATATCCGAATAAAAGTTATTTTTTCTCTTTGAAACTTAAAGGGAAAAGTAGACTTTCACTTTAATACAAGAGTCGCAGACACAGCAACTGTAATAGGAACAGGAAAGGACAGCATTGTCCAAATATAATCAAGTGCAAATGAGATCAGTCAAGAAAAATGAAATATAGTGATAACGGGAGCATGAAATACCAACAGAAAATAGTGGAAGAATGCAACAGATAAGTAATTATCTGAAGAGAGAAGCAGAGTTAACGCATCTAATATGTTCTCAAACTGTTCTAAAAATGTCAAATGGAGAAAAAGGTTTATTCTGATCAACTCTGCACCTGAGTTTCTGTGTATCTATTTCGATTTCTTTTCTGAACTGTGACAGATAGTCAAATCTGAACGGGAACAGCGAACACGCCATCTCCGTCGAATCTCAAGTATTTGGTGGTGTCCATTAAATGTGAAATTCTATGTTTGACAGGGCTCTAAATTTCAATGACCCTTTGCCTTGTCAGAATTGTCATCAAAACACTAAAACAAATTTTAAAAAACCCGGAAGTTTCTGAAAAAGCTCAGCAGATCTTGCAGCATCTGTGCATTGAAATCATAGCTAACATTTCGGGTCCAGTGACCTTTCCTCAGATCCGATGGTAACTGGAAAATTATTGGTTGATATGCACAAGGGGTGAATAGCTATTAATGGAGACTGTTAGTATCTAACAATGAGGCCAGTAATAGCAAGCTATGTGATAAGAAAGACTTGTGTATGTGGTCGGAGATTAGGAGAGTTCATGCTCGAAAATTATATCGAGTCTGGACGGCTGAAGAGTCCCCAGGTGGATAATGAGGAGCTGTTATTGCAATTTGTGCAGAGCTTCGCTGGAAAATTGCAGCAAGCCTTAGTCAGAGATGTTGGTTCGGGCACAGAGTGTTATGTTAAAGTAGCAGACACGCGGCAGCTAAGGGACTTTTGTGCAGGTAAAACAGGTATGTTCTGCAAATACGTCATTTTCCTCAGTGTGGAGGAAAGCATATTATGAACTGCAATGCAGTAGAGTGGGGATTGTGGGAGGTGCCAGTACAGTGTTGCTTCACCTGGAATGTATGTTTGGGTCTTTCAAGCGTGAGAAAGAAGGAGGGAAATGTACAAGTGTAAAACTTTCTGCAGGGGAAAGTGACGTGGACATATGGGCAGAGAAGGGGTGTTTAGGGATGTATAAGGAGCAGACCTGGGTTTAGCCCGAGGGAATAGTTCCTGCAGAGGGCGAACACGGGAGGGGACCTGAATGTGGGTCTGGGAGTGAAATCTTGCTGATGTGGTGGAAATGGCGGCTGATGATCCTCTGCATGTGAATGCTGATGGAATGGTAAACTAGGACAAGTGGTCTCTACTGCTGTTGCTTCAGGGAAGAGAAGGGGTGAGGGTTGAAGTACAGTGGATTAGAGGGACTGACAGGCGGTTCTGTGGACATGGGCGAGACTCTCGGATGGTTTGTTGCCTCCCGGGTGCCAGGGTCCGAGACGTCTTGGACCGTGTCTTCAGAATCCTTAAGGGGTAGGGTGTGCAGCCAGAAGTCGTGGTACACATTGGCACCAACGACCGAGGTAGGAAGAGGGGTGGGGAGGTCATTCAAGAGCTCAGGGAGTTAGGCTGGAAGCTAAAAGCTAGGACAGACAGAGTCTTCATCTCTGGGTTGTTGCCGGTGCCACGTGACAGTGAGGCAAGGAATAGGGAGAGAGTGCAGTTGAACACGTGGCTGCAAGAATGGTGTTGGAGTGAGTGCTTCAGGTATTTGGATAATTGGACTGCATTCTGGGGAAGGTGGGACCTGTACAAACAGGACGGGTTGCACCTGAACCAGAAGGGCACCAATATCCTGGGGGGTAGGTTTGCTAGCACTCTTCGGGGGGTGGGTTTTAAACTAATTTGGCAGGGGGATGGGATCCGGACTTGTAGTCCAGCAAGTAAGCTCGCTGTTTGTCAGGATGTCCAAGAATGTAGGGAGGCTGTGGAGAAGGTAGCACTGACAGGGAATACTTGTGGACACAGAGATGGGCTCAAGTGCGTATACTTCAATGCAAGGAGTATCAGAAATAAGATGGGTAAACTTGAGGCGTGGATCGGTACCTGGGACTACGATGTTGTAGCCACCACGGAAACGTGGATAGATGAGGGACAGAAATGGTTGTTGGAGGTTCCTGGTTACAGATGTTTCAGTAAGATTAGGGAGGGTGATAAAAAAGGAGGGGGGTGGCAATGCTAATTAGAAATGGTATAACGGCTGCAGAAAGGAAGTTTGAGGGGGATCTGCCTTTGGAGGTAGTGTGGGCTGAAGTCAGAAATAGGAAAGGTGCAGTCACCTTGTTGGGTGTTTACTATAGGCCCCACCAATAGCAGCAGAGATGTGGAGAAGCAGATTGGGAAACAGATTTTGGAAAGGTGCAGAAGCCACAGGTTCGTAATCATGGGCGACTTCAACTTCCCAAATATTGATTGGAAGCTCTTTAGATCAAGTAGATTGAATGGGGCGGTGTTTGGGCAGTGTGTCCAGGGAGCTTTTCTAACTCAGTTTGTAGATTATCCAACCAGAGGGGAGGCCATATTGGATTTGATACTCGGTAATGAACCGGGACAAGTGATGGGCTTGTTAGTGGGTGAACATTTTGGTGATGGTGACCACAATTCTGTGACTTTCACCTTGGTTATGGAGAGAGATAGGTGCGCACAATAGGGTAGATTTTACAATTGGGGAAGGGAAATTACGATGCTGTAAGACAGGATTTGAGGAGCATAAGTTGGGAGCATAGGCTGTCAGGGAAGGATGTGGTGGAAATGTGGAACTTTTTCAATGAGCAGATACGACGTGTCCTTGAAATGTATGTACCTATCAGGCAGGAAAGAAATGGTCGTGTGAGGGAGCCTTGGTTGACGAGGGGGTTGAATGTCTAGTAAAGAGGAAGAAGGAGGCTTACATAAGGTTGAGGAAACAGGGGTTCAGACAGAGCAGTGGATAGCCAGAAGGGACCTGAAGAAAGGGATTAGGAGAGCTAAGAGGGGTCATGAAAAATCCTTGGCGGATAGGATAAAGGATAACCCCAAGGCATTTTATGCGTATGTGAGAAACATGAGAATGACGAGAACGAGGGTAGGTCCGATCAAGGACAGTAGTGGGAGATTGTGTATTGAGACGGAGTAGATAGGAGAGGTCTTGAATGAGTAGTTTTCTTCAGTATTTACGAACGAGAGTGACCGTATTGTTGAAGAGGAGAGTGTGAAACGGACTGGTAAGCTAGAAGAGATACTTGTTAGGAAGGAAGATGTGTTGGACATTTTGAACAACTTGAGGATAGACAAGTCCCCCCCGGCCTGACGGGATATATCCTAGGATTATGTGGGAAACAAGAGAGGAAATTGCAGTACCGTTGGCAATGATCTTTTCGTCTTCACTGTCAACGGGGGTGGTACCAGGGGACTGGAGAGTAGCGAATGTTGTACCCTTCTTCAAAAAAGAGAATAGGGATAACCCCGGAATTACAGGCCAGTTAGTCTTACTTCTGTGGTAGGCAAAGTAATGGAAAGGGTACTGAGGGATAGCATTTATGAGTATCTGCATGGACACTGCTTGATTAGGGACAGCCAGCACGGATTTGTGAAGGGTACGTCTTGCCTTACAAGAATTATTGAATTCTTTGAGGAGGTGACCAAGCATGTGGATGAGGGTAGAGAAGTGGATGTAGTGTACATGGATTTTAGTAAGGCGTTTGATAAGGTTCCCCATGGTAGCCTTATGCGGAAAGTCAGGAGCATGGGATAGAGGGAAATTTGGCCAATTGGATAGAAAACTGGCTAACTGGTCGAAGTCAGAGAGTGGTGGTAGATGGTAAATATTCAGCCTGGAGCCCAGTTACAAGTGGAGTTCCGCAGGGATCAGTTCTGGGTCCTCTGCGGTTTGTAATTTTTATTAATGACTTGGATGAGGTAGTCGAAGGGTGGGTCAGTAAATTTGCAGATGATACGAAGATTGGTGGAGCTGTGGACAGTGAGGAGGGCTGTTGTCGGCTGCAAAGGAACTTAGATATGATGCAGAGCTGGGCTGAGGAGTGGCAGATGGAGTTCAACCCTGCCAAGTGTGAGGTTGTCCATTTTGGAAGAACAAATAAGAATGCGGAATACAGGGTTAACGGTAGGGTTCTTAGTCAGGTGGAGGAACAGAGGGATCTTGGGATCTATGTACATAGATCTTTGAAAGTTGCCACTCAGGTGGATAGAGCTTGTAAGAAGGCCTATGCTGTATTAGCGTTCATAAACAGAGGGATTGAATTCAAGTGTCGTGAAGTGATGTTGCAGCAGTACAGGACTTTGGTTAGGCCACACTTGGAGTACTGTGTGCAGTTCTGGTCGCCTCACTTTAGGAAAGATGTGGAAGCTTTGGAGAGGGTGCAGAGAAGATTTACCAGGATGTTGCCTGGAATGGGGAATAGGTCGTACGAGGATAGGTTGAGAGTTCTCGGCCTTTTCTCGTTGGAACGGCGAAGGATGAGGGGTGACTTGATAGAGGTTTATAAGATGTTCAGAGGAATAGATAGAGTAGACAGTCAGAAACTTTTTCCCCATATACAACAGAGTATTACAAGAGGACATAAATTTAAGGTGAAGAGTGGAAGGTATAGGGGAGATGTCAGGGGTGGGTTCTTTACCCAGAGAGTGGTGAGGGCATGGAATGCGCTGCCCGTGGAGTGGTAGAGTCAGAATCATTGGCGACCTTTAAGCGGCAATTGGATAGGTACATGGATGGGTGCTTAATCTAGGATAGATGTTCGGCACAACATCGTGGGCCGAAGGGCCTGTTCTGTGCTGTATTGTTCTATGTTCTATGTTCTAGATGGGTGGGACCTATTTGACGGCTCTGATAACAAGAGTGCTGGAAAATCATTCGTTGAGGAAGAAGGTGGTAATTTGGAGGCCGCTGAAAATGTGTTGCTGGTTAAAACACAGCAGGTTAGGCCCGAAACGTCGGATTTTCCTATTCCTTGGATGCTGCCTAACCTGCTGTGCTTTAACCAGCAACACATTTTCAACTGTGATCTCCAGCATCGGCAGACCTCATTTTTTTACCCGGTAATTCGGAGGCCGCCTGTTTTAAGTTGGCATGATCAGAAACAAATGTGATTGAGATAGAGCAACTGGGACACGGATTGGATTCTTTACAGGCAAAAGGGTGTGCGGTTGTTTACTCCAAATAGCTGTGGGAATTGATGGGAAATGATGATTATGAGTGACAAATCTACATAGAAATGGAAGCAGAGATGTCGACGAAGGGAAGGTAGGAGTCAGAGATAGACCAGGTGAAAGTGAGGGTGGAGTGTAAATTGGAGGTGAAATCAATTAGTTTGCCCAATTCTGGACGAGAGAGAGAAACAGCAAAGGTAACATGTCGGCATCGGAGGAAGAGTTGTGGGTAGCAGCTGGGATAGAACTGGAGCAAGGAATTTTCTGTACATCCCATGAAGAGACAGGGATAACTGTAGCCCACGTGCATAACCATGCATACTTCACATTCCTCCCGACCTGAAGAAAATGAGAGAAGTTCAAAAGAAAAGTTGCCAATAGTGATGACGGGCTCCGTCAGGCGAAGCGGACTGTTGGTGGCTGGGTGCGGTTCAGGCCGTTGCTCCAGGAAAAAGTGGAGAACCCTAAGACCATCCGAGTGGGGGATGGGTGTGTAAAGTGATTGCACGTCTGTAGGTAAAAGGAAGCTGCTTGGAGCGTGTGAAGTGGAATTTCTGAATCTGGTGCAAAGTACGTAGGCAAGGATTGGACCAGGGAGATAAGACTGCGTCAAGGTTGGAAGGGATGTGTTCTGTTTGGCAGGCGCAGTTTGAAACAATGTTCTGCCCAGTCCGTCCTATTTGCGAATTATCTGGAGAAGACAGAAGCAATCTTTCCGCAATCAGATGACCATCATTTCGGGGGTCGTTGGGTGGGAGGGGTGAAATCACAGGATGAAATGAGGTCAGTTATCACAGTTGACATAATTACCTGATGTGCCATGTGGAGTCATGGTCAGTAAAGCAGATTCAACAGCACTGCCCTGAACGCCACAGGCTGAAAAACAGCGTCAGGGTGGATCTAAGTGTTGTCTGCTCAAGTGGTGATAGGTTCGATTGGGTGAGGGGGATGCAGAGACATTAGCGCAACCAATGTCACATTGACAGTTCTCAATAAACAGATAGAGTGCAGGTAAAAGGGTAGATCAAGGGATCCAGATGGAGGGAGCGTGTTGGAGCTGGCCAAAGTGGTCTACGGGACGGTGAGAGGACTCTTGCCTAAGTAAGTACGCATGGAGGCGAAGATCGTGGAAGAAGTGTTCAACGTCATGTGGTTACCCAAATTCATTCAGTTAGTAGTGCAGAGGGATAAAGCTGAGATATTTGCTGAACCAGAATGTTCTGCATCAAAGAGTGGAGATTCAGAAGGGATCGTGAATATCCAATAGGAGGTGGGTTTGGGGGAATGGATGGAGCAGAAGTCATGAGTAGGCAGCACGTTTCCAGAGAATCGTGGGCACCTAGCCCCGCATAAACGGCATCATCTGCCGACATTTCCGACACCTGTAAACGGATTTGACCACTAGGGGTATACTTCAATCCCCACCCCTATCCACTTTCCGCAATAACTGTTCCCTCCATGACTACCTGGTCAGGTCCGCGCCCTGAACAACCCACCGACCCTCCTGGCACCATCCCCTGCCGCAGCAGGAATTGGAAAACGTGCAACAACACCTCCCCCTCACATCCACCCAAGGCCCCAAAGTAGACTTCCACATCCATTATCATTTCAACTGAACTTCCACAAATGTAATTTATTGTCTCAATTTGCTCCCTATGTGGTGTCCGTTAGACTGCGCAGCCTAGGCACTTTCTTACAGAGTATTTCAGGAGCGTGTCCTGGACACGTGCAACAATCAACTCCAGCACCCTGTGGCTGAACATTTCAACTCCCCCTCTCACATTGCTGAGAACATGCAGGTCCTGGGTCTCTTCCATCACCTTGGCGAAAATGAGGTCTGCAGATGCTGGAGGCCAGAGTTGAAAAAATCCAGCACCACATTTTCAACACTCCTCCATCACCACTCGGAAGACTTCAAACCAGCGCATCAACGTGGACTTCACCAGTTTCCTTATTTTGTCTCCCGCCTCCTTACCTCAGTTCCAATCTTTCAGCTCAACAGCATCCTCACGATCTGTCCTACCTGCCAAACTTCCTTCCCATCTATCCACTCTACGCTCATCTCCAACCTGTCATCTTTATCTCCACCTGCATTCATCAATTGGACTCTTAGCTATCTTCTCTCCAACCCCACCCACTCCCATTTATTTCTCATCACCGGACAGTCCCTGCCTTCATTCCTGTTGAAATATTCCTGCCCGAAACGTATATTTCCCTGCTCCTCGGAGACTGCCTGACCTTCTGTGCTTTTCCAGCAACAGTCTAATCTTGACTCGGCATCCTTGCTGTGTAGTAACTTGAGAGCCTCGTATACGTGCTTAGCATGGTGAATGAGTCGGAGGATGAAATTGAATTGTGGAGTGTTGCAGCCTTGAGTAAATTAGATGCGATGCTGTTGAACAACGAAAATGTTGTACCCAGTGGCACCTACATCGCATGATCAGTACTCACAAATTAACTGACTGAAAACCATCAGGATCGTAATCCAATTGTTATAACCTGATTTCACTGGGGTGACACTCAACCGGTAAGATCTTACTTTTATGAGACTTTACACCAAACTGTTAAAACATAATGTATCTTGATGTTTTGAACAGGACAAATTAATTTGTTGTTTTAGAAGGCATGAGCAAGGGCAGAGTTTATTTATCATCCCAATAACTCTGTGGAAGTTAACAGGGAGCTGCCTTCCGAGTCCTCTGTTGAAGTGGTGGAGATAAACAAACAGATATAAGGGGATTCCAAGACTTTTGCCAAACCATAGCTAAAGAACAACATATTCATCCTTTATTGGAAAGGCATGTTACTTGGAAGACAACTTGCAGAGATTGGTTTTCCCATTGTTCAGTGAGCTAATTACCAGCACAAACTTTCCTCAGATTCCCATTGATCACAGTTTGTTCAGGGTCCTTGAAGCCACATCAGTCAAATACTACCTCGATGACAAGGGAAGTCACTCTGATCTCACCTCAAGTTACATGGGAACATCATTTACAATAATAAGGGGTAAAAGGACAGAGAAAAGCTTATTTGAACGATGTGCTCACTGTCCTCACAATGGTTAACGGAAAACTGGTGCACGGACTTCTGATTCGGAAAAGATGTTTGTACGATTTGTGATGAGGCTGTTCCATTAAGCGCTGTGCCAGAGAGACAATAAGAAGATGTATCGTGTACTATGGTGAAGGAATCCATCCTGTTCATGGTGCATTTGACAGTGACAAGCACACAGAATTCTCTAATCCGATTGGAGATTCATAATTTCTACCTCATCATTCACTGACGACCATACGAACACAGAGGTCAGCAGATTCCATCATCCCAGTTGAAAAGTAAACAGGGAAATGGACGTCCAGGGAACTGGGAGTAACTGGGGAAATGGTGTAACATACAGTGGGAGTGGCAGAAGAAGTGTGTGAAGGCAGATTGTCAGTGGAAGAGTATGCAACAACAGAAGGGTTAGTGCAAGGAAACTAGGAGTGTCAGGAAACAGTATGAATAAGCAGGAGAAGTGGTAGATGAAGTTTTAATGATCGGGAAAAGCTTGTTTTTGGAGAAGTGAGATTTGGTGAGAAAACATCACTTCATGAAAATCGTGATCTGATTCTCTTGAAAATTAAGAAAAGATTTGTCATAGGTGTCCTTCTATCACTTGATTCTTGTTTAGATTGTACATTCACTCTGTATTTTTGGATCTCCATCAAGTACAGACGACATGTTGTTTCTCCCCTAGTCTTCAACAATGGTCTTTCAACATTTCTAAAACTAATTTTATTGTGGGGTATATATAACAATGGGTGTTTATTCAAATAATTTACTTCCAGTTTAAGAAACACATGAGAATATGTTTTGATCTACAGTTGGTCCAGAATGTTCAATTTAACTGAATCGTTATCCTCATCACACGGGATCTTTGAAGCCCGGCAGGTGAAATATTCCTTCAGTTCTGAATATTGTAGGGAATGGTACAAAGAACAAACTCCAGTGCAACGTGAAATACAAATGTTGCACTGCGAGGTGCAAACACTAGTGCATCACAAATTATTGGCATTCTTTATAAATAAAATATGCAGAGTGGCAGAGAGTAAAACGAGAGCTCAGCTCCGCGTGGAAAACGCTATTTGTGACTTCGTCAGAGATGACGTTCACTCCATCACTTTGTAAATTCACCAAAATAAGAAGAGCGGGAGACTGGAGTTCTTAACTGTACCTCCGTGAATAACATCTCGAGAGCAGGAAGGAAAGCAAGGTTTGTTTCTGTAATTCATAAGTGATGGTGACGATAATGTGTAAGTTGGGGGACAGTGCATTGATAAATGATGTTGTGGATGACAGAAAGATTATCTTGGTGGTTCACAGTGAGGATGAAAATGTTCGGCTACAGTTCAGATTGCCAGATCAATGCCCACTGAGATTTACTACTGATAAGTTTGAGATGATGCACTTCCGAAGGAACAAGACAAATGAGACTCAAACTATGAATGGGAACGAAATTTGCTCTATTTTTCTTTGCAGCATTGAAGGTTGAGGAGGCAAGCTGATACAAATGCAAAATACCATAAGTGAAGGGACAAAATAAACAGACACCAGCTATTCCCCTGAGTAGAAAGATCAAGTATAAAGGGACAATCTTTTAAAGTTTGCAGGAGATGCAGGATAGGAGGAATCTGTTTGGAACTGAGAGGTGGGTTGTGTTTGGAATGCATTGTCTAGTGGGGTGGTTGAGACGCACAATCTCACAAAGAGTTTAATAAAGGCTTTGCTTGTGCACTTAGTGGTCAGACTGATCAGAAACCTTTTTCATTGTATGATTTTATGTGGTAAAAGCCATGAACAATCTGATATACTCTGCTGAAATAACTAGTGGCATTTGTTGGGTTGATCCTTTGAATGCAATCACTAAGTGAATATTTTACAAAGTAGCATATGATTACTTACAGTGAAACATGAATGAATATATATACATAAGGGCATTTGCATGGCATTGATCATTTGATGCAACAAGTGCATATCAGTACAATATTAGCATGCATGTCCATATGTCATGGAGTTTGAGCACTGAACAAGCTCGGGCAGCCCAGCCATCTCTGGGTACTTCCAAGATATTTCACATGCTTAGCGCGTGTCGTCCAACAACAGCACTAACATCATCCCACGGTTTGCTATTACTATTGGAACTACTGCATTAACATGGATACGGCTTTGCCTTAATTATAGCACAAGAAATGGGACAAGTTATGCCGATTTAGTTTCGTTAAAATCCCAAGTGAATTAAAAAGAATACTCAATTTTCAAATCAGTATTGGCCAATGCAACTTTTTTTCTTGCTCTGATGAGCCTCTCCCTCTCTCTGATGTATTTGAAGAAATTATTTCGTGCAGAAATTCAAAGTAAACACCAACAGTCAAATAAGGGCACAGCTAACACAAGATAGCACAGCATTTAAGAAGCTGCTGGTAAAATCCCAAGGCATTGTGGGCTATAGATTTTGAGGTAATTGCAATTAATGTAGCTTATTGGTTTTTGGTTGGCATAGATATGTTGGCCTGATGAGCCTCTTTGGATTCTGTATGACACCTTGACCGTAATGTTCGTAAACATTATCTCTCAAGTGCCCGAATGAGTCTTCATACCTCATCTTAACATTAGCCTCCTTCTTCATCTTGACAAGATTTTCAACTTCTTTCCGAAACGATGGTTCCCTCACTCGAACATTTCTTCCTTGCCTGATATGTGCATACTTATCAAGGTCACGGAGTAGCTGTTCCTAAAATAAGTTTCATATTTCAGTTGTGGCCATCCCTGTAGTTTCCGTCCCAATCCTCTGCATCCTAACTCTTATCTAATCGCCTCATAATTGTTTTACCTTGCGCTCTAATTCTTGCCCTGCTGTATACACCTATCCTTTTCGATCGCTGAAGTAAACATAACCAAATTGGTCACAATCGCCAAAGTGCTCACCTAGCACCCACCTTCACACCTGGACTGGTTCATTAACCAGTACGAAATCCAATATGGCTTCGCCTCTTTTTGACATGTCAAAGTATTGTGCAAGAAAACTCTCATGCACACAACGGACAATATTTTTTTCCATCTAATGTTCTTGATGGATAGCATTTCTAGAGAATATTTCATACGTTAAAGCCTCTTAACAACGGCATGTTACGTTCTCTTGTCTCCAGAATCATCATTGCAATCCTTTCCTCTGCATCTCTGGAACGTTTTGAGGGCCTATAGAAAACTCTTAACACGCTGATCTATCCTTCCCTGTTTCTAATCTCAGCCCACACTAGTTCAGTAGGCGAGTCCACATCAAACGTTCTTTCTGCCTTAATACTGTCCTTGACGAAATGTGCCACACCTCCCACTCTTACTATTTCTCTGACCTTACTCAAATTTCGACAACTGGAACCAGCAGCAACCCCCACAACTTTCCCAGCTCTGTCCAGATCTCCAAAATGGCTATAACTTATTATTCCCAGGTACCAATCAATTACGTTCCGATAACTAAACCGTGCAGCACTCCACTAGTTTCATTTCGCCATCCATAGAAATACCCACGTATCTCAGCCTTCTGTCAGTCAGCCATCTCTCTATCCGCAACGATACTCAATCCCAACTGCGTGGGATATAATCTTGGAGATCATTCTCTTATGCACCACCTCGCCAAATGCCTTTCGAAAATCTAGGTACACCACATCCTCTGCATCTCAATTATCCAAATTTTTCTTTACATTCTCAATGAGCTCCAAAAGTACAGCGCGACCTGTCCTTCACGAAACTGCTGATACTGGTGTCATAATCTTTGCGTTTTCCACATGTTCATTTCTTTCCCTTCTATATGATTGACTGCAGTAACTTCCCATGAAAGAAGTCCAAGTCACTCGTGTGTAATGTCCCACCTTGTGTATATTTTCGTATTAATAAGGGAGTCAAGTCATGAAGTTCCTAATACATTCGCACATATTTACATACCAGACAGATGCTTGAACCAATGCATCCTCTATCGCTGTGCCATTTCCTTTCATACACTGGGGAGCAGGCCGTTAGGCCACAGAAAACTATCTACCTTCAATGCCATTAGAAACCTTACAACCATTCCTATGTCAGGGTAAACCCATCAAGATCCTTTGTAGACACAACAGTTTGGGTCAGAGTTAATCATCTTGCATTGTGAAGACCGAAAGCATTGGTTTGTGCCTCAGCCAGTTTTGAGTTTTCCATTATTACTTTGTCAATTTCATCGTCTAAAGGTCCACCACTTACTTTCATTTTTTTTTACTTTTTATGTACTTTTCGAAGCTTCTGGCGTCAGTGATTATATTCACATTCGTTTACTGTCGTTGTTTCGACTAACGATGTATTTCGTAATCTTTGGCTGATATTTAACGCTTGTGTTTTATAAATTTACGCGGTGAGAATGTCACTGCTTGGACCCACGTGTACTGTCCATCCCTGATTGCGCAGGTGGCGTTCAAGAGTTAAATACATTTCTGTGCGTCCGGAATCCCATGCAGAGATTCTGAAAGAACATTAGTGAACTAGATGAGACTTTCCTGAAAATTGATTCAGATTCGCCATCAAACTCTTATTTCCAGATTAAAATTGAATCTTCACCATCTGCCATGGAAGGATTCGAACCCAAGTCCACAGAAAATGATCTGGTTCTCTTGATTTAAAGTAGGCCACTGCCTTCCCAATCCTCCAAAGTGTGACTATCGCGTGTATTATGACGCGCGCTAGTTTTAGCTTCATGCGATCATTGACTTCCTTGTCAATGCATGTGCGATTTTTCTCTGTTATGCAATTTCTCTTCCTCTCACGAATATACTTTAATTGAAAGGTACATATTATCTCCCTAAACATTTGCCAAATATCTTCTTCTGTCCTACGCTTGACGTTTTCCTTTTTCCCACTCCATCTCGGCCACTGCCTTCATTCAGCCAGTAACCTTATCAATGTTCAACACTCAGATTGTGATATACGACTCGGACCTCGTTCTTTCAGTCTGAATTTGAAATTCTAGCATATTGCGGTCAATCCTAAGAGAATCCTTAACTGCAACATCATCTACCAATCCTTCCTTGTTACATGATATCAAGTCTAAAATTGACAGCTTTCTATTCGTTATATGACATATTGCTCTCAGGGACAGTCACACATACTCTCTCTGAATGGGCCTTCGAGGCTGCTCTTGCTAAATTGACTAATTGATACAACATGCAAGTTAATCTCACCGTTGGACCCTTGTTACAGCCCTCTTTATTTTTAACCTCAAAAGTAATGGTGAGACAATGGCTTAAAATTACTCTTCCCAAGAGGTTTCTTCACTTGCTTTTTACTTGTTTTTTTTAATTTCGATTGATTTTCATTTTATTCCCTCATGCCAATATCATTTCTTAGCAAAAACCTTGATATTACCATCAACTAATACATCACGTCCACCTCCTCTTCATTTTTTGTCTATCCTTTCGGAATACTGAGTGCACTTGGACATTTCATTGACTAGTCCTGATTTTCCTCTCGATTTGTCTGTTTGTGCTGTCAGTGGATCAATTATATTCCAAATGTTACGTGTTTTTGTGTTCAAGGCTTTTTTTTTATTGATTCGTCTTCCCTTTTAATATTTTCTTGTTCACGAGATTTCCGTTCACACACATCACACTCCATAACAACCCAACTCCTTCCTTTTCTCGAAATTCCTGGTAAAACTGCACCTCATATCTATCATTTTTTCCAACTTACGTGTTAAACTTATTTGACTCTATCCCTCAACATGGTAATAGACTGGCCGTGTCTGATGTCTTATTCACCTCGAATTTCTGCTCAGTTTGTGACTTGCTGCTTTGCTTCCTAACCTTTCTGGTTTATTAGTTTAAACCCACCTGGCTTGCATTAACAAAATTACCTGAAAGATTCTTGGTGCTCCCCAAGTTAAGTTGCAACCTGTCCTTCTTGTACAGGCCCCAACTGCCTTGGAAGATACCCCAATGATCTAAAAATCTGAAACCCTCTGCTCTGAACTAGCTCTTTGACCACATGTTAAGTGATACTACCTTCCTAATCCTTACCTCTGTTCCATGCGCCACCCCGAGTAATTCGGAGATAACTGCGAATTGTTCTCTCTGTATACATTTCATGCACGCACCCATAACGACAAACACTTTCGCATAGAGACACACAATACATTACCGTGTAGGAGAAAGCCAGTAACGTTCTAAATATTTAGAATGATAAATTGTAATGAATAATTTCGATAAAGGAAGTTTAATTGACGTTTGGTTAATTCTTCCTGGAGCAGGACTCGTAGACATGTGGAATGATTGTGGTGCTCTAAGTTATGAGAGAAAACTTGCAGGATATAACAAGAATACTCTGTTTCTGTTAATTGGCGTTATAGAATCTACGATTCCTAATTTCGAGATTGTCAGCAGAAGAGCGATGAGTGAGATGAGAAAAACTCTTATTTTTTAGAGCGTTTTTGAAATTAACTGAATGGGACAGTTGTAGATGAAGATTCAAAAGAGAAGTGGATATATTTAGAAGTTTCACATGTAAAGGATGACAGAGATTGAGATGGCAAATAGGAGGACCTTGGGGCATATTACGGAACGTGATGTGCACACAGCGGCACAGTGGCCTCCTTCTGTACTATGCAGTTTTGCACTCAACCATGAACAGATGCAAATAAAAGCCAGTATCTCATTATTTCCTGCTGTAAATGCTGGTAATACTCTTATCATATTTGCTATAGCATAACCATTTAAAATGCAAATATTGCAAGGTCAGCTTCATTATGAAATCTAATTATTAATCAGAACAAGACTGCATTAAATGTTGTACCCCAATCATTAAAACCTATGTTTCATTGCTTTTACACTAAATTCTATGGAAATATTTGACTTTTCACTCACAAGAATCTATGTTCTTGTTTCACGAAGGTATTTCGCAATAAATATCATTCTTTCTAAATTTGCAATTTTTCAAATTATTAATCGCTATAATGTGATAATACAATTCATTTACTTAAATTAATACTTGCAGTGCATGTTTAATCATTGTAATTTATAAATTGTTGACAAAAGCTGAAACTCGTATATTTCAGTGAGAAAGTAAATTATTATTTACATATAATTGTATCAGAAAGCTAATCATATTTGATTTTTCAATCGTTTCCTCACTCTCAGCATGTAATCTGGGGCCAACCATTTTCCAAAGGATCGAACGACAAAGTAATAAATTGAATCCTGATATTTAATACGTAACTGTGATAACCAGAATAGTCGGATAACATGTTCATTGCTGAGTATCAAATAAAACGTACATTCTTTATTTCTGTAGAAAATTTATACTTTAGTTCCACAAATATAGAATCAACCTAATTGCAAAGATAATGCAATTATTGTTCAGTAGAATAATAATAGCTCACAATTATTTTTGCTTAATTTATGAAACATAGCAAACATCTGATTATTGCTTGGGTCAGTGAACGCATCACCGTGCAATCATGACATCTGTTGGAAATGGATTCCAAAAGACGTAAGTTCATCTACAGCGTCACTGAACCTCACAATTGCCTGTGATACTGATTGGCACGTTGGCCTGCCCCTGTGCAGCGAGTTTCTAAACTTGGTCATGGCAGTCATTGAAATATTCCTTCACAACAAATCATTTGGAATTCCCCTTAACTGGGGTGGGGGGGGGGTGGTGAGGAAATTAGACAACAGATAAGCACTGCTCTCATTGTATGTACAAATGCTGTCCAAATTAGACACCAATTATTGACTAGCAAACAGGTCTTACAAATTAATCTTCAATCACAGCCTGGCCCAGGTAGCAGTATGTAAAGTCGTCGAGTTCAGAACTGCACATCACAAGCCAATTGTGGTGATGACTTCTGCCCTGCACCCCAGACTCCTTACATCTGCTCCCTGGACCAGACACTGAGTGAAGACGTTAACAATGTGTCTTCTGAACCACATTATGCCTCACGGTGGACCGTCTAAAACCATATCACATTCACCAGTATCTAAATAAAATTTTTCATCTCTGTGGATGGTTAGATATTTATATACGGATAGCCAAAGAGAATGCATCTGAAGAAAACATCAGGAAATGGCAAGCCAAGAATCACATTACTAATTTAAATCGGCGTAGGTAATGTCACACATTGTTCTGACACTCAGTTAAATTTAACAATGTGCACCACAACTGGAATTGATAATCAAATGCCCGTCCCCAGCTTCCTGATCCCACACATCACAATCCCTCACAGACTCACCAATTGATGACAATCCAAAAGCTGCTTGAAATGTAGTACATACAATTGGGCAACATAGTACAGGACCATCAACCTTCGATGTTATGTCGGCCTTTTATCCAAATTTAAAATCAGACTAGCCTGTTTATCCTTCATTGTACTATCTTCTACGTGGCTAACCAAGTGTCGCTTACATGTCCCTAATGTCTCTGACTCTACTGTTAGTGCCAGCAGCGAATTCCACGTACTGCTCAATCTCTTTGTAAAGACCCGAACTCTGACATCTACCCTAAAACTTCCTCCATTCACCTGAAAATCGTGACCCATTTTGACAGCCAATGCTGCCCTGGGAAAAAAAAAAATCTGTCTGGCTATCAAATCAATCTATTCCCCTCAACATTTTTACGGTTCTACCATATCACTTCTCATCCTCTTTTGCTCCAAAGAGAAATGACATCGCTCCCTCAATCTTCCGTCATAAGACATGTCATCCAGTCCAGGCAGCATCCTGGTAAACGTCCTCTTCTCCCTCTCTGAATCTTCCAAAACGTTTTTGTAAATTGAGGAGACCAGAACTGAACATAATATTCCAAATATGCTCCATGAAGGCGCAGCATCATTTTGCGGTTCTTAAACTCTACGCCCCCGCCAACGAAAGCAAACACAACATCCACTTTCGAAATAAACTTATTAACCCGGGTGCCAACTTTGAGGGAGCTATGAACATGGACCCTACGATCACTCTGTTCCTCCACACTGCCAAGAATCATGCATCCAATCTTGTGTTCTGTATTCAAATTCTACCTTCCAAAATAAATCACTTCACACTTTTCCAGACCAGTTCTGCATCCTATATGATCCCTCCACACTATTCACAATTCCACCAAACTTCGTGTCTTCGGCAAACTTACTAGCCAACCCTTCCGCTTCCTCATCTAAGACATTTCTAAAATTCAATGAGAGCCCAGATACCAGAATAGATCCCTGAGGAAAACCACTGCACACCAAACTCCTGGATGAAGACATTCCATCTACCGCCACTCTGTCATCTATGGGACAGCCAATTCTCTATCCAGATAATCAGATTTCCGTGCATTCCATGCCTCCCTAATTTCCTAATGAGCCGACTGTGGAAAGCCTTATCAAAGACCCTACTAAAATCCATGTAAAGCATATCCACTGCTCTACATTTATCAAGTTGATTTGACAAAGTCTCAAAGAATTCATAGATTTGTGAGGCATGGTCTGCCCTTCACAAAGACATGTTGATTCTTCCGAATCAAACTGTGTATTTCTAAGTATTAGTAAATCCTGTCGCTCAGAATTTTGCCCACCGCTGATGTAAGACTGCGTGTTTTGTCATCCCTTTCATGAGCAAGGGAATAATATTTGGCACGACTCTAGTGGACAATTATGATGCAAAGGTCATCGCCGAAAAAAGGCAGCAATCTCTTCATTCGATTCCTGTAGTAACCTAGGGTATATCTCCTCTGTCTCAGGGGCATTATCTACACTTGATGATTGAGTGTTTTCCATTGCAATGTTACAGACACTGCTACCTTCCTGAGCAGATGGGTTCGCAGTAGCCTGTTAATCATGGAATGGAAAATATAGGAATGCGCTAATGCCCTTCTGATGAAGGTTTTATACCCAAAACGTTGATTTTTCTGCTTCTGGGATGCTGCCTGGCCGACTGTGTTTTTCCAGCGCCACTCTTTTGAAGCTTTATTCTGGAACATCTGCATTCCTCACTTCGTCCTTCATTGAAGGTTGTCTCCTCTGCACACTGAGAGGAATTAATAACCAGGAACTCATGGTGCGTGAAGGTGATTGCTCAGTTCTGGAAATTTGCATTTGATGAGTACTTTATTTTAGAAAAAGTAATTACGATTAAATAAATATTCATTCACTCACAGAGTTATAATTTGTTTCATGAATTGGGCAGCCTGATAACAAGCAGTGAATGATGGATGAACTCCGCGGTACAGAATATTCCAGGTGTCATATTCCAAGCCGGATATCCTTTACTGTAACACTGGGTATTCTCGGACACACATATGTGATGAGTGAACGAGTTGACATGCGCAAGTGTCGCATTTTTGCCAACACAGAGACATGTTTGAGGGAGGACAGGGCTGACAACTCAACATTCTGAGGTATAGGAACTATATACAGGACAGCAGCGTGTTTAAAAGAGCTGGTGGTGTTTTATTAATGATGGAAACAGTTACTGCACTAAGGACGGATAATATCTTGGAATGAACTTCAAATGAGGCTTGTTATGTTGAGCTTAAGATCAAGACAATCACAGACATACTGCTGAGGATCGATTGCAGACACAAATGTAAAAGAAAATACAGGAGCAAATATATAATCAATTTTCGGAGGTGTGTCAAAACGGTAATAGGATCATTATATTCAGGCATTTCAATTCCCAACATTTATAAGGGCAGTGATAACTTTTTAAGATGGGACAGAAGATTTGAAATTTATTCCATGCAACTTCCCATGTCATCATACATAAGAGCGAACAAGGGACGGTGCACTGCTGTGTCTCATGTTGGGGAATGACGCCAGTCACGTGTTCCAGGCAGGATTGGAAAAGCATTACAGGACCAGTGGTCGTGACATAATACATTTTAAGTTTTGTTAGTTAGAAAAATGGTTCTTTTTGGTTTGGGGAGACATACTTTGTATAAAAAAGCCAAGATCTCACCAAAGAACATTTGCCTCTGTGAACGGTGCCTTTTGCCTGAAACGACGATTTTCCTGCTCCTCAGATGCTGCCTCAACTGCTGTTTCCTTTCCTGCACCACTCTGATCTAGACTCTGGATTCCAGCATCTGCAGTCATTGTTTTTATCTCGTAAGACAGTAACGGAATAGCGTGTGGCGGAGCTGTTAGGGGATCAGAAGATCAAAATAGAATTGATGACCATGTCAGCCCAACATGTCAAATCGAAGATGAAATTTCTGATACAAGTGGGACTAGATTGGGTTGGGATATCTGGTCGTTTTCCATTCTGTACATCTATATGACTCCATGACTCTATAAGTGCAGAGAACCTTGGATGTTGACACTTATTCAGAGTGGAAGAAAAAGAAAGAGTAGCTTAATGTCGGTGGAAAGTCAGCAGTTCAATCGATTTACAAGAAATGCATAGAGTGTCGGGCAAAACTTAAGTAGAAGAGTAAAAAGAGGAGTGATAAAACATCACATGTAACGTTAGCAAGAATCAAAATATTTTAGCATATTACTAAGCAAATGAGGATAACTAGGGAAACAATGGGAAGTATTATGGAACAAGGAGTCAAGCTGGGCGTGGAGCCACAGAATAAGTTTTCAATCTTTACAGTGAAGAATGAGTTACTGGATTCTGGGAGAATGACAGTATAAACTTTGATCAAACTGATACAAAATCTGAGGAAAAACTGGAAGTTTATGCGCGATGCATACCGGTCAAATGCCCATATCTGGATGAGCTGCATTTTATGCTGATGTGGGAGATGAGGGACGAAATGACAAATTCTGTATCTTATGTTTTTTTTGGCTCTGGCCATTGAGGTAGTCTGATCAGACAGGACAACATCTAATATACGTTCACGTTTCACCGAGAGTCTTAGAAACAAGTCCTGGATTTAAAGACCTCCAAGTCTCCAAGTCTCAAATCGGTGGCAGGGAAGCAATTGCAAAAAATTCGGAAGGCCATAAAGCTGGTTCATTAAATATCTTCAAATTTGAGAAAGCCATATCGTCAAACAATTGTTACGGTGAAAATGCAGTAAAGTGAAATAGCGGATCATCAGCATAAATATCACCTAATTGGGAGGAAACGTAGACTTAGTCAGCGGATGACCAGACTGTTGTCCATCTGCCTTGTGGCATTCTTTTTCCAATAACTTTGTATTCACTGGAAAGTCAACATCGTTCCCTGTGGTTGAGAAATGGTTTGTAATATAATCAATGGATTCAAGTAATCTATTGATGCAGAACCAACAGATAGAAAGGGCGGGAGTACCGCAACAAAAATGATTGGCTTTTGGGGTGAAATTTGCATTGGGAACAGCAACCCCCACCCTCAATCATGAAAAATGCTTATACTTGAAAGGTTGAGTTGTCCACCTCCAGATGCTCCCTGACTTTCTGCTTTTTTTTTCCAAATTCTCGTTTGTCTCTTGTTCCACAGCAAGAGAAGAAGTCTAGTTTGCATAACACGCTAGGAAGGAGGGACCACGGGTCCCCAAAAATGTCATTGAACCACTTCCCTTAGATCACATGGAGCTCATTCTGCCGCTCGAGACACTAACATATGAACATAGGTCATAAGCCACTCCAGACTGAAACACAGAAATTAGAGGACGTTATTAATGTTCCGACATAACAACTAAATGAAGCAGAGGCTGCAAAGGTGGACGGCTCCATGTGGTTAGGCCTGATTCCATTGCTGACGCTACGCACGTGTTTCGTTAATGTGGTTTCCTGATGGTGAGGAGGGAACGTGGATATACCACGGCTCAAGGAGATATTCTCCAACTCCGCGAAGACTGACTAGTGTTCTCTGTGGAGTTCAGAAACCGGTGTGAAGGATTAATTCTTTCGGACAGTGGATGCTGACAGACAAGGAAACACCATATCACTCAATGCAGTGTCATATGCCAACTGCAAACAGAGGCAGGTACAGTTCTCTTTCAACGAACATGGGAATTTCACAGCGGTAATTATCATAGAGTCATCGATTCCTACAGCATAGAGACAGGCCCTAACTGCTCCATGATGACCAAACTGTCCATACCCACTCACCCTATTAACCTGAACTTAGCCCATATCCGCCTGAACCTTTCCTATCAATTTCATTGTCCAAATGTGAAAGTATGTATCGCGGGAAAATACGTCATTTTTCATGCCATGGGTGCTTTATTTGGAAAATAATGTTTGTTGGTCCATAATCTTCACAGTTTAATGCAATCGACATTTCATCTTTGGTAGTGTCCCAGTCTAATAACACATTTCCATCACACTCTCCTTATGGAACGATCACCAAAGTGATTAATATGGTGATACTCCTTTGCACTATCTCTCCGCAGCAATGTGCTCATTCCAATGAAAGGAGAAAAAATTTGAATACAATGACCTAAGTACTATCTTAATAATAATCTACAATTGCAGAACGTTTTCTTTAATCCTGTAATTGAACCATTTTGCAACGAAGGACAACAGACAATATAGTGCTGATTACTTGTTGCCCCGGATGAATTATGGAACAGGGTGTCCTGGATAGATGGATAGAGAACTGGTTGGGCAACAGAAGACATAGCGTAGAAGTGGAAGGGAACTTCCGAAAATGGAAACCTATAAGCAGCGGTGTTTCACAGGGATCCATGCTGGGACCACTGTTGTTCATGAGTTCCCTCAATGATCTGCAGGAACGTTTAGTTTGACTCATGAGCAACTTTGCAGATGTCATGAAGATTAGTGGAGGAGCAGACAGTGAAGGGTACTGTCAAAGAATACGGCAGAATATCAATAGATAGGAAAGTTGGGCAGAGAAATGGCAGATGGAGTTCAACCTGGACAAATGCGAGTTGATGCAGTTGGAAGATCCAACTCAACAGCGAACTACACAATAAATGAGAGGTTCCTGGAGAAACTTTATGTGCAGAGAGATCTGGGCACTCAGGTCTCTTGTTCTCTGATAATGGCAATGTAGATCAGTCGAGTGTTCAAGAAGGCATACTGCATGCTTTCCTTCATCGGACTAGGTAATGAGCATAAGAGTTTTCTGATCATATTACAGTTGTATTAGTCTTTTGTTCGGCCCCAGTCGGAATACTACATGCTGTTCATTTCACCATATTACCAAACGGATGTGGTTGCTTTGGGGAAGCTGCAGAGGAGATTCACTATGATGTTACGAGGAGAGTTTGAGTAGATTATATTTATTTTCATTGGAAAAAAGTAGATTTAAGGGGGACCTGTTTGAGGTCTACAAAAGTATGTGAGGCGTAAACAGCGAGTATAGCAAGAAACTTCTGCTCAGAGTAGAAAAACAATTCAATAGGAGTTATGAGTTCAAAGTGAGAGGGGGAATTTTAGAAGAGATATGAGAGCAAAGTTCTTCATTCAGAGTTATATTGGTGCCTGGAATGCGTTGACAGCACATATAATAGGACCAGGAACAACAGCGTCATTTCAAATCTATCTCGAAGATGTATCAATGGGAAGTGAGCAAAGCGATACATATACATAGAAAATAGGCGGCAGGTGTAGGGAGAAAATCGGGATCTCGCAGGATTGGAGGAACAGTGAGCCTGTTCGTGTTCGTAATGTTCGTTGTGCTTTTTCCTTCTCCCCCTCAAAACACACATTCATGTCAGCAACATCAATCACACTATTTCACAGCTTAATTGCGTTCTGATTGAGCATAGAACATAGAAAGATACAGCACAGTACAGACACTTTAGCCTACGAGGCTGTGCCGAGGGTTAATCCGAATGTAAAATAATTAACTTAACCTACGCACCCCTCAACTCACTGCTATTCATGTGCATGTCCACCAGCCGCTTAAATGTCCCTAATGACACTGTCTCCACAACTACCACTGACAACGTTTTCCATAAATTCACACCTCTGTGAGTAAAGAACATTTCCAAGGTTTCAAGCACTCCAACCTCAACTTCCTCATGCAAGTCATTTATGAAAACTACAAAGAGCAGAGGCACAATATCAGAAAACCTCGGGACCCCTCAACACTGACCTCCAGGCAGAATGCTTTCCATCTACTACCATTCTCTACCTTTCGTCAGCAAACCAATTCTGAATCCATTTTGCCAAACCTCCCTGTATCCCATACTTCCTGAATTTATGAATAAGCCTACCATATGGAACCTTATTAAATGCCTTGCTGCAGTCCAGAAAGAACACATCCTCTGCTCGATCTTCGTCGACCTCTCTTTTCACCTCAGCAAAGAACTCAATGAGGATTGTGAGGCATGAACTGTCCCTCACAAAGCCATACTGACTGCCTTTAATCACACTATGCTTTGGCAAATAGTCATAAATCCTATCCCTCAGAATTCTGTCCAAAACTTTACTGACCACAGACGTAAGACTGACTGGTCTATAATTGCTAGGGATTTCCCTATAACTCTTCTTGAAATTAGGAACAACTTTTGACACCTTCCAATTCTCTGGTACGAATCCCATCGAGAGTAAGGTGACAAAGATAATCGCCAGCGGCTTAGCAACCTCCTTTATCAATTTCCGGAGCAGCCTACGATATGTGTGATTTGGCTCTGAGTACTTATCTAGCAGATCAACTTCATCAATCTTGATCTGGTCAAGCCTGTATCCCAGTTCCTCTACGTTCTCATTCACAATAAGGTCTCTTTCCTTCGTGAAAACCGAAGCAAAAAAATAACTCATTTCGGGCTTCCCCTCCCTGCTCAGACTCCACGCACAAGTTCCCTATGCTCTGCCTGATTGGCCCTACCTTCTCCATGATCATTCTCTTATTCCTCACGTATGAGGAAATTTCCTTAATGTTCTCCCTAATCCTTCTTGACAAGCCTTTTTCATGCTCCCTCTTGGCTCTCCACAGTCCACGTCTAAGCTCCTTTCTAGCAAGCCGTAATCGTCTGAAGCTGTGATACATCCTTGAATACTCCACCTAACGTAAGCTGCCTTCTTCATTTTGACAAGAAGCTCCTCTGATTTCATCATCTGAGGCTCGTTTATCTTATTCTTTCTTACCAGTCTCAGGGGAATAAATTCGTGTGTCACACGCAATAACTACTCCATAACTAGTCTCCAAATGCTTGCTGTGCCTTTCTGTGGAACAATGGCTCGCAGTCTGTATTTTCTAACTCCTATTTCATAGCATCAAAATTTCCTTTTCCCCAATTAAATATCTTCACTCCGTAACTGCACCTTTCCCTCTCCAAGGCTCTGGTAAGTGTGAGATAGCTATGATCATTGTCACCAAAGTGTTATCCCATCGCGAGATCTGGCACCTACCCCAACTCATTGCCGAGTACCAAATCCAAAATGGCCTCTCCCCTCGTCGGTCTGTCATCATACTGAGTAAGGAAACCGTTCTGAACACATTTGACAAAAACTGCGCAATCCAATCCATCTTCACTTAGTGATTCTAGTCAACATTGCGAATGTTAAAATCACCCATAGCAACAACCCTGCTATATATGCATTTTTCCAGAATCTGCCTGCCTCCGAGTTCTTCAGTCTCTCTTCTGCTTTTCGTGTTCTGGGGAGAACCCCCAATCACTTGGTTCTTCCATTGCTGTACTTAACATCCACCCATACTGAATCAGTAGACAAACCTTCCTCACCAACCATAATTTCTAGCGTTGATGCACTTTCTGATTAGCAATGCTACACCAACTCCTCTTTTTCCACCCTAACAGTTCTTTTTAAACGTTCTAATCCCTGGAACATCATGCAACCATTCCTGCTCCTGTGAAAGCCACGTCTCCGTGATGGCCACAACATCATATGCCCAATTACTGATCCGTGCTCTAAGTTTATTACTCTTATATTTGACACTCCTTGCGTTGACGCAGGCATACTTGAACCAATCCCTTTGCTTCATCACGTGAGAAACCTTCCCGATAGATTCACTACATCCTGCCACTGCCCCATCTGCAACTGTCTCCCTCTCACTTGCGTGGCACTGATTCCCACCCCCTTGCCAAACGAACTTAAACCCGACTGAACCACAGGAGCAAATCTCCCACGCAGGATATTTGTGTCCCTCCAGTTCAGATGCAACCGTCTTTCATGTACAGGCCCCATCTTCCCCAGAAGGTATTCTAATGGTCTACGTACCTGAAGCTCTTCCTCCTGCACCATCCACGTAGCCATGTGATGTATGGACTCTGAATGTTTTTTTTCTCTCGAGGCCGACGCTGCCAAGTCTGGCACTTCCTCAATTCCTTTTGTTTCGCATCTCGAGCATCATTCTTTTCTTTATTTAATCGTTAATTATATTATTACATTGAATGTCCGCGCTGCTGGCAAGGGCAGCATCTGTTGACCACACTAAATACCCATTATTCTCAGGCCATTCCTTAAGCAGTATAGAAACAAGTACATTGTTGTAGGTCTGAAGTCACTCTTAACCCAGACCACATATCAAGTCTGGATTTCTTCACCAATGATCAGTAGTGAAGTAGATTTTCTTAGTGCATTTAGTGCAATAACCTGTGCCTCTGAGTTATTGAGCGACGTTACTAATCTGACGTGTACCGACCATGAATTTACTTCTGAAACAAATACAAGGTAGTGACCGAAATATTTATAACTGAAAGAATGCTTAGAAGAGAGCTGGAATCGTAAAGTCTGAATTTTAACAAGGCACAGATCATGCTTTACTTACCAACAGCATGATGCCGAGATGGGAACTGGGAATATTATTGACTTGGTTGTGGGTAGCTTTACTGATGGAAAGGGTACTGAGTCATAAATCAATTCAGGGCAGAAAGAGACCTGGGTACAGTGAACAGTCTTAGTCTCATACATTTGAAAGTGGTGCGGAGGGGAGAGTTTTAAATTTGTGAGTAATTAATGAATCTTGCATTTGAAACTGAAGGCAATAGCTTCTCTCTTGGCCAAATATGCATAACAAAAATAGAAATGAAGCTCACCATGGTTTACAGGTTAAATACATGGACAGCGGTAAAGAGACTTACCAGGAACACCAACAATAGCGAGGATGGGATAGTAACCCGCCTGAATAATCATCAGTAAACCGAATATCCGATTTGATAAGTTCGACGAAGACTGGGAAAAATAGAAAAAACCCGCGGATAAACTCCGATCCATTGTTGGAACATTATAGTCTATTCTCAGATTTCGATCCATTGTTGTAACATTCCGGTCTGTTCTCTGAATTTGATTTCTCCTCTCCCTGTCTGTGCAACTGTCGATCCCTGTTAGTGTCGGAGGTGATGCATCTATTGCTACAATCCCTTATTAATAGAAGAGGGAAAACCACCAGTGACACAATTAAGATCCATGGAGACGAATGTCAATAATAGTCACAGCGCAAATGTTCCGAATTAACTCCTTTTCGGTTGGCACTTTCAGTTCAAAATAACATCTGGTCTTGTTTGGATGTTGACTTCGGTGGCTATTCGTCTCACCTCCCAACACAAATTCGTCTAGCAATTTTACTTGTGAGTGGGGATAATGGATCTTTTTTTCACCTTCTGGATGATTCTGTTGTGTTGTTCATGTACAATGCTCTAACCACCTGATTCTCCACTAAACGCTCCCCATTCAACGCTATCAAAATGTTGTTACTGTGCTGATCTGTCCTCGACTCTAACAGATGCCAATCAACATATTATTAATGAACACATTTGCCCTGATAATAGACGGGAAGTACAGTTTCGTCTGGGCATTCCTCTCGCTTCTTTAATAAGGCAATTTTGTATCTTCAATAGGCAATGTACTTTTTTTTTAATTATAAACTCATAACCACACTAATGCAGTTTACTGGCCTCAAAAAAGTAAGTCTTGTATTTTCTGACTTCAGTATAAAAGCAGATGTGACATATGCAATAACATTATCCGTTAACAATCTTGGATTAATGAGTCAGGGACAGAATGTATATCACATTGATTAGGACACAGAAAGGGCCCAGTGACTAAGGAGACTTGGGGGAATTCCAATAATATGTCCCAGTCACGAGTATTCAACCATCATATTTTTTCTGACAAACAGACTGAAATGTTATGCAGAGCAATGGAACAGATAATATTTGGAAGATAGATGCCGAACAGCAATTTGAATAGAACGGAACAATTTTAAATGTGTTGTAGGAATTTTTTAAAATATATATATAGACTATTTAATCACTTGTGAGACGGGTTGTTACTTATCTACATAGGATATTCAAACTAATAACAGACACAGACTACAAAATATGTACGTTTTCAGTGAGATTACAGAGGAGTACAATTGAGCGATAGCTTATTTCGAGTTGGTGCAGAGACGATGGGCTGTGAAACCGATGCCTTTGCTGTAATTCTTCAGAGGAATGCATGAAAAGCTTTCAGAGCCTGAGAAGACACATTTATTTGTAAATAAGACAGACGATGTCAGCATCAATAATCTATTCCTGTTATTTCATAAAGGGCAGGTGCCTTTAAATTGCCTTTAAAATGTAAAGAATATTGCTGAGA
The DNA here is from genome assembly GCF_020745735.1 of Hemiscyllium ocellatum. Taxonomy (NCBI): domain Eukaryota; kingdom Metazoa; phylum Chordata; class Chondrichthyes; order Orectolobiformes; family Hemiscylliidae; genus Hemiscyllium; species Hemiscyllium ocellatum. Next base: position 2,825,926 of record NC_083418.1, read on the forward strand.
TTGATGCATATAAGAGGATAGTAGCAAAAGTTGCTTCTGGACATTAAAGAAGATACATACTCCAGTGTAATGCAAGTATCATCAGCACAACCAATTGGAACAGGAAAATAACATATTATCCAAACGTAAACCGGTTCAACATCTATATTCATTAAGAAAACGCAAAATACTAGAGATCATAGAAATCTGCAATAAATGTACAAAATGGGAGAGAAATGCAGCTAATGAGGCAGGAATGTTGAGAGAACAACAGAGTTAATCTATTGAGTCTGAAATGAACCTGTTCTGAATAAGCCATTTTGGACTCAGAAAAGTTAATTCCGTTTCTCTCTGCTCCAATGCTTCCAGAATTTCTAACTTTCTCCCTTGGTTGAATAGCAAGAGACGGAGAGTAATGATGCTGGGTTGCTTTTCGGACCGGAATCTTGTGACCAGCAGTGTTCCACCGACGTTATTTCTGGGTTCTCATTGTTTGGCGTTTATATAAATGATTTGGATGAAAACACTCGAGACATTTTCAGTAAGTTTGTGGGTGACGGCAAAATTTATGGTGCAATGTTTAGTGAAGAAGGCATTCTACGATTACAAAAGGATCTTGATCAAATAATTCAATGTGTTGACAAATGGCAGACAGAGTGCAATATAAGTATATGCGAGATACAGAAAATTTTGTGTGTTTATTGCTGTCCAATGACCGGGAATGGGATGATATTGTTCTGATTCTCCTTGGGTTAACAAAAAGATATCCTTCTTTGTCTTTCAGAAGATCCACCCTCTCCCTAGTTACCCTTGCGATCTTAATATAGTTTTGCTTGTCTTTGGATTATCCTCACCCTTATATGTCAATGATATCTCATATCCCCTTTTTACCTTCCTGATGTGTCTCTTAAGAATGTCTTACACGTTATGTAAGCTTCCGGTTAATTCTGGAGTAAAAGCTCAACAACTTTATTCATCACTTGTTCCTTAATCTTACGATCTGTTCCTTTCACTTCCCAGGAACTTTATGTATCTGAATTCTGGTCGCCACACTGCTGAACGTCTTCCACTTATCAAAGATCCTTTTATCTGTGAACAGTCTACTTCGTTCAATCTTTGAAAGATCTCGTGTCGTGCCTTTAATTTTTGTGGAACTCCAATTAAAAACATTATTTCTTTTAATGGAAGCCTTATTCGTTAATGTAACCATTTTGAGAGTTATGATTTCGAGACCCAAACTATTTCCCACTTGCCTAAGGGAAGGTGTGGTTCTGTTACTTCTCTAGTAGAAGCTTTAACATATTAATAATCTGGAACACATTTCACACATTATTCGATACCCAGTCATTTAATACATTGGTGCTCCACGTTTGCAAAATTAAAATTCCTTTTATAAGATCCGTGTTATGCTTGCATATATCTGAAATCTCCCTACATATTTATTTCTAAACTTCTATCTCACTGATGGACAGCATATAGTACAATCCAATCAAAGTGATATTTCCTTTCTTATTTTTAATTTCTACCCATATGTTTTCATTGGACTTTTTTCAGAAAGGGCTTCCTTAGTTACAGCAATAGTTTATTCATCAATCTCAAACGTCTGCCCGTCTCCACATGTCTAATTTCATATCCTTCTTTTATCACCTAACGCCTGGACCATTGAATGACCACCCTGGAACATCTGTCAGCCAAGTTTCTGAAATAACTATCATGTCCCAATCCTATGTTCTTGAACCAGTCCTGTGTTCATCAGCGTTCCGTGTAAAATCTTCTAGGAGAAAGTGAGGAGTGCAGATGCTGGAGATCAGAGCTGAAAATATGTTGCTGGAAAAGCGCGTTGGAAATGCGATAGGTGAAAGGAGGTGAAGGTGAGGGTGATCGGCTGGAGTGGGTGTTGGGCCGCAGAGGTCAGGAAGAAGATTGCACATAAAGAAGTTGGTACTGAGTTCGAGGTTTGGGACTGAGATAAGGTGGGGTGAGGGGAAATGAGGAAACTGGAGAATTTCCAGAAATGAAGAAAGTGTGCCAAGCAGGCTAAGATAAAAGGAAGGGAGGAGGAACTTGGGGGAGGGCATTGGAAATGCGATAGGTGGAAGGACGTTAATGTGAGGTTGATAGGCCGGAGTGGGGGTGGGGGCGGAGAGGTCAGGAAGAAGATTGCAGGTTAAGTAGGTGGTGCTGAGTTCGAGGTTTGTGATTGAGACAAGGTGGGGGGAGGGGAAATGAGGAAACTGGAGAATTTTCAGGAATGAGCAAAGTGTACCAAGCAGGCCAAGATAAAGAGGAGATACTTGGGGGAAGGGGCGTTGTAAATGCGATAGGTGGAAGGAGGTTAAGGTGAGGGTTTTTCAGGAATGGGGAAAGTGTGCCAAGCAGGATAAGATAACAGGTAGGGAGGACGGACTTGGAAGAGGGGCGCTGGAAATGCGATTGGTGGAAGGAGGTTAAGGTGTTTGTTTTTCATAAATGAGGAAAGAGTGCCAAGCCTATCGCATTTCCTCCAATCGCATTTCCAACGCCCCTCCCCCAAGTCCCTCCTCCCTACATTTAATCCTAACCTGCTTGGCACAGTTTCCTCATTGCTGAAGAAGGGCTCATGCCCGAATCGTCGATTCTCCTGCTCCTTGGATGCTGCCTGATCTGCTGCGTTTTTTGGGCAACACATTTTCAGCTTCGTCCCTGGAAAATCCCTTTTGTTACAATCAATACGAATTAGTTCTTCAGAATTACTATATACTCTGACTTTCTAGTCTTTACTCTCGATTTGACGTGCTCTCCTTGCATTGACAATCTTCTCCATCCACTCTATCATGTACACTGCCACTTAGAATACCTCCACTTGCCATCTTCTCCCTGCTAAGATATTGGTCGCTTTCCAGTATAGATGAGACCGATCCTTTTGCAGCACACCTTTTTTTTTCAAATGGCATTCCAATTTCAAAAAAAACCCTAAATTCCTAGAAATCCACACCAGCTCTTCAACCATTGTTTTTTGCTTTAATCTTTTGTTCCTTGCCTTTTTGAGTTCGGCACTGGACATAAACCAGAAAATGTTACTTTTATGTTTGTATTTTTGTTTAAAATTCTTCTACCTCTCCTCTTAAATTCACTCTGTACTGCTTTAAGCTTCCCCGAAAAATGTCATTCTGAACAATATGTACAATATTTTCATGCTTCTCAATCTCACCGTTAGTCGTCCATTTGAAACGTTGGACAATCTTGATCCTAGCAGTAGGAAAGGAACAAACCAAACTACATTTTCTCTCACTGCCACAGACTCTCGTGTTCATGGCCATGACAAGACAATCCCTTGTAGCAATAATTCTGATAAATCTTATCAGACGTTGATTAACGTAATAATTATTCTACGTGCCCAATACTTGACGGCTTCTCCGTTTTCCTCAGAGAGACTATCCTTTTCAGCTGTTCGAAAACTGAGTATTTATTTTGTAGTGGAATAGCCATCGGAGAGCCTTGACCTATCTGTAAAATTAACCATTTAGCTAATTAATTCAATAAAAAGATGCCTCTTCAATAAATTCCTAAAAAGAAATATTGTCCAGAGCTGTACGATTGGAAGACTCTTTGGAATGAAGTCCGAACTTCCTGTTCGAAATAAGAAAAAACAACGTAAATAGAATCTTTTCAAGAACATATAGATTTTTCTAAATTTCAGTGCAGACCACTTAAGTTCATTAAAACAATTTTATTGAAAAAGAAGTCGCGTTTTTTCGCTATTTTTCTGCTTTGTTTGAGTGTTAATAAAAATAAGGAAATGTAATCTTATTGTGATAAACTATAATGACTCTTTTAGCGCAGAAAAATATCATAAAGCAATAACTATGCATGCAATCCCAGGAGCAGCTGTAAGATCCATGCTCATCTACGAAATGTTACAATATCAAGAATAGATGATGCATGTACTAATCATTTGCTGCCAATTTCTAGGTCGGCTTGATGACATGAATTGATTTCCTACACTGTGACTATAATGCAGGAATTAATTGACTGTTTATGCTTCTCACTATAGCTCCTTCAAATAAACTGTGAGTCTGTGTCAATCCTGCTGATGAGAAAAATCTTTCAATTCTAAATATTGCTTCGAACGTTGCAATGTACATTATCCAGGTCCATGCAAAACACAAACGTTGCTGTGAAACTCATTTAAACGTAATCAATTATTAATTACGCGGAAGCCTCATGAATAAAACATACAGAGGGGCATAGAATAAAAAGACAATTCAAATCCATGCCCAAAGTAAAAAAGATTGTGCCTCCGAGATAAAACAGACCTCAACTGCAATTCGCTGTAGATCAAAACTAAATAGGAAAAGCAACTGTTTCGACTTCTTAATTCAGAAAGGGTGGAATAAGACATAAAATCTGAATGTTATGGAAGGATTTAGATTTAGAAACAGGTCCTTCGGCCCAACAAGTCCACTCCGACCCGAAGCCTACCCATGCATTTGCCCCTTACCTAATGCTATGGAAATTTAGCATGGCCAATTCACTTGAGCTGCACATCTTTGCGACTGTGGGAGGAAACCGGAGCACCCAGAGGATACCCACGCAGACACAGGGAGAATATGCAAGCACCTCACTGTCAGTTGGCGGAGTCAGGAATTGAAGCCGGGTCTCTGACGCTGTGAAGTAGCAGTGCTAACCACTGTGCCACCGTGTCGCCCACAGATTTGAGCAGATTGTTCAGGCGGCCAAGCCAATAGCTGATGAAACGTAACAATGGTAAATATGCAGTGATGCGTCTCAGAAGGACCAAGATAAGAGAGTACTCAAACTATGAAGAGAGATTAGGTTCTTTAAATAAAGCAGGCGAGGTTGAGAGGGGCTCCTGATCGAGGCTTTCAACGACATGAGAGAAATGCAAAGTTAAAAAACAATCACACAACACTACGTTATAATCCAGTCTGGTTGTACACTTAAACGGGTGTTGTGTGATATTCAACTTTGTCCATCCGAGTCCGAAACTGGCACCTCTAAATCATGAGAGGTATGGACCGCTTGAGGAGAGCAGCTGTTCACCTTACTAGAAGGCTCAATAAAGCAGAGACCCACTCTTAAAGTTTAAGTGGTCTCACCATTAGTTTGCAAGACTTAGAAAATATACTTTCCTATATCTAAATGTATTCGGATTAAACATATTTCAACATTAATATTGCTTCCTGTAAAGCTTGATGTTGATGCTGAGGTTTTGTTTGTGGTCCAGGTGCACCGTTCTTCGTGCCTCAATTTCATATTCTGCCCTTTGAAATAACACACTTTTTTAAAAATTCAATTCGCCAACGTACTCAAATACAGCCACGTTTTTCTGACTATTATCCAAAGACCAATTTTGCTCCCTTCCTTTGAATCACTTCGAACTCTTTATAGCAGTATTTCTGCTTCATATATACCCTTTCTGTCCTTTCCACATCTTCCATTTTTCCATAGAACATTCAAAATATTTTTCAAAAGATACAGATTATGGCCACAATCCAATGGAATTGATAACATGCTAATTCTTATCGATATCTAAGCTATCAACTTGTGACAACGCGAATGTGTTTTGTAGTCCCATAAGACAGTTCTCAACTTGCAGTTAAAGCAAATTATCACATAATCTTAGAAGAATGGCTAACTCCTCCGATCGAAATGAACACTGTCCGCTTGATTATTAAATGGACTGCATGCCTGATTGTAACATTTTGATTTGGTTTAGTCTAGGCACTTGTACGTCAGTAATTAAGATTAGGGACAGGTCATCTAGTTGCAAGGCCTGGTCTGGAAATCAACAAGACTGCACAGTACTCTCTTGTTACTGACACATGGAGCAAACTGCATCTCCCTCAAACAAAGTCCTTGACTCCTGTCACTTCAGCAACCAACGGTGAAATAAATCCAAAAAACTGCAAATTAAACAACATAAGAACAAAAATTAGGAGTGAGAGGAGGAAATCCATCGCTTCGAAAATATGCACCATTTGACATGATCATGGCTACTCTTAATCAGATCTCAATCTTTCTTTCCTACCAGCTCGCCCCAGCTAACCCCGATTTTCATCAGAAACGTATCTATCTAATTCATGAATCTGTTGATCGATTCGACCTCAGTACAGTCTGGTGCAGTGAGCTCCCCAGATTGACCATCCACTAAGAGATGTAGTTTCTCCTCATCTCAGCTTTAAACCGACTTCCTCTCACTTTACATCAAGGACTACGTGTTCGAGGCTGTCTCACGTCGGAACATCTTTCCAAAGTCCACCTTATGAATGTGTTTTGAAGTTTCTTTATGTCAATCAGATTCTCCCTGAGGCTTCTGAACTCCAGGGAGTACAAGCAGAAGCTGTCATACTGCTCTTCGTATGACAGCCCTTTCATTCCTGGAATCAAGCTGGTGAACCTCCTCAGGACTGTCTCCAATGCCACCACATCAATCTTCAAGTAAAGAGAACAAAACTGGGCACAATAATTGAGATGAGAAATTGTGGGCTTTTATAATCGTACAAAGTAAAAAAAAACACAGCACCCATTAATAGTACAATACGCTTATTTGAAAGCACTAGCTTTCTGCGCGCTGCTCCGTCATCAATTAGCTACGTGATGAAGGCCCAACACTCCAAAAGCTAATGTATCCAAATAAACCTGATGGACATAACCTGGTGTTGTGTGATTAAAAAAAATTGTCCATTCCAGTCCAACACTGGCTCGTCCAGATCATGATTAGATAAGTTTCGCAACATCTTTGCAATCCAGGTTCCTTTTTTTTGGCAGAAGATGCCAGGCTTTCATTTGCCTTTCATAATATATGTCGCACCTGAATGCCTACTTACTACAATGCGTGCAAAAATGCATCTAGAATCTTCAACATCAATGCTCTTTGAAACAGCTCCTATTGAAGAAATTGTTCGGCCTGTAATTTTTCCTTCCAAACCAGACAACATTGCACTTATACACATTAATTCCGTCTGCCAGGTGCTGTCCCATTCTCTGATCTAAGCAATATTCATCCGTAAACTTTTTATCTGCTCATCATAGTCTGTTTTATGCATTGTTTTCCACCATCTGTGAGTTGTATTGTTACATTCTGTTTCTCCTTCGAACTCATTTATACAGATTGTAAATAATTTTATGCCTGAGAGCTGAAGCTGCAACACCTCGTTCGTGTCAGTTTGTCGGAGAAGGACATTTATACCGACTTTCAGCTTCCTGATATGTATCTCCAATCCTCTAAATAATTCAGTAGTCTGCATTTAAACCCCTGGATATAAGCTTCTAGATCAGCTAGTTTTGTCGTCCCTTGTCAGATACCTTCTGAAAGTATAGAAATTCCACATATTGACATATCATTGAATCGCCGTGATCCACGTTGCAAGTTATGTCCTCAAAGGAACTCC